>NC_042625.1:71503246-72846446 GCF_901001135.1 Rhinatrema bivittatum | reverse complement strand
CGCACATTTTTAAGGTAAAAAATTAACACCTGCCTAGAACAGAGCACTCCCAAAAGTTGTACAGTTAACAAATGTCCATTTCCCATACCCCTGGCTGTGCGCCAGATTAGGGCTCCCACTGTCAAGGAGGCGCTAGGGATATGCAATCGACCCTAGTGCCTCCTTGGCAATGCGACCCTTAATTTAAATATTGCATGGCACCCCCAGGAGGGAGTGCCTGGGGGCGTGTTAGGAAAGCAGGTGCTTTCAGTGAGTTTGAATTGCATCGGCCCCTTTGTGATGTAACACAAACCCCTGCAAAAAAAAAAAAGGCACCTAGAACCCAAAATATCTATTTTTTTTGTCTGATCTTTTATTTTTCTACTTCCACTTCCCCTTGTCTTTTCCTAATTCCTTTTTCAGGAATTTTCCTTTTCTCTTCTCGTCTTCTTCCCTTATTTCCTCACACTCTCACATGCTCTTTCATACAAAGGCTCCCTCTCACACACACACATTTATTTATTTATTTATTTAATTTCTTTTCCTATACCGATGCTCAAGACTAGGTCTTATCGTACCGGTTTACAATGTAACTGAGGGGAAACCAATTAACATCAAGGTAGAAAGTAATACACATACACACATTCTCTCAGGGCCTCCTCCCAGCCACCGCCGGGATGGCGTCCATGGTGGCCCTGCTGCAGGGCCTCTTCTTCAGCTGCCATGGGAGGGGACTGCAGTGGTGGCACTGGTACAGGGCCTCTTCTTCGGCCACTGGGCAGCCCGCCTCATGTGGCACCAACATTGCCTTTTACTTTTTGGCCCTGAGGTTGCAACGCTGCCAGGACCAGAACCTCCTCCTCCAACCACAGGTCACGTGCGATTCACAGGATGCCCTGATTGGGTAGGCCTGAACCCAAATTGGGTGAGCTATGGTCCATCCATTGCTACACCACTGGGGATAACCCATGATATTTTGTTGGGTTCAGGTTAGCTGCAAAGGTTTTCTGGGTTGCTCTGTTGTATGTGTGCACATACAATTTCATAGAGGTCAATATTCAGCTGGCTGTGTGCAAGTAAAATTACAGGAACAATTGCGTCTGGGTAACTTTAGCAGGATATTCAACCTGGAACTGCACCAGTAGAATATCTGGTCTGAAGTTGTAACCTCAGGACTGCTATTTATTTGAGACTTGGGTAAATGTATCCAGGCAGCACTGCCTGGACAAAATGAAACTGTGCCCCAGGTACACCTCACGCCACTGATTGCCTTGACATAATTTATTTGGGGAGCAGGGGACAAAATGTAAACTTTTGAAGTGTGTCCAGCTATTTCCAAAAGTTAGCTGGTCTAAGCATTGGAATACTGACCAAAGAGTCATTCAGATTTTCCAAGGGAGCTAAATTCTTTAAAATAAATCTCCATATGAAAGTGAAAAACCTTGGGGTCTTCTCATGAGTATTTAAAAAAACAAAACAAAAAAAAAAAAGCAAACCAATCTAGACTCACATGCATTGATGATCAGAAGTCCCTAAGAAAAAAAAACAAACAAGCAAGCAGTAAATGTGCAAAATTGTGAGCCCATTATTATTTGTAAAAAAAAAAAAAGGAAAAGTTACTTCCCATAGGAAAGCCCATTTGAACATTCAGAAGATTTACTCCAACGCTGCCGCTTTTCGGCAACTAACTGTGTCAAGTTGCATTCTTTGCTGATTCGGGGAAACGTCCTTTTGCTGTCGGTGCTCCCCCACTTCAATGAGCAAACCCGTTTCAATATCTTTATTTTACTCACTGAATTTCTATGCTGTACTTCCGGCCTCTAGGTCACCCAAAGAGGGGTACAGATAAATAAGAAAGATACATCATACCTAAATTCAAACAGACAAAACACAAATGCAATAAAATACCAGGAGTCACTGGAAATAGAATGAATTAATGGCGAAATACGTAGAACACACTCCAATTTGATATTACCGTGTGGACACTGAGCTTTGCTGCGGGAAAAAACAGCTTCATTCACACCATAATAAAAAGATCCGATTGCATGCAAACGCATCATTAAAACTAAGAACCGGATCATTGGTTACATCTTACCACAAGAGGATTCATTCATACCGTTACCATTCACTTGTATATTAGAAGCAAAAAAGGGCAACAAGGCTGGAGAAACATGTTAATGGTTTTAGGCCTGGTGTATGCAGCCCTAATTCTTTGATTTTTAAAACACAAATGGAGCTTTACAAGGGGAAATGTTTATGAACAATCTTCATGGTTTTAGGTATTGCTGCGGAGTATCTTACCACAAAACTCAGCCCCTTCATCGTGCTGATTACATTTCAATGGAGTTAACAGCAAATCTCTATTAGAGTGCACATTTTTATGCTTTTTTCAAACATTTGAATGGATATCCTCTTTCTAACATTTTTTGAAAAAAGATATAAGATTGCACTTTAAACTCCCGAATATCTGAACAATTTCTTTTAATTCTGAGGAACTGAGAAAATGGGAGTCTCTGAGATGTGGAGGAAGAAAACTTGAAAAATGCAAAAAGCTATTTCTATCTGTTGGCTTAGAAAAAAGTGTGGTTTCAAGATTACCCTCTGTGCTGTTTTTGACCATCAGATCTAGGAAAGAGATGGAAGCATGGTCTTTAGACATTGACAACTGAATGTGTTTAATCACAGCTATTTAACTCAATTTCTGTTCCTGACCATAATTTAAAGATATCATCTACATATCTCGTCCATATCTGGACAAAAGAAATAGGAATTTGCAATCCAAATGTTCTCAAACTGAGACATTTATAGATTCACTACAGAGGGCGCCATTGTGGCCCCCAGAGCTGTACCTGAAATCTGTCGGGAAAAGGTCCCTTCAAAAATGAAAAAAGTTATTGTTGCCAAGGCAATGGTTGCCAGCTGCAATATGGAGCTAGTAGGAACATCATGAGGTCGTGGGTGAGCCTGTAAATAATTTTAGCATCACCATCAGTGCTCTGTAATCCTAGTCTGCAGTTCTCTCAGCACATGAAAGGGAACAGATATAAATGACCACATAGATAATGAAACATGAATTGTGATTAGTTACATAATTAAGGCAGACTGAATAACTAGTTCTAGGGCCATGAAGTTCTCTCTTCTCCATGGCCTCTGCAGCATCCATGATCCTGACTGGCCTGGAAATCAAAACCAAGTTCCTCCGAGCTCGACCCTCACGCTCTTCTTTTAACAAACTGCAGCTTAGCCCTAAGACTGGCAATTTCCCTTTTAAGCCAGAGAGTTTAGCACAGATGGAGCTTCCACAAGGTTTGCATGAATACTGCAGACTCATAACGTTTTGGTTTTTTTTTTTTTTGCTACTACAGACTAAGATGGGTATCCCTCCGGAAGTCTATAAAATTAGCCTTCATTTACCTGTATGTCAATAATACAACAGACAGACGGATTTTCTGTATATGAGCATCAACAATCAGGGATCAGTCACTATATAAGAATAGTCCTGGACAAAATACAGCCACTAAAAATGCCAGAGAATACTTCATGAAACTGCTGGATGCTAAGCAATCTCAGATTCACGTATCTCTCTGCCCCATTAGTACTAATCCCTCAGCGACTTTTTTTTTTTTAAATCAAAATGTACAGGCATACTGTTATCTCATATTGATTTTACAGTGTAAGCATCCACATGTTTAAAATAAATAGGAGACCTAAATTAAAAAAAAAAAAAAGACTTGGGGGGGGAGGGGTGCGAATGAGATCATCGGCGGTGAGCTGCCCTTCCCCCTCTGCATACTGTGAGCTGCCGCTGTCAGGCCTCGGGACATCTGGGCCTATAAGAGAGATGTGGCAGCGGTGCGCGCGAGGCTTGGTTTTTTTTTTCTTGCTTCCTTATAAACTCTATGGGTAAGAAATGGCAGGGCAAAACTCTGCTATCTTCTCCCGCTGCTTTTCGAGGAACCATGGGTCAACAAGGACACCAACTACCAGGAGATACCAATATGGACAGCAATATGGCACCTCTCTGAGTGCAGGTATGCATTTGCCTCACCCACAACCCATATCCACCAACTACCCACTTACACACAGCACCATATTATTGTCCTTCACAACTGTATCATATATATTCATTTTTGCTATACAATTATATTAATTGATGCAATTGACTGAAATGTAAATATTTCTTTGTTCAATTTCTCCCCCTTTCCAGATCCTAGTTAATTTTCCCTGTTTTATTGTAACTTTCTCACATCCATAATATTGTTTTCTGTATTTGAAGTTTGAATTGGGAATATTGTTTACTATGTTACTCTCTACCTTACACACATTGTTAATTGTAAACCGGGTTGATGTGATTCTAGTCATGAAAATCGGTATAACAAAATAATAAATAAATAAATATCTGATATATTACACTTGGACATCCCATCTTAATGGGAGAATGGGAGATTTAGTTATCTCGGGTTGTTTCCTCCACTCCCATCTATCCCTATTGTTGGGACTGAATTAGTTGAAAATGTTGTAGAATTCAACCAACAAAGTAATGGAGATAATATTCAGCAGATAAAAGTTCCTAGTATAACTGATGTTGAAAGTGAACGAATGGACATTACAATATTAGATATATGGAAGGTGGTTACTAAAGTAGATAAGCCTTTGAGTGACTCTATTTAACAATGTAATAAAATTACTGAAGATACTAGGTCTAAATTACAGGAACAGGACACTCGTTTGAATAAAATTGATTTATCCTTGATTAAAGTGAATATACACAGTTAGGTCTTTTGCAAACCTCTTGGGCAGCGCACTCGACTGGAAAATTTAGAAAATCAGTCTAAGGGGGGGAAAAATGTTTTTTTTTTGTTTTTTTTTAATTTCCCTATGACTAGGTTATTATCAGCTTACGAGATGTTTGAGAAATACCTTTCTGAAATCCTTTCTATTCCTTCTGAGAAATGTCCTGCTCTATCAAATTTATACTTTGGGCCTAAGTTTAAGAGAGTGACTGCCCCCGATGAAGGGGAAATTGATATTATATGTCCAGAGAGTCCTTCTATTATCAGATTTCCTGGAGGCTTCATTTGATAATATTCCCTCAAGAGCTACTCTACTGCTCTCTTTTTCTTTTGAGCAAGATAAAAACTTGGTTTCTCAAATATTCTGTCAATATAAAGAGAGATCCAAGCGTTTCCTGATGTGCCTTAGGTAAACAGTTGAGAAGGAAACAGTTTTTACAGTTAAAAACAGTGAGTTATTAGTCGGGGGAGAACCTTTTTTCCTTAAATATTCTTGCAAATGCTTGGTTACTTACAATAAGCTTTATTTTTACTGATCCTTCACACCTTGAGACCTTCCTAAAGATGTTTGCAGGTTAAGGGGTAAAGAATTGATAGGAAATTATGTCCTCTGTATTATGTCTTATTTTTCCTTATTTGTTATGCCCCCCCCCCCCCATTTATTGTGAACTATGATGAAATTTATGCTTTATCAGAGAGATAATGATACGATTGTGTTTTCTTGTTGTTTTTATTCCTGGTAGTTACATTTTTCCTGGTTTTATCATTCATGTAAATGATTAAACTTAATAAAATTTAAATTAAAAAAAAAAAAGACTTTAGTGGTTCAGTCCCCTGCCCTCTCCAAGGTGTGACTCGCTGAAGACCGTTCGTCTCGGTTCGCATGGCCTCCTGTGACAGGATGGCTTGCCCAGGAGGTGAGAGACCCTCCCCCAGGTGCTCGAGGCAGGATGAGAAGAGGTGCTGTTAGGGGATGGGAATGGAGCGGTTGGCTAGGAGCAGGGGAGATACCGTTCAGGAGTGGGCTCTCTGAGCAAATCATTCTGCTCTGGACTATGGTCCCCTCTCTGCTTGTCACCATGGCGACTATCTGCAGAGACAAACAGGAGAGCTTGTCATCTATCCAACGTGAAAGAGCAGAAGGTGGCAAGTTTCCTGTAACAGGATGTAACAGGTGCTGCCTGGAAGAGGTGAGTGTAGGTTAACAGCACATAACCGGGACTTTGTCGAAAAGGGTGAGTGTTGGTGTTAAAGAACATAACGAGGATTTTGTTCAAGGGCTTGAGTGCTCCTGTAACAGCACATAACCGGGACTTTGCAGAAGGAATATTCTCTCTTAGGCCATCACTCCAAGTGTCTGTAGTACATTTAAGAACTAACAGTGCAGCTGTATCTGATTTCACAGCATCACATAAGAACATAACAAGTGCCATGCTGGGTCAGACTACAGTCCTTGGATCCCAGCATCCTGTCTCTGACAGCGGTCGGTCCGGGTCACTTAGAAGTAACCGGAAGATCATCTCTCTGTTGCTGGTGATGCCCATCCCAGTACCTGTGCCCCAGAGACTTGTCCAAACCTTTTTTTATACCTGGTTATGCTATTCATTTTCATCACATCCTTCGGCAACAAATTCCATGGCTTAATTGTGCGAAAAGTACTTTCTCCAATTTGTTTTACATCTGCCACCAATTAATGTCATGGAGTGTCCTTTGTTTCTAGTACTGGCTGAAAGTTTCCTGTTTACCTGCTCCACATTACTCAAGATTTTATAAATGTCTATCACATTCCCTCCAAGCTGAAGATCTGTAACCTGTTTGGCCTTTCTTCACTGTTCCATCCCTTTAGTATTTTGTTGCTCTCTTTGGACCTTTTCTAGTTCTGCTATGTTTTTCTTGAGGTGGGGTGACCAGTACTGCACACAAATCTCAAGGTAAGGTCGCACCATATTTACTGTATCTATAATCTGCAACACCCAACAAGCTGATCTATGTGGAGAACATAAGTAACATTCAGAATAAAAATATCAAAGATAATACAAATATATAAAAACAAATGTATTTAATATAAACCTGCTTAAAAGACTTCAATTGCATCCTAAAAACCTTTAATTCGTCTTTCTTCCTTAAGGCAGTATCCAGAGCATTCCATAATACTGGGCCTCTTATTGAAAATGCTCTGCTTTGGATTTCTTGATAAGAACAATTCTTAAAACTAGGTATATACTTAATTTTTAGTCTGTAGAATGTAAAGGACGAACGTTAACATATGCTTGAACCAATTCCGCCAGTGGGTATTCCTCTGGGTTCACTGCCTTGAACATTGTGCCATGAATTATATCAGCCGCTGGTAGCCAATGTAAACTATACAGAAGCATTGTGATATTCTCAATGTTATTCTCCATCCATTTCCAAATCATTCCTAACTTTGTTTACTTTTTTTTTTTTTTTTTAAATCGCTGCTGCACACTGAGCTGAGGATTTCAATGCACTGTCTACAATGATTCCAAGGTCTTTCTCCTGGGTAGCAACTCCTAGTATGGAACCCAGCATCGGCTATCTATAATTTTTTTTCCCTTATGTGCATCACTTTGCACTTATCCACATTACATATTATCTGCCATTTAGATGCCTAGTTTTCCAGTCTGGTAAGGTTCTTCTGCGGTTCCTCACAATCTATTTGTGTTTTAACTACTCTGAATATGTTTGTCATCTGCAAGTTTGATCACCTCACTCATTATTCCTTTTTCATTAATGAACAGATTAAACACAGGTCTCAGTACAGCTCCCTGGGCACTCCACTATTTACCTTTTTTTTTCTACTGAGAAAACTGACCATTAAGAGACTTTATCAGATGCCTTCAGAAAATATAGATACATCATATCCTCCAAAAAACTTTCTATCCCATCTCCACTCATTAATACATTTCTTATTTTTTTGATTTGACAGTTTTGTCTTCCAGCTCATTGTACTTCCAGCTCATTCAGAACCAGGGTTGAGATCCTGGCACCATGGGCCTTCATTCACAACTCCCGGCAATATTTTCACCTCTTTTATATCCTCTCCCAACTTTCATTTAGTCCAGTCATTGCAGTGCAAGTCTTGTACAAGGAGTCACACACATCAGAGCTCCTTCTTGAACCCTGCAAGAATGGGACCCGAATCGGGCCACTAGGTGTCACCTTTAGGCCACGACTCCCTCTCCCAGGGGTTATGAATTCTGTGCCCACAGCATCCCCAGCACCGGGTGACCCCTGGGCGCAGAAGAACCAACATTTATCAGCTAAACCACCAGGCCAGCCCTGGATCCATTTCTAATTCTTAGGAGCTGCAATGTCACGGTACTTAACAGTGCATCCCTCCCTTCAGCTTCCTTTCCCTTCCCCTAATCAACTCTCCCCTCAACAGCCTTTCCTTGCTTCACCCTACCTCTATCCCAGGTTCTTTCTACCATTTCATAACCTAAACATTCTCCTCTCTGTCCTCCCTTCCCTAGTCTGCATCTCCTACCCATTACCTTTCTTAGCTGCTCTTCTCTCCAATCTTCCCCAGTCTCTCTCCTCTAGACATTCCCCCTGCTACCCTCCTTTCCTGTTTCCCCTTCATCGCTCTCTCCCGTCTCCTTTGTCCACCTTTTCTTCTGCAGTCCCTTCTCGCCCCCTCCTCTCTGGTCCAGCTCCCAAGCAGCCACGCTCGCCCGCGCCTTCCCAGGCGCCTCCCGTCGCCACAGGCGTCCCGGGTGAGGGCAGTACGCGTGCGTGGTAGGAGCGGCGCAGTGCGCAGGCGCTAGCGGCAGCTCGGGTACCGCTGGATGCAGAGAGGTGGGGAGGGAGGGGGTATTCCTGCCCCTCACCCACCCATCCCGCTCTCGTTACTCGGCAACGGCTGCTAGGAGGAGGAGGAGGAGGCGGCGTGCGGGGACCGGCGGCCGCAGGTGAGGGAGAAAGGTGCCCGAGGGAGGATGCAGGGCCCGGGGGGAGAGAGGGAGGGGCCCTGAGGGCGGGGGAGAGGATGCAGGTGCCGCAGCCAAAGTCCGCTCTCTGCACTATGATGCAAAACCTACCCTGTACAGTAAGTAAAAAGGATGTGTGTGTATGTGAAAAAAAAAAAAGATATATTAGCATGTGTATATATATAATGCATATGCCTAATGAATACAATCCATGGACTGCTACACAATAAGATGTGTATTTATTTATTTGCACATTTGTATATAATCAATATAGTGTATGTAGAATACAAATACACGTGTTACAAGTAAGGTATATAGTTTGGATACTGTGAACATTATTCACTGATCTTGCCGATAAAATGTATCTTTATATATCTGCACATATATTTTCATATATTAAAGTATTTAGGGGACAGTTAAAACAAAGAAACAGCCACAAAAAAAGGCTTGAATTTCCCTTTTCTCTTTTGTCATTCTGCTGTTTATTTTGCTTCCTAAAGAGAAATAAATGTGTGAGTTTCTGAAAGTTCTTCCTGCTTAGCCATAAGGTCTGCCCGTCTGGCTCACTGTCCATGTCTGTGACAGCGGCAAGCAGCAGGTGCTTAGAGGAAATGTATAACAAAGCAGGGCATGAGCTGAGTCGGGCATCCGCTGGCACACCCTCCTGCAGTCACGCTTTAAGGATGCGCTGAACCTGACTCACCAAAGACGTACGTCTCTCACTGGGAATGCCATTGAAGTCGGGGGCACTTCAGACGAATATAAAACATGGATATAGCATGAGGATGCAGTGAATGGCTGCTTTTTAATTTATAATTGCAGGATTTTCTCTCCTTCCTGAAAGTGGTTAGACAGAGATAAGTGGGATAGATGTAATTGATTTGCAGATTGTGCTTAATTGGTTTTCAATAAAAATTCCTGCTTTTATTATTTAGACTTGTAAAACTAGAATAATTTTGCATATATTTGAAATATATATATATATATATATATATATAGAGAGAGAGAGAGAGAGAGAGAGAGACTTTATACAAATAAAGTCAGACATTTCTGTGCCCAGTTAATTTATTTGATTCTTTATTAGAGAAAAAGGATATTAGTGATTGGGGTTGGAGTGGAAGGCGAGATAAGGATCTGGGAATGGGAAGAGAGGATATTGCAGAGGAGAAGAAGGAATCTTAGCAGGAGGGTAGAGACCTATTGGGTGGAAGAGGACAGAGGAGATGGAGGATTCAAGGAGGATAAGGAAAGAGAATGAGAGGAGAGGAGCGAGGGAAGGGATCAGGAGTGGGAGGTAGGAAGAAAGAAGTGGAGATGGGGTGGAAGAGAAGGAAGGAAGATTATGATGAAAAAAAAGAGGGAGGATTAGTGATGGGGTGGAGAAGGAGGGAAGGAAGCCACAGGCCTCTCCCCCAATCATGCCCCCTCCCCATCTCCTCTTTTCCTTATCCCCTTTCCAAATCCCCTTTGATCAATCTCACGCTCCCTTTTTCATTTCCTCTCCCCACCCGATCCCCTCCTGCTCTCTTCTCCCCCCCCCCCCCCCACAAACCCCTCACTCATCCTGGCTCTCCTTTTCTCACCCCATGAACCCATCTGTAAAGGAGTGCATGTTAGACCCTCCTTGAAAGTACAGGACCAGGCATTTATGACACCTCGTCCATCTTGTGACACCTACAAGAGAATCCTGGTTGCAGGGCATTTCCTCTGAGGAGGGGGATAAGACGCCAGGGTCTAGAGGGAAAAGGGAGGCCCCAGAGAAGAGAAGGAAGCCTAGGGAAGGCAATCACTGTCTCACTGTGAATTGCATTTGTGACTTTTGCTTTTGAAAACTGCTAAGGTTTGCAGAGATGTCTCTGATTCTTATTGTGTAAATAATAACAACTTTATGAGAGAACAGCCAGAGTCTATCCTGAATCTGTCCTTTGGCCTGCCAGAGACCTCTCACGGTGTCACATATGGTGTTAGCATGGGAAGTTGTTTTTGTACTAAGCTTTGCACAGGCATAGAACCATGCCGAAGGAAAAGAAGGGAACCTTTCTTCCTGGGGCCTGTCTACTGCTGTGGCCAGAGATTATTTTTACAGCAGGCTAAGGAAGGTAACTCCATCTGGAGAGAGGGACTTATACAGCAGGAGTGGAGGAGTAGCCTAGTGGTTAGAGCAGTGGGCTGCGAACCAGGTGACCAGCGTTTGAGTCCCACTGTCTATGAAAAGCAGATATGTAAATCTAAATAAAATATAGTGAGTCAGAGCCAAACAGGCAATTTATTTTCTTTTTTCTTTTCTGAGCGAAAAGAAAACGTTTGTTGTGTTTACACTCCTGAACAGGGAAAAACCCTTCAAGAAAGCCTCTGTGTTATCCAAGCCAGTAGGCTAACATGGAACATGGAGTAATCCAGACCCTCACGGAAGGGCAGCAGCAGTTCCAGAAATGGGTTCAAATCCTACAGAAAAGTTTGACCAGCAGCTGGGGGCACTGACACAGATGATCCAAGCAATGCAAGCCACCACAACATGGACATGCCCCCTCGCCTCCTGCTTTGTTTAAAATGAACAACTAAAGAGCCCAATATACTGACTGGGAATGTGTCCCACAGTTATATTCCACAATTTTATTAATGTGTGCTCATCAAAGTTTATTGGACTTCTCAACACCAGGGATTTTTGAATTAAATATCCTTGGACTATATTAGTTTAATGATCCTTTAAATTATTTTTTGTTCATTTTTACAATGCAGTGCTGTGCACAATCAAACAGTGGTGCTGAAGGTCAGCCTTCAGACTCTTCCCTCCAGAGAAGCAAAGGAAGTCTCCGCCTGAAGACTTGACCTTTGCAGGTTTTGTGCAGGCGATGGCGGAGGCCATCCCGTTTCAGTTGCTGACAGAGGAGGATGCCAGGCACAAAATGCTTGAAATCCTCCAGTTTGTGGTGCTTTCTAAGGAGATTGTGGCAGTCCCAGTACATGACATCCTTAAGGAGTTACTGCTGAGATGTGGGAACACTCCCTCACAGTGCCTCTCGTGAATAAGAAGGCTGACAAGGTTTACCTTGTCCAGAAGGCTCCCAGGTTCGATAAGCGACAGCTTCCCCACCAATTGGTGGTAGTCGAATCCGCTCTCAAGAGAGTCAAGCAGTCTAGGACCCATTCCTCAGCACCCCTGGGGAAGGATCACAGCAATGGATGCTCTTGGGAGAAAGGTTTTTCAGGGAGCCACGCTCATTACTTGCATAGCTTTCTACCAGCTCTATATGAGCCAGTACTAGTGGGACATCTGGAAGCAGGTGCAGGTGGTGGCTGAGTATTTCCAGCAGCAGCAGCAGGACACCCTCATGTTACTGGTGCCTAAGGGCCTGGAGTGCGGAAAACACAAGGTCCTCACAACCTACAATGTTTTCAAAATGGCATCAAGAGTCTCTGCAGCAGGAATCAGTGCTCACAGAATGGCATGTCTGCGAGCCTCAGATTCTCCAACCAGAAGTACAGGAAAGACTAGCTCACGTGCCGTGTACTGGGGAGAGTCTCGTCAGAGACAGGGTGAGGGATGCGATGGCCCAGCTCCAGGACCACCATGAAAGTCTCCAACAACTCTCCGCCAGCTCTCTGGACCCGTCCTTCTGCTAGGAGGCCAGCGAGATCAGGGTAGAAGAAGTCTTTCTTTCACTAGAGGAGGTGCTATTCTTCGCCCCCTCACTCCAGTGAACAGCATCAGAGCTCCCACAGCCTTCCCAGGCAGCAAAGAGCCCCCAAGGCCCAGCTGGCACCTCAGTCAACTCCAGGGATGGGGTTTTGACTAAGTCGTAGGGCGCGTAGTCCAGTTACCCATACCCGGGTGATGGATCCACCGGTCGGGGGCAAGCTGCATTTCTTTGTGAACCAATGGCCCAGTGTAACCTCAGACCAGTGGGTTCTTTCCATCGTCCATCAAGGGTATCAATTTAACCTATTGAGTGCCCTGCCAAATTGCCCTTTGAGTCCGTTTTAGTGACTGGTAGTGCATCAGGAGGTACTACTATTGGAGCTCTCCTTCCTCTTGATGGCCAGAGAGGTCGAGCCTGTTCCACCAGGGTAGAGGGTGAGGATTTTACTTCAGGTACTTCCTGATTCCAAAGAAAACAGGAGGACTGCATCCCATCCTAGACCTACAGATTTATCTGAAAGAAAACATTCAAGATGGTTTCTCTGGGCACCTTGATCCCCTTTTTACAAAAAGGGGACTGGCTATATTCCCTCGATCTGAAGGATGCATACATCCCACATTGAGATCTTCCTAAGTCACCTGAAGTATCTCCGATTTGTGGTGAGAAAATAGCACTTCCAGTATTGGATGTTGCTGTTTGGGCTCGTGTCAGCCCCACAGTTCTTTACAAAATGGTGGTGGCACACCTCCGCAAGCTGGGGGTGCATATTTTCCCTTATCTGGATGATTGACTGGTCAAGAGCATATCTCAGGCAGGGGTTGGAGTCACTGGAGTTCGTTCTCAACTACCTAAAGGCCCATCTCAGCCTGTCAATTCAATTGGACTTTATAGGAGCCCTGCTAGACACAGTTCAGGCCACGGCCTTCCTGCCTCATCAAAGGGCCATCACTCTGATGACCATCATGGCAGAGATTCAGCAGAGACAGCAGATCTTGGCACTTGTTGACTTTGTTGGGCCATATGGCCGCAACACGATTGTTGTGCAACCCTTAGCACGATTGTACATCCGTGAGGCCCAATGGACCCTGAGGTTACAGTGGTGACAGGCTATGCAGAACCTCCAGGATTGCATCCAAGTCACCTTGCCATCTGGAACTCTTTGTCCTGGTGGTGGGTACTTTTGAATCTGGAACGGGGATCTCTTTCCAAGGTTCTACCCAAATTGTCTTAACCATGGATAAGTCCACCCTGAGCTGGGGAGCCCAAGTAGATGGCCTCAGCTGCAGGGTCTCTGGTCTGCCCAGGAAAGCTGTTGCCAAATTAATTTCCTGGAGCTCCAGGTGATCAGATATGCGCTATGGGCTTTCAGAGATCGGCTGACCAACAAAGTTGTCCCAATTCAAATCAACAACCAGATGACAATATGGTATTTCAACAAGCAGGGAGGTATGGGTATGTACCTTCTGTGTCAGGAAGTGGTTCAGGTCTGATCGTGGAACCTGTCCCATGGGATGGTGCTCAGGGCCATGTGCCTGGCCAGAATGGAGGATGTGTTAACGGACAGATTGAGTCACGCCTTCAGACACCACAAGTGGTCCTGGACCAAGGGATTGCGAATTGGATATTCTGCCTCTAGGGAAGCCCAGACATTGATCTCTTCATGTCCCCTTGCAACAGAAAGGTGCCTCAGTTCTGCTCCCTGTACTGGTCAAACGGCAAACCAGCCTCAGATGCCCTTGCCCGACATTGGGGCGAAGGTCTTCTGTACATGTATCCTCCTATTCCCTTAGTGGTGAAGATTCTCTTGAAGCTTCGTGAGGGCAAGAGGACTATAATCCTCATAGCCCCTCATTGGCTGAGACAGGTCTGGTTTCCACTCCTGCAATCAGACTGCCCTCCCTCTCCTTGGAAAGTAATTGCCCAATCTGTGCGTAAAAATTCTTTTGATCTGTGTTAGGAGTATATAGATTTAATAATGTTATCAATACCCCCTGATACTCAAATGTAACTAGTATAAATCGTCCAGAGGGATCTTCTACATGCTTCTTTATTTTATAATCATATTCTTGCTTAAATAATATGCATACCCCTGTGCATTTATTAGATTTATTTGCAGCAGAGAAGAATCGGTGTGCGAACATGGGCCACTTCAGCATGTGTTCATACCTCCGTTTTATGTGTGTTTCCTGCAGACATATTATCCTTGCGGATTGTTGTTAAATATCTTGATGGAGAAGATGTCTTTTGCGCTGACTATTAAGACCTTTCACATTCAGGGAAATAAACTTAAGTGCCATGAGTTAAATATATGTGGACTGATGTATGAAAATATATCCTACAACACTTAAGATTATAGCGCATATTCTCCATCCCCGTTCCTCTTAAGGGGCTCAGATGTTGGTGCAATCCCATGTCTATAATATCCCTCTGTATGCCGCGCTTCACGAAGTGTCTTCTACTTTCTCTCCCCCCCTCATCTTGCTCCCTCCCCCCCCCATTCCTTTCCCCCCCCGCGTAAACGCCACTGTGACATGGCTATTCTGCTGGTGCAGATGGAAGTTGGTGTGAGTACTTAGAACAGAATAACAGCTCTCCCTTTGTCCCCAGAATATTAAAACACACAATCCACCCCTCTCCCTGAGTGTGAATCAACTTTCCCCAAATATTAACAACTTTTTGAAAACTAGGCAATCATGGCATCAACTATCGAAACTGAATAATCCCTATGTGCCATTACACAAAGTAAACTCTTAGTCAATAATAGACCTTACAAAAGTTTGCTGGGCTCCATCTCAGCCTGCACTTTCTTCGGTATTAGAGGCAGTCTGACCAGTGTTTCTTCGCAGATGTCGGTCACCTTTCTCGACTCTCTGCCACCTCGGTGTGTCCGGTCTCCCTCTATTTTCTCCGGGTACTGTGGCTTTAACTGACAGGCCTGCCGATTTCAAAATGACCACCGCTGCTTCGGGCAAGATGGCGCAGGAAGTAGTGCCTTGTATGGTGATTGATATCCCCAAGGGGAACAACCAACGATATTTAATTGTCTCTCTTCGGAACACTGTGGTGATTGGAAGGTATGCCTGGCGACGTTTGAGGGTCCCCAGTGCTAGATCCGCGAAAACGGAGATGTTTTGTCCTTCCCAGGACCAGGTTTGCTGTTTTCTGGCTGCGGATAGGATCTTTCCTTTGATGGGATATCGGAGGAAGCAAGCAATAATATCTCTAGGTAGGTTACCAGTTCGGGGGCCCAGAGTACAGTGCACGCGCTCCAACTCGATCGGGTGGGTGATATCAGCCGCAACTCCCGGTGTCCCGCTCTCCAAGAAGAACTTGCTTAATTTTTTAACTACCTCGTGGCAATCGCTAAAAGCCTTCGTATCCAGAACGCCACGAAATCGCAGGTTGCACCTACGATTTCTGTTCTCCAGATCTTCTATCTTTCAGGCCGATTGGACGCGCATTTTCCCTTACCCCTTATTCAGTAAGGGGTAATAGTGCGTCAAAAACGCGCGTCCAACCCCCCCAAACCTAATAGCGCCCGCAACATGCAAATGCATGTTCATGGCCCTATTAGGTATTCCTGCGCGATTCAGAAAGCAAAATGTGCAGCCAAGCCGCACATTTTACTTTCAGAAATTAGCGCCTACTCAAAGGTAGGCGTTAATTTCTCCAGGCGCCGGGAAAGTGCACAGAAAAGCAGTAAAAACTGCTTTTCTGTGCAACCTCCGACTTAATATCATGGCGATATTAAGTCGGAGGTCCTGAAAGTTAAAAAAAAATAAAAAAATTTGAAATCGGCCCACAGCTCGCGGGTTGAAAACTGGACGCTCAATTTTGCCAGCATCCGGTTTCCGAACCCGTGGCTTTCAGCGGGTTGGAAAACCGATGCCGGCAAAATTGAGGTTCGGCTGTCAAACCCGGTGAAAGCCGCCGCTCCTGTCCAAAAAGAGGCACTAAGAACGAGCTAGTGTCCCTAGCTTCTCTTTTTGCCGCGGGCCCTCATTTGAATACAGAGCCGACATTTACTGTATCAGCTCGTTTAATAGCAGGTCGGCCCCTTATTGAGCTGTCTCTGCGCATTGGGTTTGTAGTTTCTCAGTTTTTGCTTCTTGTGCCTCCAGCCTTATGTCGCACTCATCGACTCAGTGGCCTATCTCCGCCATGTTGTCCTTGATTTCCTCAATTTTCTGAAGCAGTTCTTTTTTATTCATTTTCATGTCTCTTCTCAAGTCGCTGAACCACTGCCTGAATTCTTTTCACGTGGGTACCTCGGAGACCAGGGTTTCGTTTTCTCCGGCATGAGTATCAGATTCCTCCTCTGACCTCTCAGCCATGTCTAGGGCCTCTCATTCAACCAGGCCTTCCAGTACCGCTCTGGACTTCAAATAAGAATACTGGCTGAGATCGGTCCCTTTTTTCTTAGCAGACATATGTGGCTAGTTTGTAGGATGAAAGAAGGTCTTAAAGTTCCGTAATATGGAGAGGATGGATGGTGATTTCCTGATTAATTGCTCATGGAGTTCAGGAGCTCCCTGGTTAAGCTGCCACCCCGTTCCGAGACGTCACCCAACTCTGTATGCTTTTAATTTTAAGCGCGTACTCGAGCAAACCTACTTCTCATATCTTTCATAGGACTTTGCTGGCTTTAACGCGCATGTGTAAGCAGATTATAAAAGATGCTTGTGCGAGGGATATTCCCAGTTTTTCAAATTCATGCACCAGTTTGCCCGGACAGAAACGAGGTCTTCCAGACCCCTCTGGTTCTTCATCCTGCAAGCTCCCTAAATGACCTGGACCCCGCACCCTGTCCTAAGAGCCCTAAAACCGAAGATCTCCAGATCTGCTCCTCATCAGGAGCAGCAGTAAATTAATGTGATTGACACGCCGTTTTAAAATACGGAGTTGTGCGCGTAATACGGAATGCCCTCCCCCCCCCCCCCCCCCCACGGCCTGCCCCCTTTCCACCCTTCCACGCAAAAGGGTATATAGGTGTGTACTTTGTGGCTTTTTAAAATTTGGGTTACTTGTGCCCGGCCCACGAAGGCGCGTATGTGGTCATTTTTGCGTGAGTAACCATTTGAAAATTCACCCGTGAATTTCAGGCACTTCACTGGTGAGCCTCTGAATTTTTTTCCCAAACTGATTTAGTCTAGACAGGCAGATTCTCTGGTGCTAAAAATGTAGATTGCTCAGCCTGCAGTACTGGAGCTCATGCCATATTATTTTACATATTTCAGTGGAGTTTATCTTAAGGAGGTGGGTATCAATAATGCCTCTTTATTAATGATATGCACCTCTGTTCTGAAGAAGTCTGAAATTGTGTAAATGGACAGGTATTTGGAGATAATCTTCACGTTTTTTCTTGTGTAGCAGAAAGGGTATGTAGGCCAATTCAGAGGATTATTTGACTGTAGGATTTTTTTGTTTTCAAAACAAAGACCATAATTGTTGCGGCTGCTGGCTGCGGAACTTGCAACTGGCCTTCCTTACCCGGCGTCGCGCTGCCAGACCGGGGGTGGGCCCCAGCTCCCCGGGGATGGGGAGGGGGTACCCCCCGGTGCAGTTCTCTTCTTTGCGGCCCTGCTGGCCATCGGAGTGCTTGGGAACGCAGCGGAGGTGCTGTCGCCCGTCTGCTCGCGTCTGATCTCCTTAGGCGAGCATGCGCGCCCCTTTACTTCATTTAAAGGGCCCGCGGCAGGCAAGGGATGCCAGCCCCCTTAAATGATGTCATTTGGCAACAGGTCTCCACACTTCCTGTTGTGTGCTTTGTTGCTGTCATTCCATTTCCTGTTCCAGCATTCCAGTACCTGTTCCAGTTTCTTGCTCCTTCTACCCTTAGGACGGATCTCCCTGGCTTTGACCCTTGCTCGAATCTGGCCTTATCTTTAGCTGCCTGCCCTGACTTCTGCTTGAACCTGACCTTGTCTCCAGCTGTCTGGATCCTTGCTTGGACGAGGTCTCGTTTTAGGCTTTGCGTACTTACAGTTCGGACTTAACTTGTTCTTAACCGCGCTTCCAGCTTCAGTCTGTCCGGACTTTGGAACCTGGCCTCGTCTTCAGTTCTGCCTGTCTTGCGGTCTGGACTTGCCTCTGCTCCAGTCAGTTTGACCTTGCATCTTGCCTCTCTGCTGCTTCCTGGCACCCCGCGTTGGGCACCTGCTTCGGGATCAACCACGCAGAGTCCAACTGGCCCCGGTACCCAAGGGCTAACCTGCCAGGAACAAGGGCTGGTATTGGCGAAGCTCCAGTTGGCCTTGTCTTCTGATGGTAGCGCCAACACCACCTCGGGCTAAGGGTCAGCCTCCGCAACAATAATGGCTGATCTTGTGGAAATATATAATTGAAATTTCTTGCCAACTCTCTTGTAAGGAAGGTGAAGACATTGCTATAAACCTGTTCTGTCCGCCACACACAGACCTCTTTGCATACAGTGCTATAGCAGGGAAGTCACAGAGTCACAAGGTCCCTGCCTGTAAGAACTTACAGCTTATGTTTGAGCATAGGGAGATCATTTGACTTTGCGACAGGTCTTGCAAGGCCTTGATGGGGGTGGGGGTTAAAGACTGGAATCTGGATTTCTGGATTTCACTTCCTTGTAACCCCATCCCCAAGCCACACTGCTGGTCATGAGAACCTAAGATGTGTCATGCTGGGTCAGACCAGTGGCTCTTTGAACTCAGCATCCTGTCTCCAACAGTGGTCGGAGCCAGCCCTGGCCAGAGGGAACCTTTGCCATTAATAAACGGCACTGGGGGCAGATGCTGAGGCAGGGGGGCAGATTGGGGGGGGGGGGGGGGAAGGAGATGGTGCCCAGATGCTGGGGAAGGGAAAAAGGAGGCAGGACGGATCCTGCAAATGAGGAAGAAGGAGATAGGAGGACGGACTCTAGGGAAGGGGAAGAAGGAGGCTGGAGGTAAGAGGTAGGATGCTGGGAAGAGAGAGAAGTGAATCCTGAAACTGCTGTCAATAGGTAAATTGGTGCAGGTGCAAGGGGGAAGAGGAAGGAAGCTGAAGATTCGCTTAGAGTGCCTAATACCTTTGCCCCGGCCCTGCCTTTCACCATTGCACTTGCTATCAGCTCAAGCCTTCCCGGATAACTCATAACCTCCTCCAACTCCTGTAACAATGTTACCATTTGGTTCTGTAAATAGTCATTAAGTTATTTATCTTATCCGCATACAATTCTTTTTACTCCGCACTGTTCCTCTTTTTTCTCTCTCCCAGTTATTCTACCCCTGGTTTATTGTAACTGCTTCCCCTTTGCACCAGTTTAGTTCTACTGTTCTATGCACCCCTTGTTTCTATGTAAACCAGCATGATGTGACCTGTTCATGAATGCCGGTATATAAAAAACCTAAATAAATAAAATAAATAAATGCCCTGTCTGGTCAAAGTGCAGAGGTGCACACACATGTCTGTACAGGGCAGGAACTGCTGGGCCATGCTTCATTCATTGGGGGGGGGGGGGGGGGAAATTATTGCACAAATCATTTTATTTCTTCCTAAATCACTCCCTTGCCCACCACTTCCCCTGCCTTTTCATATCCTGGGAGACTGTTGCAGCTGCAACCACAGAGATGTATGCACCCTTGGGGTTACCCTTTACACTCTGCAGGGTTCATGTACCTGCGAGCACTGTCTGGCATCTTCTGCTTCCTGACCATCCCCGGGCAAATATAATTCCACCCATCACCCGCGCTTTGTCCTCGTGCACAAGCCATTTGCAGTTTCAGCTTGTGGTGCCGTAAGGTTCTTTTCTCTTGTCTGAAATTCTCTGTGTACGAATTGCTGAGGTCCCAGCTGGAAGCAGAGATGGATGATGACGTGTTTGTGTGCGTATACGGGTGTGCACAGAGGGTGCTGGAGTAGGATTTCTTTTGGGCTATGATTTATGTATATGATGTCAGCAGAAATCCGAGATTAAGTCCTGGCCTCTGCAATCAGTTGGAGATGGTGTGTTAGTGGCTTTGTCATGTGCATCGTGCAATTGTTCCTGGTCAGGCTGCAGTTAGTTAAGATTTAGTTCAATTTCCTTTCTCCCTTTGTCTTGCATTGTTTTTTCAACCCTGCACCTGGACTGCAGCCAGAGTTGCATGCACTTTCACTGGATTAGTTTTGCAAAGTAAGTGTCATTTCAGATCTGTTAAAGGAAACCCGCCTTTCCTCAGTCTGGAATCTGTGCTTATAATGTAGAGAAGACCGACTTTCTGTGACCTTGGGTTAAATCTTGCTGTCTTCTTGTTCGTCAGTTTATCCAAATGCATTGGGTAATAAGAATAAAAGCTCCAGAGGGGGAGCCGTCTTACGGGCCGATACAGTAAAAGTCGCGGGAGAGCCGGCGAACACCCGCTCTCTCGATGCGCACACAGGCCAGTGTCCTGGGCGCGCGATTCAGTATGGGCCCGTATGCAAATTAGGTCCTGCGGTAAAAGGAGGTGCTAGGGACACTAGTGCTTCCCTAGTGCCTCCTTTTTGACAGAATTGGCGGCTGTCAGCGGGTTTGACAGCCGACGCTCAATTTTACCGGTGTCGGTTCTCGAACCCGCTGACAGCCACGGGTTCGGAAAACGGACGCCGGCAAAATTGAGCATCCGTCTTCCAACCAGCAGGCCGCGGGCAGATTTTGCTTTCTGTATCGCGCGGGAATGACTAATAGGCTCATCAACATGCGTTTGCATGTTGCGGGCGCTATTAGTTTGGGGGGGGGGGTTGGCCACGCATTTTCCAAGTGCTATTACCCCTTACTGTATAAGGGGTAAAAATAGCGTGTGGAAAACGCGCAGCCAAACGGGGGCTAACAGTGCACTCAGCCTGAGCACACTTTACTGCATCGGCCCGTTAGTCTGCAGTGGCAGAAGGTCACAGAGGCTGGTGGCACCATACATGGATTGGGCTAGAAACTTTACGCATACAATTGGGTTTAATGCACATGGATGGCTGTACTGAAATAGCCGGGGAGGATCTGTTACACACATACTCTTAGACAAACTACTGGGGGGCGTTCCAGGGGGTAAAGTTGGACCTCGATATTTAAAAGTATGTGTGTAGGGTACCCCACGGACATTACGCCCTCCAAAGAGTAGGCGTAACTTTACACGAAGCAAAGCACGCCAATCATCCCAGGATATTCAAAGTTATTTTAGACACGAGTTTACTTTGAAAATACTTGCTAAAGTCTGCAGGTACAAGGTACTCATAGACTTCCCTTCCATGTGGGCTGTTTTAAAATGACTCCACTTTATCAGATGCCTCAGTACCACCAGCCTCTATGCCAACAGTGACACTGAGGTCAGTATTCAGTGATGTGGTGAGCAGCAAATGTATCTGGAGAAAGTTATGCATGCACGTTGTCCCTGATATTCAGCGGGACGTTAATGCACAAGTCTCCCGCTGAGTATGCGCAGATAAAGTTATGCGCATAACTTTGTCTGAGTAAAGTCAGGACTGTGTGTTTTTTTTTTCTGACCAGATCTGTGTGCGTAACTCTACCTGGACAGCTCTGAGCACGTTGCTCCCCGAGCCCCCAGAACGCTGCCCCTTTTCATCCGGATAAATTTCTGTCTGTACAAAACGTTATGCGTTTGAGAGGAAGGGCACATCAAAAGCTGCTGCATGGACACGATTGAGATATTTATTTATTTATTTCTGCCATTTCTGACCCGCCCAACGGTCAGACATCTGTTTTGGGCAGTTTCCCATATAACATTGCACATTGCAAAACAAAGACGCACAGAACAAAACAAACGATAGTAACCCACAACGAACTCACCCAAAAGCCTCACGCAACAAATGGGCCTTCACCTGCTTTCAAAGGCCCTTTAATCCTGTAATTCCCCAATCTCCACAGGGAGACCATTTCATAAGAAAGGGGCAACCCAGAAAAAGGCCCTGCTCCTCGCCTCCTGCAATCAGGAACTGAGGAGCAAACAAGCCCCCTCAGAACGCAGCGTCCAGGTTGGGGAATGCCTGGACAACTTGCTCCTTCAAACCTTGCAGCCCCTCTCCATGAATCGCACGATACACCAAGGAGAATACTTTGAATTTAATTCTTTGACTGACAGGGTGCCAATGCAGGGAATTCAACACCGGGGTGAATGTGACCCCTCGAAGGGGCTCCCGTGAGCAAACGGGCAGCCGCATTCAAAACTAATTGCAATGCCCTCACATGGCATTTAGGCAAATCTATGCACAGGGCAGTGCAATAGTCCAGGGTGGGAAAAAAACCCAAATGCCTGAATCACCACTATGAAATCTTTCCTAAAATATATTTCAAGCGTCACAGTTACAGAGGCTCCTTGGCTTTTAAGACATCATTTGCTGTATTTTAGCAACTGTCATTTTGCCTTAGTCTTGGCTCAGGGAAAGACAGTTGGGAGGTGGCAGGTCCCATGCCCGCCTAGAATAAAGGCAGGAAGAAACAGCGCGGACACTTGTAAGGGCCCCGCTGACTCCTTCATCTGTGGGGGCCACTGAATCACATCATTTGAGTGCAGATGGGTTCAGACCAGGTTGCCTCCACAGCCGTAGAAAATGAATAACCTTTCTGAGTCCAGTGATAGAAATGCCAGATAACAGGACTCAGCAGTGTTCTTTGTTCTTCTGCGGGAGATCTTAGTTTCTGCTTCTCCCCCTTCTCACTCGCCATTCACCCGTCACTGTGGGCAGTATCAGTTGCGCCTCCTCCACGCGTGGCCCCTGCCCAGGGCCGCTCTCGTTGGTGATGCCAGGCTGTTATTTGCATAATGCCACAGCCCTACACCAGGTAGCTCGCGGCATCCCTTCCCCAGAGAGCTCACGCCTGAAGTCCGATGAGCACACAGAGAGGTGAAGTGGCTTTGCTGGAGGTCAGGTGGTGAGTGGGTGAGCGGGAGAGTGATTTTTCTCCTGGACTCTGAGCCGGCCCTCTGACTCATTTACGCTGTGCCAAAAGGCTCATCTGGTGCCAGTAGCTTCGGTATGGCAAGGGCAGCTTGGCCGGCTGTCATCAGGCACTGAGGGAATAACCTTATGAGGGCAATGAAAACTGCATTTCTTCACAGTGAATTAGTTTTCCCGGGCATGGACGCCTTGCAGTTGTGTGGGACTGGAAGGGGGGGAGAGGAGAGAGGAGCAAGCAGCAGTCAGCCTTTGTTGTTCAAGAAATAAAAGAAGGGGGTTTCATTCACACCGAGAGGCAATGCAGCTCGTTCGTTCGCCTGCTCGTGTGACAGAGTAGTGCCACCTTTTCATTCTCATCGTGCTTCGCATGGATGCCTCGCTCCCCTCCCTCCCACCATCAGTCTGTGGGAAGCAGGATGCGTGCTCTTCCCACGTCCTTGCTGTTTTCGAGATGCACGACAGTAATTGTAGAACCAAAAGGGGCTTAAGACAGAAAAGTTCAGTTTTGCTGTCTGTGTCGTGATCTTACTGAAAACGATCTTTCAGCAGCCCAGAAGGGAAGAGGTAGGCAGCGTGATTGGTTTTCCCCAACGGTTAGGATAAGGTGGTGCTTATCCATGGCCTGCGTTGAATGCATGTTAGTAACGCCGGGTCCAGATTGTTCGTGATCCTGGACTGAGCTCGGGCTGGAGGATTTCCTTTCACTGGCGGTTTGCCCTGTTCCTTCATCCACAGGCACCCCCCCTCCATCCCCCACAGCTCCCAAGACCAAGGAGGTAAGATGGTTAGAGAGTATGGGTGAACACATCATGATCCTCATAATAAGAGGCACTGGCGTGAGAAGGCTAACTCATGCTATGTTGCCACAGCAAAAGCAAAGAAGAATTATTTTACCGATTCTGTGGTCTCTGCTAACTAGCTTTAACTTGAAGGAATTGTTTTCAACAGTGAATAGATTATTGGGGCATAGGGTGGCAAAAAACATCTGACGTTTTGGCTGTACCAGACAGTGAGAGTTGTGCAGCCCATTTCTCAGGAAAATTGCTGAGCTGTGTTGTGAGTTACAAATTAAGAGAGCGGGGAGGTCGATGGATGTCTGGCTCACACTAATGGCTGAATCTGCTGATGGCGCATGATTTCAAGGATTCATTGTTAAACTTGGCTGTGCTTAGGCAGGACTTGAATAAGATCAGAGCAGCCTGCTGCATGTTGGATCCTTCTCCGTCTACAGTTACTGAGGCATTGCTGGATGCTGCTCTGATCATATGGTAAATGTAAATGGTTCTTTGGCTGAGGGTTGTGCCCCTTCAAGGTTGCGCAGGACAGTAGTAACTCTGATGTTGAAAAAAACTGTTTTGGATGCCTCTATTTATGCCAGTTGTAGACCACCTGCTATCAACCATCTTCCGGCCAAGATTATGGAGAAAATGGTCACAACCCAATTAACATCTTTCTTAGAGAACGAGAGGTTGTCGGTTGGGTCACAGGACGGAGATGGTGTTGGTTTCAGTAAATGATGATATTTTACGTTGGTTGATAGATGGAGTGGAAGAGGTTCTTTAAGTTTTGTTGGACCCATTCTCAGCTTTTGACCTAAAGGACCATTCTCGTCTCTTAGCTAGGTGTAAGTCAGTTGGGATACAAGGGCAAGTGTTGCAATGGATTACCACATTTATTTCTGGGAGCTTGGCTGCTCTATGTGTTAAAGGGGTGTGCTCATCCATTTTGTTCAATAGGTGTGGTGTTCCCCAGGGGTCACCTTGGTCCCATTTATTATTTAATATCTTTATGAAGCCTTTGGGGATATTATTCCATTCATTAGGACGCCGAGGCTATCTGTAATCCGATGACATCCAGCTCATTTTGCCTTTGCAGAAAAACCCTTATCAAGCATTTTCTCAACTTAATAATAATTTATCTGTCATCGCTGACTGACTAGTAAATTGTGTTTAAATTCCTTGGAAACAGAGATTCTTAGACTTGGGACATGCTGGGCTAGATGTGGCTTCATGCCTGTTACTAATGAGTTGAATACTGACATGATAAACCAATCTGGATTTGTCAATAGGTCCACAAGGCCTGTGCCTAGGGTGGCAAAAATCAGGGGCAGCAGGCTGGCTGAAGATTTGCTGCCATAGTAGAGAACAGCTCTTTGCTTCCTCATCCAATCCTTTCCCTCCCAGGCAGCATGCAGGGAGCAGGAGGGGAGGGGGTGAGGTAGCAGGAGACATAGCAAAGCAAAGAAGAGCTACTCTGCTCTCTGATCCTTCCCCTTCCATCCTGCCATTCAGAGACAGGAGGAGAGGGCATGAACTTGGAGCAAACAGAGCAAAGGGAGATCATTTTGGGGAGGCTAGCAGGGGCTGTTCTAGAAGAAATAAATACACAAAAGAGCAGCTTTGTGATACTTCAGAGGGTGCAGATGACCATGCTAAGTATACTTCCACCTTGCAGCTTCACTTGGATTCACCTCATGATGTTTCAGCATAAGGGGCCAGGTGGGTACAATAAACACATCCTGAGCTTTCTGTTTCATTCTCACTGTGCAGTAACTGAGCATGTAAAAAAGAAGGACTTCTAACCGCTCAACTGAGCCGAGGCGAGGCAAGAGTCAGAGAGCAAAGATGAACACAGGCATCACCTGAAAGAATTTGTGTTGACTCGTAGCAGCTTTTTCCAGAGGAGGAAAAACTTTACTAAGAAAACTTGTTCCAGACAGCATCGTTATTGCGTGATAATGCTATACATTTCTAGGGGTCATTGTCTCCAGATGGGTTGATTTTGTGCGTACCATGTCAAGAATGGACCTCACTCTTAAGTCAGGGTATGCTGGGTGTGATTTCAGTGTTTCAAATTCACTGCAAGTGTTTTTCTTAATACTTTCATTATGCCAAACTTCATTCTCATATCCCCACTCCAACTCATCCAGCCCAGCCATACACCAGGGATCTCTGCAATCATGGGCCCTGAATCCAGGCACTAGGTGTTGCTTCTGGAAGGCAACATCTCCTGTTGTTGGACCAGACCATGCGCCTGGGGAGTCCTCTCACTCCAAATCCTTGTGCCACTCATGAAGCCTGCAGGTGTTTTGCCCAGCAGTGCTCGGACCTGCTAGAGCTGAAAGTACCTGAAAGAATAAGGCCAGGACTCTGAGATGTTGTATGCAAATCTTTGTATCTCATATGTTGGCCTTGTAATAAAAACCATTATCTGAACAACTTCAGAACTAAACTTCCCTGATTCAGGACCTGCTGCTGACTTGTAAAAGAAAAGTGAGACCCTCTCCCCCCTGCATGGCTGCTGGTTAAGCATACCTGCTTTTTGGCTATAGAAATCTTTGCATCTTCTCTGCTAGGTTCATGCTGCTTCGATGGCCAGTGTCGCGGTGGAACTGGACAACATGGAAGTCCAGCAGTCACAGGTCGTCAACAACAACAACCGCTGGGAGAGTACAGACCGTGCCTGGGACGAGTCCACCGCCACTGCCAAACTCTTTGAATGCTCCCGGATCAAAGCTCTCGCCGGTACTACCCTTTCTGATTTCTCAAGTTCTCTTCTCGAATTGGCCTCTGTGTTTCCTTTTATTGTGCTCTTCTCTGTTCTTGAATTCACTTCTGTTCATTTCTGTTGTGTTCTGTTTTTGTTTTTTTTTTTAGTTTTAAGTCAGTCGTACTGTTCTGTTCTGTCCTACTTTAAAATAAGTTTACAGACTCTTTTTCAAAAATCCTAAGCCTTATTTTAAAAAACAAAACTAGGACAGCTGCCCTATAACCTTTTTTTTTTTTTTTTTTAAATCTTTATTGGGCTACCAATTGCCTTCTAGCTCCATCAGGACCAGGTCTGCGATCTGGAGCCATAAAAACTTCATTCTCATATCCCCCCCCCCCCCCCCCTCCAACTCATCCAGCCCAGCCGTGCACCAGGGATCTCTGCAATCATGGGCCCTGAATCCAGGCACTAGGTGTTGCCATCGTGTGATGACTAATGTCTCCGCTGTCCCCCCCCCGTCCCCCTCATTCTCCACCCCCACCCCAGAGCTGCGAATGCTGCGTCTGCAAGGAAAGGAAAACTTAGAAACATGAGAGCAGAAAGAGACTGTGCGGCCTATCGAGAAATGAACCAAGGGTTATCCCGAGTCACCTCATAGGGTGGAATTATCTTCTGTTTTCTTTTAAATATGCCGGATTTGTTCCCTTTCACAGGCGGGCTGCCGACGAAGCAGTTTAACTTTACTGAGTCATTTGAAGCCTTTCCTTCTCTCCCTGCCAGACGAGCGTGACGCGGTGCAGAAGAAGACCTTTACCAAATGGGTGAACTCCCACCTGGCCCGAGTGTCCTGCCGCATCGGTGACCTTTACAATGACCTCCGGGACGGCTACATGCTAACCAAACTGCTTGAGGTTCTGTCAGGGGAGCAACTGGTAAGGGAGCACAGCGGTGATCTGCATGTGCCGGAGCGATGCCAGGATGGGTCTTCGTCAGTCTTTGTTTTTTTTGGGTGGGGGGAAGGGGCAGAGGGGGGGGGGCCCTTGGCAGTTTCCTTGTGTTCCCTTGGACTTTCTGCTTAGTCAGAAACGGGGCTGGGATCCGTGGGCCATGAGCTTTCATTCTCAACTATCTGGGGATTTTTGCCACTGGTTGTTGTTTTATTCGTATTCATTTATTCAAATGTGATCATTTTTTGCATGATGACTGGGCCCCCCTTCCCCCAGGGGCTTAGATCGCTGCCTCTGCAGCACCTCCACGCTAGCCTGGGGAGCAGAAGATCTGACCTGAGAATAAAATGCAGGTCCCTCTGCCCAGCGGTGCCCAGCACATACCACTGCACCACCGGTCTGGCTCCATCCTTCCTCCTGTTTAATGCCTCACAGGTACAGGGGATGGGTCAGCGTCAACAACTTGAAGAAGTCTCCCCAGCACTTCTGCACCTTTCTAGCAGGAGAAAATGAAAAGTGATTTCCTCCGCCTTTCCAGGGATAGATCCTGGCTCTCCCTCTCGCTCTCTCAGGATCCTCCTAGGAGTCGTTTAGAGGTTCTGCAGGGGCTCTGAGGGCTGCTATGGAGGGATAAAAATCCATTTATTTTAGGATGTTATTATCCCTTTTTTGAGTATATTTTAGTTTGGTGCATTTCTTTCCTCCTCAATTTTCTCCAACATGGCAAGAGTTAACATCACATGGCTGGTAACTCTTGCCAGCCTCAAGACATCTCTTTCAAGGTACCCCCTCAGCGCTGTTCTTTTATGGACAGCGAAGGCCCCTGCCACAGCAGCAGCTGCCACCTTCCCTCCCCTTCCTCCCTCCTCAGGGCTGAGCGTCTCCCCTTAGCGGTGTGCCCCCCCGATGGACGGTAGACTCAAACCCCAGCGTGTCGTGCGGCAGCCTGAGCCACGCCAGGTATTTCTGAGCCACCAGTGGCGTCTCACACACTGGCGGTGGCGTCCTATCATCCGGTTGGTTGGCACGTAGGGCAGAAAAATTAAAATGAAACAGTGTTATATGAGTTGGCATCATTGCCTCCTCTGTGCCCTGTTGAAATACACAGCGCATCTTGTCCTAGAATGTGGGAAATTTGATCTTTGCCACAATCTTAGTGATTTTTATCTGAACCAACAAACTGACAAACCTTTGCTCGTCTCGACTGCTCGTGGGTCTCTGCTTCACCCTTCAGCCCAAGCCCACTCGGGGCCGCATGAGGATCCATTCCCTGGAGAACGTGGACAAGGCCCTGCAGTTCCTAAAGGAGCAGCGCGTGCACCTGGAGAACGTGGGCTCCCATGACATCGTGGACGGCAATCACCGGCTGACCCTAGGGCTCATCTGGACCATCATTCTGAGATTTCAGGTACGATGCCGGCATGCTCCCGCCGCGGCTGGGGGTGGCCGGCTCAGGCCTTTCCACTTACCCAAAACTCAGAGCTCGCTCCAGTTTTATTTTCTTCCTTTCTTCCAGCTCAGTCAGAACGGCTTCAGAAAAAGGCCCGTGTTGGGCCAAAGTGACAGGAATCTTCATTCACAAATACCTGTTTTCATTTTATCACCCATTGTTTTTCTCCTGCTCCTCTGAGCCGGCACGAACCTTCACTTGCAACAAAGCAGGGATTTTTCTGGAGCCAGGCCTATGATTTTCATATCGGGGGGGGGGGGGGGGAGAGGTTTCAGACTGCTATGGTCTCCAAGCTCTTTTAATTCTTTTAGGGGGCTTTTTTAGAGGATCTGGTGCTATTTTTGAAATTATTTTGAGGTGTGGGGGATCGGGGATAAGTCCAGCTGGCCTAGCAAATTTCAGTTTATTTTATTTAACTGGCTCTATGTTGAATATGGACGGTTAAGTTTAAAGTTATTTGGGTATACGTACCTGGATGACTTTAGCCCTGTTCTGAGCTTCACCAGATTTACGAGGCTAAACTTAGCTGGCCGGCGCTGATATTCAGAGCTGCCCAGCTAAGTCGAAACCCTGCCCCAGGAATGCCCCGGCAATGCCTCTTTATTTGTCCAGGTAAGTTTTAGCTGAGTAATGACTTAGCTGGCTAAAACTTACCTAGTCAGCAGGGTTAGATATTTAATCCCCAGATTTGTCTGGCTAAGTCCTTTGAATGTGGAGTTCAATATGTTATACAACTAGGACCAGGTCTGAGTGTTTTTCACCCTGCACTCTTGAGATTTGTGATTCCCCGTAATGTGACTGAGAAAGCAGGCTGGCAAAAACCGGACCACCTAAGAAGCAGAAGAGGCTGGAAGTCACTGGAGAGGCCTGGGCCAGCAGGATAAACATTTCAGGGCAGGGGCACCCATTAAGGCACTGGCTCCTCTTCTGTTTCCCTCTTCAGATTCAGGTCATTAAGATAGAAACAGAGGACAACCGGGAAACGCGTTCTGCGAAGGATGCACTGCTGCTCTGGTGCCAGATGAAGACTGCAGGGTAAGAATGCTCTCTGGCGTGTACAGCACCAGCCTGTTAGCAGACTCCTCTTTTTCAGCAGCTGGGGGATAACCGAACATAGACCAAAGGTCATTCGCTGACTTCTGTCTTACGTCTTTGCCCGTGTCAAGGTGAAATTGTGAATTGTGTCTGGGGTAAGTTAATAATTAGGCTATGTGATAGAGGAAGAGCAGCGCTGGTATTATATTGCCCTCTGCCGTCCAGTGGTTATTCGCTTGAAATAAAAGGTTTGCTTACAAAAGGACACTTGGATATTATCTGAAAAGCAGCAAAAAGTTTGAGGTGCATATATAAAGGTAAGAGATTACAGAGACAGAGTCTCCACTGAAACATTCTTCCTGATATCTACCAAGAATGCAAGCAGATCTCACCCTCAGCCAACAGTGCGAGCAAAGCTTACCCTCACCCTCTTCCATCAGTGCAGGCAGCTCTCTCCCTCACTCTTTGCCATCAGTATGGAGGGATCTCCTCACCCTTTACCATGAGTGCAGGGAGATTCCCTTCCTCCTTACTCTCTACCAGCAATGTGAGCTGATCTCCCCTTTCCTACTACCTTCCACTATCAACATGAGCAAATGTCTCCCTCCCACTCATCCTCTATTATCGGTGGTGAAGGTCTCCCCTTCCTCCTCTAACCTTAATACAGGTAGATCTGCCCCCTTCAGCTTCTGCCATCAGAGCAGGCAGACCTTCCCCTTATCTTTCACAATTAATGTGGGCAGCTTTCCACACCTCTTCCCCTTCCTCTCCACCATAAGTGTGGGCAGATCTCCCACTCATCCTCTACCCTCAGTATGGACAGCTCTCTCCACTTCTTCCCCTCCCTCTCATCAGCATAGGCAGATCTCCCCCTCACCCTTTGCCATCAGTCGGGCCGATACTGTAAAATCCGCAGGAGAGCGGGCGCACAGGCCACGCTCCTGTGCGCGCGATTCTCTATTCAAATGAGGCCCAGTGGTAAAAACAGGCAAAAGGAGGCGCTAGGGACACTAGCGCGTCCCTAGCGCCTCCTTTTGGACCGGAGCGGCGTCTGTCAGCGGGTTTGACAGCCGACGCTCAATTTTGCCGGCGTCTGTTCTCGAGCCCGCTGACAGCCACGGGCTCGGAAACCGGACGCCGGCAAAATTGAGCGTCCGGTTTTCGACCCGACAGCCGCGGGCCGACTTCAAATTTTTTTTTTTACTTTTGGAAACTTTCGGGACTTCCGACTTAATATCGCCATGATATTAAGTCGGAGGCTGCACAGAAAAGCAGTTTTTACGGCTTTTCTGTGCACTTTCCTGGTGCCTGAAGAAATTAGCGCCTTCCTTTGGGTAGGCGCTAATTTCTGAAAGCAAAATGTGCGGCTTGGCTGCACGTTTTGTTTTCTGAATCGCGCGGGAATACCTAATAGGGCCATCAACATGCATTTACATGTTGCGGGCGCTATTAGGTTCGGGGGGTTGGACACGCGTTTTCGGCCCCTTACTGAATAAGGGGTAACACTAGCACGTCGAAAACGCGCGTCCAATAGCGGGTTATCAGTGAGCTCCATCGGAGCGCACTGTACTGTATCGGCCCGAGAGTGAGAAGATATTCACCTCACTCTGTACCCTCAGTGTGGCAGGTCTCCTTTTCATCCTCTACTCTCAGCGTGGGCTGATCTCGCTCTTCCCCTGTACCATAAGTGCAGGCATCTCTCATCCTTTGTCCTTATTATACATGCTTCTCTGATAGAGAAGTGGCTTCAGCTGGAGGAACCGTGTTAATGTTTCCATCACCAGTGATCATGTCCTTGTTACAGAGTGTGCTAGAGGAGATGAGTGTTGCCTGTTGTTCCTCCTCAGATACCCCGAGGTGAACATTCAGAACTTCAGTGCCAGCTGGCGAGATGGGCTCGCCTTCAATGCCTTGATCCACAAACACAGGTAACGTGATTCTTTAGCTCATGTTAGATCCTGTGTACTCGGGATTGGATTGTAGCAGATGTAATACCTACAGAATTGCCCCAAAGATTTGCTTCTGTTCAAGAATTGATCCTGGCTCCAACATGGGTTTCTTTTTTTTTATTTCATTTAAAGTATTGGCATATTTAAACTTGATAAATTTGTGCTGGAATAACAGTTTTATAAATCCCAGGCTACAATAATCTGCTGGCATTTGCCTGTAAGATGTCACGCAGTATTAATGCTGCTGCAGAAAGGAGAATGTAGAGTGGGGTTTAAAGCAAAATGCTCCACCTAACAGTGGGAAGGGGTGGGTCTTGGTGGCACATAAGTGAGACTCTATAAAAATTAAAGTCCTTTCCTTACCTCTGTGAGGGGCTGTGCAAATTTCGGTGATGGGAGGAATTGGGCCAACCCCACAGCAGTGTCAGGCTATTTCCTGTCACAGTTCCTCCAGGAAATCAACACAGCCTGTTGTGACTAGTAATGCCTGACTCTGCCTCCCCAGGGGTGTTTCAGTGTCTCAGTAACTGGTGAAGGCCATTCCTGTTCTGTACCATCTACGACAGAATGTTGTAAAGCATTGATGGTGGGACTGATGGCAAGAGAGTCTCAGAGCAGCACCTATCAACGATGCCACTGATGCTCTGGGATGAGCAGGGGGAGGAAACCACAGCTCCCATCTGACTATGAATGAGACCCCCTCCATCATTTAGCAGTAGCTGGCCTAGGCATGAATCTTCTCAGCCGCCTGTGAGAGGGAAGCTGACACTGCTTTCTCTTCCAGGCCGGATCTCTTGGATTTCAACAAGCTGACCAAATCCAATGCTGCCTACAACCTGCAGCAGGCATTCAACACTGCAGAGCAGCATCTGGGACTTACTAAGTTACTGGACCCTGAAGGTGATTTGCAATCCCTTTAAACTTTGTGCTTGTTTTAGGTGGATAGTAATTAGCTTCTTTTTCAGAATGACATATCTCAGAGGGTACCACTCACTCCATGACCTCTTGTGTGCCTTTTAAATTTCACATCCTAACCTTAGATTCTGGTCCCTTCAGCTGAGGGACCTTAAAATCTTGTGCGTTTGTCAGTGCTGTATGATTACTACACACAGGCCGGTGCAATATCAGGGCGCGTTAAATGGGCGCTTATGGTTGAGCGCTGTCTATCTTAATGGGTGCCGATCCATCTTTCCTGGGCGCCCGATTTAATATTTAAATCTGCTGCCGCGATAAAAAGGAGGTGCTAGGGAAAATTTTGTGTCCCTAGCACCTCCTCAGCATTGGGTGCCCAGGAGAGGTGGCTGTCAGTGGGTTAGGAAAACGGATGCTTAATTTTACAAGTGTTCGTTTTCCTAAGTGCACAGCCACGGGTTAGGAAAATGGACCTTGTTAATTGAGCTCCCTTTTCCTAACCTGACTGCCAGCATATTTTTTTTTTAGGGTTCTCCTTTTTCAGTTCCTCTGATTTCATATCTCCACAATATTAAGTCAAAGGAACTACAGAAAAGCAGTATTTTCTGCTTTTGTGTAAACGTTTTGGGATCCTCAAGAATTAACACTTACTCCGGGGCAGGTGTTAATTTTTGAGGATAAAAATCGGGGTAAATAGCTAATAGCCTCATCAACATGCATTTATGTGTGATGAGCGCTATTAGCTATGTGCTCGGTTGGATGCACGTTTTGGACGTGCTAACCCCCATTTTGCATCGGGATATAGCCATGCGTTCCAAATGCACGCACAATTGCATGTTGAGCTGTGCGCTGCGGCCAGCGCACAGTATTGCATCGGTTTGACAGTTAGAGGACACTATACAGCTAGTGGTCGCTGTACCAGGTACTTTATCCAGATATTCAGCCGCATTGGTCCAAATAGAAATATGGCTGATTATCTGGATATATTGACTTGTTTACTTGGATTTAGCCTGTCCTCACCTCTAGTCCTGTCTCTTTTCTGCACAGGTAACGTCATCTGCACAGCTATTTTGTCTAGACAGAAGGGTGGATATTTTTAAAGGGGAAGATGAATTTGGGTAAAAGCCAATTTTTCCTGCATAAATCTTCTGAATATCAAACTCTTTTTGTGAAAAGGCTGTAACTTGGTGTTAAGGATTCAAGACTAGGACTCAGAACTACATGGATTATGATCTTGGCACTGACCCTGACTCTCTCTGGGAAAAGTCACTTTGGGCCTGTGCCTCAGTTCTGTCACTGACTGTGACCATACACAAGCCACTTTCCCTCTGTGTTCCTCTACCTCCCTTCCTTTATGTAAGTGCTGGGGAATCTGAGCACAGTGATTGATCAGGCGTGATTCCATGTTCTTCTGCAACCTCAGGACTCTCATTCGTGATGACATTTTACCCTTTCTTTCTGCATCTCATTGTCTCTTGCTTCTCTGTCTCTTCCGATCCCCCCCTCCCACCTTCTTTTCTCCTCAGATGTAAACATGGAGAACCCGGATGAGAAATCCATCATTACATATGTGGTGTCCTTTTATCATTACTTCTCCAAAATGAAGGCCTTAGCTGTGGAAGGGAAGAGGATCGGGAAGGTGCGCATTCCTTGCAGGTTGTGCTCCCTCTAGGAAGAGGAGCAGAACCCCTGGGTTTTTTTGGGGCGGGGAGATTTTACTCGGGGCTTTCAGCCCCCGAAGTGATGGTGGCCGACATTCCTGGGGCCGTCATCTCACATTCACACTGGGGGCCATTTACTATAGAAGAATTTTGCCCCATGGTAAAATACAGTGGGGGAAAAATATTGCACCACCGCAGAGAGACGCAATGCCAGAGGGTCGTTTACCATGGCTTTGTGACTCCTGCGGTATTTTTTTCTCAGAGAAAAATATCACGGCTTAGTGAATGAGCCCTTTCGCTGGAAAAACCATTTGAGTGTGGACCTTTCTTTTCATTTAAACAGGCTCCAGCTGTACTGAGGATCCTCAGTGGACGCACAAAAGTAATTTCTGTTTGAATTTATGCTTCTTCCTTTTCCCTGGTGTTCCCTTGTCCTCTAGGTTCTAGATCAGGCCATTGAGGTTGAGAAGGTCATTGAACGATACGAGTCTCTGGCCAGCGAGCTCCTGCAGTGGATTGAAAGAACCATCAGCATCATCGCTAACCAGAAGTTTGCCAATTCTCTGCCAGGGGTGCAGCAGCAGCTTCAAGCCTTTACCACGTACTGCACCATAGAAAAACCAGTCAAGTGCGTGGATCTTGGTCACTGTGCCTTGGACAATTCCCTCTCCTCTCCTCTCTTCTCCTCCTCCCCTCCCCTTCTTTTCCTTTTGTGCCAAAATGTTTCCCTCTCTTTCCCTCAAGTTGTCAAACATCGGCCTGCACGATGGATAGAGACTCGGGAGGTGGGTAGGCTCTGAGCATAGATCCTTCAGGTTCCACAGCTTAGCAGTTTGTTTGTTTGGGGGTTTTTTTTGGAAAAGGCATGAAGCAGACTGCTGGGGGGGGGGGGCAGCTTCAGCCATCAGGTTGGAAAATGTGAGCAATGGACTGGGACTCGGTGAGGCTCAGCTAGCACTAATGGAAGTCAGCGAGGGAAAGTTTCTTACTCCCTGCAGTGCTTGCAGTCTTGCGGATACACTGCAAACTCATGAGAGCAGGTGCAGAGTACACGCCAGAACGTACTTGTGGAGAAAATGTAACCGAGGAGGGGGTTGTGACGGTGACATCGTCAGACCACATTTTTATGCGGGTAATTGTATTTTTACCTGTGTAAAAATCTTTTGAATATTACCCCCTGTTAGAGCAATTTTTAAGCTAAATGCGGACCTGCAAGCTGATTTTCAAAGGGAAATTCCATGTGAAGTTTCCCTTTGAAAATCAAGGCCAGTGAGAAATGAGGAGGTCCATATTTAAAAGCATTTAGCTGGCTAACTCAGAAGTTAAATGGCTAAATTAATATTAGGGCACATATCCGGCTATATTCTAGCTAGCTTATATGTTAGGAGGCTAGAATTTAGCCGAATAAATTAGGGGCGCTGTAGGGGTATAACTGAGAGGAGTTAAGGTAGATGTCACAGTTAACCAGCTAACTCCGACTCTTTCAGAGTTAGCCGGATGACTTTGCCAGCTAAATCGGATCCCACCAAAGAGCTAACCTAAAGTTACACGTCTATAGATAGTTGGCTAACTTTAAGATTGCCGGCTATATTCAATAGTGTGGCTACACTATTCAGTATTCCTCCAAAGTTAGCCAGATAAGACCTGGATGTGTCTGAATATGGACCTTAAAGTTCTTTAGTCTGCTTCTACACCATATTCAAACAGTTTGGCTGGCTGGATAACTTAGCTGGATAATCCCAGTATTCATTGTTATCCGGACAAGTCTGGTCACATCACAGAGCTGACCTAAATTTATCCGGGCAAGCTTATCCGAATAACTTTGATTTAGCTGGGTATACTGAGCGGCGCAGCGGATATGTTATCTGGATAATTTAGCTGGGCTGCCTGTGGCTCGATGTTGACTCCTCCCCCCCCCTACAAAATTGTCCTCTCCTTTCCCGCTCTGTGAACAACAGATCTTGCGTTAGACCCTCCATTTACCCAGTGGCCTCTCTGTAGCAAACTTTGATTATATTAAGCTATAGCCTTATCTCCTGGTGCATTGCTGGCCAGAGAGCTGATATTATCACAAAGTAAGGTAAAACGCAAAGAGAATCTTAATGAGACAATGATATCAAATGATTATGTACAACGTACTTTTCTGGTTCTTATTCACGGTTCCATAATTCATTTGATATGTCTTACTTTTTCTGAGTTGTGGTTTTTTTTTCAGTATTTAAGAAGCTGTGGTCTTTTTCACGAAGTTTTAGGGTCTTTTCATAGATGAGAGTCCTACAGTGATGTTTTTCAGGGGTTTTTTTTAAATTTAAATTTTATTATTAGGTTTCAGGAAAAGGGAAATTTGGAGGTCCTGCTGTTTACTATCCAGAGTGAGATGAGAGCAAAGAACCGCAAGCCGTACGTCCCACATGAGGGCAACAGCATCTCAGTTATCAATAAGGTGAGATGGGCAGCAGTAGGCAAATGGCCTTCCTTTCAAATGTCCCCTGTGCAGCAAGGCCTTTCGGTTATCTCCGTGTGGATACATGTCTCATGCCTGTTTAGATAATTGGGAATAATCTGTCCGAATGAAAATTTCTCCCTCTACTGAGCCGAGCCCCTAAATTTAGGTGTCCATTTTTACTAGGTAACTAAAGAGTGGACAGGGCCAGGAGTGGGATGAGGTTCAGGGAAGTAGGAATCAGGAACAGGGCCCTGTCTGGAGCTGCAGTGGGGGCTGTACCTGCTATCCGAATCTGGAGCTGGAGCAAGGCCCACTTGAAAAGCTGGAGGAAGCAGGAACGGAGTCACTGGAAAAGCTGGGGCAGGAGTTCCTGCAGGAGTTGGTGTCACCAGGAATGGACTGGATGGAGGAGCTGGCGCTGCCTTGAACAGACTCACTGGAGTAGGCCTTTCCCCAGTACAAGTCCAGTCATTATTTCTCCATGTAGCTTGCAAAACAAGGAGGTAATTTCTGCCATAAAGCCAAACTGTCCATGTTTTGGGCTGTCACAGTCCAATAGGGGATTATCCTATTGTAAGGCTGCTTTTGTTAGAAGGCTGCATATGAAGCCCACATTAAGCTTGTCAGTGGGATACTCATGAGGTTACATTGGGAACCATTGCTGGCAATGATTAATGAAGCCCAGGAACCATCCCCGGTGCCATCAATTGGGAAAGACAAGGGCGGGGGGGGGGGGGGGGGTGCTCCCTGTATGCCAGCAGAAAGGTTTCAGGTTAGCACCAGATTGCATATTTGGCTTGCCTTTGAACTTCCGCAGGGTCTCCCTTAATTGGGTCAGGATCAGGGCATCCATAGTAGTAGCTTGAAAAAGTATCTTCAGCTTGTTTTTAGACTAGTACAAGTCATCACAGTACATCTGATCTTCAGTAGTACGTTCAGGAAAAAGCACACCTGACGAGGCTGGATAGCCAAATAAAAGTAAGCCTAGCTTGTGAGGCACCTCAGCATGAAGCAGTAGCAATGGAGCAGGCTTAAGTTCAGAAACCCAGGATAAATGTTTAGAGCAGAACTGTAGAGTTTGATGCAGAGCAAAGAGCAAGGAACAAGGCCAGAAGAGCAGAGGTTTGAGGATGTATCTCAGGAGAACTGGTAGATGTAGTGTATTTGGATTTTCAGAAAGCGTTTGACAAAGTCCCTCATGAGAGGTTTCTAAGAAAACTAAAAAGTCATGGGATAGGAGGCGATGTCCTTTCGTGGATTACAAACTGGTTAAAAGACAGGAAACAGAGTAGGATTAAATGGTCTGTTTTTTCAGTGGATAAAGGTGAAAAGTGGAGTGCCTCAGGGATCTGTACTTAGACCAGTGCTTTTCAATATATTTATAAATGATCTGGAAAGGAATACGATGAGTGAAGTTATCAAATTTGCAGATGGTACAAAATTATTCAGAGTAGTTAAATCACAGATGGATTGTGATAAATTGCAGGAGGACCTTGCGAGATTGGAAGATTGGGCATCCAAATGGCAAATTGAATTTAATGTGGATAAGTGCAAGGTGATGCATATAGGGAAAAATAACCCATGCTGTAATTACACGATGTTAGGTTCCATATTAGGAGTTACCACCCAGGAAAAAGATCTAAGCATCATAGTAGATAATACATTGAAATCATCGGCTCAGAGTGCTGCGGCAGTCAAAAAAGCAAACAATGTTAGGAATTATTAGGAAGGGAATGGTTAATAAAATGGAAGATATCATAATGCCTCTGTATCACTCCATAGTGAGTCCGCACCTTGAGTACTGTGTACAATTCTGGTCGCCGCATCTCAAAAAAGATGTAGTTGCATTGGAGAAGCTACAGAGAAGGGTGACCAAAATGACAAAGGGGATGGAACAACTCCTCTATGAGGACAGGCTAAAGAGGTTAGGGCTATTCAACTTGGAGAAAAGACAGCTGCAGTGAAGTTAGCAAGTAGCACATTTAAAACTAATCAGAGAAAACTCTTTTTCACTCATCGCACTCATCTGGAATTTGTTGCCAGAGGATGTGGTTAGTGCAGTTAGTGTAGCTGGGTTTTAGAAAGGTTTGGATAAGTTCTTGGAGGAGAAGTCTATTAACTACTATTAATCAAGTTGACTTAGGGAATAGCCACTGCTATTACTGGCTTCAGTAGCATGGGATCGGTGTTTGGATACTTGCCAGGTACTTGTAGCCTGCATTAGCCACTGTTGGAAATAGGATGCTGGGCTTGTTGGACCCTTGATCTGACCCAGTATGGCAATTTCTTATGTTCTTATGTTTCTCTTCTTATGTTGCTTTTCTCATACACTATCACCAATCAGGGTACATTCTATACCCTGATTGGTTATCGTATATGCTATTCTGGACCAATGAGGATTTCTGAGGATGGGATTAGCTTCCTGGCAAGTGGAGGATAAATATCCCCAGGTCTGTCTCTGACTCTGCATCTTCTTTGGCTGTTCTTTAGCTTTCTGGCTTCTGCCTTCTAGGGCCACCTATCTAAAGCCATATGGTGCCTGCAGGTGCCTAACAGCAGGTAATTCTTAACCTGTGGGATTTCACTACTAATCAAAGTGAAACTGCATGGATAAACAGGCTAGGAAAATAGTGCACATACTGCAAACACTGTTTTACTCATGGAAATGTCTTTGATTATTACCCTCCCCATGACTGATTCAGGACATGATTCAGACAGTGCTCAGGGATAAAAAGGTTTGTGTTCCAGTTCATCTGTTGTTTCCTCGGGAAAGGCAGTAGTAGGATAGGAGGCATGTGGTCTCTTCTAATTCCTGTTGTATTTCTGACCCAGGCTTGGGAGAGGCTTGAGAAGGCGGAGCATGAGCGGGAGGTGGCGCTGCGAGAAGAGCTGATTCGACAGGAGAAGCTGGAACTGCTAGCTCAGCGCTTCGACCACAAGGCAGCAATGAGGGAGGCATGGCTAAGTGAGAACCAAAAGCTGGTGTCTCAGGTAAGTGGGACATTTTAGCTTGAAAAAAGAGAGCAGGAATACTGGGGAGTGAGAAAGAAATAGAAAATGTAATATGTTATCATCATCATCATCATCAGTTATTATTCACCCATTATCCATCATGTCATCATTTATCGGTCATTATTATTCACTATCAGTCATCATTAATTATTGGTCATCATCAGTGACCATCAATATTATCATCTCCTAATCATTAATCAATAATCATTATCATTCATCATAATCATTCACCATCATCATCATCAGTCATCATCCATCCATTGATCATAAATCAACAATCATCATCAATCAGTATCTTAATCATTCACTACCATCATCACTGGTGGTCATCAGTCATCATCATCTATCCATTGACCATAAATCAACAATCATCAATCAGTATCATAATCATTCACCACCATCATCAACAGTCATCATCATTCATTGACCATCAATCAAGAATCGTTCATTAGTCACTATCATCATCGGTCACCACCATAGTTATCATCAGTCATCATCTATCAAGTCATCCATAAATCATCAGTTGCCATCATTCATCAGTTATCATAATCATCATCAATCGTTCTTCATCAATCATCTGACAAGACAGCAATCTATCAATTGGTCACTATTACTATCATCATTATCTCCACTTTCTGGAGGCAATTTTCAAATATTCTGTGTTGTTGAAAAATACGTGAGCTATTTTAGCCCATATACATGATGCAGATTTTCAAACAGAAACTTTCCATATAGAGGTCCATATTGAGTAAATCGAGGAGTGCAAAAGATATGCGGATAACTTTAATCAGATATTTAGCAGGCCATTCCTGGATAAGTGTTGTGCTGCATATACCCAAATAAATTTATCTGGATAAAGCTTATCCAGATAACTTTAGGATGGGTATTTTTCAACCAGACTTACATGGGTAACTCTATCCGGGTACTGCTGAATATTGGTGCTGCCCAGACAGTGTGAAACCCCGCCATGGGAATGCCCCCAGCACTGCCTCATTTTACCAAGGTACATTTTTTGTGGATAACAAGTTGCCCACATAAAATTTAGCCAAAGAGTAAGGGGAAATGTTCAAATATCAGATTTTGTCCAAAAGTTAGCCGGACAAACCCTTTTTGTATCAACCTCATAGTTTCTCTATGAAAACGGGCACTTGCTGTTTTTTGCTGTTGACCAAGTGGGGCAAAACAGCACTGTTACCCTCCCCAAGCTAAACATCCACCCTCCCCCGTGAATATCTCCTTTTAATGCGGCTGAAAGTTTGTGTGAGGAGGAAGCCCTGTGCACATTTACCCATATTTGACAAGGCCATTGTGGAATTGTAGCCCATTTTAACATGACTAAGAGGACAATTTAAAAACATTTCCACAGAAATGTGTCTTTGGAAACTGCCCACCCTATCTGCAGGCAAAAGCGCGCATGTAGTGCCACAACATGTGTTGCTTTTACCCACAGGTAGAGGAGGCGTTTCTGGGGGTGGAGTCTGGGCGGGGTTAGCACTTATGTGCATACATTTGCATTTTCAAAAGCCTGTACATTTCTATTCATCTGCACAAATAGGGTCAGGTCTGTGAGGGTACTTTTTCTGACTCAGTTCTCAAAGGGGGAGTTTTCCCTCTGAAAGCTGACAGTACTTCCGTGCACAGTTTGAAAGTTGCTCACATAGGGCCTGATTTTCAAAAGAATTTCCACACATAGAATGCTGTTTTCTTTGCATAAATGGCCTTTTGAATATTGCCTTGGGGGGGGGGGGGGATGGTTTGCATGCACAGAAGTGATTTCATGTACACTTTTGCATGCACTAGAAAGAGGCATTCACGGGGGCAGAGAAGGGGTGGGGAAACCATTTCTGTGTATACTTGTGATTTTCGAAATCTACTCGCACACTCGTATACCTGCTAACGAACAGATGTAAATGTGTGCACGTAGGCCGCACTGGGTTCCCCACGTACCTGCTTATTTTCAAAGGAGACATAGGCGCATAAGTTCCGAATTGAAAAGTCAGGCTGCAGTCTGTGTGTAATTTGTACCCACAAACTGTAGCCCTATGTGGGCCACTGAAAATTACCCCCTTTATCCCTTTGAAAATGTCCCTTCCTCTCTTTGTTTTAGAATGAATGGAATATTCAGGCCAGCCATGGCACATCCTGATTTGTTGTAGTAGCCAGCGTTAATAGGCTTAGAGATTCCTGCTACTGTAAACAAGTGAGAATCTCCATCTTCTTAACTGAAAGATCTCCTCCATTGGGAGGCTGTGGAAGAGAGCAGAGGCAGCTGGGAAAGCTCTTCTATTGGTCATTATCACTGGCTGTGCACACTTTCTCATTGCACAGGACAACTTTGGCTATGACTTGCCAGCGGTGGAAGCAGCCATGAAGAAGCATGAGGCCATTGAAGCGGACATCTCTTCCTACCAGGAGCGGATCCAAGTGCTGGAGGAGCTGGCACTAGAGATGGAGGCAGAAAACTACTATGACCTCAAACGTATAAACGCGCAGAAGGACAACATCCTGCGACAGTGGAACCTTCTGACCGAGCTGGTGGAAGCCCGCCGCCAGCGCCTGGAGCAGAACAGGTCCCTCCAGAAGATCTTCCAGGAGATGGTCCACATGATTGACTGGATGGAAGAGATGCAGGTAAGACATGACCAAACGATAGTCGTCGCTTCTAGAGAGGACTATTTTGAATAGCCGGTGTGGTTTGCAATACATTCAGAAGCTTTTAGCCCTCGCATATTGCCGTCACTTTTCAAAGTCAAACTGCCTGTTGCCCCTGAGAATTAGCACGCACACTAAAGGAGTCTGCATGCTGTGCACCTGCTGGTTATGCAAGGGACCGAGAGGTGACAAAATAGCGCACGCACATATCTGCACACTATTTTCCTCTCCTGATGTAAATACACCGACAGGAATGGTTTTTTTTTAACTTGGCTTAAAGTATGCATGCTATAGAAGCCAGTGGAGGACAATTTTCAACCAAGCTATTTACATAGATAAATGGCTTTCAGATTTATCCACAAAAGAAGTAATTTTCCAAGGCATTAGTGCAGGTAAAACTGTGTTTTATGTGCAGAAATAGCCATTTACAAAATAGCCCTTCTGATAAGCAGGTAATCTTACATGATCATGCTCTGTTTGCACGTACGTTTACCTGGGCTGAGCAGAGGCATTTCCGGGGTGGGGTTTGGACTTACATGCATACTTTTGGATTTTAAAAAGAATGAGTGGACTTATATATGCAAGTCCGTTTTGAAAAGTGGTTTAACTTATGTGTGTTTTTGCCAATTTTCTTTTGCACGATGTTACAAAATTACCCTCCATGGGGCTGATTTTCAGTGCTTTTTACTGCATAAAACTCTATTTTATACACATAAGTGATATTTTGAAAATCAGCCCTTTGTGCATGTGGATTTATGTGCATACTTTAGAAAATCAAAAGCATGTGTACAAATCCTTTTCCCTCACTACTCTGCTCCCTGGAACACCTACTTCAACTGAGGGGAAAAGGACCTTCGAAAATCGGGTTTTGCTTGTACTTTACGTTTGTCTGAACAGTTATCTACTGCATATTTCTATTTAAAAGAAGGCAATCGGATCAACACTCAAGAGTAACTTTTTAAACAAATAAAAAATAAATGCAAAGAAATATGATGCCATCCAAAGGAACTGTCTTGCATTTATTTGCATTTTGTTTTTATCCTTGGTGTTCCACATATAAGATGCGGGTAGCATCCAAGGACTTTGGGAAGCATCTATTAGAGGTGGAGGATCTGCTGCAGAAGCATGGCCTGCTGGAGGCGGACATCGCTGCCCAGACAGAGAGGGTCCATGCACTCAATGAAGCTGCTCTGAAATTTACAGAAGTGCGGGGTAGGTTGCTTTTGAAGACAAGTCTCATAAGCAATGAGGCAAGAAAATATATACTCTTCCCTTCAGATTTGTTGAGTAAGTTGGTAATTTGCTGATGCCTTTCTTTTATTGGCAAAAAAATCCCCATTCACTTCTATAAATAGAGGACTGGAGGGTTGATATCTAAGGGGTAGATTTTTAAAGGGTTACGCGCGTAACCCCGAAATCCTACCCCTGCGTGTACCGAGCCTATTTTGCATAGGCTCGGTGGCACGCACAAGCCCCCGGACGCGCGTATGTCCCGGGGCTTTGAAAAAGGGGTGCTCCGGGGGCGGGGCAGGGGGGCAGGGCCGGGGGTGGGGCGGCGGTCCGGGGGCGGTCCCGAGTCCTCCGGCACAGTGGCTGTGCCAGGGGATGGCGCACTGGCAGCTGGCCGGCGGGCGCAAGTTATGCCTGCCTCGGGCAGGCGTAACTTGATAACAAAGGTAGGGGGGGATTTAGTTAGGGCTGGGGGGTGGGTTAGATAGGGGAAGGGAGGGGAAGGTGGGGGGGATCGAAAGGAAAGTTCCCTCCGAGGAGGAAGAGAGAAGGGATAGCAGGGATATGAAAGATGAACTCTTAGAAACTAAGGGGCAGATTTTTAATTTTACGCGCGCGGGGTACATTTGTGCGCACTACCCGGTGCGCACAAACGTACACCCGATTTTATAACATGTGCGCGCTGCTGTGCGCATGTTATAAAATCCAGGGTTAGCCCGATGGCTTTCCCTGTTCCCTCCGAGGTCGCTCCGAGCGCGCACATGTTATAAAATCGGGTGTACGTTTGTGCATGCCGGGTAGTGCGCACAAATGTACCCCGCACGCATAAAATTAAAAATCTGCCCCTTAGTTTCTAAGAGTTCATCTTTCATATCCCTGCTATCCCTTCTCTCTTCCAGGGTCTTGTAGGGTGTTAAATGTCACATCATAGGACTGTGTAGGGGAACCTTATTATTATAGAAGTTGTAGTTTTCCTGCTCTGTGGATAAATGGAAAATTTCAGCTTGAAGTACTGTCAAGAAGGTGCCTTTCATGACCATAAGAATGGTTTAAAAATTGTTTTAATAAAAAGGAATTATAAAGGCCTAAGTGATATACATTTATTATAAAAATGGAGGCACATGAGCAGCCTTTGATTCTGTGGAAGCAGAAATGCTAAAAATAATCAACCAATCATGAATTATTTGCATGACCAATGTCATGGAACCCAGAAGTTACTAGTTGGCATTCTTTTCTTCCAGGTTACCAACCATGTGACCCACAGGTGATCTGTAACCGAGTTAATCATGTGAAGACCTGTATGGAGGAGCTGCGTGATCTTGCCATTAGAAGTCGAGTGGAACTGGAGGAATCCAGTCACCTCTGGGCTTTCTTCCAAGAGATGGAAGAGGCAGAAAGCTGGGTACGAGAGAAGGAGCAGATACTGTCCTCCCAGAGCTATGGGAAAGACCTGAGTGGCGTCATGAGGCTCATGAACAAGCATAAGATTTTAACTGCGGAACTGGGCAGAAGGAGGACCCTGCTGAACCAAACCATGAAGAAAGGGGAGCAGATCTTGGCCAAGAAGCACACTGGAGCAACCAACATCTATGAGAAGATCAAAGAAGTCAGGGTGCAGTGGACAAGGCTGGAGGAAATGACTTGCATCCACCAACAGAAGCTTCATGATTCCTCAAATTTCCACCAGTTCAGTGCAGACACGGATGACTTGGTGGCTTGGCTCCAGGACACTTACCGCCTTGTGTCCAGCGACGACTTTGGCCATGATGAGTACTCAACCCAATCTCTGGTGAAGAAGCATAAAGGAGTGGTGGAAGAGATTGAGAAACATCGGGTGGTGGTTTTGTCTCTGCGGAAACATCTGGCCATTCTGGCGCCAGAGTACAGAGACCTGGTGGACGTGCAGATCCGCATTGTGGAGGTAGAGCAGCTCTACAGTGAGGTGGCGGAAGTGGCAGTGCTGCGGCGGCAGTGGCTGCAGGATGCCTTGGCTGTCTACAGAATGTTCAGTGAGGTGAATGCTTGTGAGGTTTGGATCGACGAGAAGGAACAGTGGCTAAACAAAATGGAGGTACCAGAAAAGCTGGAAGATGTGGAGGTTGTTCAGCACAGGTATGGAACCCAATCTAGGTGAAAGGCCAAGTATACAGAACTCAAATATCGATAAGATTAATACAATTAATAGTTTTCATGTTTACTTGGTGAAAACTTCTGCTGGCTGTACTGGCTCTGGAGAAAACTAGATTTTCGACAGATTGCATGATATTTTTTAGCAGACTAATGTAAGGATTATCTAAAGCTAATGTCGTACATGACATTTTGAGGCCACTTAGGTTTTCTGTGCAGGTGCTGGGTTCTGGAAGCACGCTTTCAGGAGCAGGGCAGGACCGCAGGGCAGGAGCTGGGTTTATCTTCTGCCTAGCCAGCCCCTTCCTCCGCTGGCGGAACATCATAGCTGGAAACTGAGCTGGTTTTCTGCCTAGCCAGCCCTTGGATTCTGGGGTCCAGTAGGACTTAACTGGACAGGCTGAATAAGGCAGAACAGACTGGAATTTGAGCTCAGATACAGGCTGGATGTTGTGAGCAGAGATGGACTGGGAGCAGAGGTCTGGTTATTGGTACAAGGAAGAAGCTGAGAACTGGATACTGGAACAGCATGGAGCTGAGGACTGGACACTGGGACCGGCGAGTGCAGGATACTGAACAAGGCCTGGACTAAACAGAGGCACAAGCTAGGATACTGAGCAGGGACTGGGCTGGGCAGGGCACGTCAAGACCAGACAAAGACAATATCAAACTAAGCAGACTAGGGCAGGACTTAGACAAGGCAGACAAGGACAACACAGAACAGAGAACACTGAGGCCTGAAGGCAGCAACACAGAAGGCCCATAGGCTACTAAGCAAAGGGCCCGGAGGCCACTTAGCAAAGTAGGTCACAGAGCAAGGCCTAAGGAGACAAGGCAAGGTAAGGCCTGAGTAGGCCACAAAGCAAAGGGCAAGAGAAAGGAAGGCCCAGAGGCCACAAGGCAAGGTGAGGCCTAGATAATCCGCAAGGCAAGGAGCAAGATACAGGAAGGCCCAGAGGCCACAAGGCAAAGTAAGGCATAGAAAAGCTGCAAGGCAAAGAGCAAGATACAGGAAGGCCTGGAGGCCACAAGGCATAGAACAAGGTAAAAGCAGCCGGGTCAGAGAGGCAAGGGTGACTCCATGAAATGGCATCTAGGTTCTGGCAAGACAGGGTTAAATGGGGCTGGAGCTTGGGTGTGGTGCGAGCAGCAAGTTGGCAAGGCTGGAGATGAAGCTCACTGAAGACCCCTGATGGAGAGGAGGCTGCACCACAGGCTGAGTCAGGTGGCCAGTGGCTTTGACACTATTCAAGCACTCCTGCTGATGGAGCACAAAAAAGCACGTCTTAGAGCTGAATAATCAATATATTAAGTTTTGCTACTTTATTGCCCTACCTGGGGGCTCTCTTTCAGGATTGCAATGTGTAGCTGTGGTGTAGGGCAGAGTTCTTAGGGAGAATGTGTGGCTTTTTTTTAGCCCAATTGGTCACCAAATGTAGCCCAAAATTCAAAAGTTGTGAAAATAGTTTTTAGTCTGCACGACAGTGCACAAATTCCTGCCTTGTCTGCATACAAGTTTACAAAATTAAGAATGTATATCAAAAAGTAAAAAAAGATTGATAGAAAAGCAGAAAATCAAGGCTGTCATGTTCAGCGTGCAGAGCTGCGCCATTCAAGATGTATTAGAACTTCTAATTTAGATGCAAGTCCAGGTTGGGGACATGACCTGACCCCCTCCCCCCCCCCCCCCAGGGCACTATATAGTTTGCCCCGGCCGTGCTGACCCCTGCCCATTCAGCGCAATATTGTAAAAACAAGTGAAAATTAAAAAAAATGTACGCGTTGTGCAGATATTGAATTCTCGCGCGCAGTTTGGGTTTGAGAAGCGTGCTGGCACATATGTGGCGTGCACGGGAATCGGTCGAGACTCATTAGCGGAGGTGTAGAAGCTCCACCTAAAAATCAAGGCTGTCCTGTTCAATGATGCCTCCTGCCTCTAAATGGAGCTTGTGAGGGATTTCCTTTTTTTTTGTTTTTTGAAATGGTTTGGCTAAAGAAAGGGGTGCAGAACAAAGGGAAAAAAACCAGGCAGGCACTTTAGGACAGAAATTCCCGCATTGTCTGCCTACGGAAATCATCCCAGAGAAACACGGGCACATATACTGGCCAGCCTGGGTTGATGGCGTGCAGTCACCGTCGTCTGTCCCTGCTCACGGCTTGCGGTAGCTTGCTGGGGACTGTGGCGCTTTAAGCACATTTCCCCCCCCCCCCCCCGCCCACCACGCTCCCCTTCCGCTTCCTGCAAGACTCCCAAGAAAAAAAAAAAGAAGCCCAAAATCCCGCAGCCGAAAAAACGGAAACATTTCCCACCCACGCTCGTTGGAAAGTAACCCAACTGGGCGTGAAAACCGCCCATCTGGCAAGACTGCTCTGTGGACTGTGTGTGTGGGGTGTGTGTGTGTGTGTGTGTGTGTGGTCTGTGTGCGTGTTGTGTGTGTGGTCTGTGTGTGTGTGTGTGTGGTGTATGTATGTGTGTATGTGGTCTGGGTGCGTGTGGTCTGTGTGTATGTGTGTGTGTGGTGTGGTGTGTGTGGTGTGTCTATGTGTGTATGTGTGTGTGTGTGTGTGTGTCTTTGCACAATAAAGTTGTGTCGTGCCGTTCTGATGTGCTTGTTTCCCGCAGATTTGAGAGCCTGGATCAGGAAATGAACAGCCTGATGGGGCGCGTCCTGGATGTGAATCAGATTGTGCAGCAGCTGGTTGATGGGGGTCACCCCAGTGCTTCCGAAGTCAGAGCTTGTCAGGAGCATTTGAATAGCAGGTACTGGGATCCCTGGGGGGGTGGGGGGTGTCCTTCCCTCTGAGCCAGCACTGATCCAGGATCCCAGCCTGGAGTTGGGGGAGGGGGGGAGGGAGTAAAGGGGTGAAAGGGTGAAAGGGTTCTTCTCTCTAAACCTGTACTGACGGGGGGGGGGGGGGGGGGGGTGTCAGTTTACAAAGGGTTTAGGCGCTTAACCTTGAGTTAGGTGTCTAAATTGGCTCCTTTAAAAACTGCCTGGAGAAGAATGCCTTCGTTTTGGAACTTATTTACACCCACTTTTCTATTCTGACCTAATGTCTCCCGCTTTTTATCTATTTACTGAATGTATCCATGCCTTATTACTTTATGGATAAAATAGTGTGGTTGCCTTGTCAGTCCACTTGTTAGGCTTTATTTTAGTTACTTTATGCAATCTGCCATGGGCCTAGCTTTAAGAAAGGTCAGAGTATCAAATGCCTATAAATAAATACATTTACAGGGTTGAGAATGTGACAGCTATGGGGGCAAAGTTAGGGTGGGGATAAAATTGAGAAATAGCTCAAAAAGTTAGGCGCCTCGGGCTGATTTTCAATACTAAATATCTAACTTAGGGGCCTGCTTACGAAGGTGCATTAAAACAGCCACTTCACACAGCTCATTGTTTTCCATGGGATTTGCTACATTGAAATGTGAGTTCCACAGTTTAGTAAATCCCACGAACCAGCAGCTGATCCCTTGGGCTGCAGGCTTTAAAGGGACGTAACACTGAGCTCCTTTCCCCCGCCCGACACCAACTCCTTGCTCAAAGAAAAGATCCCTTGCTTGAGTGTAACCTCCCCAACAGAGCGAGCAGATAGCGTGCAGGGCGAAAGGAAGCCTCGGGTCAGCTGGCACTATTTCGAATTTCGGGACCAGTTAGAGGGTAATTTTCCAAAGGACTGACGTCCTGAAACCCCAATCTCTTCACATAGATGTCCATTTGAACATCAGTTTGGGGTATATGCACGTCCTAGTTTGTGCGAAACATGATTTTGTGTGTTTTTACGCCCATAGTAAGTAGGCGTTCTGGAAGTGGGGAGGGCGGAGTTAGGAGGGGAAAGGGATTTACATGCATCCTTTCGATTTCTGAAAGCATGCGTGAAAGACCGTACCCACAAAATTACACCTACTCTCAAACAGGAGTAAGGGGGAGGGGGGCAGGGAAGGGTTTCCGTGTACACCTACAAATTTTCAAAGCACGCATAAATCTGCTCTGAAAATTCTGTCTAAAGTCTGTGGGTTTCAGGGATTCTACATTTCAGGGAATTTTCAGCTGAAAACTTAGGTCCTATATTTAGGAAATAAATTTTGGTCATCTAATTGGGTCTTTTTTAAAATGGACCCCTGTGTCTCAGCATTGAGTTAGGGGCACTGCCTTTCTCATTCCTCCCCTTTCCTTATTCTTATTATTCTTATTTTCTAACAGGTGGAATAGGATTGTTGAGCTTGTTGAGCAGAAGAAGGACCACCTGGACTCCATCCTGCAAATCCAGAACTACCTGCTGGAGTGCACAGAGCTCAAGTCACAAATCTCAGAGAAGAGGAAGGCCATGGAGTCCACGCAGTGCAGCAACAGTGACCTAGGGGGAGTCCTTTCCCTTCAGCGGAAGCTCTCCACCATGGAGGCCGCCCTGGTGGCCATAGAGCCTAAGCTGATTGAGCTCCAGCAGGAGGCGGAGGTGCTGGCCACCGCCCACCCAGCCCAAGCCATGAGCATTCTGCTGCAGTTTGAGGAGATCAGTGAGGAGTGGGAGGCCTTGAAGAAGATCCTGCAGGGCTGCGAGGACTCGCTGACCGTGGCCACCAGGCTGCAGCAGTTCATTCAAGACTTGGACAACTTTCTCACCTGGCTGGTCAAGACCCAGACAGCTGTTGCCACAGAGGAGCTGCCCAGCAATCTCCAGGAGGCTGAGAAGCTCCTGAATCAGCATGCAGCCCTCAAAGAGGACATTAACCATTATGAAGAGGACTATAACAAGATCCAGACTCTGAGCGAGCTGCTGTCCTTGGAGGAAGCGGACATCCCCTACCTGTCCCTGCAGCAGTGGCTCCAGAAGTTGGAGGCAGGATGGAACAAGCTGCTGCTCATGTGGGAGAGCAGGCGGGAGGTCCTTGTACAGTCTCACATCTTCCACCTCTTCCTGCGCGATGTCAAACAGGCTGAGGTGTGCCTGAACAACCAGGTAACCTGGCCACAGAACCCGCTTTGTAACGGCAGGGTGAACAGATGCATAAACCTACTGCTTCCGCTCTCCTATCCCATCCTTTCCCCTAGGCATAGACTCAGTACAGCAGAACCCAAACCTAAACACTTACTGCTGGACTTCACAGATAGGATCTCCCATTATAGCTTTGTACAATTTTCAAAAGCCTTTTACCCAGGTAAATACTGATTCCCCTGCTTAACAGGGCAAAGCGCCCCCCTTCGAGGGCAATTTGCAAGCAGTGAAAACGGATCAGTGCCCTGTTTGAAAGCTGCCTTCAGCCCGGCTGAAAGTGTAAATGGACTTTACATCGTGTGCGTACTTTTCCCCGGACTGCAAAGTGTTCCGGGAGGCGAAGGAGTTAACGAGCCCACATACTTGACATTTCCAAAAGTACTCTCATGCTATTTTATCCCCTCACACAGAACAGCACCTGCCAAGTATAGGGGTGCTTTTAATCCACCACAACTTCAAGTTAATTCTCAGCGAGAAGCTGCCATATTTTATAAGCCATCCCCCAACATTTATTTTATTATATCTCAAATTTTATACCGCTGTCTTAAAAATAGCTCAGGGCTCCAGAGCTCCCTCAAGGAACCTGCAGCCATCGGCCTTTAATCCAGCCACTAATTGCCACCCCTGAGCAAAGACCATGATGCCTTCGCCCCCCCACTCCCCACCTCGGGGGCTTTGAACGCTGCCGCCACAGCATCCCCCACTCCAGCCCACCTGGGGAGTGGCAGACCCGACTCGGGGAACGAATCGGTGACCTTCCACGTGGCAGTGCCACTGAGATACTGGGCTGACTTCCATTCCCATCCTTCCCAATATAAATATGTCATGGGGTACAGTTTAAAGAGATTTCCACAGACAAATGAGAGTTTAAAAATTACTCATCCTACGTGGGGAGAAGGGATGGTGTTGGGGCAGGGTTAGCGTTGGCCAGATAAACTATACACGAGGATTTCATTTTGAAGTCCTCGCATATTATTCACCTTGCACATGTTGCACTTTCATAGTGCTTGCAGGCCTGCAAGCACTATGGGGAGGATGAAAATTAGTCTTTTGATGCGTATGTGTAATATTTATAGAGCTGCCACATTACCCAGTTCCATGAAGGAGGTTTTTGGCCAGTCTTGGATTTCTGGCAACCCCAACCTAACGCATTATGAGATATCAGGGACTACAAATACCACGCTGTATTGGGATATGAATTCAAAACCATAAATGGCCAAAACAATCTGAAACTTGGAAACTTGGCTTCTCTGCGTACAGCTTGCAAAGTCCCCCTGAACTGCCTGCAGGGTTACCCATTGAAAATGTGCTGCTTTGCACACTGTGGGTGCAGAGTTCCCCACGGGTAGCGAGTATTGCAAAGTCTGCACCGTGAAATCACTTTCCTTTCCCCTAACCTAACCTTGCTCATTTTACCCGCACTGCAAAGGGTGGGGGGGGGGGGGTCGTGGGGGGGTGGTGTGTATGTGTGTGTGGTGTGGGCATGTTTTCAAAAGTCCTTTTTACATGGGTGAATAAATACGAGTTTCTTCTTTATCCAGCCAGACCAGTCCAGATGCATGGGTTATGCCCATCAACCAGCAGATGGAGAAAGAGACTAACAGGTCTGCTGATGTCAATCCTTATAGGTTACCGTGCTGACCTGAGCCTGTCTCCAGCAGATGGTAGGCAGGCATCCGGTGCTCTATACTGAGGTCTGGTTAGGCCAGGTGAAGACGAAGATAGTCTTTAGTTCTGAATGGGCAGTTTTTTAGGTGAAAGTCATGTACTTCCTCCCTCAGGGGAGCATAGCCCATTAAAGGGAAGCTTTTGATGAAGATCTCGAGAAAATGGCTAAGTCTTGGGCAGAGTGCAAGAAGCCCAGGCTTCTGGAGGATAGGCCAAAGAGATTTTTGTGTTGGTCTCAGTCTAGGAATTGGTTTTGTGATTTGAAGAGGACCAAGCATAGAAACGTAGAAACGTGACAGCAGAAAAAGACTATATGGCCATCTGCCCAACTAATTTAGCTTTTTCAATTCCTATCACTTCCTCAGAGATCCTCTGGGTTTATCCCATGCTTTCTTGAATTCAGATACTGCTTTTGTCTCCATGACCTTCAGTGGGAGGTTGTTCTATGCATTCACTACCCTCTCTGTAAAGAAATATTTCCTAAGATTACTCCTGAACCTACCCCCTTTCACACTCCTCCCATGACTCCTCGTTCTAGAGCCTCTTTTCTGTTGAAAATAGCTCACCTATATCATAAATGTCTTTCCCTGTACGTACCCGGATCAGTCCAGGCTTCCGGGTTTATGCATCCCTGCCAGCAGATGGAGGTAGAGAAAGTAAATGTCTTTATCATATCTCACCTTTTCTCAAGGTTATACATTTTTAGATCTTTAACTCTGACTCCAAATTGTAAGGCAGTTGCATATAATAACTTATATATTATAAACTGTTCCTTTATGACGATCCAAGCTTATCAGAAATAATACTATACTGTTTGTCTTAGATAATGGTTGCTTTATTAGGGATTTCTTTAGGGCTAACACAATGATCTTACTGCTATAAACTTATTACTTGTTAGATGTTACAAGGATTTCGGATTCAGAAAGCGTTACAAATAGAAAATATTTTGTTATCAAATCAGTGCGGCACTAGCATATCAAATCATCTGTAGCTTGTAGTTAAAGGTTACCAATGTTGTTCTAACTAAACTCCATAAAATCAATATTCAAAGCATGTACAGCGCTATTTAGCCAGATAAGCGGGACTTATGCTGCTAAGTAGTGCATGCTAAATATGTGCCTATCTTCAGCAGCTGCTGCTTAGCTGTATAAGTCCCTTATCTGGCTAAATAAGGCTGAACGCGCTTTGAATATTGACCTCATGAAAAGTAGGCATGTACTGGGCAGATCGGGTGGCGGAGAAAGTTGGACGTATAACTTATACACCTAACTACCGATATTTGGAGTTAGCCATATAAGCAGGTCTAAACTTAGCCGGGTTGCCTTATTTGGATAAGTGCACACATATATGCATATATTCAGCAGCTTTGCCGTGCCACTGAATATACATAGTAACTTAGCCAGATTAGTCATATTTGGCTAAGTTACTTAAACGGTCAGTGCTGAATATTGAACTCAGCATGAATATAAATGCCCATTTTACAATGGAGTCTGGTTTTTTTTTTTAATTTATACTTTATTGAATTTTCATTTAAAACTTTCAAACAAAAATATCAGAATGTAATATGATCTTTACAATTACTACATATAATTTCCAAAAAGAAGTATTCATCTCTATTACATAACCCATATTGTGGGGGATCTTAATTATATAATACAATCAACAAATAAACTCCAAAGAGAGAGAGAGAGAATTTGGCATTCTATTGACCTTCTGTATTGTTTCCTCCAATTATTTCTTTATCTGAGATAAAAGTTTCTAATTGCAACGGGTCACCAAAACTATATTTCTTCCCCCTGTAGTTAATATAGCATACCGATGGATATTTAAGAAAAAAGGTAGCCCCTAGGGCTACTACTTTAACTTTCAGGGAGAGAAAATGTCTCCTTTTAGCCTGTGTGGCTCGGGATACATCAGGAAAAATCAATATCTGTTGACCACAAAAGTTTAATTCTCTGTGTTTAAGGAAGTCCCTAAACACTCTATCCTTATCACTTTTTAACAACATAGATGCAAATAAAGTAGCTCTATTTTGTATAATATCTACCGATTCTTCTAAAAAAGTGGAGACTCCAATAGTTGAAGTTTCTGGGTTCTCCTCTCCCACCCACCCAATTTTCTTGGGGAAGTAGAAGACTTTTGAGAACACCGGTATTTCATTATCTGAATATTGCAAAATTTCTCTACAATATTTTTTTAACATTTCAGATGGTGAAAGAAGCCTAGTCTGAGGAAAGTTTACCAAACGTAAATTTTTGTACCTCAACATATTTTCATAATTTTCTAAATCTCTGTGGATTGTAAGGCTATCTTTAATCTGGGCCACCCCAGTATTTTCCAATAATTTAATCTTGGTTGTTACTTTCCCCAATTCTTCCTTCAAACCTTTCAATTCCTTTCCATGTTGTTCTATCTGTATGCTATTTGTATTAACTATACTAGACAAAGAATCATTCATTTTTATCACATTATTACTCAAATTAGCTGTCAGTTTCCAAATATCTTTCAAAGTTAAATTTTCAGGAGGGTCCAGTGACCATTGCTCTGGTCTCTCTGGCACTCCTTTAAGCATACTTATTCCAATATTTGGTATTTGTTTACTTATCTGAGTCTCTTCCACATTGGCTGAGTCCTTCCCATCTGATGGGCTGCCCACTTCCAATTGTAGAGATCCTTCAAGAACTGACGCTATTGGTTGTGGAGGAGATGAAGGTCCTTCACCCGGACTTAGTGAGGCAGAAAACTGCTCCTCCTGGATGTCCTCTCTTGGTGAAATTTCAAACCGTCGTATGACGTGTTCGTCCATGGGGCCCCTCGGTGTTATGGGCGATAGTGGAAAGCTTTTTACTTTCCTTTTCCTCCCCATAAACCTTAGGGAGTACTCAGGAAGTTCCAACTTATCTGAGCCAAAAGTCAAAGGGATAAGCAACTTCTCCAACCTTCTCCGGCCTAAGCCGGCCAAAGCCGCGCGCCACCAAAGGGGCGCGCGGCTTAGGCGGCGCGCCGGTGACGGCGGTGTGCCGTCTGCTGTATGATTTTATACCCAGCAGACGCCGGATGATGACGTCGGACACGCCTCCACTCATGGGTCTCACGGCCTCGCAACTGTTCTAGCGGTTCTCAGCGGTCCTGTAAGTAGTCCTTCCCAGTGGTGGCTCAATCGGGGGCATCTCTCTCTCTCTCTCCAACTTTCACGCTCCCCAATTCTCCCGGTTCTGCTGCACGATTTTATACCCAGCAGACGCCGGATGATGACGTCGGACACGCCTCCACTCACGGGTCTCACGGCCTCGTAGCTGTTCTAGCGGTTCTCAGCGGTCCTGTAAGTAGTCCTTCCCAGTGGTGGCTCAATCGGGGGCGTCTCTCTCTCTCTCTCCAACTTTCACGCTCCCCCAATGGAGTCTGTTTTTGGCTTATCTGGGCTGCTGTAGAGGAAAGTCTGTCTGCTGTGCTTCATCACTGTGGTCAAGGTAACTGGATTAGCTGGCTCTGCATTGGTGTTAACTAGCACTTAGGGGGATTCTTACAGCTAAGTAAGGTGGGCTGTTGAATTCTACCTCTAGGCTAGGAGTGCAGAGGAAACTTGAGGGTCCTTGAAGATGTGACATGCGGCCAAAAGCAAAACTAGTCCTTTGTCTCTCTCCTTTTATAGGGAATTCATCTGCATTTGTTAGTTTATTATTGCAGAGCAATTAGCTTTCAGATAGACAATCCGATTGGTTCAACATATAAAAACCTTCAAAAAAGACCTAAAAACTTTACTGTTTCATAAATTCTTCATGGATCCACAATCATCTACACAGACCAACTCTCAAATGAACTCATAATCTTTATTCTCAACCTAACTAACCTCCCTCGACATTCAACCTTATATCTTCAGAGACTTACTTGGTTATGTTTATTATTGTATTTACAACATGTTATGATATCTCAAAACCTCTTTGTTAAAATTTATTCACTTTGTAAACCGTTATGATGGCTTTCCGAATAACGGTATATAAAACTCTTCAAATAAATAAATAAATAAATATACACTGCCAGTATTTTTCCAAACAGCAGATCAGTCTTAGGCCAGAATGACACTGACCAGGGTTTGGAAGCAGACGTCTCTCTGATAAGTTCACAAACACTGATTGGTAGGTTTGGGAAGCAAAGCTATAAATCCTCGCCAGTAGGCGCCTAGCCTGTTCTGGTTTTGCAGGTACACAGGCCTTCATTGTTCTTCTATGTATAAAGCAGATTTTTTTCTGGTGCAGAAAAAGATGCCAACTATCCCATGCATCCTTGCAGCAGAGACTCCAGTTTTGTTAGCCACATACACATTGCCAGAAGTTGTTGCTACAAGGCCTTGCTCCTACATTATGCTTTAGAATGACGACCACTGACCATTTTAATAGCTACCCTCTGGACTAACTCCCACTGGTTTATATATTTTTGAAGGTGCAGTCTCCAGAATTGTGCACAGTAATTCAAATGAGGTCTCACCAGGGAACTATGCAAGGTCCGTGTTCTGGAGGTCATAGAACCAGACCTTTTAGTAAGTTCCAGTTCTTTCGATCTTTCAAGAGAGGAAGAAGAGGTGGTAGCAGAATGAATGTCAGAGCAGTCTGCAGGTACTAATGATATTGTGACAGTGTGTCAGCAGCCCTGCAGGCATATTTTAAGTCCTGCTAATTGAATTGCCCCTGAGGCAGCTCTATGAGCGAAACTCGGCCAGAGTCGGGCATTGAAATAAAGGGCTTCTTCTGATCGTCCGAGTCTCATTGTCTTTACTGTATCACGGTGAAGATAGGTAGTCAATTGTCAGAATTCATCTGGAGATGGAACCAGACTGCTTCAGATCAGTGGATCCTGGAAATTGTTTGCAACAGCTATGTGTTAGAGTTTTCTCATCCTATACCAGACATTTTTATGACTTCCCTTTGTATCTTTGCTCAAAACAAAAAGATGATTCAAGTAACTATTGACCATCTTCTTAATATAGGTGCAATTGTCCCAATCCCTCGGGCTCAATGGGCTCAGGGTCGTTATTCCATCTACTTCATGGTTCCCAAGAAGGAGGAATATTTTCATCTTTTTTTGGATCTGAAGAAGGTCAACAAAGCTTTGAAGCTACCTCATTTCAGAATGGAAACTTTGAAGTCGGTGATGTTAGCAGTGACATCACTGGACCTTCCAGAGGTGTATCTCCTATCCCTGTAAGGAGTCAGCAGCAGACGTTTCTGCATTTTACAGTACTAGTCAGTCATTTTCAGTTTCAAGTACTCCTTTTTGACTTAGCTACTGCTCCAAAGACTTTTTCCAAAGTAATGTTAGTGGTGGCTGTGTATTTACATCAGAAAGGAATCCTTGTTCATCCTTATTCGGACGATTGGTTAATCTATGCAAAGTCAGCACAAGAAAACGCAGTGGCCAAGGCCAAGGTGATGCACCTAATGGAGGAAATAGGATAGGTAATAAACTTTGCAAAAAGCAGGTTGCCGCCTTCTCTGTTCCTGAAGTACCTGGGAGGTCATGTTGACGTGAAGAGAGATCATGTTCAGTTGACAGTGCAGCGGATCCAGAAACTATAGAGTCAAGTGCAAGCCAGGAGACCAATAGTGTGGAGATACCTTTGGCTGTTTGGCTCCATGGCAGCAGCTTTAGATTTGGTTCCTTAGGTTAGGGTTCACATGAGACCCTTGCAGGAGGCTTTGCTGTCCAGATGGGATCCACGTTCTCACGAGGATTACATGATATGATTATGGGTTCCAGAGCAAGTGAAAGTCAGCCTAGATTGGTGACAGATGATGGAAAAGGGAGGGGAGCTGGAGACCCCCTCCTAAATAATGGTTGTAACAGATGCCAGTCTCCTAGATTGGGTCAGGTTCCTTTTTATTTTTCAATTTATTCTCATTGGCTCAGGGACACTAGTGGAGGATCAATGCTTTATTAACCGCTTGGAAATCAGAGCAATATGGTTGACTCCAATCCAGTTTGCTTCTTTTTTCTGGGTCAATTGGTAAGAATTTTATTAGACAACGCAACAGCAATGGCATATGTGAACCATCAAGAGGCAACCAAAAACGCTCAAGTGTTAGCCAATGCAACTCTTCTTTTAGTGAAGGAGCATGCTTAACTAATTTTCTTTTCTTTTTAACCATTGTCTTGTTTTATAAAATACCCCAAGTCTCTTGCTCTGTATGTTTGTCTTATGAGATTGTAAGTTCTATTGAGCAGGGACTGGTTTTTTGTATGTTTGTACAGTGCTGCGTATGTCATGTAGTGCTATAGAAATGTTAAGTAGTAGTAGTAGTAGCATGTGAAAATCAGTATTGTATATAACAGGAGTAGAGAATGTCCCAGCAGATTTTTTAAGTTGTCACACATTGGATTCCATAGGTAAGTGTCTGTCACAAAAGGAGTTTTCTCAGATTGCAGATCAGTGGCGAGAACCAGTAATGGAATTGATGGCCTCCAGTAAGAACACAAAGGTAATAAGGTTCTTCAGCAGAAGGAAAGAAAAGGGATCTTCAGGCTTAGATGCGTTGGTTCAAAACTGGCCACTAGAGGTTCTGCTATATGTCTTTCCTTCTTGGCTGCTGGTGAGCAGGATCATTCAGAAAATATGCAGACATCAAGATCTTGTGATTCTGGTAGCTCCCAGTTGATTGTGGCACCTTTGGTATGTGGATCTAGTAAGATTAGTGGACAGAAGTTCATTGCTGTTACCTCAGAAGAAGGGTTGTTATTTCTGCGGCCAGTAGTACATAAAAAATCAGTTTGACTTTGTCTTATTGTTGCATCCGTCAGTCTCAGACGGCTGCGACTGCTCTGCCTTACCCCTTTTTCTCCCCTTTCTCTCTTTCTGGGCAAGATGGCTATCTCTGGTGCCGAGGGCCTCGGCGTTTCCAGATCAGCATGGGCATCCCCATCCGCCATGCTCACTCCGGTGGCCTCCTAGGGCGCGAGTGCGCACATCTCTGACGCTCAAATACACGTCATGGCGGGAACCTCAGGGGCGGCCCCACCGCATGACGTAAGTACCTCCGGGTATATCTAGCCTCCGCTTCCGCTACCAATTTGAGTTAGCAAAGACTTTGCTTCGCTGCTCTGCCTGCTCTAAGCTGCACGGTTAGTCACCTCCTTTTACACTAAGGGCCTCGCCCCAGCAGAAGCTCTAGACACCCACTCCTCAGGGGTTTCTCGCTTCCAACTTCCCTTCGGGGACCTCACTAACCAAGACAACCGCTCCTCGGGGGTTTTTTCTCTCTATTCCTTTTCAGGATATTGGACCATTGGGTACTCGCTCCTCGAGAGCCTATCTTCTTCATATCCTGCACCACGGATCTTCGGTCCCACCATTCCACCATCAGGAAGACGCCTTCACTCTGTGAGTACCTCTACGATCCGGTGCTCCAACTCCACCCACCAGCTGCAGTGTTACCCGCACTGCGGGATCCTGCCTATCGTGAACATCTGGGTGAGACATTACTTCTGAGCCTGTTGAGCGTTTTGGCACTTTGTGGATCAGTGCCTTACCTTCCTAATTCACCAACTATCATCAGCAGTATAATAAAGACTCCATCCATTCTGTGTCTGCTATCTGTGTCAGCCTATCGCATTTGTTCCCTCGGGGAGGAGCCCCGTGGGTGGAGTCATCTCCATTGCGACCAAGGGTCCACAATGCCTCAAACATAACACTTATGGCTTGGCCCTTGAGATGTCTTTTTTGATTAAAAAGGATATTCTCAGGAGGTGATACTGACTTTCCTACATTCTAAGAAGACTTCCACTTCCTTGGCTTATATCAGAGTGTGGCACGTAGTTGATTGCATGTTTTAGAAGTTGGCTTTTAGGTTTACCTCTATCTTCCCATCTGGATATCTCTTGCTTCTTTAAGGGAATAAAACATATTAGGCCACTGGTAAGAGATACAGTTTCATCGTGGAATTTGAATCTGGTATTATTTTACCTGACAGAGCCTCCCTTCGAGCCACTGAAAGAGGTAAGAACATAAGAACATGCCATACTGGGTCAGACCAAGGGTCCATCAAGCCCAGCATCTTGTTTCCAACAGTGGCCAATCCAGGCTATAAGAACCTGGCAAGTACCCAAAAACTAAGTCTAAAGGTGTCAGTTAAACTTCTGACTTGGTAGCCATATGTTCAGCAAGGTGGGTTTCTGAACTGCAGGCACTTTCTTGTAGGGAGCCATTTTTGATTATCACAAAAGATATGGTAAAGATTTGTGCAGTTCCTTCCTTTCTTCCAAAAGTGATCTTCTCCTTTCATCTAAATCAGGTGATGTGCTTCCTTATTTCCAAAGAGAGTTGAATGGAGAGGATAACTCTCTTTAGAGATTGGATATGAGGAGAACTCTCTTGCATTACTTGAAGGTCACTAATAGTATCAGGAAATCCGATCATCTCTTTATTCTATATAGTGGTCATTAAAGAGGTATGGCGGCTTCTAAAGCCACATTGACATGTTGGATAAAGGAAGTAATCAGCGCAGCTTATCTTGATAAGGGCCTTTCAATGCCTAAACAAATAGTTGATTCCACTAAAGTGCAGGCGGCTTCATGGGCAGAGTGTAGATTGGTTTCACCATTTGAGATGTGTAAAGCAGTGACTTGGTCATCCTTACATTGCTTCTTGAAACATTACTGACTGGATGTTCAGGCTAGAGAAGAGGCATCATTTGACTCTCAAGTTATAAGCAGGTTTGGCAGCATCCTGCCTGCTGAAGATTGGTACATCCATGTATCTGGACTAGTCTGGCTGGATGAAGAGGAAGGAGAAAGGTGTTCTTAGTTGGAAATGATGTTAAGGAAAAGAAATTATGAACTAAGAACACCTTTCTCCTTCCTCTTCAGTCAGTTTTGAACCATTGCATCCAAGCCTGAACTGATCTGGCTGTGCGTACCAGTTCAGAACCCTCGTTATTCAATTTCAGAAAAAAGTCAGGCTGAAGTTTTCCTTATGCAGGTATGTTTGAACTGGAATTCCTTTAGTTATCCATTTGTCTGTTGAGTGGTTTTGGTTAATCTATGTGTATGCTCCTGAAAGCTTTCTGGTTTAGGGGTGGGTGGGAGAGGTGGTGAATTGTTTGTTTAGCTATAGAAGAATTCATTGACAGGCTGAGGTCATCACAGGAACCCATAAACAGTGACACAAGCAAACCTGTTAGTCTCTGTCTCCATCTGCTGATGGATGGGTCTGGCTGTACTTAAGGAAATTATCAGGTAAGAACAAATTTTCCTTACCCACATAAAAAATCTTTGCACATTGCCTTCATGTTGTATACAAGATAAATAGCTCCAGAGGGGTCATAATATAAGAGTAGCAAAAAGTCAACCACAGGATGAGGAACTGTTCAAGAAGAGCATGGTGGCAACAGCAACCAATAATTGCAATAAGACGAAAAGTAAAAATAATATTTAATAAATAATGAAAGAACAACAATCATGAGAAATATATAGCAAAAAAAGGGGGAAAAGAGCTCTAAAAACAAACAAGAAAAAAATAAAAATCTCAAAAGGCCATGTTTCTTCTGCAAAATATGCCTAGATTAGGGGTTAAAACCTATGAACATTTACAGGTGAATTTTCAAAGGCATTATGCATGTGAATTTAACCTATCATCGTAGCAATTTTCAAAGCCCATTTACCTGCATTAAGTGCACTTAATGCGGGTAAAACCTATTGACGATTCAATGGCATATGTTATAGCAGTTTTCAGAGGCCCACTTACATGCATAAAGAGCATTTACATGTGTAAAACCCTGTTTTAAGCATATAAATAGTTTGGAAAATCAGGCCCTAAATATAAAACATATAAAATAGTATAAAACCTGTAATACATGGCATAATCAATATAAAAATATAAATAGATAAATAAGTTAATTTTGACGAAAGTGTCCTTTAGAGTGCTCAGATCTATGTATACAAAAATAGCAAATCCAATGTGATGGTTCCGTGTCCTCCTTGGTGGGCCAGCATGGAAATATTGGGGTTTTAGAGTGTTTTTCCCCCTTTTATGTTATATTTTTCTCGTGATCTTATTTCAAATATTTATTAAATATTATTTTGTACTGTCAGTTTTTTTACCCTTTTTGTATTATTACATTTATCGATTTCTGTCACCATTACTCTTTGCCAACAATATCATAAGCAGGGTTCCTGTACTACAAATGGACCTAGGTTTCCTAGTGACTGGACATAAGGCCCATGCTTGCAAGGTACGGTTCCTTAGTGCATGGCCCCCATGGATAAGTGAGTTGGGAGAAGGATATAAGACAGGGGGAATGAAGGCTTATGCCACCAGAGCCCAACAGAGGTTGGTTCTGACAGAGCTGGAAACCTAAAGAAGCAGTAAAAAATCCTGCTCAGCCAAATCCCACCCTCCTCCAGAAAAAACCTAATGAGGTGCAACACCCCAAATCCCTTCAACGCAGATGGCACCTCTTTAAGTTATCAGATGACAGGAGTAGGCTAACCTAGTCCTTTTTGCCTGCCTGTGCCTACCTCCTGCAGCTATGAATCTGATTAGGGTTAGACATAGTGCCCCTCTTCATTATCCCAATGCATTCAATCTTCAATTCTGTCCTTGAAAGAAAATTAATAGAGCGAGTTGGAAAATGATCAGTTTTAATTGACATTGAGGCAAGGAATGACCAACCCATGCTACCACTGGACAAGCCAGAGAGAATTCTAGGTTTTAGAATGAGGTGGGGGCAACATGTAATGTTGAGTTAGCTGAGGAGAGGACCTTAGTACCCCTCCGTGCATACAGTTTTCAACATTCATTAATCTTATTATCTCTACCCGACTACTCGGTTGGTTTTAATTTTGCCCCATTGCTGTCTGTACCAGTAGAATTTGTTTTTCTCTGATCAATTTCTGTTTCTCACTCTACCCAGGAGTCAACCTTGGCTCATATGGAATTGCCTGACTCTGTGGAAGCAGTTGAAAAAGCCATAAAAAAGCACAAAGATTTCCTGACCACCATGGAGCTGAATGCACAAAAGATCAAGCTGGCTGTAGATGCTGGGGAGGGCCTCATCAAGCTGGGGAACATATATGCTGACAGAGCCCAGGACAGGATTGATGCCCTAATGAAGAGGTAGGAGGAATGTAATTTGGGGAGAGATTCAGACCTGTTAAGTCCAAGTCAGTGGGAACCCTGTGAGCCAATGCTGGACCTTTAGGGGGCAATAATCAAACTGTCCACATTGGTGCAAACTCCGTGGTTAGTTTTGCTTGGATAAAGTACCCAAAGAGATTTGTGCCTGCTTTTTCTGTGGATATTTTTTCTGGCCAAAACAATGTGTGTAGTTTTTTAAATCCAAACCTACTCGCATTGTTGGCATCCCTGATGTAACCCTGACTCTAGGATCGCTTCTGCCCTACCTGGGTAAAAGTAACAACGTGTAATATTTTTCTGTCAATAAGCGGGGCTGAATTAACCATGATATGGGTGACATCATTCGACGGCACTGAACAGACCTCTCTCCAAACTAGTAGAGCTTTAGCTCTTCTGAGCATGTGCAGGGCTTTCTACTCAGGTGTAGTCTTGTGAGCCTCCCCAGTCTTTTTCATCTGAGCACTAACAAGGACATGAACCTCCGTCTCTCTGTTTTTTCTTGTTATAACCAATTTTTCTATTTAAAAAGTTGCCTCACATAAGAACAAAAGAAGTTGCTATACTGGGTCAGACCAAGGATCCATCAAGCCCAGCATCCTGTTTCCAACAGTGGCCAATCCAGGTTACAAGTACCTGGCAAGTACCCAAAATATTAAGTAGATCCCATGCTACTGAAGCCAGTAATAGCAATGGCTATTCTCTAAGTCATCTTGATTAATTGCAGTTAATGGACTTCTCTTCCAAGAACTTATTACAACCTTTTTTAAACCCAACTACACTAACTGCCCTATCCACATTCTCCGACAACAAATTCCAGAGCTTAATTGTGCATTGAGTAAAAAATAATTTTCTCCAATTTCTTTTAAATGTGCTACTTGCTAACTTCATGGAATGCCCCCCCTAGTCCTTCTATTATCTGAAAGATTAAGTAACCGATTCACATTTACTCATTCTAGACCTTTCATGAGCCCCCCAAACAGCACTTTTAAATGTTACCTTCCAAAAAAAGATAATAGAAGATTTTTCCTTACAATGTCAGGAAAGAAAAAACTGTGGTAGAAAAATGTCCATTACAGATGGACATGAGCTTTATTACCTTTGTCTGGGTCCTGACCATGGCCAGGCTAATTGTTACAGTTGTGGATGAATGCCCCTACGTATGCAGAGAGCAAGTGCCTACAAAATGGAGGAACTACATAAGACTTGCAGAAGCCAAAGTCTGTCCTCATCCCAAAGCACAGCCTCATCTGCTTCACCGGGAAAGGAGTTGGGTAGGCGCTCCTCCAAAACTTGTCTTCTGTCGGCAGAGCAGGCTGAATCCTTGGGATCGACTAAATGCAGCCGGCAAGCATCGAAAAAGAGGCACCGCTCCATGGAACATTTGGAGCACTCCACACCTAAAAAACAAGGGACTCGAGAGCATCGCACCATTGACGTATTGAGCAATACCAGTATCATCGATGCACAGAGCTCCATCGGTGCTGTTGATACATAGAGCATCATCAGCACGGTTGGTGCTGACGAAGCATGACATCATTGGTGCATCGATGAAAAATCTCTGGTGCCGTCGACACATAAGTCTTCCAAGTACCAAGCTTGAAACATCATTCTTCAATGACTTTGCTTTTAGAAGCATCAACACATCATGTCACATATCTTCCCACAGTATTATACATAGGCTAAATCAGTCTGTTATCTGGAGCAAGCAGGGGATATAATTCCTCTGCCTCCACTAATCTCACTAAAGAAATTACTGGACCTAGGACTATGACTTGAAACACCAAATTCCATTTGCTCTTTAGAGGCTCTCATTTCTAACCAACCTCCAACTCGTATTTTACAAAGTCCAGAATATGTACAGATCCTAGATTCCAAAGAGGATGTTCCACCACCTATGCCAGGTCAGAGGGCATACCAGCCACTTAACCAAATAGTGGAGTTAGTGAAGAATTCCTTTACCTATTTAGTGGCTAAGGACAAAAGGATACCGTTCAGCCTCTCTTTTCTAGAATATCAACTTTACTCCAACGAAACGGAATCTCACAGATACACTATCAGATTCTTCGCAAGGGAGTTCTAGCCTATGCCTATGCCTATGCCTATGCCTATGCCTTTCACTTCCAGCGAATTCTAGCCATTCAGAAAATGTGCACCAGGCGTACCCCCTTCCTCAGTCACTACCTTCATCATTGGAGTCCTGGATTATCATTCCCTCACCTCTGGGCTCTGAAGAGGGCTCAATGGGATACACTTTGCCTCCCTCCAGATAGAAAACAGAGAGTAGGATTAAATGGTCAGTTTTCTCAGTGGAAAAAGGTAAACAGTGGAGCACTTCAAGGATCTGTACTTGGACCGGGGCTTTTCAATATATTTATAAATGTTCTGGAAAGGAATACAGTGAGTGGGGTGATCAAATTTGCAGATGACACAAAATTATTCAGAGTAGTTAAATCACATGTGGATTGTGATAAATTGCAGGAGGACCTTGTGAAACTGGAAGATTGGGCATCCAGTTGGCAGATGAAAAGCAAACAGAATGTTGGGAATTATTAGAAAGGGAATGGAGAATAAAACGGAAAATGTCATAATGTCTCTGTATCGCTCCATGGTGAGACCGCACCTTGAATACTGTGTACAATTCTGGTCGCTGCATCTCAAAAAAGGCGCGGATTGTGTCCTGTGAGGGTGTGGGGGGGATGTTTGTAATGGATTGCGAAACATAAACACTGATAGAAGAAAGCCTTAAAACCAGGATTGGCTCCGGGTGTCTCCGAAGGACCAACAGTTGTAATATATCCATTACAGAACTGAAGCTGCTTAAACTGAAGCTGCTTAAACAAGAGCTAAGAAATAAAGAACACACTTGGAGGAGAAACCCATCCCCCACAACATTAGCTATTTATAAAACCTCCCTCAATGCTTATAGGATCACCATACTGAGAACAAAGAGAGATTTTTTCTCAAAAAAAATACATCATTTCATATTTGATTCAAAAGCACTTTTCTCCTACGTTTCAGCTCTCACTAAACCATCACCTCCTACCATTCCTGATGATCAAGCACTCAACAAAGCATCAGAACTAGCAGAATACTTTAAGGATAAAATTGACAAACTGACTATCTCTTTCTCATCATCTTTTTCATATCCCCCTTTCCCTCACATTACCTCACCTCAACTAAATACAACGCTGGAAACTTTCGAGACCACTTCAGCACTTGAGATAGAAAACATACTTAAAAAAATGAAACCGTCATCTCATCCCTTAGACACAATTCCTTCTAACCTTCTCATCGCAATAAGAAACTCCATATCAAAACCAATTGCAGACATCATTAACTGCTCTCTCTCCCAGGGTCTAGTTCCTGACCAACTTAAATTAGCCATTCTCAAACCTCTACTTAAAAAACCTAACCTTCCAACCACAGATCCAGCTAACTTCCGCCCAATAGCTAATCTGCCATTGATCGCCAAAATTATGGAAAAGATAGTCAATAAACAACTATCTGAATATTTGGAAGAAAACAACATTCTTGTATCTTCCCAGTATGGCTTTCGGAAATCGTTAAGCACTGAATCTCTCCTTATCTCTCTTACCGATTCTATTCTATCTAATATGGACAAAAAACAACCACATCTTTTGATACTACTAGATCTCTCTGCAGCCTCTGACACTGTCAACCATTCATCTCTATTAAAATGTCTGGCAGATATAGGCATTAAAGGAACAGTCTTCAGCTGGTTCAAATCCTTCCTAGCAAATAGACAATTCAAAGTAAAGATTAACAACAAAGAATCACAACCGATCCCTTCCAACCGGGGGGTCCCTCAGGGTTCCTCCCTTTCCCCTACCCTCTTCAACATTTACTTCTTACCTCTGTGTCATCTACTTACTAAACTAAACCTAACTCACTATCTCTACGCGGATGACATCCAGATACTCATCCCAATCTCAGAATCCTTACAAAAAACCTTGGCTCACTGGAACAATTGTTTGCAACAGATCAATCATCTTCTCTCCAGCCTTTGCCTCATTCTTAACAACAACAAAACTGAGATCCTAATCATCAATCAAGACATCAACATCAAACTTCTAAACCCAGCTGACCTACTCAACTCATCCACTCCCATATTAAATCACTCACCACATGTTCGAGATCTAGGTATCATGCTAGACAATCAGCTCAATTTTAAAAAATTCATAAGCACAACCACCAAAGACTGTTTTTATAAGTTACAAGTCTTAAAAAAATTGAAGCCTCTTCTTTATTTCAACGATTTTCGGATGGTCCTACAAGCCATTATTCTATCAAAAGTCGACTATTGCAATTCGCTTCTCTTTGGCCTTCCATATTCATCCATCAAACCCCTCCAAATGCTACAGAACTCTGCAGCCAGAATCCTTACCAATACGAATAAAAGAGATCACATCACCCCCATTCTCAAGCTCCTCCACTGGCTGCCTATAAAGCAAAGGATCCTATATAAAGTACTCACCGTAATTCATAAATCCATTCACAATATCTCTCCTCTTCAATTATGTAACCAACTACGCCCTCACTCCTCCTCTAGACCCATCAGAGGAGCATATAAAGGCACACTCTATGTACCTTCAACAAAATCCTCGCATCATAAACGTGCCATATCTACAGCAGGCCCCATTCAATGGAATGCGCTCCCACCAGACATTCGGCTTGAGTTCTGCCACTCTTCATTCAAAAAAAAACTTAAAACTGGCTCTTTAGCCAAGCTTTTCCAGGACCATGATCATCATTTTTTCCCCTCCAACCAGCAAGAACATATCTTCTTCACAAACCCCCATTTTCCATACCACTACCTACTTCGGTATCTAATCTCTTGCTGCAGGACACTTGAGACTTTCTCACTTATACGTTATAATTTTTATGCTCAATAAGACCTGTCAACTTAATTGTTTAAGTCTTTTTTTTTTTTTTTCTCCTTTATCTTTTGGTCATCAATGTTACAACGTTATTGTTAAATTTTGAACTTATGTACACTGTTCCAAGTTTCATAACCTTGTTCTATGTAATGCCTTTTGGCAATTTTCATGTTCTGTTTCAATGTAAACCGATGTGATCTTTATTTCATATAGGAACACCGGTATATAAAAATCTAAAAATAAATAAATAAATAAATAAATAAATTACAAGATAGCGGAGCACACGTTAAATAGAAATAAATTATTATTAAAGTGACTCGCCAGCTTTTCAGTCTCTTACCTGGGGTTTTGCGCTTAGAAAGATTTAGGGAGAGTTTTAAAAATTGCAGAGTTCACAGGGACTTTGCCCTAGCTCTCAAAGGGGAAAGAAGATGGGCACTTTCCCTTTGAAAAATCACCCTGGGGGAAAAGTACCCATGGAGATTCCCGCTTCCTTTTCCCATGAGTAAACATCCGAACATTGTTGATCCCCCACCACGAGCACTTTTTTTCTGCGGGTGGGCGGTTTTCAGAAATCCTGTTTTAGCCAGTGCGATCGGCGTTTGAAACTTTGCCTTCTTAGGGGCATCATATTCAAAGGCACTTACTGTATGTGCCCAAGACCTGGTTTTGTGTATGTAAATAGCTCTATGCATGAAAGTGTGCACAGCACAGGCTGGCATGCTTCGTAAAGAGGCATCCCAGAGGGGCGGATTTACGCGCACACTTCAGATTTTTTTTTTTAAACTATGCGTGCAAAGCCAAATGCACGATGCGGAGCTTTACGCCTGTGTTCTGCGCACACCCGCAGAACTTATGCACAGACGTCTGCTTTGAAAATTTTGGGCTAAACTCTGTGGGTGAAGAGCAGCCGAAGGCTTTAGCCTATGCGGGCTGATTGATAATTACCCCTCTCCAGCCCTGCTGTTTCCATGCAATTTATTTTTTTGACCGTCAGAGGATCTTCCTCCTGCTGTTTGAATTTCACAGTTCCCACCGGGGTCCTCCCTCTCTAAGGTGCAAGGAACGTGATGCGCCGGTGGTAGTGGATGGTGAATTTGTAAACAAGAGTATCTTGTGGATTGAACTGTCCGTGGACGGAGAAAGGAGGTCAGAAGAATTTGCTGCCAGTTGGAAACTGGCCTGGATAACAGGACGCAGACGATCTCATCCATTCAGATAGAGAGGGTGAGGGCGGGAGGTGACCGTTCTCATTGATGCAGGGCGTTTCTCAGTCAGATGCCAACTTTGAAATCTTGTTCTGGGGAGAGCTTTGGTAGCTAAAGGGTTAACCCATTAGGGAGTGCTGACTAATTCGACCAGTGTGTGGTTTCACGTTTCCCATCAATACGAGGTGATGGGAGCCCAAGCTTTTATAGATCTTGGACCCTGGCCAGAGCGGACTATATAAGCTCAGATAATTGTTGGGGTTGCCAGGATGGAGTGGGATGGGGGGATTTGTAATATTTACCTGCTGCACTCTACGTCTCAGTGTTCTGATGCATTGCTGCGTTTCTGAATTATGCAGTGCCCTGGCCTGGTGCTGAAGAGAATAGAAGCATGAGACTGTATGAAATTTTGTTGTCTTTCTGATTTAGTCTCTGGTTAGGAGATGGTAGGATCCTCTTATTAGATGCATTGTACAATGTTATTAAATGTGGGATAGTCATACACACATTCCAGCTCAGGCTCTCTTTCTTGGTGTGCTCCTGAAACAGTAACAAGATTTGAAAGTGATTGCAAATGGTAGTGATTGCTCCTGATGAACCATATTTGAAGGATTTTTGCCCTTTTAATTGTGCTGTGAACCAGCAGTTTTCTCCTGCTCCTTTGGGCTTCCTGTTTAATCAGAAATGGCCTTCATCAGGCAGCGTGGCCATACACCCTCAGCTGCAACTACCCAGGATATGTTCCTCTAGTTTTATAACCTTGCTTAGCTCAGCCACTGCAATCACAGTTCTTTGCTGGGAGCCACACTCCACAATTCCCTCCAGAATCCGGTACACATGCACTCTAGTTTCAGCCAGTTGGTGTCACCATCACCAAGTAGTGGCTGGGGCTCCCTCCCACCAGGGGCTGTGAATGCTGCTTACATGGCATCCTGAACGTCTGCTGGCCTAGGTAGCAAAGGCCAAACCTGAGAACTGCACCCAGGTCTTTTGCATGGTTGTGCATCGTAGTGTCACTTAGCCTCTGGACTGGACTCTAACTTGGGTTCTGATGGCAGAAACCAAATTTCAGGAGGCAAGACAGTTTGCAAAGAAACCATTGAAAATCAAATCCAGTACAAAGCACCCCTCAGCTGGCAGTTTGTTATGCTTGTCCATGGAGAAAGCGAAGTTGCTTAGCTGGAACAGGGATTCTCTGTGGACAGCAGAACAAACAGCCACACAATCCCTGCCCCCTCTCTGAGAAGTTTACCTAGCTTGGAAAAAGACTTGCGCGCGGTGACGTTAGTGGGGGAACGCCTGCACATGCTCCGAAAGCAAAGTCGAACATTCTGGGCTTTGAGAGAAAACGCCCCCACTCGGTGCCATCAGATGACGTCACCCAACTTGTGTGGCTATTTGTTCCGCTGTCCGTGGAGAACAGCTGTTACAATAAGCAACTTCGGTTAACTCTGTATATTCCCCTACATCTTTTTGCACTCTAGTTACCCTTGAAGTTCTACCACCCTGAATTTATACTTTCACTCTTTAATCATTTTATTTTTCATATTGTGTCAGATTCATTTGCAATATTGTTGTATTTACATATTTGCTTATTGGAGCTCAGGTGTAGGCAAATATGGTGGTCCTTGAGTGCTGCAAACAGGTCTGGTTTTCAGAATATCCACAGTGAATGTGCACTTTCTCAGAAATCCACAGTGAATATGCGCAGCTCTAGAAATATGGAATTCCCTGCTGTTTGAGGTGCAGATGGAAAGCTATTCCAAAACTTTCAAAGGCTATTAAAAACATACTTATTCCATCAGGCTTTTCCCTCTGAGCATGAGCCTTAATATTATTTATCTATAGTGCTGTGATTATCGGTTTGTTTTATAATTGTATGAATGTCCTTTTGTTCACCGCCTTGGGCCTTTGGTATTTGATGGTATAGAATAAATAAAAATGAGATAGATTTCCATGCACTGCCTCCATTGCCTCTCGTGCATATTCCTTGTGGATATCCTGAAAACCAGAACTGTTTGTGGCACTCGAGGACCAGAGTTTCTTGCCCTTGTTGTAGCTGAAATGTGCTATAATATCTGTTATTTGTTAGTCTTGGAAAGGTGCAAACCGGATCTTTCTTGCAGAAGGTAGCAGGTGCACATGAAGCGACAGAGTTGAGAGAAGATGTCACATAAAGCTTGGGTCTGGTATTCAGTACATGGACAGCCCCTGAGATGGCTCAGGCTGATACTAAACGGAGCAGGGTTGGGATCTGCCATAAAGAAATTCCAGCCTCTAGCCATGTTTTGCCCAAGAGTGGCTCCCCATGGTGGGGGGGGGGGGGGGAGAGGGCAGGCCAGTTTTGAATCAACCTGAGTGTGTGTGGAGCAGTGTCTCCAAATGGCTTTGCATAAATCTTGACATGAAGGAACCTCGTTCATAAGCCAGGGTATGTTAGGAGTGATCTCAGTCTGTCAAATTTAGTGCTAATGCTCTTCTTCCATTCTTAGTAGTTGCATCAAAGGTAGCCTCCTTCTGGAATTCATAGGGTGTACTTTTTATAGGCAAAACATCAAGGTATGCTTAGAAATTCTTCTTATTCAGGCCAGTGGCTCTCAGTATAATTGGGACTATTTCTGTATCTTTCTGCCACATTTTCTTGATCTCTGATTGCATCTTTTGGTACTTAAGAATCTTTGCTTTCTCCACATGATCCCCAGAATAGTCGCTGGGTAGTGGCAACTTCTATCAGCAATACCGTGTTTTTCTTCTTCACCACTATATCTGATTTTCTAGCATCGATCTTCCTGTCGGTGAGAATAGGAATGTCCCAGGTGATCACAACTTCTTTGTTCTCTTCTATTCTATTAGGGTTGTGTTTCCAGTGTTTGTTTGGTACATTGATGCTTTAATGTTTACACAGTTTCCAATGAATAAGCTGTGCCACCTTGCTGTGCCTTTCTGTATACAGGTCTTCTGACATCACTGTGTAAGCACAGAGATGGCTTGACTTCCATTTCTTGGGATATTTGACCACCCAGGAATTTTGCAAAATAAAGGCCTCTGTATTATGTGGGCGTGTGAACCAGTAAATTGATGCCTCAATCCACCCACCCACTAGATTTAAATGAACCCACCCCCACCCTGTTCTGCAGAATTCATGCTATGTTTGTCTTAAGTGCTGACTTCAAAATCGATGAAACATGAAACAAGACCTCTGACCCGGCTGCTTTTCCTTCCTCCCATCAATGAGGCAAGGATCTGACCTTTCCTTAGAGCTCCCAACCTATCAACACGATTCCCTGAGGCCTATTATATCTTGCAATTTATTTATTGGCTTATATTGTTGAAAATGTCACTGAGACCCTTGAATGTAGCTGAAGGCACAAATATATAAGGAATGCCATGGATCGGTTTTGGAGGCGAGGGGGGGATGCTGCATGGTGCTGATAGAATATCTGCGTTTGTGGCTTCCTGTGTTATGGACATGGCTCATCTCGTGGATAACACACAACGCAAGGGGTGGGTGAGTGCATGCAATTTGCCCACTCTTCCTGCAGCTCCCATGGGACTATTAAGCCATGATAAAACTTTGCTTTCTTATGAATTATTTCCTGCAGAATTCACTAAACTCTGGTACTTCTGTTCCACAGTTTAGTGAAGCTCGTACTGGCGTTGGAAACGCATATTCCTGGTTCCCAGTGCGACTGCTGTGTTGTAAAGGGGCAGTAAGTCCCGAGTAAGAAATCATCCTCCTCAGTTAAAAGTCCCCCCCACCACCCCACCCACATGAATGCCCCACTGAGTCCCCATGCCCTCCCTGACACAGCGCCCCCATTATAATAATGAAGCCCTGCCTCCTTGTTATAACCCAGCCTCTTCAAATCTCCAAAATTGGGTTCCTACGTTGGCCCCCAAATTCCATACCCAGTTTTGTAGAGAAGGATTCCCTGGGAGGGGGGGGGGGGCAGGAGAAGGGTCCCTGAATTGCTCCTGCCCCGCTGGCTCCATCATTCAAAATGGCGCAGGCTGACCTGAGGCTCCCTTTTGCTCCTAACACATGATCAAAGCTTAGTAAATAGAAGCTCGAACCTGCGTAATTCCAACCGAAGATATGAATTAGCAACCTGCTTACTCTGGATTAGGGACTCTCTGAGATTCAGAAGCAGCCCTGTCACATATCCTTCCTGTCTGAGAAGGAAAAAGGCTTTCCTGGGAGTACCTGGCCTGACCTTTCTCTGCGGGCTGGGTTCAGGATCCCACTGCTTGCCAGCACATGCGGGAGCTCCGCACTCTTCACTGTGGTGCTAGAGCCTAATTTTTTCCTTCTCCCGACAATTGGATTTTGTATGTTTTCAGTCTTCAAGCTAAATCAGCCACCCACCATGCTCTGGGACCAAGGGTGCCCCTGTTCTGTTTTAGCCCTGCCTCTCGTTCAACATTATGTGGAATTTCACTTCATCCTACCAGGAGCTGATAAGGGGGAGGCGGGTTGTTTCTCGATTTAGGTTTTTCTGGTGAAAGCTGCACTGCACGCCAAAGCCATCACAAACATATTAAACTAGTCCAGTATAAAGGTAACACCCACAACGTGTCATTCATCTTTATTTTATCACATTGAAGTGGACCAAGATGACGACATGACGCTTTTATTTTTTTCCCTTCACGTTTTAGGAGCCAGCAGAACTGTGACGCGGCCCAGCAATGGCAGCAGAGGCTGAATGATCATTGGGATCTGCAGCGGTTCCTGCAGAACTGCAGCGAGGTAAGATTCCCCACCACCCTGCACCCTCTGGGCTGTCGGATTTTCATGTCCTCAGCAAGGGCACGGCTTAATTCTTAGTGAGAGTGAACGGGAGCAGCCGAAACAACCTGTGGCGTGCCCGCGTTGAGTTCTGTGGTGCTCGCACAGGTCATTACAGAGGCTTCTGGGGATGTCCACAGCAAAACTGTACATTGCCTGCCATCTTCCCTATCATTTTTCCCCAGAGCTGGGCGGGGGGAGGGGCAATGATTCTTTGTGTTTGCACATCTTCCAGGTTCGAATATGCATCCTTGTATGCAGTGTGAATTGTGACTCATTTTGCAAATACATATACATATATTTATTTATTTACCTAGCAACTTTTCTCCTGCTCCTTTAGACCTCCAGCTCAATCAGAACCAGAGCTAGAAGCCTGGTACCATAAGCCTTCATTCACAATTACCCGTGGATGTTTCCCCTATTTTATATTCCCAGCCCATAACATACCTAGTCTGGTTATTGCAGTGATGTTCTTGGGCCGGGGACCAAATACCGGGGCTTCTTCCAGAGACAAAAACTGCAGCCTTGGGCCCTGAATCCAGACATTAGCTATCACCCTTAAGCAATGACCACGGCTCTCTCCGTCACCCCCCCAGTCCTCGGGGCCTGTGAGTGCTGCCTCCTCAGCATCTGGAGAGTGGAAGATTCAACTTTTGGACCGAACCAGTGACTTTTTTTGTATTGAAAATACATTTTAAACCCTTTGGTAATGTGGTGAAAGCTTTAGTTAACCTTGCCTTGTGTCAGCTGTGGGGTGGAGTTTCACAGTCCTACCTGGATGTGTCTGACTGACTGCTGCCTTCTCTCCTTCTGTTTCTGCTTTACATTATACTTTTGCTTTTATCCCATTTCAGTTATTTTTACCATTTGCTGTCTGTTCTTCTATTGTTTTTTCCCCCTCTTTTTCTCTCTGTGTCACACACATAAATCCTTCAAGGATCCTAAATATCTTTGCTGCTGTCTTCACCTTTGTCATTGTGGCACTAAATAAATAATACATCAAAACTACCCAAAGCACACTGGTTATATTTATTATCAAATAATCATCCAAAAAATTGTAATTTTTATTTTTTTACTATTCTTAAATGTTTATTTAAATTGTATGAAAGATTATCAATCTATGATATATCCCAAGCATCCAGCATCTGTCTCTCTCAATGTCTTTGCTCAATTTATCCTGGATGATTTTTCTTCATAGAAAGGGAAAACGTAAACTTCTGCAATTTCCAGCATCAAGCTTGCAATCAAGCTGCCATCATGTGATAAAAAACAAACCCTTTCAAGAAAGCTCTTTAATTCTTCAGTACATTTCCATAATTTATTAAAAAAAAAAAAAATGTCAAAACCGCTATACATGCTTATTCTCCCATAGTATTCAGTAATGCTTGGGTTTCATATTCTGTACAGTTAATGTTTGTTTTTAATTTTTGTTAGTGTTATAGTTGTTCTGTTTTATCAAGACTATGTATTATGTTGTCTCCAAGGACAGTGTGATATCAGTCTTCATAGGCGGGTGACGTCAACCGGTGACTTCACAGCTTTCAGCATGCTCTACTGGACATATATAGGCTATCTTGCTTCACCACCATCCTACGGGGCCCCCCTCAGTTTCTCTTTTTCTGAGGAACCCAATGGTTGTATTTTTTTATTAGGTGATTTTTGTTTACCTTGCACCAAAACCAGTGTTTTTTCACATGGCCTCCCTTGGTCCAGCCCCTTTTCATCCAGTTAGAATGCTTAGATAAGTTTATTAATTGAGTTTCATGTTTTTTTAAATTTTTGCATTGACATTGGCATATCAAGCTGCATTGGTTGGATATTTTTTTCAAAATTAAGTTGTTTGATTTTGCAGCAATTATTTTTCATCCAGTGTCTCTTAAGGGGAATCATTGGCTTCAGAAAGTGCTTCTGGTGGGATGCATCGTGTGTTTCCCCCATGACAGATGCGCACTGTACCTGGCGGACAGCCATGACATCATGGCATGCGCCACGTACAGGATGGTGAGTCCCAAAGGCCATCAGTCCCACTTGAAGCTCATGCAAAAGTTCTTCAGGACAGATACTTTTGAGCTGATTGCATCAGCTTCAACACTGAAAAGCCCAAGAGCTGCACCAGATGTTGGCGATACATCAGCATTGAAGAAGTATCACTCTTCATTGAAGTTGGGCACCAATAGAGGCCATGGAAGTAGATTATCATCTAGCTGCACTCACCCAAAGAAAATGAGGACTTCCAATTCAGAAGAGCAAGCGAAGGTGGAGAGGTTTTGTTGTCAGTCCCGACTGGTGCATAATATTGAGAACAGGGAGAAACTGGCAGCAGCCATTTGTCTTCCGAACAATCCCTGCAGAGAGGGCAGCTCACCCGCAAAGTCTGGAGGATTGTGACAGTCTTCAAGGGCCCAGGTCACAGCCACTGATACAACATAGGTGGCCCTGGAAAATGTGATTTCTCCATCTGCTTCATATGCTATGTTAGCATTGGCAGTGTTTGAGGAGAGAATTGAACAGGAAATTCCGAGGCAGTGCATCTCCATTTCTCTCACTTTGATGCATCAGCATTGACAGTGATGCAAATGGATGTCCCACTCATCCTCAAAGTTCTCAGAGTATTGACTGCAATTTAATTGATGCTGGTGCCTGGAGAGGCATCTACATTGATGCAATCTGCTCTGATGTTTATTTCCAGTGCATTGGGGGGAGAGGCTTCTTCAATGTATCAGAATTCACTGGGGTCTAGACCCCTCCCCCCACCTGTTGAAGGCCTATCATGGGTTTTGGTTGCCAGACAGGTGCGGATTCAGGCTTTCTTGCTGGTCCATAGGACAGATTTAGAATTTGAGTGTTTTTGGGGGTACGACTATGGATTTGAGGACCCCCTCTCCTCCATAGGAAAGAAGAAATTCCCCACCTTTTGAGGTAGCTGAAAAAATAAAGGCAAAAAGAACAGCGTTCAAGAAGTATAAAGGATCCCAAAAAGAGGAACATAGGGAAGAATATCTGATGAAGCTGAGGGAAATGAAGAAAGAAATCAGGAAAGCGAATGATCAAGAGGAAGAAAAAATTGCCAAAGAGGTAAAGCAAGGTGACAAAACATTTTTCAGATATATAGGAGAAAGAAGGAAGGCCCAAAATAGTATAGTGAAACTAAAAGGTGACAAGTATCAATGTGTGAAGAGAGATAAATGGCAGAAATATTAAACAAATACTTCAGATCGGTGTTCACTAAAGAAGACCCTGGAAAAGGACTACTGCTGGTTGACAAGACCATAGATGGAGATGGGGTAGACGAAACTCTGTTTACAGAAGAGAATGTATGGGATGAGCTAAGTAAACTGAAAGTGGGCAAGACCATGGGGCCGGATGAGGTGTATCCCAGGATACTGAGGGAGCTCAGAGATGTGCTAGCGGGTTCGCTGAAAGACCAGTTCAATAGATCTCTGGAAACGGGAGTGGTGCCATGAGATTGGAGAAGTGCTGTTGTGGTTCCTCTTCACAAGGGTGGTAGTAGAGAGGAGGCTGGATACTACTGGCCGGTTAGCCTTACCTTGGTGGTGGGAAAATTAATGGAGACTCTGTTGAAGGAAAGGATAGTGAACTGTCTACAGTCAGGTGGCTTGCTGGATCTGAGGCAACATAGATTCACCAGAGGAAGGTCCTGTCAGATTAATCTTATTGATTTATTTGATTGGGAGACTAGAAAATTGGATCGAGGAAGATAAATTGATGTGATGTATTTGGATTTCAGCAAAGCTTTTGATACGGTCCCGCATAGGAGGTTTATGAATAAAATGAGAAGCTTGGGAGTGAGCGCCAAGGTAGAGGCATGGATTACAAACTGGTTGACAGCGATTTCTGAAGAGAAAACCATGTTAAGCGGAGTGCCACAGGGATCAGTTTTGCAACTGGTTCTGTTCATTATCTTTGGGGGTGACATTACGGAAGGGATAGAAGGTAAATTTTGTCTGTTTGCGGATGATACTAAGATCTGCAACAGAGTGGATATGCCTGAAGGAGTAGAGTGTATAAAAATGATTTAAGAAAGCTTGAAGAGCAATCAAATATTCAGCAGCTGGGATTCAATGCTAAGAAGTGCAAAGTCATGCATCTGGGGTGTGGTAATCTGAAAGAGCTATATATGATGGGGAGTGAAACACTGATGTGCACGGACCAAGAGAGAGACCTTGGGGTAATAGTATCTGGCAAAATGAAGAAAGCAAAGCAATGTGACAAGGCGATAGCTAAAGCCAGAAGAATGCTGGGCTGCATAGAGAAAGGAATAACCAGCAGGAAAAGCGAGGTGAAAATGCCCTTGTACAGATCCTTGCTGAGGTGTCACGTGAAGTTCTGTGTTCAGTTCTGGAGATCTTATCTCAAAAAGGATAGAGACAGGATGGAGGAGGTCCAAAGAAGGGCATCCAAAATAGTGTGGGGTCTGTAGCGGAAGACTTATGAGGAGAGGTTGAAAAATCTAAATATGTGTATCCTGGAAGAGAGGAGGTGCAGGGGAGATGTGATACAGACCTTCAGATACATGAAAGGTTTTAATGATGCACAAACTTCAAACTTTTTCTGTAGGAAAAGAAACAGTAGAACTAGGGGTCATGAAATGTAACTCCAGGGGGATGACTCAAAATCAATATTAGGAAATATTTCTTCAAGCAGAGGGCAGTGAATGCTTGGAATGCCCTTCCAGAAGAGGTGGTGAAGAAGAAAACAGTCAATGAATTCAAAGGGGCATGAGATAAACACTGTGGATTCCTAAAGAGTAGAGGATGGAAATGAAGACGAGGGTGCATGGGAGAAACTTACATGGATTGGCAGTTAATACTCTTAACAGAAGGCATGGGGATTACTACCCTCAATCAATAGCCTTGATGTTTTTGACGCAACTGCAACATCACTATCCACTTTGATGAAGGGGTTGGTAGAAGGGGATTGTGGGGGGAAAAGGGGAACTGGATACAGACAACATGAGCCCTGACTTTTATAATCTGGGATATTGACATGCAGGCATAAGAGAAAAAGCACAGGACAGCTTCTACCACCAAGCCCCAAAGCAAAGAACATCAAGCATTATTGTCTGAATTATCCAGAAGGCTCATCACCCAGTATAAATGTTGATAGCAGTAATTTGTTATGGGTTTGACACTTGTTTGGTTTTGATTGTAAATATTACTACCCATTAAGGCTTGGGAGTAACTGCACAGAGTGGCAGTTACTACCCTTGAGTAAAACATGGGGGTATCCTGCATGGAGAGGCAGATACTACCATAAGAAGCTTGCTGACAGACTGGATGGGCCAACTGGTCCTTTTCTGCCATCATTACTGTGTTACTATGTTAAATTCTCCCACAATCATTACACAGAACTAGAGAATATTACTCCATCCCATGAGGTCCCTAGTTGACACAGTCTAGATGTTGAGAGGGTAGTATTCGATTCCCTGAATCTCCCTTATAATGTGTCTTGCATGCTTCTGGCTTCTAGTGAACATTCTTTTGGCTTTAAATGGAGGAGGTTTGATTTGTGATGTGAGGGAAAGGCCCTAGATCTTTTCTCCTGTTCCACACAAAAACTGCTTGAATACCTTCTATAACTATTCTTAAGAATAACTCTTAGGTTTCACTTCTTTGCAATTGACACTTATAACCACCATATAGAAGGTAAATCCATCTCTGTACAGTCTTTAGCCTTTACCACTTATCAGGTGGTATAGAAGGTGGGGAGGACTTGAGAAGGGACATGGGGGGGCAGATGGCTAGAAGGGGGGAAAGGACCTGGAAAGGAGAATGGAGGGTTTATTAGTGGGGAAAGTCATAAGAAAGATTGACATCCCCCCCTCCCCTGCTCTCAGATCTTCTACTGTTGGGTGGGTCCTCTCTGAAGTTTTTGCTTGGAACCTGGAATTTAAACCTACCCCACTTCCCAAAGTATAAATATGCAGGCCTGATGCCACTTCCCCCATGTCTTGTCGTACCGGGGCCTTAGTTGTGTACCCGCCGCAGGAGAACATGGAAGATATGTGCTGCGGTGCAACCAATCCATGCTGACCCCAGCAAAGTGCGGGAGGCGTGCTTCAGGGGTTGAAGCTCTACCTACATACCATCTCTCCTGCAGCTGCTACCAGAATTGAAGTTCCTCCACCAGCGGGCGATTGGATTGCCTGTACTGGAGCTGCTGTGCTGCAGCAGGAGGAGGATCTCAGAGAGGAAAGGGTGAGGAGATACACAGAGTGGGATGTTGCTGCCTGGGCATGGAAAGCGGAGAAAGGAAGGGGAATGCTTGACCTTGGGGAAAAAGATGAGGATCAGCCTGTGTCTGCCTGCTGGGAGGAGGGGGAGAGACAGAGTAGGATGTTGCTTCCCCTTCCTGGGTAGGGAAGAGGGAAGAAAAAGGGGGAATGCTGGGCCTGGCAGGAAGAGAGAGGGGTCAGGGATGATACTGGTAGTGGGGTGAGTTAGGGAGGGGGGTAAAATAGTTTTATGGGGGGGTGGGGGGTCAGGTGAAAGAGTTACTTTTGGGCCTCCGAGCTCCCATTGTTCTTTATGTGAGGAATATGGGAGGTGGTGTTTTGGGGTTGCCGTGCCTCCGTCTTTCGTTTATCATGTGTACAGGAGGGGAATCTTATGTTAGGGCCACCAAGCCATTGTTGTTCTTGTGGAAGGAAGAGCACCTTTGTTACAGCCCAAAATGTCCAGATTACAAAGGCAGGAAAAATGCATTTTATTTTTCGTTTACTGATTCTAACATGCCAGCTTTGGGAATGCAAATATGCAGCATCTCGGACATCTGTGTATTGTGCTCAGTACAGGAGGAAATTCATTTCTCTTTCTTTCTCCGGTGTTGCACTACATGCAGAGTCAGGCTTCTTGGGGTTTGCAATTCAGATTTTGTCTGCACGTTTCTGTTTCAAATTTGTGGCCACTTATTCTGTTGTTCTATATTTGGCAAGGGTTCTGTCTGTGTTCTGCCTGTGTGAGTGAGGTGAGGTATTCTGCTAGCGTGTCGTTTCTGCATGGGGATCACAGCAGTCCAACTTATTACATATTTCCAGGAGATGTTTTTGGTGTTTTAGGGACCAGTGTAATATTTGTAGCGCTGCCTTTTCTTAGGCTTTGCAGCCATTGCAGGGGGCACGGCTTTGGTGGGTGGCAGAGCCCTGGGCAGTAGCACTGATTTACCCCACATCCCTACCCCTGGCCTAGCATCTGAGTACTGGCACCGTTATTTTTTTCCTAGAAAAGCACTGGTGTAAATATGTGAGTGAAAAGTAGCAATTCAAGCAGCTACAAAATTATCAATGCTCTGTGGGTAGTTTTGCCTGCAGCCTTTGCACCTATTCTCCAAGGGAAAGTAAGCATGCACCTTCCATTTGAAAATTGCTCAGGGTAAAGGCCCCCGCAGAGATTAGCATCTACTTTTTCTGCAGATAGTCTTTCCCTGAGAAAAGGCAAAGCTGCTTGTTGTTGCCCCCCCCCTGTCCCTGAGTCACCTTCTTTTCCCATAGGTAAAAGCACACCCACCTGTGGAAAGGGTGGGCAGTTTTCAGGGTAAAAAAACTGCCCCCCCACTTCTGTGGGTAAAAGTACTTGTACTGGCAAATCAGAATGGAAGGAGATTGGGAGAAGAAAGGTATGTGTAGGGCTTTTATTTATAAACATTTGGGGGTCAATATTCAGCGGCATTCAGCCGGATAACTCACGTTATCCAGCTAAATGCTGACTCTTCAATATTTCCCCCCCATATCCTGCTAAAGGGTTAGCTGTGTAATATATTATTTGTCTAAAATTGAGCCAGATTACTTAGGGGCATTCTGGGGGCGTTTCTGGGTGGGGTTAAGCTGGATGGCTAAGTTATCCGACTAATCCTGGTCATGCTGTAGACTAGTCCTAAAGATAGTTGGATAAAGTTATCTGGCTATATTGAAGATAGACAGCCACACTGAATATCCCTACAGATAAGTGGCTAACTTTGCAATCCAGCCCCTTAATAATCTGCCTTTTCCTAATGGTAGGCTTAAGGTAGATTTACCTAAAGTAACAAGGCATTGCGTACGTAAGTAATGGATGCATACAGGTATGAGGTAGACTGCAAGTACATAGGTAAGAAGGGGGGACATTAGTTCAGAGTAAGAAAATAGGTGCATTGGGTATAAAATGCATATCAGTTAAGAAGTAAGTTAAACACCAGTTGGATAGATGTAGCCTGCTTTTCACTCCTTTCTCCTACACCCTGCCCCTCCCCGCCCCTCCCCTCGCCCCCCAAGCACATGACCTATTTCCCCCCTTCTTAACCCCCTCCCCCTAACATTTTTATTGTAAATAATATTCTTGTATATAATTATTTTATTGCGTTTATATAACCATTTTATTGCGTTTCTCTATCTGTACATTTCCATTGTTTCCCCCCCCCCCCTCCCAGTTCTCTTATCAGTTCTTTGTAAAGCCCCGTTGGCCATTTTTTGTTACATGGAAACCGATGTGATGTTTTCTTAACGAATGTTGGTATACAAAAACTTTAAATAAATAAATAAATATAAATAAAGTGGGCAAACGTTGTGGGATTTGCAGTCAGGGAGACTTCCAGTGAGCGGGTACTAGAGGATGAGTCTCTGCTGTAGAGTCTAAGGGAAGGCCCAGCTAAATAACCAAGCTTTGACTTTTTTCTGGATGGTGAGGTAACAGGTTTCCAGGTGAAGCGCTAGAGGCATCTTGCTCCATATTTTAAGGGCAGAGCAGCTGAATGCACAGTCTCATGCATGTTAGTCTGGCTGAAGCCAGTGGAGGGGAGGATAAAAGGACCTATTGGGGGTGTAGGAGAGCAGAAGCCAGGAAAAGATATTCAGGGGCCAGATGTTTCATACATTTGAAAACAAAGAAAAGTGTTTTCAATTTTATCCTGCTCCCAACAGAGAGCCAGTGAAAGTAATGCACAATTGGAGTAACATGTTGAGTAGATTTGCCCCTACCAAAAGTTTAGCTGCCATGCTTTGCAAAGGTTGGGGGCGTTTGAGGTTGTATTTTGCGGTTACCATGGAACAGAGTTACAGTAGTCAATGCAGTTGGTGGTTAGTGAGTGTATGACAGTAGCTACATTTTTCAAAGTAGTTAACACAGTTGACAAATCTTTACCATTATTGAGATGTGGGTTTCCATTGTGAGATGCTGGTCGAGCTGTACTCCCAGATTACGTGCAGACTCTAAGTTGTAAGGGGATTGCTGACAAGGAGAGTAAAGTTAATAGAGAATGCCCTTGTCATTTTCATAGGGGTTTAGATTTGGAGGGGTTTAACTTGAGTTTGTGTTTAAGCCATAGGACCACTGTTGAGAAATAGTCTTTGAGATTAGTGATGGCTGAAGGTTGGTTGGTCCCTGTTTTGATGCAAAGCTGGATGTCGTTGGCAAATAGGTGAGAATCTGTGTTGAAAGATTGGATGAGATCACAAATTGGGTGGATGTAGATGTTGAAGAGGGCTGGAGAAAGCACTAAACCCTGGGGTGCTCCACAGGTGAGATCTCAAGGTGTGGATATTTTATTTTGTTGGCCAATGAGACAGACTGTAATTGGTTGGACAGAAATGATTTGAAATATTCAAGAATAGAGCCCTCAATATCGATATGTCTAAAGTATTATAGCAGAAGTAGGTGGTTGACAGTGTCAAATGTGGTGGAAAGGTCTAGTAAGACCAGGAGGCAATCACCACCTTGGTCAGCATGCAGGTGGGTGCTGTTGGTTAAGGCTAACAGGATAGATTCTGTTCGGTGGCCTTTCCTGAAAACCGGTTCATAAGGGTAGGGAATGCTGACAACTTCTAGGAACTCTAGGAGTTGAAAGTAGACCACTTTCTCCTCTAACTTGTATATACTTCACCTGCTTCAAAGCAAGTGCAAATGTATGCTGTGAAATGCTACATTTTTAAAGAGAAAAACCCACAAAGAATACAAAAATTGCCCTTAACAAAAATAAACATATATATATATATATATATATATATATATATATATATATATATATACAGAGAGAGAGAAATAATAAGGCAGTACAAGAATACAATAAAGTGTTCTGTGAAGTAGTATGAATAACAAGAAAAGAACACCAATGGGTTAATTAAATAAATATACAATTAAAGAGAATTTTGTGAAAAATATTTAAATCATATAAACAATATTTATTATGCAAAAATACAGTTTACAAAATGTATAAACTATTTATTTACAATTGTTGTTAAAATTAACACTATTATATTTTTGCATAATAAATATTCTTTGTATGATTGAAATATTTTTCACAAAATTCTCTTTAATTGTGTGTGTGTGGGTGTGTCTGTATGTTGAATATATATTGAATCTACCATTTCTCCTATCTAATATCTGTCTTGCTATCTCTCTCCTTTTCTCAGTATTGATCTCTCTCTCTCTCTCTCTGAACAGGGATATAGGCTTGCACAGGGGGAAGGCTCCTGTCCTTGCAAAAGGGGCTGAGACAGAGCTTTCCTCCTCATTGGCCAGGCTTGGCTGGCTTCCTCCTCTCTCTGTGTGAAGGGCTGCTGATGGCCTGCCTGCCGACTACATAAAAGCTGGGAGCGCTCCGTTCCCCTGCAGCTTCTAATATTTACCCACAGACTTCAGCAGCAAGAATTTACAGACAAGGAAAGGGCTATTTTTGGATGGCAACCAATTTGTTTTTATTGCCCCCATCCAGCTTCTCGGACCTATGTTTGTAAGCTTTTGGGGGGGGGTGGGGAAAGAGCTTTCCTTGGAGGTGATGCACCTCCCCCGCCCTGTGATCCTTCAGTCACTGGTACACTGCGGAGAATAAAGCAGGAGCAGAGGAGGAGAGACGGCAAGCCAGGCTGCTGCTGTTCAGCCCTCCCCGGGCGCATCTGTGAGCTGACTGCAGCTTCTGCCAGGCTGCTGAGGCAGAAAGGAGAAGACAAACAGATTACACCCAAAGCTTACAAGGGTGTGAGTGCCAGAGAGACCTGCAGGCTCAGAACAGGCTGCTCTTTCTACAAAGAAGCCTAAGAGCTGTCTCCAAGCTTGGAGCAGATCGGCGGCGCCTCCTTTATACTGCAGGAGGGTTGTTTTTTTTTTTTTTTTTGGTGCAAGGATCCCATGATCTCTCATGGTTTTGGTGCAAGGATCTAGTGATATCTCGTGGTTTTGGTACAAGGATCCCATGATCTCTCGTGGTTTTGGTGCAAGGATCCATGACCCCCACCATTTTTTGGTGCAGGAACCCATCAGTCTCCCCGGTGGGGATTCCGTGATCTCTCCAGTTTCTGATGTGGGAATTCAGTGAATGCGCCGCTGTTTGTTTTTTTTTCTGCCGGCACCCGATGTTCTTTTTGGGGTTTTTTTAGCTCAGGGACCTGGTGATCTTGTGTCTTTGTTATAAGAACTCAGTGATCTCATGTGTTTTGGGGCAAAGGATCCTGTGATCTCTTGTGTTCTTTGGTGCAGGTGCAGGGAAGCCCTGTCCGGCATCTCGCACAGTTTATTTGGTGCAGGGGTCCCCCTTGCACCCCCCAGTGGGGATCTCTCCAGGTATTGTTTTGCAGGATGCTTGAGGAGGGCTCCCCTCTCATTCTCCCCTCTCTCCTCCTCAGCTGGATGGCTGGGTCAGCCAGAAGATGCTGATGGCCCAGGAAGCTTGCAGGGACCAGACACAGAAGCCCCACAAGAAATGGCTCAGGCACCAGACCTTCGTAGCCGAGCTGACCCAGAATAAAGAGTGGCTGGATAAGATTCATAAGGTAAGCAACACAAAGCAAGCTTTATATTAACCCCTTCCCTTCCAGCAATCAGATTCCAGATCCTGGCTGGGGGAGAGGGGTGGCAGCGGGTTGTGTTTTCTTTCTGTACCCAAATGGGTTTAACTGGGAGCTGCCTTGCTTTAACATTAAAGTGGCCCCTTCTAGTACTAAGCCACTGAAGTAAAAATGGTCCTATCGGATGGTGTATGTGTGTGTTTGTGTGTGTGTGTGTGTGTGTGTGAGAGTGTTTGCAGCATGAGAATAAAGTGGCCATAGCCAGGTATTGGGAAGCTCTTAGGGCTGAGGAATTTGGAGGCCTGTGAGAACAGCATATGAAGACCCCATCAGTGCCCCTTTCTGCAACCGATGCCTTCAGTAAACGTTGAATATCATACTAACACCAGCTTCAGAAAAAAACACATCCCAGGCTTTGTGGGCTGTTTTCACTTTGCAGTAACTGAGAGGTCGACATTCAAAAGCCATTTAGACGGGTAACTTTTCAGTTATCCATCTTAAATGGCAAAACCGACATGTTGACCAGACTTACCTGGCTAAATTCTAGCCGCAGGGGCAGGCGGGAAGCATTTCGGGGAGGAACAGAGTGAGCCGGCTGACTCTGGTCGTGCTGCTGACCTGTCCTAAAGTTAGCCGGCTATACTCAGTGGTGCGGCTGTGCTGCTGAATTTACCCTGCTAGTTAACCAGATAGGCTTTTCTGGCTGAGTTGCTCAGCAGCTGAATTTTGGCCCCCTGAGTGTGTACAACAAAAAAAGTGCCTTTATTTGTTTATTTACTTATTTATGTTTGCTGGTAAACCGAGTAGAAATGTAGCCACACAGACAGGCAACATGGAGGTCTTGTTTTTCATATGGCGGCTTTTAATCAGAAAGCAAATTTTAAATACAAGTATGGCAGAATCCTCTTGCCATACTGACTTGGAGGCCCAGACTGTTTATTTGAATCATCATAAGATCTTAAGATGGTGGTAGCAGAGACAAAATTTTGTAAAAAAACAGAAATCGCACCCATATGATCCGCTGTAACCAGCAGAAAATGGGACAATGCAAAAATGTTCAGATTTGTCTGAGAATCAGACAAACTCTTAAAACAAATCTTTCAAGTCTGGATAGAGCCTTGTTGTGTGATGCTGATGGGAGACACTGGGAGTCTGGATGCAGTAATATAGACTTGTTCTAGGTAAAGGGCACTCCCGGATGAAGGAGACGCTTTCTGTACCATTACGATGTTCCTCTTAAACAGATCTTGGCCAGGTGGCTTGGGGAATGAGGCCATCGAGAAGGTGCCCTTGAAAGTTGCCTGAGACAGTTTTGTGAGTTCCTCTCTGTTTTCTGTACGTGAATGTAGGTAAAATAGAGTTATGTGTATCTCAAAATAAAATAGGAAACTAAGTGCTGACAGAGGAAAGCTGAGTCCTCCAGTCTTTGCGGTGACATAATCTGTATCCCTGCACCCATCCCCTGAGCCCTCCAGCCCTAGAGGTGACAGGCTCTGTATCTCTGTACCCATCCCCTGATCCCTCCAGTCCTAGAGGTGACAGACTCTGTATCCCTGCACCCATCACCTGAGCCCTCCAGTCCTAGAGGTGACAGGCTCTGTATCCCCGTACCCATTCCCTAAGCCCTCCAGACATAGAAGTGACAGAATCTGTATCTCTGTGCTTTTTCCCCGAGACCTCCAGTCCTAGAAGTGACAGAATCTGTATCCCTATGCCCCTTCCCTAAGCCCTCCAGCCCTAGAGGTGACAGGATCTGTATCCCTGCACCCATCCCCTGAGCCCTCCAGCCCTAGAGGTGACAGGATCTGTATCCCTGCACCCATCCCCTGAGCCCTCCAGCCCTAGAGGTGACAGGATCTGTATCCCTGCACCCATCCCCTGAGCCCTCCAGTCCTAGAGGTGACAGACTCTGTGTATCCCTGCACCCATCCCCTGAGCCCTCCAGTCCTAGAGGTGTCAGAATCTGTATCCCTGCACCCATCCCCTGAGCCCTCCAGCCCTAGAGGTGACAGGATCTGTATCCCTGCACCCATCCCCTGATCCCTCCAGTCCTAGAGGTGACAGACTCTGTGTATCCCTGCACTCAACCCCTGAGCCCTCCAATCCTAGAGGTGACAGACTCTGTGTATCCCTGCACTCATCCCCTGAGCCCTCCAGTCCAAGGTGTCAGAATCTGTATCCCTGTGCCCATCCCCTGAGCCCTCCAGTCCTAGAGGTGACAGTTCTGTATCCCTGCACCCATCCTCTGAGCCCTCCAGTCCTAGAGGTGTCAGAATCTGTATCCCTGTGCCCATCCCCTGATCCCTCCAGTCCTAGAAGTGTCAGAATCTGTATCCCTGTGCCCATTCCCTAAGCCCTCCAGTCCTAGAAGTGTCAGAATCTGTATCCCTGTGCCCATCTCCAGAGCCCTCCAGCCTTAGAAGTGTCAGAATCTGTATCCCTGCACCCATCCCCTGAGCCCTCCAGTCCTAGAAGTGTCAGAATCTGTATCCCTGCACCCATCCCCTGAGCCCTCCAGCCCTAGAAGTGTCAGAATCTGTATCCCTGCACCCATCCCCTGAGCCCTCCAGCCCTAGAAGTGTCAGAATCTGTATCCCTGTGCCCATCTTCAGAGCCTTCCAGCCCTAGAAGTGTCAGAATCTGTATCCCTGTGCCCATCCCCTGAGCCCTCCAGCCCTAGAAGTGTCAGAATCTGTATCCCTGCACCCATCCCCTGATCCCTCCAGTCCTAGAGGTGACAGGCTTTGTATCCCTGCACCCATCCCCTGAGCCCTCCAGTCCTAGAGGTGACAGGCTCTGTATCCCTGCTCCCATCCCCTAAGCCCTCCCGTCCTAGAAGTGACAGAATCTGTATCCCTGCACCCATCCCCTGATCCCTCCAGTCCTAGAGGTGACAGGCTCTGTATCCCTGTGCCCATCCCCTGAGCCCTCCAATCCTAGAGGTGACAGAATCTGTATCCCTGTGCCCATCCCCTGAGCCCTCCAGTCCTAGAGGTGACAGAATCTGTATCCCTGTGCCCATCCCCTGAGCCCTCCAGTCCTAGAGGTGACATTCTCTATCTCTGTGCCTATCTTCTGATCCCTCCAGTCCTAGAGGTGACAGGCTCTGAATCCCTGCATCCATTCTCTGAGCCCTCTGTGTCCCTGTGCCCAAGACTGATGGTAAGACCAGCATGGTGGCTCAGTGTGCAGAGGGCCTAAGTTCATCTCCTGGATCAGGTCTTCTACTCCCCAGGCCTTCTGGGGCTGGAGCTGCTGCAAAGGCACCATTCATAACCCTTGGGATGAGGAAATCCCAATAATCATGTAATAGTGACAACTAGTGGCTGGATTTAGGGCCCAGTGATCATAACATGATTACATTTGAACTAATGACTGGAAGGGGGGACAATATGTAAATCTACAGCTCTAACACTAAATTTTCAAAAGGGAAACATAAAAAGAAAATAGAAAAAAAATAAAAGGTGCAGCTGCAAAGGTTAAAAGTGTCCAACAGGCATGGACATTGTTCAAAAATACAATCTTAGAAGTGCAGTCCAGATGTATCCATACATTAAGAAAGGTGGAAGGAAGGCAAAATGATTACCGGCATGGTTAAAAAATGAAGTGAAAGATGCTATTTTAGCCAAAAAAATCCTTCAAAAATGGCAAGAAGGATCCATCTGAAGAAAATAGGAAAAAACATAAGCATTGTCAAGTTAAGTGTATAACATTGATAAGGCAGGCTAAGAGAGAATTTGAAATGAAGTTGGAAGTAGAGGCAAAAACTTAAAATAAAAACTTTTAAAAATGCATCCAAAGCAAGAAACCTGTGAGGGAAGTTGGTTGGACTGTTAGATGACCGAGGGGATAAAGGGGCTCTTAGGGAAGTTAAGGCCATTGCAGAAAGACTATATACATTTTTGCTTCTGTGTTTACTAATGAGGATGTTGGGGAGATACCGGTTCCGGAGATGGTTTTCAAGGGTGAGGAGTCAGATGAACTGAACCAAATCATTGTAAATCTGGAAGATGTAGTAGGCTAGCTTGAGAAACTAAAGAGTAATAAATCACCTGGACAGGATGGTATGCACCCCAGGGTTCTGAAGGAACTCAAAAGGGAAATTTCAGATCTATTTGTTAAAATGTGTTACCTCTCATTAAAATCATACATTGTACTTGAAGACTGGAGGGTGGCCAGTGTACCCCCAATATTTAAAGAGGACTCCAGGGGCGATCCGGGAAGCTATAGACCAGTGAGCCTGACTTCAGTGCTGGGAAAAATAGTGGAAACTAGTCTAAAGATCAAAATCACAGAGCATATAGAAAGACATGGTTTAATGGAGTCAGCCTGGATTTACCCAAGGGAAGTCTTGCCTAACAAATCTGCTTCATTTTTTTGAAGGGGTTAATAAACATGTGAATAAAGGTGAACTGATAGATGTAATGTATTTGGATTTTCAGAAGGAAACTAAAAAGTCATGGGATAGGAGGCGATATCCTTTCATGGATTACAAACTGGTTAAAAGACAGGAAACAGAGAGTAGGATTAAATAGTCAATTTTCTCAGTGGAAAAGGGTAAATAGTGGAGTGCCTCAGGGATCTGTACTTGGACCGGCGATTTTCCATATATTTATAAATGATTTGGAAAACAATATAATGAGTGAGGTAATCAAATCTGCAGATGATACAAAATTATTCAGAGCAGTTAAATCACATGCGGATTGTGATAAATTGCAGGAGAACCTTGCAAGACTGGAAGATTGGGCATCCAAATGGCAGATGAAATTTAATGTGGACAAGTGCAAGGTGATGCATACAGGGAAAAATAAACCGTGCTGTAGTTATACAATGTTAGGTTCCATATTAGGAGCTACCACCCAGGAAAAAGATATAGGCATCATAGTGGATAATTCTTTAACATCGTCAGCTCAGTGTGCTGTGGCAATCAAAAAACAGAATGTTGGGAATTATTAGAAAGGAAATGGTGAATAAAATAGAAAATGTCATAATGCCTCTGTTGCTTCATGGTGAGACCGCACCTTGAGTTCTGTGTACAATTCTGGTTGCCACATCCCAAAAAAGATATAGTTGCAATGGAGAAGGTACAGAGAAGGATGACCAAAATGATAAAGAGGATGGAAAGGCTAAAGAGGTTAGGGCTGTTCAGCTTGGAGAAGAGACGGCTGAGGGGGATTTGATAGAGGTCTTTCATGAGAGGTCTAGAACGGGTAAATGCAAATCGGTTATTTATTCTTTGGATAATAGAAGGACTAGGAGGCACTACATGAAGTTAACCAGTAGCACATTTAAAACTAATCGGAGAAAATTCTTTCCACTCAATGCACAATTAAGCTCGAGAATTTGTTTCCAGAGGATGTGTTTACTTCAGTTATTGTAGCTGGGTTTAAAAAAGGTTTGGAGAAGTTCTTGGAGAAGTCCATTAACTGCTATTAATCATGTTGACTTAGGGAATAGGCACTGCTATTACTGGCATCAGTAGCATGGGAACTACTTAGTGTTTGGGTACTTGCCAGGTACTTGTAGCCTGCATTAGCCACTGTTGGAAACAGGATGCTGGGCTTGATGGACCCTTGGTCTGACCCTGTATGGCAATTTCTTATGTTCTTATGACTATCACTGCTGAGTGAACTGTGGGGGTGGGGAGATATAAAAGAGGGGGGAAATCCTCAGATAGTTGCAAATGAAGGCTCATGGTTTAATAAAGAAATAGCTGCAAAGGCAAGGGAGAAAAGATTAGCATTTATAAACTACAAGAGATCACAGAAAGTGGAAGACAAGTGGCAGTATATGGAAGAGCTAAGCGAAGCTGGGAAAGTAGTCAGGAATGCCAAAATTAAAATGGAAGAAAAAATAGCACATATGATAAAACTGGGGGAATTACTTTTTTTTTTTTTTACATATGTTAAGGATAGAAGGAAGTGCAAAAGTGGCACTGTGAGACTCAAAAGGTGAAGGGGAGGAATATGCAGAGGCTGATGAGGAAAAAGCAAAATTGCTTAACAAATATTTCTGTTCAGTGTTCACTGTGGAAGGGCCTGGAGCAGGACCACATAAAACAAACACAAATAAGATTGGAAGTGAAGTAAACCTCAATCTATTTTCAGAACAGTGTATCCATGAGGAGCTAACTAAACTTAAAGTAGAAAAGGTGATAGGGCAGGATGGGATACATCCAAGGGTTGTGAGGGAACTTAGAGAACTCTTGGCAGCTCCGCTGGCTTCTTTAGGACTGGAGAGCGACAAATGTGGGTGGCTAAGAGCAGAGAGATGCTGGGGTGCATAGAGAGAGGAATAACCAGCAGGAAAAAGGAGGTGATAATGCCCTTGTATAGGATTTTGGTGAGGCCTTACCTAGCGTGTTGTGTTTGGTTCAGGAGCCCATATCTCAAAAAAAAAGATAGAAACAGAATGGAAGTGGTTCAGAGAAAGGCAACCAAAATGATGTGGGGTCTGCACTGAAAACCATATGAAATTAAACTGAAGGACCTGAATATGTATACCCTAGAGAGGATAGGATAACTATTCAAAGAATTAATAAAAACATAGAAACGTGACGGCCTATCTAGTCTGCCCATCCACCCAACTAATTTAGCTTTAAAATTCCCATCACTTCCTCAGAGATCCCTTGTAATTTTGCCATGCTTTCTTGAATTCAGATACAATTTTTGTCTCTACTGCCTATGCTGGGAGGCTCTCCCATGCATCCATTTTCTGTAAAGAAACATTTCCTAAGATTACCCTACCCCTTTTCACCCTCATCCCATGACCCCCTTGTTCTAGAGCCTCCTTTCCATTGAAACCTTTGAGATGTTTAAATGTCTCTATCATATCTCCCCTATCTCACCTATCCTGTAGGGTATACATGTTTAGATCTTTAAGTCTGTCCCCATATGCTTTAGAACGAAGATAACTGATCATTTTAGTAGCCACCTTCTGGACCGACTCCAACCGGTTTCTATCTTTGGAAGGTGCGGTCTCCAGAACTGTACATAATATTCCAAGTGAGGTCTCACCAGGGATCTATACAAGGGCAATATCACCTCCCTTTTTCAGTGGACCATTCCTCTTACTATGCAGCCAAGCATCTTTCTGGCTTTTGCCATTATTTTATCTGATCACCCCCAGATCTCTCTCTTCCTTTGTGCTTAGAAGAATCTTTCCCTTGGGTTTTTGCAGCCTAAATTCATTACTCTGCATTTTGTAGTATTAAATCTTAACTGCCAGACCCTAGACCATTCCTCAACCTTTGATAGATCCCTCCTCATGTTTTCCACATCTTCCTGGCTGACTGCCTTGTTGCAGATTTTTATATCATTGGCAAAAAGATAAACCTTTCCCAACAATCCTTCCACTATGTTGCTCACTAAAATGTTGAAAAGAACTGGTCCAAGACCAATCCCAGAGTCATACCACTAGTAACGCCTGCCCCCCTTCAGAGTAAACTCAGTTTACCACTACCTTTTGTCACCTCTCACTCAACCAGTTACTAACCTAGTCAGTCACTCTAGGGCCCATACCAAGGGCGCTCAATTTATTTATAAGTCAAAGGCCTTACTGAAATCCAAGTACACTACATCTAGCACTCTCTTTTGATCCAACTCTCTGGTCACCCAATCAAAGAACTTGAGCAGATTTATCTGACAAGATCTACCTCTGGTAAAACCATTCTGCCTCAGTTCTTGCCATCCATTGGATTCCAGAAACGGCATTATCCTCTGTTTTAGCAGTGATTCCATTAATTTGTCACCACAGAGGTCAGAATAACCGGCCTGTAGTTCCCAGCCTCCTCCTTACTTCCACTTTTATGACTAGGAACCACATCCCATCTTTTCCAATGGAAAGAGACTTGTAGAACCAGGGATCATGATATGAAACTTCAAGAAGATAGACTCAGGAACGTCATCAGGAAATATTTCTGCATGGAAAGAGTCAGTGAAGGCAAGAACAGTAATGGAATTCAAAAGGACAGGGGACAAACACAGAGGATCCCTTGTGGCTAAAGGATGGAAATGAAGAAAAGGGGTAACCTAGGGTAACTAGGGTAACCTGCATGGAGCGGCAGTTGCTGCCCGTAACAGAAGGCAATGGGTGGCCTGCACGGAGCAGCAGTTAGTACCCATTACAGAGGGCATAGGGGTAACCTGAAAGAAGCGACAGTTACTACTCTTAAAAAAAAAACAACTTACTGGGCAGAATGGATGGACCACTTAGGTCTTCTTCTGCCGACATTTACTATATTACTGGGTTCAAATCTTCACCCACAGAAGAAGCAGGTGCAAGTGACCGGGCATGCCTTGTACCCACATCAAGTTTCAAAGCAAAAGTGCACATGTATTTTTACTTTGAGAATTCGTGCTAATCCCGTGGGTAGAAAATATTTGCTTGTTTTGTCCCATAGTGGACAATTTGAAAATAGCACTCAATATGTAAAAATGTTCCTTGTGAGCAGAGAATAATGATACATCGAAGAAAGACAGACAGACTGCCTCTGTGCTTTTTTTTTTTAAGGGGATTTATGTTTAAATGCCTGCCTGATTGCAAAATCTGGCTATGGGTCTTCATTTCTCTGTGTGCTCTGTGATATTTTATGTGCTAACCCTATAATATGCCTTGATTGTCATCTGACTGCGAGAATAACCTTTTTTTTTTTTTTTAAATTTGTTCTTCTGGGACCACTTTATTCTAGTAGGACCTGATGTGGATTCCTTTTGCCTTGGTATTTATTTTACTACAGGAAGGTCAGCAGCTGATCCAGGAGAGGCCGGAGCTGGAAAGCGTGGTGAAGGGCAAACTGGAGGAGATCCACCAGTGCTGGGCAGAGCTGGAGAACACGACCCAAGCCAAGGCCAGGCAGCTGTGTGAAGCCAGCAAGGCCGAGCACCTGGTGCAGAACTATCTGGACCTGGACAAGAGGCTGGCACTCCTGGAGGGGCAGCTGCAGCATGTGGACCCCGGCAGTGACATGGCCAGTGTCAATAAGCAGTTGAAGAGGCTACAGGTGGGAAGGTGGCATTCTTTGACATCCCCCTTTGTGCTTTACCTTTCAGCTGACGCCCTCCTGCATAGCACTGTGAGCTGGGCACTTTCCATGGGGGGGCCTGGCAGTTAATTCCGTTACCTAGGGGAATGGGGGGGAGGGCACCCTTGAGTCAGCCCTTACTTGCCACACACAGAGAGTATTATGGGATTTAAACTTCTTGCGTATGATACTTACAGAAGCAGGAATGCCCATCATAAGTGAGAGGCAAGAAAAACAGGACTGGATTAAAGATTGAATGAAGTTGATGGGCAAGTTCCGAAAACAATAATATGGACCGGAGCACTGAGCAGGGTAGAGTAGATTAATCTTACATATTTTTTCTGCTTATTGGGATGTTTTTCTTTGTTACTGAATTTTTTTGCACTTCTACTCAAAACTAAGTATTTATCCTCCTATTGGGGCATCAGAAAAAAAGAACACTACAGATCCCAGAATGCATTAGGATAGAAGGCTTAAAAACATGGTCCTGTGTTTTCGATTGCCTCTGGATGTCTGTGTCACAGAAAGGCATTGTGTGATTAAAAAAACCCACCAACCTACATGATTAGTCTTTGGTGTTGAGTTAGAAAAAGTTTGCATCCTAATTTAGGGTTCTCATAAGAGTACATGTCATAAGGGCAGGATGAGTTGGTCCTATTTCTGCCCCAGTGCATAAAGGGATTTGTAGTTCTGGAACAAAACCAGGACCCAGCTGAACCTGCTCTTAATGACCTGTCGCTACCTAGTTTTCCTAAATGTTAAAACAAAATGTTATGTAGTACTCAGAAATGATAATTAATTGTGTCCCAGACCTGTTTTCTGCATGTGTGTGTAAGAGGTTCACATTAATAGTTTAAGCGTATCCATCAAGATCCAGACAGATTCCCTTCTTCAAAGACCATAACATCATAGCAGAATATAGAGAGCACTGTGGACCTTCTGGTGTTAGACAAGAGGTGCTGAAGTCAAGATAGGTTGGGGATGGGTGTACCTCATCAGAAGCCAGATGCAAGGAGAAATACGTCTGTGTTATAGCCCAATAATTTAAATGCTAAAGCTCTTACCGTAGACGTTGGAAATGATTCCTGGAATGGACAAAAGCAGTAACATGAGTCACACTTGGTGCTCCCTGTTCTTTATCGTCCTCTTCTTCTCCCTTCCTTGTAGTATATGCCAACTGAGCTCTTGAAATCTAGGCACCAGTTTTGCTGCTAAAGCAGGTTGCAAAATCATCCTCTGGTCACCCACTGATATCTCCTCCTTAAGACCAAATGGAAGATCTGATTCTTCTCTGATTTCTCTTATGGCACGTGGTGTTCTCAGACCTGCCTGCCATGACTTTTTTCCTGCATAACATGCATGTAGTAGCACTGGCGAAATTATGGTAGTGGTCCTGTAAGCCACCGTGCATAGTCCCTGCAATTTGCCTTGCTTTCTCCCTCAGTCCAGCCCATAGATTTCATAAATACTGTGAAGCCATGTGGCTAATTGTAGTTTCTTTACGTCTTCCTTTGAATGGCCACTGTGTGTCACTGTTGGCTCATCTCTTATCCCAAAGCTGTGAATGTCACCACCATTTGTGGCCAGCCCCAGGAATTGAACCCAAGTCTCCTGCTTGGCTGTACAGCACTAGATTGGTCTCAACAAAGGAATCTAAATTTTAACAAGCTCTTGTTGAGACACATTTTATAAGCTCTCAAGGTAAGTGAAATGAACCCTTGCCTGGAGGGCTCCAATATGGTTTTAGCCTTGCTTTCCATTACACTCGTGTACCTTTCCCTGAAGGGTTTCCATTTGTCATGGAGCCTCTCCTTCTATCACAAAGCAGATTGCCTTTTATAGGTGAAGGCCTTCCTCTGAAGTGAATCACAGTGGAGCATGCAGGAGAAGGGAACCACCGTTTGCTCTCCTAAAGCATCATTGCAAACCTAACGTACACGACTTGCATTCCTTTGAGATTCTTTTGTCAGAGGAGAACTGCCCCCTTGGCTCACCTGTTGGGGTTGTGGAAGGAAAAGGCAACATAGCCACACAATCAGTATCTGGTAACACACATTTTAGTATGCAATTCCATTGGCACAGAGGGAGCCAGTTTTGGAGCAATTGTCAATGCAAAGGCCACAGGCACTTTTTACCTGCAGTTTCTGCATCAGTTTTCAAAGTCTAAATAAGGGCATATATCCACTTTGCAAATTGCTGCATGTACAAAGTCCCTTGCAAGACCCTTTCCCATGGCAAATAATGCGCTTAGATTTGAAAATGGCATCTATGCACATTGTTATCCTCCCCCAGTGCCGAAACTAGGGGCGGATGAGAGAGGCAGCTGCCCAGAGCACAGAACCCCTTGGGGGAGTAGAAAAATGTCTGAAATGTAAGCATGGATCAGCAGTGGATGAAAAGCTGGGAAGAGTGACACTCTTCTCCAACCATCTAATTTAGAAAAGGAGAGAGGAGATCAGGATGGAGGTAGGAGGGCACAAATATGCTGAAATGCCCAGTTACAGCTCTGTTCTGCCTTCCTGCCAAACACACCTCTGGGAACATCACTTTCTAATGTGGCTAAAAATACGAGCGTTGTGGAACCCTGTGCATGCAAGTAACCGGGTTAAGGGTAAATAGTGTATGAAGATTCCCCTCATAATTTTATAGTAATATCATCAGTCATGATGCCATGTCTTTCCACAGGGAAACAGTATTGCTTTATGTTCCCTTCATGTTTCTGTTGCCTCCATAGAGCTGTGGGCATGCTGCAGCATATATGGAGAAGGAAGTGAGTCTGAAACAAAATGGCTGCCTGCATGTTTCCTAGATTTTCTCTTAAAGTGTTATATTACATTTTCCATGGACACAATCAGGAGTGTGTTACCTGATCATGATAATACACCTTTAATACATTGTAAGAGATGAGGCTGAAGGCTGAGTGACTGAGGCCCCCAAGGAACCTTGCCGTCTATAGGATGCATGGCCTATAGAGCCTTAATTCTGTCATCCTAGCAATCTCTTAGTTAAGACAGCTCTGTCCATCTCCATGCAGTGGAAATGCCCACCTCTATCAAATACAAGACATCCTCTTAAGGCATTGTTTTGAAATCTTGTTCGGACACTCCCCTATGCACTTCCAGAGCAGCCATGTTTAGAAGAGCATCACTGGTTACATCACACATGCACACATACTGACATCTGATTGGCTGTTATATTTCTGACCTTGTTGCTGTCATGGACATCCATGAAGCCTATCCAGCAGCCTGGGTTAATCCCTAGTGTATCAACTTGGGGTATTCTATGCTAAAATAGAACTCTGAGAAATGAGGCAACTGTACAGTAATCACAGATTTATTACTGTAAAGTATGTGTGTGTGTGTGTGGCGGGCAGAGAAGGGAGGGGATCAAAGATGGCTGCTAGAATATCTGGGGAGTTTTTCAGAGTTGTAAATGTACTTTGTCTTAATTCACATCTTGTATAGTACATAAGCCATCTGATTTCTGAACTGTCAATTGATTTTGCCAGTCAAAAACTCATCCAAGGGTTGTAAGTGTGTTTTCCCTTGGGGCATTTATTGTAAACTGTTTTTCCCATTCTGCTATTTTCAACTTATTGACAATAAGTGCTTCCATTCTTTGAAAGAAAACTGTGCACAACACAATATTTCAGAAGTGTGCAACTCTTCATGCAAATATTACTGGTTCATTACTGACCTTATTTTTCTGTGCTTTGGGAGCAGTCATGCATAGCAAAGTGTCCCAAATTACATCCCAACCCTGCAGTTGTCTGATTGGTCCTTGTTGGCTGTGATGCCAAAAATGGTACGATCACATATTGAAAACTGTTCCGTAGATGGCTGCTCCCATGGGATAGTAGCATTATAGAGATGAGATATTAATAATGAGACAGCAAAATTGCTTACCTGTTGCAGGTGTTCTCCATGGAGAGCAGGACAGTCAGCCACACAGCTGGGTGTTGTCACCTGACCATGCTGAGTTGAGTACTGCTCTCTCCTAGCTCAGGTTTTTACTAGAACTTTCCAGAGCATGCGCGGTCCTTCTCGTGCCAATACCACTGCGTGACCTACCTCAGTCTAATACCTAGCTTAATTTAACTTTCTGGGGAGGAGAGTGGGTTTGTGTGGCTATTTGTCCTGCTGTCCACAGAAAACACCTGTTACAGATAAGCAACTTTGCTTTCTCCGTGAACAAGCCGGACAATACAGCCACACTTCTGGGGACTCCCAAACTAAAGGTTGTAGGTGAATGATTTGTGTTCTTTTTCTTCTACAATTTGTTTTGCGGAAAGGGTTTTTTTTTTTATTTGGTAATTTAAAATCTTTCTTAATATTGCCTGTCCGAAGCTACTGACTGCATTTGTTTCTTTGTCCAAACAATAGTATTTGATAAATATATGTAACATGGACCATGTTCTGCTTTACAGAGATCCTGTATCAAGGCTGCTATTGAACGCTGTTGAAATGGCCATTGGCCAGATTTGTTGGGCTTTGATTGATTGTGGTGGCTCTTGTCTTAGATCTCTATAACAGCGAGAGATGCACAGTGTCAGTCACCTTGATAGAGTCTGCTTTTTTACTGAGCTACCTTTGCTATTGAAATCGTATGACAGGAACAATTGCAATGATTTTCTATATGGTTTAGTCCTTTCTAAGTAGAATAGGAGTGCTTTCCTACAGTCTTAACACGTGCAGATCTTTTTCTGGTCCAATATGTAGCTTTGGATAGAAGTGCTTGGCACAGTCTTTCCCCAGCACCGAGGAGGCAGAGGATCCCAATGTCTGGGACATCGGTGAGATCATGGAAGATTGGTCACCGTTCCTGCGATCTTTTGAGGAAGTGGCAAGAGGAATAGTGAGAGGGAGTGTTTCAAGGGGCTCCCCACGACATCTGGGTGTCAATGACTCCAACATGGGAGTGGATGGAGCAGGCTTGGAAGAACTGAAAAGCTTCTCCATCTTATCAAGACATGTACGACAGCCCTTGGGGGTCATCTGATCACACAGGCGACACCCCCGGACATCATTCGAGGCCCTCAGGCAGAGGATACAAACCTCATGCAGATCTGTGAATGACATGGTCCGCGGGCACTGGGGGCACCGGTGAAAACTGGACGACGCCATAAAAATTACCTGGCGTGCGGTCCATTACCGGTGGTCATCGAAAGGTGAGATGCCGGGAATTGACCACAAAGAAGCTAAAAAACGGCAACTTTACCTACCATGCTGAGGAGGCACCGACCACGAAGGGGAACCCAGTGCTGCAAACAGGAAATCAATACTTTTCCGCAAAAAATCCAAGGAAAAAGTGGAGCTCCACGAACTGCGAGGCAACTGCACCATGGAAAAGAAGAGACTAAAGGGGGACCTCGTGTGGACGCGCAGATAGCGGCATGCTGGGCATAATCACTGTGCTGGTCAAAGCTTCTAGAAACTTTGACAAAGGGTTTCCGTGCCGGGTTCCATCGAATGATGTCACCCACTTGTGAGGACTACCATCCTGTTTATCCTAGGAGAATACTCTATCCTCAAATATTTGAGTATAAGGGGAGTAAATTACTAAAGCTTGCAGATCACTTACTCTCCTTGCTAAAGATACTGCAATTAAAAATAGCACCTTCCAGATTGTAAACTTCATGTCTGTTGTAGCTAAAGTTTCAAATGGAGATAGCATCAGTTGCCTCTGTACTATATTTAAATCCCATTGTGCTATTGGTGATATTATTGGGGCTTTAGGTTATCTAAGCCTTTTATAAATCTTACCACTAATGGGTTTTGTGAAACTGGTTTTTCATTTGTTAGATGGTGATATGCAGATATTGCACTTAAATGTCATCTCACAGAATTTATTTTCAACCATCAGTTTGACAAGTGTAGGAGGTAAAGTGGGATGCTTTCGGTTGAGCAAGAGAACAGGTCTTCTTTGTGATTTGTACACCAAATGGAAAATCTTTGCCATTTACACTGATATAACAGTGTTCTCGATGCTAGCACAACTTGTTTTATTTCTGATGGAAGCTGTAGACTATTTATTACTTTCTCTTCAATTTCCATGCTGTTAAAGCTAGGGATTTTAAGTTGATATGTTTAAGAGTTCCCTGCTATTTAGTCAGAAGGTTTGGAAATATCGAAAGTCGAATTGGTACCACTACTGCTAGCCTGTGTAGCCATGGAAACCAATTTTGCCATGATCAGTAGGGGGCTGTGAGTATCTTTTCTGAGCTTGAGGATTGTTTTTGGGATTAGCGAAATCAGTGGGAATGCATATATCAGACATATGTTCCAAGGAATGGCATATACGTATGTTGTAGCACAGGGGTGAGCAAACTAAGGCCTGTGGGCCAGATCCAGCCCAGTAAGACCTTTCTTCTGGCCAGCTTACCTCTTTTCAATGTATCATTATGTGCAGCCCACCAATGTGGTGATCAGCCTGCCTGAGTGCTTGACATTGTCATCAAAGGCCCAAAATGTCACCTTTAATGGCGTACTGAAACACGCGACGTCAGGTCAAATCGAGTCAGGCCTTTGATGACGAAGTCAGGCACATGGGAGTGCAAGCAGGCTAGTGTCAGCGTTGGCGCACAGTCTGGGCTGAAGACATGATTGACTTTTTCCTTAGCTGCCGCTTCCTCATGCTACTGCATCAGTTACCTGCCCTACCAAACCCACAGAACCCTTTTACAAAAGGGGCAGCCTAGTTTCAGCCTACTCCTACTGCGGAATTCTTTACTCTCACCTCAGCTCTGAAGGTAAGGAAGCCTGTCCATCTCCCACACTGGTGACAAAGCTGATGATATCATTAGGACCTGGAGAGTGAGGAAGCATTAAAGTTATGAATTTAGGACAATGAGCCCTGTTGCCAAAAAATTGGCAAAAAAAGGTAGCTGTGCTAGGAATTCTTCTTTGCTTGTAATTCATGCAGTTTCCCTAAGCATACTAAAGACTTGATGCTTTGATTCTGTTTGGGTACTTGCCAGGTACTTGTGACCTAGAATGGCCACTGTTGGCGATAGGATACTGGGCTTGATGGACCCTTGTCTGACCCAGTGTGGCAAGTCTCATGTTCTTATGTACTTAACAGACAGCAAAACAAATGCTTGGATGCTCGGTCTACTTTGCACGCTAAGCCTACTTTTTTTAGATATCTATTTAATTTATAAATCAAAAACAGGTACATGCATGGTTTCATTTGGTTCACCAAACACTGCTATATGTATGAGGTAGGGGGCAGGCTGCAGGGGTGGAGAAAAAGGTGGAAGACAGACTTGTAAAAATAATACCTCAAATTAATAGAAATTAGGAGGGAGAGGTGTGAGAAACGAGGGAAGAAGAGAGAGGTTTGGGAGAGACGGGGACATTGAGCACAATGGGAAGGGGATGCTGGAGGTGTGCGAGGTGCTCCACACACTCGCTCGCTCACTTACCGACACTACTAATACTACAATCAGACACTCGTGCATCATCCTGATCACCTCCTACTAAGATTGTGATACAGTTATATGGTTGTGCATTTTTGAATAGTGAAATAAAGAAAGAAGTAAGAAAATACTACTACTAGTAAGCTATGTATATTTTTAGTTTTTCTTCTCCAGCACAAAAATGTTTGCCCACCCCTGATATAGCCTGTTCTTCTTGCATTTTGGAACAGAACTGTGCAGTTTGTGATTGGATTGATATGCAGAAAGCTGGTGCTCCTCGTATTTCGAAGAGCTCTTATATTAAGCTGTAATCTAGAGACCATCCGTATGGTTGCAGTTGTCGGCTTAAAGAATCCGCTAGCATGTTGTTTTAACTTGGGAGATAAATTGCTGAAATGTGAATGTTCCTGTTGACTAACCAATTGCTATATAGTTCTTTGCACAAATTGAAAGAACCTGCCCCCTCCCCTTTTTGTTTACATAAATCATGGCTACTTGATTGTCCGTTTGAAATTGGACTGTTTTGTTATCCAGGGGTTGAAAACTATGAGGGCTTTGTACATTGCCTTCAGTTCCAAAAAATTAATGTGACATTTGGCTTCCTGTGCATTCCATTGACCTTGAGTACATATCTGGTTGAAGTGCACTCCCCAGCCTTGTGGTGATGCTTCTGTCATCATAATCATTTGAATGTCTGGCATATGAATGCTCTGTTCCCCACTTCAAGGGATGCATTAGACTCTTTGTAATGGGTATCCTGAGTATGTTGATTCCAGTGTTTTTGTAAGTGCTGCTGCACTTGTTGCATGTTGAGACATGATAAGGGGGCACTATGCATCATAGATGCCATGTGACCCAAGAATTGCAAGGAATTTCTGGCAGCTACCCATTTCCTTTTGGATAGGGCTCATATTGTGTGTTTTAGTTTGAGCAGCCTCTGCTTTGATAGATAAGCTTTCTCTTTCTTCATATTCAGTTGTGAACCAGTGAACTCCAATTACTGTGTCGGAGTTACACTGGATTTTTTGAAATTTACTAGAAAACCTAATTGGTGCATCATTTGTACCACTTGTTTTGTACCTTGCATCAATTCTTTGTACGATGTGCTTGACATTAGCCAGTCGTCTAAGTATGGAAAGACTAGTAGATTTTTCTTCCTCAAATGGGCTGCCACTACAACTGGACATTTGGTGAATACCCTCAAGGTGCCGCTAGACTGAATGTCAGCACTCTGTATTGGAAATGTTGGTTCTGTAGTATGAATCTCAAATATTTTCTGTAAAAGGGGGTATATTGTACTTAACGAGTTCATTTTGAATGTTTCTTTTTTATATAAATATTTAGCTCCTTGACATCCAGTATTGGGCAAAGATCTCCTTTCTTCTTCAGGATTAAAAAATATCTGGAATAGAATCCTTCCCATCTTTGCATTTGAGGGGTGGGCTCAATTTCTCTGATTTCTAACAGATGGTCTAATTTCCTTCTGAGGACCTTTAGTTGGTTTTTTTTTAATATTGTTGATAAATCGGTGGATTGCTTCTGCTTTGAACTACTTAGGCGGTCGAATGAACTGAAAAACACCTTCTTATTCCTTTGTTTTGACATCATTTTCTTCTGGACTAAACTGATTTGATTCAGACATTTTTTGCAAAAATGGCAGGTAAGTTGTGTCTTCAGGAGGGGTTGATCTACCCACTGGCTCTGGAGATGGGCCTGAAGGAATATCAGGGGTCCTAGAATTCCAATGAATCTATGTCTTGTAACCTATGGTGTTTCTTTAAAGGTTCTTTGTCGCAAACATCTTTTTTTTCCTCTTCAGTTAATGATGAATTTTCTTGAGAAATATTGTCTTTTGCACGCACTTCTATATTTGGTCTTTTGGCCAGATACGTTGCCACAAAGTCTAACCATAGTTTTTGCAAGAAAGAGTGGCACTCTGGTAGTGGTGAAATTTGTAGATGCGTCCATTCTTCTGGTATTTGGATTTCTGGCTCTAGTTGAGGAGAACCTCAACGGTGGTTTTCCTTTTTTAATTCTCTCTAGTGACTTGCACAGCTCCTTCCATGTGTTGATGTTCCCTCAGTGGTATGATTTCTTTTGGCGTAGTATTTTCTTGGCGTTTATACTTTGCCGGCACCATTTCCTCTTGGCTGTCTATGCATCTATGCCATGCCTCAGTGCCGATGCGCCATTTCTCGTCGTCGATTCATCATCTGCGTTCTGCTTTGGTGCCAATGTGCTATCCATGCAGATCTTTGGTGTCAATGTTTCTTCTGAGCCATGGTTTCCTTCATTACTGAAAGTGCCTGGCGCCAATGTTCTTTCCAATCTATATGCTATGTGTGCTGACACTACTTCGGCACCATATTTCTTTTGCACAGATGATACTTCGGAGCTGGTTAAATTGATTTGTTGGTTTTACTATTTTTTGTATTATGCAGCTAGTGACACTTTGTGTGGAGATTTTTCCAGAGAATTAGAACTTTTCCTTTTTCTATCTACAGTTATTCTTTTCTTAGCTGATTTTAGCAACTCATTTTCGAGTTTCAAATCTCTATACAAATGGGCTTGGAGAAACATATTCTTGCATGATTCTTTGTATCATGATCTGGCCCCAAAAGTTAGGTACAGATTTTATTGTTCTCAAATCGACATTTTGTGGTAGCTCTGTGTACAAAGTTTGAAAGGACTTTTACTGGTTTTCTATGATGAATTTTCTTCATGAGGCATATTTCATCGATGCTGTCTAGTTCTACTCTAACTTCTATATCTAATTTAAAAGAATATCTTCACTAATTGCAGCAACATGAGGAAGAGAGACAGTGACCTAACTGTTCAAAAAGTGGACAATTTTAGACTGAGGTTGTTCATATGGCGGTGTTGACGCAAGAAGTACTGCGCATATTTAGAAAAGTTCTAATATCACTCTGAGCTAGGAGAGAGCAGTCCTTGACTTGACGCCATCGGATGACGTCACCCATATGTGTGGTGGTATTCTCTGGCTTGTCCATGGAGAATCACAGGGAAGCAGATTTATAATAGTATGTATCAATTACAAAAACTTAAACAGCAAAATGTTGAATTGGCACAAAGTGTGGCTGTTAATACTTGTTATGTTGGCTTTTGAACATTGCACAATGCATGAGAGAGGAATGTTTTTTAAGCATCCTTTCTGCTGCCCAGCATCACCAGCATAGAGACATTGCATGCTAAGCACAAGACCTGGGGCACCATGAGACAGGAAAGAGCTCACCTTGGTTTATAATCTGGTATTTTCATTCACAAATCATTGTTTTAGAAAGAAAGGTTTCTCACCACCTGAACCGAAGTGAGCTGACAAAGGCTGTAAGGCTCACTGCAGCTCCACTTAGACAAACAACTTAAAGTGCTATCCATTTTCCTACGGCTGCAAACCCTTCTCCTCCTCATCTTTTGCTGTATTGGCCTGTAGTGTTATACACCAAATCCTTGATCCTCCAGAGTCCTGTGGAAGGGCAGTCCTGGGATAGATTCTGCTTACCTTGACCTTCACTCTCCTGGAGTCTTCCTCGTTCAAACAGAGCTGTTTGTCAAGAGTTGGTGGTTTGCCTTGCATGCACAAATGCTCTAAAGAGTGCAATTCCACTGGTAGATTAGACATAGGTGCTATCAGAAGGCTGGGTACCCTCTGTTCCCTGATATTTAATGCTAGATAAGTCTGATCAGAGCCCTGTTTATAGCACATGAAATGTTCCTGCAAGCATGGGAGTACTGCATGGGAAAAAAATAAAGCAGAGGTAGAAAACAGAAACAGTTCCTTAGTTTAAGGCACTTAAAGGTCAAAAGAAGCCCTCCTCCGTTCTTGACCTCCTACCCCCGGTCAGATTTCTGACAGTTTAATGGCGCCCTCTTTGGTCCCGTGATGGTGGTAAACATTAAGCTCATCAGCTCTCACAGTGCCAAAGGGTGTCTCATAGGATGCCCGTCTGTACCTGGAAGTTTTGTACTGCTTTTCATTCCAGCATTTTTCCATTTTCCCTTTTGACAGCACGTTGCCGTTCCTCACGTCATCCTAGTGCGGTTTGTATCACAGTGCCACCACACAACACATCTGCATCGGGGTACAGTAGCTTCCTATTATTCATCTTTGTTGCATTGTACATTCTGGGTTTTTTAAATTTACACTTTTATCCCTTTTCTGTTTTCCTCCGTCTTTTTCTCGTTTGCTGTCGCTTGGCTGCCTCTTCTTGACCTTCTTTAAAACCTGTTTTGGTTGCTTTGCCTTTTCATGTCGTTTTTGTGTTAACCATCTGCTACTTCCTTATTCCAAAGAACTTCTGATGGTGCAGAGCCTGTTTCCAGATTCTGTGTGTGTGTCTGTTTTTGTCTTGTGGGATCAGGAAGGAGTTAAATTTAATGAAAAGGGGAGAACGTATTCATTAAAATAGCTAATTAAATTGATGTCATTCCTATGAGTAGATTTGAGACCCTGAACAGACTCAGCCTGAGGAACTTAATAACAGAAAATATATATATTTTTTAAGTTTGAAAATAATTCTTTGAGGGAGGGATGCCTGCTATCAGGCCTCAGTAACTCTCAGGTTGTAATCCTTGCCTGGGGGGTGAGTCACTTTATCTCTGGGTGCCTCGGTTCTAATCCCAGCTCTGCCAATGACCCTGTGTGTGAACCTGGTGTGAGTCTTGTTTTTTTTTCCCCCTCCCTGCCCCTCAGTTTTTCCCAGCTGTGATGGGGTCAAAATGCTAATGCTCCTCCACTTTGAAGAGTCTGCTGTCCTAGTGCTGCCTTCCTATACCTCCCAAAGGAGGCTGCACGTAAATTTATGAGTTCATGGACAGAGCTTCATGGGAGGTTCATAATGTTTGCATCGAGTGGTCTGCAGAGATTTGGAAAGAAGGAGTGCATTTGTAACTTCAAAATCCTTAAGAAAGATTTAATACACTGTACAGATATTTCACCTTTGAAGTTTGAAATTACTTATGCATCACAATCTTTTTGTGTTTGGGTGGTTGCAAGAATAAAGAGAATATCTATATGTGCGTATGTATATATTTTTGTATTCAAATCTGTTGAAGATTTGGGTGGAAAGAATCTGAAGCTGCAGACCTTATGCTGGGGTCCCGCATGTGATAAAGCGTGGGCATGCATGTGTTTGCAGTGTTCCAGGTGTCCAGAACATCCAGCTCCATACATTTCCCACCCGTCACCATCTCTGTCCCATTTTCAGAGTGAGGCAGCAGGGGTAGGGGGGAGAGAGAACCCCAGTATTTCCTTCCATCCCAACAGCTGGCGACATCGCAGCAAGACAAAGGTTATTGAAGACACAGTATTGAGCATTTTGTTGTTTTGGTAAGAGCTATGTTTGCTCCTGCCAAAATATGTATCTGATGAAATACATGCAATCCCTCCTTTCACCAAAAAACCCTAATTTTTACAATAGAAAATACCAATACTGGTTCTTTAATACTGCTACTGTACCTCAAAAAAGATGCAGAATGGCAATTTAAGCCAAAACATTTTATATCTAAAATATGTTCATGTTTAGGTCCCCTGCCATTCAGACTTATCTCTTGTCTCATATAGGTCTTCTCCAACACTGGAGATGGCCTTTTCTTAGATCATTCCACGGTCTCATTTGTAAATGGGGGAGAAGAGAACCCCCAGAGGTGGCTGCATGTGTGTTTCCAAAAAATAGGATTGCAAAGCACATTGGGGTGCTGTTTGGATGACCGATAACTACAAAAAACTGAAATTATTCTTGTTATAAAAGTGAACTGATTCCCCTGAATATACCCATGGATAGAGCTGCTGGATTAATGAGAAGAATTATTAGGCATCATTGTTTGCACAATCCAAGGGTGATTTAACTGAATCTCACTGATGTTTCAGCAGTGCTCAGGCTGCAGCAGGTTTTTCCTAGAAAGAAGGAGATAACTTTATTTACCATGCAGTCAGATATATACATATCAGGCAGTGCTGGACCATCAGGGACACCATCCTTTTCTTCTCTGTTATCCTCTGGAGATGTGGGGACACTCCTAGATGTAATACAGTGCAACCAGCTGTTCTAACCAACCCATCCAGAAAACACCAACAATATCCCTGGGCTCTGTGCAAGAACTTGTTAAATTCTATGGAACTCTTTACCCCAGACACAGAAGGTTATATCCTGCAGGACAGCTCAACAATGGTAGCCTTCCAGCAGCATATAGCAGCCAACAGTAGCCAGAGAATTCTGTACATATGTTTGCCTTGATATTAGGAATTTTTAAAATCCAGGGACTTAGTAGTTAAAGGGGTGGTGCTCACCTTGGCCTTAAAGGCTCCTCCCAGACAGGTCTGCTTTTCAGGATGTCTGCTATAAATTAAATTGAGATTATGTTTGCATATGTTTGGATGTAAGAATCAGGTTAATATGCATAATTTGGTTACCCTGAAAACTGGACCTTTCGGGTAAGCATCTGGGACCAGCTTGAGAAAGTCTAGGGCTAAAGTTAGAACTAGAATGACTGCAAACACCATGCAGGATAGACGTGGTTAGTGACCTTGCTGACTTGCCCACTTGCCCTCACAACATGGTGGGCCTGTAGCCTTCAGGTGTAACTGATGTATTCTTTGCAGACAATGGAGAACCAGATGGAAGAATGGTGCAACGAGGTTGGCCAGCTTCAGGCACATGTGACTTCTCTCCCATTGGAAGCGTCCAGTCAAGAGGCAGTGGAGGAGAGGCAAAATGCAGTGGGGACCAGGATTGTGCGTCTCATTGAGCCCTTGAAGGAAAGGAGAAGAATTCTGTTGGCCTCCAAGGAACTTCATCAAGTCAGCCATGATCTGGAGGATGAAATTGTAAGTCTGAAGGGACTGATAAAGATTTGTTTGTTTTTTTGGTTGCTCAGAAAATACTTTGAGAATCTACTATTAGTGTAGCTGCATTTAAGAATGGTTTGGACAAGCTCCTGGAAGAAAAGTCCATTAACCATTATTAAGGTAGAGTTGCAGAAATCCACTTCTTATCCCTAAGCAGCTTGGAATCTGTCTACATCTTGGGATCCTGCCAGGTACTTGTGACCTGGATAGGCCACTGCTGGAAACAGGATGCTGGGCTTGATAGACCCTTGGTCTGACCCAGTATGGCAAGTCTTATGTTCTTATGTACATGACCTCTCCTGTGACTTGGTGTCAATGTTGGGTGCTGTGTCACCAAAAGATCTTGGGTTCAAGGAGAAAGATTCGGTTTGTGGGGTGGCCTAGTGAGGAAGATGGGAAATTCCATGCAACTTGGTCAGTTCCTGCTGACTTAGAGTGATGTTAATGATTAGCAGTGAATACTGTGTGGCATGCAAGGAGGGGAGAGACCACGGGGAGGGAATAGTTTGATTCCCATTGAATAGCAGTCTGAGATGTTCACTTTTACGGTCATCTTGATTAGCCTCATCTAAACATGGAAGAAACACTAACCCATTTCTTTGTAGGTAAGAAACAAAACTAGGTTGGGACTGATTAGCATGGAGGAAACTGCTATGCAGAATAATATTTACCACCTCTGAAGATGTTAAATATTATTAACAGGCCCAGATTTCCCACAGCGCAGGTGCACCGAAAGGGGTGTCTTCTCCTCCAACTCAGCAGCACTTTCTCACAAAAACCAAGGACCTGCCCCCCTTAAAGTTGCAGGAGTTTGCTGGTCAGTGACATTCGGAGCACTGTAAAATAGGATTGCTGCCAGCCTGCCCCGCACCTTACCGGGAGGGGGGGAGGGTAGGAGGGTGTCTGACTGGATGCTGTTGCTGAGACACAGCCCTGCTTCTGAGAAAGTGCTGCAGTGACAGGAGGAGGAGCCCAGGGCCGGTGCAAGGGTGATAAGCGCCTAGGCGAACCTTCTATCTTGTGCCCGCCCCCCCCCCCCCCCCCCCCCCCCCCGCTTGTGGCCTGTCGAGTTTTTGCTTTTCTCGGCCATGAGCAGGATGGGCACTGCTCGTGGCCTGCTGAGTCTCTGCTCCTCAAGGCCACGAGCGGGATAGGCTCTGCTTGTGGCCCCACATGGCTGCTCTTCGCCTCCCCCTAATGGTTGGCGGCCTAGGCGACCGCCTAGTTTGCATAATGGGCCGCACCAGTCCTGGAGGTGCCCCTTTCAATGAGAGGCAGGCTCAGAAGAGGGCACCCTTCTACCTCAACCCCAGCCCTACACCTCTCATGCATCCTTAGAAGGGGACTCTCCCCCATGCCTGGGGATGCTATGGGGTAAATCCAGCCTTAATTATTAACTGGAGTGTTCTTATAAAGGATTATTTCCACAGGAAAGGGCACTTTGGGACTATACAAAGAGGAGTTCTTGTGAATGAACTGTAGCAATCTACATTTTCTAAAGCAATCAGAAAAAACATCTGCAGGACTTTATCTGACTGAAATTACAGCATGGCCTTGTTTTCAAACACTGCAGCCTTAACGAAGAGCTGAGTTTTGTTAATTGTTTTTTGTCGTTTGTTGCCCTTTTTTCGCTCTTTGCTAGTCCTGGGTTCAGGAGCGGCTCCCCCTGGCTATGGTCAAAGAACATGGGGACAACCTGCAGAAAGTCCAGCAGTTCATAAAGAAGAACCAGGTGAGCGCTCTCACGTGTGGAACAGGACAGGGCGCCCTAGGTTGTTCTAGGATTTTTGTTAATTCTCTTTTTCTGTTTCACATCAGCATTGCAGCTCCCAGGATAGAGCAGGGGCAGGGGCAGAAGGTGTGAGAAAGTCAGGACCATCCTAAGGGCTATCTCCAGGATCTGGGCCACTGGGTTCCGCTGCTTAGAATTTTGTGTCCTTCCCACAGCAAACACAAAAATCTTCAACCCATTTTGTGTGTTATTATTTACTCTGCATCTAGTCCTGATTGTGCTTAGCTGCAAAATCTTAGCTCAGTTTTATGTATAAAGAAAAGTTTTGTGGGTTGCCATGTGAGGCGGTTTGAATACATAGAAGTGTAAGGGTCAACAAATTAGCTGTGATCTCTTTTTATTGGACTCAGTGCATCAGTGACTTTTTTGAGAGATGTGCTCCCTTCATCAGATCTGACTTGAGTTAGCTCAGTAGAAAGGGATCACCTACAGCTTGTTTGTAGACTCCCCCCCCCCTTCTTATTTCTGTGTATAAGTAAAAAAAATAAAAAATTCCTGCACCCAGCAGCACCTCGGTCCCCGAAATTTGAATAAATGGTTAGGTACAGATGATGTTATGAAAGCCTCTGCTCTCATCAGATCTGAGAGTCTCAGCAGTGAACATCCTTTGATTACTTGTCTTTTATCAACAAGTAATGGCTGCAGAAGTTACAATCATTGAGTAAAAATGATGTTCTAGCTGAAAAAAAATAAAATAGCCAGCCCATAAGCTCTTCACCACCTTCTTTCTTCCCGTCTTTTTCTTTTAAAATGGGGATAGCTGGTTTCCAGTCCTTGAGGTTTTAAAGCGCTCCATGATAAATATTATTCAGGAGACAACGTTTTCAGGTCCATTCATGTTCACCGGTTAACTCTGAAGGCCCAACTGGCATGTGCAGCCCTCCCGAGACTTGGAGTTTGCCTTCTCTGTGAACCTAAACCCTGTCTTCTGCCGGCAGAACCTTCGCAGGGAGATCCAGGTGCACAGGCCTCGTGTGGATGATGTGCTGGAGCGGGCAGGGGCCATCGCGTCCATCAAGAGCCCCGAAGCCGAGAACGTGCGGCTCAGCCTGGAGAAGCTGAGGCAGCTGTGGGACTCCCTGAGAGAGGAGGTGGAGAGGAGGCAGCAGCTGCTGGATGCCACCTATCAGGTCCAGCAGTATTACTTCGACTTGGCCGAGGTGGAGACCTGGCTCAGCGAGCAGGAGCTGCTTATGATGAACGACGAGAAAGGAAAGGTGAGCGAGGCCTGGCAGGGGTGTAAAAGCCTTTTATGCTTTAACAGTCCTGGCGAAAAACAGGGACCAAGTCAGATCTGATGGTCACTGAATGGCCATTGTATTTTTTTTTGTCACAATGTTTAGAAAGCTCAGTGGCCATGTTGCTAGCTAACGCTGAAAAACAGTGGCCACATCAGTTTTGGTGGTCACCACTGGATTTCTGCCATGGTATGTCTGAAACTTGATGACCATGCAACACTGCTGTCAAAAGTTAGTAGCCAAAACGGTTTTTAGTGGTCATTGTTCGCCATTTAAATTCTGCCGTAGTATCTCTGAAGCTTGGTGACCATATAGCCAACTGGTCAGAAGCAGTGCTAGCACACTGGGAGACCAAGCTGGAGTGGAGAATAGGGAAGGAGTAGAGGTCCACGGGGAAGCTGAGAATAGAAAATGATCCTCTTCAGCTGCTCGAGGCCCTAAGTAATAGTTTGGTCTGGTTATACCTACAGCCAGCTCTAAACCTGGTGCTCAAATCTGTTTTTGTGGTTGCCAGTGACCACTGGATTTTGTGCTCCTCAAGACTGTTAACCAGATGGCCATCTGTGATGGAAATGGCAGCCAAAACAGGTTTGATGATCATCAATAGCCACTTGGAAACTGAATTTACGGTACACTGTTTAATTCTACAGAAAATTACATTCATGAAAGTTTTCAGTCATAGCTCAAGGAAGATCAGATGCATTTATATAAAAGAAAATGGTGAGGGGGGTGCGGTTACTTTCTTAGCATCCTTTATACTTCCAAATACAGCTTGGCACGATAAAGGATTTCATGGTGATACCAAGAGCCGAGCCTGGGAGAATGGTCAGTGATTACCTCTCCAACCAGTGACCAAATCCACTGCCTCGTAGCCCTCACTGCAGCTTTCTCAGGAGCTGAACTAGGAAGAAGAGGGTAGAAGTACAGCCTGGGCTTGCTTGGGAAGCAAAGAGAAGTCAAGGGGGAGGGGACATTTACGAGTGAAAATGTTGATCTTCGATTTTGATGTCTTACAAATGTGTCCATAGGATGAACAGAGCACATTACAGCTGCTGAAGAAGCATCTAATGCTGGAGCAAACGATTGAGAACTACGAAGAGACAATTGCTCAGCTGTCGCGTCAGTGCCGGACCCTTCTGGAACTGGGCCACCCTGACAGGTGAGCAGTCAGCATAGAAGCACTGGAGACGATGACTCAGAATATGCGTGCATGTGTGTATGTCTGTCCAGAATCACCTTAAGCACGTAGCAATGCCTCCCCGATGACATGAACTATAAAATGAACTATTGCCCAATCAGTAGTGTTAGATGAGCTATTACCTGGTCAGTAGTGGTATAGAAGGAAGCTGTGAACATGGCATCATCATCAATCTTGTTTTTGCAGCAATTTTGTTTTTATTGGCATCCCCAAAACTTTAAAGACTGGCAGTGAGGAAAATAATATAATTTTGATCCTACTAATGGAGAAAATAGTGCTTTCTAGAGGCATTAGTACTCTCATCTCTTATGCCTTGCCTGCTGCTGTTCCCTCATGGAGGGAGGGGGGTGTCATTTTTTTCCACTATTAACTCCGGTGGCAGTCTATGTCAGGATTCTGGTAAATTTGCAGTGGTACCATCCATAACATGTGAACTAAAAGATATGTGGAACTCCTTCATGTGAAATGCTTTTAATATTTTACTGGTATTAGGTTTGTGAACGAGAACTGGATGACAGAAACCCAGAGGTGTAGCGAGGGTCTCTGGTGCCTGGGGGCCAACTAATATTTATTTATTTATTGAAATCTCATATTCTGCAAATTCTTTGCTCAAAGCGTTCAGTGTTGTGTCCCCTGTGGGCATTCCCCTTTCATTTCCCCCCCCCCCCCTCCACGTTCCGCCAGTGCATCAACACATGGCACCACCGCGAGGGGTCTCTTCGCTGGGGAGGGATGGGGGAACCCTGCCAGCACATCACCACAGGGCGCCTCCTTGCAGGGCCAGTGCTAACTTTTCTGCAGCCCTTTGCAAACAATTGCTGGGCTGCCCCCTCCTCATTCAGTTTTTTGTTGGGTTTTTTTACATTTAATTTGTATTCTTTTACTAATCAGGGTCAGTGCAAGGGTAATAGGCAACCTAAGTGAATCTTACAGGTTTGTGCCCAGCCTTCCCCTATCACGGCCCTCGCCATACACAATTTCAAATTATGCATTTATAATAAAACATTTTACATGGAAAACATACTCAAAGTACAGTCATTTGAAGTAAAAATATCACAACAACGTGTATATTATATTTCTCCGAGGACAAGCAGGATAGTAGTCCTCACACATGGGTGACATCATCAGATGGAGCCCGGCACGGAAAACTTCTGTCATAGTTTCTAGAACTTTGACTAGGCACCACTGAGCATGCCCAGCATGCCCTGTACCACGTGTCCACGCGGAGTCCTTCTCCAGTCTCGTAACATAGAATCATGATAAAAATAAAAAATAGGAGAAACCCAACTCCGTGGGGGGGAAACAGCATCATTGTGATACAAAATCACAGCAGCATTGAGACAAAGGGAGATGCCATTACTGTCGCATACAAAAGCGTCATCATTGTGACATAGGCAGACACCATCACTTTAATATAAGGGGGGCATTGTTGCTATGACACAGGGAATGCCTTTGCCATGACACTCGGTGGAATCATCAGCATGACATGGGGGGGGGGGAGGAGGTAGGGGGATCTCCATCAGTGTGACACGGGGAAGGATATGATTGCCATGACACGGGAGGAGACACCATCGCTGCAATACTGGAGATGCTGTCGTTGTGAATGGGAGGGGGGGGGGGAATCAGCATATTTGTGACACAGGGAGCATGGCCTCTAGGACAAAAGGCAGCATTATCGCTGTGACTTAGAGGGACACGTGGAGGCACGGCTGTTGGAGGGGGAGGCACCAACCCTGTGACACTAGGGGAGAGCATCGTTAACGCAGAAGATATTCGTGACATTTGCATGGATAAGATGACCTTTGCATTTCTTGATGAAATTGATTGTTTTGCTAAAGTAGCATCCTGCAGGCTTGTGGCTCATGCACTGACCAGGGTGTGTCCTTGCATAGCGAGCAGATAAGTAAGCGCCAGTCTCAGATTGACCGGCTGTACGTGTCTCTGAAGGACCTGGTGGAGGAGCGCCGAGGGAAGCTCGAGCAACAGTACTGGCTGTTCCAGCTCAACCGAGAAGTGGATGAACTGGAGCATTGGATTGCCGAGAAGGAGGTGGTGGCAGGGTCTCCGGAACTCGGACAGGACTACGAGCATGTCACGGTGAGCTTGAGCATAGGATGGGGTGAGCCAGTGCCAGGCTGGGATTGCTCTGAAGTCACAACGAGCTCCAGGCCTGCTGATCAGTCCGGGCTGATCTGGCACCTGACAGCTGTAATTTGCTAGTGGGGGTTTTTGTCTCAGATCAGGATCTGAAGTGTCATTTGCCAGACCTGCAGGTCTGTCACCAGATGTAAGCTCTTTGTGGTTACTTTCAAGCCTAGCACTTATTGGAAAACTGTAGGTCAAGATATTTTTTCTAGTGGCCCTTAGACAATGAATTTCTGCCATGGAACCCCCAAAATATAATGGTCATGTGGACACCTGCTGATAGAAATTGGCAGCCAAATCATCAGCCACCTGGCTATACTGATCATTCAGCAAGGAAACTTCAAACATATAAATCATGGGGGCTGGTAATTTTATGCTTATACTAGTGAAAAGTGCCTGGCATTGCTCAGGTATTCTGGTCTCTAACAGCCTCTGTGTGTGTGTGTTCATATGTGTGTGAGGGTCTGTGTCTGTGTGCGTGTGCATGAGCTTATGAACACTTCTGCGTACCTTTGTGCGTGGGCCTAAGCCTGCCTGATCCTGTGTGTGGGAGCGTGACAGACAGGGCTTTGGAGACAGAGCGAAATGGCAAACATTACCCAGCGTTGCTTGGGTTGTCAGTAACAGCCTGTGTGTGTGTATTTGCCGGTGCCTCTGGGTGCGGGTACCATGTGGCTGTGTGTGCTTGGGTACCTCTGCCTCTATAAGTGTGTGTGTGTGTGTGTGTGTGTGAGACAGTGCTTTGCAGACAGAGCATATTGTCTTTGCACTTTCCATCATTCCAGGCAGCACCTGGTGACCACAGATAAACATGACAGTGTGACTTCATATAGAAAGAGATTATGGCTGGAATGTATGACTTTCTTTTTTAGGGAGCCCAGCAATTTCCTCCTGCTTTTGGGGTTTCCAACTCAGTTGAAATCTAGACTGAGAGCTGGTACCATGAGCACCATCATGTACATCTAACAAAGGATTTTTCCCCCCTAGTTTAGATTCCCTCCCAACTCACTTAGCACAGTCATTGCAGTGATAGTCCTTAAGCAGGGCTCCTTCCAGATCATTCTAATCTCGGGTCCTAAATACAGTCCCTCTCCCTGCCAAGGGCTGTGAACACAACCTGTGTGGCACCCCCAGTCCTGGCAGAGGACTTGAGCCAAGAATCAAACCCAGATTCTCTGCATGGCAGCGTGCTACTGAGCCCCCAGACCGGCCTTGGGTGGATGACCTGCAAAGGTCCCTTGCATAATTCTGTGATTGTAATCTTTACAGCATAGTGGAAAAGCACCACGTTTCCACTGGGTTTTGAGATATTTTTGTGTAGCTTATGAGTAGGTAAGGAACCCCCTTCTAGTCCCGTTCAGTTGGAGGCACAGTAATGCTGAAGTTGACCTCTGGCCTCACTGTCCTTTTGCAGCTGCTGCAAGACAAGTTCACCGAGTTTGCCAGCGAAACAGGAAGCGTTGGGCACGAGCGGATCTCCACCGTGAACCAGATGGTGGACGAGCTGATAGACTACGGCCACACTGATGCTGCCACCATTGCGGAATGGAAGGATGGCGTGAACGAAGCCTGGGCGGAGTTGCTGGAGCTGATGGACACCCGGGCGCAGATGCTCGCAGCCTCACACGAACTTCATAAATTTTTCAGTGACTGCAAGGACGCCCTGTCCCAAATTGAGGAGAAGAAGCAGAGACTCCCAGCTGTGGTGGCTCTAGAGCCCAAAACCTGTGCTGGGAGTCTCCAGAGAATGTTGAGTTCCTTTGAACAGGATGTCCAGAACTTGGTTATCCAGGTGAGAAAGAGAAGGGAGCGCAGGGGTTTGACCTGCAGTGAGACAAGTTATGGTGTCAATATGAGTCCCTGTGTGTGGCTGCTCTATAGCTCAGTTACTGCAGAGTAGAAAGAGAGTGCAGAGTTCAGGCTGTGTAGTTGTCTGATCTGACATTATTATATGAATCAATTTAATCTTGGCAAAGCAGAGCAGATGTTTAGACTGAAGCCGCATCATGCTTTATTTTTACAAAGTGTCCATCCGCCCTGAAGTAGTTTCATGAGCTTGAGGACTCCAGTACAGCTACAGCAAAAGGGTCTTGTGATTTTTATTAATATCCTTGTGCCTGGTTTTAACTTTTGAATCTGTCACTTACTCTGTGTATGTGATCTTGGGGGTGAGCCATTTTATCTCCCAGTGCCTCAGTTCTAATCCCCAGCTCTGTCACTAACTCTCTGTGTGACCTCAGGTGAGTCACTTTATCTCCCTGTGCCTCAGTTCTAATCCCCAGCTCTGTCACTAACTCTTTGTGACCTCAGCTGAGTCACTTTATCTCCCTGTGCCTCAGTTCTATTCCCCAGCTCTATCACTAACTCTCTGTGTGACCTGAGGCGAGTCACTTTATCTCCCTGTGCCTCAGTTCTAATCCCCAGCTCTATCACTAACTCTCTGTGTGACCTCAGGCGAGTCACTTTATTTCCCTGTGCCTCAGTTCTAATCCCCAGCTCTGTCACTAACTCTCTGTGTGACCTCAGGCGAGTCACTTTATCTCCCTGTGCCTCAGTTCTAATCCCCAGCTCTATCACTAACTCTCTGTGTGACCTCAGGCGAGTCACTTTATCTCCCTGTGCCTCAGTTCTAATCCCCAGCTCTGTCACTAACTCTTTGTGACCTCAGCTGAGTCACTTTATCTCCCTGTGCCTCAGTTCTATTCCCCAGCTCTATCACTAACTCTCTGTGTGACCTCAGGCAAGTCACTTTATCTCCCTGTGCCTCAGTTCTATTCCCCAGCTTTATCACTAACTCTTTGTGACCTCAGGCAAGTCACTTTATCTCCCTGTGCCTCAGTTCTATTCCCCAGCTTTATCACTAACTCTTTGTGACCTCAGGCAAGTCACTTTATCTCCCTGTGCCTCAGTTCTATTCCCCAGCTCTATCACTAACTCTCTGTGTGACCTCAGGCAAGTCACTTTATCTCCCTGTGCCTCAGTTCTATTCCCCAGCTTTATCACTAACTCTTTGTGACCTCAGGCAAGTCACTTTATCTCCCTGTGCCTCAGTTCTATTCCCCAGCTCTATCACTAACTCTCTGTGTGACCTCAGGCGAGTCACTTTATCTCCCTGTGCCTCAGTTCTAAAGCCTGGCTCTGTCACTGACTCTAACACAGTGTCCCTAAATTGAATCTAGTAGGCAGAATATGCCAGTTTTAGTAGCCGTATTAGTCCTGGAGAAAACTGGGAAAGAACAAGGCAGTTTTGAGTAGTCTGTAGTGTTTCGAGGTCCCATTTTCATACACGTGGCCCTTGCAGCTGGTTTTCAAAGAGAAACAGCCTGGATAATTTCTCTTTGAAATTTAGCTACTAATATTAACTCTACTGTATATATTACATGCTCTCACTTTTAGAAGCAGCCATGCAGCAACATTGATAAACTGTTTCCACTCCAGAGGTGGCTGCATGTAGGTTTCCAGAATTTTATGGGAACAATTTTCAGAATATGCAAACTCATTTTCAAAGGGAAATTGCCTGCCGAATGTGACTGTGAAAATGCACCAGTGCACACACCGCAGGCTTGATGAAATCACCACATATATTTTTCCTTCCCTACTGTAACCCTGCCCCTCTGCCGTCATACTTTCACATGCCTTGAGGTGGGTGCAGTTTTCAAAATACCTTTAAAAATTGTCCTTTAAATTGTAAAAGAGATTGGGGATACTGTTTGAATGAAATTGACTTTATCCATCTGTGTAATTCTTTTTCACGCCATTAGTTTGAGCTGTGTTGTCCTTGTGACGTGTGCAGTGTCAGAGCTGTGAGCACTGAGCATGCCTGTGTACTTGCCTAGGTGCGGCAGCTGCAGGAAAGTGCAGCCCAGCTGCGGACAGTGTACGCCGGAGCGAACGCTGAGGCCATTGTCTTGAAGGAGCAGGAAGTGACACGGTCCTGGAAGGAGCTGTTGGCTTCCTGCGAGGACTGCCGACTGCATATCAACACCACCACAGATAAGATGCGCTTCCTTGGCATGGCACGTGACCTCATCTCCTGGATGGAAAATATCACCTGCCAGATCGGCACTGGAGAGAAGCCCAGGTGTGGCCCCCCTGGGGTTTCTGGATTTTCCAAAGCCTTGCTGCCTTCAGCAGTGCTGATGAAGTGCTCTTGCCACTTCCAGCTGGCCAGATTGTTTTTCACATCTGCACGGAGCCTTCTGTAGCAAGCTCCAAACCATCAAGGATATGCTAGGCCAGTCCTGGTTTTATCCCCCAGTGCCTCCGTGGATTCGTAATTTTAAAGTCATTAAGAAAAGCCAGAACTATGAATGCACAGATATAACTGGGGGTAAAACCAGGACTAGCTTATCTTGTCTTTTGATAGCAAAGCTCTTCAGTAAAGGGCAACTAAAATGAACAGGGCCTACAACAAACTCTACCAAGAGAGGCATAATGCACTCAAAATGTACTCGCTGGAGAAAAAGGGAAAAGATGGGGAGAACCTCCCCCACAGATGCCCCTCCAGTCTGGCTGGTCCTCTTTGATTGGTTGGTGCTTGCTCAGAAAATTCACCCTGAAATTCATTATGCCCCTTCTATACTCACCACACCAAACTTTCTGGAGCCCCCACTGGAAAAGATAGAAACATTCCAGAGGCCGATATTCTGTGCTACTTAGCTGGATAAATAGCAACTTAGCCGGCTAAGTGGCTGCCACTGAATATCTGGCTACGTTCAGTGGGTACCACTTAGCCGGATAAGCCACTTATCTGGCAGAGTAGTTCCCTGTATGTATGCCACTTACCTGGCAGAGTAGTTAGCCGGATATCTAGTGGGCGGGCAGTGGGCAGATTGGGGCAGTGCTACTTATTTGAACTTAGCCAGTTAAGTTAATCAGATATGTTAGTTCTGCCATCTGCCAACTAAGTAGCACTAAATACGAGGATATTCGGCAGCATAGCCGTGCTGCTAAATATCTCATGTTAACTTAGCTAGATAAGTTTTATCCAACTAACTTACCTAGCCATTTTCCTTTGAATATCTACTTCCCAGTATTTAGCAGGTTTCCATAAAATGAAAGCAGGTAGATGCTTGGAATAACCTACCAGCAGAGGTAGAGGCAGTTAATACTGTGACAGAATTCAAGCATGGTTGGGACAGAAAAGGACTGGTTGAGAGGATGACTAAAAGACATAGGGGATCTGGTTGCTGGTTTAAGCATAAAAACTTGTATGCTCTTTTTCCACTTATGCATGGCCAAAAATACCAAGTTTCTGTTATCTGTGAACTCATCATACAGTAACTTGTGCTGGGAGACACTCTTATGGAAATAAGAGGGTCACATAAGTTAGCACCTTCATTGTGAGCTGCTGTGCATGTGCCACAGCTTCATCTCCCAGGCTTGTTAACACACATGGTGCTGTATTCTGCTTCCCTAGGGACACATCTTCTGTGGAGGTGCTGATGGGTTATCACCAGGGCCTGAAGGGTGAGATTGAAGCGCACAATCAGGACATTGTGACCTGTGTGGACCTGGGGAAGACGCTAGTGCTAAACAAGAGTCCAGCCACAGAGGAGGTACAGGAGGGAGCTCAGTTCACTTGCTCACCCCCCTCCCCCCCCTTCACACCTATTTCTCTTCCTCTAGTCCAGTGCCCGCTTCAACTAAGATCTGTAACCAAGCAGCACAGCAGGCCAAGGGAAAAGAAGTTTTTTCCATCCCCAGGTAGAGTTTCCGAGTCATCAGGGACAGGATGGCCTTATAATAACGGTTTTCCCTAGAGAAATTGCAATCTACTGGTCCATGGATGCAATGTGTTAAAACCAGGGCTGGCTTAGCCTGTTCTTGATGACTTGAAGCCCATTGGTGGACTTGCAGTCCAGGGTAAGAAAGGAACCTGGGAGCTGAAGTGTTAAAAGGGAATGCTACCCATCAGGCATTCTGCAGTGTCTCAGCAGTATGTAGGCCAGATCGGATTAATTACTCCTTTGAACAAGAATCCTCCTAATTTCTCATGCTGATGTGAACATTCATTGACTGTGCAGCTGCCTCTGAGAGCTGCAGTCCCCATCAGACCTGAAATCCCTGCGGCGGGAGGCTGATTTTGGTACAGTCCCCCACACTCGGGGACTGTACCAAAACTGACCCTGAGGCAGGGTGTGATCATGGTGAACTGTTCTGGATAAAAGGGATTTCCTGCCCTAGTGTTTTCTTTCCTTCAGTGGCAATAAAACAACAACAACAAAAAAATGTGTGTACCTCTTCCTTGTGCTTTTCAGATCAAGGCGAGCCTGGAAAGGCTAATGCTGAAGAAGAAAGAGATGATTGGGAAATGGGACCAGCACTGGCAATGGCTGCAGCAGAGTAAGTGGGTTATGCTTCAAGCCCCCCCATCTCATCTCATCCTGCTCCCTGTCACTACATGGCTAGCTGCACCTCTTCACCTGACCAGACAATTTTAACAAAAAAACACAAACCCCAAAACATCTGACTTCAAGATGAGGCATTCCTAGGCCCCCTGAAGCATGAACACGGGCTACCCCCACCCCAGCCACCGTTCTTCCAACGTCCTTGCAGTGTTCGCTGCATACGGCAGCTCCTACCGGGTGCTCTGCCATGCTGCTATCTCCTAGGAAACAGTTCTGCTCCCTTCGGCCTCTGCTGATGAGTTTACGCTGCCTCACACCTCCCGCTGTCACCGAGTGCTGCCAAGTTTGTAAAGACTTCGCCTGTGCTCCAGCCACTGCAAACTCAGGCTGCAACTTGTTTGTGAATAACTTTCCTAATGCCTCACTTTTCAGTAGACGCCCAGGGAAATGGAAGCGTATTGTTCCACATTCCTGCTCCCCTCATTTGTTTGTTAAAACATTCAGAAGCTGCCTTCCAGACTTCTAATACAAGAATTAAAACGGCATCATATATATATATGTATATATCACACTCCAAGCATGATGGATAAACATCATTCTCTGTACGTACCAGGATCAGTCCAGACTGCTGGGTTATGCCTCCCTTCCAGCAGACGGAGACAGAGAAAAAAACATCATTAAAATCCTACCCAACCCTCCTCTCACTTTTTCAAAGCACCCAATTTTAACCAAGCAACCAACCCACTGTAGCCAGAATCCAACCCAGAACCCCATGTGCTGCCAGCAGACTCCCACACATTACAATCCATTAATATAAAACCAAAACTTAAATCGATCCAATCAAAACTCGAGGCTTACATTTCTGCTCCCAGCTTAAGGGGGAAAAAAAAGCATGCTTCGGGATTAAAGGAAAAGACTGCTGCCAGAATAAGGAAAAAGCCACGTTTTCACACTTCTCTGAAAGGACAGATCATTTTCTTCTTGGCAAAGTTCTAAATGGAGACTATTCTACACCTTAGGTCGGTGGTATTCACTCCCAGCCCTTTAGGGCTGCAAATAGGCCAGGATTTCAGGATACCTCTAATTAATAAGCTTGAGATGGATTTGCATGTACACTGCCTCCATGGTATGCAGCTCTATCTCATGCATTTTCATTGTGAACTTCTGAAAATCTGGCCTGTTTGTGATCTTTGAAGGCTGGGAATGAATACCACTGACTTAGGCCCTTGACCTCATCCAGACCTTACTAACGGGCCGATAAAGTAAAATCGTGGGAGAGCGGGCGAGCGCCCGCTGTCCTGTGTGCGTGATACAGTATTTTAATTTATTAAAATTAGGGCTGGTGGTAAAAAGAGGCACTAGGGACACTAGCACGTCCCTAGCACCTCTTTTTTGACAGAAGCGGCGGCTGTCAGTTGGTTTGACAGTTGATGCTCAATTTTGCCGGCATCGGTTCTCGAGCCCGCTGACAGCCACGGGTTCGGAAACCGGACGCTGGCAAAACTGAGTGTCCAGTTTTTGACCCGCGAGCCGCGGGCCGATTTCACTTTTTTTTAACTTTCGGGGGAGCGCACTGTAAATTCTTCCACTGAGGGTACTGGTAGTAAAGCCCTCTGAAGTGACCTAAGTGGGCGTAAGGAAGGAATGAACAGGTCAGTAAAAACGATTCTCCGACTTAATATCGCCATGATATTAAGTCGGAGGGTGCACATAAAAGCAGCTTTTACTGCTTTTCTGTGCACTTTCCCAGTGCCAAGAGAAATTAACACCTACCTTTGGGTAGGCGCTAATTTCTGAAAGTAAAATGTACGGCTTGGCTGCACATTTTACTTACTGAATCGCGCAGGAATACCTAATAGGGCCATCAACATGCATTTGCATACTGCGGGCGCTATTAGGTTCGGGGGAGCGCACTGTACTGTATCGGCCTGTAAATTCTTCCACTGAGGGTACTGGTAGTAAAGCCCTCTGAAGTGACCTAAGTGGGCGTAAGGAAGGAATGAACAGGTCAGTAAAAACGATTCTTTGACCCTGGGCCTCTGCAGTGTCCTGTAACCTATTGGACATAAAACAGCCGGGTCTTCTTAGGAGGACTGAGTGCACCTCTGCATGTTTTGATAAAAGCAATCAGCAGCTTCTGGCTTTTAATCATTTTTTTCCTTGCCCTTTTATTCTGTGGTTTTTTTCCAGCCCACATGCAGGCACCTCCTCTGCTTAGTCCCTGTTGAGTGTAATTTTGAAAGCAGGTGATTTAACACACTGGCAGGCATTTGAATTGAAGAAAGACCCGACCGAAAGAAATTCCCACAAATGCCTTTCAAATGATTCTGTGCCCGATTTAAATCCTTTAATGACTGCTTCGGCATTCAGTGCTTTCTTTTAGCAGGAGTCGTGTGCCTCAACCTGGGGCTGAAATTAACCATCTTGACATCCGTCCTGATGGTGGCTGCATCTGTTGTTCTAAAGTGCTAGTACTGGGACATGATTTTAGGTCTTGGTTTAAACGTTAAGTGTAATGTGACAAATCAAACCAGTTTCACTATCGGAGAATAAGGGTATTGTTAAGGAATTAAGTACAGAGAAACGGGTTTAATAGTAAGGGGGGAGGTATGACGAAGAGGTCCGCGCACAGAGGCCTTTCGCACTGCCTCAGCTTCCATCCGAGCTCTGTCTTCTTCTCTCTTCAGTGCTGGAAGTTCATCAGTTTGCCCAGGAAGCCGTGGTAGCTGATGCCTGGCTAACAGCCCAGGAGCCCATTCTGAAGAGCCGGGAACTGGGGAACAGCGTAGACGAGGTGGAGCAACTGATCCGCCGGCACGAGGCCTTCCGCAGAACGGCAGCAGCCTGGGAAGAGCGATTCAGCTCCCTGCGGCGCCTCACTACGGTATGTACACGATAAGGAAGGAGGGCCCTGGGATGAGACATGGCTCCCTCCTCTCCCCCTTGGAAGAGCTGTTGTTCACTGTCTGCTGTCTGGATCTGCCAGGAGTTTACATAGCCTTTGCAGGGTGCTCTCATGCACTTTTTCATAATCCTTTTGGGTACAGGAAGGTTATCAAATAGAATCTAGGATTTGAAAAAATAAAAATGGCTTCCCAATGGAAGGGAGAGAATAAGGAGAGAGATCTTACATAGGGGTTCCCTGATGAGAGCTGAATGTGAAAGAGTTTAGAAAAAGACCTTACATAATGGTTCCCTGATGAGAGCTGGGTGGGAAGAAGTAAGGAGGGAGGCCTCACATGAAGGTTTCCTGATGAGAGTCAGATGTAAAGGAGGACTGTGCATGAGAACTTCTTGACGAGAGCCAGATGAGGAGTGATAAGGAGAGAGACTGGGCATGATGGCTTCCTGATGAGAGCCAGGTTGGAAGGAGTAGGCAGAGAAGTCATAGAGCAGAAGATAGACAAATTGTGCAAGCTGAGCGTGCTGACTGTGCTATTTCTTTAGCTGGAGAAATTGAAAGCTGAGCAGAGCAAGCAGCCAGCCACACCCCTGCTGGGACGCAAGTTTTCTGGGGACCCAATGGAAGCCACACTTAAAACACCTCCGTTGCTCCACCCGACAATCTATGCGAAGTCCGAGCTCAGGCCCGAGAAGCCGGGGCTGAGCCAACGGCTTGAAGTGCAGCCCATCCTGAACGGCGTCCACCCAGACCCAAAGGCAGCAAAACCTGAAAGGCTGGAGCCAAAGGTGGCCTATGTGCGGCAAGAGATGAAACCGGAGCGGCTGCAACCGAAAATAGACCGCGTGCAGGACAGTCCGGAGCCATCCCTGGACACCAAAACGCCGGGCCTTCAGGAAAAGGCAGAAGTCAAAGCACCGGCCAAGGAAAGCCTCAAACCAGACAGGCTGGAGCCCAAGCTGCCGGCCCAAGAGATGCCCAGCGCAAAGAGTGCCGAGACCCCGGAGAGCAAGCACGCAGAGCGGCGGCGGGAGAGGCACGAAAAGAGGCTGGAGAGGCAGGAGTCCAGCGAACACGACACTCCCCGACAGGAACAGACGGAAAGGAGGCGAGAGCGTCAGGAGAGGAGGCTGGAGCGGCAGGAGTCCAGTGAGCAGGAGACTCCCAGGCACGACCAGTCTGACAAGAAGGGGTAAGGACACAAAATGGAGAAAGCAGGGAGCACAGTCTTTCCACCCTATCTTACTCTAGATGGCCTCTAGAGCAGTGATTCCCAACCCGGTCCATAGCCAATCGGATTTTCAAGACATCCACAATGAATTTGCATGAGAGATATTTGCATGCATTGCCTCCAAACAGCTGAGTTTACCTGAGGACAGGTTTGGGAACCGCTGTTTTTCTGTGGATCTAGATAACATAGCAATATGCAAAAATACTTACTGCAAGTACTATGTTGTCCGTATACTTTGAAGTTTTATTGCTTTTTGTTAGGTTGATTTTTCTTTGTTATATTTTCTATTTGCCTGGCAGATTCCTCCTACTTCACTGAGCATCGAACTGAATTTAAGGCAGCCTCTGTTGGGCTTTGGCACCATGAATCTTATGGTGCAATCACTTGGGGCTTTCCTCCTATTTTAAATCCCCCCCCCCAAACCCATTTAGCCTAGTCCCTGCAGTAGCCTTCTTCCAGTGGGGGCACGCACCAGGGCTTCTCCAGGAATCTTACAATTGCGAGCCCTAAATCCATCCACTAGGTGTCACCATTATGCTATGACTGAGACTCCTTACGTGCTGCGCCCTCCCCAAGCACAAGGACTCTGACTGCTGCCTCCGTAGCATCCCCAGCCCGGCTCATCCAGGGAGTGGAAGGCCTGAGCAGGGAATCAAATCCAGGTCCCTTTGCAACCTGTCACACAAGTGGATGATGATATTTGATGATGCCGAGATGGGAAGAGCTCTCTCAGAGCTCAGAAAGACCAAGGAGCTGTTTCTGAGCGTGTGCAGAGCTTCCTGCGCAATCACCCTCCATACGAGTCTCCTCTGTCTTTTTTTTTTTTTCCATTCGTGCAAATGGATCTGTTTTTGTTCTCTCTTCACCATTTGCCAAATTTTTTCATTAATACTTATTGGTTATTTTATTGTTTCTCTTTTCCTGCTGCAAGTCCCCCCCCCCCCCAAAAAAAAATAAAAAAATTAGTGTGGCTAATTAAAAATTTTAATTTTTCAAAACTGAGGTCTACCTTGCTTCAGTCGTCTTCAAGATGTTGATGAAGCTGGGCTTTAAGACAGGTCCTCGCTGCACTTGGAAAATGTCCTTAACAGCCCGGCATGATCAGTGCATTAAGTAGCCGGGCTGCGCTCACGATGGGCCAGATTGCCCCACTTGCGCTTGCATGTCTCCAAGAGTCAGAAGGTCGAAGTTCTGGAGACTCCTCAGACTTGTACCTAAAGAACCGAGGGTCCTTTGCCAAAATGTAAAAAGGCAGAGATCTCTCATGCTTAGCCCTATTATTTGGCACAATCTCAGCCCAGGTGCCATTCCTCATCCAGTAAAGAGGGAGATAAGTTTCACTGAACAGCCCTGATGGATGTTGGAGCCGTGCTGACAGGAATCATCAGTGCAGACCAGGACAAAAAGTGCTCTACAGCGTATAGCAAGAGATCGGCACAGAGACTGGCACCATGAACCGAATCTTTCTTTGGCAATGGATATTCCACCAGCGCCATCCACTAATATAGGCACAGGAGACTTGTTGGTGCACAAGTCTTCTCGGCACTGAGACACATCTTTCAATGCCGAACAAACAAAACAGATAGAAATTTTGCCTGAGAAATGGAAATCCCTCTGCCTATACCAAATCTGGTTCCAGAATCAGATGGTTTTGCCCCACCAATTCCTTTGTAGGAAGAATCGGGGTCCAGTTTGTAAACAAGTACTTTACTGGTGTGCCAAGCTTACTTCCACCTCCTCCACTGAAACGAATGTCTTCAGTTCTGGGACCTATGGCTTCCAAGTTAGACTGCCAGTCCTCTATTCTTCCTTATCAATGTGGAGATGAAAAGATCCAAACTCACCTTCTTCAAAAGATAGGACAACACCGGAAGACCCTCCTGTTGTATTGTTTGATTCACAGAAAGGCTCAGGGTCATTTTATGCCTCTCTGTCATACCGTTCCGTTGGCCCCCATCCCCTCAGCATCCTAGGAGTACTTCTGAGGGCATCAGATACCCTGTCTTTGTATAAAAAAATAGCCAAAGAAATTCCATTCAATTTACAAGAAGAGGCAGATCCTAGAGAAGTCATGTTTAGGTTGCTCAAATACATTCAATCACCTAAGCAACTAGAGCAGTTTCGATGCACAGACCTCTTCAGGAGCTTCAAGCAAGATTGTGGCAAACACATTTGTCTGCCCTTCCTGAACGAGAAAATTAGATCTGAAATACAGAGTTCAACTATGTCCTTGACATCACAGGGTCCAGCTCCCAAACAATCAGTAGCAGTGGAGTCTGCTTTAAAAAAAACAACGCTAAATGCTCTAAAATACATTCTAATGTTCCTCCTGGGAAAAATGGCAGGATGCTGGATAACTTGGCAAAGGCAGTGTTTCAAGCAGCCTTTCTCAGTTCCTGAATAGTGGCTCATCAGTTTTATAGGGTACACTATATACCAGTATATTCGTGCCTGCAAAAATTGCAGTGTTATGGCTAGCATCAGTCTCGAGCAAGCACTCGAGGCTTGGCATACCAAGGCTCTCTAGGTGGAAGAGACGTGAGGTGTGCCCTTGCAGTGCTGAAGACGGTCCAGGTCCCGGCCACTCCGCCGACCTACATGCCTCGGGAGGCCACACTATTATGGTGGTCTCTGAACAGTCCTCGACCGTTCCCAGCCCTTTCAGACCTGCCGCAGGGAGCAGCAAAGGCGGCAGGCCGGACGGAGGTCAGGTTGGCACAGGACTGAAGCGGAGAAAGCAAGGCCTTGGAACTTGGAGCAAAGCACAGAGGAGTTCAGGACGAAGACAGGAACAAGAGGGATGACCAGGACCCTCAGGCGCCCTACCAATCCATTGCCAACAGGCGGCCCCAATGGACGGTCGCGGACCACACTGTCTCCTTCGTGCCCTACACAGCCAAGAGGCTGGTCACGGACCACGAGAAGAGCGGGAGAAGCTCAGGAAGTCACTCAGCATCGGGTAGTGGAAATCCCTCGGGTCCTCCAATGTTGGAACTAGGAATCAGAAGCAAGAGTCTAGGAACTTGGAACAGAAGCAGGAACTCTCGGAGGCATGGGTCACACATCCTGGAACATCAGGAACAAGCAGGAACATCAGGAAGTCCAAGGGAGACACAGCCTCGGTAGACTAGCGCCATTGCCAAAGCAAGGACTGAGTGAAGAGGAAGTCCTTTTATAGGACAGGAACAAGCAACTCCCTGGGAGGAGTTCAGATGGATCACACCTGGCTGGCCCTATAACTGGAGAGAAGAGCTGCGGGCCAACCCCTAGGGAGAAGGGCGTGGCCCAAACCAGGAATTCCAGGCGAAGACTGAAGCAGGCCTCAGGCAGGCCCCGAGGACGTTGAAGGCCTCCCAGGCCATGGTGCAAAACCTGGGCAACCAGATCAGGCGAGACCCTGGCTTCGGAGCGGCCTCCAGAGAAAGGTGAGAGGCCTCCCATAGCTCCAACTACAGGAGGAATCGTAACCTGCAGTCCATGGCAGAAACACTTCCAGTAGATAAAATGGATCAATTATTTTTAGTAATTCTAGAAAGTGGAGAATCTGGAAAGCATCTAATCAGACTGACGTATGATACCGCTTCCAGAACTTCAGCACTGGCTACTGAGGCCAAGAGACTGGCTTGGATATGCACTTCAGGACTCCATGAAGATGTACATGAGAAGTTTGCAGATGCTGCATGCACAGGCAAAAATCTCTTTGGACCGAAAATAAAAGAGACAGTGGGATCCTACTCTTTCAGTGGCTACAAGTGAACACCATCTACTTCCAGAAAGGGTCCACATCACTGCTACTTGATTGTCTGTTTGAATCAACCCTAACTTGTATTCCAGTCACGGAATGAGCACTTTCAGAGCATTAAAAATTGCCCTCAATTCTAGTTGGTTTACATGCAGTAATTTCTTTTCTCGTGACAAGATTTCCTGATAGATGAGCTCCCAACTTGGGTGGAAGTGTCCATTACTAGAGTCTCCTGAAACTGAGGTTGGTGAAAAAAAACTAATATTTTTTAAAAAGTGGACCTTTCCAACCACTGTGTGGAGGGAAGGATTTAGTATTTCAAAGCACCATTGTCTTTGATGATGACCATTAGCTACTCAAGATCATATAGCAGGATATCGAATTAATTTTAGATTTACTCCCCCAAATATCCTAAATTTCTCCCAAAAGTGGTTTCCTAATTCCATTTAAATCAATCCATTACATTACCAACATTACTTTTGAGACCACACACCAATAAGAGCAAGCAGGCTCATAAGAACATAAAAACATAAGATATGCCATACTGGATCAGACCAAGGGTCCATCAAGCCCAGTATCCTGTGTCCAACAGTGGCCAATCCAGGCCATAAGAACATGGCAAGTACCCAAACATTAAATAAATCTCAAGCTACTATTGCTTAATAATTAATAGCAGTTTATGGACATCTCCTCTAGGAACTTATCCAAACATTTTTTAAACCCAGTTACTCTAACTACCGTAACCACATCCTCTGGTAATGAATTCCAGAGCTTAACAATGGGGTAGATTTTCAGAGCCCTGCTCGCCTAAATCCGCCCAAAACCGGGCGGATTTAGGCGAGCAGGGCCCTGCGCGCCGGGAAGCCTATTTTACATAGGCCTCCCGGCGCGCGCAGAGCCCCGGGACTCGCGTAAGTCCCGGGGTTCTCGGAGGGGGGCGTGTTGGGGGCGTGTCGGGGGGCGGGCCCGGTCGTCGCGGCGTTCCGGGGGCGTGTCGGCAGCGTTTTGGGGGCGGGTACGGGGCGTGGCTACGGCCCGGGGGCGTGGCCGCGCCCTCCATACCCGCCCCCAGGTCGCGGCCCGGCGCGCAGCAGGCCCGCTGGCGCGCGGGGATTTACGTCTCCCTCCGGGAGGCGTAAATCCCCCGACAAAGGTAAGGGGGGGGTGTAGACAGGGTCTGGTGGGTGGGTTAGGTAGGGGAAGGGAGGGTAAGGTGAGAGGAGGGCAAAGGAAAGTTCCCTCCGAGGCCGCTCCGATTTCGGAGCGGCCTTGGAGGGAACGGGGGGAGGCAGCGCGGCTCGGCGCGCGCAGGCTATACAAAATCGATAGCCTTGCGCGCGCCGATCCAGGATTTTAGTGGATATGCGCGGCTCCGCGCGTATCTACTAAAATCCAGCGTACTTTTGCTTGAGTCTGATGCGCAAGCAAAAGTAGGCTGATCGCGCTTCTTTTAAAATCTACCCCTATGCGCAGAGAGAAAAAGAATTTTCTTCGATTTGTTTTAAATGAGCTACTTGCTAATTTCATGGAGTGCCCCCTAGTCCTTCTATTATCTAGGAGAGTAAACAATCGATTTACATTAACTTGTTCAAATCCTTTCATGATTTTGTAGACCTCTATCATATCCCCCCCTCAGTCATCTCTTCTCCAAACTGAACAGCCCTAACTTCCTTAGCCTTTCCTCATAGGGGAGCTGTTCCATCCCTTTTATCATTTTTGTCGCCCTTCTCTGCACTTTCTCCAGTGCAACTATATCTTTTTTGAGATGTGGCGACCAGAATTGTACACAGTATTCCAGGTGCGGTCTCACCATGGAGCGATACAGAGACATTATGACATTTTCCGTTTTATTAACCATTCCCTTCCTAATAATTCCTAACATTCTGTTTGCTTTTTTGATTGCCACAGCACACCGAGCCGACGATTTCAATGTATCAGACTGCAGAAGAGCATTACTTTTCTATTTGGAAAAATCAAATTCCCACTAGAAATCCTCACAGCTGTTCATTTCTTCTAACACAGTTAAGCAGGATTTATCTGTTACAAAAAGGACTCTTTCAACTTGGATCTCTAATTGCATTTCTTACTGCTACAGTCAGTCAGGACATCATTTCCAAACTAAGACGAAAGCCCATCAGATTAGGGTCACAGCAGCTCCCTTTTCACCTCGTCACTCTCCTTCCATTGAAGATATCTACAAGGCTGCTACTTGGTCTTCCATCCATATTTTCACTGTTCGTTATTGCTTAGAAAATGCTTCCTGGCAAGACAGTTTTGGACAGGTAGTTCTGCAAAGCTTGTTTAACTCCTTCACTGCCCTTCATCTTCTGACGGTAAATATTGGTTGCAATGATCTACTACTAACATGCAAAACAATAAACTAATCATATGCAATCCTCAGCGTGGGAGTCCCTATGCATGTGGCTGACTTTATCCTGCTTGGCCACAGAGAAAGCTAAATTGCGCATTTGTAACAATTGTTCTCCGTAGACAGCAGGATACATCAGCCACACAATCCTTGGAGTTCCCTTACAGTTGAAGCTTAGCTTCTATGTATTTTATTTCTTTATTTAAAATATTCATTAATTGCCTCCCCAACCAGCAACTGACCCCTTGAAATGATATACAAAGTTATCATAAAAATACAAATAGCTAAAAATAGCAGCAACACAAAACATAGAACAAAACAAGTCAAACCTTCATCAAAACAACATAGAAAGGCCTGCCAGAGATTTCAGATTATGGCAAAAGAGACCCAAATTGAGCACCTCATGAAACTGCTCTAAAACTTTAAGCCAAGATGAATGCCCTCCCTTTAATCTCAACCTAACAGAAGTCCCATTAACCTATCACCCAAGTTGTGGAACCAAAGAAAAAAAAAAACAGGTCTTCACTAGTTTTCAAAACTTACAATAATTCAGTTCTGATCTCATATCCCCTGATCTAACATTGCACAACGAGGCCGCTACTGAAAAAACTGTGGCACACCAGCAGACTCGTCCCATTTCCTTGAAAGAATGACCAAAAGTGCATCCTGACTGGAACACAACTCTTACCTTGGATGACTTATCCATCAGATAAACTGGACCAATCCAGTTATGTTAACATTTTAAATGAACTTGCACTGGGAGTCCGTGCTAGTTAGACTGAAGAGACTTGCATGGTGGGTAGCTGCGTGGGAAGGGCCATGAGCAGCTATCCGGGCGAGGGTTTTCCATCTTGGTGCCTTTGGATGGTGTCGCCCCCTGGCATCGCTGATTTATTTTTCTAGCTGCAGGGGAGCAGCTTAGTTGCATTGTCACTGGGCCAGCAGGCAAGGGGCCCTGTGTGCCTTTTTTTTTTTTCATTCTCTGGGGGCAGCCATATTTTCTTAGAAGGTGTTATAAATAGCACCGTGCACAGATCAGTACCTGACCAGGTTATCATTGAGAGTGGAACGCCCTTTCACCCCACCTCCCCTGCTCACCTGGGAAAGAGCCGTCAATGTTTTTCTCTCTCGTGTGTTGGCAGGAAAGCAACCTTGGCGGACATTGTGGAGCAGCTTCAGGAGAAAGAAGCAGCCCAGGTGAGAATCTGAAAATCTGCATCAGTCTTTAAGCTGCTTTAATGTTGGGTTTACGTCTGGTGTACACCTATTGCAAATCTCAACTTCTTACGATTCTTGTGATTATTGCTGTTTCATTGTACTGATGATGTTCTCTGTGTTTTTGGAAAGAGGATTCATAAAAGAATACGTCGATATTTTTTTTTATTACGTGAGTGGATGTGATGTTTCTCTTAAATGTTCTTTGTTTACTTTTTTACTTGATATTGCATATTTATAAACTGCAATAAATATAACAAATTTAATCCAGATTAATAAGGCATTTTTAAAGTTGGTAATTGCTTGAAATAATAGAATTAAAATATTAGAAAATGTCACTCATGATGCATGGCAGCTCTTGCAGACTCCTTAGAAATGCATTGTAGGGTGCATGCTAAGGCATTATTTATCAATAAGAGTACAATTGTAGGGCCTGGACCTGAATGTCTACTGCCCACCCATGTTAACTTTGGGCCCTCCCCCCCCAAAAAAAATTCCATTCTGGCTATGCCGCTGCCTGATTGTGATGATCCTGTGCTACCCTTACGACAGCTGACTCTCTCGCTCCTCTTTGACAGTCTCGTGACCGGGAGTCTCCAGCTCGCTTGCCCAATGGCATTGACAAGTTTCCAGAAAGAACGCCGAGGCCGGACAGGCCCCGAGCCAGAGACAGACCGAAGCCCAGGAGGAGGCCTCGGCCCAAAGATCCTAACCAGCCCCCGGGAGAAACAAGGCGCTCCCGCTCAGCTCCAGCACAGAGTAACGCGCCTCCTCCCCCACCACCCACACACACTGTCCAGCAAGAGGGCTTCCTGTTGCGCAAGCACGAACTGGAGGGACCAAATAAGAAGGCCTCAAATAGGTATTGCACCTATCTATACACCAAGCATGTCCTGAACTCATCCCTGCCAAGGACCTTAGGGTCAGCATTCATTGCAGGGATATGTTCTCATGATAATAGCCGACAAGTAGAAGTCCCTGAGTACTTGGAATGTAAATTTGACTCTGTTTTTGTCTTAGTTTTTTAAATCTTCCTGAGCCATAATTCTCCTCCTAGCTTTATCACTGATTCTGTGTGTGACCTCAGGCTGAGTCACTTTATCTCTCTTTGCCTCCGTTTATCCAACTGCAATTAGATGATGCCGATCATTAGAAAAAAATCCTCGATCCTCTCTCTCATGCTCCAGAAGCATCTTGCCAGGTCACAGACCTGTAGCGTTGGCCACATTCTGGGGGTAATTATGTAACACAGCACATAACTTATCTGGCAAATACAAACATAAGTTACAGCAGGTTTAAAGCAGGCTTATGTGCCTATGTCTGCTTTGAGAATGATCCCACCAGATTTGCCTGCACACGTTCTGCTTGCTAAATCATCTGCACAAATTTTCCAAAAGTATGCATGTAAGTCCAAACTTCAACCCCAGGAATGCTTCGGCTCAGTCTGCAAAAACCTACGCGCAAACAGGACAGACTCACATAAGTTTCCCCACATATTGGGCAGGCCATTTTGTAAAAAGCCTTTTCTGTGCTTAAAATACTGTTTTATCCACAGAGCTCCCTTTGAAAATTACCCTCCCTATGTTGGGAGCCATCTTCGTCATTATTTGGACAGCAAGATCAAAACTGTAATAAGTAAAATTTTAGAAATAAATAGCTGTATCTGAGGTGATGCTGTGGCAAAGCGCACCACGGCCTGATTTGAACAAAAAGACCGCACTGAGCTCCAGACTGCCTTCACATCTTGCGTTCTCTTCCTAGATCCTGGGTAAACCTCTACTGTGTTCTGAGCAAAGGTGATCTGGGAACTTACAAGGACACCAAGGGTCCCAGCTCTGGTAGCACCTATGGTGGGGAGCCCCTGCTGAACCTGAACAATGCCACATGTGATGTCGCTACCGACTACAAAAAGAAGAAACACGTCTTCAAACTGAGGTAAGAGGAGAAGGCAGATTTCTCAGCAGGCCCTGCTTAGTGGATGCAGTGCTCAACTTCTGGATTCCTCTGCCCGATTTTGATGATGTTTTTGGAAGGTTGACTGAAGGGCTCATCCTGAACTAAAGGAGGTCTCTTCTTCAGCACCGCTCAAGAAGGAGGCGCTAAGACTATGAACTATATTAGATCCTGTAGTGAGGACAGCTGATGAAGGCTGATTGCAAAGGAGGTGTCCATGTGAATAAAACAGGGGCTTTCAAGTGGGATTAGCAATCAGAAGTCTTCACATGGGTAAACAAATGTTTACCTGTGTAAAAACATGTTTTTAAAATGCCCCTTCTCCCTATATGCAAGCACAGCATGCATACTTTTCACCCGCCCACAAAAATGGTGGATGGTATTAAACTGGGGGAATGAATGTGCCCACAGAGATTTCAGTCTTTCAGTGGATATTTTCCAGACCGCGAGGAGTTTCCCTTTGAAAATGAGTTTACGGCCCCGTGCGACTGCAGGATCCACACAAAAACTAATCATTGTTTCCTTTGGGAGGAGGTGGCATCTCCATTACTGAAGGCTTTAACACATCTGGCTGTGATGGGCTTAGGTACAGCAGATTCTGCTTGGAGGCAAGGAGATGGACTAGATGTCCTCTTGAGATCCCTTCCTGTCCTGTCTTTTTCAGGCTCTAGGTGACCACCTAGGAAGGTAACCTCCCAAAGTCCCTCCCCACATGATCCCTCAACAATTCTAGATGACCACCTGAAGTCCTTCCCTGCCCTAGCCTTTTAAGATTCTAGATGGCCTCTGAAATTCCTGCCCATTCTATGGTTCTAGATGGTCTCCTGGGATCCTTTATTGTCCTATCTAGAATTCTAGGTGACTTCCCAAGATCTCTCCCTACTCTATCGTGGAAGGATGCTAGGTGACTTATCAAAGTTCTTCTCGGCCCATTCTATGGTTCTAGATGATCTCCTGGGATCCTTTATTGGCCTATCTAGAATTCTAGGTGACTTCCCAAGGTCTCTCCCTACTCTATCACGGAAGGATGCTAGGTGACTTATCAAAGTTCTTCTCGGCCCATTCTATGATTCTACTTGATCTCCTGAGACCCCTCCCTACCCTAGCTTCCTGTGATTCTAGAGGTGACTGGGGAAGAGGAAGAGAGGCTCCTCTAACCCCATTTCTCTAGGTTTATAGGTGACCCCTCGAGGTCCATTCTCACCTGCTTCCTTTATGATTCTAAATCTCTACCCCATTTGTTACAGGACACAGGAAGGCAGCGAATTTCTCTTCCAAGCAAAGGATGAGGTAAGATGTTCTTGCCAAGGATTATTTTCTTCAAAGAGTTATATACATTACATGTTTCTGGTTCCTGAGTTAGGGACGGGAACTGGGACAGGAGTGTAAGTTGCTGATTTAGTCAGTCCTATCAAGGGAACAAACTGGATCTGGCATTGGGGGGGTTTTGCCTGACCAGTTCAGATAGAAGAAAATGAGGCAGGGTGAGCAAAGCTCTAGTCATGGGCATATGCGGGGGGGGGGGGGGGGGGGGGGGGGGCAGGGCGAGTACAGAATTGGGCCACCACTCTAGTCCTCCTCATCCCCCTTGTTCCGGTCCATGTCCTCTCCTGGCCCACATTCTCCTTTCTTTGCTGCCCTGCCAGCACGAGGAAAGGATGCTTAGCTGTGTTCTTCCTCCCCTTGTGGCTCATGTGCTGCAGTAGGAGTGGCACAGCAGCTGTTTTTGTAGGACCTGCCAGCAGTGCCCAGCACCTACTGCAGCAGAACTTGAAGCAGGAGGTTGGAGGGCAGATGGAGGCAGGCACCGTTTCCTCCTGCCAGCAGCAGGAGGAGGGGGAAACACTGACAGAGTCTTCCCCCTCCCCTTCAAGTAGGTGGATGCTCCCTATGGCATTCCTGCTGCTGCTGCTGGACCCAGAACCACCAGTGTGGTTTGCCTTTTATATCACGTGCATGTAGGAACCGATCCAGAGGGGCCCACTGCCAAAGAAGAGATGTGGTTATTGTCTGGCTATATAAAAGGATGTGCCTATTCTGGCTGATAGCAGGGACTTGGCTGTATGTACACGTCTCAGTGACACGACACTTAGAGCTTACTACATTTCAAAGGTTTTTATAATGTCACAACAGTGCGCCGTTTCTTGGATTGCTGCAAATGCTCACAGGTGCTTTGTCTCTTTCTCCTCCCCCCCTCACAGGATGAGATGAAGACCTGGATCCAAGCCATTTCCACTTGTGTCTCAGAGCACGCCGAGATTGCTAGGTGGGGTCAGGCTCTCCTCACAACCTCTTCCACCGATGAAGGCAATCTGAAGCGAGATCCCGATCGCAGGCCCAGTGCTTCGAGCAGGAAGAAATGAACACAGCCCTAGAACAGGCACCCTCATCTCCTTTCCCCCCTATCCCAATGCAGAACCAAGGGGAAACTGGGAGCCCTGCCCAGCCACGTTAAGATTTGTTTCCTTGTTAGAGAGGTGAGAGAGTGCAGGTGCTATGTTCTGAGTTAAGTTTGGGTTCTGTTTCTCAGCCTCTTGTTTATGCTGCTATATACAGTCTCTGTCTCTGAGGCTTTTGTGCCCACATGGACCTAGATCATCTTTGTCAGACTGAGCTGCTTGCAGTTTCAACCCTGCTGGATCCAGGGACTTGTAGTTCCAGTTGCCCTAAGAAAAGCAGGAACTACAAGTACATAGATGCAACAGGACAAAAGCAGGCCTGGCTCAGCCCATCAGGGTTGGGTGGCAATGCTCGCTGCAATTCAGTTGTCTTACAGGATTCCACACAGTCCCATTATGTCTAATGCTTCTGTACAGCTCAATAATCAGATTTTAACAATTCAGATTTAAAAGTGTGCCAGACCTTGTGGTGGCCTATCTGAGCAGGGCTCCTGGGCTGGATTTCTCCCAGAAACATCTCTCTAGCGTGGTGTCCTTTCCAGCAGAACACGCTGCTCCTGGACAGTGAAGAGGGGACCACAGTTCAAATTAGCACATCTCACAGAAGAGAACAGATCAGCCCAAAATATACTGTCATCTTCTCATGGCCTGTGCATCCAATACTGGTCGAGTGACTGCCCTGCCACCAGGAATTTTAATTCACTATTTCTAAGCCACTGCCTACTATATGAAATACACTTTTAAAAAGTGTATTTTATTTTCCGTTTTAACAAGAGTTGTTACAAAAGCAAACAGATAAGGTCTTAGTAACATGGTTTGTTTTTCTAGAAAAAGTGAATCTTGCAGCACTAGCCTTTGACATGCCTTGTTTTAAGTTTGGAAAATAACATAGGGCACAATTTCTCAGAGGGGTTTTCCTTGCCATTCTGTGCCTGTGGGAAATGCCGTTCACAAACCAGGAACCTCAGTTGCACATGATGTGAGAAATTCACACACGTTTCCCAGAACTTTTAAGCCACTCCTATGAGAGACCTTTCCCCGGCTTTGTACATTGCATGTGGACTTTTGAAAGACATTTTTTCACGTAGGCCGATGGAACCTGCGGGTGCCTGGGCCTAATCCAGCCAGAGCATCGCTTTCCCTCTGCCGTCTTGGGACACACTGGGGTGGACAGCAAGGACCCAGATGGAAGGAGCAGGGGAAGAAAAAGGGCAGGCAGTTTGTTTGCAGGGGTGAGAGACTTGTACCCTGAGCTTTACTTGCCTGCAGCTTCTGGAAGGAGACAGAAATGAGGCAGAAAGTACTGCAGGGCGTCCGACGGCACTCGCCCGTGAATGAATAACGAGAGACTTGGACGTTTGCACGCGAATGTTCTCAAAGTAATTCTTTTCTGGTTGCTCAGTCTTCTGTTAGATTTTATTCTGCAGTTCACCTGCACTCATTGCCATCTTCCCTGTTGCATCTCAGCACTGGTAAATACATACATTAATATAAAAAGAAGCCATGGCCTTCCACCATGCACGTGGTTTCAGCCCCAGATGAAAGCAGGTCTCCTTTCCACAATACATACAGCTGCACCTTGAAATAAAGGCAGGTCTCCTTTACAGAGTCCCAGAGGATATATATACCTGCAATAAAAGGCAGTTCTCTCTTTCCTAGCAGATGTAATTACATCCTGAGCAAAAGGCAGGTATCCTTTAATTTTCCTTCATAGCCCTCCAGCATCCTCCTCCTAACTGCTTCTGGTTATGTCCCACTGTCTCAAAAAACCTACATAAATAATGTACAAATTCAAAATATTTTGTTTCTGAAAAAAAAAAAAAAAGCTAATGCTTTTTTTTTTTTTGCGCTTTTATTTTGCTGTAAATTTTTATGAGGTTGTCTTTCAAACAGGACGACCCCAAAACAAGCAAGAGAATCAAGTCTAAAGGATTGCATGCAATTGAAAGAAACTCCCTCCTCACATCGCTTCAGCATGCACTTAAACACAGTGGAATATGTGCAGCATTGCGAATGGGCTCTCAGCAGGACTGGAAGTGTATTTTTTTTTTTATTGTAAAAGGCTAGGAGGCTAGAAAGTAGGAAGGCTAACCCTGTGATTCTAGTAACAGAATACATTGTAGAAATATAAAAAAGGTACCTATACAGTTCTATAGCCACACTTGCAAAATGCCTTCCAAAAATGGAATGGGGGCAGACTGTGCTAGTTTCTTATCGCCTTTGTATGTAATAAAGGGGAAAGGAACAATATTTTAAGTTCTGGTGTTCTGTTTCTTTCCACTCTGATACGCAGCCAGAGTGGTTAAGCATACGGGGTACATTTAAATCAAGCCATTCAGCTTCTGTTTGAAAATGTGCTGAAAAGTTGCACACGTACAAAGCACCAGCTTGTACTTCCACCAGCTGTGCATGCACACGACCGACATGCAGAACTGGGCACATGTATTGGCAAGCCCAGCGCACCCTCAGGCACCCTTTTATTTATGTGGCCAAAAGTGAGTGCCTATTGTAATTACCTGCACTTTGCAAGCTGCCGTACAGGAGGCTGCTTTCTAAAGGTTGGGTCTAGCTAGCTAACTTCTGAAATTAGCCAGGTAGGACCTTTTGAAATCTACCCCTAATACCCCCTGCCTAAGCAGGCTGTGCGCCTGTGTCTTTTCACCAAGAGACAGCATAGAAGACTGATGGCATTCAGACCCATTCCTTTTAAACATAGGAACAGTCATTTTCAAACTTGCACCTGTGTGCGCCCAGGGACGTGGTGATTCTATAACTTGCATACATGTTATAAATACAGTAAGTACACACCCAATTTTAAATGGGCTGCACCTAGGCACATAAATGCTGTTTCTACCATGTAAGTCAAGGAATTTTAAAAAGGGCGCATATCCACATCTTGCAGGTTTCACCAGTTTGTCCAGCAGTGCACCCAGCTATGAGTTAGGTCCTCCAAACCCCCCTAGTTACTCCAGACCCTCTAAACCCCTCCGAAACAGCTGATTTACATCTCCTCCATAGCAGATGGAAACATACACAGCAGGAGACCTGCGTGCACATCCAGGTGCATCGATAGATATGCACATGTCTCATCCCCACCCCAGAACATCCATGCCCCTCCCAGACCATGCCCCACCCCTTTTTGAAATGCCGTGAGATGTACACACAGCCCGAGATGCAGGTGCATCTCAGAGGTTTGAAGAAAATAGGGTGGATGCATAATAAGTCCAATGCGCATGCCGACTTTTGACGTTCCCCCTTTAAATTAGCAGGATTTGGGTGCCTGCGTAACTTATTGTTTGAGGAAGACAGTGTGGGTGGGGGAAAGGGAGGAAGAGATACAGAACGTGGCTTCCCTGCCTTTTATCCGTGCACTGTTAACATCTGTAACACTCCTTTGGTGAGGGAGGGTTCTGTGCAGCTCTGTGACCCTGCCACACTGATGGTCAAAAGAACATAATCAGAGAGTGAACAGCCCTTCTAAAGTCGGACCAATCCATGGCACATGTATGAAAGTAGAATGAGAGGCGTTGGGAAGGGTGACATTATATAACTGTGGTCAAAGCACACCTGGTCTATCTGAGTTAAAACATTGTCACTGAATTAGTAATAGTCATGGGGAAAGACCACCCTTTCCCTGGTCAGATTTTAAAGCCTCTGGTGGAACGTACCTTGAAGCTGGTTCCTGACAAGTAGTTTCCAAATTGTGTGGCCTCAACGTTTCATCTGGATTTACAAGCATCCTACTAGAGAGGTGAATGGCTCGTAGTGCTTGCAAAAGATCTTGTTTGATGCTTTTACTGATGAAAATGTTGAGAAAGGGATCCAGCGCGCTACTGAGGCTGGTCAAGGTGAAGGAGATCTGGTAAGCCAAGCAGATGCTACACTCCGTTTGGCAACCATCGGCACCTCCACCACTGAAGTAAGAGTAAACAAAGAGCAGCAGATGGTAAGGGAGGTAGCAGATGATAAAGATGACTGTCATGGCCAAGAGAAGGCCCGTGATTTTACATTTCTGCTCCCTCGGCAGGCTGGGGCTGCGGCGGATGACCCGGATTATAGAGCAGTAGGAGAACACAAGGAGCAAGAAGGGAACCAGAAATGCAACAAAGATGCGGAAATAGTTGAGATGAGCTGTCCACTTATCCATCTGATGCGTGTTAGAACAGTTTTGGCTAGAGTTATAGAGCTTGTTTTGAACTAGATGCAAGGGGTGAAGGCAGAGGAGGAGGACAAGGAGCCAGATTAGGGCACTGACCAGTACTGCTACCTTCATACTGCGCAATGACCTGGACTGCAGCGGGAAGACAGTTGCCACGAAGCGGTCCATGGCAATGCAGCTGAGGAATGTCATGGTGGCATAAACATTGATGTTAAAGAAGGCAGCTGTGATAGTGCAACCAAGTTCCCCAAAATACAAGCCCTTGCTGGTCCTGTTGATAATCTCAATGGGGAGGATGAAGATAGTGAGGAGGTCTGAAACGGAGAGGCTGGCCAGATACACAGCAAGGATGTTCTTGCACTTGATTTGCCAGATGATGACTACAAGGGCACTCAAATTTCCAAGAAGGCCAACGATGACCACCATGCCATAGATGAGGAGAAAGAGAGTGGCATCAGATTTGTAAAAGTATGAACAGGTGCTATTTTCGTAAGCCATAAAACCAATTCAGGGACCTAATGAACAAACAAGAAGAACTCAGAGTAGTAGGCATTGAATCAATTTTACATTTTAATGACCTACAACAAGCTATTCTGTAGCATTAGCAGAGAGTTTGCCATGTTAATACATTCTTACAGAAAGCAAACTCTACCAACAGTAGGGCAGGTGTGGTCAACTGCAGGCCTCAAGATCTAAAAACAAGTCTGGTTTTCAGGTTATTCGCCATGAATAGGCATGACATATATTTGCATACGAGGGAGGCAGTGTGTGCACATCTCCCTCATACATATTCATTTTGGATATCCTGAAAACAAGGCCTGTTTGGTGGCTCTTAACCAGAGGTGGTACACGACAAGCACAGACAAAATCTCTTGTAGGTCCACCATTCTTCGCATAAATAATTTTATATTTTAATAGGGCAACTCCACTGTTTGTATTGTATTGGAATTGTATTGAAAGGTTGTGTGTTTAAACAGTGGAATTGCCCTATTAAAATATAAAATTATTTATGCAAAGAATGGTGGACCTACAAGAGATTTTGTCTACGCTTGTCGTGTATTAACCGATATATAAAGTGCAGCCCCAGCTCGTTCTGTGTTTTGGATTTCTTAACCAGAGTTGGCCATCCCTGCAGTAGGAAAATTAGGAGATGTGGCCAGGTCCATATGACAAATGCTCTCAACCTCTTGGGACTCATGAATTCTAATCCTGGCCATGCCACAGACTGTAATCTTGGGCAAATCACTTTAACTCCCCATGCCTCACTGCAAGCAATTTTAGGTAAACAACAACAGCACAACTTTTGCACTTTTCTCCTCTGGAAGCAGGGGCACAGACCAGGCAAATAAAATTGCTGGCCTGACTCTCCACCCAGAGGTGGCTGCATACTCCTTTCTAAAGTCCTATGGCACACATTGTGAGTCAATTTGGATGAAAGGTGCTATACCAGTTCAGCGTTTTTTAATGATCCCTTTGGGCAGGGGGAGGGGAATTTTCAAACTGTCTGCATTGGGACAAACTTCAAGGGTACTTTTTATCCCTATGCTTTGCATCACTATTCATGCAAAGACATTTGCCTCTGCTTTTTTTTTTTTTTTAATGAAAACTAATGCATTGGGGGGGGGGGGGTAATTTTAAAACGTAGGCAGGTAGTTGCAAAGTCAGTGGCTGGTTTTCACCTGCAAACTGCACTGGTTCATTCTCTCCCTTTGGAATTTTCCTAAGGAAAACGAACCTACAGACCACCCCCCCCCCCCCCTGGCTTTTTCTACAGATTTTTTTTTTTTAGGGAAAAAGAGGCATAGGTTTGAAAATGCGTTGTTGCTGCCCTACCCCCCCCCCCCCCCCAAAAAAAAGAGAAACCCTACCTCCGAGCCTACCTCCTTTTCACATGGGTAAATGTTGAGCTCTGTGTTATTTATACCCAGGTAAATGGCTTTAGAAAATTGCCCTTGCGGATTTGAAAATGGAATCCGGGCCCCTTTTCCGCACCTGTTCTAAACTCGCTCCCAGGACTGCCTCCTCGCAAGGCAGCTAAAAGCAGGACGAGCGACAGCGCTTCAGCAAGAGGGATTTCCTGCCGACCACTTTATGGGGCTGCACGGCTTAGGTACCTTCCGCAGCGGCTCTGAAAATAGCTGTGCGCGCGACCCTAAAACTGACAGGGGGAGCACTCGGCTTCTGCTGCTGGAATCGCGGCTGCCTAAGCACACAGGCTGGAACAGCTTCGACTCTGCAAAATGTGGGTGAAGGATTTGTGTTAAAGACCACCCGTGGCGTTTGTCGCCACACAGGGCTGCATAAGGTCGACAGGAGCTTACCAGCGCAAGAATGTGAAGGGAGATTAAAATGCTTTTTACATCAGTATAAGGAAGCAAACCCTTACATTAAGCCTCCTGTTTCTCTCTTTAGCCACATGAGCAACTGCATAAACCTGCTGCCGACCAGTCATGCCTGCGACCAGGAGTCTCAGCTCACATCTGCCCGTTACTTACTAAAATACAGCCAACTTGTTATTGCCTTAGGATGCATACTTTAAATATCTGATGAGAGCAGCTACAGAAAGAACACAGCCCAGACTTTTAATTCCAGTTCTTCTGTGTGGTAACCAAACCTATGCACCTTTTCTAGTCCTACTATACCAGAACTGCACAAAATACTCAAGCTGTGGTCACACAGGGATCTTTTCCATTTTATTCTCCATTCCTAATATTCTATTTGCTTTTTTGACCACCATTCCATACTGAGCTGAGGATTTCAAGGTATTGTCCACAAGGACAACCAAGGTCCTCTTCCACCGTGGTAACTCCCACTACAGAACCCAGCATGGTGTCCCTAGAGTGGGGCTTATTTTTCCCCTATGTACATCACTTAGCACTCATTCAGAGACTCAGTCTCCTAGCCTCACAACATCCTTCTGTCGTTCCTCACACTCCCGTGCTGTTTTAACAACTTAAAAAAATTTTGTAGTCATTTACTAATTTGATCAAGTCACTGCTTGGTCCTTTTTTCAGATCATTTATGCGTATGTTAAACAGCACAGCTCCCAGTACCAAGCCCTGCGCTACTCTACCACCGCCCTTTCTTGCTTTGCAAAACTGAGCCTTCAGTCCTATCCTCATACCTGTCTTTTATCCAGTTACCAATCCACAATAGAACATTGCCTCCTAACCCCTCACGTTGTAGTTTCTGAGGTGTTGTTCCTGGGGGGGACTGTCAGATGTCTTCTAAAAATCCAAATACACCAGCTCAACTGACTCTCCCTTATCTAAACTTTACTTACACCTTCAAAAAATAAAATCTACGATAAGCAAGGCAAGACTTCCCTTTGCTAACACCATGCTGTCGCTTCCCCATTAAGCCCTGTCTATACATATGGCCAGCGATTTTGGTTTTAAAAATGGCTTCTACCATTTTGCACGGCAGAGACATCAGAGTGCCGTATGGAGAAGCATGTTAAGTCAGAGGACATGTAGACTCTGAGAAGGTAGGAGGGACTAATAGAGGGGTCTGGAAGATTTGCCCCCTTGTGCCTACAAAGCTGTCTCGTCCCCTTCAGAGGGTATACGAGAGGGCCAAACTGCCAGAAGCTTCTTACATAGTAGACAAAAAAGTAACATGTACATAACCAGATTTAGCAACACCTTTTGCCCCATTCTGCATCAAACTACCCCCTGCCTCCTGACCATAGAAAACACCCAGACTGGGTATTGGATATTCTGTAACCCACTTACCCTTTTGCCGCAGCTGAGAGCTGAAGCAATTGCTCTGGCCAGGGAGGAAGCAGCAGCACTGTGCCAGAGCACCCAGGGCTTACGTGACAGCCTAACTCTGCCTCATATATGCAGCAGGCTCTTATCACTCCTGGAATCCCTTATCACATGGCCCATCGCAAGAAGTCACTCACTGCCTAGCAGCTTCTCACATCATGCCGCCCCCAAACAATATCTTTGACATTAACTTGAACTACAAGGCAGGACTGCTGGGATACCAGCTCATATAATAACCATTGCCCTCTCTCCTACTGCTTCTCTCCCTGTAGGGTAAGGCACTTCATAATCTTCCACAGTAGTTATAATCTCCGCATCTGTTACGGGCTGTCAGGGTGGGACCTTGGGATAAGTAAATTTAGCTCAGTTTATTCCATCCTTACAAAAGAGCAACCCTGTTCCTTAGACCTAGTGGAAATTGTATAACCTAGGGAGGCCATGCCAGTCCTGGAGTGTCTGAATCGGGCCTGGTTTTCACGATCTCCGCCCTGAATATACATGAGGTAGAGTTGCAGGCATGGCCTCCACTATATGCAAATCTCTCTCATGCATATTCATTGTGGAGATCCTGAAAATCAGACCTATTTCTGACACTCCAGGACTGAGAGCTGCCAACCCCTTCCTAGGCACTTGAAAAGTGCAACCTGGCCATCCACCTCACAGCTGGCTTGCAGGTCCCAATGCAGTATATTCAATTTATTTTAACAGGCTGGTGCAAGAGGCAGGAAAAATAGTACAGTAAGGGTTTCCTGCAACGCTTCAGGCTCATTCCAGCTCTGGTGGTTTGTGGGGGAAGGGGGAGGGGGGAGGAAGAGACACACATCAACAATTCCCAGACATTTTCACACACAGAAATGATATATTTTCTCCTGCAATTTATACTTAACATTGTACAGAAAAATAAACCCAGGCAGCACCTTGCTCCTGGGGACACAGGCACAAAAACTTAAAGTTGGTACAGCCAGCACAGCAGGCATCTGTTAAAAAGAATAAAAGCCTCTTTCTTCCAATAAGCAACCTATTCTGGAGTCTTTACTTTAAGACTTCAGTGGTTGTTTTACAAACAGCCTCCTCGATAGGAGTACGAGGGAGCGTCTGCCTCAGGAGCACATGAGGTTTACCTCAAAGGACCACGCCCAGGGAGCTTTGGGAAACAATGAAAAATATCAAAAAATGAAGCAGACTTGTTCCTGGCTGAAACTACATCCTTCCAGTTACAAGGTACCCGACTTGTTCAGTTTATTAGTTCATTGGTTTGCTTAAAAATGCAGGAGTTGCTGGCCTAATAAAAGTAACGTTCAAAGCGCAGGCTGGGAGATCTGGCTGCATGCAGGGTGCATGCAGCCAGATCTGCCAGGGTCACCTGAACACCCTGGCTGCATGCAGGGTCACCTGAACACCCTGGCTGCATGCAGGGTGTTCAGGTGACCGCCCTGCTAGGCTTAGTGGCCATTTAGATAGCTATAAAGCTTGTGGTTAGATGTGGGAATCAGGGGTACTAAGGACAAATGAATAGACTGATGGAATAAGACATGTAAAAGAATGTGTGCTACATTCTGCACATTTTCTTTACCCATTCCCCATAATAGCATGCACATTACTACAGCATTAAAAAAGTGCACTTAGAAAAATAGGCAGAGTGGACATAAATCAGGATTATTTTGTGGCAAAACCATGATTTGTGCACCTAAAACAACTGAAAAGGCACACTAGACAGGTGTAAAGTTTAAGAGCAGCTTTTCTTCAGGGCAGGAACTTAGCACAATTGCCACCACTGTCTGGCTGTCATGAAGTAAACTCTGAAGCCCCTCTTGCTTCTGTGATTTGCTGTGCAAGACCCGTCATCCTCCCGTCACACTGCCGTCATGCAGCTCCTGCTGGCCAGCTGTTCTCCTGGGTCTTACACAAATCCACAAAAGCATGAGGCGACGACAACAATAAATAGTTGTACATACAGCAAGCACTACATGATGATGACAGTTGTGATTCAGAGATTATATAATAGATACTAGATAGCTGCCCATACAACAATTCTGTAGCTCTGGTTCCAGGCACCCTGAAGCTTAGGCTGGGTTTTGGGGGTTTTTTAGGTTTGGAAATTTAACTCTTGGGTCTGAGGCAGAGTAAAGTTAGCTCACGTTTCTGGGGCCAGTGTTAGTCTATGATGCTGGGGTTCCCAAATACGGTGGGTTCACCGTGGACCCGAAAGACCCAAGTCCAGGACGCCTGCATCCAGCAACTCCAGGTCGGGGACCATGCTGGCACCACACCATAGACTAACATTAACCACAGAAATGAGAGCTAACGCCACAAGTTACATTTCCAAGCCCAAAATCTTGAGTTAAGCCTTCAGAGCTTTAACATACTTCCTACATCAGGGTTAAACGCCAATACCTTCAATAACATTGGATTTGCATGTAGGCGGGCTAACATGTGCACAGTTCTTTTGCACAAAACTTGTTAGATCAAGAATAAAGGTTGCGCACAACAGCACAGGGCACCTTATTACATCCACCTATAAACAGGGGTCTTGTGCACTCATTTCCCCCAAGATGGGGGTAAGAGCTGGGTGGTGGATTAAGTATGGGATCCTGTATGCTTACTGAACCAAGGGGGGACAGGATAGAGTAGAAGAGGAGAAAGATGACAAAAATTGTCTTGGATAAGAAGCAAATCTCTTACAAAATCAGTCAGTCACACTTTATGGCTGGCAGCTGATCTAACCTTAGCAGTGTGAATGGGTCTTTTTATGCCATCATCTATGTTGCTGTGAAAGAAAAAAAAAAGTTGAAATTTGTGCCTGAAGACAAACACAGCCATACAAACGGAACGACTGTTACCAAGCGGAAGGTTGGCCATTCTAGATGGCCTACGTTCTCTCCCATGAAGGGGAAGCCACTCACCCCAGATCCGCTCTCTGAACTGCAGGCTTGAACATGCCCTGTCTACATGGGTCAGCTGAACAGCCTTCCTCGAATCAGTCTGCAGCCTCGAACAGCACGAAAAGCCTGAGGCCTACAGCTCCCCAAAGTCCGGCAATCACACTCCCAAGAAACAAGGAGAGAGGGCGAGGAGGAACGCGCACAGACAGACCACAGAGCTAGGGCTAAACAGAAACCAAGATCAGCTTAAAAAATTACACACGATTGCACTGACACAGAGCGTAGCTTGCACCCGTGACTCAGAGACCCCGATTCTGCACAGCCAGGTCTTCCTTCCTCCTGGGTGGCATCACCACCTCCTACTCCACCCCCACCCCTTCCACTCAGTGGAAATTTGTGGTCTTTCCGGAGCCCAAACCTTGAAGGTCCAAAAATGACAAGCGATTGTCGCATGCAATCACTTTAAATCTTCTGCCACCTATGCCATGAAAGGGCTGTGCGCTAAATGAATTTTAATTTTCTTGTTGCTGGTTTCAGGTTTTTGTTTTTTTTTACGCCACTCTACATAGAAACACTACAGATTCTTCTTAAAGCATTCCCCCCACCCATAAAAAGGTAAGCGGATTACAAACCATCTCTAGGCAGCTGTGGTTGGGTTAAAATACCGGAGGTAGGGAGCAAGTCTGCTACATATAAATAAAAAAATACAAAAACGCCAAAAAGAGTGAAAAGCCATTCTGTACAGAAATAAGTTAGAACACCACCAGCTGCCTAAACAAACAAAGATAAAAGTAAAACACATTTGTTCCTTTTGCATTTGCCTGTCTGTGGATCCTGTCCAGGCTGCGATGCCATTTACTTGGCCAGAGTGAGAACTGTCCAAAGAGGATATAAGGGAGCTTTCCTCACCGCACAAGCCCCCTTCATGGAAAATTTGGATGGTGACCCAATAAAAAAAGGCTACCCGAGTCTTTCCCTTGTTGATTTCTTGGCACACAGGACTACGAAACCCACACAGTTCTTCATTCAGGCACATCTTGGCCCTGGTTCAGTTCTGCTGGGTAACTAACAAGCCAGTTTTTCCCAAATGGCTCCAGGACGGGTCAGCAAGGCTGAGCCAGTTCTAGTCTAAGGATTCAGAGTCCAAAACATCGTAGACCTGCTAACCCTCTGATAACTGTTTGCAACGTGCATGCCCTTCTGTAAGGTGGTGCTGAGTATCTTGCTCTACACAGTTCGGATTCTCCCGACGGCCCCAGGAAGGCTGGGTGACATCATTTGCAAGCTGCGTGGTCATCCCTTTCCACTGTTAAATCCGTGGTCTCCTTTTTCTCCCAAAGCCCCAAACCAAGAGTAGGCAATTCACAAAGATGGACCATATGTGTAGCAAAGGCATAAGAGGAATCCACCACAGTAATTCACCAGCCCCACAGTTTGTCCCACAGCTCCCAGCCCAAATCATTCTGGGGTTTGTAGCTCTACCAATTAAATGTGAACTGCAAGACTGCACATCTCCCAATGCTTTGGACAAAGGAAAATTACAGGCAGTTCAAAGCAAAGAGTCCCACGGAGGGCTGGATGTTCTCCTTCCGCTTCTGTATCCATTTGTCTTTGTGAACACCAATGACCGTCTCTCTCTGAGGTACTGAGGGACTGCTACAGACGCTACACTTTAGCACAACCCTCAGTCTACTGACAACTGATCTTTCTGCGAATTCCAATCTTTTACAAAATGCTGTAATTATTCTGTTCAAGATCAAGAGGGCAATGCTATCAAAAGTCTGTGGAAGACAAAAGTCATGACAAATCACGATGCAAACTGAGTGGAGCACCACAATTTACTTACAGCCTAGTCTGTATTTTGAGCAGGCCTTTGTCTGAATTCGCCAGCACTCTTTGGTTACACACGGTTTTCAGGTACTGTTTTTTAGTCTGATCTGGCTTGCCCGTGCACCAGAGCCAGACAGTCCTTAGCTCCTCCGCCACATCTTGCTTCACACCGTCACTCACGAAAACGTTGAGGAAAGGATCCAAAGCGCTGCTGAGGCTGGTCAAGGCAAAGGAAATTCGGTAGGCTGGGCGAATGTTCACCTCAATCTGGCAGGTGCTAACACTGACATCACTGATGTAAGAGCGAATGAAGAGAGTCACATGGTAAGGGAAGTAGCAGATGATGAAGATGATGGTCATGGCCAAGAGAAGGCCAGTGATCTTACGTTTTTTCTCTTTGTCCAGGCCGGGGCTGCGGCGGATGACCTTAATAATAGAGCAGTAAGAAAACACAAGGAGCACAAAAGGAACCAAAAACACAACAAAGATGCGGAAATAGTTGATGTGAGCCATCCACCGGTCCATGGGATACTTCTCATAGCAGAGCTCCACATCTAGACTGGCATTGAAAAGCTCATCTTGGCTCAAGAAGACAGAATGCGAGCCGAGGACGATGAGCCAGATTATTGCGCAGACCAGCGCTGCCACTTTCATGCTGCGCAGTATCCTGGACTGCAGGGGGAAGGCAGTTGCTAAGAAACGGTCCATGGCAATGCAGCTGAGGAAGGCCATGGTGGTGTAGATATTGGCATTGAAGAAGAAACCAAGGATCTTGCAGCTGAGGGCCCCAAACTGCCAGTCCTCCCTGGCTGTGTAGATGATCCACATCGGGAGGGTGATGATATAGAGGAGATCGGAGGCACACAGATTGGCCAGGTACATGCCCAGGACATTCTTGTTCTTGATCTGATGGATGATCACTCCCAGCGCGGTTAAGTTCCCAAGAAGACCAACAAAAAAGACAATGCTGTAAATAACTGGAAAGAGAGTGGCTTCATATTTGGCAGGGAAGAGACACAATGTGCTTTCATTGGACATTTTCCGTTGAGGAATCCAGTCACCAACCTATAACAGACAAGAGAGAAAGAGATAGAATATGAGACACTCTGTCAACTTTCAGCTCATATGACATACCTCATGTGTTGAAAGAGATAAAAGTGCTATTCTCTGCCTCCACTAGCTCCCTGGTGATAATTGGAAAAGCTCTCTACCACCAACGTGTGCAGAAACAGAGAGGTCAGGACCATGCAGCTATAGGCAAAAACATGGAGAAAATTTTTTTTTCAAATTTCACGCATGTGGTTTAATACCCCAATATAAACATGCCCCCGGGAATGCCTCTCTCAATGTGCTATCAATTCGTGCATGTGTTTTTAGCCAATACATGGGGTGCAATAACAGAACAAACAACAGCAGATTAAGACCTATTGGTCCATCCAGTCTGCCTAGTTGAAGTTCCACCTCTGGTTTTCTACCCCTTTGGACAGACGAGCATATAAAAATTCCCCTACTTATCCCTCCTGCCCAAACTTGTAACCCTGTTCTTACCACAACCTTCTAGATCTGTCCCAACAAATCTGTTACAGTGCTGGCCTCCACCACCTCTCCTGGTAGGTTATTGCAGGCCTGCTCTTTGCCTTTTTCATTCTTACAAAATCGCTTTTCAATACAGTATCAAAGCAGTGAACAAATAAAATGTACACACACACGCACAATTACATAAAACTCAGGTCAAGCAGGGCCCCTAGGAAAACCTTTCTGGGTCATAGGCAGTAGAATATTATGAAGGACATTACCAACCATCAAACACCTCGCTGACGTTTGTTCGTTACTTTAAAACAAGACAAATCAGCTCGGTCACCATTTTATAACCTGTAGCAGCCCAAAAATAATCTTAATGAGCCCAGCAACATGACAAACGCACCTGAATTCCAGCCTTCGCTCCCTCCCCCCAAAAAAACAGAAGACCCACTCAAAACAGACAACACCCACACCCACACGATCCAGTCCACCTCAATAGCATGAAGATAGCAGTTCAGCGCTGAAGAAATATATGCAGGCCAGGTCAGATTAACGTAAGCCCCCTCTCCCCCGTGTCTCCTCTACCAGGGACTGTACCATCTGCCCACAGCAGACCCCAACTGCGCAGCCCCACCCATTCCTTTCAAAAATAACCCCAGAACGGGCAAGAATTGGACAAAAGCCTCAGTTCTTCTAAGTTCTCTTCTCCTGCAGGAAAGAGCAGGTCAGCATTTTTGGAAGCGAGAAATTTTTTTTTTTTTTTTTGTGGTTAGAGGTTGCCGTGTGGGTTTTGGTAACCTTGTGATTCACTCAACCTGAGGGACTCCGTGCCGACATGGCAGAAACCTTTTCAAGGCGTGCCCAGCTGGCGCCACTTCGGGGGGGGGGGGGGGGGGGGGGAAGCTGCTGCTCCAGTGCTCAGCCAGTGGGAAACAGCAGAGGCAAGGAGCAGATCCGAGCTCATGCAGTGGATGAAAGGGAACTCTTAGCAGAGAGGAGGAACCTTAACACCGGCCCAGAGGGAGCCCTCAAATCTAGAAGAGAACAGAGGGGGGGTCACAGGGAAGCACAGATTTATCATTTTAATGCTTCGGTTATATAATATGGATGCTACGCTAAAGAAAATGTAGCAAATATATATATATATATATATATTTTTTTTTAAAAGAATTACTTCAGTAAACTTCCTGTTGGAACACGGCACCCGTACACTGCTTAATTAGCATCAGTCTATCAACACCTTCAGCTCTGAAGGCAAATTCCTCCCCCTATTGGAGATTCCAGACTGGGGTTTGGTAGGACTGGGTCAGGACTCAGCCTCTGGTACTGAGCGTGAGCCCCTAATATATCTTAGGATGGACCTGGAAGGGCATCACATACAAAAGGAAGCCTGGGGTCTGTATCCAAGCAATAAACATCTTTGCCCACTACGGACCCAGGACATCAACTCGGGTGCATAGAAAGTGGCAAATCCTTAAAATAAAAAAAAAAAAGGAAAATAAATGTGGAAATCTCTTTCAGCAGGGATTGAAAGCGTCATTTTTCCTTCAGAAGACGCCTCCACGTTAGCTGGGTATAAGATATCACGTTATACTGCACTCCACCTCTGGGGGAGGGGAATATTTCCCACTGCTTCTGGTCTAGAGAGAGAGTCTCTCCCACACTGCCAGCGGTGTGCACAGTTTTCAATAAGAGAGAGATTCTGGACTGTTAACCACCCTGCAGGGCTGGCCACGTCCCAGATGGGCGAGGGCTTAGGATGCTACAGAGAGCATTCACAGCTCCTGGACGGGGGACGGAGAGCTGTGATCTGCGCTGGGGGAAAGTTGGATCATTTAGCTCCTCTCCCCCCCTCCCCCCCCCCATTTGGCAACAGTCACGCTGGCTTCCTAAGGTTTATCGTTTAAGACTGAGCTCCTTGTCTGCCCTTGTGCCTTGCCAACAAACTCCTCGCTCTTCTCTTTATGAGTTATCCGTCTTCTTTCTACAAAAGAGATTCCTGTTTAGTTAACAGCCCCTACCCTTTGGGATTCACTTCCCCCTGATATTCGTTTGGAGCCGCACTATTTGAAATTCAGGAAGGCAGTGAAAACCTGGGCTTTTAATCAGGCCTATGATAGCTAAACTAACACACTCACAGGCCGAGGAGTGCTGGATTTCAGCGCACAGTTTTAACGCAGGAAGGGAGGGCAAAGTTCATGACAGGCAGATCGGCTCCAGGTAAGCAGTGGGTAGCCACTGCCACTTAACCGGATAAGTACTGACACCCGGCTATCTGGTACCGTTCACCACTTCTTAAATGGATAAATACTGATCCGGCTAAGCAGCGCTAAACCGTGCCAGACAGTCAGATAAGTAGCCGTGGCGAACTTTGCTAGGTAGCTGGATAAAGCAGTACTTATCTGCAAAGGGTGTTTGACTTTTTTTTTTTTCACATTTTCTTCTCTCTTTTACTGGTTTTAAGTGCTAGCACAATAGCACTGCAAGCTTAACTCCATCTCGGACCCTGGAGTTACGTTTCCAGCATTAAGAAAACCCAAGTTAGGCCAGCGCACCTCTCTGTACTCATTTTGCTGCACTGGCAGCAAAGTTTACGCTCACAAAATAAGCGTTTAAATGCGGACAAAGCTGTGTGTTGGCCAGAACGCAGCTTTCTGCATTGGCCTGTCAGAAATTCAACCCATTACTCACCCACCTCCTTCAACCACGCTTCCACACTGGCGAACCTGCCCACCTCCTCCCACATAGAGCCTACACGTCTGTGCCATGTCCCGGATACTCGTTTCGTTTCCTTCATCCTCGTCAGATGTTGGTTCATCCAGTCACGGGGTCTGCTTTGCTCATGCCCGATTTTCTCCTGGTCTGTCCATCGTGAAGGGAGAGACCATTTGCCACCCTCTGTCACTGCAACTACAATGAGTTTCAGATTTTAAAACAGGAGGATAGATACAAGGGGGACCCTGGGAACGCTGCACCCTGCTGCCTCGTATCTCATCATCAGAAGTCTCCATGCAGTCCATCTTTAGCACTCATTAAAGTCAAGCTTGAATCTGGACCAAGTTGTTGGATATTTAGACAGTTTCGCTGTAATTTTAAGCATTCTGAAGAACAGTTGTTAGCCAGGAAGGCTGGGGAGAGAGTGCAATCCTTAGCAGTAACGAGAAATAGGAGTTACTTTTTGGGATCTGCCTGGCACTTGCGACCCAGCCTGGCCACTATCTGGAGAGAGCGTGCTGGGCTCTGTGAACCTTGGTCTGCCACTTATGTTCTTACGAAAAGGAAGCCTGTACACAACCCCACACATTTTCTTAGCAGAGTCCTTAGAGGAAAGCCTGTGGGGAAAAAAAACCCAACCCGAGAGTGCCTTTCAAACCTCAGTCAGTCATCGCCTGCCTCACTGTCTGCTGAGCACTGAGTCACTAGGGAAGTATCTCACGTGTGTCTGTGTGTGTGTGTGTGTGTGTCTGTGTCTGTGTGTACAAGGAGACAATGAAGCTTCTTCAACCAGGGGCTTCTATCAGGATAGAAAGCAGCACTTTAATATGCGGCCCAGCTCCCAAAACTGGTGCACTTACAATGCCAACCAAAAGTACCTCGTAATCACTGTGCAAACTCCCCATTAAAACCACAAACTGTCTGAGCAGAACAAAAAAAAAAAAAGTATTTTCTCTCTCTCTCTCACAGGGTTTTCTCCTAGCCACAGACACAAAAAGTTGCTGAATTGGCACAAGTTTGAAACTTGTGAGCAGCAGTAGCGCCAACCGAAGCTTTGACGCTGGCCATCGACAGATAGCGCCGCCACTCTTGTGGAAGGTTACGTGGACCAGGCTGAGAAGAAAGAGAAACAAAAATTAAATTTTCCCTGGAAAGGGATCCGTGAACGGCAAGAGGGGCCAGCCCCCTTCCCCCGAAGCGCTTTACGGATGATTTGGCCAAGAGAGACCTCATAGGCGTTCATGTCCTCCGAGCCCTGTCCAAAGGTTGGAAAGCAGCCTCCCCCGGCACTGAAGAAATGCTTGTCTTTTTAATTTTTCCTGCCCCCCCCCCCCCAGCTCCTTCCTGCTGCGTAACACCAGTAGGTGTGGCTACAGCTGGCGCGCAGCGATGGGAGCTCGGCGATGCCGCGCGGGGCTCCAGGGACCCTCCTGTTAATTCATTTTTACACTCATAGAGCGAGCCTGTCACAACGTGAAGCAGGGCTGGCCCCCAGCTAGGGCACCGCATGTAGCGCCGGGAGTCCGAGACCAGGAAAACACGGCAGAAAGGTGTGCAAGGTAACAAGAAGAGTCCCCGTTCCCGTCGATGCCCTCTGCCAGATCCCAAAGATCTCCCAAGCGCACCTCGAGGTGACGACCTCGCACACCGCAGCAGGAAGCTCTCTGGCCTGCTTCACTGACCTCAGAAATAAAAGCCCATGCAGGCTGATCAGTTCTTTACCTCTCTGGATCCGTGAGCATTTAAGACCCCCATGTTTAAGCCAGCACCACTCCCTCCCCCCCACCCAGGTCTTATCTACTACTTAACATTTCTATAGCACCACAAAGACTTCTCTTAATCCTGTTCCTACCACCGCCCTCTATATCTGTCTCCAGGGTGTTTAAATTTGGTTACAGGGTTGACCACCACCACCCACCTAAGCCATTTCAGGTCTCATCTTCCCTTTTTGTTCTTACAAGTGCCAGACTTCATCCAACACCCAGTCCCCTCCCAAGTTTTGTACGATTCCAGTCGTCTGGACTGCTGTTATCTGAAAGCTCACGTCATCCTGCGCACTTCTTCACACTGGGACTGTAACCCTGGCTCCTTAGAGGCTCAGTACTGCCACTCTCAGCCCAATGGCTTGCACTCTCCCCTCTTTGGCTCACTAAAAGTGCCAGGAATGAGCAAAACACCCGATCTCCCTCCTACCCGGCCGCTACCCTCTCCCGGGCCCTTTATCTGTCCCAAACACACTTCAGTTCTGTCCTGGTTATCATCTCTGGCAGGCAGCTGGAACCCTCTCACTGAATATTAAAGTGTTTCCTCAGCTTTCCTCTCTGCAACTTCAGATTATCACCCCTCGTTAATGAATTTCCTTCCATGGAAAATTTCACCTTCCTGTGGTTTTACTGAAGCCGCTCAAAATTCTGAATGGGGTTGTTTTTTTTTTTTTTTTTAAATGTTATATATTTCTCCTTCCCTCCAGCAAGGACATTTGGAGGGTCTCACAGGTTGTGCTGCAAAGTCTTCTATCATCTTAGTCAACTCGTCCACCTCTCAGATTCCTTATGAAGGCACAACCTGCAGAACTGGACCCAGCCATCAAGGCAGCGCCATTCTCAGACACGACCCCGGAGGGGGAGGAGCAGTGCCCCTGTAAGGTGGCATGAAGAGGGAGTCTGGAGGTGACCCCCACAGGGGACCGCGGGAAATGCCAACCGGGCTGGGGAGGGAAAGAAGGGGCTGCCTAGGGTTTCGGTTCACGTGGCAGCGGCACCAGAATAAGACTAAAGACATTTATTGACGGCAGCACATCCCTGTTCCATGCCCAGGTAATAGAGGATTCCTGGGGCTCTCCGGTTTGGCTCCTTGTTCTTTTAACCACTCTCCCTGCTGCCTTAGCTTTTTCCTGCCCTCGGCGAGGGCCTCCATTTGTCAGCACCAGATCCAGTTTAGCCTCCTCTCTAGGGGGCTCCTCCACCAGCTTGCCCAAAGAACATCCCTTGCAGGGCATCCAGGACCCTCGCCACTCCTAGCTGACCTCGCAGCAGATGGACTGAAGTCTCCTACAAGCAGGACCTTCCCGGCAACGCCCCGTATCTGAATCTGCCTCTCGTCCCGTGCTCTGTAATATTTCCATGTAAATAAAGCTTCTTCTAGGTTTTTTGGGGGCAATCCAGAGTAGTTCAGCCTCTCCCTGCACTCCCTTTTTATTTTGGTGGTTACTATTGTGTTCCTAAGATGGAGCAAATATCCCAAGCAAAGAAAAATGAGGGGAAACCCTTTACCGACTGCAGCTCTATCCACGACAATCCCTGCCACGGTGCCTCTGGGTCTGCGATTGTGTTCATAAAACTTTGAGCATTCGCACACCTGGCTCTCCACTTCCCTCTCTATATTTCTCCATCAACAACGTTGGCAGCTCTCTATTTTTGCTTGCTGTTTCCAGTTCAAACGCTGATCTAAGCAGGACTTGGAATGGCAGCTAAGGACCCTTCTTGGATGGAGGTAAATCGTCCCATTCCTAACGATCCTAAACCTCCCAAGTACATCTCAAATCACTTCCAGGCCAATGCAATACCCGCTCTCCTAACACACGCCCAGCCACCCCTCCTGGGTGCATGATGCAATGTTTAAACGAGGGGGGGGGGGTCACGCTAAAAAAGAGGCGCTGGGGGGGGGGGGGTATTGTGTGTCCCTAGTGCCTCCTTGGCATCGGGTGCCCAGGAAAGATGGCTGTCAGTGTGGGTTAGGAAAAACGGACACAATACGAGCGTCCGTTTTCTCCTGCTACCAGCACAATATACACGGCCTGGACCAGTTATCATTCGCTTCTGTATTGGGGCCCCAGAATTTATTTTTTTTTTACCTGACTCTGCTTTCTGTGGTTCCTCCTACTTAGGATGGCCATGATACTAACAGGAGGAAGCACAGAAAGCGGGATATTTTTGTTTTTCCTCAAGGAGCCCTCGAGCATGGCATAAGATTTGCTGCATTGGCTGTGCAGGAAACCTTTTGAATCGCGGGTAATAGTTCATAGCCTCAGCTACATGGAATTTACACCTGATGAGCGTTATTAGCTCTGCAGTTGGTTTGGACGCGCAAATCACCATATTTCATCGAAGGGGGGGGGGGCGACACCCCTCCAAAACGCGCATCTAACCACACGCTAGCGGCAGCGCACGGGCCCCCTCTGTGAGAACAATTCTTTCTGCTCCCCTGTTATAGGGAGGCAGCACTTTTAAACCCCACTGGCTCGTCACTCGTACCTAAGTGCAAGAGAGACATCCCCGTTCTCCTTTCGCACTTCTGCGGCCGATCTCTGGACTTTAAGCCCAGGCTCATGGAAGGCAGAGCTCCTCTCTCCCCCCTCCCCTGTCAGAATCTGTAAGCCTTTCCTTTTGGGGGGGGGAGCATCTGCCATCTCTTCTAAGGTCCTTAGGACAGCAGCCTGCCTTGCTAATCGGAAGCCCTGCTCATGAGGAATTTTCAGCAGAGAAGCGGGACAAAGGCAGGCGTCCAGGTTCCCCCCTGAGCTTGCAGTAAGGACGATTCTCCTCCTCTCTGGAGCTTTCTACTCTGGCGGCTGGATGGAGCAATCCCCGGCTTCTTCTTTGTTACTATAGCTCAACGCCAACTTTGTTAACTTCCTTTTCGAAGTCAGACAGCCGAGCAGGGATGAAGCAACCTCAAAGCTGCCACACGGTTTGTATTAAGACTAGAGGTAGCAGTAAATCAGGAGATTGCGCGCATACCTAACAGACCCTGGTTTACGAGCGCCAGGCCGTTGTGTACCCTAAGCAAATCCATTTGGAGACAAAAGACAAAGTAAAGTGGTAACTGCCTATAAAATTCAGGCTTATTCTTCTAGACAAGAAGCGATAGCACAAGTCAAGCATAGTAAACCCAAGTGTGTATGTGAGGGTGGGAGGTGTTTACTACTGTGCAGTAATGATATATGTACATTTTACTGAGCAAATATAACCCTGGCAAGCGGGGTGGGAGTGAGTTGGGATTTTCCCCGGGCAATAAAAGACGCCTCGTTTTCCTGCAGGGTCTGGTCCTCCCCCCCCCCCCAAACCTACTTTTAAGGATGCATCGGACTCTTGCACCTGTTTACTTTTGTAAACACTCCGGCGATTTCTCCTCTTCGGGTGCCTGATAAACTTAACTAGAGGCGGATGAGAAGTGTGACGACCTGGCTACTTGCAAAATGCAAAGCTAGGAGTTCATCTCGCTACAAACAAAATATGCATTCAGATGTATAAGGATTTTTTTTTAATTCACTTGTTGTGACCCACACCCCCTTCAGTGGCATTTGGAGCACCTGCATTTCTTCAGAGTTTCTCTTTTTAAAAAATGCATTGGTCAGTCCTTGCAATTTGGCTACTAAAGTTTTGCTTTTGGCATTTTTAGCGAGCCCACGGGCTCTGGCACCTTGTTAATAAAGTTGTAATCTCCTCCTGCACTGATCAGAGCCCTCGCAGAAAATCCCAGGTGCATAGCTCCCGTCCCGTTTGCCCTCTGGCTGCGCCCTCAGTATTCAAGCCTTAAGGATCTTATGCCAGCACAATAAAATAAACCAACTCCATGAGGCTTGACCCAGACTTCCTTCCACGATCGCCTGCGATGGCCACACCTCAAAGGTCTTCAGCAGTGCAAAGTAAAGCCAGGACCTTACCTGCCCTGACCTGTGCCCCGGTTAGGAGGCTCCTCTCGGCCCGGAAGAAATGCAGGGCGCAAAACCGTCAGATTACCCAGCTGGCAGCTTCTCCTCTTCTTGCATCGCTTCCCCCGACCCAAGAAGACGCAGTCAATCCCACCCCAGGAGACGGGGGAGGGGCTGAGCCTTCCTGCAAAACACGAGGAGAGGGCCTGGGAGCCGCTCCTTCTCCACGGGGAACAAGTGCGGGTCAGGGAGGGGCCACCCCGAGCACGCGCCGCTGCAACAACACACAAGCAGCCGCAGACCGCGTTCCGGTCTTCTTCCTAGGTCTCCTTTCTTTCTTTCTTTGTCACTGGACACGCCCACCGTAAAACACCGCCTTTCGTGTCCCTCTGGGCGGGGCTTATGGAAGAGCCCACCGCACCCAAATCGGGGGTGCCAGCTGACGTCACCGCCACGCTTGGGGGGGGGCTTTGCAAACCGATTTTGGGGATGCGTGCGGGAACGTTTCTAAAACATTTCTGGTCTTTAAAAAACAAAACAAAGCCATCACCTCAAGAAATCGAGAAAAGATGTCTTAATGATTGCTTTAAAAAAAAAAAAAAGTCACAAAGAAAGAGAATAATGCTGATCACAATATTGCTTTAACAAAACTACAACTGTATCCTTGACACGCGAGTATCTTAGTGTACTTCCAAAATTTAACTACAAATTATGAGGCTATTGTCCATTTCTGGCCGGCTAGCACCGTTATCCGGTTAAACTTAGCTGGTTAACTTTAAAACACTTCTTTAATGGTGCTAAAATTATCCGGATAAGGTGCATCTCTCAGGAACGCACCTGACGTAGCCAGATAACAAATTGTCTGACTTTCTCAGAGACTGTCAGACGGATGGGATCTTTATTGTATCCAAGTTAACAGTACATATAAGGTAGTACTAGTACAGCACCACTTCAAACATAGTTTACAAAACGGAAGATAGATAACAGTAAATGTTTTAAACCAACATACGTACAAAATACACTGCTATCCCACAGATAAAATCCAAAGCCGGTCCCCCCACAATCTTGATTCATTACTATCCCTCCCCCAATCTTCCCAAGAGAGAAATTATAAAACAAATAGTAAATGTCCATATAAACAGTAGGGTTGCTCCGGGGATAGCCAAAGCAGCTTTAAATCCTGGCTTCTGTCCAGTTAAGAGCCCTACTTAGCCGGTCAAACGCTGAATATGGGGCCTCCATGTTTAGTAACAAAAATATAATTAAGTTACCGCAGTGCAAAAAGCAAACTAAGCGTTTTTGTTACTTAGTAGCTGAAAAAGTTACTGATTATACTGATAAGGGGTAGAGCTGTTGGCGTGGCCCTGACTGCCTAGCTGGGTTTTTCCCTTTCAATATAAAGATCAAGCTGAGGTCACAGCCCCAACACAAGATGCTGCACTCATTAGCTGGGGAGCAGGATTTTCCTATCCCACTATAAAAGGAGAGCTTAAAGGTCGATTTTAAAAGCCCCTACCCCCGCCAAAGCTGGGCCGACACATGCCAAAAGCATACGCATGAATCTCCCGGGATGCACACAAATCAAAAACCTTAAAAGGGGGCCTGGCATGTGCATTTTGGGAAGTAACTTTGAAATGTGCACAAGTGGGCATTGGGTCCCCTCCTACATAACTTTACTTCTGCTATAGTATTAAGATATAAAAAACTAGACAAGTCAGCGGGGTTTTAAGGGTCGGGATTAAAAGGGTAAAAGGGAGGCTAAACAACAGGGGGGGGGGGGGTGTTTAGGAAATCCAAACCATTAACTGAGCAAACTGGGGAAAAGGGCTATTGTGTCAGCGCGCATATCTAATAAAATCCCTCCCACTTACGCGGCAGAGCTGCATTTGTGGGCGCTCATATAAAATTGTGCACGCATGTACGTGCCTATAGCCGATCATTCATGCATATGCGTGCGTGTATACTATAAAATGGCCACGTCGCTGGGCGCGAGCCGGCACATGTATGTACATGTGCGCCTGCGCGGCTTAATGAAAGTTACCATCCCCGTGTTTAAAGGCCTGTGGACCTGCTGTAGTAAACCATGAGTAAAGCATGTGAGCTAAATTTTAGCTCATATTTTCTTTACCCACAGAATAAAAATTCAGTTAATTCCCATGCAGTAAGTTAACAGTCTGCTAATGCAAGCCAAAAATGTGTGCAGAAGCCATGTTTGGTGCGCATATGTTATGATTTATGTCTATAAAACACATTTTCGGCACATAAAAAAAACCCAACGATTTGTGCACATAAAAAGATTTGAGTACAAAGCATAGTCTCCGTGCATGGAACATGCTTTATGTGCAGAAAACTTCATTTGTGCACACATTGTGCTTTTGTGTGTATAAATTCAGAGTACAGGAACTCCAAGTTCAGCTCAATAGATTTAACATTAGCCCAGCTCTGACCAGGAGTTAAAAGGTAGATTTTAAAAGCCTTCCACGAGCAAAAATGGCCATTTACATGCGTAAGTGGCCCGAGCAGGAGCTATGTGAATTTTAAATAGCCAGGAAGGGCGTGCGTACATAGCAGTATTGTACAAATAAACTCCTTTTCATCTCTTATAAGGTCAAAAATTCTTTAATGAGGTCGATTTTACAATGGATACCTCTGAATGTGTCTGTAACAACACCCCCCGAAAACTCACCCTGAATCAAAGTGCCCCCTTACAATGGTCCATATATAGAGTATCAGACTGATCTCTCTTTCTCTCTCTCCCTCCCTCTCCCCTTCTTCTTCTCTCTCTCGCAATGTTCTCCTGACACGTATGTATGTGCATAGAGCTCCAGACATGCACACATGGAGAGGGTTTTATAACCTATGCAAGTAGGTTATGTTTTTGTGTGCAACTAGATACGCATGTTTATGGGCGCATGCGTGGCCCTTTTAAAATTTACCTTAAAATGTCCAGCATTTAGAAACCAAGCAGTAATCCTGCACACCTCTCTACAGCAGGGAGTAATAGCTATTGTCTTCATTAACACGAGATTTAAATGAAGGAGCGCTGCATTTGTATCCACATTTTTAGCATACAAAATTCCTTGTTCCATCAAGAGTAAAGTCTGCACCCAAAAACTGTGCACATTTGCTGGTAAAACTGCACACAGCCCAGTGCACCTCGTTATATCAGGGCCCCCATTATGAACCTACGTAGGCTGCCTTGAGCATCATTTGAAAAGCAGGCTTAAATTAAAAAAAAAAGAACGGAAAATCTGAGAGTGCTGCAGAGCAGAGCTTCAAAAGAGCCCCATTCAGGAATCACAGTGAAACATGCAGGCATGAATACATGAGCAAATCCTCATCAGCCCCGTGCATGCAGCTCACTGATACATGTAAAGGATGAATACAGCATGGACAGCTGTTTGAGGAAGATTTAAAAAAATCAGGAAGTATTACCCCAGGATAAGGTGAACCTCTTATTCGACAAAAAAAGGGGGGAAGGAGGGCAAAAAAGGAGGAGATGATAGATAAAATTCAAGAAAAGCATCAGGAAACTGTTTAGCAATCTCTTGGTTGGTTTTCTGTTCAGGCATACGTCTCAAAACAGAGAAGCGGATATTGAGGTTTCAGGGAGCAGCTCACAATCTTTTAAGGGAATCCTGTATCTGTCGCCCACTTCCCCCCTCCCCTCCCAGGTGAGTGGATTTAAAAGAGCATCAGACCCAGTCTTTGCTGGTATCCGAGATACAAGAGACAGACCCCCACTGCCTCTGTGATTTCACCTCCTCCAGCAGGCCCTACCTGAGCCTCAAGCAGACAGGAAGGCAATCAGCTGAGAATATTATGGCAAATAGCAGCCCCGGGAGCCCCCTCCTGCCACCCTCTGGCACGTCCAGGTCCTGCCCTCTTGAAACGCTCCTTCTCTCTTAGCGCATTCCCACGGGAGTCCAAAATGCCCTCTCGCACCAAAACCACCCCCTGAAAAATGGTGACTCAGGAAAGAGCCCTCCCTCCGCTTCCGAATCCGGATCCACTCACTTGAGTGAGTGGAGGTGGGGTTTGGTGCTCCATCGGTCAAATGAGCAGCTAGAGCCCAACATCTCAAAGGGCTCCCCCCTCCAAGGTCTCATCCGTACCCAGTGAGTGTAGCTACTCGGGGGTGGGGGGGGGGGGGGTGCTATTTGCACCGTGGCTGGAGCGGATGCGGCAATGCTGTGCATCATAGCTAAAGTGTGCGTCTATGGCCTTTCTCGGAAAATTTCACACCTGTATGTTTTTTGGAAACGGTCCATGGAGGGAGGGGGAGGGGAGGGGGGATGGTGGAGAGGAAAAACGCAAATATTCAGGTGAATGCACAAAGGCCTAACCACAGCTCCCCAAAGGTATGGAGTCAGAAACTCTGTTTCAAAACAAAACAAACAGAAGATGTCAGCTGAAGAGCATTTGCACAAACACATGCAGGGCATGATCTGATGGGTGCAATATGATCAAACCCAGTACAGAAAACAAATAAACCGGTTTCCCTGCCATGGGAACCTATCCAGAGTCTAAGAATGAGCAAAGATGAAAGGGGTTTCTCCCATCCATCCCATGGCCATGGCCACAGATAGACTGAATGAATCCTGCCTGGCCAGACTTTCATAAACTGGCAAATAAGACTATGGGCAGAGCCCCTCCAGTTTCTGCAGCAGATTTTTTGAGATTTTGCAGAAAGAGTGGCAAATCTGTATACAGATTTACATCTCTAACTATGCAAAAAAAAAAGTCAATTTTGTATTGAAGACCTTTCATGTTGTTTAATTTTAAACAATATTTAAATTATATACGAATACAACACTTACCAAATTAAAAAATTTGCTATTTATCAAGTAAAGACATATATGGCCGAATTTTAAAAGTGCACGGCGTGCAATGCGCTGATATGCGTGGGGTGGCCGCGCGCATTTTCAAAAGGACCCAGCCATGCGCGAAATTGCCGATACGCGCACCATTGCCAGGCTCTGAAAAAGGGGCAGGGCGGGGTGGGACGGAGCTGTTGTCCCGGGGAAGTGCTCGCTGGCAGTCGGCCAGCGCGCACAAACTACTTCTGCTCCAAGGGAGCAGTAAGCAGTAAAAATAAAAAATTTGCGGGTTGGTAGGTAGGGGGTTAGGGGTCGGGGTGGAGAGGGGTAAGGGAAGGAAGGTTAGGTAGGGTCAGTGGCGGATTCACGATGTCGAACCAGCCCGGGTATTCGCCGCCCAGGCCGGCCCAGGACATATCACGTGGTCTGCCGAGCGCAGCTCCGTCACGGCCACGCACGGCAGACCACGTGACTGGAGCGACCGGCCCACCGGGGGATGCCCGATCCCCCCGATAGGCCAATCCGCCCCTGGCTCTGGGACCCGCTTACAGGAAATCTAAAGCTGCCCGAGGGACTGTCCCTCCCCCCCCTCCTGGGGCAGGACAGGCAGCCATGGCTTCATGCAGTCCTTTTCAAAGTTTGCACCATCTTGCCCCGCCCACGATATGCAGCTGCCTCTGGGTCTGTATGGCTCTTTGACAGGCCGATGCAATAAGACGTGTTAAAACAGGGGCTTCAGCACCCGTTTTCCTAACACACACGCAGCCACATCCCCTGGGTGCCTGATGCAGTATTTAAATGAGGGGATGCGTTAAAAAAAGCAGGTGCTAGGGAAGAATTGTGCATCCCTAGCACTCGAGTGCATCGGGCACAATTGTAACAGGCGCTCAATATGAGCATCCATTTTTATCCCCTTCTGGCCAATTTTGCTGAGGTTGTTGAAGTCGCCCATAGCTAAGCGCCCCTTGCTATGGTCGCCTAAATTGTGCATCCAGAGGATTTTTTTTTTTTTTAATCACATTTATTTTTCAACACAGCAAGCAGTAAATTTAAGTGTCACAATGATACAGAAGTAGGAGACACCACAGAGGACTGTATTTTTTAATTTCTCTGAATTCCTTGATTCGTGGATTGTCTTAATGCCACCTCCGGGCTGGAGTTAAATTTGCTGTGTTAAAAAAAGTGTGCATTGGGTGCCCAGTGATTTTCTGCATTGAGGAGGTGATAGCTTAATAGCCTCATCGACATGGAATTGGCATGTGATGGGCGCTATCGGCTACACATTGGCTTGGGTGAGTGTTTTGGACGTGCTAATCTCCTTATTTGTATTGGGTGCTAGTCTAGCGCTTCCAAAATGTGCATAAATCAGGCATTGGCCCTGGCTAAGCCTGTAATCTCAAGGGTTAGCTGGAATAGCGCAGGAATCTAAACTTCGGGCTCCTCAAACTTGCTAAAAGCACCTGTAGGGAGCCAGATCAGCAGGGTGGAAGGAGGAGGCGTCAGAGGGATCCTGGTTTTAACTTACACTGGGTCACAGGAAAAAAAAAAAAAGTTTGAATAAAACCCTGGCTCACTGGACTTAGAGACATGGAGATCATATCTGCATATCCTAGTATAAAAGTTTCCATGCATTCATAACAAGGATGAATACTTGCCCTATACATTTACATACAGAAGGAGATAATTTGTTTTTTATTATGCCTGGATGTGGTGCAGAGATACAGGAGCCCCGGTTCGATTTGCTTGTGATGGGGGTGGGGGAGGGGAGATGTGACATTTATTATAGTATGATCAAAGCATGTTATTGTTTGTTAGGTTTCAAACGTCATTTAAGTCCGTCCTTCCCCTCCCCCCCGCAACAAATGTTACTTTATGCTATAATCTCATCGGTGACAGCAACCATATGGTCTCATTCCTGTGCTGTGCAGGCCAAGTCGCTAAGATATCCCCTAAGACTGGAGCTCACGACCCCCCCCCCCCCCCTATGCCTGACTACACCCGGTGACCTCCTCTCCTCACTTCCCACTTTCTTATCGCTTAAAGACTTCAGCTCTTTGGGGGAGCGATCACAACAACTCTGGCCAGACGAGGTAATTACCTGTCTTTGATTCCCTTGGCTGTTCAGTTGGGCTTTGCACACAATAAGAATTAGAGTACTTAAGGGTGGCGGGGGAGGCCCAGCACTGCCGTCCGGGTGGGAGGGAGGTGGCGGCCCCTCCCTGCAGCGCCGAGGGTGGTGGTGGTGCCCCCTCCAGCCCCTGGGGACAGGAGAGCTCCTTCCGCCACGTGGTCATAACTATAATCTGGGGAGGAGGGAGGGAGCGGCAGAGAGAGAAACCCCCCCCCCAGAAACCTCCGAGTGCCGCCACAGCACAAAAGAAGAGAGAATGGACGCTGGAGAGATGTGTGCATGGGGGGGGGGGGGGGGGACGACGACGGACGACAGGCAGGAAGCTGAAGGAGTGGGGGAGTGCATGAAGAAGGGAAAGGGAAATATACTGGACAGGGGGATAGAGAGAAGAAGTACTGGGAGCAGTGGGCAGGGGGTGAGAGACGGGGATCCTGTGCCAGAGCTGGGGGTGAGGGGGCAGCCTGCCAGACCGAAGGTTTGCTTTCTGCACCAGCGCTGAAGGAGATAAAAGGGCACAACCGGTTTCCCCCCCCCCCATCATGGCTGTGACTAAAGAGGCAGCAGGGACTGGGAAAGTCGCTCTCATCTCTCCAGCGTGACCTGCAGCAGACCACGTCTGCTTGTCCAGCCAGAGTCCAGGAAGACATTTACCGGGGGCTTGGCCTCTTCCCTTCTGCTAAAGGGATTCCTTTTCCCTGCAGGAAACCCAGCAGCTGCAGCTTTACTGCCAGGGGCTGGGCAGCCGACAGAAGCTCCCCCCACCCAAGAATAACTCCCTGCATGATAAAAGGGGCGGGTGGGTGTGCGAGAAGCATGGAGAGAATCAAAAGAAGAGCAGAGGCCATGACAATCAGTGGGTGGGGCTGGCTTGGCAGAATGCACTGGGTGTCCAGGCTTTACTGCCAATGCAGCCAGGAGAACTGTCCCGATTATTGCTCTCTCATGCAAACCCCATGCTAGTGATGGCATTAGCTATTGTTCCCCTCTCCTACCCATCCCCCCTTCAGTGCAGAGGTGCACTGGCTTACCTGGTGCTTTTTTTTTTTTTAGCATTGGAAACTTTACTGCTAGTATTGGTCTACAGACTTATTTTTTATTTATTTTAAAAATATTTGTTTCGCCTATAATAAAACAATCATGCTAGGTGAATTACAATCAATAAAAACAACAAAAATCAATTACAAATACATAAAAATCATAAGAAATAAAAGAAACATTAAAAATATTACATTCTTATGAACGAAAAGCCTCACACAACAGAATTCTTTTTAACCGCATCGTTTACCATGTGATTGGCCACACATTTCCGAACCGCATCTATTACCCCTTATACTGTAAGGGGTAATTATTTATTATTATACAGAAAAAGAAGGAATACTATGCAAACAAAATACACCATTTTCAATATGATGCCCAGGCCCTTTTCGCTTACGTATCACAAATCACTAAATCAACCTCACCACCTATTCCAGATGAACAAGCTCTCTCAAAAGCTATAGAACTCGCTTCTTACTTCCAACAGAAGATCTTAAATACCCTTGCCCTCCTTCCTACAAATACAACTCCCATCAAGTCAGGTGAGAATTCCAATTCTCTAAATAGACCCAAATTTGACTGTTTCGAATCAATCTCCACCAAAGAGATTGAATCCCTTCTAAAAAAACTGAAACCTTCTAGCCATCCGGCTGCCAATATTCCATCGAGACTCCTGCTTCTAATCCCAAACTTGATCTCAGGACCTCTGACCAGCATAATAAACAGCCTCCTATCCCAAGGAAGCTACCCAGACATCCTAAAAACCGCTTCACTCAAGCCCCTCCTCAAGAAACACAATTTAGACCCAAATGTACCAGCAAATTTCAGACCCATCTCTAACCTCCCTTTCGTCGCTAAACTAACGGAGAAACTGGTAAACACACAGCTTTCTGACTATCTGGAAGACCACAAGATCTTACACTCTTCGCAATATGGTTTCCATAAATCACGCAACACTGAAACCCTCCTCATCTCACTAACAGACCATATTATTATGGGGTTAGATAAAGGACACTCCTTCTTACTAGTCTTGTTAGACATTTCGGCGGCTTTCGACACCGTCAATCACACCATCCTGTTGGATCGCCTAGCAGATATAGGCATCTCTGGATCTGCGTACAACTGGTTCAAGTCCTTCCTCAGCAATAGGACTTACAAAGTCAAAATCAATAATAAAGAGTCACCCCTAACAAAATCCAATCTTGGCGTACCACAAGGATCTTCTTTATCCCCAACCCTCTTCAACATATACCTCCTCCCCCTCAGCCAAATGTTAACAGATCTCAACCTAATTCATTATCTGTACGCAGACGACGTACAGATTCTAATCCCCATAACAGAATCAATCTCAAAAGCGCTCACCCATTGGAATAACTGCCTACTATCCATCACCAATCTACTCAACAGCTTAAACTTGGTCCTCAATGCTTCTAAGACAGAGCTTCTTCTCATCTCCTCAAATGATAACAATATCCACCAACCAACACCACTCAACTCTCACATCACATGTAAGCAGGTTAGAGATCTTGGGGTGATTCTAGACAACCGACTAAACCTAAGGAAAATGGTCAATACAACAACGAAAGATTGCTTTTACAGATTACAGGTCCTAAAACGACTTAAACCTCTCTTATTCTTCCAAGACTTCAGGACAGTCCTCCAAGCGCTACTGTTCGCCAAAATAGACTACTGCAGCGCCCTTCTACTAGGACTTCCCAAATCTACTACTAAACCTCTGCAGATGATTCAAAATGCGGCAGCAAGATTGTTAACCAGTACCAGCCGCTACGAACACATATCACCAATTCTCAGGAACCTACACTGGTTACCAGTAAATTACAGAATTCTATACAAATCAATCACCTTAATCCATAAAACCATCCATCATCAACTTCAACTTGACCTGGAAATACCTTTCAAACTCTACTCCTCTATCAGACCAACTAGAGACATTTACAAAGGCACTCAATGTTCCCCCCACTAAAGCCACACGCCTCGCTACGACCAAAGACAGAGCCTTTTCGATAGCAGGCCCATCGATCTGGAATAGTATCCCATCAAACCTCAGACTGGAGCCATGCCTTTTAACTTTCAGAAAAAGACTTAAAACCTGGCTCTTTCAACAAGCCTTCCCTGAACCACCAGACAATCACTAGTCGGCCTTCATTCCTACCCGGTCTGGCACTCCGTTTCTCAAAGAAAAAATAAATGGACTCGGAGACATTCAGGTTAAAGCACCGTCCTTAAGTTTTTAACTTGTACACTCTATGGTAAAATTTCTTTTACCGGCCTATCTTCTTTCCAGCTTGTTGCAAGCTTCCAAGTTCTCTCCCCCTGTTGATTGTAACTTTGACTTATTCCTACTTATTGTTATCTTTCGTTTACGTGAATTTGTTACTCTAGTTTTTTCCCTTTTTTTCCCTTTGTTAAATTGTAAACCGATCCGATATGGTAATTTACTATGAAGGTCGGTATAAAAAACTGTTAAATAAATAAATAAATTATTATTCTGGATTTGTAGTTTGCTAGTGGATCTGTGCTTTTATACCTGAATTAGATAGAAAAAGTGTTTTGCATTAAGGAGGGAGAGAGATGCAAACAGTTCAGCTGCCAGAGTAGCACTGAATTCTACCGGTTGCTACTTACCTCATACATGGACTCTGGATTTCCAACCAAAAATTAATTGTTCAGCTGCCTAATTTCTTTCTACCTAGCTGCATAGTTTTACAACCGTCGGTCATTTTTCCCGAATCTTATGGAGCTGAAACTGGTCATTTGAAGAGAGCAGCCCTTGTCAGAAGCGGAGTCTATTAAGCACTCAGAGCTGCCAGAGACAGAGGTAGTTTGGTGCGTAGGAAGTGAGGAGAGTGTCTTAGGGCGCAGACCCTCACAAATCTTGGCTCGTGAAAAGAGCATCGGTTTGAGAAGGCCGATGGATTGGAAATGTCTGTCTTCTGCCATGAAGACAGTCTAAGAGCCGTCACATGGGACATCTCTACAGGCATGGGACCTCCAGGCATGAGGTCATTAAAAGTGTGGACACAAAAACAATTCTGGCCAGAAATAAACACAATCACAGAATGCATATAGAAAATTAATTATACTGACAGAAGCACTACTTGTATTTAGGGTTAAACATTCTTGGTATACAAAATATCTTCGTATAATTTTTACTTGATTTGCTTTCAGAGTTGGTAACCTAAAAGGAAAGAAATAAGTGAGTGAGTATAGAGTGATGTATGGTATACATTTGATTTATACCTGCCTGGGTTTCGTTATTCCCTGGGAGATACCAGGAATGGAAACAAAAGGTGGTGTATGAATTAGTAAGAGGCTTTACTGCTACCTGGTTGAGAAACACAGAAAACCTCTTATAGAGATTTGAATGTTACTGTGGATATTATTCATATTTGCTGTAAAGTGCATCTACCTTTGTGGCTAATATTTCCAGTTAGACTGGAAGTGTTCATGCAAGAAAAAAAAAACCTTTTGTTTTCTTGGGATATGAATTAATAGTTACCCAATTAAGAAGAAATTACTAGCTCAAGCAGCTACATCCCATTTCCACCCAAATTCCACCTACCTGAACTTGTGTATCCGGCGTCATTCCTGTTTCAGCCTCTCCTCCCAAAGTCTGTGTGGGTAGAGGTAAGATAGTGGGGAGGTAGCATCCCCCCACTGCTCTTTTAGGCTGTATCCTGAGACCAGCATCCATTAAGTATCAAGCACCCTGAAGCCTCCATGAGCAGGAGGTCCCTGCGCCTTTGGTATACCAAATAAGTACAAGCTGAAAAACACTAAAAATCATAGCATAGGAAGGATGGATCTTAGTAGTTTTAACTGCATGCCAAGTTACCTCTAAGACATTGCACTAGCACTGCCTGTTTTAGGAAACTTGCCTAAGGTCACACAGTGAGGGGTGAAGGGTGAGGGATGTTTTTCAACCGAGAGAGATTTGTGCATCCATCACCCTCCAGTTCAGAGGATGGAAATGAACTTGGCTCTTGCTGGAAGTGAGTACCGATACTGGGCCAGAAAGAGTAAATGGAGAATTAAGAACACCTCTCCCCATTTTATAATTTTTATCACCTTTGGCAATAAGGGCCACAAATTACAAGAATCTTCGAGCCCCATAAGTAACCCCCTACCCTGTAACAAACCCTCAGATGCTGTAAAGAGTCCACCAGTAGAAGCCTTTGAAGACTAGTCCCCAAGCTTTCCTCCCCTCTGCTGTAGCCACAGTTGTGCTGAGAAGCAGGGCTGACCTCCCACTGAGCATCCTGATCTCGCCCTTGGTCAGGCCATAGCCCTGCTACCTCATAACCTGATGAATGTCTCTTTGTTCTAAATAAACTCCTCCTTAGAATACTAGCCCTTGGATCTCTCCCACCAGCAGCACTAATTAGTCTTGGAAATGATGCTCTCTCAGCTCCTGTGGCAAACCTCATGTGATAGTTTGCTTGTAGACTGCAACTCCCTTGGCCTGTTCAGATCTAGCTAGATTGCCAATTGACAGGTCGATACTGTAACGTGCGGTTGAAGATTTCCCGTCTGTAACGTGCTGGGAGCGCACAATTCGGACGCATAAGGCGATCCAGCGATCCAGTCTCCAGTTTCACGCGTCCTTAGCGCTTCTTAAAACAGACGCATAACCCTTTCTGCACGCAGCATGTATATGATATGTAAATGAACGAATTAGCTGTATAATGAAGGAATTAGCTATTCCCCTCCGATACTGTGACGTGCGCTCAGATTATCTCCTTTGTAACCCGCTATTTTGCCGCGGCCTTAACATGTTAGTTTACCGCCTACCCTCTACTTGGTGTTAGTGTGGTGTTCGAAAATTAAAACGGGAATAAAGTGTAAAAAATGGTGTAAAAAAAGTGTAAAAACATTGCTTACCTGCCCTGGCCCCGTCCGGTCTCCGGTGCAGCCCCAGTCCTGTCCCCTCCTCCCGAAGCAAAAAAAAAAAAAAAAAAAACCCTAAAAAGTAGCAAGGCTCGGGCCTGCTACGGTAGTCCCTTCTCCCTTCCTCCCGATTTCGGCGCTCAAGGCGGCCGGGTGGACGTGCATTCATCCAGGCAGAGGGAGCCGGAGGCCGTTTTCGCCGCCGGCTCCCTCTGCCTGGATGAATGCACGGCCGCCTTGAGCGCTGAAATCGCACGGGCATTCATTCACTGCCAGCGGGGGCCGTGCATTCATCCAGGCAGAGGGAGCCGGAGGCCGCTTTCGCCGCCGGCTCCCTCTGCCTGGATGAATGCACGCCCACCCGGCCGCCTTGAGCGCCGAAATCGGGAGGAGAGGAGAAGGGGGAAGGGACAACCGTAGCAGGCCCGAGCCTTGCTACTTTTTCGGGTTTTTTTTTTTTTGCTTCGGGAGGAGGGGACAGGACTGGGGCTGCACCGGAGACCGGACGGGGCCAGGGCAGGTAAGCGGGGGCTGGGGGAAAGTTTGCTGAGCATCGGGGAACATCTGATACCTGTCATTTCAAATGTCATTTGAAATGACATTTGAAATAACAGATACCAGCGCGGCCGTGAAGCGTTAGGCCCGCGAACCCAGGATACTGTATAGGTGCTCTATACAGTAAAATGGGTTGCGCGGGCCTAACGCTTGCCTAAGGCTTCGCAGCCGCGGCATGCATTTGCATGCAATTTGAAGAGAGTATCGAGCGGTAGGTGAAGAGAACTGTGCGTGCGGGGAACGAGGGTGCGCCTGACACTGCCGCACTGTTTCTACCGCGGCCTTAGAGTATCGATCTGTGAGTTCCTTATCCTTAAATTTCATGTCTGTGCTTCTGATCTTCCATTTCAGAGATAGGCCACTCTGGTCCTCCAGTGCCACAAGCAAGTCAGATATCAAAAAATGAATATGCAATAGTTAGTGCATGAATATCTCATGAATATTCAGGGTGAATATCTTGAAACCCAACTACCATGCTTATCCATCCTGCACTGAAACTGAAGCTGTAAGCTTGCAGAGGCAGGGACTCTATAAGACAGGTGTGAATTAAGTACAGCTCTACGCTTGTCTTCTACCTTTTTAACCAGATTTCTAAGCAGCTTCACAGATTGTACAGACCACCCCCCGGCCCCCATTCATACAAGAACTGCTGTCAATTCAAGCTGCAATCCTGCCTCTGTGGGAGGTAACAGAACTGAGCAGCCAAATTAAGACACAATTTTCCAATTTTCAAAAACGTATGCAATACTTAAAAAGCCCAAGTGTATGCAAAGGTGGCCATCCGTTTTTGTCTGTGATGTCACAGAAGCATATTATGCCTTGCTGCATAAGGTCACATAAATAGTAACATTTTATTATTCACATCTTGACAAATTCATAGCTATGGGCTAACACTAGAAACCGGAATTAAAAGTATAACACCTTTCCCATGGGCTTTCTACCAGACTGGAACAAAAAGGGGTAAGAATTACCCTCAAAAGTTACAGGCTTTCTGTCAGAAAGATCCACAATGTAGATCTCCGATATCATCAATATTAAACAAAATGGCTGCTTCTATTCAAACTTGCTTATATGCATTAAATATGTGAAAAGATTGTTAAAAATGTGTAAATCATTTTTATTTCACTACATAAACTATACTATTATAACATCCTAAACACGAGCGACATAAAAAATACACTTTAGTCTCTAGCCAAACCAAGGCTCTATTGGATTCTATTTTGAAAGCCAAAAACAATACAGTTTCCCAATAAACATAGGTACTGAATCCTGAGCACAAAACAATTAAAAAAAAATCAAATGTAATGCGGAATACTAAATTATTTCTGATAATTAGCATAGTCAGACTGAGTTTTGTTATTATAATCCTTACCTCTTTGCTTGTTTTTATCCCATTTAGAATTTAGGGAGGCATCGTGTACGTTTGCTTCCTTTCCTAAAGAATGTCAGGCATACAAAATAGTTTTCTCTTGTAATTGGATACCCAGCTCTTCCAGATTGGATAGTTCCTACAGAAAGATAACACCCACCTGGTGTTTTCTCTCTCGCTTATTTTTTTTAATTTAACAGTGGCTTTAGGCGAATACATGCTTTCTAAACACAGAATTACAAAAGCAGCTGTGCAGAGCCTCAGATCCGCACATCTGGGTTGTTGTTTCTCTAGTGCACATTTGTTCCTAAATACAGCAATAAAAGCAGAAAATCCTTGTCTTTTTAGCAAGAGAGCTAGCTAAATTGCTGAAAATATTGATTTTCCTATATCTTCCCTGCAATACATTTTTGGCTCATTCAAAATCATTTAATTTTCAGTTTTACATTTTTATTTTATTTTTTTAATACAAGGTGTGCACTTTCACTTTTAATAGCTTCTCCTGCAGGATTAAAAAAAACAAACAAACAAAACTTTCAAGTCCTCTCTTCACTTGTTCAAACTTACATCAAGGGTGTTCGCAGAAAAAAAGATTGGTGGTCTCTGAGTAGGGCCATCAACTGTTGCTAGAGGCTGCTTTCATAAGCGCAGACCAACGTTTCCCACTCCCACCCCGATCCTGCAGCCACGGAAGTGCATCAAGAGCCCTTATACCCCCATTCCCCTTCGCTCAGGGGCTCTTAACAGTGTCCACCCGCTGCCGTTTCTGCAGCTCTGGGAGTTTGAGTCCGGCGGTGCCACAGAAGCGGTAGCGAGGGAAAGGTGACTTTACACGGTGGAGAGCAGCTAAGTTGGACGTTACTTACTACCTTCTCCATAGCGAAAACAAAAAAAGGGGCACCTCACATCGTTTGTGTTTTAAGTCCTCTCTTTGCTAGCCAGACCTGGCATAGTACTTATGGTCTTACCTGTGTGCACTCTGGAATCAAGGTCCAGGGTAACCCTCCTTTCTTTGAGAAACCCTGTGTCTTTGGAGGATTTTGTGTGGTTAGTGGTCAACCCTCCTATCCCACTGTACTCGAGTATGGGAGTACACAGAGCGATTAGAACATTAAATAGCTAGCTACATGCCGTAAGTAATTCAGATAAACCGGTAGAATGCCTCTTTATTCGTTTTGATTTTTATTACAGTCTTGAAGAAATTACATTTTTCAAAGTACCTGATACATGTAAAGAATGAAGCATGGACAGGGGGGAAAATGTGTAAAAATAAATATGATGTACATTTATTACCACCCCCCCCAACTGTAACATATTTTAGGGCTACAAATACATTACAAGAACATCCTCAACACCGTTAGCCACCAATTCCAGAGCACATCTGAAGGACGCTCACAATCCAGAAAGAAAGGAGCCAAGTCAACAGCTCCAGACAGTGCGCCTGCGCAAGTGCACGGGCGGGGACGCTTTTTCCTGACGTAAATCACTTCTTACACCTTTCCCAAGAATTTACCCAATCAAACTTTCGAGATTTGTTTCAATGCCCGCCTCATCCCCCCGCCCCCACACGAACGCTTTCAGCCAACCAGCTGCTTCATTCAGAGCCAATTGGGAAGCTGAAGGTGCGGCTGCGTGCCTCCCTCTCTTTGTTTCCGGAAGCTGAAGTGAAAAGTTTTTGGGGGGAAGTGGGCGCGCAGGGTTTGGGAGTTTCATTGGATTGCCGTCTGCGGGGTTGAGTGGTGCGAAGGGTGGTCGCATGTTGAACATGACGTAGAAAAACTATAAACAGCTCCGTGGGGGTAAAGGGTACGGAAGATGGCGAGCACCAGGTCCGGCGAAGTGATCCACCTGAATGTGGGCGGCAAGAGGTGAGTGAATTAGTCCACCCCCCGATCACGTGATGCGGTTCCCCCTGCACCGAGGCATTCTGGAATTTGTAGTCTGCCCACCCCCACCCTGAGTGGCTGAGTCCCAGCTATAAGTCCCAGGCTGAGGTACAACTACTGGGCCTCTTAGGGCAGGACCACAGACAGATATCCACTTCTTATGCCAGGGATATGCAGCTTGGAATCTTTCTACCCTTTGGGATCCTGCCAGGTACTTGTGACCTGGATTGGCCACTGTTGGAAACAGGATACTGGGCTCGATGGACCCATGGTCTGATCCAGTATGGCAAGTCTTATGTTCTCATGATAGGTTCGACCTTAAAGCATCTCATTATGAAACACACAACAGTAGTTCTCAAACTCTACATCGAGTCTGGCTTTCAGGATATAGAGAGATGTCTTGGGATGGGGTCGTCTTCGTTTCTAAATTGCACAGGCATTGCACTAATGCATGCAAACCATGAATACAGCAGTCTATTTGAGTATCTTCATCAGAACCCCACTAGGCATCACACAAATCAATGCATAGTATGAATACAGCATGGACAGTAAAAGGTCAATTCTTGGTTAGATCTTCCTGAAGACTTGACACTGATACAAGCAAGCATGAATACTGCATGGACAACTGAAGAGTGGATCCTCAGTGGAGCCCCATGTAGGCTGTCACTGATCTGTACAAGGCATGGATACAGTACAGATAGCTGAAAAGAGTGCATAAGGAAGAAATATGTCCAATAAATAAAAGGAGGAGATAAAATGCTATTTTGGGTGTGGAATGTCGTTAGGTTCTTTTTTTAACTTCTGCTGCTGCTCCTCTGGAACTTTTGTTAGCTTGGGAACAGGAGCTATCTGTTGACTGGCCCAAGAAGAGGAACTCTTTGGGTTACTTTTGTGCTTAGAATCATATAATTCATTCCTTGTATGATTCATTTTATGAATATTTCTAAATCTTTATGGACAGCAGGGTAAGGCTTTCCTCGAATGTTTCATGTATGACAGGAGTGAAAAGAGGGAATATTTTGGGTTCATGGCCTGATGTGTATTAAAGATGGGAGCTATATTTGCTTTGAGGTATAAGAATGTTGATTTTTGTATTTGAGATCAGAGTCAGCTTTAGAATTTATAGCTAAGCATACTGCCTAACCACCTGGAGTGATTTAATTTGTTTCTAAAAATGTCCTTAAACTTCTGCCTTTTCTTTTTTGTTCTCTTAGCTACATTCAGGATGGCTTGTTTGATGTGTTTAGTCTTTCTTTTTCTTAATGATCATTCTTTTTAGGGTTGTAATTAGTTTATTAGTGTGTTACCACCATCTTGGTTTTGAGGATATCATTCTAAGACTATCGAATCTTTTGTTTTGCAAATTTGTTATGGTACTCTTTTGATTAAATGTTTTAGCTATGTATAGTCTGTTGGTGTATGCTGGTAATTCACTGCATAATGTCAAGCAGGATAAAAATTCTCCATGAAACAAACATTATGGATGCAAATTCTAGATGTGATGGGGAAAAGTACAGTAAAGAGGGTATATTACCACTCATTTCGTCAGGATGAGGAAACAGACTGTGAAATGCTAACAGATTAAAGAGACTAATGTAATTGGCAATGCAATAATAATGGGAAATTTCAGTAAGCCCAATATTGGTTGGGTAAATGTCACAACAGGACATAATAGGGAAGTAAAGTTCCTAGGTGCCATAAATGATTGCTTCATGCAGCAGCCGGTCATGAAATAGACAAGATGGGGAATTAGTTTAGATCTAATTCTCACTGGAAGACAGGACGTGGTGCAAGGGATAAAGATAATGAATCCACTTGGCAGTAGTGATCACAATGCAATTAAAGTTGACATAATGACTGGAGGGTGGATACTAAGTAAAATGATTGCAGTAGCATTTAACATGAACATCTTAGCTGCCTCATATTGCCAATAGGAGGCTTAACCTACTCCTGCTCCCATTTCTCCGGAACAACCACTGCTCCTTCCCGATGGGACTTCTCTGGCCCCCTGGGACCTTTGAGAGCTGCTGGTCAATAATACATCACATCTCCAACCAACTATAAATCTTGGAGATTTTAACTTGTACATTGATGCTACTCCTAGATCTGCGGCATGTGATGCTTTCTTATATTCTGTCACTGCATTAGATTGGGACCAAATTGCATCCGAATCTAGACATGGATGAGGTCACTCTCTGGACTTGACATTCATTAACAAAGATTTAATTGCATTAAAGAAGCTTGATTTAAAAGCAATTCCGTGTTCTGACCACAAATGAATTAATACTATCTTTTCCATTCAAAGAAAACAATGAATGCTGTGGAAGGAACATTTCTCTTTCTCTCATCATAAACTAGTGAACTCGGAGGATCTAAAAATGAGACTATCTGTGGGTTTAATAATTTAAGAGATGACAGCATATATACTGCGATCGATTCTTGGAATCATCTGACACCTAGGATCGCCGATGAGATCAGTGCAATCATTACTAAGTCCATAATTAACAAAAGAACAAACATTGCTTGATGTAACCAAGAAGTAAGGGAATCAAAATTCTTACAAAAAAAAAAAAAAGGATAGGGAGAAAAACACCCCCCCCCCCCCCCAAACTTTAGGACGTTACAGAGCATATCTAGGGAAATACAGAGCGCTTATCAATAGAACCAAAAAAGAATATTTTGCTAGGAAAATTCATGATGTCAAATTTAATCCAAAGCTTTTATTTGTTACGGTTAGCAACTTAATAAAAGACCAGTCAGCTTTACAGTTAGGAGCAAACAAAGCGTTATTACCAACTAGATGCAACGAATTTGCACACTTTCTTAATGACAACATTCTGAATTTAACAAATAGCTCCTCGCAGTTTTCCCATCAAAATACGCCCTCACAATTATTTGGCACTGCTGTGTGGTTGGACTTTGAAACTGTTTCACAAGCCGAGGTTCAGTAAGTTATAAAGATGAACCCGGCCATTCACCCATTAGATGCTATACCCCTAAAACCTATGAAATCAATTGCAGAAACTATTACCCCAAGCATTACAAAATAGTTTATCACTATTTTCAGAAAAGCCAATCTCGTAAACAAATTGCATAGACACATAACTTAAATAATTTCAGACCAATCTACTTGCCATTTATTGCAAAAATAATAGAGAAAATGAATTTATTGAAGAAAATAACATCCTTTTCCCAAATCAATTCAACTTCAGAAAAAAATCATAATACAGAAAATGTATTATTATCAATGATTGGCACAATATTCTGAGGCTTTGATTCAGGACAGTCATACATATTGATATTGCTTGATCTGTTGGCAGCATTTGATACTGTGGATCACACAGTTCTATTATACAGATTAATAGAAATTGGTATCTCCGGAAAATTTCTAAGATGGTTCAATTCATTTCTAGAAAATCGAACTTTTCAGGTAAAGCTAGGTAACACCGTCTCAGATACCATGATAATGCATACAAGTGTCCCTCAGGGCTCATCGTTGTCAGCCACTCTATTCAATATTTATTTGCTACCACTATGCAAGCTTCTCGCTGGGCTGGGATTACATTTCTGCATCTATGCTGACAATGTTCAGTTCTTCATGCCAGTTGATACTTCTAGTGAACATGCATTTAAGATAGTAAATATATATGTCTGCAATTCAAAAATTGCTATCATATTAAGCTGGTATTGAATATAAAAAAACTGAAATCATATGGTTAAACAGAAATCATTGAATATGCTACTGTCCTTTACAATAGGATCATGCAACATCAGAGTTATTGAAAACATACGCGATCTAGGTGTAATATTAGACAGTAATTTAACAGTGACAAGATATATTAACACCATAATTAAAGCTGGGTATAATAATTATGACTAAAACAGCTGTTAAATTTAAAGTACTTCTGTACAAACTTTGATTTTCTCAAACTTGGATTATTGCAATGCATTATTATTAGGATTGCTGGCTAACACATTTAAGATCGCTCCAAAACGCTACTGCAAGAGTACTCACTGGAAGTAATAAATATGATCACATTACCCCCGTACTAACATCATTGCACTGGCTACCAGTAAAATTTTGTATTCAGTATAAAGTCCTATGTGTCATTCATAAAATCATTTGACTGGTTGGGAGCCACATCCCATAAAGAAATCTTAGATCAGCAAGTAAAGGCTTATTAAGTGCACCTTCAATACAAAGTGCTCAGCTGGGTGATATGAGGGATAGGGCTTTCCCAACTGCTAGACCCAAATTGGGGAACACGATGCCTGATGAAGTACGGGTGCAGAAAGATTTCAAGGCCTTTAAAAAAGACTTGTAAACCTCTCTTTTTTTAAAAGTGGCATTGAGAATTAACCCTCTGAATATAATTCGGAGATGGAGTCTACTGTAATATAAGACCATCTATAATGCTTTGGCTAAATCTATTATTGTTTGAAGCGGTGATGCTTATGGAGATGTACTGTAATTACGCATGTATGTCACTGCTTTTTATTTTATGTATATTTACTTTGCTGTAGCTAAAAAGACACAGTGGAACTAGAGAAGGGCAACGAAAATGATAAAAGGGATAGGACGGTTTCCCTACGATGGAAGACCAAGGCTCCTCAGCCCAAGCATGATGGCTGAGAAGGATATGATAGAGTTTTATAAAATCGTGAGTGGGGTGAAACAGGTAATTAGGGAATAGCTATTTATCCTTTCAGATAGTACGAAGACTAAGGGATACTCCAAGAAAACTAACAAACAGCAGGTTTAAAACAAATGTTAGAAAAGCATTTTTTCAGTAAGCTCATAGTTAACCTTGGAATTTATTGCCCAAGGTCAGGATTAATAGTATAACTGGGTTAATAGTATAACCCAGTGGACTTTTTTGCCAGAGAGGCTTAGAACGAGAAACGGAAACGATGTTATCTTGAAAAAGAAAAATGCAGCATTGGCGAAACGTTGTTGTCAGTGTCTCACTGGTAGCTGTCACGAGCACCAATTTTACAGTCTCTTTTCAAATGGAAATAATCTGATTGAGAGACAAGATTCTCATGGAAATCCCCGTACAAGATAATATTCACGTACAAAGATAAGTGAAAAACTTAATTTCCTTACGGGCGAACATGCTGTTTATAAACAGAGAGAGAAGAAGAGTTTTATAGATTCTGAGTCTGGTTTATTCATAAAATTGATTTTTCAAATGAATATAAAAGAAATCACAAACCAGAAAATAATTTTTTTAAAAGAGATAATTGGAATAAAAATAAAGAGAGGTTTTTTAGACCTATGATTGTACTAATTGGTATAAAGATCTGATGAAACATCCAGTTGAAAGCCAGTGCTGAGGTCTTTTCCTCTCAAAAAATTATATAAAAAATTACAATAAAGAAATTATAAAAAAATTAAAAAATACATTGTTTGTAACAGCAGTAACATTTAGCACACCAGCTATTTTTTGTTTGATCATTAAAGTTATTAGCCAGGCAGGCTCTTTCTTCTAGGAATGAGCAACAGGGAATGGATCTACTCAGTAGGATCTTCTGGAAACTTGTGACCTGGTCTAGCCACCATCAGAGATGGGATGCTGGGATCAATGGACTTTGCTCTGGTGCAGCATGTTTACCCTTCACCCCCTAGAACCAGACGCAAGGGAAGAGGTGATAACAACAATATAAAGGATAAATAAATGAAGTGCAACTCCCCAGAAACCAGGTTAGGCCACAGGGATCTAGAAGGCTGGATGTTTTGGTGGCTTTTTAGATTATTATAAAGCTCGGTGATTAAAATATAGAGCCAAGAAATGGGCACGTTGCTATTTTGTGAGCTCTGGTTAGATTTACAGCTTTAATATGGGGGAAGAGGGGAGATGGATCGAGTATCTCCTGCCCAGCACAGACAGAGGGGGAGACAGCGTGAAATAGTGTGAAACAGTGTCTCAGTTGCGGGATTTGGTATGACAGGACTGGTGATCGTCGCAGACATGACGTTATGTCTCGGACCCCCACGGATTAGGTCTCACTGTGCAGATTATTGACTTCATTCTAACTCTTTGTGCGAGAGGAGGAAAACGTGCAAGGAATTCTTGGGTCTGTTATGCCTGGGTGCCTGGCAATTTGTTAATCTCCAGCTCTTGTGTTTTTTGCAGGTTCAGCACCTCCAGACAGACTCTGACATGGATCTCGGATTCTTTCTTTTCAAGGTAAGAGGGTTAGGGTGTGAGAGAGGGCAGAAAGGCATTGAAGGCTGAAGTAGTTATTCTCTTGCTTGATGCTTTGATTTCCTGCCTTGGGACCCAAAACACATCAGCCGGAGTTAGTCAGCGGTGGCCCGAGTGATGACGTCTTCTGAAGCCCTTTATTCACACAGTCTCTTTTTTTTTCTATGGTCGTATCCTAATGTGAGATTGTAGTGGTGTTCTTTGTTAAGTTTACATTTAGCTATTCTGCTTTCTCCCATCCACGTCAGGTCAGTTATTCTGAGCATGCGGGAGCTGGACTTTCTTTTCTGTTAAGTTACCAAGATGGTGGGTAGCAAAGAAACACCAGAGTTAACCCCGTGTGCTTGAAAAGAAAAGGCAGCAGGATCTGCGGAGGACTCGGTAAAGATCCCTCTGATATCGCTGCTGGAATGCAGAATTAAAGGTGTTTGTTTATCTAGAGCCCAGCCGAGAGGGAAGAGAAAGCTACTTGTATCTTGTCCATCGCCTCCTGAAATACGCAGTCTGCTCATCCCTTACTTTAGTGAGGAATAAATCATTGGCCCTATAAAGTTCATCAAATAAATACCAGCAGTCATCTTTTTGTCTTCGTTTTGTTGCAGCCTCCTGAGCGGTCGGATCTCAACCCTGAAGGATGAAGCAGGAGCTGTGAGTCCTTGGACTTCCTTTTTCTCTGCCAACCTAGCATTTATCAGATGAAAAGAAATATATTTCGGCGGCCAGACTTGTGTGCTCCAAGGCTGGGGGATACCCATTGTGGTGATGGCTGGGCATTCTCAGCCGTTGCGCAACAGTGACACCTAGTGGGCAGACTTAGTCTTTATTAGTCAGGCTCAGAAGGGAGCTGCAGCTCGTGGTCCTTGGCTAAGGAGGCGAGCATAAACAGAGGTTGGTTCTGATTGACACGAAAGCCCAGAGAGACAGGAGGAAGCCACCAGGCCCAAAAAAGCCTAACAAGTTGGAGAAATGTGCACTTCCAGCTTAACACACAGCAGACGCACATCATTGTCTCATGTTTCTCTATTTTAATTGATCTTCCGGTAAGCTCAGACAGTGCAGTATATGGTGAATAGATCTATGGGTGTGACAGCAAGGTGTAAGCTCCAATGGTACAGGGCAGGGGCAATAATCAAATGAGGGTAAATGCGGTCTATTTTTTTTTGCCCTTCCTTACTTTGGGAAAAGCACACATATCATTTTGCAATGTGTGACCTTTTGCCTGGGTGAAGAAGTGGGCGGGGCCAGATCAGAGTAGGGGGAAGTAGGTGGGTTATGTGTGCCGGCTCTCTGTGTGGGGTAGGCAGGGAAGGGTTAGAGCTATGACATGAGCGATCTGTAAGTGGCTCTGAGGAACAGTGAGACTTGCGGGGACTAGCAGGGCGGCCGCTGGACACGCTGGTGCCCAGGGTGAGGCTTGCCTGTGAGGCCCTTTTGGACTCGCAGTGTGGTGTCCCCCTGGCTTAGGTGCCACTTCCTCCCTGCCTGCTTGCCCGCCCTGTGCGAAGGTCCTGGTATAAGCACCGCTTTATGTATGCGAAATGTAAACAGTAAGTCGTCATTCTGAAAACTTTTGTTTTCCGAACCTGAAGGGCAGTGCGTCCCAAACCCGTCCTGGGGACCCCCACAGCCACTTGGCATGCAAATTTATCTCATGCATATTCACTGTGCAGATCCTGGACACCTGACCGGCTGCGGGTTATCATACTAAAACTGGTGCAAATCCGGTGAAGCGCAGAGGTTACAGCCAAAGCATGGAAAGTATAATGGAGCCCTGGTTTGGAAGTGTCTCCTCTCCTCTGCTTCCACTGAGAATTCTGTCTGCTTTTCCCAGCTAATGCGTTTTCCATGTCCCTTCAGATCTTCATAGATCGCGACCCTACGGTCTTTGCTCCGATCTTAAATTTTCTGCGTACCAAAGAGCTTGACCCCAGGTAGGTGGCAATATGCTTTTGTGCCACGTGTAAAACAAAACATACAATGTAGCAGAGAGAGAACGACGGCCGAGGGAAGTGTGTGTGTGTGTGTGTAAAGTTTATAGCTGTTTCACTGTTACGTACTTCTGCTTCCATCACATATTTGATTTCTCGGGTGACGCCTGCAGATGTTTACACGTCTTTTGAATGGAGTGAAATTCCCATTCTGGGCTCCTGCTCGCTCCTCTGCAGTCTATTCCGAGTTCAGCTGCCTGACCTACCTTCCTGCAGGGTGTGAACTCCCTCTTTTTAAGTCGCCACCTTGGGTCTCCTGCGCTCCTACAGGTGCCTTCACTCTGGAGCTCCTCATTACCGCTGCTCTCTTATCTCCCCCTGGGTCCTTCCTCGCCACCTCTGCCCTTCTCCCCCATCTGTGCTTTCCACCTTGCTGTGCCATACACCTCATGCGTCCTCTTTGGCCATATTCAACTCCCACCTAAAAGTCTCTCTTTTTTTTTTTGCGGGGGGGAATTTTTGGTTTCTGCTCCTTTTTAATTACCTTTCAAGAATATTTGAAAGATGCAGTTGAAGAACAGAGGAAAGAAAACATAAAGAACATTTTTTTAAAAAGCAAGCACAAACGTTTTATCCTCAGATTTCCCACTGAACCACAAATCCCGTAATGGAGGTCTGGAGAAAAAGCAAGTTCTAACTTTCCCCCTTCTTCTTGATCGTAGTAAAACTTAAGAATTCCCCCCCTCCCCCCCCCAGAAGATCAAAGGCCCAGCACACACAGGCAGCAGGACCCTTTCGCATAAGGTTCCATCTTGGATCCGGGGTCCCAAAGCTTATAGGGGTTTTTTTTAAGGTTGCTTTTAAATTTTAAACCCTGTCTGATTCCTGAAACCTCTTATTTACTTATTCCATTTTGTGTCTAGAAAAGCCACATGCAATGTGCATGTGTCTTTTCTAGACAGTAGGCTCTACAAAGCAGGGACAGTGTCTCTTGTGTATCTGCATCGTGCTGCATATGTCCAGCAGTGCCATAGAAATAAATAGAAGTATTACCCACATGTGAGAGGGGAGGGAGGTGTCTGCGTTGATGTAACTGTGGCTCTGCTAGGATGTCTCCTTTCTCTGAAGCTTCCAGTTCTTGCCCTGTGCAGTTGTAAAATTTGCTGATGCTTTTTGCACATGTACTTTACAGGAGAAGGAGTAGCCTAGTGGTTAGAGAGCCAGGAAACCCAGAGTTCAAATCCTACTTCCCCCTTACTGACATTCCTTGGGACCTTGAGCAAGTCAGTTTATCTCCCAGGGCTTCAGATACCCACTTGGATTGTAAGCTCTTTGGGGAAGGGATTTATTGTACCTGAAATCTAATAATGCTGTGAGTCGCCTTGAGCTAGCTAAAAAGCCAAAATCCAAATTAAGCGAATTGATACATTGAAAAGGTGCTTTTTCTCTCCTTCCCTTTGCTGGATCTTTGGTTAGCAGCAGGGCTGGGCTTCCTCTCCCTGCTTTACTTCTATGTTTGAACCCTTCTCATTTCTGTTCCCCAGGGGCGTTAACATCCGCTTGCTGCTCCATGAAGCCGAGTTCTATGGAATAACTCCATTAGGTAAGGCCAGGGAGCCTGCCGCCTTCCCTTTCTGCGGCTCACGTGCGGCCTCTGACTAGTGTGCCTTGGCTTTTTCTCTAGTTCGGCGTCTGCAGCTATGCGAAGACCTGGAGAGATCTTCCTGTGGGAGCGTCCTCTTCAATGGGTACCTGCCTCCTCCAGGTAACAGATGCCTCCTTTCCTTTAAGCTCCTGGCAAGCGCTGCAGCCTTTTGTAGTCGTCACACAGGCCGCCAGTCTCTTGGGGCTTGACAAGCTGCATAACCCTTCCACCAAGTCTTTAGAATGAAGCTATGTAATGTTGATCTCTCTGGAACGGTTTGCACTGCCATTGGAAAGCTGCGGATTTTAGGCTTCTGATAGTATATTGTAGTCGCTGTGCAGATTAGCGGGTTGGATAGCTTCTGCCTGCCTTTAAAGGCTACAGAGGTCACTTTGCTGATTAGGCCCTGTCTGATAACTTTCATCGATTCCAGTGTTCTGGGTATGAGAGAGCAGCTGAGAGTCCCAGGGTGAATGAGTCTGATGAAAGTTTGAGGAAAGGCTGGGTATGTTTCAGCAGGTCCTTCTGGAGGGAAGAAGGATGTGGATGATATAAGACAGCAGTCTTATAGTCCTAACGTCACACTAATATTTATCTAGGTGAGATGCCCTCCGCATAAGTCCCATCCCCAGGCATTTTCTCAATTCTGCCTGACTTTGTCGTGACACAGTTAATGCTTCGTGCTCTCTGTGCACTTATGGAAAACAAAAATGAGTATAAGAAACAGTGAAAGAGCTGTGCCCATTAAAATGACCCACAGAAGGCATCTCATCACTAGTGTGTGCATTTTACGAATGTGAAACGCGCAGTTGGGAATCCAAGCTCCTTGCATCAGGAAAGCCACGGTTCCAAGGCAATCATTCCGGTGGGGTGTGGCAGCGAGTATACACGCTGGCTTCCCAAGGGAAGCAGTGCACATGACATGCTGGCATTCAGCACAGCGACTGCATTTCCTCTTTCCTTAACTAGGAGGGATGCAGATTTTGAAATACACACAATACGTTCCATGCCTTTTTTTTTTTTTTTTATTATTTTGTAGTGTTTCCAGCCAAAAGGAGGAACCGGCACAGTGTGGCTGGGCCCCAGATTATCACAGGACGGCTGACTCCCTTGGAACGGGCACCGGTGAGGAGGAGCAACACCATGCCACCAAACCTGGGGAACGCCGGGCTGCTTGGGCGGCTGCTGGAAGACAGGATGGTTGGAGGAACGGCTGGTACGTGGGTTCTTGCGAGAGTAACGATGCCAGCTGTGTATCTTGATGTCAGCACAGTGAGAGCATAGAGCATATTATCCCCACATTTAAGTCTCACAGTAGGGGGTGGGGGGCTGGGGGGCGTTCACCAGAGGAAAGCCATGCCATATCCGTCTGCATTAGCCAATGGCAACAGAGCAGGCTTTGCAGTGACCGATGACATCACAAACAAGCAGCACATTTTAAACCGCAGTAGGTAAATGCAACCCTTGAATCCGGATTTAGTTTACCTAATTTTGCATATTTCCAGTCAGGCCACGCATGGAATATGGCACTCAGTTGTGGGCACTGTTGAGGAAGGTGAGATGGCTTACAGAAAGGACTAGGACAGTGTTCCAGCAGAGGCTGGGAATCGCATTGATGGTAGACAGGACATAAAATCAGGTTCTAGGCAGAGCTTGAAAAATCCAGGGTGCACTCCGAACATGAATCACAGTGAGGAACGCGTTCCTCGCCGCCCTGCTGATCTTTGATGGCGCCCCGGTGTTAAGTGCGTTGCAGTAGCTGGGCCTTTTCATGCTTGCTTGTTCTTCTGGCCTAGGTGTGAGCAGTGACCCTGGGATGGTTCGAATCATCTGCGGCCACTATAACTGGATCGCAGTGGCATATGCGCAGTTCATAGTCTGTTACAGGTACCGTGCAAGCTTTTTTTAGCCATTTGTTGAATAAAAATATTGACGTGATGAATTAGAAGAAATTTTCAGGTACCTCTGGGCTGAGGTACTGAGCCATAAAGCGAGGGGAATGCAGAAGGTGTGAAGAGAAAAGGACAGGTAATAAATCCAAATAAATAAAAAGAGATGGGAGAGGGTGGGGGAAGATCCTGTGCTGGTGGCACAGAGTTCAGCATGAACTGAAGGCCATTTAGTATTTGTTCTGTAATCACTGTGTAATAATATCGTGTGGCCATGTACAAACTTTCCACTGGTTTTGGAATGGGCAGTGTTAGCAGTACAAGTTAATATCTTGTGAAAATTAAAACCCTCGGGCTGTCGAGAGAGCTCTGTTTCATAAAGAGACATTTGGTGTAGGATAGGGACACTGTCACGTGCTTGTGAAGACTCTTTGCATGCCATCAGGTACGGGTTTGGGATGAAATGGGCAAAGCTCTTTCCAGGGTTTACTGACCTCCTCCACCTGCAAAGCAAAGCCCGTCTCTTTATTAAGTACATAAGAAGTTTCCATACTGGGTCAGACCGAGGGTCCATCAAGCCCAGCATCCTGTTTCCAACAGTGGCCTGTCCAGGTTACAAGTACCTGGCGAGTATCCATGTTACTAATGCTGGTAATGAGCAGTGACTATTCCCTATTGATTAATAGCGGTTTATGGGTTTCTTCAGAAACTTATCCAAACCTTTTTTAAACCGAGCTACACTAGCTTCCCTAACCACATCCTCCGGCAATGAATTCCAATACTATAATGAAAGTGTGAGTTTTTTGTCAGTGCACTAGTGCCCTGAAATTTCAGGTCCCTTAAAGGAGAAGTGGATTATAGGGAGTGAACAAGCACTGAGTGCATGAGGCTTTGGTACCTAACCCAAACCTGCATCTCACCAAGTTAAAGAAGGTCCCTCTGCTTCTCTTCTCGTGCCTGCGGTTTGGTTGAGTTTTTCAAGATTAGATGAAAGTTTTTCAAGATTAGATGAAAGATACCTTGCAAGCTAAATTATAAACAGGTGCTACCATGGGAGTCTCTTGGGCTTCCTTCCTAGTGCCCGCTGATCTGTGCACGTGGTTTTCTATTAGTGAACAAAGCACAAAATTATTACACTATTGGAACTCTTATTCTGTGAGCAAATGCTAAAAATACAGCTGCATAATTATTCTGTTTGGGGAAGTTATTTGTAATTTTATGTTTAATTTGAAGGTGCCTGGTGCGCTGTGTGTTTGTGTGTAAGGAACAAAAAAAAAAGTTCACGCAGAGGTGGCAATGTGCCTGTTTCTCATGGCGCTCTGCCTGGACAGGGGGCTGAAGTGCTGTTTATATGGAAGTTATTGCCCTGCAGAATGGATAACTGACCCAGGTTGTATCTTTTTTTTTTTTTTTTTTTTTTTTAAATTCTGTTTGTCTGACTATGTCAGAATGAAGGAGACCTCGGGCTGGCAGCAGGTCTTCTCCAGCCCCCGCTTGGATTGGGTGATCGAACGGGTGGCTCTGAATGCCAGGGTCATAGGTGGCTCGCTAGGGGACAATGACAAGATGCTGGCTGTGACCTCCTGCAGTGAAATCATCCTGTGGGCCATCCAGACAGACGGGAATGGGAGCGAAATTGGTAAGACTGAGTAGCGTGAATGCTTGCAAAGGAGGTGTGGAGTGGTTTTAATGGCTTCTTGTCGGGGGCCCTGCCCCCCACGTATTGAGCTGCTGGCTCTTGGGTTTGGGTGGCTGAGACATGGAGTGAGAAAATGACCATTGTAACCCCCTACTACCATGCTAAGAGCAGTGACCAGGGGCATCCCTGGCACCTCTTGGAATCAACTAACTTACATTTTACAGGTTATCCATCAGAGGAAAGGTCTCGTGAGTTCAACACATGCAGCCATGTAAACTGTAGGAGCTGGGCTGGAGAGAACGCTCCTCCTTCGTCAGCCAGTGCTGAGTCCATGTTTTCTTTCTGAGCGTACAAGCCTCTTAAGTGCTGACATCCATACAAAAGTTTCCCAGATGCAGCGAAATGTCGTCGTCTCCCCATTTTCCCATTCCTGATGGGGCCCCGGTTAGTCCATGCCATTCGGCACATAATGGACGGTTCTCAGAGGACAAGCGGCATAAGAGCACCACGCAGCCGGGTGATGTCATTGACGGCGCCGACACGCAGAGCGTTTCTCAAAAGCCAAGGAAAACCCTAGAGAGCGTTACCAGGCATATATGTATTCCTCTCTTTCCTTCCTACCCCCTCCCCCTCTAGTGCATCAGTTTGGTCATGACGAATGTCACCCACACAAAATTTACCCACATGAAGGAAGGCAGGGGATTGGTAAAACTTCAGCTGAATGTGGAGTGTAGGAATATAAATATTTTTATAAATGTATATATACATCTGCCTTTTTGTTCCATTTCCCCTTTTTTTATTGGAAGCAGTGAGCTATGCTTTGATTGCGCTTCTGCCTCTGTTGAGCAGTCGCGCGGTGCGCATCTTTGTTTTGTTTGTTTGTTTGTTTGTTTATTTATTTATAGACTTTTATTTATACTGGTATTAATGGGGACATCACACCGGTTCACATTTGAACAGCAGGTTTGAAAATACATATTAACAGGGAGTAAAAAACTGGGGAGGGGATCGCGCAAGTACGAAGGGATGGGCTCCACCTTAACCAGGGTGGAACCAGACTGCTGGCGCAAACCTTTAAAAAGGAGATAGAGCAGCTTTTAAACTAGAACAAAGGGGAAAGCCGACAGTCGCTCAGCAGCGCATGGTTCAGAGAGATGTATCTTTAAAGGATACTAATGATGCATTAGAATTAGGGCATCCCGACAGTGAGGTTCCAATAATTAGAAAAGTAGTCCAAGTGCCTGTAACTAAAAACTCACCTGAGCTAAAAAATTGTAACTTATCCCTATCAATTAAAAAGCAGAATAAAAATACAATCAAAAAACAAACTTTGAAATGTTTGTATGCTAATGCCAGAAGTCTAAGAAGTAAGATGGGAGAACTAGAATGTATAGCAGTAAATGATGACATAGACTTAATTGGCATCTCAGAGACATGGTGGAAAGAGGATAACCAATGGGACAGTGCTATACCGGGGTACAAATTATATCGCAATGACAGAGAGGAGCAGTCGGGAGGAGGTGTGGCGCTTTATGTCCGGGATGGCATAGAGTCCAACAGGATAAACATCCTGCATGAGACTAAATACAAAATTGAATCTTTATGGGTAGAAATCCCTTGTGTATCAGGGAAGACTACAGTGATAGGGGTATACTACCGTCCACCTGGTCAAGATGGTGAGATGGACAGTGAAATGCTAAGAGAAATTAGGGAAGCTAACCAAATTGGTAGTGCAGTAATAATGGGAGACTTCAATTACCCCAATATAGACTGGGTAAATGTATCATCGGGTCACGCTAGAGAGATAACGTTCCTGGATGGAATAAATGATAGCTTTATGGAGCAATTGGTTCAGGAACCGACGAGAGAGGGAGCAATTTTAGATCTAATTCTCAGTGGAGCACAGGACTTGGTGAGAGAGGTAACGGTGGTGGGGCCACTTGGCAATAGTGATCATAATATGATCAAATTTGATTTAATGACTGGAAAAGGAACAGTGTGCAAATCCAAGGCTCTCGTGCTAAACTTTCAAAAGGGAAACTTTGATAAAATGAGAAAAATTGTTAGAAAAAAACTGAAAGGAGCAGCTACAAAAGTAAAAAATGTCCAAGAGGCGTGGTCATTGTTAAAAAATACCATTCTAGAAGCACAGTCCAGATGTATTCCACACATTAAGAAAGGTGGAAAGAAGGCAAAACGATTACCGGCATGGTTAAAAGGGGAGGTGAAAGAAGCTATTTTAGCCAAAAGATCTTCATTCAAAAATTGGAAGAAGGATCCAACAGAAGAAAATAGGATAATGCATAAACATTGGCAAGTTAAATGTAAGACATTGATAAGACAGGCTAAGAGAGAATTTGAAAAGAAGTTGGCTGTAGAGGCAAAAACTCACAGTAAAAACTTTTTTAAATATATCCGAAGCAGAAAGCCTGTGAGGGAGTCAGTTGGACCGTTAGATGATCGAGGGGTTAAAGGGGCACTTAGAGAAGATAAGGCCATCGCGGAAAGATTAAATGATTTCTTTGCTTCGGTGTTTACTGAAGAGGATGTTGGGGAGGTACCCGTAATGGAGAAGGTTTTCATGGGTAATGATTCAGATGGACTGAATCAAATCACGGTGAACCTAGAAGATGTGGTAGGCCTGATTGACAAACTGAAGAGTAGTAAATCACCTGGACCGGATGGTATACACCCCAGAGTTCTGAAGGAACTAAAAAATGAAATTTCAGACCTATTAGTAAAAATTTGTAACTTATCATTAAAATCATCCATTGTACCTGAAGACTGGAGGATAGCAAATGTAACCCCAATATTTAAAAAGGGCTCCAGGGGCGATCCGGGAAACTACAGACCGGTTAGCCTGACTTCAGTGCCAGGAAAAATAGTGGAAAGTGTTATAAACATCAAAATCACAGAACATATAGAAAGACATGGTTTAATGGAACAAAGTCAGCATGGCTTTACCCAGGGCAAGTCTTGCCTCACAAATCTGCTTCACTTTTTTGAAGGAGTTAATAAACATGTGGATAAAGGTGAACCGGTAGATATAGTATACTTGGATTTTCAGAAGGCGTTTGACAAAGTTCCTCATGAGAGGCTTCTAGGAAAAGTAAAAAGTCATGGGATAGGTGGCGATGTCCTTTCGTGGATTGCAAACTGGCTAAAAGACAGGAAACAGAGAGTAGGATTAAATGGGCAATTTTCTCAGTGGAAGGGAGTGGACAGTGGAGTACCTCAGGGTTCTGTGTTGGGACCCTTACTGTTCAATATATTTATAAATGATCTGGAAAGAAATACGACGAGTGAGATAATCAAATTTGCAGATGACACAAAATTGTGCAGAGTAGTTAAATCACAAGCAGATTGTGATAAATTGCAGGAAGACCTTGTGAGACTGGAAAATTGGGCATCCAAATGGCAGATGAAATTTAATGTGGATAAGTGCAAGGTGATGCATATAGGGAAAAATAACCCATGCTATAATTACACGATGTTGGGTTCCATATTAGGTGCTACAACCCAAGAAAGAGATCTAGGTGTCATAGTGGATAACACATTGAAATCGTCGGTTCAGTGTGCTGCGGCAGTCAAAAAAGCAAACAGAATGTTGGGAATTATTAGAAAAGGAATGATGAATAAAACGGAAAATGTCATAATGCCTCTGTATCGCTCCATGGTGAGACCGCACCTTGAATACTGTGTACAATTCTGGTCGCCGCATCTCAAAAAAGATATAATTGCGATGGAGAAGGTACAGAGAAGGGCTACCAAAATGATAAGGGGAATGGAACAACTCCCCTATGAGGAAAGACTAAAGAGGTTAGGACTTTTCAGCTTGGAGAAGAGATGACTGAGGGGGGATATGATAGAGGTGTTTAAAATCATGAGAGGTCTAGAACGGGTAGATGTGAATCGGTTATTTACTCTTTCGGATAGTAGAAGGACTAGGGGACACTCCATGAAGTTAGCATGGGGCACATTTAAAACTAATCGGAGAAAGTTCTTTTTTACTCAACGCACAATTAAACTCTGGAATTTGTTGCCAGAGAATGTGGTTCGTGCAGTTAGTATAGCTGTGTTTAAAAAAGGATTGGATAAGTTCTTGGAGGAGAAGTCCATTACCTGCTATTAAGTTCACTTAGAGAATAGCCACTGCCATTAGCAATGGTTACATGGAATAGACTTAGTTTTTGGGTACTTGCCAGGTTCTTATGGCCTGGATTGGCCACTGTTGGAAACAGGATGCTGGGCTTGATGGACCCTTGGTCTGACCCAGTATGGCATTTTCTTATGTTCTTATGTACAGTGCAACAACAAGAGAAATAAAAAACAAAACAAAAAATCTTAACAAAAGGTAACTGTCCAAATTGTCGATATAGGTGACAATATAACATCCTAGTAATATATGTATGGGTGAACATCATAACTGCATGGTCAAATATACATGGGATAGAGACAGACTAGGTGGCTAAGAAAGAATAGGGGAGAGGATGACTAGTCCGGATATGCTTGTTTAAACAGCCATGTTTTTAGCTTCTTTTTAAATTTGAAGGAGCATGGTTTGACAATGTGACCATGGTGGCTTATATCAATTGACAAGGGGGAACCAGGAGTTGAACGGTGGCCCACGAAGCTCAGGAGTTGTTTCTTTGGGCGGAACAGCATCTAGCTATGCTAGCAGACTCTCATATTGCTGGAGTGGACAATGTACAAGCGGACTTTCTCAGTCACCAGAAGCTGGATCCCGGAGAATGGAAGCTGTCGGAGGAAGCGATGGCTCTGATCTGTCGCCGGTGGAGTACTCCTCACCTGGACTTGATGGCATCGTGGAAGAATGCCAAAGCACCCCGATTCTTCAGTCGCAGAAGAGAACATGGAGCGGAGGGAGTAGATGCTCTAGTGCTCCCTTGGCCCTGAGGGATTCTTCTTTACGTGTTCCCTCCATGGCCTCTGGTAGGAAAATTAATAAGACGAATAGAAAATCACCCCGGTGAAGTGATTCTGGTGGTGCCAGAGTGGCCAAGGCACCTGTGATTCGCGGACCTGGTCAACATGGCAGTGTACGGTCCACTGAGACTTGCGCATTTACTGAAACGTCTGCGGCAGGGTCCAATATTTTCAGAGAGGGCGGATCACTTTTGTCTCGTGGCTTGACTTTTAAGAGGAGACAGTTGAGAGAGGATATCCAGAGGATGTCATTTCCACCTTGATGCAGACTAGAAAGACTTCCACATCTTATCATATGTAAGGATTTGGAAGGTCTTTGAGTCCTGGTGCATGAGTCAAGGGATAGTCTCGACTCAGGCCTCGATAGCTCACATCTTGGCATTTTTGCAAAAAGACTTGGCCTTTAGCTCTCTTAAGATTCAGGTTGCGGTGTTGGGCTGCCTGTGAGGCAAAGTGCATGGATGGTCGTTGGCTACTCACCCAGATGTGGTTCGTTTCCTTTGGGGGACAAAGCATTTGCATCCTCCTGTGCGGAAGTTATGTCCCTCTTGGAACCTCAATTTAGTCCTTAGAGGGTTGTGTATGGCTCCTTTTGAACTTTTAAGAAGGGCAACGATAAAGGATCTTGCTTTGAAAGTGGTGTTTCTGGTAGCCATTTGTTCTGCCCTGGAGAATCTCGGAGCTTCAAGCATTGTCATGCAGAATCTTTTCTGAGCATCTCTGATTCCAGGGTATCTTTGAAGACTGTGCCCTCTTTTCTCCTAAAATTTGTGTCAGTGTTTCATTTGAACCAGACTGTGGAACTTCCAGCCTTTTCAGATTTGGACACGTCGGCCCTGCAAGATAAAGACTTACGATGTTTGGATGTGAAGCGGGCCTTGTTGTGTTACCTCAAAATCATCAATAATTTCAGGATGTCTGACCATCTCTTTGTGCTTTGGAGTGGTCCTAAGAAAGGTCAGAAGGCTTCAAAGTCTATGATAGCAAGATAGTTGGAAGAGGCAATAAGCTTAACTATATCTGTAAGGGTCATCCAGTTCCGGAGGGCTTGAGGGCGCACTCAGTTCGATCTCAGGTGACTTCTTGGGCATGGTCAGTTGGTGTCACCACAAGAAATTTGTCGGGCGGCTACTTGGAAGTCATTGCACACTTTCGCCAGATATTATCGGTTGGATATCCAAGCCCCGGATTCCATGGGCTTTGGTAAGAGTGGTCTTCGAGTGGGACTCTCCGAGTCCCACCCTAATTAGGGAAGCTTGGGTACATCCCAGGAGTCTGGACTGATCCAGGTTTGAACGGGAAAGGAAAATTTGGTTCTTACTTGCTAATTTTTGTTCCTGGAATACCACGGATCAGTCCAGAGTCCCGCCCTGTATGGGGAAAGTCTGCTCGTATTTCTGGCTTGATTCTGGTTTCTTTAGGATGCAGAGCTGCTTAAAATTTCAAGTTTGTTCTCCTGGTTTGGATTTTGAGTGTATGGCGAGGTATGCGCGTACCTGCTGAAATAGATGTGTCGAATAGACATCCCTAGCACATACCTGCTAAAGGTTGCTAGGCTTTTCCTTAGCTTTCCAGAAATTCTCTTTGAGGCGGTGCTGTCTAACATCACCAGTTATCCCGCTGTCCTCTGAGAACACCCATTGCAGGTAAGCGTCTCTACTTTTTGCAGTTGCCTTTGCCAGCCAGTGTGTATAGTGCCACTAGTCCTTTATCTTAGTTTGCTGTGGCGTTCTCTAGTGCCTGGGTCTGAATTTCTCAATCATTGTGGATGTGTGCCTTGCAGGAGTGTTCAATCTGGGCGTTCCAGCCGAAGCCCTCTTCTTTGTTGGGAATCAGCTGATAGCCACAAGCCACACGGGCAAAGTCGGAGTATGGAACGCAGTCACAAAGCACTGGCAGGTGAGGCAGGGGAACCTCATGTAGCATGACGTAATATTTATATGGTGCCCAGGATTTCCCTGGCATGCTTCTCTAGTTAGCAGTGTTTTGAATTTGTATGTGGCTTAAGGAAATAAAATCGTGAACTTGGGAGTAACTATTGGCGCTGCCGATTCCCATAACTCAGGTAATTGGGTTATATTGAATCCTTGGTATCAGAACACCCTCCCTGTTTCGCTGATACATCCAGAGCAGTGTCCTGGTTAGCAGTTGTATGGATGAGATAGATAAACAGCCTGTGCCCGGTTGTGGTTCACATGTACAACACATGAATGCCACTGGTTGCGGTTTGTAAGGTGTGATTGGGAGAGTCCTGATCAGAGTCTGTTGTTGCTCTCTTGGCAGATTCAGGACGTGGTACCGATCAATAGCTATGACACGGCAGGGTCCTTTCTGCTGCTGGGCTGCAACAATGGATCTATCTACTATGTAGGTAGGTGATTACGCACCCTCCTGCTGCTGTGATGCAGCGCCTTCAGAGAATGTTGTTAGGACTGATGGTTGTTATTAGCTAGCAGAATTAGCCGTCTTCTCATGCATATGGCAAAAGGGTGGATGAGGTGTGTATTGTGTGTGTGTTTGCATGCCGAGGGATGGAGAGAGAGGGCTGGGACCTGGGTTTGATTCCCAGCCCTGCTCTTCCACTACCTAGGGTTGGCTGGGGATATCGGAGGCAGTATTCACAGTTCCTGGGGTGAAGGGATCCCAGTGGCCAGATTCAGGGTCCACAATCACAGGGTTTTGGAGGGGGCCCTGGGGTATGGCCCCTGGCTGAGGACTATCATTGCAGCGACTGGACTGGGTACATCAGGAGTGGATATAAAATTAAAACAGGGGATTCAGTCTATGAGAGGCGCAAATGAAAGCTCCTGGTGCCGGATATCAACCCTGGTTCCTGACTGAGCGGGAGCCAAACTGCCAGGTCAGAAATAAAAAGTCTGTGCGAATCGTGTGCCAGTCTTGGCTGATGCTAAGTGAGTGACCCTTTGTGCCCCACCGCCATCTTGCCCATCACTTGGAGTAAGAGGCCATTCAGAGTTAGCGCTAATTGAATGGCTAGACTTTATGATGACACAAATTCTCCAGCATAACGTCCAGGCCAGGAATCCAGAGAAGTTCATGTAGTGCAGTGCTGGCCAAGACTTCTAAGCTGACTTTGACGCTATGGAAGGGCCTTCTTCTGTGCTTGAGCTTGTGTGTGCCACACTGCCTTCTCTCTGCTGGTTTAACAGTCTGACCTGCCATTGTATAAGAATGTGCTGCTCTTCTGTCAGTGAAGCCCTTAAACTTGTTGGTTTGTTGTCAATAAATGAGGGGTCGGCAGGTAGGGAGGTTACTCTGTGTTGTATTAAGTATGGAGACATGTACGCTTATGTACCCAGGGAGAAGGAGCGATGTCCTACAAGTGCTGCGGCTTCTATGGCTGGCAGCTGGGATAGGTCCTTAGCAGTGTAGAGCAGAATAACTGGTCAGACTGGATGGGACCAATTGCTCTTCATCTACTATGGTCTTATGTTCCTTTAATTTTTCTTGTACCTCCTTGATCTGCCTGAGGCAGTGAATCCCTCCCTTCCTGAAGTTCAGGTAACCACTGACTGCTTTTTTTTTTTCCCCCCCCTCCCAATTCTCAGATGTTCAAAAGTTTCCTCTGCGGATGAAAGACAATGACCTGCTGGTCACCGAACTCTATCGGGATCCCTCAGAAGATGCCATCACTGCTCTCAGCGTCTACCTCACCCCAAAAACAAGTGCGTGGCAGGGAGCTGGCTAGAACCCACCCCGGGGCTCGGTACCTTGGGTTTTATCCAACTTCCTGCCAAGCCGTCTGCCTCTTTGTTTCAGGTGACAGTGGGAACTGGATTGAGATTGCATATGGGACCAGCTCGGGGATGGTGCGTGTCATTGTCCAGCACCCCGAGACCGTAGGATCGGGACCCCAGCTCTTCCAGACGTTCACTGTGCATCGCAGCCCCGTGACAAAGATTATGCTGTCCGAGAAGCACCTCATCTCCGGTACTGCACATCACATGTGTGCACAGCTCTGTACAAGAGTCCCAGTATTACAGGAGGAGCACTAACTGGTACAGGCAGTGTCCAGACCCTTCCCTGAAGGCTTAGAGGCTAGCCATTAACCGTAATAGCGACAGACAAGATGCAAGAGCTTGAGCCTCGGCAGTTAGAGGAATGTAAAACTTACCAGCTGCCATGTTTTACTGATGATAGCCGCGTGTGTGTGTGTGTGTGCGTGCGTGCATCCCATTGAGTCACCCCCAGCAGATTTTCATAAAACCTAACTCTGCAGTGCTCCTTTAACCTGGTCTCTGGTGTCAAAAGAGCTGCCCTGGGAACCCTGAAGGTCCTTCTGTGATTTCTGAGCCTCCCTGGCAGTGATGAGAGATTGTTCTGTTGCAGTGTGCGCCGATAACAATCACGTCCGGACGTGGACCGTGACCCGCTTCCGAGGGATGATCTCCACCCAGCCCGGTTCCACCCCACTGGCCTCCTTTAAGATTCTTTCCCTGGAGGACATTGACGGCCATGCGTGTTGCAGTGCCGGTACCGACATTGGTACGTGGGATCGTCGCTCGTGCTCGTCGCATGTCGCTAACATGGGACATCGCCTTCCTTCCTCCCTCCGGTCATCCTCCCAGAACGTAACCTGTGGTGCCAAGGAAATGGTGTGCAGGGCAGGCGCCAAGTCCTCCTGTGTAGTGGTCAGGTTTGAAGCTGATGTTACTCCGGAGGGTCGGGGGGTCTGTTGGCAGTTGTAGGGCATCAATGTGCAGTTCTCCAGATGTCAGCTCAAGTCTGAGGTAAACAAAAGGAGAGGCAAAAACGAAACAAATTCAAAGAGATAGCCAGAACATAAAACAAAGGGGACAGGACAGACTGTAAAATGTGTTGATTTTATAAAATACAGGAAAAGCTTTACAACTTAAAAGCAATGTGAAAACTTAACAAAATTGATAGAATATAAATTCTTTGCATCCTTCCAACATGGCCTTATTTTGGAAAATTGCCTCCATAAGAGGAAATTGGTAGTCAAAGATTTTAATATAAATGAAAGGGCATAAGATAGATAAAGCTGTATCTGCATAAAAAAAGTATGGATTTCCAGGAAAATCTTTGTTCTCTCCCAGACTACTTCTCACCAAGAGGTCAAATCATCCAAATAGATTGGGGAAGCTTAGGCACCTCTGCGCTCGCATTTACAAAATTACTCCCTACGTGATTTTTGCTTAAGCTTCTTACAGGTTTCTTTGTGGTTTAAAAATTCTACATTTATGTTACATTTTACTCTTTGGCCTCCTTTGGTTTATTTTCTGCCGGTTAATTTCTTGAATTTATTATTTTATTTTTTTTTGCTTTTGCCGTTGGTTCAGGTCTTCAGTGCATCTGAGATAAGTCTTCCAGGTTGGATTTAGGGATAGGTAATGTAGGCATCAAATGTTCATAGGTGCTAGAGCACCGCTGCCACAGCCGTGCCACCGGGACTGCACTCCGCTGTCCCCTGTACCGGCGCCCTCCCTGCAGCCAAAACTCCTGGAAGGCAGTTCAGGGCGGGGCCTGCCAGCCCTCACGTGCTGAGAGGCCCCTGTGGTGCCCGGCCCCTCACACAGGTTTTCGTGGTAGTGAGAGGCCCAGGCGGGAGGGGGGCAGGGCTCGCACTGAATTTCCTTCTCAAAGTTGCTGCAGGGCAGGTGCTGCTATGGAGGATGGAAGTGGGGACTCCGAGATGAGTGGGTGGGCGACACGAGGAGACGATCAGGGAAAGAGTGATCAGACCATCTCACTCTCCACCTCACAGTCTCTCTCAAGTGCCTATGGACGCCTCGGCCATTTAAAACCCAATAATGCTGGGTTTTAACTTCTTCTCTGCCTTAGGTCCCTTCGGAGAGAGAGATGATCAGCAGGTCTTCATCCAGAAGGTGGTCCCTGATACAAATAAAGTTTTTGTGAGGCTCTCTTCGACTGGGAAAAGGTACAGCTCTGCTCGTCTTTCCACCCTCTAGGTGCGATGTGTTAGCACAGCAGAAGAGACCAAAACTCCCATCACTGTAAAATTAGCAGATGTCTTAAGGGGGTTTCGTCCTTGCAGCAGGCACTAAAATCTGTATTGGTATGCCGGGGCTCCGACGCCGAGACCTGTGCTCAACGTGTGCTGCCTGCTTTGCAGGATTTGTGAGGTGCGCTCCGTGGACAGCACGGCCATCACCTCCTTCACCGTCCACGAGTGCGAGGGCTCCAGCCGCATCGGGTCCAGGCCACGGCGTTACCTCTTCACCGGCCACGCCAACGGCAGCATCCAGATGTGGGATCTCACCACGGCCATGGAAGTGTGCAACAAGGGGGAGCAGAAGGGTGAGAGCCAGCCACTGGAAGCTGAGAAAGCCCAGAGCAATCTCATTATTCCTACTGGTTGTGATGGTTTAATGACCTGCACGCTTTATTGAATTCTAACTCTCAGTACTTGAGGCCTAATTTGTTACGGTTTATCCCCCATGGACACAGAATGGGGGGGACTGAAGTCTTGGTAAATCAGGATCGTGGCGAGATTAGCAGACGACCTTTCTGTTTAGTATTAATATGTTCCTCTGTCTATGCCAGGAAATGATTCTCCATATGTTTGTTTTTTTTTTGTGTGGCCGAAGCTGTTTGTGAGCTGATGTCCAGCTGGCAGCCCTGATAGCTGAAGTCCCCTAGACCCCCTGCTCTTGTATACATTGGAGCTCTGGCACTGGGTGCTGATGCAGGCCTCTCTACCAGGGGAGGGGGGGTCTAAGGGCAGGGCAAGTCAGAATCTAGTATTGGGGTGGAGAGTGACTGCATATTGCTGCCATTAGCAAGACCTTTTGCTCACCATTTACCTTGGTAAGTTGTTGTTTTGAGCAGGATTTTATTTGGAAGTATTCATTGTTTTCTGTACCGGAGGTGGGGGGGGGGGTCTGTAGATTCCTCTGCTGCTCATCCAGAGAGCAGTGACTTGGTGCAAGGGCTCATCTCGTCCCTCTCTTCCAGAGCTGGGAGGGCTGACCGAGGAAGAGCTGCTTCAGCAGCTGGACCAGTGCGACCTGGCCCTGACCCGCACGCCAGACCTGAGCCCCGCAGTCTCCTTCACGCACTCCGCTACGCCACGGGCCTCCATATCCAGGTAGGTAGGGCTCGCTCTGTCGGGGCTGCACTTTACCAGTAACTCCTTATTTTAGGGGCTTCTTCCCCAGAAGCAGCCATGTTTTCTCCCAGTGCCGCAGCTGGCTGCATATGGACTGCATCTGATTGGTCCATGTTGGCTGTGATCTCACAAATGACATGGGCACTGCATCAGCCAATGGGGTCGCATTCTGTTGGAGGCAATCTGTGGGCAGCCACCCCAGTGGGGTTCAGAGAGAGCCACTTGAGGTTTGTGGCAGCAAATTGTTCAGGAGGTGGGTATTGCTATGTGCCCTCTGGAAATCCTGCACAGTATCCAAGGGCTATGTTTCTTTGTGAGATCCCCTCTCCCTGCCTTCCATTCACTCCGTGAGCCCCTTGCTACTCTGGTGTCAGCGGCTTGCCAGGATACAGACAGAATGATGGGGAATGTCCCTGGGACAGTTCTAAGCGCTGGGATACATGTCCCGAGCCAGGAGGACAGCGGCTGCAGCAGGCCCGGGACCTCCTTTCCTGGGTGACCGATTATTTTCTTTGCTAGCGGACCTGACATTCTTTCTAGTACTGCTGCTTTTGAAATGCCTTTCCACTAGCGGCAACTTGATCTTATCTTTTTTTTATATTTCTGGTTTGGGCTTTGCAGTTTCCTTCCTCCCTGTGTGTAGCAGTGCTCCTTCAGAAGCACTGTGTGAGCCCCGCAAAGAGAGCACAGAGCTTCAGTGACCGATGGAGTGGTTCCCACAAGCTCACCGTATCTTTTAATGCTAAGTTAGAGCCTTTCCATTCAGCCGGCTTCTTGTTCTCAAGAGCCGCTGTGCTGGTGGGGAAACCTATTCCCCTGCCTAATTGGCCTCTTCACTTTCTTACATAGGGGCAAAATAGCGGTAATAGTAAACTCAGAGTGGGGCCCACTGGAGAACTTGTGTAGAAAAGTCTCTGTCCTGCTGTCACCCCCTGCAGAAGCAGCACGGGGCTGTAGGGCAGGACTAGAGCTGGTCTTCTGCCTAACCAGTGCCCTCCCCCGCAGGTGGAGCCCTTGGGTTCCGGGTTCCACGTATGCTTCTGTGCACTGAGCTCCGGACTTTGTACAACCCCCGGGCTTTCAAAATCCCACCTCCCACCCCCTTGCTACATAATTTCATTTCCTTGGGGGGCGCTTTTGCTACCCCAAACCACATGTTTCTATGAAAGCACGGGATAAATACAGGGGATCTCTAAGGAAGTGATGAGAATTATAATGGGCAGACTGCATGGGCCATACGGTCTTTTTCTGCCCTCTTGTTTCTGTGTTTCTTTGTTACATTGTACTTTAATAATTTTTAATTGAAGACAAAATACACTATAAATTGTTTTCTCCTAGAAGGCAAAGGGCAATTTTCTGTGGACTTCATGTGTGTAAAATGGCGTTCTGATCATTGCCCGGCCTTTGTGGCTGTAGACACACGAATGCTCTGTAATAGCAGAGTACTTTTGCCCTCTGGAAGAAGTGCGCGTGCAGAGTCTGCACACGTTCGTCTAGCTGCTGGGAAACTGACAGCCGCAGAGGGCAATGAGGTCATGTGAGGGAGTGTACACGTGTAAATGTATTTTTTTTTTTCCCCTTCCCCTTTCAGCTATCAGTTTTTTAATGGAGACTTACACTAGTTTTGTAAAATTGATTTAACAGTAAAATGGGGCACATCAGATGTGCAGGATTCTAGCTGATGAATCCCTTCACTGATCTTGCTGTTGGCTCACACACCCCTCTCTCGCTCTCTCTCTGCCTCCCTCACAATGCTTTGAAATTTTAAATATTCAGAGGCACATTTATACTTATGACTTTTTTATTTCTCCTCCATCTAGCCTTCAGTCTCAGGCCAGTGACTACATCCAAGACAGAGCCAGCAAAAACGGCCTAAACACATTTTCCAGCTTATCCCGTGTTGGCCGAGAGAGCCTTCCGGTGCCACTGAACAAGTCACGTGAAAGCTACGCAGGGGCGTGCAGTCTGCAGTCCCACGCTGCAGGGAGCCAGGTGTCGCTGAACAAAAGTGACTCACTCTCTGGGAGCCCGAAGCACTCACGGCCCCAGCTGGATCAGTTCTGCGATGAAGTCAGACTCCGCCGGGCTGGGCCTGCTGCAGACGCAGCCTGCGGCGGGAGCGAGTCCAAGGCAGTCTATGGGGTCCGGGGAGGCAGCTTCGTGGAGCGCTGTCAGGAGCTGGCGAGATCCACAGAGTTTAATCAATTGGACGTGAGAAGGCTCAGCCATTCCAGAGAAACAGAAGGGCATTTTGGGTCGAAAAGCAGGAGCCTGCGTTCCTCTGGTGGTGCAGTGCGGAAATCTCCTAGTCTGAGCTCGGCCTCCCCCACTAGAACTGCATCGCCGTCCGTAGCGCAAAATGTTACACCCCCTGCAGGAAGTGATGCCCCCGCAGGTTCCACAAACCTTCCTTCGGTGTCTCAGAAGCCCAGGTTAAATGAGACCTCTTTTTAATTCCAGTTGAGAAACGTGCACCTTTTTAATGACTCACAGGAGAGAAATGATTCTAGTTCTTTTCTACTTGAAGCCCCACTGTATCCTGGGACTTGTAGTACTGAGCGTGAAGGGTTCCTAAGTGCCCCTCCCTTTCATTGCTGCTCCGTGCCGGTAATGACATTATTGTATGAGCTTTTCATGATCTCTCCTGGCTCACGTCCGTCTTCTGTTCTGGGCACCTGCTTTGTAGTCGTTGAAGTGAAGAAATAACCAAAGACTGAATTTGAGGAACCAGAGCTACTTCTGAAGCTCCCTATGTGACTGAGACATCAATGTCTTTCAAAGAAATGCCTTAAGAGAATGCAGTATTGTAAAAAGGGCTGTGTTAAAAAAAAAAAAAAAAGGATTCTTTTAAAGACTTAAACCTCCCCCTTTATGTTGTCCCGCTGCCTCCTGAACCTGGGGGTGCTTAGTGAGCGACCGAACATGAGCACCCTCGCTGATCTTTAGTGCCTTCTCCTGAAGTGGACTCTGTTCTGCTCATACTCCCCGGATCAAACCCAGTTTAAAATGCAGGCCTTCCTTGCTGGCTAATCCTGGCCGACCGGCACAGAACATGGTCAGATTTGGAGCAGGTCCCATGAGGCCTTTGGGGTCCTCTTTCCTATCTAGGCAAACAGCGGAAAGATCTGTTTCCCCCCCCCCCCCCCAGGATAGGCTCATTTGCAAACACCGTTCTGTTACAGCCGAGCATAAGCTAGAACAAACCACAGCAATCGATGGATTTCTCCGTGCCTTATCGCTGCACACACCAAAAGAAGCCATTTGAACAATTTATAGGTATTTATTTATTTTTTTTTAATTCTAGCATTGCCCTAGAGTTGTAATTTTCGGATCACCTAATATCTTACCGTACCTTGTACTCTCAGGGCTGAGATTAGCAGGTGAGTGGGGGAGAGAGCGTGCAGAAAGGGAATGTGAGAAGATTAACATGGACCAGGAGCCAAAGTGAAGAGGTTTAGGGATAAATCGTAAGAAGCAGCATTCAGAGCCCGAGCCTCTCATGTGGTGTGCCAGCCACGATTGTCCATATCTGGCATGGCCACAGAAGCAGAAAGATCTCGCTGTAGTTCCGTTTTTCAAACCTTAATCCTTGTGCTTTATTAATGCGCTGCTGCTTACACATGTACGAATGGAACGGGATGCTGAGATAACGTAGTCTGGGTGGTTACCTGGAGGCTTGACCCCCTTTTTAAGCGGTTGTACCCTGTTCAGTTCATTCAAAGATGTGATTTAGGATGGGGAGGTGAGCCGGAGAAATGATTCCTTCATTACACTTCTCCCCACTGTCCAAACCAGTAATCACAGCTTTCAGGCAAAGACCCGAAGGCACATTTATTCTGTTCTCGTACACTTGTGCCTCTTACTGATTGATCCATCAGTGGAAAGCAGAAGGTTCCTTGGAGAACTTTTAACATTGTTCTCGGCAAGAGGTAGGGTTGCTGGGAAGTAGGCCAGGTTTCAGAGGGAGAAAGGCCTAGAAAAGCCACAGACACTTTGATGTTATGGGTCCGTTGCTTGGAGTCGTAATTTCCAAATGATCTTTTCAACTCTTCCTAGAAAAGCTGCAGTGAGGCTGTGTAGTTGTGGTCACTGTTTTGGAGTTGTGCCAGCAGATTATCTTCTGTGGCTCAGCTCTTGATGCTTAGTGGATTCACCAGTTGTTGAACTTCTACTTTACTTCAAGTTATTCTTGGCTCCCCTTGACTCTACTCTGGCATGGCCTTCCCTTTACATTTTATAGCTTCCCTGGTTCTACCCAGCATTATTCCTTCTAAAACCAGCAGATCTCTGCCCGTGGGCGTACCTTCATGTCTCATATTTAACTTTTCATTTTAACAAACGAGGGCAGAACATAGTCCAACCCAGGGGTTCTCAACCCAGTCCTGGGGACACACCTAGCTGGTTGGGTTTTCAGGATATCCACGATGAATATGCATGAGGTAGTGTGGCAAATCTCTCTCCTGCATATTCATTGTGAATATCCTGAAAACCTGACTGGTTAGATGTGTCCCCAGGGACTTGGTTGAGAACCACTGGTTTAACTATACCTACAGTATCTGAATGAAATCCACTTTGAACATAATTCAAAGAAAGAAAGAAAGTGATTTTCTTTACGAAAAGACCTGGCCTACACCAGAATAAGTAACAGCCTTTCCTCCATGTGAAAATGCTTTTAATGTTTAAAGGTCAATTTTGTGTGTGCAGCCTGGGCCAGCCCAAAGGATTCCATGCAATAAATTCATTAATCGGTGCTGGATTGTAAAGCATAAACCTGGTGCTATGTTTTTAAAATGAAGCTATATGTGACTCTGTAAACTTTGGAGTGATCTGATGGCCATTTTCCATCACGGTGATGGTGGTCCTACATTAGCTGTTAACCCAACCTTAACATGGTTTTTAAGACTGCACAAAAATGGTTGTGTGGTCTGACTGCACTCGGTGTCGATTCTGCTGTTCATGTATCCTGTATCCACTCCTGTTTAATATGTGAAGTATATCCAATTTGTACCTGTATAGAAGGTGCCTATATTAAATTGGACAGCGTAACTTCTCACCTTAAAATCTAATTATGCTTTATCCTCTGTATATCACCATGCATGTTGCAGGGTCTCTAGGGTTATTTATTTATTTATATATTTATTTAAACTCTTTTAATATACCGATGCTCAAGACACACATCTTATCGTACCGGATTCTAGCAAAACCAGGGGTAACCAATTAAGTAGAAGAAAGTTACAAAAAACAGGGTGCAGAATTCAGGACAATTAAGAGAGTAAGAATTAGTTTAACACAGTGCTAGTAAAGCAAATTGTTGATTACATAACAAGCAACGTATACTGGTTACTCCAATTAGGCTCGCTTCTTCATCCCCTGCTGAGGTTTTGTTGCTGTTTTGAGCTCCTTTCTTCTCATCCTGATCAGGGTAGCTGAGGTGATAGCAACGCCTGAGAAACCAATCGGGTTAATGCAGGTAGGTTGGTGGTGGCTGGGTATTGCTCAAGAAGGTAATCGGAAAAAGAGGGGGCATCTAAAGAAAGCATGAGCTAGCAACACCATAAACCTCAGAGCAGCTGGTGTTAGGTTTTGTAGGGTTTGGGTGGACCCTTGGACACTGTGGCAGCTGACCACGCCCATGGGGGGGGGAAGTCCCGTGAGGGGCCACAGGTCAGGCTCAGCTCCGCACACACAAACACAGATTATATCTTATGAAGCCACCAGAGGTGGCAATAGTGAGTAGAAGATGGAGCCCAGCTGGGCTAGTATTCCTCAGGGTGCTGGAACAGCAGCTTCTCCGGTAGCAGTGCTGTAGGAAGAAGAACTGAGAAAATGAGTACACTGAGATATTCACAGAGTCCCAAATATGAAGAAGCCCCGAGACAGGGAGAGCTGGCCCTCGAGGAGCGAGTACCAGATCCCTGGGCACAGAGACTCATTGTCAAGTACTCTCGCAGCAGTTCTTCGTGGAAGATGGCACGGGTGCAGGAACGGAGGCAGGCCCTTGAGCGAGTACCTGGTTCCAGGGAAACAGCTCTGAGGGAGTAGATGGTAGTAGTACTCACAGATGGTGTCTGTAGCGAATTCTTCCAAGTAGAAGAGGAGATGGACACAGGCAGCGAGTCAGGGAACATGGGCCCTCTAGGAGCGAGTACTGGTTCGTGATAGCGACCTGAAAGAAGCAGAGAGGCCCCCGAGGAGCGGGTACCTCGTTAACAGCAAAGAGTCCAAGTAGAAGTTGGAGACAGAGTTGCTGGGTACGGAGAGCGAATTCCATCCATAGGAAATCTCTTGCTAACTCAAAGGCTAGCAATAAACAACAGGCTTAAATATCCAGGCAGCGTGACATCATCACAGGGGGACGCCCCTGAGATTCACGCCATAGAGGAAATAAGAATGAGGGCCGCATAGCGAGCGTGCCCTAAGGTACCTGAGGAGCATGGCAGGAGGCAGCGCCCAAGCCGGTCTGGGGACGCCGGAGAGGACGGCAGGCATACGCCATGGCAGCCAGACGTCCACAGGGAGCAGGAGTTGTCGCAAAAAAAGAAAGGTAGGCGGAGTGAAGCCATTGGGCCGTGACGTTGCAACAGCTGGATTGGAGCCAACAGGCTCTAGCTGTCTAGAAACCAACCAGGTTGATGGCATTAGCTTGTTGATGACCTGGTTCCATCCAGTAAGGTCACAAGACCTAAGCAGACAGATGTATGGGCAAATGTATAATTAATTTTTTAAGTGTTTTGATTTTTACAAAGCTCAGGTCATAAAACATGGCAGTTGGGATGAGGGGAGAGAGTTGTAGAATGTTGAATTAAGTATGGGACATTTATATGCTTATCTATTCAGGATGGAAGAGAAACAAAGATGAAGACAACAGAAGCCGTCTTGCATAAGAAACAATATCTTACAAGCAGCCAAGCTTCTATGGCAGGCAGCTGGGATATATCCTTAGAGATGTAGACCTTTAAAAATAGGCAGAATGGATCAGCGGGTTGGTCTTTAGGTGCCATCAGCTTGGGTAACTGAGTCACTGTATCCTTCCGCAACCAAAGCTGTAACCTGTATGCCAAGTCAGTCCTCATACAGGGGTAGGACTGGGTTTTGAGTGTCTTTGTCATGCACCTGAGGGCTGTTAGTGCCTTGTCCTGGATATTTTTATTTATTCTTTTTTTTAGAAGAGGTTAAAGTTCATTAGAAAGAGGTAAAGGGTTATGTCTCTTTTTACCTTATTCCTTTTCTTTGAAAAGTACAGTGTGCCGAAGATGTCCTGCTAGGAAGTAGTGTAGTGCTGGCTTACATTGACCGCCAATATTTCAGAATGTCCATTTACTGGGCATTAATTTAAGCAAGACCATCTAATGTAATGGATTCTTGAAGTCAATATGGTGCTACACCTCTGAATGCCGGTGTGCTCTCATTATGGTCAGTGAGCTGGTGTTGTGATTAATCAATCCACAGTCTCATCACTTCAGCTGTCTAATCTAAACACCACTCTTTCCATTATGATAATTAATCCTTGAAAGAAGAGTACAGGAAGGAATGATGCTTATACACTGAAGATTCTCCTTGGAGATTGGTGCTCACCTTGACTGACAAAGCAAGGGGAGGCCCTTTCTAGGGAGTATAGCGAGATTTAAGATTGCTTAGAGGGCTTTTCCAATCTGTGTGCATAAGTGATATATGTATTATACTATAGTGCTCTTGGTGCATGCAGTACCATGTAAGTCGTGTGCTTATGAAGTCCTTGCCCCAATGAGCATGCAATCCAATATGAGTAGATGCTAACTGGTCCCCTGGTTCATGACATTAGTATTTGGGTATTTGCACTAATGCCTTGGTTATTCTGTGGGCTGCAGTCAGTGCTACAGTTGAAATGGACAGTGAGTGAGACAAAGCCTTCTCTTACTGATTACTGTGCATCTACCATATGTTGAAATTAGTTATAGGGGACTTCATTTTTGGCTTTTAGTTTTTTAACTTTTCCCAGGAATTTATCAGGGTTTTATTGTGACAGGAGAAAATTGGCGGAAGAATGTCTCATTATTTTTCTGGGTAAATATGTATTTGGTGGGCAGAAGCCAGGACAATAAAACAATCCCATCAAATGAAATGATAACAAGGGAGAGGTCCTACCCTTGGTTGACCTCCGCACAATCATCACCTTTGTCGTCTTCAAATTTATGGTTAAGCAATTATGAGTCAGTTATCTCTGTACTGATGAAAGACAGATGGAGACTTGACTCATTCGTTTCTGACCAGGATGAGAAAATTGGCATGAAGAATTGGATGTCATTGGCATATTTGCAGTAACCTGTGCAGAGCCTGGCCAATAGCTTTCAAACATGCAAGATGTTAAAAAAGTTAGTTGACAAGGCAGAGGCTTGTCAACTAACTTGTAATAGAATGCCAAGCAGGGACAGGAAATCAAAGGAAATTCTATGAGATCTTTCAGTAAGGTAAGAATTACACCAGTTCAGTACTGTTCCCACAATTCCATTCTCTCACAGCCTTTGCAGAAGAATACTGGGATTAACAGTATTGAATGCTGTGGAGATGTCCAAAAAGACAAGGACCACAATTGAAACTTCTCCTAAAGGTGTCAACACTCAATAGTAATAGCACTTTTGTGCTTTGACCCTTTTAAAATGCAAATTGGAATTGATCTAATATCTGATGGTCTTGAATATAATCATCGAGTTGTCGAAGAACGATAGCCTCAATGATCTTTGCTAAGAAAGGTAAAGAAACGGGGCAAGAACTTAATGAATCCGAAGGGTCTTAATAGGTGCACAGATCATGCTTCAGTTATCGATTGTAGTCACACCCTTCAACACCAATGTATGGATAGGAAGCAGAATTAAGAGCTCATTATTTGACCAATTTCAGTCTGCAAAACTGGCTGGAACTGGTCCCTTGTACAACAGTATCCATAGACACATCTGAGGCCCACCACTGATTATAAAAAGAGAACAGATGTCTGTACATTTACATTTTATTAAATTTATGAATCGCCTAACTCAAAAATTGGTCTAGGTGATGAACAATAACATACATAATAATAAAGATAAAACAAATCTAGATTAAATAGAATAAATAAAAATCAATTCATTAGAGCATAATAAACACCAAATAAAAGCAGAAAAATAAAAAATACAATTTAAAATAAAATGTGAATTAATTAAAACAGAGCTTAAACAAAAAAGTAAAAAGGAGCACTATAAAGTTCTTAACTGAGTCACCTTGATGAATCTCAAAGGGAAGAAGAAAGAGCAGACCCCTGGGGAACACCAGTTTTTAATGTGAGATATACTAGAGATTTCATTGTTGAGTTTGACATGTTGAGATCGATCAGCAAGATATGATCGAAACCATTCCAAAACTTTACCTGATATATCGCATTCTTGAAGTCGAAAAAAGTGAATGTCATGGTCGATGGTTTTGAATGTGGATAAGATGCCAAGAGACACAAGAAGGAATTGCTGACCATTATCTATTCCTCTCCTTAAAGTGTCTGTTAAGGAGAGAAGAAGAAGATCTGTGCTCATGGCATGCCTAAAACCAAATTGGTGGGGATTAGGCAAATCAAATTTCTCAAGATGATTAGTTAATTGACAAAGAGCAGAAGCCTCAAGGATTTTCGAAAAAAATGGAAGAGAAGAAATGGGTCTGTAACTATTTGGATCAGAAGGGTCCAAAATACTCTTATTTAACAGTGGGTGGACTGCAGCCTTCTTCAGAGTGTGTGGGACAATACCCTCAGTTAAATTGATTAAACGAGCAAATGTGGGAGACAGCGTTTCCCTGTAATCTTTTTTTTTAAATGAAAAACAAAGTTATCACAGGAGATACTCTCTGCCTTGCCATGTACAGAGGTAGATGGTAACATTTTTAAAATTCTTAACAATCCGAAACAACTCCCAAGGATTGTTATCAGCTTAACTAAGCAAAAAGGAATAGTTTAATTCTCTTTGTATCATTTATGGCCAAGAATGGAAGAAAGAGGTAAAACCCTTACATTAATCCAATATTCTGTTACATAGCACAGCCACAGTGGAGAGACTAAATCTTACTGACTACATGAAAAGTGCAGTGCCTTGGGCTGTTGTTTTTAATCTCTGCTCCCGCTGCCTTGCTCCTCACTCAGAGCCTTGTAACTGTTATACCACATCTCCTCAGTCCTTGGCCCTCACTCAGTACCTTGTTGTGAAGTAGTGTCCGCAAAAGCCCTCTAAACAGTGTTGGACCACTTTAAAAGCTAGAGAAACATGAGGTTCTGCAGGCCGGGGCCCCTGAGAGCGGGAATAAGGGCTTAGGCCCGGGGGGGATAGAGAGGTCCTGGGTCTCCAGGAGAAGGCAGCTCCTGAAACACTGCTGTCCTGATTGTGAATGCTGTATGCTTTGATACTGCTGAAGGGACACACATGTCATGCTGTTAAGTACCATTTATCTTTCAGATACACCACTGCTTAAGAAAAGATTGGAGTGTATGTGTCTCCAGCCTAAGACTTTTGGCTGTGCCACACTAGGCATTTTGATGCTACTGTTCCTGCACCTCTCTTTGCGCATTAGGGGTTAGATGCCACTATGCCTGCTGCTTCATAGGCTGTGGTTTATACATTTGCTGCTCTTTCCTTGGTTCTCCCCTAAATCAGTGTTTTAGAAAATTGAAGTCACAGCTGCTGGGTCCTTTGTCCTTATTTGGGGCCTTGGTCTATTGATACCACTGCTCCTGCTACTCTCTTGGTGCTTTCAGAGAAGGATGGTAGGGACATATATTTGTTTTAAAATGAATGGTATTTCGGAGCGCAGAAGTCTAATACAAATTGAAAGTATCTGAGCATTTTTTGGGTATTTTCTGAGGTTTCTGAAAAAAGCATGAATAAATGGGCATGCTTGAGCCCCCCCCCCCCCCCTCTCCATCACTTACTCAGATCCCAGGGTTTCCTGCCCCCCCCCCCCCCCCCCCCGCCAATAAACTGGGGCTGAGGTCTACCTGGCTGGGCTGAGTCAAGCCCAGTCAGTGTTTTCCGGGGTCCCTCCCTGGCCTCCACTTTCCTCTTCCATGGGGGTCTCCAGCAGAGGCAGAAGCAATCCCCAGTTGCTCCCACCCTGCCAGTGTCCTTTAAAAATAATGCTGACCAACCCTGAGGCTTATGCCATTTTTTTTTTGTATGGCCGACAACAAAATGGCACTGGCAACTGAGACTATCGCCATTTTGTTTCATGACGAACATTGATGCTGGTCTTCAAGGCTGGCCAGCACCATTTTTCAAGGGATACTGGCAAGGCAGGAGTGACTTGAGGATCAATCCTGCCCTTTTCTTCTGCGGCCCCCCCTATGGAAGGGGTAATTAGAGGCTGTTTGGGGGGGAGGAGCTTATGTTTAGTTCCTTTTGGCAAACAAACGAACCAAAACCCAAATTCAAAAAAATCCTGAAAAGGAAAAATTCAAGGTCTGCACAGTGCAAGAGACTGGCATATTGATGACCCCATCCTCTAGTACAAGAATCTGCATCAGGAAAATCACAGAAAAAGAAGTCAATCTCCAAACCTGCACCCTTCTCCCCCGGGCTCCTTTCCCTATTGATGCTGTAAAGAATCTATGCCTCTGGTTTTACCCTGATTGGCATAAATCACTGGTTTTTAGCCAGCTGTCTAGCTAGTTCAAATAATCTTTCACACCTATATACAGGTCTGAGGACTGATTTTTATATGAGGGACTCAATGGACCTCCTGCAGAGGTTTCTTCTGGTTTCTCCAGCCCAGGGATAGTAAGTTCACTGCCTTTCATTACTATGTGGTTCAATTAATCTTTTGCTCCTGTCCCAAGACCCAGTGACCAATTTGCACATCAGGACTGCTAGGGACATCCTTCAGCTTAGTGTACATGAGGCTTTGCCCTTCTCTCAGAGCTTTGGGGTGTTCATGCCACTAATGGTGTTGCTTTGCTCCTTTCATGGTGCCTTGGGATATTCCACTGATGGTGCCTTTTGCCCCTCTTTTGGTGTCTTGGGGTGTTCATGCCTCTGCCCCTTTCATGGTGCCTTGAGCTTCCTTCTGCTCTTCTCTCCTCCCCCCCCCCCCCCCCCCATGCAGTGTCCCTCTGTCCTACTCATTCTCACACCTCTCAGCTGCCTTGTGCTCTTCTCACCCTTTCCTCTATGCTGTTTCCTCTCCCAGCTCTCCCCTGCACTTCACTCTCCTCCACTGTGAAAGATTCCTTGCTGCCTTTTTCAGTATTGTAGTTCAGTCTGGGTAATAATATCAATCAGTAAGAATGATAATAATAACATTATCTTCTTTCTGCTCTTCTTCAGAAGGCTTTAGCCAGTTTTGCTTATGAGAAATATGCTGCAGTGTCATCCACCTTTGTGAGGTGCTAGACTGAGAAGACTTTCCCTCAATACTATAATTATTATTACTTAATAATAGAAATAATACAATGCCCTCCAGTCCTCCTGAACCCATGCCCAGTACTTAAATTCTGGAGCTTTTCTCCCCTTGCTTGTTCATGAACTGGGGTCTTTGACATTGCACCAGGACGTAAATAGGGCAGACTGGATGGGCCTTGTGATACTGATCTGCCATCATAATTCATGTTGCTATGGAATCCAAATATGGTGATGTCATAGTGGAGGATGTTGCTTGGTGACCAGAAAGTTAACAGATTACAGCCAACTGACCTCGGTTCCGAGATGGACATGTTGCTATGGAATCCAAATATGGTGATGTCATAGTGGAGGATGCTGCTTGGTGACCAGAAAGTTAACAGATTACAGCCAACTGACCTCAGTTCCGAGATGGACATAGTGGGGACCAGTGGCACTGTGGAGGATTAGAGTCGCCAACTGGCTCTCTTTATTGAGAGACCTGCTCTGAGCGTTGATCTAGAGCAGGTGCTCCTGTGCAATGCTGCCAGAGAGGGGCTGGAACTGCCTGCAGGGTGTGGACAAGAAAAGATGGTGGCAGGAGAGCATCTGAAGACAGAAGGTGCAGGTAAGAGTTTGCCAGTTCTCACATGTGTGCAAACCAAAGGGCTTGTCTGGTAGTTGCAGCCAAAGTGAGGATCGTATCCCCAGACCAACGAGCCACTGGATTCTAGGGCTTTGACCAAGAAAAGGTTTTGTTTTGTTTTTTAATTTGTGGTCACATTGTAAGGCGAATGTGTTTGAGTTTTTTTGTGTTGTTTTTAAAACATATATTAATTTGTTTCCATGATGTCAATTTAACATCAAGAGACTGTCTGTCACACCACACCCTCAAAGGAAACCTCTGCAGCACAAAGTATGTGTAGCAAAACAGGAGTTTTAACAGCTAGCATTTTGTCTACACAGAACAAGGGGAATGTCAAGAACCGTATATACACAAATAACAAAACTTCAAAATAATATACAATGAATCATTTAACAACATGTTACAAAAAAAATTCCAAAACTTCATAAACAAATTCAGTAATTTAATATATTTTATTCACAATATAATACAGTGTTTCCCAACCCTATCCTGGAGGTACATCCATCCAGTCAGATTTTCAGGATTACCACAATGAATATGAATGAGATAATTTGCATACACTGGGTCTCCTAAGTATGCAAATCTATCTCATACATATTCATTGTGACAATCCTGAAAATCTTATTGGATAGGTATGGCTCCAGGAGAGGGCTGGGAAATGCTGATATAATCGCATAAACCACCCACATAGGATTATAACACACATCACCAACACCCTCATGCGTAACCCCCCCCCCCCACATCCACAATCCAACCCTTGTATATAAAAAAATCAACCCCTTCATTCCAACATTCTTTAAAAACAAATAAAAATTAGGCAATTATGTTGCTCATGTGGTTTTGCAACACCAAAGCATAACTATTCCATAGGGACCTCAAACAATTATCAGTGATAATTATACATCTGTGTAACTCTCAAAGATGTTATACAATTCCAATATCCTGCCACTTTTAAATATCTCAATATTCTTATAACCCAACCATGTTTCTACATCATAGAACGAGTTAAGTATATTGCTGCGGTTTCTTGATAGTTGTTGGACACCTCATATTATATGAAATTGTCATCATATCTGAGTGGGGAGTTAATGAAAGTTGCATCAAATGTGTTTAAAGTACATTACAAAGAAGGACACCAACTTTCTTATCAAATCTAACCCAGATGTTCCAATATTTTATGCAAATACACAAGTCAATTGTTGAGCCTCCTGGTCATCCCATTGTAGCTGGGACTGGCTCCATTTTAGAACCCCTGTTTTTTAAATTGTTTTGAATGAATATTGAGGTTAAGGAGTTGTTTTTTTGTATATAAGGGTTGGGTTCTGGATATGGGCAGGGAGGGGTTTAGGCATGATGTGTGTTGGTGATGTGTGTTATAATCCTATGTGGATAGTTTGTGATTGTAATTGTATTATATTCTGAATAAAATGTATTTATTTACAGGATTTATGATTTTTTTTTTATTTTTTGTAATATGTTGAATTATTCATTGTATATTATTTTGAGTGTTGTAAATTTTTTGTATATAATTTTGTTTTATACATTCCCCTTATTTTGTGGTGATAATCTTATTTTGGTGGGTGAATGTGGGGTATCTAGCTAATCGTTACTATGTCCAAATTAATAGTATTTGTCATTTACTTGGAGAACATTTTTTTTCTGATCTTGAGCTGGACAGCAAGTGGCAGTATAACGGTGCAGGAGCTGACGGGGTGAATCCAAGAGTCAGAGTGCGCTAATGCCTTGCTCTGCTGCTGAGGCTCCCTTAGAATTACAGTTGGAACTGTTTTATTTTATTTAAAACATTTCTTACCCGCCCTTCCTACATTCAGGGCAGGGTACCTCATTACATACATAATCAAACATATTTAACCAAAGCAATAAAAACAATTGATAAACTATTCTAAAACAATAAAAATATACCCCGAGAGGGATGGAGGGCTGCTAGAATTTTAGCATTCATAAGCTTTCTGAAATAGGTAAGTCTTTAGAGATTTCTTAAAGAACTTAGGCTCTTCATATTTCTGATTTCTTTTGAGATAGAGTTCCATAGTGTCGGACTGGCAAGTGAAACGACACATTCTCTGGTCTCATCAAGGTGTGTGCTGCTCTCGGTGAGGGAATGTAACAAATTCTGGCATGAGGAATGCAATGTTCTTGATAGAGCATGGACTTTCATGATTGCAATGATCCAAGGAGAATGTAAATTGTTAATTAGAGAGTGTATAATGGTGAATAATTGGTATTGTATCTGATTAAATTATCGGGAGCCAGTGGAGAGATTGCAGTTAGTAGACGCGCTGCAGAGTTCTGAATAATTTGGAGAGGACGGGTGGCGTATAGAAGGAGGGCTGAGAGTGAGAGAGACTTTTGCAGCGGGGAAGTACATCTGCATGCTGACAGCAAAACGTTACTCGAAAACCTCAGATCTGACTGAGAAATATGCAGCATTTCACTTTGTAGCGGTCAGTGTTATCGTAAAATTCCCTTTTCTTTTTCCATAGAAACAGAAATGTAATGGCGGAAAAAGAGACATGACCTATCTGGTCTGCCCAGCCACACCAACTATTCAGCTTTTCAATCCATGTCCCTCCCCTAAACATCCTTTGTATTTATCCCATACTTTCTTGAATTCCGATGCTAGCCTTGTTTCCACAACCTCCTTGGGGAAGCTGTTCCATGTTTCCACTATCCACTCTATAAAGAAATATTTCATTAGATTTCTCCTTGGTCTACCCTGTTTTCATCTACATCCCATGACTCCTTGTTCTTGAGCCCCCCTTGTGCATTGAAACCTTGGAGGTATTTAAATGTCTCTAGATCTCCCCTATCCTGCTCTCACAGCTGCGCAAGCTTGGGAGTAGGTAATCCCCAGGGTAGGAGCAGCTTAGGAGTCCAGAACAGGGCAAAGCAGGGTCTTCTGTCTGACCAATCACCTGCCTCTTGGGTTGAGCTGGCAGGTTCTGGTGGCCAGCAGGACTTAGACAGAGGTGCACTTGTGCTGGGGTACAGAAGGGCACCCATAAAGACAATGCTGGTTGCAGAGAACAGCAAGTCCCACAAAACAGGGAACAAGGAGTGCATCAAAGACAGCAAACAAGTAGATAAGACAGGAAGCAAGCAGGACCAGGTTACAGGTAAGACCAGGTGGGGTCAGGCAAGGAGCAGACACATTAAACAGGACACAGGCAAGGCTAGCAAAGGGCAGGGCTGGCAGAGGTCAGGCAGAGACGAGGAGACCTGCTAAGGTCAGGACAGGCAGGCAGAAAGCAAACCAAGTCAACGGTCTGGAATTTGTTGCCAGAGGATGTGGTTAGTGTAGCTGGGTTCAAAAAAGGTTTGGATAAGTTCTTGGAGGAGAAGTCCAATAACTGATAAGGATGCAACAAGCTAGAAGTTTTTAGTAACCTACATAAGCATATTAATGTTAAAATCAAACTGCCTAATTTGTTCCTAACAATCAGGTTTAATTTACACACCTAGTTTATTATTTTACATTGTTACCGTACTATGATGGCACACGAGTAATTTGTAATCTATACCACCCATATTTCTCTTTATCGTGCCCTTCTGTAAACCATTGTGATGGTATTTAACTTAACAACGGTATAGAAAACTTTTTAAATAAATTAAATAAATAAATAAACTGCTATTAATCAAGTTGACTCAGGGAATAGCCTCTGCTATTACTGGCATTAGTAGCATGGGATTTACTTAGTTTTTGGGTACTTGCCAGGTTCTTGTGGCCTGGTTTGGCCTCTGTTGGAAACAGGATGCTGGGCTTGATGGACCCTTGGTCTGACCCAGCATGGCAATTTCTTATGTTCTAACGGTTAAGCCAGGTCCACCATGAGAAGTCAATCTAAGGCAGAGGGAAAGCAGGGCAGGCAAGAAGACAGGAGTAAAACAAGGCAGGCAGCAGGCAAGGTCAAGAACAAAGGCAGGAACATGGCAAACAGGAAGGCAGCCAGACAGGAAGAGGAGTCAGCAAAAGGAGCCAGGAACAAAAACAGGGCAAGAAGTCCTCTAGCAGTCACACTGCAAACAGGAACAGAGACAAAGCAGGATAAAGCAGGAAGGTGGCCACAGCATGGAGCAAGGAAAAAGACTGTGAGAGAGGCAGGCTTTTACTGCATAGGGCTGCCTCAGGCCTTTGACGCAAGTCTCTACAAATCAGAATGCAGCCCACTGAGGGCCCCAGCAGCCAGGATCATTACAGAACACCCATAAAGAGGGCAGATTCCAGATGCCTCTGAGTGCCTCCTTCACCCAGGTCCCAATTGCAAGGGAGATCCAGAGCATCTGGACCAAGACCTGGAACAGGGACAGAATCCAGCTGGGACAAAATGTCAATAGCAGAGTCAGAATATGCCTGGAGCAGATTGCCTGGATCGGAGTCAGAGCCTGGAAGCATGGAGTGCCTGGATCGGAGTCAGAGCCTGGAAGCATGGAGTGCCTGGATCGGAGTCAATTGCCTGGAAGCATGGAGAGCCTGGATCGGAGTCAATTGCCTGGAAGCGTGGAGTGCCTGGATTGGAGTCAGAGTGGGGAGTTGGAGCTTAGAAGCACTGCAAGAGGATCTGGAGCAAAGTCCGGAAGCAGAGACTGCAAAGCTGCAGATGCTGGTACAGGATCTGTATTCACTGAATCTGCTGGGTGAACTAAATGCCGTAGGACTGGTCGAAGCAACTAGTTGGACTGAAGGCCGCAGGACCGGACTTGAAGAGGTTTGTAACAGAGTTGCAGCAGGACTGGCTTAGCCGGATCTGGAGTTGTTGCTGGAGCTGGGTCAGCCTGTTGCACTTGTGACAAAGACATTTCAGGCTTCATCAGTGGCTGGATAGAGTCTGCCTGAATCACTAGGAAGCAAGACTTTGAGTTGGTGGGCACCACAGCCTGTGGCAAGATCTCTGGTGCTGCTGTGAAAGAAGCAGCCTGGAATAAAGACTTCTTGTTGAGACAGGACCTGACTGGGATTCAGACTTGCATGCTGTGAGATGCAGTCTGGAGGATAGTTCATGGTGCTGCACTGGTCACAGCCTGGAGAGTACTCCTGAGTGATTTAATGAACTCAGCTTGGAGAGAAGTCCTTGAGTCTGCTGTCAGCACATCCTGGAGACAGTGTCTTCCTGGCTGCTGTGACATGCACAACCTACTAGAAAAGCAGCTTCAGGCAAAGCCTTGGGTACTGCTGCTGGAAATGTAGCCTGGAACAGCACCAGAGCAGCAGCCTGGAGTAAAGCCTCTGGTGTTGCTATGAAAGGAGCAGCCTGAAGCAGGATGTTTGAATCTGTTGTAAGCACATCTAGGCATAGAGTTTCTGAATCTACTGTAAGAACAGCCTGGTCTAGTCTTCAGATGTACTGCGGGAGCTGCCTGGACCGGAGTCTTCGGATGTGCTATGGGGGCAGCTGGACCGGAGTCTTCAGAGCAGCCTGGATTGGATTCTTTGCATGTGCTGCAGGAGCAGCTTGGACCGGGATCTTTGGAAGTGCTGTGGGAACAGAGTCTTGGAAAGCAATGCAAGAGCAACCTGGACCAGATTCTTGGAAACACTGCAGAAGCAGCCTGGATCAGAGTTTTTGGAAGTGCCACGTGAGCAGCCCAAAATGTTTTGACCTTGCTGCCATAGCAGCGAGGACCGGATTCTTTGAAAGGACTGCGGGAGAAGCAGGGAACAGTCTTGGAAAGTGCTACAAGAGCAGATTCAAGGGCAGTCTTTGGACGTGCTGCAGAAGCAGCCTGGACTAGATTCTTTTGATGTGCTACAGGAGCAATCTGGACCAGAATCTTTGGACCTGCTATGGAAATAGCCTAGACCTGTCTTGGAAAGTACTGCAGGAGCAGCTTAGACCAGGTTCTTGAAAACCTCTGTAAGAGCAGCTTTGACCAAATTATTTGGATGTATTGTGGGAACAGCCTGGACGAGATTCTTTGGATGTGCTGAAGGTGCAACTTGGACCGGTTTCTTTGGATGTGCTGTGGGGGAAGCCTGGACCAGATTATTTACTTTACTTTCCAGCTCTGTTTAACTCAGCTCAGTTAATCCTAAACGATAGTTCTGTTTTAAAAGATTCTACTTGTTTTATGTTCAAATATATATATTCTTACTTTTGTTAAATGTATAATGCTTATTTAATCCTGTTAAATGTATAACGCTCCGGCGTAAGTTCCTGTTCATTGTACACCGACGTGATTTCTTTGATGAGCGGCGGTATATAAAAAACTATAAATAAATAAATAAATAAATTATTTGGGAGTGATGCGGGAGCAACCTGGACTGGATATTTTGTTCATGCTGCATGAGCAGCTTGGCCCAGTGTCTTGGAAAATCCTGCAGGAGCAGCGTAGTCCAGAGTTTTCGAAAGTGCTGCAGGAGCATCCTGGAGTGGATTCTTTGGATGTGCTGCATGAGCAGCATGAATCAGATTCTTGGAAAGCATGGTGGGATTAACCTGGACCACAATCTTGGAAATCAGTGCAGGAGTAGCCTGGAGCAGAGTTGTCCGACATGCTATGGGAGCAGCTTGCACTAGATTCTTTGGCAGTGCAGTTTGGATTGGAATCTTTGTAAGTGCCGTGGGAGCAGCCTGGACCCATCTTGGACAGTGCTGCATGAGCAGCTAGACCAGAGAATTTGAAAGAGCTGTAGGAGCAGTGTGGACCAGATACTTTGGACATGCTACCAGAGGAGCCTAGGCCGGATTCTTTGAATGTGCTGCTGAAGCAGCCAGGCCTGGATTTTATTTGCTGTGCTGCAGGAGCAGCCCAGATTGGAGTCTTTGGACGAGCTCTGGGAGCAGCCTGTGCCAGAGTCTTTGAACATGCTGCAGGATTAGCCTGGAGTGGAGTCTTGGAAAGAGCTACAGAAGCAACTGGACTTGATTCTTGGAAACTTGGCCTGTGTTAGTCATATGGCCTGGAGCATAGGCTGGCTTCTTTTCTGGAGACCGATGCAAGTCTTGAAATTTGGATTGCAGAGCCTTCACAGGAACAGATTCCTCTGTGGCAGAGATGGAAATAAAGCCTGACCTGGAATCTGGAAGTGGATTCAGTTTGGGAGGTACAGAGATTGGAGTTTCCTGACTGGAACATGTGGTTTGAAGCAGGACTGGGGATCACAGGTCAGAAAACCGGTCTGGAGCCAGTTTGCTGGAACACAGACTCTGGACTGGCAAGTGTTGGCTTCTTGAAGACTAAAACAGTCATTCTTGTAAGACTGCCTCAGATGCAGTCTTAATAAGCTGAATTAACTAGGGAAGTGTCAGAAAAGGAGGCTGTTGCAAAGACGCAAGCTACCCATCCTGGTGCTACTGCAGGTCTCCATAAGGCATGACCTGAAACAGCTGACTGCCCTGGAGATTGAGCTTCTGAGCAAGAACCAACTGGATGCCTTAGAGTCAAAGAAAGTGAGTTGATAACAACTAACTGGGTTAGAATCAAAGAAAGTGATGGTCAGATACCCCGGCTTGCCTGGGGTTGGAACTTATTTTCTCGGGGAGTGGGCAGGGGTTGGGGCTGTCTTCTTTGGTGCTAGGACTGAAGTTACAGCAAAGATCAGGCCGCATCCAAGGCGGGGCAAACAGGAACCAGGGCCGACAAGAAGTCAGGGACAAAGCAAGGCAGGAAGCAGACAATGTCAGGAACACAGCGAACAGGCAGGCAGACATTCAGGAACAAAGGGTAGGAAGTCCTCTAGAAGGCTACACTATAAACAGTGTAAGAGACAAAGCAGCATAAAGCGCCAAATTGGCCACAGCAAGAGAAAGTCGATGATGTGGCAGGGCTGCCTCATGTGCCTTTGAGGCGAGGCTTGGCAGCTCAGACTGCAACCCACTGAGGGCCCCTGCAGGCAGGAGGGCTGCACAGCAGCCAGGGTGATTATATTTTTACATCTCTGCCTATACTATAGGCTTTACAATGAAGATGCCAAATCTTTTTAGTAGGCACCCTCTGGACTGACACCAAGATGTGGTTCCCAGAATTGTACACAGTATTCCAAATGAGGTCTCATTAGGGATGTATGCAGGGGCAATATCACCTACTCTCCTTATGCAGCTAAGGAACTTTCTGGCTTTTGCCATTGCCTTTTCTGCCACTTTAAGATCATCAGAGATGATCCCCCCCCCCTCCCCCGACACAGACACAATCTTCTTATGAGCTTAGAAGAATTTTACCCTGGGATTTTGCACCCTAAATGCATAACTCTGCATTTTTTAGCATTAAATCTTAACGGTCAGACCCTTCACCATTCCTCAAGCTTTGCTAAGTTCCTCCTTAGGTTTTCCACCCCTTCCTGGCTGGCTACCCTGTTGAAGATTTTAATATTATCAACAAAAGGACAAACCTTTCCCGATAATTCTTCTACAATATTGCTCATGAAAATGTTAAAAAGGACTGACCGATTCCTGCAGCTCACGATTTGTAATGCCTCTCCCTTCACAGTGAACTCCATTTGCCACTATCCTTTGTTGCCTCCCACCCAATCTGTTGGATTCTGAGGGAGCAGGCTTGAGAGCAGGGTATATTGTGCAGAGGGAAGCGGAAACCCAACTGGCAGGTTGCCAGGAGAAAGAGACACGTGTGCCTGTGCAGTGTTTTTGCTGTGACTCTTGAGTGGCCAAGAACTTAACCCCTGATGGGTGGTAGAATTAGTCTGAGGACATTCGATGACACAAATTACGCTACCTCTGCCCCGGTTTTCCCCACCCACTTTCAGGCAAGGCCTACCCCGACTGATAAAACTGTTATGGTTTAGCGGTGTTTGGGTGGATTCTTGGGTACTGTGGTAGATGACCACGCCCAAGGGGAGGAGCCCCGTGGGGAGCCACAGTACTGGGCTAGACTCAGGACGCACAAACCCAGATTTTAGCTCTTTTATTATACAGCTTGATGTGTACCACCAGAGGTGGCAGTAGTGAGGTGATCCAGAGGTAGCAGTACCGGGGCCCTTGGCAGAGGGAACCCGTCTCACCACGTTGGTATAGGGATATCCAGGTGTAGGTTTCCCAGGCAATGCAATGCTGTAGATGAGACAGACTGAGAGTTAGATTACGCACTAGATGGTAGCTGTAGATTGGCGTCGTACGTGGGCACTGGGCAGAGTCAGTCAGACCCAGCACGGAATTTCAGCATCAACATCATTGCAGGTGGGCAGAACTGGAAGGCCAGCACACGGCATTGCAGCAAGCAACAGAGAAGGAATCTTCTGTGCAGCTGCAGACTTGAATGCTGAAGGGAGTGTAGCACTCAGCTGGCTACAGCCAGGTATCAGGAGGGGAGGAATGAGAGTGTGGGGACCAGAGATGTGCTTGGTGGGGGGTGGGGAGAGGGGAATGAGTGTGTGGGGGCCGGGGATGTGCTCGAAGGGGGTGGGGAGGTGGGAATCAGTGTGTGGGGGGCCGGGGTTGTGCTCGGAGGGGGTGGGGAGGGGGGAATCTGTGTGTGGGGGGCCAGGAATGTGCTCGGTGGGGAGGGGGGAATCAGTGTGTGGGGCTGGTGTATGTTTTTTAATTTCTACACCACTTTTAATTTCATCTAATTTTTTTTCTCATTTCTTCTCCCTGCAGCAGATCACCTTTGTAAGAAAGCCTGTCCATACCTACTGTTTCCATCATTGGCTGCTGCGCCACTAAATGGATTTGATCTATTATAGCTAAAGTAAGGTACTAAAAGATATTGCTAAGCGTGGGAAGAGGAATGTGAACTAAAAGCATGGATTCAGTCTGTTGTCAGCAATGAGAGTAAGGCTATGTGCAAATTTTGTAAGTGTGACATTCGTGCATATCATGCAGACCTTCTGCAACATGCTAAAACAGAGAAACATGCAAAAAGCTAAGCTCCTTTGTCATCTATGCGACTCACAGACATTGGTGTTTCAATTTCACGTGTTTTGGGCTTTTTGTGGGCTTGTTTTTTTGGAAAAAAGTGCTTGTTCTTTCATGAAAACCCTGATTCTTCATGAAAGAACCCTTGTTCTTTCATGAAGGCCCTGATTCGCACCCTTGCCCCCGGCAGCCCCCAGCGCCGGCCACGAGGCGCAGAGGCGCAGAGCCGCGAACCGAGGCGCCACCCACAGCCCTCCTCCGGGCCGTGAAGCGGCCAATCCGTACCCGCACAAGCCGCCAATAGCAGCAGGGCCAGGAGCCCTTTAAATCGACCGCGGCGCCGCGAAACTCCCTCTTACCTGCTCCAGCGTCTCCGATCCAGCGTCTCCCATCGTGCGAGGCCTGCGCAGCCGGCGCCGAGACCCACCGGGGTAAGGCCCTGATTCGCACCCTTGCCCCCGGCAGCTCCCAGCGCCGGCCACGAGGCGCAGAGGCGCAGAGCCGCGAACCGAGGCGCCACCCACAGCCCTCCTCCGGGCCGTGAAGCGGCCAATCCGTACCCGCACAAGCCGCCAATAGCAGCAGGGCCAGGAGCCCTTTAAATCGACCACAGCGCCTAGGCGTCGCACGCCGTGCGTCGCACGCCTAAGGAGCACGACAAAGGGGCCAGCCCCTTTGTCTCGCCCCTTCGTTGCAGCCCCGAGGAGCCCCGTTCTCCACCCAGGGAAGCCCAACAAACAAACAAAGGCCTCTTGCAGACGACACCACCCACCTGCGAACAACTACAGCTACGTGAAACTCCACCAATCTACAACCACATCTTGAAGCCTAGGCTCAATGAGGACCTTTTACATTCTGTTCAAATAGCCCTGAGACCAACGCAATCATCCAGCGCTCTTCCTTCCACTCCAGCAATCATCCAGCGCTCTTCCTTCCACTCCAGCAAGCATCCAGCGCTCTTCCTTCCACTCCAGCAAGCATCCAGCGCTCACCCCTCCAAGCCTCAATGCATACTGGTCTCCCTATTCCAATTCTCCAACAAAGGTCATTTCTCATTAGAAACCCATCAGTGTTTTCACGGCCAACTACCTATAAATCACTCATCCCTATCATGATTTCCCCCCTTACACAGACACTAGGCCTGGCTCTTTTCTCTCTGATTTTATTCAACGCTCAATCCCTTACCAAAAAAACACTAATACTTAATGACCTTCTACTGGACACCAAACCCGACCTCTGTGCAATTACTGAAACATGGCTTAAACAGACGGACACCGCACTAATAAACCAACTTCCTACGGAATCCCATGACTTCTTCTCTATTCCCAGACAGAAAAGAAAGGGTGGGGGTATTCTCCTTGCAGCCAAAAAAGAGCTGAGACTTACTCAATTCCCAATTCATTCTCCCACAAAAATTGAAGCCGGATTTTTCAAATCTGACCAGCTACAAATCATTCTAGTCTACGCCCCTCCGGGACTGCTGGAATCAGATGCCTCCCCCATTCTAGAAATAATAGCTACTAACCTAAATCTTGCGGTTCCAGCCATCATTTTGGGAGACTTCAACTTACATGTTGATGACCCCTCTCCATCTACAAACTGTGAAACTTTCCTAAATGCAATGACCGCCATGGGATTCAAGCAGATAATCAACAACCCTACTCACCGAGCAGGACACACTTTGGATCTCATTTTTGTAAACTCAGGCATCGCGTACTCAGCACCCCCCATATGCAAAATAGTCCCCTGGTCAGACCATGCTTTAATTTCTACCACTTTTTCGCTGGCACAATCTAACATCAAACAAGATCTTCAACCTCAATTTACTTACAGAAACCTATGTTCATCAGATGAACTTCACGAACACCTTGTCCTAGAACTCCCCCACATAGACATCTCCACTCCCAACACGGCTCTCCACTCATGGTCCAACATCACAGAATCGGCAGCTAATAAACTCTGCCCACTGGCAACAAAAAAACCTAAACATAATGCCGCCAGAAGACAACCCTGGTTTAATGACCAACTACAAAAACTCAAGCTTTCACTGAGACAAAAAGAAAATAAATGGCGTAAAGCACCATCACCGACCTCCCTCTCAGCTTACAAACTTGCTCTTCACATCTACAAGAGCGCCACACTAAAAACAAAAAGGGACTACTACGCTCACAAGATACATCACCTCATCTTCGATTCAAAAGCCCTCTTTACTTACGTCTCGAACTTAACTCAACCCAATTCTCCGGACATCCCACTCAACCAAGCGCACGAAAAAGCTGAGGAGCTGGCCATCTTCTTCAGTAACAAAATTTCCAACCTGCAATCTCAACTAAAAACGAATACCCTAGCCCCACCCAGCACATTCCGCCATCACTGCAATGACATGGCTATACAAGCCTTCGAACCCATTGCAATATCAGAGACCAAGTTAGTATTGAAGAGAATGAAACCATCATCCCACCCATTTGACCAGATCCCTCCCAAACTACTGCTGCTAATTCCAGATACCATCTCCAAAACCCTAACTGACATTATCAATTGTTCCTTAGCCCAAGGAATTTATCCAGACGACCTGAAAGTTGCTTCTATCAAACCCCTATTAAAAAAACCGAACCTTAATCCTAAAGATCCATCCAACTTCCGCCCAATATCCAACCTTCCTTTTATAGCCAAGGTTACAGAAAAATTAGTCAACACCAGATTATCAGAATACCTCGAAGACAACAACATATTATTCCCCACTCAATACGGCTTCCGAAAATCTTTAAGTACAGAATCACTTCTCATATCTCTGACAGATTACCTCATCATGGGCCTCGATAAAGGTCACGCCTACTTGCTGATACTCCTCGACCTATCGGCGGCCTTTGACACCGTGAATCACTCCCTTCTCCTAAATCAACTAGCGAACATCGGAATTACAGGCTCTGCTCTTGCCTGGTTCAAATCATTCTTGGGAAACAGAGGATATAAAGTCAAAATACATAACAAAGAATCACAGTTTTACCCTTCTTCGCTAGGTGTTCCACAGGGCTCCTCTCTCTCCCCCACGCTCTTTAACATTTACCTCCTACCCCTATGTCAACTATTAACTAATCTTAACCTCAAATACTTTCTATACGCAGATGACATCCAGATTGTCATCCCTATCAAAGAATCCCTTACAAAAACTATCAAAATCTGGGAAAACTGTCTTCAAAATATTGACAACCTCCTCTCCAGCCTAAATCTAATCTTAAATTCCGCTAAAACCGAAGTCCTCATAATTTCCCCTGAAAACAGTAACCTCACCTCAAATCCTCCAACCGGCTTTCAAACTTCACATGTAAGAGACCTAGGAGCCATTATCGACAATCGGCTAAATCTAAAATCTTTTATTAATCAAACCACGAAGGACTGCTTTTATAAATTACACGTCTTAAAAAGAATCAAACCACTTTTCCATTTCCACGATTACAGAACAGTTTTGCAATCAATAATCTTCTCTAAGTTAGATTATTGCAATTCTATTCTATTAGGTCTCCCGTCTTCTCATACTAAACCTCTTCAGATGGTTCAGAACACGGCGGCCAGAATTTTGACAAACACAAGAAGAAGAGACCACATATCTCCGATTCTCAAAGACTTACATTGGCTGCCAGTGCACTATAGAATCTTATATAAATCCATTACTACCATCTACAAAGCATTCCATCAACTCTCTCCGCTTAACCTCCAAATCCCATTTAAAAAACATACCTCCATCAGACCTATCAGAGAGTCCTACAGAGACTCATTACAGGCGCCTCCTGCAAAAACCTTTAACCATAGGACTCTCAGAGACAGGGCTTTCTCTACAGCAGGACCTACCTTGTGGAATTCTATCCCACCAGAACTGAGACAGGAACCTTGCCTCCCCACTTTCAGAAAAAGACTTAAAACCTGGCTATTCTTGAAAGCCTTTCCAGACACCAACTGAACCCACTCTCAACTTAAGCAACTAAGAACTCCCGTCAGAGTAATCAACAACCTTTGACAACTCAATAATGTTCTCTCTTTTTTAATGAGGCAGGTTTATTTACCTTGGTTCTATTTACCTTGGTCATTCTTTTGTTATCTCAGTGTTAATCTCTCTTTTGCCTTCTCTTCATTCCAAGTTGCATTTTATCCCTGTTTTATTGTAACTGCTACCTTATTCTTCTATCACATGTTAATGTTTTTAAGTTATTAAGTATTTATTCTGTTGTCACACCTTGTTATTTGTAAACCGGCATGATGCGACTCCCATCGCGAATGCCGGTATATAAGAAATTTAAATAAATAAAATAAAATAAATGAAAACCTGGCAACCCTGCTTCCCCCACTTACTATCATGTGCCTCTGAGTCCTAATGGGGCAGGCATGGGCTCCAGTTCTTCCTGTTCTGTGTGCACCATAATCCAAAATGGAGCTCACTCTGGAAAACAGAGGTTACAGGGTTAAAATACATAATACAGAATCCCAATATCACCCCTCCACCAGAGGGGTGCCACAAGGTTCTTCCCTGTCACCCACCCTATTTAATATATACCTTCTACCACTTTGTCAATTACTCACAAAATTAAACCTGAAACACTTCCTCTTCGCTGACGACGTACAGATTGTGATCCCTTTAAAAGAATCAATCTCGATAACAATGGAATACTGGGACAATTGCCTACTAGAAATCAAACACCTCCTCAACAGCCTAAATTTAGTCCTCAATGCGTCGAAAACGGAATATCTCCTTATAGCACCTGAAAACAACAATACACTTTCAAAGCCTCCAACACTCCTACAAACCACCCATGTAAGAGATCTAGGAGCCTTCTTAGATAATCGTCTTAGCCTCAAACCATTCATTAACAGAACTACCAAAGACTGCTTCCACAAATTACATATCCTGAAAAGAATAAAGCCACTTTTCCACGCGCATGACTTTAGATCAATCCTGCAAGCAATAATCTTCTCCAAACTAGATTATTGCAATTCTCTTCTACTAGGCCTCCCAGCTTCCTACACCAAGCCTCTACAAATGGTACAGAACACAGCAGCCAGAATCCTCACAAACTCTAGAAAAATCGACCACATCTCTCCCATCCTCAAAGACCTTCATTGGTTACCGATCCACTTCAGAATTATGTATAAAACCATCATGATTATCTACAAGAACATCCATCAACACACTCAACTCGACCTACAAATCCCTTTTAAAAAACACACATCAGACAGACCCATCAGGGAACACTACAAAGAATCACTACAGGTTCCACATGCCAAAACCTACCATCATAAATCCTACAGCTCAAGAGCTCTCTCATCAGCAGGTCCAATCCTTTGGAACTCCATCCCACCGGACTTAAGACAAGAACCATGCGCTCCAACTTTTAGGAAAAGACTAAAAACTTGGCTTTTTAAAAAAGCTTTCCCAGATCTGGATTAAATTCCCCACTCATCATCAGCATAAACACAAAAGTTAGGAACTGTAAAAAAATAAATCCCACTAACTTCACACGCAGTCACACCAAATTTTTATTATACTTCACAACAATATCATATCTGATCATTTTTCTACACACCTATATTTTATATTTTATAATATTACACATATTTATTAATTGATACAGCTGGTTAAAATGCTAATAGTCGTTCTACAATTCCTTCCCTTTCATATCCAAGTTATTTTTCCATGTTTTTTGTAACTTTCTCACATCCAAAATATTGTTATAATATTTGTTAAGTTTCATACTATATTTGTTGTTGTATTGGGAAATGTTCTTTACTTTGTTACTCTCTGTCTTTACTCACATTGTTAATTGTAAACCGGGTTGATGTGATTCCGATCATGAAACTCGGTATAATAAAAATAATAAATAAATAAATAAATAAATAAACCCTTAGAACCTAGAAGTACCTGATAGACTGGAAGGGGCACTGGAGGCCTGCACAAGGGGTTTTGTTTCTTCTTAATTAGCAAGGGGCATGGTTCCTTGGAGAGTGAGAGGGCCAAGGTGGGGCCATATTTATTTTCTGCTGCGGGAGTTCTTTTTGTGGGTTTGGAGGGGGCAGTCTCTTAAGCAACATGAAGGAAAACTTAACAACATTTCATTGCTTCCTAGGTCGTTTTGAAATGTTGTTCAGTTTCCCTTATTTATATCCAGATTTTGAGTTCTGCTTTACTTTTATAACATTTTGAATGTCTTCATAATTTACTTTCTGCCTATAATTTCTCCTTTCTGCAGTACTGTACTATAAAGCTTTTTTGATCTCTAGTTTTCCCCTCACATTCCCTATTCACCTCTATTAGGAGACTCTTCTATGAATGGGTCATTCCATGCTTCTTTTCATCATTCCTAAATCTATCCCTCCCTCACCCCCAATCTCATATCCTAAGAATCAACCTTTGTGGTCTCTACTCTTAGAGAGGGAGCTGCTTCAGGAATGGAGATGCAAGCAATGAAAAGTGAAATTAGTTATCTTAGGAAAGTTGTAGATAAGTTGGAGATGGAGAACATTCTGTTAAAAAAAAAAATGTAGCATTTCTACATGAGAACCAGAGTGCATTGTTTGATCTTCTAAATTTGGAACAAATTTGGCTAAAAGATTTTGAATACTAACGAGGATTAACCACAGCACTGGTACACCAGTGGGACTGCAGTGGACTTCCAGCTCATCTATTTGACCAGGACCTGCTACAAGGAGCCAGGTATGTGTTTAGATGAATCTGAATTGAATGTATTAGATAATTAAGCCTCGAGGATGCCACATGCTATATAAAAACACTTTTGTCATTGGTTGGAAGTGTCTGCTGACGTCTTCTCAGACCAATGGTTGTGGGTGGACCATTTTGGTCTTTACATTATCGAGTGTCCTGGGTACAAAGCAATGTAGAGCAGCTTCAAAGAATCGGGAGGCTGAAACTAGAGCTGCACAATTGAGTTTTCTTTTCTGCTGCTTTGAAAAAAAAAAAAAAGAAAGCTTCCCCTCCCTTTTTCTATTTTAAAGCGGGACAGGCAAGACAGGAGTTGCGCCTTTATTTTTGTAATTGTCAAATATTGTTGCCTCTTTAGCCTGCCAGACCAGACCAGAAAAGTGGGTTACATTCTTGCACCAGCAGGTGGAGGCAGAGAACAACTTTCTTTTCTGATGTGATCGGAGCCCTATATATTTTGGGATAGCAGGAGAACTTGCCAGTTGTTTTCTGCCTCCAGCTGATGGGGGCTGCTCTGGGATAGCAAAAAGAAAAAAGGAGATGGGGTGATGGCCCATGTGTGGCTCAGTTTCTCCAGGAAAGAAAGTGAGCAGTTGCCCACCCAATTTAGACCCAGGCCCACTCAACTGGAACTGGAAGAGAAGCGCCGGAACTGGAAGGCTGTCACGGGATCCCATCCCCACGACGGCAAAGAGGAGGACCCAGGCCCGGCGCAACCAGGTGTGCCATTCCGTGCATTTGCACAGTAACGGAGCAGCACACATGGGAAAGCGGTGGGCTGGCAACAGAAGGAGAGGCTGTGAGTTGGTGACTGTATAGGCTCCGTCAGTGGCCCACGACTTCTCCTGCTGCCGTACGGCCCACCGATATTCCTGCTTGGGGGGGGGGGGGGGGAGCTGTGCATGGGCTTGTATGTGTGTGTGGATGAGAATGGAAGCTTGAATATGTGTATGTGAGTGAGAATGGGTGCTTGAATGTATGTGTGTGTGGGTGAGAATGGGAGCTTGAATGCATGTGTGTGTGTGGGTGAGAATGGGACCCTGGGTGTATGGGTGGGAAAAGGAGTCTGGGTTTGTGTGTGTGGGTGAGAATGGGAGCTTGAATGTATATGTGGTTCACCTGGCTGAAAACCAGGAATCCTAACCGCTAGACTATATGGGATAATTTATTTTTCTGCACTCTTCCATGCATCGGTCTTTCATGCTTTCTTACATCATTCCTAAATCTATCTCTCCCTCACCCCCAATCACATCTCAAACCTTGCTCTCCCACTTGATTGCGTGGGATACTCACCACTATACTAACGAGGATTAACCACAGCACTGGTAGACCAGTGGAACTGCAGTGAACTTCCAGTTCATCTCTTGGACCAGGACCTGCTACAAGGAGCCACGTAAGTGTTAAACTGATTCTGAAATTTTTTTTATTGTATATATAAACCTTGAAGATTCTATGTCAGGAGTAGGCAACTCCAGTCTTGGAGTGCCACAAAGAGATCTGGTTTTCAGGATATCCATAATGAATGGGAAGAGGTATATTTTTATGATTTGCCTCCATCATATACAAATATATCTCATGCCTATTTGTTGTAGATAGGCTGAAAACCAGATCTGTTTGTGGTACTCCAGGACCAGAATTGCCCACTCCTGTTCTATGCAATATATAAAAATGTCTATCTTTGGTTCATTTTTGTAGATTTGTTTTAAGCATGTCATAAATTTATAAAGAGAGATGAAAATATGATATGGTTTATATAAATAGCAAATTCCAAATATTAATCTAGTGTTGATCCAGGGATTGTGCTGGGCTGAAATGTTCACACTGTGGTTAGACAGTACTGTGAGAGAAATCTGCGTTTGAACTCTGATCACTGAATTCATAGTCCTGAGTGCTAACCATTATAGTTTCAAACTAAATCCAAACTGAATTTATTGCTGCAAGAACACATATATTGTATATACAGACAGATGAGTATTTTGCAGATATATGCGTATATACATATATAGTGAGAAGAGAGTACCTTTCCATTACATAACTAGCATGTCATAATGGATTTATTATGATCCAGAGGTGGTGCTGTGCTGAAATGTTCCCCCGTGGGTTTATAGTGCCACCTCAGGATAATGTCTCCAGATGGGTTTGTTTTACATATGCTATCTGAAGAATGAACCTCACTCATAAGCCAGGATATAGATCTCTTATTTTATTCAATACATTATATATCGCATAATCAGCCAAAGTATGTTGGATATGATCTCAGTCTCACATTTACTGCCAGTGCTCACCTTAATTCTTGCATCAAAAAGAGCTTTCTTCTGGAGTTTATAAGATGTAATATGTATTGCAAGCTTTCTTTCATCAGGTTGGCGGTGCCCAACATAACTGGGATTATTTCTGTATCTATCTGCTGCATTTTCTTGGCCTATGATTGCATCTTTTGGTGTCTTAGGATCTTCTCTTTCATTACATTGTACAGAACAGTAACTTGGCACTGACACTTCTATTGGCAATTAGCCATTGTCCTATACTAAAATGTCAAGCTTTACTGCATCGAGCTTTCTGTCAGTTACATTAGAAATGTTCCAGATGATCACAACTTCTTCATTTTCTATCGCCGTGAATATCTTGTACAGCGATGTAATACTGTTTACACTGTCCTATGCTGCAATTATCAATCTCTCATCTTGAGGTTTGAATTCACCTTTCCTTAGCCATTCCTATGTAAGGTTTTCCTCATCTGATTCTTTAAAGATTTTTCTTGTTTGGCACATTCTGTTCCTTCTTGCCCCTTGTGTGCTGTAGAGACTCATTTATTCCTTCTAATCATGGAAATGTTTTTCCATGTTTAAGGATGGAGAGTGATTTTGGCATTCACTTTCCTCCACACTTTGGGGCGGATTTTAAGAGCCCTGCTCGCCTAAATCCGGGCGGATTTAGGCGAGCAGGGCCCTGCGCGCCGGTGCGCCTATGTTCAATAGGCCTACCGGCGCGCGCAGACCCCGGGACTCGAGTAAGTCCCGGGGTTTCACGAGGGGGGCGTGTCGGGGGCGGGCCCGGTCAGCACGGCGTTTTGGGGGCGTCGGCAGCATTTTGGGGGCGGGCCCGGGGGCGTGGTTACGGCCCGGGGCGGTCCGGGGGCGTGGCCGCGCCCTCTGTACCCGCCCCCAGGTCGCATCCCGGCACGCTAGCGGCCCGCTGGCGCGCGGGGATTTAAGTCTCCCTCCGGGAGGCGTAAATCCCCCGACAAAGGTAAGGGGGGGGGTTTAGGCAGGGCCGGGCGGGTGAGTTAGGTAGGGGAAGGTGAGGGGAGGGCAAAAGAAAGTTCCCTCCAAGGCCGCTCCGATTTCGGAGCGGCCTCGGAGGGAATGGGGGTAGGCTGCGCGGCTCGGCGCGCACCGGCTATACAGAATCGATAGCCTTGCGCGCGCCGATCCAGGATTTTAGCGGATACGCGCGGCTACGCGCGTATCTACTAAAATCCCGCGTACTTTTGCTGGCACCTGATGCGCCAGCAAAAGTACGCCAATTCGCGCGGTTTGAAAATCTACCCCTGAGAGTATTTGCATGTGTTGATGCTGTTAGCTTTGCTAACAAACAAAACAGGATTGGTGACAGGGAATCTCCCTGACATATTCCTTGCCGGATCTTGACTAAGAATGACATATTATCCATCTTCATAATTCATGTGGAGCATAATCTGCCACATTTTCATGGTAAACTTGATATACTTGATAAATGCAGGGTTCATTCTGTACATTTCAAGGCAATTTATTATCCAAGAGTGTGGAATGCAATCACATGCTTTTTATAGTCAATCCATGCTATACTGAGGTTTTGACTTTTCTTATAGCTTGTCATGGTGGCTTTATTCAGCAACAGCATCAACTGGTCTTTGGTTCTGTAAACTCCTCTTTTGTTGCTCCTCTGTTCTGTCACCATGATGCTTTCTGATCATGTATTCCATCTGTATCTATTGCAGCGAACAGCTTGTACATTGTAGGTAGGCACGTAATTAGTAATTTTAGGAGATGCAGGACTCTGCATCCCCCAAAGGTCTCCATATCACCAAATGTTATTGTGAAAATGAGAGCTTCAGATCCACATGTGTGCTGATTCTGTAACTTCAAAGTCAGTACTGCTGAATTCTTCAGCTGAAAGCACTTTTTAACCTCCCATTTGCTGCCTGGTGATGAAAGGTGAGGCTCAGGCTGTGTTTTCCCTGCTTGTGACATCATCAGACAATGTCTGGCCCCATTGCCTAATGCCCTCCTGAGAAAGGAAAACATAGCCTGAGCTTCAGCATCCATATTCACTCTGCAGAAGCTGAATGGAGCAAACAATAGTTTTTATTGAACACTCTGACGGGACCTAACCCTGATGCCTGAGAGCATGTCCACACATTTCCACAAAATAACTTGATCACTGAGGAGATGCTTACCCAAGTCACTGTGAAAATGTGAATTTGAAGTCCATATAAGATCTGCTGGGATTTTCCAGTTAAACCTGTTTGCCTTCCCAGTTGCTGCCTATTGAAGATGGATGGTAAAGCTCGGGCTGTGGTTTTTGTTTTTCTGCTCATGATATCATCAGACAATTTCTGGCCCATTGTCTTCTGCTCTCCTGATCAGAGAAAACCACAGTCTGAGCTTCACAATCCATGTTCATTCTTTCAGTAACTGGCAGTGCTTTTACGTAGAAGAAGTTGATCAGATCTGACCTAGAAATGTCAGAATTCCCGTACATACCTGGAACCTGAGGCTCTCACTTAGAGGAGTATAGATATGCTTTAGTATGCGGCTTAAGAAAAGGAGCCCAAATTACCAATTATCTGCTCTTTGGACAAGGCTTGTACTTCTATATTTTACACACCTCGGGCAGTATTTAAGCCCTGTTGGCTCAAATAGTCCTCTAGGTGTGTGCATGCATGTGTGAGTATATGTGTTGTATGCTTGGGTGTGCATGTGTGTGCATGTGTGAGTGCAAGATTTGAAGGCACCTACTCCCCCGGCAGTGGTGTCGCTACAGAGAAGGTGCATTCACTACCACTGTCCTCTACCTGAGTAAGGTGAAGGGAGGAGAAAGTGCCTTCAGGTGTGAGTGGGTGTGAATGGCCAACAGACAGGGGAATGGACCTTGACGTGGTTCTGTTGCTCACATTTGAGGACAAATGTGCTAACGCATTCCCTATGGGTGTATAGGATGATTGTGTATCTCAGAAATAGACTTTACCAAGGTAAGTTAGACTGCCTGCTCTGGAACCCTGCCCTCATCACTGACCCTTCTTATTAATAAAGTCTCACTGACACCGTGAAATGTTGGGTGCCTTATCTAGAAACTGGAGGAGTTTGAACAAAGATGCATCTATCGGGGGCATCGCTAGGCCCATGGGGGCTCTGAATCTAATTGGTGATTGATTTGGGCCCATGCACATGATTGGCTGCTGAGAGACAACAAGACCCTTCTCTGCTTCTTACTTGGTAATAGAAATCTGAGGCCTCCATTCCCCTCCCCCCCACTTCTCCTGGCACACCTGATCCCACCCAAGCTCCAGACCTAAGCACAAATCTGGGGGCAGGGGCAACATTTCTACCTCCTGTTGTCCCATGGACTTCCAATCCCATCCTGTGCAGACTTCTGATATCAATTCCCCCCTCCATCCCATGTCCTGTGGACCTCTGATGTCTGACCCACTTCCCACAGACATCCTCACGATGAGAGCTGCAGCCACGCTGTAAACAGAGGACTGAGTCAACCAGTGGCTGCGTGCACCAAGGCCCCGAGGGAGCGGGGCCTATGAGAAAGCAGCCGTAGGCCGACTGCCAGGTTATTGTTAGCCGGGTAAATATTTGTGGACAACTTCAGCCAGCAACTTTTCCACGGCATGTCCACAAATAGAAATTATTGGTTTGAAGTGGATGTTCATATTTGAAAGAGAAGTGGTTCCATGTGATTGTTAGACTTAAGGTGGACATTTTTATTAGCAAGCTTTTGTAAGTTCTCCATTATGATAAGAAGTGTGTGAAACAGTGTGTCACAGCAGTGGCATACTGAGGAGGGGGCCAGGGCGTCCACAGTTTTTCTGTTGTTTTGCCATGGGCGCAAGGCCAGTGCAAAGCAGACAGCATCCTGGTACATAAAGCTGCTGCCAAACAGAATGTCTGCCTGGCGGTGGCTTTAGCAAGCAACAACGAACTGTGGTCGCAGTAGACAGCGAGGGGCCAATAGCAGGATCGGATTGGGCCACGAGGTGGGCTCAGCAGCTGCGCAGGCCGGCAGATAGTGGAATCCTCGTGCTTGGGACTGAAGATCAGAGGAGGGCAGGGAGGACGACCCCTGGCTGTGGGAGTGGGAACTTTTTATTCAGCTGGCCCCGGTGTTGGTGCAATCAGCAATAGTAGCAGGCCTCCCCCTCCCCCTCGCATTGTTAGCTGAAGCAAACTGGCACTAAAGGCTAACAGCATCTGTGTGAGTGAGCTAGAGAGAGGGGGTGTGAGAGACAACAGGAGACTGTGTCTGTGAGTGAGCTAGAGAGAGGGGGTGTGAGAGACAACAGGAGACTGTGTCTGTGAGTGAGCTAGAGAGAAGGGGTGTGAGAGACAACAGGAGACTGTGTCTGTGAGTGAGCTAGAGAGAGGGGGTGTGAGAGACAACAGGAGACTGTGTCTGTGAGTGAGCTAGAGAGAGGGGGTGTGAGAGACAACAGGAGACTGTGTCTGTGAGTGAGCTAGAGAGAGGGGGGTGTGAGAGACAACAGGAGACTGTGTCTGTGAGTGAGCTAGAGAGAGAGGGGGTGTGAGAGACAACAGGAGACTGTGTCTGTGAGTGAGCTAGAGAGAGGGGGGGGTGTGAGAGACAACAGGAGACTGTGTCTGTGAGTGAGCTAGAGAGAGGGGGGGGGGTGAGAGACAACAGGAGACTGTGTCTGTGAGTGAGCTAGAGAGAGAGTGTGTGAGAGACAACAGGAGACTGTGTCTGTGAGTGAGCTAGAGAGAGAGTGTGTGAGAGACAACAGGAGACTGTGTCAGTGAGCTAGAGAGGGGGTGTGAGAGACAACAGGAGACTGTGTCTGTGAGTGAGCTAGAGAGAGGGGGGGTGTGAGAGACAACAGGAGACTGTGTCTGTGAGTGAGCTAGAGAGAGAGTGTGTGAGAGACAACAGGAGACTGTGTCAGTGAGCTAGAGAGGGGGTGTGAGAGACAACAGGAGACTGTGTCTGTGAGTGAGCTAGAGAGAGAGGGGGTGTGAGAGACAACAGGAGACTGTGTCTGTGAGTGAGCTAGAGAGAGGGGGGGGGTGTGAGAGACAACAGGAGACTGTGTCTGTGAGTGAGCTAGAGAGAGGGGGGGGTGTGAGAGACAACAGGAGACTGTGTCTGTGAGTGAGCTAGAGAGAGAGTGTGTGAGAGACAACAGGAGACTGTGTCTGTGAGTGAGCTAGAGAGAGAGTGTGTGAGAGACAACAGGAGACTGTGTCAGTGAGCTAGAGAGGGGGTGTGAGAGACAACAGGAGACTGTGTCTGTGAGTGAGCTAGAGAGAGGGGGGGTGTGAGAGACAACAGGAGACTGTGTCTGTGAGTGAGCTAGAGAGAGAGTGTGTGAGAGACAACAGGAGACTGTGTCAGTGAGCTAGAGAGGGGGTGTGAGAGACAACAGGAGACTGTGTCTGTGAGTGAGCTAGAGAGAGGGTGTGAGAGACAACAGGAGACTGTGTCTGTGAGTGAGCTAGAGAGAGGGGGTGTGAGAGACAACAGGAGACTGTGTCTGTGAGTGAGCTAGAGAGAGAGTGTGTGAGAGACAACAGGAGACTGTGTCTGTGAGTGAGCTAGAGAGAGGGGGTGTGAGAGACAACAGGAGACTGTGTCTGTGAGTGAGCTAGAGAGAGGGGGGGTGTGAGAGACAACAGGAGACTGTGTCTGTGAGTGAGCTAGAGAGAGGGGGGTGTGAGAGACAACAGGAGACTGTGTCTGTGAGTGAGCTAGAGAGAGGGGGTGTGAGAGACAGGAGACTGTGTCTGTGAGTGAGCTAGAGAGAGAGTGTGTGAGAGACAACAGGAGACTGTGTCAGTGAGCTAGAGAGGGGGTGTGAGAGACAACAGGAGACTGTGTCTGTGAGTGAGCTAGAGAGAGGGGGGGGTGTGAGAGACAACAGGAGACTGTGTCTGTGAGTGAGCTAGAGAGAGAGTGTGTGAGAGACAACAGGAGACTGTGTCTGTGAGTGAGCTAGAGAGAGAGTGTGTGAGAGACAACAGGAGACTGTGTCAGTGAGCTAGAGAGGGGGTGTGAGAGACAACAGGAGACTGTGTCTGTGAGTGAGCTAGAGAGAGGGGGGGTGTGAGAGACAACAGGAGACTGTGTCTGTGAGTGAGCTAGAGAGAGAGTGTGTGAGAGACAACAGGAGACTGTGTCAGTGAGCTAGAGAGGGGGTGTGAGAGACAACAGGAGACTGTGTCTGTGAGTGAGCTAGAGAGAGGGTGTGAGAGACAACAGGAGACTGTGTCTGTGAGTGAGCTAGAGAGAGGGGGTGTGAGAGACAACAGGAGACTGTGTCTGTGAGTGAGCTAGAGAGAGAGTGTGTGAGAGACAACAGGAGACTGTGTCTGTGAGTGAGCTAGAGAGAGGGGGTGTGAGAGACAACAGGAGACTGTGTCTGTGAGTGAGCTAGAGAGAGGGGGGGGTGTGAGAGACAACAGGAGACTGTGTCTGTGAGTGAGCTAGAGAGAGGGGGGTGTGAGAGACAACAGGAGACTGTGTCTGTGAGTGAGCTAGAGAGAGGGGGTGTGAGAGACAGGAGACTGTGTCTGTGAGTGAGCTAGAGAGAGAGTGTGTGAGAGACAACAGGAGACTGTGTCAGTGAGCTAGAGAGGGGGTGTGAGAGACAACAGGAGACTGTGTCTGTGAGTGAGCTAGAGAGAGGGTGTGAGAGACAACAGGAGACTGTGTCTGTGAGTGAGCTAGAGAGAGGGGGTGTGAGAGACAACAGGAGACTGTGTCTGTGAGTGAGCTAGAGAGAGGGGGTGTGAGAGACAACAGGAGACTGTGTCTGTGAGTGAGCTAGAGAGAGAGTGTGTGAGAGACAACAGGAGACTGTGTCTGTGAGTGAGCTAGAGAGAGGGGGTGTGAGAGACAACAGGAGACTGTGTTTGTGAATGAGCTAGAGAGAGGGTGTATGTGAGATGAGATAGATGAAACGGGTGTGTGAGAGCGTGTGGCAGTGACTATGTGGTAGGGAATGTGTGAGACAAAGGGAGAGAGAGCCTGACTGTGTGTATCAGAGAGGAGAAAGTTTATGCCTATACTGCTTCCACCTCCCCACACACAAATCCACAATAATCTCAGGGTGACTGGAAATCAAAACTTCCTGGGTATGGAGAGTGGGTGATTTTTTTTTGTCCATATCAGTTTTAATTATTGAGTATTGTTTGATATCTGGTTTGTTTTTTTTAATATTTTATTCATGGCACAGGTGAAAAACTGTTGGGCCCTGCATCAGAAAAATATTTGCATGTACTGGTACTGAGGAATTGCAATGGGAAAGGCAAGAGGACAGAGTACTATTGGAATAGCTTCCTTTTTATCTTGGCTTCTTGTTTTTATTTATTTATTATTTCTTACATGCCATGCCACTAAACTGTTACATGTGGCTGCAGAGGCCAAGGGAGGAGGCAGGAGCCTCTTGATGAGGAAGGCACTGAAGCGTGACCCCCACATGCTGCGTATTGACTGAACAGTGATGGTGTTTGTTGTAGCTTGTATTATCTGGGTATGTGTCATTGTTTTTTCAGTTTTATATTATTATTTGAATAATTGCGGGCTAAGATACTGCCGTGGCTGTTTGAATTCACTGGTGACTCGACTTAGTGTGAACACTGTCCCAGGACAAAAAAAAATCAGGATTTGAGTTTGCATGAAACTGACATGTTCTGCAGGGCCAACTGAAACCACAGAAAGGGGCCAATCTGCAAGGCGGGAATGCGTCAGTGCCTCAAGCAGCGTTGGGAACCTGGAGGAGGGAGGAGCACAGTCGCAGCGTTGGTGGGCTTTATCGATCATCCTGAATTTAGTAGTTTTCTTTCCACACACAAGCACACATTCTCTCACTTTCCCACACGCATGCACACATGCTCTCTCTCACTCTCCCACACACATATGCTCTCACTCTTTCACACACAAACACACATGTTCTCTCACTCTCCCACACACATGCTCTCTCTCATTCTATCACACACTTTCTTTCTCATTTTCTACAAATAAGTACACTTTCTCTCTCTCTGACCCACACGCAAGCGCACATGCTGTCACTCTCCAATACACATGCACAGATGCTTTCTCATCTCCCACACACATGCACACATGCTCTCTCTCACTCTCACTCTCCTGCACACAATCACAAGCTCTCACTCACTCTCTTCTTCCTTGACTTAGCAGGCAGCAGCAGACTCATTCTTCAGCCCCGGTGGCCAAGAGAACGACTTTTGGCCTTGGGGAATTGGACTACCCCTCAGCAGTGCAGCTCCGCTGATATCAACGGCGTGGTAAGTGCGGCCTTAGTAAGTTGAAAAGCAGTACGGCCCCGCCAGAATCAGCAGCATTGGCGGATAAAAATGAGCTCCCTCAGTTAACAGCAGCAATTGCAGAGGGTTTAAAAGCCCCCATTTCTGTGCTGGAAATTCAGAGAGAAATAGGAAATTTGCCTGCTTGTAAGAGTCCAGGGCCTGACACATATCACATTGATTTTTAGAAGAAATGTGCAAAGGTGTTTTGTACCACTGCTTAGAGAGCTATTGAATTACTTGAGAGAGAAGCCAACAGCACTGGGGAAGCTGAATGATGCAAATCTTTATCATTATCTTTATTAAAATGTATAAATCGCTTATGTAGTGAGAAATGAAGTGATAGACACTTGATTGCATACATAGAATCAAGTAACAAATAACACCTTACAACATAATAAAAAATAATAAAACATGGAATATAATATATCATAAAAGGTGTTACAATAAAATTAACATTAAACCCCACGCAGAATGAGACAGAGTTGGGAGCATATAGGCCAATATCATTAATACATTCAGATATAGAAATATTGCTGAAAGTATTGCAACTCAGGATGAAACATATCATGCCGGATGTGATGCACCCAGATTAGACTGGTTTTATTTTAAGTTGCATATCTTCGAATAATATTAAAGATTACAAGGGGCAGGGATTGCTTTAGAGACTAATAAGGCTTTTGATAGTATAGAGCGGCCTTATTTATTTGATGTTTTGGAGCATTTTTGGTTTTCTGGAGGAATTTAATAGGTGGATAAGGGCTATGTATATGATTCCTTAGGCATATGTTTGAGCTAATGCTACTATGGCATCTGCCCTCAATATCCAATTTCCTCTCTTATTCAATTTAGTGATTAAGCCCCTTGTCAGCTGCTAAAGTGCAAACATATTTTTAGCATTAAGGTAGAGGGAGATGACCATAAACTATCTTTGTATGCTGATGATGTTATATTGCATTTGACCCCATTGGAGACTTCGGTGCTGACACTAATGACTCTGTTGGAGGTGTATGGATTTTTCCAGGGTGCCAAGTTAACTTCACAAAATCTGAATTGCTTTCTTGGCTGGCAGGGCTTATATTCCAAGGTGTTTGGCACGATTTAAAAAAGTGACAGAGGGTATCATGCATCTGAGTGTAGGAATGCCAATACATTTTACTAAACAGGCTGGACTATTCACCTCTGCTGGAAAAAATCCAAAAGGATCTGAGGGATTGAGGAGATCTATATCTATATATATATATATATATATAATGGGTGGGGCGCATAAATCTGTTTAAGATGCATATTCTATATTTCAGCATGTTTCAGCATGTGGGTAAAAAGAAATGCACCCAGAAATTCAGCGAGCATGGGAGTAACAGATGCAGTAAACTAATGATATGTAAATCTACGGGGCAGTAAAAAAATCACATTCGTAGAGAAATGCGCACAAGTGGGGTAAGTTGCATGCAGACGTTTATTGCATTGAGCATGTGTCTAAACTCCACGTGATTTTCTTGCATCGGGTATATGTACTTCAAAAATCCGTGTTGTGTTTATTTCTGATGGGGAGACAGAAGTGTAACCTGTTATAGTTAGTGAGGTTTTGGGTGGACCCTTGGACACTGTGGCAGCTGACCACGCCCACGGGGGGAAGTCCCATGAGGGGCCACAGGTCAGGCTCAGCTCTGGACACACAAACACAGATATTTCTTTATTTAGACAGTTTGAGAAACCACCAGAGGTGGCAGTAGTGAGTAGCAGATGTAGCCCGGCTGGGCTCGTATTCCCCAGGGCGCTGGAACAGCGATTTCTCCGGTAGCAGTGCTGTAGTGGAGAGAACTGAGAAAGTGAGTACAATAGAACATTCACAGAGTCCCAAATATGGAGAAGCCCCGAGATAGGGAGAGCTGGCCCTCGAGGAGCAAGTACCAGATCCCTGGAGGTAGAGAGACTTGTTGGCAAAGTACTCACACAGCGGTTCCACGTAGGAGATGGCACTGGCGCTGGAACGGAGGCAGGCCCTCGAGGAGCGAGTACCTGGTTCCAGGGAGACAGCTCTGAGGAGTAGATGATAGTAGTACTCACTGATGGTGTCTGTAGCAAATTCTTCCAAGTAGAAGAGGAGACAGATGCAGGCAGCGAGTCAGGGAACATGGGCCCTCGAGGAGCGAGTACCGGTTACCTGATAGCGACCTGAAAGAAGCAAAAGAGGCCCCCGAGGAGCGGGTACCCCGTTAGCAGAAAGAGTCCAATGTAGCTGGGTACGGAGAGCGAATCCCATTCGTAAGAATCACCCTTGCTAACTCAACGGCTAGCAATAAACAGTAGGCTTAAATATCCGGGCAGCGTGACGTCATCACAGGGGGACGCCCCTGAGGAATGCGCCAAAGAGGAAATAAGAATGAGGGCCGCGAGGCGCGCGCGCCCTAAGGTACCTGGAGAGCATGGCGGGAGGCAGCGCCCAAGGCGGTCCGGGGATGCCGGAGAGGACGGCAGACGGACACCGCGGCAGCCAGGCGTCCATGAGGAGCAGGAGGAGTCGCAGAAAAGGAAAGGTTGGCGGAGTGAAGCCGTTGGGCAGCGACGGTCGCAACATAACCCGACCAGCCTGTCGATTCCCATTCAGCCCTGGGAGATACTAGATAGAATAGGTTAGTGGATGGGGGAAGGACCCATTCAAATTCAGTCCCCCTCCTAGGATGCCTTATAACAGCTCTCTCCTGAGAGTCGGGAGGCAGTTCCTTATAAGATTTGGAGCCTAAGGAATGGGAAAAGCTGCTAACCATGAGTAAAGAACTGTAAAGATCTAGAGGACACACATCCGGAGTCTTCAGCCCCTGGGGAGAGAGGAAAGTGTACTCTGTGCTAGGACAGAAGTTTTGGCCATTTGTGGAAGGGATTTTCCAGACCATTTTAAAGGTTATCCTGCCTATCGGCACCTCCATTTCACCTAATCCAGGAGGGTGGTAGGATCCCTTGCCTATTGAAAGATTCCTGCACAGATAGAAGTGAATACTGTAATCAAGAGAAGAGAGACTGTGGTGCTGGAAACACATTTATTGTGCCATCTGCAACTATTTCATTCAGTAAACTTATTTGGACACTAATCTAGTGCATCCAGTGGCACTCAGCACACAGACAAGAGACTTGACCCCTCTCCCAGGGATAAATAGAAGGATCTGCACTGGGCCCTGAAAGGAAACCTTTCCCCCCAATGAAAAGGATCCGCACCCTGGGGAAAGAGGCACAGATAAGAGCTAAGTCAAGGTTCCTGCCCCAAAGAACATATGCATTTCTTTTATGGGCCCCACCCATGCAGGATATGCACCCCGGGGTGGGGTTTCAGAAGTTTGGATTTTTTCCAGCAGAAAGTAACTTGGTTCTTGTGCTGGAAAAAAAAATCATGAAACCCAATGATGTCACCTCCACGTAGTGCAGGCCATGAAGGGGGGTCACGGAGACTAAAGGGACCATGTTGTCTTAGAGCTGTGGTGTGCCCACTACCAGCCAGGGGGGTTTCCTGATATTTGCTTCCGACTTGTGGCTCCCGGGAATGTATTTGTAATTGCCAATTCCATACTTGTTCTTTTCTGCTGAGCGGCATTTTGTATTAACATGAAACCGTCTTTTATTCTATGGGACGCCCTTACAAGGATCAGATGATGGTGAGGCATGGGGGCATTTTTCTGTCCTCTCATTCTTCTTTATTTCTCTGTTTTATTAAAACAGTGGGGTTCTATACTCTATTTATTGTAATATCTAATTGTGACTCTCACTTTTATTTCCAGGTCCATCAAAGGGCACTGCTGCAGCTGCTGTAAAAGTTGAGTTTGTGCTGCTTTGTTGAAGCTGATAGTGGTGAGGTATCACTGATTCATCTGGCCTTTTGTTCTTTTTCTTATTTCTTCAGCGGTTCTGTTGCCTATTTATCATTATATTGCAATATGGAACTGTACTGTAATTCTTGTATTCCTTGTTTCATGAAGGGGCAATGCTGTGGCTTTTGAGGTAGCGGGATTGATGCTGCGCTTTTGGATTTGTTAGGGGGAATAAGCTGTTAGCTGCTTTCAGGTCCATCCATTCTTATTCTTCCCTGTTATTGCATATCTTTTAAGGGGTGTGTGCCCTTGGTCCCTGGGCTCTCTATCATAGATTTCAGAATGGGGGGAGCCATAGGGGCCATGGCCCCCCCTACGATTTCTGCCAGCAAGCAATGGATGGCTCAGTCTACACCCCACCCATTAACCTCTTGCTCACCGCCTCGTCCCATTTGGAAACAGGAGGAAGACGGCAGCCAGAGCTCCTTTAATGTGTCCTTTCTCCTTCTCGGCTGGTGGGGGCCGTGGGGGCCCTCGCTTCAGTCCAACCCCCAGCAAGGGAGGAGGGAGGACGCACAGCAGAAGCTCAAAGCTACAGTCTTACTCCCATTTCCAAATGAGAGGAGCCAGTGGAGGTGAATGAGGGGGTCCAGAGGGGGCAGGGAGGGTGTGAACTGGGAATCTCTGAAGGTGGAGGGAGGGAAGGAACCAAGGGGAGAGAGGAGCAGGCCTCCCCCCCAGCATCCCACCTCTGTCCTCCATCCACTTCTTCTCCCTTCAGCCTCTCCCCCTCATCCCTTGTCTCTCTCCACCCTTGATCATTTCAGCTTGCCCCATTGTCCCTCCTCTTCCTTCAGCCTCCCTTCTCCACCTCCTCCTCTCCCTTCAGCCCCCTCCTTTTCCCTGCCCGTTCCTAAACCCCTGCCCAGACCCCTATCCTAACCTCCTGAAAGAAAACAGAGGCTCGGGAGGCCCAATATAGAACCATATTATGTTGGGGCCATAGAGCCTTTGTTGTTCTTCTTTGGGGAAAACCTCTCTTCTCTCTCCTGCCTCTCCTTCAGCACCCCACCTACATCTCCAGGCCCCTTCTCCTTCAGCATCCCACCTCTCTCCCTATCCCCCCACTCCTTGCTCTTTCCCTGTCTCCCTCTTCAGCACCTTACGTCTCTCCCTTTTTGCTCTCACCTCTTGTCCCGCTTCCTCTTCCTTTGGCCTCCCTCTTCTCTTCTCATCGCTGCTAACCCATCCTCTTGCTCTTTTCTCTCTGCTCCCACTCCTCCTCTTCCTCCTCCTCCTCCTGTTGCTAAATGTAAAGTAAAAAATTGGCAATGGGAATATGGGTGGGGCTTGGGGTGGATATGGGGACAGAGCTTGGTTCTTCCCACCCCGAACCAAAAAAGTGCTCCGCTGCCTCTGCTCTCCATGGTTTCTTTATTGTTTTATTTAGTTTTTTCTTCCAGTGTTTTTAAAGGCAGTTCGGGTTTCCACTTTTCTGTTGACGTTACGAAGCATTGTGGCCCTATTTGCCCACCCCTGATATAAATAAATATTTTACTGCAGTCCCTCTGGCTTTACAGCTGAAAGTCTATTCTCCACCTATATTTGAGCCTCCAGCAGTGGGGTTCTATAACCCGTTGCAAAACCTGATGGCTTCCCTTCTTGTTGCAGGGAAAACCGAAGTCTCACTGTGAATAGAAGGAGATTATGAAGGCCCCTTGGAGAGCAGGTCTGTGCTGGAAGATTTACTTTCCCCAATAAAAGGAAGCTTTGTGCACCTCCCCCTTTCCCAGGCAGCACTCAGGTTCATAGCTAATATCCAGGATTCACCCTTCTGTGAGATCGCTTGCAAAGAGAGCACTGGGAGTTCTGACATGAACCACTTCTTAATGAAAGCCGGAATCCACAGAGTAGAGAGATCAAAAGCAGGATGAACGACACCCAAATGACTCGCTGACCCCTCCAAGGCCACAGGGTTCTCCTCCACACTGAGTCCTTGTTATGAAGGCTGTTTTTTATTTCCAACACAATTGATAGGCTAGGCCAGGCAGACCTGTCAGTCTTTAGAGGTGATGACTGTGTCTCTTTAAAAACCGTAAAATCAAATTGCAGTGTTTTAGTGGAAAAATCTCAATAGCTTGTTAAGGAGGTATCAGAAGCGAATGGTCTGAGGAAGATCTTCATATGTGCAAAGCATTTTTCCCATAGACCAAATGAGAGAAAAACTTTAGTACACAGGGGCTCTGGGTGCTTTGAAGTGGACGTATCTCCCTCAAGATGAGGTCTTCCATCAGCACTTGAAAGTTGATTGTTTAATGGGCTTTGGGACTTTCAAAATATTTATGGGATTTCTAAAATAGAATTTATGTTAGTTAAAAAATGCAACTCCTCAGTTTGCACAGTGATTGGATGGCATGAGGTCTAGGCCTAGTGACCTGTAGGTGTTGTATTCAGTCTCTTCATACACTTTCTTGGGAGGTTTCTTGTTTCAGAGCTTCCCAATCAGCTTTGCATTAGGTGGAAGTATGTTAAAAATACTTTGATAAAGATACAGAATGTTCTGGTTGGTACCACAGGAGTACTATGCCACTGCTCTGTATTATAACCTTCTCTCCTTAGACACTGTGAATCCAGAAGCATGGAGGGCTAATATAGTTGGCTCATCCAGATTGAGGAATGACATTATTTCTAAGCAACCATTGACATCAATCATTATAAGAAAGGTATTTGTTTCAAGAATGTAATTGGGGAATTACTGTAAGTTCTTGCTGCAATAATTGGGTTTGCCCACTCTGCTAATTGTGCTCAGTAATTACTGTAAAAGTATGGTCTGCCCATTGGCAACAACCTCAGGCATAGTAGATGTGTCCAATTATGGTCATCACCTGCAAGCTAATAGCATGGCTAAACTATGGCCACCCGCTTCCAGCCATGATTAGCAGCTACAGTCATGGCATTTTATAATCTTTCAGTCATTCATTCTTAATCATGGTCATCAACCACAGTCAATACATTGTTGAACCATAGTCAGTCATTCCCAACTATGGTCAAACCCTAGTCTCAACCATGATTCAACACATGTTCCTGTCTATGTATTGGTTTTGCCTGTGGTGGAGGCCTGCTTAATAATAATCTGTAAACCGATACAATGTGCAAACGGTTGTCGGTATATAAAATCTTCAAAATAAATAAATGATGATAATGGATTTCGATAGGCTGAGACAACTTTATAGCAATCAGGGGCATGTATTGAAATTACTGTTACATGAATAAGATAGAAGCCGTTTGCTGGAAACTTGGGCCTTTGTTCTTCTTCAAATCATCCTGACTGAGATGGTTCTTATAAAGACAATGGGTCTTAGGTAATGGCATTTTCTCACTACATGATTTAAACCTGATGGCACACCGTTCAGATGAACTACATTACCTTCCAGAATGCAGTGTTTTCTACTCTCTCCACCCCTTTTTGTGGAGTCGATATTCAGTGGGCAGGTGAGTGAGAATGTTATATTGAGCAGCACTTATCTGGATGAGTCTGCAATTGAATCTACCTTCCACTGAGCCATCAGGCAGCCTGGCATGCTGGATTTACTGCTGGCTGGAAGCAGAATTATATAATTCTCAAGGGTCAGGGAGAAAGAAGCCTTCTAAGCAAAATGCCTTTATAACAGGGTGGTAGGAGGGTGAGAGTTCAGAATTGGGAAGCTACAGATCCTGGCTCAGTCCCCTGAGAAAGTCCTGTAACCTCCCTGTGCTCAGATTCGTGCTATAAGCTTTCTGGGGCAAGAACACAGCAGCTGTGTGTACCATCCTGATACCACTTACCTGTGAAAAATAAAACCATAAGAATCCCTTGCACCCAGCTTCTGAAAGGATGTCTACATAAGAGTTCTTATAAATCTAGGAGGTGGTGTTTCAATCAAATAATTATATTACCGTATGTGGGGAAGGGTTTCCCTGGGTTAAGCCTGCCTCTCCAGTCTTTCAGCGTGCTGCTCAACATGGAGATCTAGAAGGATGCCAGACTTAACAATGTCTATGGCTCTTGAATCAGCCCTTATGGATTTGTTCCTAGTTCCTTTCAAAGTTACCGTAATTTAAATGCAGACCTGAAAAAAAAAAAATTAAAAAAGCACAACCTTGGTAAACTGTGAGTATGAATTGGTGTTTTTTGTTCTCTTAACAACATGCAGGAACTGGGGAGACACCAAGTGCAGTGGGCCTCTCCTTCACCCAAGCACAAAGTAGAATCTCATGTTTAAATTAAATTATAGATGGGATTTTTTTCCCCTAGGCAGTAAATCCTAGGTTAATCTTGTTAAAAAACTATTGATTAGCAACCTGTTCTATCAATGCCTTCAGTGAATGTTAAGCATTAAATTTGCTAATTGATTGGTACGGTGAAATAGTGTATCTGCCTATAAATCACAACACGGTTATCTCTTGCCAATGTTGGAATATTTCCTGTTGGAGGAGATTAGTATTGACAGAAACCATATGGATAGGAATAAATACACGAACATAGAATACAAAGTGCATGCAGTAGATAAAATCCCTTTGTTGTGTGGCTCAGTTTCTGCAGTGTGAAAACAGAACCCAAAACTGCAGCCGCTGCCATCAGACAGTGACTATAGCTGAGCCGCAGAGAAAACACAGCCTGAGCTGTGCACCCTTCATTCATGCTGCAGGAACTGAGTGCGTAATAAAAGGATTTTAACCAGCAAACCAAGCAGAGTCACAGAGCAGCCACGGAGAGACATTACATCTGTACCTCTCATGCTGACCTGGAACTTTAATCACAGCAGATACCTATTAAATACTAAATTACGTTTTTATTTTTGTATTTCTGGTCCAGTAGTCTCTCCTCTTGCTTCTTTTGGTGGTTTCAGCTCAATTAGAACTGGTCTATACTGGGCTAAAGTGACATGAGCCCTCTCCCAACTCAACTCGGTGCATCCATCGCGGTGACAGCTCCTCCAGCCGGAAGCCACAGACAGCAGCTCCCTGTATATTCTATAGGCAGGTCTCCTTTACATTACACTCTGCAGCTTAAGGAAAAGGCAAGTCTCCTTTACCTTATACACTGATCACAGCCTGAGAAAAAGGCAGATCTCCTTCACACTATCTGGAGGAAAAGGCAGGTCTCTTTTTTTATATGCATCTCTGCAGCATGTCCTGAAAACCTGAGGATGCTCTTGCACAGCATCAGAGCCCCCCTTCCACCGCCGCCACTCATGGTCAAGACCACAGCTTCTAGGTCACTAATATCTCATTGTAGTTTGATGGGGGGGATGGGAGAAGGTATGGATGAGGGGATAAAGTTGGTCTTCTCCCCTCTCCCCCTCCCCATTGCCTACTTATTTTGGCCCTGATGCTTCTGTGGTGGATGGAGTTAGTTGAGATTCAGGAGGTGACTCCCCCTGGAGGCAGTTGCTTAGCAACCAGCTGCTGCTCCATTCTGGTTGAGGCCGAGGCAATATAGTGCGGAGAAGGGGACAGGAAACAGGGTAGGTGGGGGTGGGAGGGGGGGGGGACGGACTCCCAGCGTTTATAATGAGGCATTGTTCTGTGTCATAAATAAATACATTTTGTTTATAAAAGCCTTTCTGACAGCGCTCTCAGTCTGAGAATCTGGATATCTTTCTCCATGAAGATCCTCCTCCGCAGGGTGAGAGCAGCCGGGCCTCCCCTGGGCTGTGTGAGACCCCCATCCGGTGCAACACCTACACTGTGACAGCGCCGCCGGAGTCACCCTGTGGCAGCACCGGCGGTGCCGGAGTCTGTGACGGCACCGGAATCTCCATGTTCTAATGAGGGCGTCTCCCTGGGCCTACGATTGACTTCTTCTGCAGCAACAGCCAGAGAAATTCTAGGTGCCTAGGGAAAGATATCACCACCAGAAACAAATAATAATAATAATAAAAAAAAGGATGTGATAATTCCTCTGGACAGATAAATTGAGGTGAACTCATTTGGAGTGAGTGCTGTGCCCAGTCCTGGAGGTTGCATCTCCTCCGAAAACAGGGGTAGAGGCACCCCAGAGAAAGGATCTGCAACAGAAGTCCTCTGAGATGAGATTTAAGGACCGAACTATGGATACCCTGGACTCTAGAAAAAAGACCGGAGATGGGGGATAGGATAGGGACATGCAAATGCTTCAACGATGTATAAGTAATGCATGGGAGCCAACATTTTCTAATGGAAATGAAGTTCTAGCAGAAAAAGTTTAAAAGGGGGGGGGGGGGGAGGGTAGACTTAGGAACATCAGAAATTATTTCTTCATCGAAAGAGGGTGGGGACAAAAGCAGCGACTGAAATCAGGCAGGGCTGGGCTAAGCAGCCAGCATTAGTTGGGTGGGAGTGACAGGAAAGCCAGAGATTGGCTGGCCTTTATGTTACTGCAGATGGAAAGGGAAGTTAGACAGACTAAGTGGGCCCTCTGGTCTTTGCTGTCACATTCCATGTTTCTAAATTTCTGATTGTCAAATTCTTGAAAAGTTTGTGCTATTAAAACCGTTCAGATCTGCTAGGAGTTGTGGAGATGTGAACTGATTTGTGTTTTCTGTTTTATGCTATTTATGCTGTTTATATACTGATCTTTGTATACTATGTACAATGTTGGTATTTCCTTGTTTTATTAGCTGTCTTGGGTGTTTCTCCTCCTCCCCCCCCCCCCCCCAAAAGGCAGTATACAAATGATGCAGAAAAAAAATCTGAGTAAATGCCAGAGACCAAAGTGAGACTGGAAGCCCCCTCCCTGCCTCTTGCAGACAGCCTAAGGCACATGAAGCATGGTGTGTGTGATGTCATTTCTGCTTTTCCTCTAAGGCGGGGGAGCCAGAGGCGACAAGTTGGGAGTGGTTTGCCCCTGGCCCTTCTGCACTATTCCACTACAGCCCAAGCACATGATCTTCCCCTAACATGGGTGACAACAGTACAGATCATGGTTTTATCTTTTGCTTACATAAGAACATAAGAAAATGCCACACTGGGTCAGACCAAGGGTCCATCAAGCCCAGCATCCTGTCTCCAACAGTGGCAAATCCAGGCCACAAGAACCTGGCAAGTACCCAAAAACTAAGTCTATTCCATGTCACCATGTTACCATGCTTTTGAAAGGGTTTGCTTGCCAGCTGGGTACAATGACCCGCACTGAGAGACATGAGTTGGAAAATGCCTTTGCTAATCCCCTTGTGTGTGTGTGGGGGGGGGGGGGGGGGTTTTGACGTCTGTGGTGGCTGCAGCTTTTTCTTATGGTCAAACCTGCAATGTGCATGGGAGTCTGAGCACGCTGGTGCATTTAGTGTATTAACACTGGTGATTTATTACCTGGCATTACAAACTGGGTTGAAAGCAATGAGGCCTGTATGAAAGGAGGCTCTCTCAGAGCTTCCAGACGGCAACTATGGGCGGAGGAGGGGAAGAGACAAGGGAAGGGAAAGAGAGAGCAAGAGAAAGTGGAGAGGGGAGGAAGGAAGAAAGGAAATCAGAGAGGGGGCAGGGAAGAATAAACCACAGTGAAAAGGAGAGAAAGAGAAAAAGGAAAGATGCAGGTAAAGAGAAGGAACCAGAGAAAGAGGGGAGCTGGAAGAGAGGAAGGAAGGCTAGGGACTAGGAGAGGGGGTAAAAAGCCAGAGGAAGAAGGAGGAGGAGGAGGGAGGGAGGGAGCTGAGCGTGTGCATGCGTGTGTGGGGGAGAGAGCCTGCGTTGACACAGCACGGCGAGGAGGGCTTTGCCTGTTTGGGTGGCTTCGGTCGTCATCCAGCGCCCGGCGGGAGGTCCCTGCGCCAGGGGCCGGACGAGGAGGGCGCTCCGGGACATGAGAGCCTCCCCGTCTCGCGCGCCTCCCGGGCGCCACAGGTGCAGGGCTAGCGCGCACCTCCGGGCATTTCAGCTTCCCAGGCGATCGGGCAGCTCCAGCACGAGATCGGCGATGCTCTTTCAGCCTCTCCCCCAGCCCCCACTTCAGCCTGTCTCCTTTTTGATAGTTTAGGGCCGACTGCTGGTGACGGGGGGGGGGGGGGGGAGAGACGGTCATCACTGAGCCGGAGCCCAGATCCCGAGGGAAGGGGAGCGGAAGGCACCGCGCTCTCATGGACCCTCGCCGCCTCGCCTCCTGATGCAGTGTGTGGTACGTAAGCCTCCATTGTTTCCTTCCTCCCGGTGAGATGGGTCTCCATCTCTAACCAAAGCATGCACAAGAGGGGCCCTCCTGAGAAGGGCTTTAAATGGAAGGCGCTTCGGGCTGAGAGTGGTGGCTAAGGCAGAGGGCGAGCAAGGGGCGCCCCGCGGCACCGGTGGGGAGCCGAGGCGGAGAGACCTGAAGCCTGTGTGGAGAGAGGATGGGACCCAGAGCTGGGCTCTGAGTGCGGAGGTAACAGGTGGCAGCTGTGAGCATTGCAGATCATGCACTGGGCCAACCCTGGTATCCCCCTCTTCAACAAGTCAATGCAAAGTGATTTGAGGAGGAGGAGGATGGCCACTGGTTGAATTACAAAATTTGTGTTTGTTTTGAAAGTTCTACATAGCTTCAGTGAAGGGAGGGGGTGAAAAGTGCATTAGTCCTCCTGCTGCCCATTACAGACAACAATAAGCCCACCTCCAGGAGAGGTGGAAATGAATGACAGGGGCATGGCCACCTCAACCTCTGCACTTTTTTTTTTCCATTTTAAGAAGCAGGGGAAGCTTTAAGCAAGGAGATAGGGGAAGGCTGCACATGAGCAAGGCCTATGCATAAGGATGCCTAGGGGACAGGGAGAGATGAAAGGCCAGAGAGTAAGGCCAGGTCAGCTCCTACAATGTAAGACAGCCCCGTCTATTTTGTAGTGAACAGTCAGGAACCCCTAACTGGACAGTGACCTGTGCTCTCTATCCAGACATTGCATGACAAGGTAGTAGACAATAGTTAACACATTATATCATGAAAATAAGCTTGGACTGCCAGAATCACTCATTGGCAGAAAAACATTGTCTGTCAGTCTAGCTGGCTATTTATCAGGGCTTCTGTCTGTTCGTCATATATTTAACACAGACTTGGATGCATCTTCTGATTTTTTCATGGATTGTAGTGGCAAAACAGAATTCTCTAACTTTGTAATAGAGTGAGTCCACAGCCCAGGCATCCTTTTTCTGTGAGGCCTACATTTGAGACCTGGTGATAGCCATCTCAACCACTTACAAGAGGCCTATTAAATTGTATATTAGGTAACTTTGAATCTTTACTTACAGAGAACCAACTCTAGGCCAGAATTCTAAAAATCCTGAGAATGGGTACATTTCAGGCAGGTTAAATGCAGAACTGTGTTCTGATACTATTTGTCCTCTAGACAAATAGTCCAGAATCTAGTGCAAGGGGTAAAGATGGAGGAGCCACTTGGCAATAGTGATTATAATGCAATCAAATTTGACATAATCCTAGAGGGAGGATATCAAGTAAAACTACTGCAGTAGAATTTAACTTTAAAAAGGGAGACTTCAATACAATGAGGAAATTAGAAAAAAACCTAAAAGGAGCAGTTGCAAACTAAATTTGTTCTTTGTTTTAGTTTATACTGAGGGAGATATATATATATTTTTTTAAGATTCTAGTATTCCACACTACCCTAGCATGTAGCTCAGAGCGGATCACATTAATTCATATCAAAAAATAACAAATAAGAAAACATACAACTGACATAAAACTCAAAAACCTTAATAAAGCTGTTGCATTTTAACTATATATTCAATCAGCCATCAAATATTTGAGACAAACTGAGTGCTTTAAGCTGTTTCATAAACATGCGATAATCAGGGATCTCTCTGGACAGCATTCCAGAGAATAGGACCCTTAACAGAAAACACCCAACTTCAAATCATCACATCCGGCTAAATTCTAACCTGCTAATAAATTAGGCAACTAGAATTTAGCTGGCTAAATTAGGGGTGTTGTGGGGGCACAGTACTTATTCTATCTGAATGTCTCACCTTGAGCTACCAATGAAAAGGTGTGAACTAAATCTAAATAAACACATAAAAAAATTGATGTACAAGTGCAGTGTGATGCAGATAGGGAAAAATAATCCAAACTGTAGAATACAATGCGGGGATCTTGGTGTCATTGTGGACAATACCTTGAAATCCTCAGCTTAACGTGTGGCGGCAGTGAAAAAAGCAAATAAAGTAGGAATGGAGAACAAAAGTGAGAATATCATGATGCCTCTGTTTGGGTCTGTGGTGCAGTTCTGACAAGAGCAGAATTAGAAAAGGTACAGAAAAGAACCATAAAATGGCTAGGAAGAAAGGCTAAAGAGGACAGGTCACTTCAGCTTGGAGGAGAGCGAGAATATGATAGCGATTTATGAATTCATGAATGGGGTGGAACAAGTAAATAGGGGATGGTTATTTACTCTTTCCAGTAGTGCCAAGATTAAGGGATGCTCCGGGAAACGAACAGGTAAAACATTTCAGGCAAATTAGAGAAAGTATTTTTGTCACTCAACGCACAATCAAGCTATAGAATTTGTTGCCAGAGAGCATGGTCAAGGCAACTGGCATGGATGGGTTTAAAATAGGCATTGACCCTTCTGGTTCCAGCTCAACTATCACGTGAACCTGTAGGTTGCTAGGCCTGAGCTGCAATTTATCTGCCCCTTGTTTGTTTCCTTGTTGGATGGTTATATATCCACCACCAGCCTGTCAGCATTGAGCCAGTTTTTGAGGCCTGTAAATAACCAAAGCATCTGTCTCAGTTTGACTGATGTTATCCCCCCCCCACCCCGAAGAGCTAATTAACAAAGTAGTTGATCCAAAGTGGTACAGGTAGCCAGAGGCACAGATGGGACTCATCCAGAGAGCTGTGGTTTGACTGGAGATTTTGTAGCCCTATTGGAGCTGCTAAGCTGCAGCCTGCCTGGATTGTGGTTTACAGATCTGTATAAAGAATCCTCTCCTCTTCCTGAGATTATGGACCCCCTGACTCGGATTGTTTCTGACATCTTTCTTCCTTTTAGTAATAAAGTACAAAGTGAAGGATGCTTGGCAGTCCTTAAACACTGGGAGCACATGGCCAAGGATATGCCAAGGTGCAAATTAGTATCACCCAGATCGGAGCGTTGGCATCCATTCCTGGATGAGGCCCATGTGCTGTGTGGGTGCATCACAAGTCTCCTAAAAACCAGCCATATCCTTTTATATTCTTGTCATGAGGCAGGTCCCTTACTCTGCTTAACCTTGGTCATGCTCAGAACTTTTGTATTAAGGTCATCATCATAATAATCAAATATAGAAGCAATTTGCATGCAAATCTTTTGAAATCCTGTAGGACTCCTCCACTCCTGGTCTGAACAGCTGTTCCTAATATTCTTGTCTTCCTCTGACTGTCTCCAGCAGGTAGACCTGAGGCTACGGATAGAAAAACTCAGTGTGAAAATGGTGCCAAGTGGACATGGAGAGGGGCTGAGATCGGGTCAGCCCCTGGAATCAAAAGAGGACCGAGAGGAACGAATTCTGGCAATGCTGGGAATTGTTGGTACAATTCTAAACCTGCTTGTCATCATCTTTGTTTATATCTACACAACCATCTAAAAACAAAGGAAGTGAAGGAAAGAAATAAAGTCCTGAAATCTAGAGCTGGTCTCGGCCTACTCGGGAGAATGAAGCAACGGTTGTCAGAATCACCACGACGGAATGAGATGGCATGGGGCAGATGGTGTCCTTCAATCTCCGGGCACAAATGCCAATGCCTATCTAAGACCTTTGAAATCCATAAAAAACGAAAAGGGAGACCTAGTATTTATCCGACTCTGTGTGAAAACATCTATTGTTGCATCAGTTACCCGCATGGTTGATGGGATCGTTCATTGTCTTTCTCAGGAAAGATATCCAGACCATTTTGGCCTAGGACTTCGTTGACTTTGATTTATTCATGACTATGAAATCTGAAGTCTTTACTGTACTGCAGGCTGCCCACTTTTCATCTTTGTCATCTTATCAACAAAAAAACAAAAGCACAAGTAACCATGTTGTAAAAGGATCTTAACACCTCCATGTCCTGGAAGTAGGCTGTGCCCTTGGGAGAAAAAAAAAAGCCTTTTTTGGATGATTTTTGTTGAAGACATAGGTGATATTCTTAGGGGACCAGGCAAGGCTGGGACATGCAGCAGGGGTGGTAGAATCTCCTAGTTGAGATCTGGAGGATAATCCCCCCCTTTCTGTTGCCAGTATCAGAATGCCCTTCAGCTGATTTCACCAACATGCTGTTTGTATTTGCAAAAGCCAGGAAACATTTAAGACCTGGGTGATAAAATTAGCATTCTTTGTTCATTCCAAGCATTTAAGCTAAACAAAAGCGATGCCTTCCAAGCAGGGCCGGGTTTAAGATTTTGGTGCCCATGTGCAGAACTGTAATTGGGGTGGGGAGGGGAGAGATTGGAGAGCAGGAGCCAGAGTGCCATGTCAGTGCCCCCCTTTAAATGGTGCTGATGAATGGCCCTCGAGTAAGCAGGGGCAGGCTCTGTTTGAGCCCGGGTATTTCGCCCCTTCAAATTTTGGTGCCCTGGCAACTGTCTGTGTTGCCTATTCCTAAATCCGGGCCTTCTTCCAAGATGGAAGGACCTGTTTACATTTTTTATGGATAAATGTGACCAAGTGAAACATTCCTCTCCACTGCTCTTCCTCTGCCGATATCAGCCTCTGAGGCGTTTTAGAGTGAATGGACCCTGCTGAGTTTCTGGGGTTCTCACTGTAGGCATTGGGAGTGACTCAACCTTAATGTCCTCCTCTGAATGAGGCAGCATCTGAATCCATGGCAGTGGTGCGTGAGAGTTTCCTTGCAGAATGTAGGCAGCTCTCACAGTGTAAGAGACACTGTCTGCCATTGTATCTAATGAAGATCTTTGGGAGTTCCTGCAGGATCCAACCGCATAGGAGGCAATATAACTCTAGGGTATCTAGTCGTGATCTCCGGGAATCCCTGCAGGTTCTCCCAGCACAGAAGGCAATGTCCTCCAGTGTATCTAAAACATATTTCTGGGAGTACTGGCAACACCTCACAATGCGGGAGACAGCATAACTTCATTGTAGCTCATGCAGATTTTTCAAAATCCCTGCAGTATTTCACAGTGCAGGACACAATGTTCTCCATTGTATTTAATGCAGATTGTGGGGGTTCATGCAAAGCCTCATAGTGGCAGAGGGGTTGCTGCCGAGTAACTTTCATTCTTTCATATGAGGCATAGAAAAGTGTGTGTGTGGGGTGGGGGGGGGGGGGGGGGAGGGGAACGGGAACAGATATTGATCTTTCATGAACCGGAAATCACCCACTCTCTTAAAAAATCATCCTAGCCCTTCCACTCTGCAGTTTTATCAAAGCAGGGATTCCCGACCCAGACTTTGCTTGTCCAAAGCGCTGACTGCGACCTGCACAATCCCAGCTGAATACCCCTGGGTCATTGTCAGCATTGTCCTCCAGTAACAAGTAAAATGAAGAAAACACATCCGGCTAACTAGCAGGGTATATTCAGCAGTGCAATCGCACTGCTGAATATACCCAACTATCTTAGCCGGTTTTATATAACTGGCTAACTTTAGGACCGCCCTACGGCCTGACCATGGATAGCTGCATAACTTTGTTCCTCCCTGGAACGTCTCCTGCCTGCCCCCAGAGCACCCCCAACATATCCCGCTAAATTCTAGTTACTCGGCCAGTTACTAGTTACCCAGCTAGAATTTAGCTGGATAAGCACTGAATATACCCAGGTAAGGCATTTAAGCTGCATAACTTTTCAGTTATCTGGACCTCATGGTGTCTAACTACATGAGAGGAAGAAAGACTGAATTGGGTATTTATATTTAAAAAGCAAAAGGGAGGATATGCCCATCAGAATAGAATAACATAAATTGGGGCAATTATTATCTGGAGTTTTCCAGAAGCAGTAAAGAATATGAAATAGCATCTGTGTCCAGGAGAGAGCCAAGGAGGTGGGGCATTTGTAAACGCTCAGGTCAAGGCACATTTCCTGCAGTAAGGCAAACCTCAAGTGCACAGCATCGTCAGTGCAGAACGTGCCTGTCCCAAAGAGCTTACTATCTAAGTTTGAGATCTGAGTACAGTTTCCCAATCAGGCACCTCCACTTCTGGCTCATTTGCCTCAGCAACCTAAACTCTCTAATTTGGGTAGTCTCAGGTGTCAGAGAGTGCACTGCTTATGTTTGGACTTACTAGCCATGGGTTTTTTTTCCAGACCAGGGAATTTCTTATATACAGCATGCATGCCTTGGGGAAAAATTACATCCATCCAACCTGTCAATTACTTGTTAAGAGGCATCTTTGGGTCATTTTCCTTTCATTTGTGTTCTGAAAGTCAGCAGTAGCCGGACGCTCTGGAGTAGTCCTTGGGCGTGTGAGCTCACATCCAGGTGAAAGTCTCCAGCTCAGAACAGAAGGCAATCTGTGGTCCAGCTAAGTGGAAGCACCCCCACTGGATGGACAAGAAGATTTAGACCTAAGGGGGCCCCCTTGCTGATGACCCGGGAGAGTTCTTCCTTTTTGCCGCTGTGGGTGAGTCCACTGTGTGCGGCGGCGGCGGAGTGGTCCATGCTATCACCCTGTCTCGCCTCCAGAGTGGGGGCAGGGCATCAGTCAGGAGGCCCTTTTCAAACTTCCTGTCCAGCCGTTTCCCTTCCGAAAGCAGCAGCTAACGGGAACAGCAAAGAGCACAGGCATTTGGACAGCGGAGGAACGTCCTACCCAGACCTGCTGAACTTTCACTCTTTCCCACAGAGACTTGAGCACCCTGCCGCCGGCCCTCAGGAGTCCATCGCCTGTAGCCCATCCTCCACCATCTGCGCGAAAACCTCTGACCTCTCGGAGGATTTTCAGCAAACGTTTTTTTTCCCCTAAATGCCATGCATCTTCCAGATGAAACTTTCCATGACACTTCACATCTGAAGATGTCCCACTCAGCATATCGTGTGCCAAAATTCACTGCAGACATGTGAACCACGTTCATTAGATAATATGAAAAACAAAAAGGAAACCTTTTTTTGGGGGGGGAAATATGGCTTGATTGTTCTATTGTAATTGTGTAGATTTTCTATGTGACAGAGTTTAACTAACCACAATGAAACCTTTTTGTGCAGGACACCACACCGAAAACCCAAATGCTAATTTCTTTCTTTGGCACGCTTATAGTGTGAAATTGGTGAAAATATGCTTCTGTTCTTAATATCTTTTAATCATTGCATGGCTCCTGGGAGTGACACTAAGGACAAAGTGACACCAAAGGTCTTAGCAATCTTTGCTACTTAATTAACAAATACATTATAAATAGAATTTGAACTAATGGGTGAGGATGGTATGGCTGAATCATGATTACATATTGGAAGCAATGATCCATTACGCTGGTATGGGCTGTAAAACTGCGAATACAGTTGGCACAGACCGTATCCAGTGAAATATAACTTTATATTTGTGCACTCAGTTGTTCTCATGATCATGACTGGTGGTTGACTGCCAAATGACCAGGGTAATCACCATGGTTAGAAACCACCTCAAAATAAGGAAAGAGTCTAGTTGTCAGAATGACGGCCTGTGATGAAAGAGAATTCCTGGATCATGAGTGCAAGATTCACCTCTGACTCTGTTTGTGATCTTGGATGAGTTACTTTATCTCCTGTTCCCTGGGCTCTGCACTGGCTTCTGTGTATGACTCTGGAGCATCATTTTATCATCAAGTGCATCCCTTCTGATCTTTTTTCTCCCAGGGATTTGTCAACTAGAGTAAATCACTTTATTATATCCATTGCAGCCATTTACATAATTGTAACTAGGTAACAATAATATTGTTCTTGTTCTCTCTCATTGGAGGTTTTCATGCATGTGACAGTCCCTTCAGCCATCCAGTCCTAGAGGAGACAGGCTCTATGTCACTTTGTCTAGCCCCTGAGTCTTCCAGTCCTACATGGATAGGCTCTTTGTCTCCTCACCCATCCTTAGTCATCCAGTCCTAGTGGGAGTAAGTCTTCACAGCTGTGAAGGTGGGGGGAATGGCATGGGGGGTGTGGGGGAAGAAGGAAGAAATCCCTTCTGGAGATCTGAAGAGCAATGTGTAAGAGATAGAGTGGGCTACCACACCAGTTGCATAGCCCTAAAGGCTCTGTGCCCATCCCGCGTCTTATAATTGACAGGCTCTCTATCCTTATGCTCATCCCCTGAATCTTCCAGCCCTAGAGGTGACAGGCTCTATATCCCTGTGCCCATCCCCTGAGCCCTCCAGTGCTAGAGGTGACAGGCTCTGTATCCCTGCACCCATCCCCTGAGCCCTCTAGTCCTAGAGGTGAGAGGCTCTGTATCCCTGCACCCATCCCCTGAGCCCTCCAGTCCTAGAGGTGAGAGGCTCTGTATCCCTGCACCCATCCCCTGAGCCCTCCAGTCCTAGAGGTGACAGGCTCTGTATCCCTGCACCCATCCCCTGAGCCCTCTAGTCCTAGAGGTGACAGGCTCTGTATCCCTGCACCCATCCCCTGAGCCCTCCAGTACTAGTGGTGGCAGGCTCTGTATCCCTGCACCCATCCCCTGAGCCCTCCAGTCCTAGAGGTGACAGGCTCTGTATCCCTGCACCCATCCCCTGAGCCCTCTAGTCCTAGAGGTGAGAGGCTCTGTATCCCTGCGCCCATCCCCTGAGCCCTCCAGTCCTAGAGGTGACAGGCTCTGTATCCCTGCACCCATCCCCTGAGCCCTCCAGTACTAGTGGTGGCAGGCTCTGTATCCCTGCACCCAACCCCTGAGCCCTCCAGTCCAAGAGGTGACAGGCTCTGTATCCCTGCACCCAACCCCTGAGCCCTCCAGTCCAAGAGGTGACAGGCTCTGTATCCCTGCACCCAACCCCTGAGCCCTCCAGTCCAAGAGGTGACAGGCTGTGTATCCCTGCACCCAACCCCTGAGCCCTCCAGTCCAAGAGGTGACAGGCTCTGTATCCCTGCACCCAACCCCTGAGCCCTCCAGTCCAAGAGGTGACAGGCTGTGTATCCCTGTGCCCATCCCTTCAGCCATCCAGTCCTTGAGGTGACCGGCTCTGCATCCCCATGCCATTCCCTGAGCCAACCAGACCTAAAGGTGACAGGCTGTGTATCCTGTGCCCATCCCCTGAGTCTTCCAGTCCTAGTGGTGACAGGCTATACATCATTGTGCCTGTTCGCTGAACCCTACCAATTTTATAACATTTAAATATTCCTATGTGGTATGTGATAAAAAAAAATAATAGGGCTTTCTCATATCAGCATAGGAATCTAACCAGGCTTGAAAGATTTAAAACTTTTATATATTTTATGACAGGTTTAGAGAAAAACAGAAGATGTTTCGGATTGGCAGAATACATTTTTTTTTAATAAATAAAATAAATGTTCTGATAAGTGGCAGGGATGTGTTACAGGTGGACCAGCTTTTCTAGCCAACTGGAAATATCAGGAGAAAAGTAATGATGACATTCCTTCTTGCCTTTCCGAAAATGCTGTATTTTCCGAAAATTGTAAGTTAGCTCTGGGTGAACGTTCTGAATTACTTCATGTACCCAAATCTACTGCCATGTGAGCAAATGTATTTTTAATGTATTCTTGATACAATAAAACAGATTTAAAACTAAGAGCCCCGGATTCAGCTGCATAGAATGATTTGCCTTGGTGAGAGAGAATCAGCACGTGAGTTCTACAGTCCTCCTCTCCACTCCTTTTCCTCCCCTCTCAGGCTGGCGCTGTTTCTTTTCAAGGTGAGTGCAGTCTCCCTCCTACAGAAGATATCAGGTGGCACGCCAGGTCCTGGGCTGGGCCAAGTACACAAAGTCCCTTGGTAAGGCTCCCCCTTAGACCATCTGGACTGATGGGTCTTAGGGTCCGATGCAATCATTTTCGCGGAAAGCGGGCGCTGACTTTTCAGCGCCCGTTTTCTCAACACACGCAAGGGGGGTGCCATGCAATACGCAAATTAGGGGGTCGTGCTAGCAAGGAGGCGCTAAGGTTGCTTGCGCGACCTTAGCGCCTCCTTGCTAACGCGACCCGCCGCGGCTGCCGCGGCAGTACTGGCAGGCAGGTTATGAGTTTACCGGCGTCGGTCTTCATAACTCGGCGGTCTGCCGAGTTATTTTATTTTTTACTTTAAAAAAGAAGAACAGAAAAGCAGTTTTTTCTGCTTTTCTGTTCTTCTTTTACCTGCGCTCAGCTACTAACGCCTGCTTCAGGCAGGCGTTAATAGCTGAGTGATAAATGTGCGTCTGAGACGCACATTTAGCTTTTTGCATGCGGAGTGAATGAGTTATAGGCTCATTTACATGCATTTGCATGTGATGAGCACTACCTCATTCACTCCACGTCGGACGCGCATTAAATAGGCGCTGATCCCCCTATTGCATTAGGCGGTGGATTAGCGCCTATTTATCCCGCGTCTGACTGTGGGTTATACAGTGCGCTCAGCTGAGCGCACACTATTGCATCGGCCCCTTAGTGTTTAATGGAGGATAATGTATGGATTCATTATTCTCCGCAGGCCAAGTGATTTGATCTAGAGGCCTGAGGAAGGGTTGTGCGCCAGTCTAAGAGCTGCTTTTCAACCAGGCCCTGCTCGGACTGGAATAGGCAGGTACAAGAGAGTTCGGGGATGCCTGAAACCGGGGCTTCATTCGGCTGGGGTCCCATCCTTTCCATCCTGAAAGGCATTTTTATTTCAAACACCAAATTTGCATTACTGCTCTCAGTAAAAGACAAACCCCCTCCCCCCATCCCTAAGCACTAAACGGCAAAATGTTCTGGGTCAAGGTTTTGGCTTTCTAATTTGCCACCACCTCTGGCCTAACCTCGCATTTCGCTCTGGCTTGTACACCTTCCCTTCACAGCAGCTCAGTAAATCTGCCAGGCTTTTTCCTCACCTTTCCAGTGTCTCAGTGTTCCCCGCGTCCTCTCTTTGTAATTGGAACAGTCTGACTTCCATGTTGGTTCCCTACAGGTTGCCTCTAACAGTGGGTGAAATTGATGGCTTGAAGTGTTAGATTCACCAAATGCATCTTTTGGAAATATAGAGCAGTTTTGCTCCCGAAGTGCACAGGACAGGGGATTGACTTTGGTCACCAAACCTTTTAATCTTTTTTCTTTATTCTTAATTTGATTTTCTGCCATTCATTTTTGGGATATCATAGTGGAGTAGAGATAAAAAAAGATCTATGAATCTAACATTGACCTCCTCACTGCATAAATACGCAAGCATAACATAAATCGATTACACATGTAGAGGATAACGTCCAAACAAATGCACGGCGCGGCTTATATGGCTGCACGCAGATATACGCAAGTCTTTCAGAACCCGCGCATATGATATATGCGTGGGTTATAAAATATGAGTATCTCCACTCCGCAACATCCACACGCCAATACATGCAACGCATCAAAACCACGTATGTCAATGCATTGAACGTGCATGCTTTTTCTACCTATTATTAAAATGTATGCCCACATATTTTACGTGCAGAAGTAAAGTAGGACTTACTCGCTAAGTCAGCCAATTTAGAAAATATGTGTGTGTAAATGAAATTAACCAGTTTACCAATTAGTCCACCAGTTTGTCAAGTCTTTCTCCACGTTATTGAAACCATCCTGGTTCTTCAGCATGAACCCTCCACCCAGTTTTGCTGGAGTCTCCTCTGTTATTTTCAGCCCCCCAGCACGCTGTACATTTTGCTGGAGTCTCCCCTGGTATTTTCAGCCCCTGCGCTCTCTGCATTTTGCTGGAGTCTCCTCTGTTATTTTCAGCCCCCCCTGCACGCTGTACATTTTGCTGGAGTCTCCCCTGGTATTTTCAGCCCCTGCGCTCTCTGCATTTTGCTGGAGTCTCCTCTGTTATTTTCAGCCCCCCTGCATGCTGTACATTTTGCTGGAGTCTCCCCTGGTATTTTCAGCCCCTGTGCTCTGTGCATTTTGCTGGAGTCTCCCCTGGTATTTTCAGCCCCCCCTGCACGCTGTACATTTTTCTGGAGTCTCCCCTGGTATTTTCAGCCCCTGCGCTCTCTGCAGTTTGCTGGAGTCTGCCCTGGTATTTTCAGCCCCATAGTCTCTGCATTTTGCTGGAGTCTGTGCTAGTATTTCCCATTTTATTTTTTGTGTTTTGATGCAGTCTGTGACGTCCCAAACACCTCTGTCCTGTGGCTGCAGCCTCTGTTCTGTTAATTCTCCCTATCTTTCAAGAAGGTATTGATTTGTAATTGTGGAAAGGCGTTTAATCAAACGTAATAAAGATAAACGTAAATCTGGATCTTGGAGGTTGCCCTGACAGGTGAGGTGGGTTTTAAGCTCTTCCCATAATGAGGGCCTGGCTTAAGATACAGCGCCATAGCAATGTCTATGGTTTATGGTTATTCACCCTTCTCACAGACCAGAACTGCACCATTCCTGGGTGGGGTTAATTCTTAGTCTTTGCATGTTTGCAGTTTCTTATCTTTTTAATTTTTGGGGGTGGGTGGTAACAGGAGCTGCCTCTAGCTCCTTTATTTATCCAGCTTAATCAGAACCATTTTCAGCCTTCCTTCAGAATTATCTGGGGATTCCCTCTCCCTCCATTTTTACCCTCTTGGCTCTGTTTTGCAGCTTTCCCTGCGTGGCTCGGGTGTATCTTCCGTGGAAAGGTCGGCCCTCCCGGTGACTGCATAGCTCTGACGCAGCTTCGGTGACCAAATCTGAAGGATAAATGGATTGTTTTTTGGAGGGTTGCATTCATTTAACCACGGGGCGATGTGGAGGCGGCAGAGTCACTTTGTAGTCAGTGCTTGCTTGCTGCTGTCTCACAGGCTGGTAGGTGACAGTGATTACGGGCCTGACTCAGACCTGCCAAGGTGCGGAGGGGACCAGGTGAATGAGCGTCAGATGGAAGGGAATCCTCCTCCCCCTCCCCAAATGTTGTAGGGTCTAGAACAAGGGAAGGGATCCTCATCTCCCAGGGAAAACCGGACCAGAACTCTGTAAATGGAATGGGAGTGAAACCGGGACTTGTTCAGCATCTCCCCGCTGATCTAAAAGCACTCAGCCACCTTAATGAAAAGACTTCAGAGGTCCATGGAGGGAACCCTGGACCTGAATGACGAGGACCCCAAAAGAATCTCTGCTAAACCAGAGCTACAGCCATACAGAATTAACCAGAGCTGACAGCATTCTCACACAAAACACCTGATTGGTGAATCTGGCTTCACTCCCTGCTTCTTCTAATCACGATAGGAAGCAACTCCAGGAATCTATGTTTATTGTTTATTGCTCAATGTTCTATGTTCGATGTAACGCCATAGCCGCGACAGTTATGTTCAATTGTAAACCGATATGATTTGATATCTTTGTTCAAGAATGTCGGTATAGAAAAATTCGAAATAAATAAATAATGACTGGAGGTTACTTTTCTGATTGTGCAGCTCACTGCTCTTATTCCAGTTGTTGCTGAAACTCCTCCAGACACTTCAGGCCCAGTAGCAAGCCTGTTGGTAGCTCATACTGGCCATCGCAAGGGCATATCCTGGATCTATCAGTTTTCAGCAGCAGGTAGTAATGGGTCATCATCAGCCTTCGGACGCCAAATCTGAGGAATCACTGCCAGGTCATTCCGGATTGTCTTATTGGGCTCCCTTTTGGCCACAAGCCAAGCATCAGAAAAAGGGAACCCAGCATAGAAAGATGTATTTTACTTGGGGGATCTGCTTTCCTAGAGCACCATCTTAGAAAACAGGATACTGCCAGGTACCACACAGGCTCTGGGAGAGAGGGTAAAGTAGACAGGTGCATAGGTGATATTCTCCTCCATCCTCCCAGGCAAGGATAAAGGCCCAGGCAGGGAAGTTGGCATTCTGGAGACGCATGAATGGCTGTGTCGATGAGAGTGTTTCAGTTTTCCGGACCATGGAATGAATTTCCAAGGACTACTGAGCAGAGATCGGGTCCATTTGTCAAAGAAGGGGGCGTGGCATCTTCCAAAACCAAAAAGCAGACTTACTGAGCAAAGTCCAAGGGCTACCTCCAATCCCATGGGCTTAAAATGTTCAACCTTCCTATACTTTCCATAAGCCCCTCTCTTTCTGGGATTCCATGTCTGGGGGTGGGGGGCACGGGAGAGAATAGTCCCCAAGCACCTGAGCGTTGTTTTAACAGTTTTTAAAGCTTACAGTAATAATCACGCTGGAAATGAATGTGGTTCCAACATAACTCTACGGATACTTGATTTTAAGGTGAAATGAATAACAATTTACAAGTCTTTGTTCAGTGCAGTCCGTCACATAATTACCTTCCAATAAATCTGTCACTTTATACTGATGGTTTAATATGGTCTTTTGTTTCCACCTCTCCTCTCAATTTCAGGGGCAGTTAGGGAGCTTCCTCCCAAATTGGTGGACACAATCCTTGAATTAGTCTATCTGGCATAATTCAAAGTCCCATTATTCATACCTTGCTTCGGATGTCGAGAACAGGCTTCTTATTTCTTATCCAAACTCGTTCCACACCGGATTGGTGCCCCGGTTCTCCTTTCTTCCCAATCTTCTCCTGCTCCCGGGAATGAATGAATGAATGAAGGTCCAGCTCATGCATGACCTTTGAAGGGTCATGGGATCTCTCTGGGTGGAAGACTCCTCTGAGAAACTCCCCTCCCGATGATTGGCAGCTTGGCCAAGAGAAATTTGATTGGCTGCTCAAAATAAAACCAAAATCCAAAGAAAAAGAGAGGATGGGTGGAGAAAAGCTTCCTTCAAGAAAAGTACCACACTAAACCAGAAGGAAATAATATTCCTTGACATCGGGAAAAGGCACCCGTTCTAAGTTTCCCATTCCTGGACCTTGAGCCCTGAAAGTCTCAAGAGGTCCTCTCCCAAAAACAAGAGGAAAGCAAAACAGGAGCAGGAGCAGCACCAGATGTACAACTTGAAAGCCATACCTTCTCTGGATTTTCTCCTTGTTATAATAGTAGGAAGCAACCAACACAGCAGCCCTCATGGGGGAGCTGTACAACAACTAAAGATACTCGTCTTTTACCTGCACAGTTGATATATTCCTGCTAGCAGAGATGCAGTAGGGCTCTCAACACTTTAAACTAGGATCACTGGGGATGGGTGAACAAAGCCCTGGAGCACTGGTGGCCCTCTAGAGCCAAGTTTGGTTTTCAGGGTGTCAAGAATGAATCTGCATAAGATATATTTGCATGCAAATCGATCTTTATGCATATTAATTGCAGATATGCTGAAAACCAAACCTATCTGTGGCTCTTGAGGAGCAGAGTTGGCCACGCCTGCCCTAAGGTAAGTGAAAGTACTCAGGTAAGTGGATTTTTAAGCACTTATAGAGAAATGGGAAAAAGGGCAACATCTGGGAAGCTATGTACACGAATGCTCATATTATGGTAAGTAAAGTCATGGAAGAGTCAGACCTCCGGCTGCCAGATAGCCGGATATGCTGGTATTTATCCAACTATGTGGCAGCAGCGGCTCCCCCTTCCCTTCATGCATTAAAATGCACATTTTACAGTTGTGTGCATTTTTAACTCCCGATGCATTAGCACATCACTAGCTTTCCACATCGGGAGTTTAAAAAAATGATAATCCGGGTGCCCAATTATTGCATCGGTCCGGGAGTCACTGGCAGCGGGAGGTGGAGTGAAACTGCAGGGTGCAGCATGTTCAGGAGAGCTGCCTCACACTTCTCCAGCCCTGAGGGAGGTAGGGAAAGAAGGAAGCAGTGTTGTCTGATGTTGCTGACCTAAGCTGCCCTGCTGGAGGGGGCTCCTGTCCGCATTCCTCCCCAGTCACTGCACCACCTGCCTGATGCTATTTTTAAAGGCATAGAGACAGCATGTCAGCAAGGCCCGATAGCTGTTTTTAAAGGACCCAAGATGGGGGGGGGGGGATTAGTGGGGACCTGGTGCAAGCTATTGCTAAGAACAAAATTACTAAACAAACTGATAAACATGGTTTAGCGTGGAAGAATCAGCATGGATTCAGCAAAGCAGGTTGAGCCTTACTAATTTATTACAATTCTTGAAAGTGTGAATACGCAGGTGGATAAAGGTGAACTGGTTGATATGGTGCATTTGGATTTTCAGAAGGCGTCTTATAAAGTCCTTCATGAGTGACTCCTTAGGAAACTGAAAAGACATAGGATAGGAGGAGAGATCTTGCTGTAGATAGGTAACTGGTTAAAAGATAGGAAGCAAAGTAGGATTAAATGATCAGTTTTCCCAATGGAAGGATGTAAAGGGATCTGTACTGGGACCGGTGTTTAAATATTCATTAATGATCTGGGAAAGGGAGCAATGAGTGAGGTGTTCAGATTTGCAGATGACACAAAAATATTCAATGTAATTAAAACGCAAGCAGACTGTGAGAAACTGCAGAAGGGCCCTGCCAGACCAGAGAACTGGGTATCTAAATTGCAGAAGAAATTTAATATGGAGAAGTGTAATGTGATGCAAATAGGGAGAAATAATCCTGATCATAGGTACACAATGCTGGGCTCAATATTAGGAGTCATCACCCAGGAAAAGGATCTTGGGGTCATTGTGGACAATACATTGAAATCCTCAGCTCAGTGTGCTGCAGCAGTTAAAATAGCAAACAGAATTTTAGAAATTATTCAGAAAGGAATGGAGATAAACCAAGAATATCATAATGCTTCTGTATATATGGTGTGACCACATCATGAGTATTGCATTCAGTTCTGGTTATTCCATCTCAAAACAGACATAGCAGAACTAGAAAGGTACAGAGAAGGGCAACAAAAATGATGAAGGGGATGAAATGGCTCTTTTATGAATAGGAACCTTCGTTTTCAGTTTTTATTTTATTTTGTCCAAGAATTTTAATACTATAACGAAAACGTAGGTGGGAATATGACTTTCATATAACACAAAAGAGAAAATTCAATGGAAAAGTAATTTTTCCACTGATTTTTTTTGGCTCAGACATTGAAATTCCCAGGCAAAATAAAATAAAAACTGTAAAGAAAGGTCCCTCCTTATGAAGAAAGGCTAACAAGGTTAAGGAGAAGAAATGACTGAGAGTGGATTTGAAAGAGGTTTAGAAACTCATGAGTGGGCTGGAAGAGTGAGATAGGGAATGCTTATTTACTCTTTCAGATAGTACAAGAACTAGGGGACTTTCCATGAACTTAAAAAGGGGCAGATTTAAATCAGATTGGAGAATGTATTTTTTTTTCACTCAGGTCTGCTATTGAATTTGTTACCGGAAGATGTGGTCAAAGCAAATAGCAAATAGTATAACTGAGTTTAAAAGAGCGTTGGACAAGCTCCTGAAAGCCCTACCATTATTAGCTAGGTAGACTTGGGGAAAGTCACCGCTTATTACTGAGAATGTGCAACAAGATTGGCCACAGTTGGAGATAAGATGCTGGGCTCGTATGTCCTAAATGTGGCCATTAGGTGTCACCACTGCCAGATGATTGGAACTCCCTCCGTCCTAGAGGCGGTGACCCTGTTTCTTGCTTTGCTGTCTCAATGAATTTCAAGTCTCTTTATTTTCACTGTGGGTTTTTGTTTGTTTTTTTTAATGACAACTTCACCTTCCTTGCGTCCCCTCTTCAGCTATATGTGCTGTATTCATGCTTTAGGTGGATCAATGAGTCACCTGCAGGTCCGATGATAATCTGCACTGCAGTGCCTTTGGATTTCCTTAGCTTCCTGATCGCAGGAGGAAATTCCAAAACCATTAATAGCTCCTTAGGAATAAACTTCACTTTTCTTATGCCTCTCTCCTTCTGCCATTGCACCTCCTGAAACACCCCCCCCCCCTCCCCCTTACCGAGCACCTGTGATGCTCAGCCCCAACCCTCTCACCGATTGGCGGAAGGGCGAGCTGAGCCGACCCTGACCCCTCTCCGATTGGTGGAAAGTTACGAGCCCTGGGGGGTGGGGGGAAAAGCCTCTGCCTGAAGCAGGAGAGAAAGAGAGAGAGAGAGAGAGAGAGAGCGCGCAGAGAGATCCGAGGCCGGGAGAGAAGAGCCCGGGGGGGGGGGAGGACCGCGCCTGGGTCTCGGGAGACTGCGCTGCTGGACGCGCGAGCAGGGATTTGTCAACCTTTTCCCATGACCTCTGGCAAGTGTTTCTCCTTGGGAGGGGGCTCTTAACATCTGGTCACACATCTGCTCCGGGCAGCGGCACGGAAATGGTTGCCAGCTGGCCGCTTGTCCTTGGTTTGCTGTTCTGGACGGCCGTTGCCCTCTCGCTGCAGGAGCGGCGTGCGGGAGAGACCGCGGGCTCCGGCCCCTGGGCACCCGGCGCCCCGGCGGCCAGTCAGAGGCTCCCGGCAGCGATCAAACACCGGGGCGCCCCCCCAAAACCTGCTGGCCAAAAGAAGGCGAAAGCATTTAAGGAATCCAGGTAAGACGTCGAACCTGCTGCTCACCTTCATCTGTGACTTCTGCTGCAGAGAGAGAGAGAGAGAGAGAGAGTATATATATATATATATATATATATATATATATATATATATATATATATATATATACACATACAGTGCCATCTCCTATACCAGGAGGTGAGCAAATCCGAGGTGTATTGTAGTGGGAGAGGGGCCCTTGCAGAGTTCAAAATGTCAGGTAGTCCTGCAGATCAGGGACCGGTCTTTCAGTAGCAATAAGTCATCAGTACCCCACATAGGAGCCATCTTTTCAAAAGGATTGGGGATGCTAAACTCAATGAAAACCACCCCTCTCTGATCACACAGAAGGGGCTTGTTCGGTATTGGGGGTGCATCAGCATCCCCAGAGCTGGCACCTAGGAGTGTCCCTGCTGTGTTGTACTTAACACTTATTGCTGTGTGTAATTTAGCCAAAGCACCATGGGGTCCATTTTCAGCAGCTGTCCAGCCAACAACATTAACCGACAAACTTATCCGGCTAACATTTTGGTGGGATATTCAGTGGTGCAGCCATTGTCTCAAAGTTAGATGGATACGTTTTTATCTAGCTAACTTTAGGATTACTCTATGGCACTACCAGAGTTAGCAGGATAATTGATCCAGCTAACTTAACTTTGCTCCGAAACGCCCGTACAATATCCAGCTAAAGTTTAGCCAGGTAATGAGTGATTGGACTAAAATTCCATTGGATAAGTGACAGAAATATTCAAAAGTTGTCATTTAGTCGGAAAACTCACAAGTTGACCAGCTAAGTGGTTTAGAATATGGGACCCCTATATAGTTACATAAAGAGCCCTCTAGTCCGGTTAACTTGAACAGGATGGCATAGTGCAAGGCAGCTATGGAAGCTCCTAGCCGAGCCTATCGAATGACTGGGTGCTTTGTTTTGGCCTTCAAATTCCAGAGAAAATAACTTCCTTTAATAAATGAATTTTGCTCTCTAAGGATGTACAGGTCTAACCTAGAGGACTGTCTTCTGTGTGCGGAAACCTCACCTTTGGATCTTTGGCATGTGTGAAGTGTCCTTACAGATTTTAGCATTCGCGATACCGAACATTTCTACATGTGAAGTTTAATTTGTATTTAAAATGAATGAGCTGCTGTTGTAATGAGAGATCACCATGATTTGTATAGCTCATAACAAATGTATGCTGCACTGGAGTAGGGGGACACAGGAAAGACAGTCCCTGCTTCCTGGAGCTTACTATCTAGCTAACTCAGAGACTCACCGACAACTTAAAGCCATCTTATTTATTTCTTTAACAGGGAGGCCGTCATTAGGGGAAATAAAAAAAAAAATTAAACTCGGTGGATGATAGAAGGGAATAATTGAGGAAGGATAATTTAACATAAACAGTGAAAGTGGTATGAGAATGTCTTTCCTGGGCCTGTTTGATCACAAAAGATCATTCTGGTGGCTTCCCAATAAAAAAAAAAAAATTGTGTGTGTGCAAGCTTTCTACAGACTTCATTTGCATCCTTAAAAAAAAAAAAAAAAGCTGCATGTGAAGAGGCTGCTAATCTGTGGGCAAGCCAGCGGGTTAGTACATCAGCCTTCTAGTCTGAAGTGGCAAGTTCCAAATGACCTTTCATTGAAAAGGGGCAAACATTTGTTTTTGTGAGCTGGAAATTTTTTTTTTATTTTTTTTTTGCTTAATGGGGTGGATTTGGGAAGACTGTAAATCTAGGCTGGAATTTCTCAGTGGGGCTTGTTTGGCACATACCATGACAGGAATGGACCTCCCTTGTATACCAGGGTAGGCCGAGCAGAATCTCAATCTCTCAAATTTATTGCTAATGCTGGTCGTAATACTTGCATTGTGCTAAAAAGCTCCCTTCTAGAGCTCACAGGGTGTTATATAATATATAGGTACATCTGGAAGTTCTTTGTAATCAGGTTGATGGATCCCAGTGTAATTGAGACTTTCTGTATCTTTCTGTGACATTTTCTTGGTCTTTGATCTTCTCTCATGCCATGTGTAGTACAGAATAGTCATTTGATACTGACACTTCTATTAGTAATGCCATTCTTGTGTGTGTTTTGTTTTGTTTTCTCCTTTACATTGTCTGGTTTTTCTAGCTTCAGGCTTTTTATCAGTTGGAATGTTCCATGTGATCACAACTTTATACCTTATCATTCTGTTGGGGTCATGATCCCACTGTTTTTCTGGAACAGCGATGTTATGTTTCCAGTGGATGAGCCATGCTACCTTATTGTGCCTTTCATTGTGCAGGATTTCTGATATCTTTGCACGTCACACCCAGCAATGTGTAACCATTTCCAGCTCTGTACCTCAGAGCCTGCATCTGTCTGTTTTACATATGTTGGCTGTGAACATCTTGTCTGTAGCCCATTGTCCTGTGCTGCAATTATCACTCTTTGCTTTAGGTTACAATTCATTAGGTTTTGATCAGTGATTGCTGAAGTTTCTTTGCATTTCCTCTTCATATTTGTGCATGTGCCACTTGTTTTGGTTTTTTCCTTGTTTGCTGGACCAAATCTTTAAAAAAAAAAAAAAAAAAAAGATCTTGATTTGCAAATTGTATTGCTGCTTTCCTTGTTGTGATGATGGATTCTCACATGTCCAAATTTAAGAATGGAGAGTGTGGCTGTCTACTTTCATACTTCAGCATTTTTTTGCGTATTTGGGACTAAGTCCTTGTGAAATCTTCTACATTTAATTTCTATCTGGTTTACTGTCCCCTTTAATTGAATCATTGACAAATGCTGACATAAACTTGATCTCAACCATAGTTCTCTGATTTTAATCTACATGTTGATCAAATTCCTTTTGGCTATGCCTTGAGAACTATTTTTGGACTTAGCGGCGGCCTTAGCCTGGGTCCAGCTTATACACAGCCTTCAGGTAATGAAAAGTCTCTAAAGACCATTTAGCAGCTAAGGGCTCTTTCTCAGTTCTTGAGTACCATCGCTTCCTGGGCATAAATACTGTGGATCCCTAAAGGCTAGAGGTTGGAAATGAAGAACAGAGTGCATGGGGGTTACTTGCATGATGTGGCAATTACTACCCTTAACAGAAGGCATGGGGATTACTACCCTTAACCAATTAGCCTTGATGCTTTTGATGCAACTGCAACATCGCTCTCTGCTTCGGCGGGGGGGGGGGGGGGGGAAGGGGAATTGGATTCAGACGGCAGCCAATGTTGGGCCCTGACCTTTACAGTCCAGAGTTCAGATACGCAGACATTAGGGAAAAAGCACAACACTGCTTCTATGGCCAAGTCCAAAAGCAAAGCACGTTCAAGCAGCTTTGTCTGAATTATCAAGAAGGCTGCTCACCCTGTAAAAATATTGCTAGCAGTAATTTTCTTATAGATTTGACTGGTTGCCTGGTTTTGATTGTAAATATTATTATCCTTAAAATAAGGCTTGGGAGTAACCTGCACAGAGCGGCAGTTACTACCATAAACTTGCTGGGCAAACTGGACACACCATTTGGTCTTTTTCTGCCATCATTAGCATGTTACTATGTATTAGCTTTCTGTTATTGAAGACTAGCAGGTATGCTTGGTCTTCTTTCTCTTGGTCAACAATATGAAACAACTGCCCAACACCTGTTGTAAATTCAATGTAAATACCCTATACAGGTCACCCACTTGTGAGCTGGGCAAAGACAAGTGGGTGGCCTGTATAGGGTATTTACTTCTTTCTCTTGGGCCAGGACTGCTCCTAATCCCATATAAGAGGCGTCCACCTGGACTATGAAAGGCCTGGTAATGTCTGGGCTCATCATATCTGGTTCTGAGTATACCCATGCTGCCTTAAACTCTGGAAGGCTTCTTCTGCCTCTGTGGATCAGCTGACCTTCTCTGGGGCTTACCTCTATAGTAGATGTGTGAGGGGTTCGGCCTTTTCCAAAATGTTTGGTATGTATCTTCTGTAGTATCCAATGAGCCCTAAAAAGACTTTCACCTTAATCTTTGTCTACAGGACTGATACCTTGGTGATTGCTTTGATTTTCCATGCTTGGGAAAGGACCTTCCCCTCTTCCTAAGGGAGTAACCTAGGTTTGTACTTCTTGGCCTCCTGGGGTTGGCTGTTAGCCCTGCCTTCTGTAGGCTTGTAAGTACTGCTTGTAATTGGCTTAGGTGTGTGTTTTCCATTTGCCACTGTATAGAACAATGTCATCAAGATAGGCTGCGGCATAGCCCTGGTGTGGGTGTAGTAGGCGATTGATCAACCTCTGGAATGTAGCTTTAGCTCCATGAAGTCCAAAAGGCAAGAACATAAACTGGAAGTGTCCTCCTGGTGTAAAGAGCTGTTTTGTTTTTTTTCATCGCTGGCATGAGGGGGACCTGTGAGTACCTCTTTTGTTAGGTCCAGCGTGGAGATAAACTGTGCTGTCCCCAGTTGCTCAATGAGTTCGTCTATCTGGGGCATTGGGTAGACATCAAGCTTTGAGGCCTCAATGACTTTTCTGAAGTTTATGCAGAACTGGATGCTGCCATCTGGTATAGGAACAAATAATGGGCAAATGTAATTCTCTATGGTAGTGGATCCTTAGTGCTGTGGTGTGATTGGTGCTGCCTAGTGAGCAAGCCCACGAGGTCTCTGCCGACAGCTGGCAGAGAAGCCTTTGGGCAGGACCAACTAGAGCTTTGCCTATACCAGCCGCCATGGCTGGCATGTCTTAGGTGGGTCCCTAGGGCTATCCAAAAGTGAGTCTGAGTCTGGGCGGAGGTCGAGGCAGGCGGCATACAACAGATACAGGTACCAGGCTCGAGGTCGGTGCAGGCAGCAGACAAGGCATGGTCGGATAGCAGAGGGTCAGGTCTGGGCAGCAGTCAAAGAAGGTCAGAGTCCAAGCCAGGGCCAGTATCCAGGAAGTTAGGCCTTGCAGAGACAAGACAAAGACAAGGTGCAGGCAAGGCAAGGAACGGGACACAAAGACAAGAGGAAAGACAGAGAAATTAGCAACACACACTGTGACACACATAGGCACCAGGAGACCTGTTGCTGAGGCAAAGCAAGGATGTCTGGGAAATCCTTAAGTAGGACTAAGCTGGTGATGTCATCAATAGGTGCTGTGGCCTTTTTCTGCCGTGGGCCCATTAAAGATTCATAGTTTGGCAAGACCTCCGGGCCAAAATCTTCTCCATGGACAAGGCTGCAAGTCAGTACAACTCACTTCTTTTGGAGGTTCACGTGGAAGATTTGGGCCATCTTCTTTTTATCCAGTCCATGGAACCTATTTTCTCCAGTGCCTCATAACTGCTGTGCCAGCGGGACAGCTGTTTACTTTCTGAAAAGGTAAGAATATAACATGGTCTCTGGGCTGAAAGATAACTCTACCTTCAAGCTGCTGTAATCTCTTGCTTAGACTATTGCAATTCACTCTACACTGGTATCCCTGTGATCTAAATCACCTCCTACAATTCATACAGAATGCAGCTGCTCGCCCGAGAATGAATGCAAGTAAATCTGACCACATAACCACATAACTGAATTGGCTTCCCACCTCTACCACACCAAAGTTAAACTCCTAACATTGCCAACAAAACACTCAAAGGCCAAGCAACAAACTACCTTAGTGCATCTCTAACCCATTAATGCCAAAAGGGAGGAGGAATAGCTTAGTGGTTAGAGCAGTGGACTATGAACCAGGAGACCAGGGTTCAAGTCCTACTGTTGCTCCTTGTGACCTTGGGCAAGTCACTTTACCCTCCATTACCTCAGGTACAAAGCTTAGATTGTAAGCCCTCTGGGGATAGAGAAATACCTACCTGAATGTAAACCAGTGTGATATCTCGATTGAGATCAAATGTCGGTATATAAAAATAATTTTAAAAAACCCCAAAAAACTCGCTTCCTGCACTCCTCAGTTTAGGCCTGCTTGCTGCACCTTCCTTCAGAGCAATTTGCCTCACCAACACAAGGAAGATAACCCTATCCCTCACATTGGACTTGCCCCAGACCTTCTATCCTTTAGAAGACTGGTGAAACCTTGGCTGTTTGAGGCTGCATTTGATACAAACCCTTGACTTAAAACTCTGCCAAAGTATTATGTACAGAACCTGTATCCTTATACTGTACTGACTCACCCAATCTATCTAACCCCTGGTTACATGGATCACTAGATGATATATACTTGATTCTTAAGCAGTGCTCTGTATTGTGTTAAAATCTGGTACCTTGTTAATAGCTGCATTCTTACACCCACTGTATCTGCTAGGTGCCTGTTGTAATTCTGAACCCCCGAATGCCATCATAACGTGTTGCAACACGCCTTGAACTCTCTGGTTGGAAAGGCATGATATAACTAAATGATTGAATGACTTTCCAGGGAAGCAGATGTGAAATAAGCATGGCTGATTCATCCCGCTGTCTACAGAGAACCCTGTTTACAGGTAAGCAAACTTACTTCTGCTGCAGGGATGAATTAGCCAAGACGTGTGAGGAGTTCGAAGCTGAGGGTTGCAAGCGGAGCGCTTGCTGAATAAAGCAACCCAGCTCTACCCATGAAAGTGAACTACTGGGTGACTCGACCAAAGATATTGTCACTGCTTAACACGCTGTCCAGACATTAGTGGGGATTTGCACAGATGACCCAAGTCACAGCTTTGCAAATGTCTTCAATTGGAACAGCTCTGAAGTCTCCGTGGCTTGTTTGGTAATAGTCTGTAATCCATGTGCCGGCCAGCGCATAACAGTGCGTGATACGGTCCACTAGCCACTTTGACAAGATTTTTTTGCTAACTGCCATGCCCATCCTATTTGGATCAAGAGATTAAACAGTTGAGAAACATGAGGCTGCATACTTTTATGCAAGGCTCTTCTTATCCTGAGAACATAAGAACATAAGAAATTGCCATGCTGGGTCAGACCAAGGGTCCATCAAGCCCAGCATCCTGTTTCCAACAGAGGCCAAACCAGGCCACAAGAACCTGGCAATTACCCAAACACTAAGAAGATCCCATGCTACTGATGCAATTAATAGCAGTGGCTATTCCCTAAGTAAACTTGATTAATAGCAGTTAATGAACTTCTCCTCCAAAAACTTATCCAAACCTTTTTTGAACCCAGCTACATTAACTGCACTAACCACATCCTCTGGCAACAAATTCCAGAGTTTTATTGTGCGTTGATTTCTCTGTTCTGCAAAAACTTTTCCAGCTGTTTAGGGTCAAAAAACAAATACTTTATAGTTCCTATTTTTATTAAGCATTTGCATGGAAATTGTAATTGAAATATTGCTCCAATATTTACCGCCCGCTGTCTCCTTAAGAGACATTTTTTTCTTCTCATTTGTGAGCTTTTAGCTAAATCAGGAAATAACGCTATTTTCTGGCCATAAAACATTTTCTCAGGAGACCTAAAAACATTTTCATGGTCCATATTTTATCATGCTCAAGAGCAAGCACTATAATTAAGGTTGCTTTCCCCACAATCTCATCTCGTGATTCCTGCAGAAATTCAGTCAAATTTTCCAAAGGGGCTTGTAAGGGAATATTATTCCGATTTTCTGCTTCAACAGGAATATAATAAGCTTTAGTTATTGGGGGTATAGCGTCATGAGAAACTTTTAACACCTCAATATAAAACTCTTTAACCATCTCAATAGGAGTCTTTTGTTATAGATTTTGGAAAATTTAAAATCCTCAAATTTAACCTCTTAGAGTTATTTTCCAAAGACTCCAATCTGCGATTGTTAACTTCCATACCCTTAATCAAAGCTAAATCACACTTTTCCAGTTTTTCACATTGTTTTTCAGTCTTAACAATAGATTCTATATTACTTTTAATTTTAGCATCATGCTCCATACCATAGGTTGTAATGTTTTTACATCTTTTGAAATGCCCTCAATTTTCAAAGCAAGGGAAATTTCAAGATTTAATTGCTGTCCACAGTGTTTCCAATGTGATCTGTCTTGGGATCTCAGGCAAGCTTGAAACAGTTTCTGACGGAACATTAACCACAGGATTAATCAATGCCCGAGATCTTATATCTGCAGAATTCCCCATCGAAGATGAACGCAAAGGGACACCACTAATTTGTCCCGGATTCACTTGCAGTCCTGCATTCAATACAGATTCCAAAATTGGAGGAGTACGAACTTTGGGGCTAAGGGAGATGGAATTCCCTGAAGCAGAGGGTAAGGGTACTCCTCTACTTAGTCTATTATCCCCTATTGGTGTGCTGGTCTCATTAGATTGCAAAAAACCAACTATGGACTGATGGGATATCGAGAGAGGAAGTACTGTGGGGATTGATGGGTATACTCTCACAGTTCCTTTTCTCTTCTTCCCCTTAGTCCAATCGGTTTTGCAGAAATAAAAAGAGAGGAGAGATGGTCACTTACGTCTAGGGAGTGGAAGATCCGTTGCTCCAAACCAGCTGTTATTTCGGGACAAAACCGCACGCCTCTTTGGCACGCGTGCGGCTTTGGCAACGTGCCGGCGGTGGCTGTGTGCCACAGCAAGGTCGATTTTATGGCCTTCCTACCTCATGGTGATGATGTCGGGATCTGGCCACTCTCCAGTCACTGCTCCGTTGAAGGTCTGCTCAGCTGAGCGCTCCTGGTAGGCACCAGGTCTCTCCTCTCTCCAGTCACCACCTCTTATTTTTCTATCTTTCTTGACCTTTTTGCTGCCTTTGATACTGTTAATCATGAAATCCTACTCTCTTGTCTTTCTAATATTGGTCTATCTGGCATAGTTTATCATTGGTTTAAATCCTATTTGCTCAATCGAACTCAACAAATTCATATCTAATCAGTTACATCTTCTTGGTTTCCGTTAATTACTGGGGTACCTCAAGGCTCATCTCTTTGTGCAGCTCTGTTCAATATATACCTTTCCCCAATATGTCACTTATTCTCTATACTAGGTGTCTCATACCAATTTATATGCAGACGATATTCAGGTTTTTTTCCCTACATGGCAAGACTGGAATTCTACCCTAAAATTCATTACTCTCTGTCTTTCTTCAATAAAAACCTGGTTATTTCAAACAAACTGAGTCTGAATTTATCCAAAACTGAAATCATGATTTTAGGTAATCCACCTTTGATAATAATCCAAGTCATATTTCTCTTGACAACATAACCATAAGTATCTGTAACAACCTAGGAGTCTACTGTGATCCTAAACTAAACATGCACTCCCACATCCAGTCTGTAGTCAAATCTTCATTTTATAACCTACTGAATCAAAATGCATTTCATACAGTTCTTCAGTCATTACTATTAACAGGTCTAGATTATTGTAACTCTCTCTCTATTGTGATTTATCTCAATCCGCATTCGCCTGTTACAACTAGCACAAAATGTAGCTGCACTTCTGCTCTCTGGTACCAAATCACATGATCACATTTCTCCAGTACTTTACAGTCTACATTGGCTATCATTATACATAATCTCATTTATGATAAAAAAAAAAACCTGCTGGCTTTCTTCTATTTTGCATTTATACACCCCTTTATATAACCTCAGATCTCAAAATCAGTTACTTCTACAGGTGCCAACCCCAAGATCCACTAGGCTAGCTGTCACTTGGGAACGTTCTATTTTCTGTTGTAGGACCTATTATGTGGAACACCATCCCCCTTCCCTTAAGGCTCCTCTCCGATCCTAAAGAATTTTAAAAAGTATTGAAATTTTATCTTTTCAAACAAGCTTTCAGAGATCTGTGTGAATCCCAGCCTTAGTCTGATACTAGCTATTTTTTTGTTGTTGCATCTTCTGTATGATGTATCTTATCTTATTTTATTTTTTGTTATTTATGAATGTACTCTTGTTATGGGACAGGAGGCAGTGCCTTATTGTGGACTGGTAATTGGCTAAAGGACAGGAAACCAAGAATAGGAATAATGGTCAGCTTTGCTAATGGATAGAAATAAATAATGGAGCTGTACTGGGACTGATGTTTAACTCATTAATTGATGATCTAGTAAATGGAGCAATAAAGTGAGGTGATCAGAGCTGTCAGTTACCAAAGTAGTTAAATCAGAGAGACTGAGGAATGCAGAGGGGTCTTGGGCATCTGCACGGCAGACGTAATTTAATGTGGGCAAGCGCAAAGTGATGCAGGTAAGGGACCTAGAGGTACCCAGTGCTGGGTTCTGCATGAGGAATCGCCACCCAGGAAAAGGACCTCGGAGTCCTTGCAGACAATACCTTGACATCCTCAGCTCCGTGTGACGCAGTGGTCAAAACAGGCAAATAAAATTAGGAAATTGTTTAGAAAGGAATGGAGAATAAAACTGGGAATATATATAATGTCTCTATCAATCCATGGTGCAACCGCACAATGAGTATTGTGCGATATAAACAATGATTGATTGCATTTCTGAAGGCCCTGTCTAAATAAAGATAATGCAAACCTAAAGTGCAGAGAAGGGCAACAAAAATGCTAAAAGGGGCTGGAACGACTCCCTTATGATGAGCTAAACAGGTTAGGGATGGAACAGATTAACGGGGAACACTTATCTACCAAGATTAGGGGATGCTCCATGAAACAGCAGATTTAAAGCAAACTTAAAGATTTCTTTTTCAATCCATGCACAATTAAGTTATGAATTTGTTGCCAGAGAATGTGGTCAAGGTAAATATAGCTGAGTTTAAAAAAAAAATGTTTGGAGGACAGGTCCATAAATTATTAGCTAGATATACTTGGCTGTCACCGCTTCTGGGAGTGAGCAATAAGGAAAAGACTGTCCCATCGGAATTTGCCGAGTACTGTTAAGTGACCTGTACTGGCCACTGTCAAGGATACCAACCTCAAGTCACTGAGCCACCGGGCTGATTTCCTAGGTCTCAGTTACAGCCAGCTATGAACCAAAAACTCACTGCAAATAACCACCAGTTTCTGTGAATTCTGACGGAGTTTTAGAGCAAGCAGCAGACGAAAATCCTTGTTCAAGAAGCCAGCCCGCGTCTTCTCTGCACAAGCCTTCCTCAGTCCTTCTCCTGCTGTTGAGATGGTCCCGTTTCTTCTCATTCACCAAGCTTGGTCCTGTTTCTCATTAGTATTTCCACTATGAGGACAGTAGGCCTCTTGCAAGGAGTGCAGCTTGTCAGCTTTGAAAATAAACCCTGGCCCAGGTGTGTGCAGTATGGAGCAAGAAATCTTACTGGGGGGGAGGGGGAGAGACTGTTCTTCCCTTTCCTCTTCGACAGAAGCCCATCAGGGTGGGGAGAACTCAGACGGCAGACGCCCAGGAGCTGAAGTCCTGCCTAGGGCGCATAGGTGCTGTCTGCTGTTGGGAAGGAGCCTGGGTGGCAGGAAGGTGTGGGCAACCATGAGACCTTGTCTGGGTGGGACACACAGGGGGGGGGGTCTCCCTCCTATTTTGGGTCAGATTCCACTTTCTCCTTCCTATAGCTGGCCCAGGTTGACCCCAGCAAGAGGTTTATTTTTGTCACACATCTGGAATAGCCTTTCCAGCCTTTCATTTATTTTCTGTGCTGGACTTGCTTGCTTCTTGCTGGAAATAAGACTGCATGCAAGACGTTTCTAGTACTAAAAACTGGCAAACAAAATGATGGTTACCTTCTAATAAAAAAAAAACCGGAAATCTTTGTCTTTCTCTAGTAATTTTGTGAGGCGTTTTCTGGGACTGTAGGAAGTCGATAATTAATAAGCAGATCCGCAGGCCAGTGCCTGTTTTGATTGACTCAAAGTCTGAGAGCCAATCATCATGTCAGGTAGAATTAGGGCAAAGCCACATGCAGGCCTTCAACGTGCCACGGAAGAGAGTTCAATATTTTATGGAAATGTAGAAAGCCCTGCAATCTTCAAACTGTGCGCAGCTGGGGAGGTAGGAGGTGTATGTGGGGGGCACTGTTGGAGAGGGGATGGGGGACGTGGCACCTGCTCCTTCTCTGTACTTTCCCCTCCGTCCCTCACCAAATAAAAGAAACTTTATAGTTCCCCCAAGCCTGGGAATGTGCCTGCAAACTAACTGTTAAGTGGCAGGAAACTAGAGAGACGGCTTGAGCCACGCGAGATGGGCCAAGTAAGTGATGGCAGGTCTGGTCTATCTTGGTGACAGGGAGCTCGTTAGTGACCCTGCTCCTAGAAGCTGAGGGGCACCCCCTCTGATGCCCTCTCTCTACAATGGGTACGGCTACCACCGTCTCACTAACTGCTTGTAATAAAATTTTAAAAAATGCAAAAAATTAGAGAAGAAAATCAATGCAACAATCCTTTGCAGCTGCCTGACTTCATGGTAACTGGCTCTGCATCAGATAAAGCCATTTTTTAATTGATTCTGAATCCAAAGTTTGGCTGGATGTATGGAAGGAGCACACAGTCTGCAGCCTCCCTGCAAGGGGCAGGAGCTGAGGTTCTCCAGCTAATTAAAACTGCTTTTTTTTTTTTTTATTATGGTTTCTCTCCCCAAAGCTTTCCAGCTTTCATTACCCCTTTCACTAGGCAACAAAAAGGGGCCACTCCATGGGGGCAGAGGATCCACGCCGCCGCCTGCTTTAATTACTTTCCCACTGGCTCTCACCGGCAAGAGCACAAACACCATTCGTCCATTGCACCAACCCCCAACCGCCGGGGGAAAACTGAGTTTAAACTCCCCTTAGCTGTGGGGGACTGTGGGAGCCAGTGGCGCTGAGCTGATGGAAAGTTAAGACACAAACGTATTCCGTTAGTGCAATAACGCGGGTGAGAAGGGAGTGTGCCTGCCTTCTACAATTTAAACAAAAAACCAGTGACAGATCAGGGGACACTCGAGAAGTCCAGGGGTATGGGAGGAGTTTGTGTTGCCCAGAACTCTTTGCTTGCTTGAAGTCCTACTGGGGAAAAAAAATGTATTTTGGGGACATGCAGGGCTCCTATCAAGGCATGCTGAGGTGAAGGGTAGGCAACGGCAGTCCTCCAGTGCCACAAACCGGTGGCATGGTCGGGAGAGCCCCAAGGAGCATGCAACAAAGTGGATTATCTTGAAACTCCAACTTGTGCTGCCCGAACTGGAGTTTCCTCCATAACGTAACAAAAAATAATTGAAATCACTTTGCTTTGTATTTAAAGGCCCCTCCTAATGTGAGATCCTAAACTTTAGCTTAGATACTTTGTACCTAAATCAGCCTAGGTAGGTAACTGCAGCCTGCCCTCCTGCACTGTGCTGCCCTCAAGGAAACCAGATGAGGCAGTGGAAGTTATTTATTTATTTAAATGATTGGATGTGATGTCTGCTTTTTTTGAAATATTATATTGGTGTTTGGTAATTTTTTAAAACTTTTTTTGTATGTGTTTTTGACATTTTTTTTATTGGTATGGTTGATGGTTTATATTTTATGATTGTATTTGTTTTCACTGCATCCAGAGCCTGGCTTCATATGATTTCCAGTTCAATTTTTGCCTGCACGTTTCTGTTTATACTTTATGGTCTCTCTCATCTGTATTTGACGAGGGTCCGTCTGTACTCTGCTGGCAGGTTATTACTGTGTAGGGATTTACAACAGCCTGGCTTGTTCTGTTCTTCCTAATAGGAGGGGTATTGGTGATGAGGGCCTGGTGAAATATTTGCAGTGTGACTTTTTCATAGGTAGGGTTCTTGTGTTGAGTGCTGGCAGTTATGGTATGGAAGGTTTACTATATTGTGGGCCAAGTGCACACCCAGTGCACTTTACGATAGGCCTAATACCCAGATGGGATCAAAGTGTCTTTTATGCAGTGCATATAAATATAATATACATGTTTGAAGTAATATTTTTACTTCAGAAGATTGTACTTTGAAAGTCCCCTTTCCATATAAAATCTCCCTTTTTAGGTTGGGAAAGCAGTGATTAAGAAATTGAAAAATAATAATACATAATTTTTAAATGGGATGGTAAGGTGGACAGAAGGCAGTAAGGTTCACCTAGGTCATCTGCAATCCTTGCGCCAGCCCTAAGAGTGGGCCACACAGACTCCCACCGTTCACCAGCCTCCCACAGGTCCAGGGAGCAGACGCTGGGGAAAGGTTCCCGCTCTACCTGCCACTCCTCTGGGAATCCTTACCCCTTCCTACCCTTCCCCAGCATAACAAATCAGTAAAAAACTCAAAGGGGGACCCCTGGCCCTTTTGGTAGGTGAACCCAGTTAATCAACATAAAAGCCATCAACTAGAACAAAGCCTTAGGGAGGCCAAGGTGAAAAAAAAAAATAAGAGTTTGAAGAGCCTTTCCTGAAGCGGAGCATATCCCCCTCTGTTCTCAGCTCCTCAGAAGCAGGTTCCATAAACCAGGGGCTGTTGTGCTGAAGATTCGACTCCCGGACTCGATCAATGGAATCTCCAGTAAATGCTGCGAGGAGGATCGGAGGCAACGGGTCTGCAGCCAGGCATGGAGGGGCCACGACCATGCAGGGCCTTAAAAACCCGCAGCAGCATTTTTAGACTTTACTCGCCAACTGATGGGGAGCTGGCGCTGGAAAAATATGGTCCCGGCGAGCCGCCGAGATCTGTATGAGCTGAAGTACCCGAAAGTGAGAACTGGGCAGGCCTAAGAACAAGATATTGCAGTAGTCCAATGATGTCATGATAAGAGTGTATAATAGTACGAAAGTCAACAGGACTAAGAAGAGGATTTAAGGGTTCATTCAGCCAAAGCTTGCAGCAAGATGAAGCTGCACAGACGGTGAAGAGTTCATGAGAACTCCCAAACTGCGTGCTCTTAGTTGGATTGGGATAATGTGTTCTTCAAAAGAGAGAAATGGGAAGGGAAGTCCTTGGGCAACTTCCGTGCCAGAAGCACAACTTCTATTTCTCTAACGTTAAGGGCTAACCTATTATTCTGCAGCCACTCCTTAATCATTTGTCAGAGGTACAGACCATTTTCTCAATTCTCAGAGAAAGAAGAAATGGTGAAAAAAAAACCCCTGTATACCATCCACATATAGCTCTTAAAGGCCTATGGGTGAGTTTGGAGGAACTGTAGCTGAGAATTCAGATGCTCTGTGCTAAGCAGGGATCCAGCAGGAGGTATGCAAGAGATACAGAGGCTGGAAATGTAGCAGGGGAGATGCCTGCGAAACGGAGCGCTCATCAGGGAGATGTTCTCTGAAAACCGCTCCTTGAATTTGGGCCTCCCTTTGCCCCCGTTTTCCGTCTGCATTATAACATGCTTGGTTTTCAGAGCCTCGCTGATCCTTCATTACTGGTACAATAGGCTCTGCCGTGAAGATTCATGAGATGTCATCTACTCTTTTCCCCCCTCTCCTCCGCCCCGCCTTAGAAATAAATGTTGCTGTACTATTGAAAACCATAAAACATTTAGCTGTCTAGAACTTCTATCTTGTGAGGTGCTGGGAGAAATGGAGCCATTGTTTTCTCTTCTTCTCCCCTCCCCCCCCCCCCCCAGCCTTAAAGCAACAGCTGTTCCTCATTCTACAGGCTGCACAAGTCCAGCTGTTACAGCTGGGGGAAGAGAGTGGGGGTCAGGTAGAATTTTGCACCCTGAGAGCGGGACACCTGCAGCCCTAGCACCTCTCTACATTACCCCTATGCACCTCCCCCCACCTGCTCTCAGTTTGACTGTACTTGTAAAGCAATGCAGATTGTACTATAGAGAAGGTTATTGTCTGGCCCCCTGACTGTGTATTGGGAGGGGGTTAGAGGCGAAGGCTGAGCTGAGGGCATAGAGGGTTTGACGAGATGGTTGAGGAGGCCTTGGTTGAGGGGGGGAGGAGTGGAGGTAATGGCTGGTATGGGAGGGGGGGGGGGGTTACATCGTTTTTCACCTTGTGCTGCTTACCTTACATCTTCTGTACCCATGGGTGACCTTTAAATCTTATTAAACGTCTTGGGTCGTAGCCAGAGCCTTCCCTCTGTGCTGTGAGGACAAAAGCTTTTCCCCTTGGTTGGTAGGTAAACATTTTTTAGAGAGGGATCACCCTGTCCTCTTTACCTCTCTGGCAGTCTGAAGCATGAAATTATCATACAGTAACCTTAAACATCCTAGATTGCAAAATTTGGAATATGCAGTGGAATACTATCATATGACAGAAAAATGGTTACAGCTTAAAAGGGAGGTTATTAGAACCTACTGGAGTAAAGCAGGCTCACATTTCCATTACTTGCCTGTATCCTTCCCTATCCTTCCTCCTGTTTAGCTCATGACTTCTCATTGGCTGTTCAAGGCAAGTTACACTCTGGTACTGGATGTATTTGCAGTCGCTAGATGGTTTACAATCTACGTTTTGTCTATGAGACAATGGAAAGGGAAGTGACTTGCCCAAGGTGACAAGGAGCAGCAGTTGGATTTGAACTCTGCTCTCACCTGGGTTACAGCCTGCCAGTGGCATGGCCTGGGTGGGCAGCTGCCCACCCAACTTAGACCCAGGCCCACCCAACTGGCACCGGAACTGCAAGGCTGTCGCGGGATCCCATCCCCGCGACAGCGAACAAGAGAACCCACGTCTCGCACGCCATCACTGCACACATGGGGAAGCGCTGCTGCGGCCGTATGGTCAACCGATCTTCCTGTTTGGGGGGGGGGAGTGGAAGCGCCGCGCACAGCTTCCGCTTCCTCCCCCCAAAGCAGGAAGATCAGCTGGTCTCTCCTGCTACCACCGGCTTCCTGCTATCTTCGGGCCATACGGCCCACTGAACTTCCTGTTTGGGGGGGGGGGAGCGGAAGCACAGTGCACAACTTCCGCTTCCTCCCACTCCCCCCCCCCCAAGCAGGAAGATTGACGGGCCGTACGGCCCGACCCTGAAGATAGTAGGAGGCCGGTGGCAGCAGGAGAGGCCAACTGATCTTCCTGCTTTGGGGGGAGGAAGCGGAAGCTGTGCACGTGCTTGAATGTGTATGTGTGGATGAGAATGGGAGCCTGGGTTTGTGTGTGGGTGAGAATGGAAGCTTGAATGTGTGTATGTGTGGGTGAGAATGGGAGCCTGGGTTTGTGTGTGGGTGAGAATGGGAGCTTGAATATGTGTTTGTGGGTGAGAATGGGAGCTTGAATGTGTATATATATGGGTGAGAATGGGAGCCTGGGTTTGTGTGTGGGAAAGAATGGGAGTCTGGATTTGTGTGGGTGGGTGAGAATGGGAGTCTGGGTTTGTGTGGGTGGGTGAGAATGGATGCTTGAATATGTGGGTAAGAATGGGTGCTTGAATGTGTGTATGTATGAGTGAGAATGTGAGCTTGAATATGTGTGGGTGAGACTGGGAGCATGGGTGTGTGGGTGAGATTGGGAGCATGGGTTTGTGGGTGAGAATGGGAGTCTGGGTTTATGTGTGGGTGAGAATGGGTGTCTGGATGTGCATCTGTGTGTGCATAAGAATATAAGCCTGGGGAGGGGTGAGAAAGTGAGAGCTTGTATGTGTCTGCAGAGAATGTGAGCTTGTGTGTCTGTGGGGGAGAGCATATGAAAGTGAGAGCGTGAGTGTGTGATGGGGAATCTGTGAGAGAAAGCGTGTATGTGTGTGTGTGTGTATGTGGAAGGGAAGAAGACAGTAATAGAAGAAAGACACTGAAAAGGAATTAGGAAATGAGCGACAAGGGAAAAAATGGGAAAAAGAGACCAGGACCAACTGATTAGAAAAATACAAAGATCAGACAAAGGTAAAAAAAAAATTATTTTGAGATGTTAGCAATTTAAATATAAGCAACACAACCGCTCTCTCAAAATTTATGGACAGGTAGTAGCCATGTATAAAATCGTAATAATAAGAAGGCTAAAGTACCACAAATCACCGTGAATTATGTTTGTATCATTAAGTAGACCTCATACTTAGGCGTAGATGTGAATGCTATTCTGCATAACGTTTTACACCAGTAGTATAATCATGGGTCAGAAAAGAATTTTATATGCTTAGTGAGTCCAAAGTGAAAAGAATTCAAAGTTGATGTAGCATGACATTTCTCATTGTATTCATTGTTACAGAATTTCTTAACTCATCATAGTATTGACAACATTCAATTTCTTAAGATAATGTAGCTACTTAGCTTTTTTTGCATGTGAAGAAACGCCTGAGAGTTAAAGATGTTACAAGGCTCGAGGTGTACTAGCCCGACACGGACTGTGTTTCGGCATCTGCCTTCATCAAGGAGCCGAATGTATGTGAGATGATTTTCGTGGCATTTTCACCAACATGGAAGTAATGCGTGTAAAACGTTATGCTGAATAGCATTTACATCCACGCCTAAGGATGAGGTCTACTTAATGATACAAAAAAACGTAATTCACTGTGATTTGTTTTGTTGATAATCTGTTATACTTTAGCCTTATTATTACGAGCAATTTAAATATATCATCTTTGGGAATGTGTATTTCTTATATTTTTGTATTTTGCTCTTTCTTAAGTATTCCACTGTTCAGAAATTTTAGTTTCTCAGGCTTTCTATTTTGGTTTTATCTGCATGTTTCTGTTTCTAATTTATAGTCTCTTATTTCTATATTAGGTAAGGGTCGGTCTCAGTTTTGCCTGTGTGTGACAGAAATGCAGTATTTCTGCTAGTGTGTAGTTTCTCTGTAGTAGACCAGCTTGTTCTGTTATTCCAGTAGGTGATGTATTAATGTTCTAAGGCCTGGTGTAGTATTTGCATTGCTGCTTTTTCATAAGGTTGCTGTTATTTGAATCCTGAGAGTCAGTGCTGTGACTGTATGGCAAGGTTCTAGATGCCTCTTTCTTTGCAAGAGTTTGTGTTACTTCACAAAATAGCAGTGGAAGGTTATTTTTTGCTGAGGTGACACCAGAATTTGAATTTTTTTTTCATGTTAGTTGTAATGTGAATTGCCCTAGCTCTGTGCTGCACCTGTTCTGATGATTAATTATATTTTATTGTATTTATGAAGATTTCTGGTTTTCTGCAAAGATGGTTCATGAACGAATAGATTAATTTTTGTTTTATTACATGATTGGATTTGATTGTTTTCTATACTTGTGCATTTATAAACTGCAATAAATATAAAATAAATTCTGATTAATAAGGAATTTTTAATGCTGGTAAGGGCTAGAAATAATTGAAGTAAATTATTTTAAAGTTTCATACTTGATGCATAATGGCTGTTGCAAATTACTTAGAAAGCCATTCTAGGGTGCAGTATATGGCATTATTTATCAGTAAAAAAAACAACTAGTAGACCTGCATGCCTACAGCCCACCCATGTTAACCTTGTGCCCACCCAAAAAATCAATTCTGGCTACGCCACTGCAGCCTGCTGCTCTAACCACTAGACTGCTCTGTGCCGCTCCCTAAGCATGTCCTTTTCTCAGGTGAACGTTGGGCATTTGATGAAAGCTAGGTCCAGAAGATCTTAGAATGGAACCCAACATCTCAACATTCAAGAAAAGACTCAAAACGTGGCTGTTCACGCAGGCCTTTCCTAACTCCAACCCCATCTAACTCCCTTCATGCAAGAAGCTCCGCTAGTATTAGCGTTAATAGCCACCTCTCACAATGTTATTTATACATATATATAACTTTCTAATCTTCATTTCCCTTCTCATTCCAAGTTATTGTTTTCCTTGTTATATGTAACTGCTTTTCTGCACTATTGTTTAAATGGTAAAGTTTATTATAATTGCACCCCTGTTTCTTGTGAACCAGCATGATGGGACCACCGTCTTGAATGTTGGTATATAAAAAACTTAAATAAATAAATAAATAAATAAAGATGACCAAGCTCCAAACTAACGTTGGCGAAAGCAAAGAAAAAAAAAAAAAAAAAGTGGTGCAGAGGAAACACTTTCTCCCCTTCAGCCATATCCCAGCGCTGGGGCCTTTTGGAAGGTCGACTGGACCTAGTGTCCGGTCGGCCAAGATAATATGGGCCCAGGCACGCTCGGGGGAGCAGGCCCGGGTCTGCGGCAGTTGGTCGAGGGGGGGGGGGGGGGTCAGTTTTAGGGCAGGAAGGACAGCAAGGGGGAGGGGGGGTTGGGGGCGATGCGAGGAGGAGGAGGAGTGGCTAGGCTCCGGGCTAGACGGCTCGGGATTGGGCGGTCCCAGGGAGCTGCTGTGGTGCTGGCTGGCCATGATAGGCCAGTTAGCATGAGGTCAGCAGCAGGTAGGAGGGGCTGATGCGCAGCGCGACACCGGCTGGTCGCTTTCCTCCCACCCGCCCTTCTTCTTTTGTGGTTGTTGTAATGGGGGATCGTTTGTCGCGGGGGGGGGGGGGGGAATTGTTGTTGCAGATGGCCCGAGCCGCTACAGCTTATATATTTGTTATCTGTTAAGATTGAGTCCTGCTACAATTTTGTAATGGTTGACAACTGGGGCAGTTGTCGGGTACAGGCTCCTTGCTGGGAGGCGCGGGGGTCCACTGGCCTGGCTCCTTGCTGGTTAGTGGCGGGGGTCCACTGGCCTGGCTCCTTGCTGGGAGGTGGCGGGGGTTCTGAACTCTGTGTAGGGGCTGGAGGGACGAGCCGTGTGGCTGGTGCTGACCGTCTTGCTGGGGGAGTGGCGGATGGTTAGGGGATTTTGTTGCTTGAAAATTGTGAATGTTTGCGGGATTCGGGCCTCCCTGGTGTTTTATTAAAGCTGCGGCCCTGTTAAACCCAAACTGTTGTCTGTTTTGTCATTGAAATGTAAAAGGGGGGATGTGAGCGAGTGATGTCCTGGCTGCCCATATTACAGGAGGAGCACCTCGATGAAAACCTCGATTTTTACATCTGATGCTCCCAGTGCAAGGCAGAGAGCGGGATAACCCTGCGACGGCCCTTACGGCTCCTGTAATCGGGAGGGAGCTCTCTCCCGTCACAGTGGCACCTTACCAGCTGCAACAGGAGGCTCAGTGTGGCTGAGATGCACACCCCCCTGCCCCCCCCCCCCCACACCATCAGTCATCAGAGCACCTTAACCTCCCGCATCCCATTCCTACATCCGTGTTCCCGCTTCTTCTTTTTTCTGTCTCCTGGTGGCGCTGGTTTTCTGGGCTTTCGGCCTTTCCCCCCCCCCAGTCGCTGCTCAGGACGCTCGCCAAGCGCTGACTGCTGTGCTGGTGTCTCTCCCGCTTGTGCAGCGCCCTCGCCATGAGCGAGCCCGAAGCTGCGAGCGAGAAGAACTGGCGGGTGGAGAAGTGACAGAGGCAAGGCTACCCGCACTACCTAAGTCTTTTCACTGTTGTACGCTTTGCCACTTCATTCTTTGCTGCTGGTACATCTGGAAACCCTGCTCCCTGCATCTGGTGGATGCTTTCTGCCACCCCCTTCCCCTCGGCCCTGTGATTGATGGATGCCTTTCCGGTACCGGGCTTTGAATTCCAGCGATGTCTGTCTGGTTAGGCCCCCCCACTTCTGGGCAGATGTTTCTGCTTAAAGGAAAGCTGGTCATTCACCCTGAAGGTTGTTCATCACCAAGGGACAGGTTTAGTTTTTTTTTTTGCCCCCCCCCCAGGGTTGGAGATTAGCAATAAAATTAACACTGACCAACTCCAAACAGAAATAAAGTAATAAATCAAAATCTTTGAGAAAATATACAGCTCACTGCTACCAATCCTATCAGCAAACCACTTAATTTATCCTGCTGGTAGTCCGTGTCTACAAGTTGTTTGCGCCATGCCTTCCGTGCAGCGAAGCTGTTTAAAATGATATCACGCTCGTATCTAGGCTGCCAGATTCTTTATCATACAGAGTCTGAATTCTATGCGTGAAGCGACAGAATCTCAAATATAAACTTTGAGCGCCTCCAGTTCTGTAACTCGCTTCACATCCATAGAAATTTCCCCTACAATGGACTGTGGATGTTTCCTCTTACAGTTCACTATACAAAACCAGTTTGTTTGTTTTTTTTAAATTCTGGTGTCATTTCAGTAACAGCAGCACAAACCCCTTCCACCACAAGATACTTTGCAATGTAACATAAAACCCCTGCAACACAGACACTCCGAACCTAGGCCCGGAATCAGGCCTTAGACAACTTGCCTAGGGCGCCAAAGAGGAGTGAAATTGTGTGTCAAGGAGGAGCCAGCTCTAGCAATCCACTTCAAAGGGGCACTTGGGATTTTGGAGGGGGGCGTGGGGAAGAGGCATCCTCCACTTTCCAATCTCTATGATCTCTCACCCCCCTCACCACTCTTCAGCCCTGCCTGTGGGGAGCCAAACTCTTAAATCCGGCCCTCTCAGACCCTGGGTAGTAACCCTGCCATACTATAACAGCACTAACTCCCAGAACTCAAACTGCAACAACCCAACCTCGGGGAGGACAGCACTGGAACACATCACTCAAACACAAGCTGTACTGCAATAGAGCCTTGCAGAGAGGTACACACTACAGCAGAATCCCTCATTTCAGTCACACATGCAGAACACGCAGACCAGAGACTGTTAAACGCCAAGTACGCTTAAGGCGCTTCTCCGCAGACACAAGGAAATGTAGGCCAGAGGTTCCCAAACCTGTCCTGGGGGACCCCCCAGCCAGCCGGGCTTTCAGGAAATGCACAATGAATATGCATGAGAGAAAATGTGCACACTATGGAGGCTGTGCATGCAAATTTATCTCATGCATATTCATTGTGGGTATCCTGAAAACCCGACTGGCTGTGGGGGTCCTCCCAGGACAGGTTTGGGAACCACTGATGTAGGCTTAAATGTGACTCCTGCTGCCAGCTTCGGGAAAGGGGGAGGTGTTGCATCTCACAGCATTGGATCAGGTAGGGGGTCTGGTTATCCTTGCCCGATCTGATGTATAAAATTGGGGTGGCACTAACACACATTCCCTGGCTCTCTCCCTCTCTCACACACAGACACTCGCTCTCTTACTCGCGCCTCTTCAGTGGCAGGAGAGAGCCTGCGCTCCCACTGAGCCTTTTCTTTATTAGTTGCTGGCGGGAGTGGAGGTGCTTGCGGCCTCGCTGGGCCTTTTCTTGTTAGGCATGGGCGGGGCATGAGTATAGATGCCATCTGGCTCACTGAGCCTTTTCTTTTTTTTTTTTTAGGCTCAGGTGGGCAGGCGGGAGTGGAGGTGCCTGCGGTTCCCCCTGGGACTTTTGTGGTTAGGGTGCGGGCAGTCGGGGGAGGCTCCTCGGGCTCCCGCCAGCTCTCGGTTGATGTGAGCAGACTCCCTTGGCTCTGCCTCCTCCTGAGAGACCCCCCCCCCCCCCGGCCCGGCTGCCTGACCTCCTGCTTGCCACATGGAGCAAAGCAACGGAAGGGGACAAAGGGGAGTGAAGGCAAGGCAATGAACATTTTAAAAAAGCTACAGTTTTAAAGGTAGCCCCCTTACTTTGAAATCCGTGGGGCTCAGCCAAATCAGCAGACGGCAAACGAATGGCCAAGTGCCACCGCCGCCTCGCCTTGTCTTATGAACCCCCCCCCCCCCTGCCATCAGGTAAGGGCAGGGGAGGGCTGCAACAGTGTCCGCTGGGAGGGTGGGTGGTGGCAGTAGTTCTGGTCACAGCACAGAGAGTCCGACGGCAGACAAACATCAGAGAGGCGGCCACGGCAGAAGCTGCTTTTTTTTTTTTTTTCATTGCTGGAGGCGGGAAATTATTCTTTTTTTTTTTTTTTTTTCTGTGCCTGCTGCCTTAGGCACGGGCCTAGCGCGCCTCGTGTCAAATCCAGGCCTGTTCACAACACGTTTGGGGCCCGGGCAGTGCAGTGGTGGAACGTTTTGTTGTTCAATTAAACCGATCGGTACTGAGGGACCGCTTCTTCCTCCCCTGGCTGCCCTTCTTGGTTTACACTTTGTGCTTCAGCCAAACATTAAACCCGAGCCAGCTGCGCTTTCCTGAGGTTGCCCAGCGCTCTCGGCTCTCTCTCTCTCTCTCTCTCCCTCTCGTGTATGTTTCCTTCTTCGCCTCAGTTCGTTGGTTTAGGTGGTGGGGTAGGGGAGGACTTGGCTCTTCGTTTCGGTTTTGCCTCTTATGCCAGAGCTCTCAAGGTCCTGGGGGTCTCCTGCTCCAGGGCTGAATGGAGAACCTAAATCCCCCTGAAGTGCAGCGCCCATTGTCCTCCCCGCTTTGTGCTTCTGGGCGAAGGCACCAATTATGAAGACGGCGGCCAGCACACAAACCTTGTTTAAAAGATCCTTAGCCCAAAGCCTTTTCAACTAATCCACCCCCACCCCACATACTGGAACTCCACCATGGGGGAGGGGTGCCTTGTTTTATTTGTTCCAGGTTGTGATTCTGTTTTGCTGGGAATGTGAAAGGAGGGAGAATGGGAACAGCTACTTGACATAGACTGTCAGTGTAACCTAGCATTTGAAGCACAAATGTGGGAATGCCAGAGCGGAGTCTAATCCCACTACTGCCACCAGCTTGCCATGTGTGATTCTCAGCAAGGTGTTTAATGTTCCTGTGCTTCAATTCTGATTGTAAGCTCTCTGGGGCAGACATCTTGTAACCATAATCATTTTTAGCAAATTATATTGTCTGTGCTTAGCATTAGGGCTCTAAAACTAATACTAAGGACATTAAATTCATGAGCGAACACATAGTCCTTGATGTTGCCTGTGGGTGTACAGTGCTATGCACTCTGACAACTGAGGAAAGAAAGTGCATATTAAAGCATGGGAAGTACTGTGACGTGTAGGAAGTGCATAATTGAGATGTGTGGTAGAAGAATCACAGTGCTAGTCGTTTTCCCTTATTGCCCCTTTGATTCTCTTTCACTTCCCCCCTCCCCAATTGGTTTGTTCTCGACCCCCCTCGCTTACCTGCTCCTCTCAGCCAAACAGGAGAAGGAGGATCCCCTCGCTCACCTGTGTTCCTTGCCTCCCCCCACGAACTATAGTTACACGATATTAGGTTCCACATTAGGAGCTACCACCCAGGAAAGAGATCTAGGCATCATAGTGGATAATACATTGAAATCATGGTCTGAGTGCTGCGGCAGTCAAAAAAGCAACAATGTTAGGAATTATTAGGAAGGGAATGGTGAATAAAACAGAGGATGTCATAATGCCTCTATCGCTCCATGGTGCGATCTCATCTTCAGTATCGTGTGCAGTTCTGGTCACTGTATCTCAAGAAAGATATAGTTGCACTGGAGAAAGTACAGAGAAGGGCGACCAAAATGATAAATGGCAAGGAATGGCTCCCCTAAGTGGAAAGGCTAAAAAGGTCAGGGCTGTTCAGCTTGGAGAAGAGATAGCTGAGGGGGGATATGATAGAGGTCTACAAAATCATGAAAGGACTTGACCGGGTAAATGTGAATCTGTTGTTTACTCTTTCAAATAATAGACTAGGGGTGTCCCTACATGAAGTTAGCAAGCAGCACATTTAAAACAAATCAGAGAAAATTCTTTTTCACTCAGCACACAGTTAAGCTTTGGAATTCATTGCCAGAGGATGTGGTTAAGGTGGCTGGGCTTAAAAAAGGTAAGGAGAAGTCTATACACTGTTATTAATCAATAAGGAATAGCTCCTGCTTGTTACCAGCATTACTACCTTGGGATCTATTTAATGTTTGGGTTCTTGCCAGGTATTTGTAACTTGGATTGGCCACTGTTGGAAACAGGATCCTCGGCTTGATGGCCCCTTGGTCTGACCCAGTATGGCATATCTTATGTTCTTATGAACCCCCATTCACCCTGATTCTGTGTCCCGTCCCCCCCCCAATCCCCAGTTGGTTTGTTCTCTTCCCCCAACCCAGTGCTTGCCTCCCTTCCAGACCCTCTTCCCTAATGAGCCAAATAAGAGAAGTAGAATAGCGACCGTATTTATTTATTTATTTATTTAAAAGTTTTTATATACCGCACAATAAAGCATTTATATGGCCGTCTAGGCCGTTTACAAATACACAAACATAATTTAAAAACAGAAGTAATACAATAAAATAAAATAAAATACATACAAAGAAATTTGGCCTCAGAGTATTATGATCAAGTAGTATATCTGCAATTATTATGTTCTATAAGTTTTTAGCATTTTTTACAACTCTTTATGATTTGGTATCAGCCGGACCACGTAATTTAGAGAGCGCCATTCAGGCCCCGGCACCAGAGACACTGCAAGGCCACCGTTCTTCTCCTGTTCTGGCCGATAGGAGCCAGTGACTAAGGGGGAAGGATAGTTATGCTGTCCACTGCCACCAATATGTCTTTTCCGGGGTGGGTGGGCGGGCAGGCAGGAGAGGGTTAATGTGTCTGGCAATCTACTGCCACCAATGTTTCTCTTCCAGGATGGGCTCAAGTTCCATACAGAGGGGGAGGTGGCGGAGTTTAATTTGCTTACTGGCGAAGCAGGCATGGGGCGGCTTTCCTCTCATGGTTCTGGGATTTCTTGTGAGTTTTTTGTGCACCCAGTTGCCCTCTAGTGCCCACTGCTTGGGGGAGAGGGGCTGCTGGTACAAGCGTGGCACCCTGGTAATACCATTTTGCCCCCTGCCTGCTCTTGGGTTCCCAGTAATGCAGGGTCAGATGGGAGATATTAGGGTGAACAGTGGGAGCCAACGGGGAGCTGGGGTGGGCTTGGGGGGTGGGGCATGTGGATGGCACCGCTCGTCATGCCCTAGATACCGGCAGTGCCGCTCCGCTCCCTAATGCTGGTTTATCAGGACGTCGGGAATAGCTTCCTTTGCCTGATGAGACCCACAGCTTCTCCGGTCGCCTCCCCAGTGTCCTGCACCCAGCACATTAGTCTAGGGGGAGGCGGCTTTCCAGGGCTGCGAGCCACCAGCCAGACTTTCTAAAAATAAATAAATAAATGAATGAAATTTCCATCTGTTTATGCTTTTCAGGGAATGACTCCTTCTAGGGCACAGCTCAACCCTAGGCATTCAAACTAAAAATAAAAGCCAGAACCAGAAAGGTAATAAAATTTTTTTTTTCTTTTTTATGGAACGTAAAGTGCCTCTTTCATTTTTTAGATGATTAAAACAGCATCTCTGGCCAAATGGCTCAGCCTATACCCTTGCTTGAGCCTTACCTCCCTTTCTTCTTTTTTGTTCTGGCTTGGAGATCTTTAGGTGGTGCTTATGATTTTGCATTTCTGGAATAAAATGCACACCTCCGTCCTCCCCCCAACCACCACCCCCTCTTCAGATGCCCGTGCTGGATTCAGGCTTCGGGTCTGTCCATCTGACACCCCCCCCCCCCCCAGCATGGTGATCGGCACAGCTGCTGGGCAGATCTTCCCTGAGATTCAGAAGGACAGGACGAACTGCCCGCATCAGTACCCAATAACCAAAATCCGAGCGTGAAGCTGAATGACTTTCTTTTGGCCGTGGACTGAAACGGTGCATCCAGATCCTGTGTCTTATTCACGGAGTACACACAGTCTAATCACGCTGAGTAAGCAGAGCTGAGCAGTGACTTTTTAACTTCGGGGTTTACTGGCTCATGATCTCGTAGACCCACCACAGGCCGATGCAGTATCCGCGCGGGAAAAACGGGCGGTTTCCTAACACGCGCCCATCCTCCTCTCCCGGGCGCGCGATTCGGTAGGCTAATGAGCCGCTGCGTTAAAGGGAGGCGCTAGGGGAAATCGTGCGTCCCTGGCGCCTCCGCGGCATCGGGCGCCCAGGAGAAGTGGCTGTGCACGGGCTAGGAAAACGGACGCTGAATTTTACGAGCATCCGTTCTCCTAACCTGACCTGACGGGCAAGACTTTTTTTTTTTTTTTTAAATTTTATTTTTCACGTTGCTGCTTTCCTGGCGATCTTAAGTCGGAGGAACCACAGAAAAGTAGTAGTTCCTGCTTTTCTGTAAACTTTTAGGACTCCTCAGGTCTTAGCTCCGGGTCTGGCATTACTTTTTGAGGGTAAAAATGTGCGCATCGGGTGCACGGTTATTTTTTTACATCGGGGGAGGGGGGGCATTTACATGTGATGAGCTCTATTAGCTACGCGCTGGTTTGGACGCGCGTTTTGGACGCGCTAATCCCCTTATTGCATCAGGAGGTATGGACACATGTCCGGCCGCGGGTTAGCCTGGGCGCTCGCCTGAGCGCACGGATTGCATCGGCCTGCAAGTCTGGTCTCTCGCGGAGAGGCCTTGCCTTCACGAGTCTCATCTGGCAGGTTTGGTTAGCAAACCATGGGGAAAATCACGTTCCCTTTCTGTCCCTTCCTCCCTTGGAGTGGTTAGAAGAGAGAGTAATAGCAGAGGGAAAAGCTTGTGGCGTGTTTCTGTTTTCTTTTAATGGTTTCTCCCTCTCGTCCCTCCCCTTAGTTGGACCCTCCAGTGTCACAGGGCTGAGAATCTTCACATTCTGATTAATTAGAGGCAGAAGCTGGGGCTTTGTTGAATTTCGGAGGGAACAGCAGTAACGGGACGGGGGCTTGGGGAAGGGATATCTTGGAGAAAGCTTGGGGAGCTGGGAGAAGGGCTGTTTGTTGGGGGAGGGATTCTCTAAGCAAACTTGGGGGTCCTGTAGTACAGAGGCTGGGATTTGTGGGGCGTCTCTAAATGTTTGGGGGTCTGGATTTTTTTGGGGGGAGGGGGAGGTAATGTCAAAGTTTAGACTTCCAGCAGTGAAGCAGCTGGGATTGGGGATGGAGCTCTCTGAGAAAGCACAGAGGTTCTGCTGTCCTCTCCCGTTCCCCTTCCTTTCCGTTCCCTGCAGATGGGGAGGGGGGGGGGGGACAAGAGAGAGGAGAAGGGGCTGGATTAGGGAGGGTTTGTTTTTGCTTTGCACTGTGCTCTGTCCACCCGTACACCAGGCTCACATGCCCTCCCATCCAGTTCCTTGCATGCTGGAGTAGGAAGCAGAGAGCTGATCTCTGCTACCTGAGACTTTGAGCACTGGCCAGAAAAGACATCGGGGCACAGTCTTGGGTGCTTATGCCCATAGGTTAAAGCAGCCATGCCCAGTCCCGGCTCTGCCTCTGAATATGGACCTCATACTGTCTTCTGCACATAAAATAAGATTAAGGAGCACAAGACACAATTTGTGACCATAACAATGTGTACAAAGCAGAAAACCTGATTGCTACATACATTGTGTTGTGTATAAATTCTGAGCACAGGAATTACAGGTTCAGCCCCCATGGATTAACCTTAAACTTGAGTAACTTAACTCCAGCTCTAACCAGGAGATACATTTCCAGCATTAAGCCTACTCGTCTCTCTGCATCGGGGAGCAGCAGCTAATGCCTTCATTAACATGGGGTTTAAAGTGAGGAGCACTAATTTGGGTGCACACTCTTAAGCTGCATCGAGAGAAAAGTCTGAGCAAACAAATGTGCTCCCATACGTGGACGAATCTGTACGCACGGCCCAGCGAGCCTTGTCACGTCGAGCCCTAGTGGCCAGATCTAGGGGCCCCACCTTACCACATCCATGAAGGGGCCCCAGCTTGGGCCCCTCCGGCTGAGGATTGTCACCGCAGTTGGAAGGGACTCTAAAGCAGGGGAAACCCTCCAGGTGGCTGCAAATGAAGGCTTGTGGCACCATAAAACAAGAGAGGCCAGTTCCAAAGGAGGAGAAGGAAACTGTTGGTCGCTCGCCCCTCCCAAAAGAATATCCCTTTCAGTGTTCTCTACTTAGTCACTGTAAAGTAAAACAAGCTTACAAAGCTCAGGATATTTTATTTTTTTTGTATGATTATTGTGTGCATTAAAATACTGTGCTAACCCAAAAACCAGATCTGACACTCCTGCTGGGAAAGCTGAGCAAAACAAATCTTTAAACCGGGAGGCAGTCTGTGTCTTCATTCCTGGACAGAACCCGGATCCAGAGCTACCTAGGAGCCTATTACGTGTCTCTGTGCCCCACTGCATCCATCTGGGATGTGCGAATACAAATCAGGGGGATGAGCAGCCTGGAGCCGTTGGGTACTGCCGTGAACCGCAGCCCTAAGGGTTACAGCCTAGGAGCGAGCTACAGGCGAGTAGGAAAATATCGGAAGAATTTGACTTCGGTAATAGGTTGTTGGTATGGCCAACTTGTACTTTAAACTGGTCACATGATGTGGATGATGTCAGTTTGGCCACCATTTTGGAAACAAATATGGTCGCCAACTTTGAACCTAAGATTGCATATAACTCTGAAATGAATCATCCTATCGGCAAGAAATTGCTTAACCATGTTGTTTGAGATGTTTCTATTTTTCCAATGTAACAATTCTTTTTTTTTTTTTAGTATGTATCATTCAAATGTCAATGAATAGTATGCATTCTGCGCATATCCGGTCACTACTATCGGAAGCTGTGCTACATTTACAGTAGCAACAGTTCTTGAATGAGAGTGGTTTCTGCTTCAGCAATGACTTCACTGAAGCCTTAGTGCTACTGTAGAGGAAATGTGTTGCAAAGGAGGACAATATGGTGTGTAAGCTGATTGCCAGTTGACAGCTTCTAACATTAAGTGTTACTAAAGGATTTCAGACGTTTTCTCTTTGTTGCTTTGAACAGTCACCTTTTTAAGTACTACAATGTTTTTCTCACTGTACCCAGTAGTAAAGGACTGACACATGCAGATAGGGAACAAAACTCCATTTTGCATTTCAAATCTTTCTGGCAAGGCCTTAATCTTTTTTTTTTTTTTGCTTGTAACAAGATCAGTTATGCACATTGGATAGCACTGTACTTTGCTAATTGTCTCTTACTTGAAGAAAAATTACTGTCCATGTATAAGGAATTTGTGAAAGGACACTTCAGTTTAGCATGGATTTACTGTGTTGCCATGAATCAGGCCTTAGAAGAAATGTACAATAAACCTGCCAACAGTCACGGAGGAATTTTTGGCGTGAGCAGGCTGTTGATATGCGGTGCCTCACCGAACACGAGAGTTTATTTTTAAAGATTTGCCTTGCAGTGAGTGGAGAACATGACACCAATGACTGTATCTTACGTCAGTGGCTCACAACCTGGGTCCGCAAGACCATCCCAGGAGTTACCTTCTAAAGGGATACAAGAGGTTTTAGCTAGGGAGAAAATGAGTGAACTTCTGTTACCTGCGATTAGCCGAGCCTGCTGCCACAGGCCAGAAGTGAGAACGGGGCCTCATATGACCCTGAAAACATCACCCCCACATTGCTGCAGACCAGGAGAAGGAGAGACAGAGGAGCGCTCACAGCAACGCGAAGCCTCAAACCGCACTGTCGCACGTTTAGCAGAGATGGAAGAGGAGGGAGCAATTGTACGCTTCATGAGGATGTGGAGCCGAGGGGGGCTCTGCTGCCCACTGAGGGCTATCACAGCGGTGAGAAACATTCCCCAGGACTGCCACGTGCTCTGCCAGAGAGATGAGAGGAGGGCTGCAGCAGAAAAGTGAGTGGAAAGGCTGAAAGGAAGAAAGGAAATCCTAGCGGGATTGGTAGTACGAGGGGAAAGACAGAGGGGAGAGGGACAGGAATCCATGAGTGTGACCTGGTTAAGGGGAGTGAGAGTGGATGGCAGAGAAGGGGAGGCCCTCCAGGAATTACGCTGGCCAGAGGTAGAGAGAGAGGGCCACATGGTCCAGGAGGGGAGGAGGGAAGGCGAGGCAATAGCTAGATTTTGGATAGGTCATTAAACACAGAAGTTATTTAGGGGGGCACACAGGCAGACATGGAGCCTTCTTCCCTTTGAAAAGCAGGTTATTATTTTTTGCTTTCTCTAATCTAAATTATTTTGGGACTATCATTTTTTGTATGTGTTTGTAAGAACCATAAAAGAAAATGAAGTATAAAAGAAAGGCAGGGTAAGTCTCAAAACTTTTCCTATTTATCCCTGTCAAAAGGCTCTCTGAGAATTGCCGTTCCCCGCATGCAGACTTTTACCTGTGAGGGGGAGGGGAGGAGTGGGACTAGGGTGGGGGAGGGAAAGTAAACGCAAAGATTTAATTTTGAAATCCTGGTGCACACGCTCATGCATGCATTTTACACCTGTTTCAAAGCAGATGCAAACTATGCCGGCACAAAAGCCCTGGCGGCCTGAGTAGTAGATTGCAGGTCTGCGGTACCGGCACTGACTTCCAAACTGGAACTCTTTTGACCTTGCTTGCTTTTCCCCATTACAGCTGGATTGGAAGGTGGAATGGAATTTCGAAATAGCTTTGCAAATTGCCCTCCCTACATAATCAGTTTTAGATCAGTTTTATGCGTCATGAATGATTCTGGAGTGCATCTCATCATTTCTTTTATGGCATGCAAGAATTAGAGAAGTGTGTTGGGGGGGATATGGGAAACCTTTTGAAGCTGAAAAAGAGGTCGGTGTTCCCTGAAAGATAGGGAACCCGAAGTGGAAACCAAGACAGCTGAAAGAATTCATCAGATTTTGATGTAACTTACTAATGAAAAGCATAATCTCTATAAAGGAGCCAGACTATAGAAAACATTGTTAACGGGCTCACAATGCACCGTATCGTTTACAATACTTTGGAAAGAAGTAAGGTATGCGCAACCTTTGAATGAGTGTTTTTTGCAAGAAGACTTGTTTAATTCATAACCCAGTTAGGAAACTTGAGTATGAAAAGACATTGATCAATGGGGGTGTTCTGGTTAATGTATAAAATTGACTGGCGTTATTGGATATTGAATTGAGCTATTACAAAATAACTGAGACAATTGTTCTTTTGTTCATAATTTTATCCAATAAACAGTAAATTGTTTAAAAAAAAAAAAGGAAAGAGGTTGATCAGACCTGGAGTTGATTCAATCCATGTTGGTTTGGGACGAGAAACTCTCCATCTCATAGGTGTAACCAGAGAAAGAAATCAGAGTTTTGATAGATTGTTGATATATGTGTTCATTTTGCTATTGCTTTACCTCTCCAAACTTGGCTTCTTGGGAGAACCTAACAAATTGGAACTGTCTTGGGAATTAGAAAAACTGTTCCCAGAAGCAAGTGTTCCCTTGTGAGCTTCCTGAAATCCCATTAAAATTGTGGGTAGTATTTGATTTCGTGGTGCATGCATGGTAGGAAGTACCCTAGTGCAGCAGAGACCATAAAAATATTGGCTGATTTGGCTTGTAGGTGAGTCATAACGTTCACAGCGTTCTTGCACAGTATAACCGAAGGGCTGCGTATTCTTCGTTTATAATGTCGGCATCAAAGTTTGTGATCACAAAAAATGTCATGATCTTGCTTCTGTCAAAATAGCCATTCATGAAGAGTGAAGTCCACTACCAAAAAAAGATGACCTTGTGTTTGGCATTCCTCTACAAATAAACATAACCTACAGAACACTTTATTCACATTTCTCTGCAAGAATAAGTCATTCAGTGGGAAATTAGCTTATGTAGGTGGGCTGAACTTTGGAGAGAAGAGTTACCAGATCGTAGGTAGAGAATCCCATTGAGTTTGCACTCTACGACGGATGCACGCATAAGGAGACTGATGAAAGGATCTCTGTGTCTCTGAATCATTCTGTTAGCACTCGCATGTCTGAACATAATAAATGTGGTGGTTTCACATACAGATGTATTTGCATGGGCAGTGAATTTTTTTCAAGAACACACTAATATCTAAAGGTCTTAAGGAGTTGTGGTTGATATGTGGCAGAGGTCAGTCATGGCAATTTGTTTCAGTATCTGTGCCTGTGAAAGTTCTGAATACTAACATTGTTCAAAACTTTCAGCCATATATGCTATTACACGCCAAGCAGATACCTTGTATTGTAAAGTCAGAATTATTCTGACATATTCATAGAGGCAGAGGCATTCGCTACAGGTGCTGTTTTATGTGAAATCTACATCATGCAATAATAAAGTACAATACCATTGCTAGCAATTTTAATTTTGAAAATCTCGCACCATCTTCAATGAATATGCATATGCATTTAGTTTAACTTTAATTTCTGACTCATATTCAGCCACTTCTAAGTGGATTCCATTCAGGTGCCAGAGGGGCTCCTGTCCGAGGGGGGTCTAATTACGAAGCAGCTTGATTCACTAACCTGCAGTATTTTCCCATGAGGGAAAACCGCTGCTGTGTTCTATCCTGCCTGTGCGGGACACGGAAAGTGGAAATGGTCGCGTGCTTTTCAGACAAGCCTTACTTGTTAAAACAGCGATAGAAATGGTTCCATTTTCCTTTCTTTTCAGCCCGAACCTGTGTGGAGATGCATGCTGCTTGGGCTGGAGTCGGGCTCCCAAAACAGGGAAGTGTACGAAAGGTAAGGTAGGAGCCGAGCTCTCTGCCTTGGTAATACATCTCTGTAACCCTGTATTCTGGCTCCGTTCTCCTTTCTGCCACTTGCTTTGTGGCCTTCAGCAATCTCGTAACTCTCCTGTGGGTCAGATTGGGACTATAGGTGTCTTTGGGGAAGGCTCATTTTAAGTATTAATTTTCTACACTATTCCTTCTTGCCTTTTCATTCTTTCTAACATGCAAGCTTTTGCCTTGATTTTTGTTTTAGTGTTCGTGATTAAATGTCCATTAGCAAGTTTTTGCTTTCATTTTAAGTTGTTTGGATATTAGATTTGGGAGTTGGTGGGTGGGATTTCTGGGGAGTACTTCTATTGAGAGGTTGGTGGACTTTCTCTGCAGGTTTTATCTGACTTCTAATTTTGTTGTATGCTATGATATTTTCATGGCCTGTTGTACTCTGTTTTGATTTTTCTTTTTTTTTTTTTTTTTTTTTTTTTAGTAAAATGGATTATGACATTGAATGAATAAATGCTGCCAGGCCTCTGTCCCGGAGGTGGCTGGCCACGTGACAGCTCTTTGAGTCCTGTTTTGGATGAGAACTGTTGTGTTTATTGACCGGTTGTCAGTAGTGGTGACTTTACCAGGTGCAAATTTATGCTAAATTTACAAAGGGCTGGATTTTAATAGCTACGTGTGGGCGGAGATTTGTGCATGCAACCCGGCGCGCACGAATCTATGTTCGATTTTATAACATGCGCGCGCAGCCGCGCGCATGTTATAAAATCCAGGGTCGGCGCGCGCAAGGGAGTGCACACTAGTGCACCTTGCGCGCGCCAAGCCCTAGAGGAGCCCCGATGGCTTTCCCTGTTCCCTCCGAGACCGCTCCGAAATTGGAGCGGCCTCGGAGGGAACTTTCCTTCGGCTCCCCCCCCCCCAGCCCTACCTAAATCCCCCCCCTACCTTTAATTTATAAGTTGCGCCTGCCACCGGTCAGGTGTTGGTTGCGCGTGTTGGGCGATAGCCGGCCCGCGATCCCGGGCACAGCGGCAAATGGCCACAGGCTCCAGCCCCGCCCCTTTTTTTTTGAGCCCCGGGACGTGCCTTCTTCTTTTGAAAATAGGCCTGGCGCGCCTAACCTCGCCTGGATTTATGCGCGTAGGCTTTGAAAATCTGCCCCGAATTGTTTTCTCACTCATTCAAAAAATACAAATCACCATGTAGATGTTTCCAGATGAAATAATTGGCATGGTCCTGATGGACACCGTCGGTGATAAGCAAAGGATTGCAATGGAATGTCTTGTCTGCTAGATCAAATCCTTCTTGTCTTATTTTTTCTTCTCAGCTATCTGTCTTCCAAGATGCAAGAATGGAGGGATGTGCACCAAGCCCCAGTTCTGTGTGTGCAAGCCTGGCCATGAAGGCCAGCGATGTGAGCAGGTGACTGCGTCGTCCAAGCCCAGCTCTCATCTCCTTTGGCCGTTGCTTCCTGGCTCTTCCCTGGACCTTCCAACCCCTGCGTTCTCTTCCTCCCTTGTAAAGGAAGGCTCTCCCGGTGATGGCGCTCCCCTCCATGCCCTTGGTTTGACCTCGAGCGCTCCAACCATCCTGCCATCTGACCGGAGAAGTCCCACACCTGATCGAGCTCGGACATCAGGGCCCAGTACAAAATACGACACGGCTAAGAAGCCCTCCGTCACTAAGAAGAAGGCATTTTCAGTCCATTGGCAGCCACTGAAGTAAGTAGACTTGTTAATGGTCAATAGTTCCTGCTGCAGCTTAAGCTTCTACGTAAGGCCTGTATTAAGTTTGTGTCTGACCTTACACAGTCAGTGAGAACCCTGACAGGGAACTGTTCCTTGTCTGCCTTTATAGGAAACCTACTTCCTATGGAAGGAAACTGCCCAGGAGCAGTGAAAAGATAACTGCTCTTAATAAAATCTCATCACTAGAGGCAACTCAAACCAGCAGCATACAAGCCACATAGATCAAGTGACAATAACAAGGGGACAGGCTGAGCCAGTGCTGATCTTAACCCCATTTCATGCATACGTCCATACGATTTCTCCCTCCCTCGTCGATGGCAAGGACAGGCTTTTGAAGATGTCAGGGCAGTTTTGCCTTTAGTGTTTCCACATGGTCAGTTGTATGTTGCACTGGCAAGATCACGAGCTGAAGATAATTTGAGAATTTGTCCCTGAGGATGACAATTAAGGAAGCTTACAGAAACTTTGTCTACCATGAAACACTGGAAGGTTAATAGAAATGTGGTGATGGGTTGAAGTGACAATGTTATTTTAATGACCGAATTATTAAACACAATAGAAATTGGAATTTTAAAAAAGGACAAATTGGAAGTTTTTCATGCATTTTTGGTGGACATTTTAAAGTAAGGTTCTTAAAACAGGTTTTCCTTCTATTTTAACTTGAATAGCCGTGAAGAATTTTTGTGTGAACAGGATGATCCAGAGAGCTTGCTTAAGCCTTGTATCCCCCTACTGTGATTTAGGTTTTACCAGGTACAGTAGGTGAAGGAGTTCACATTCCTAAAAAGCTTATAATGTAAGTGCAGGAGTGGGACAGGGAGCTGGAACCTGTCATGCTAAATGCGAGAAGTCCAGCAGGACTGGCTCTGTAAAGAAGGTGCCCCTGAAATGGGTTTTATTAATAGCCCCTATAAAAATTCCTTTCACTCTGGCGCTAAGATTAACAGAAGGGCGAGGAGGCAGATGTTTGCAGGAAAGATTTGGCAGCATAAAGCCACGGCTCCGTCTGACAGACTGTGTATGCTGGGGTGAGCAGATTTACGGTGAAGCTCTGAGAGGGAGGCTTTTAATATTGTCTGCAAAATTAATTAGACTCCCTGCGTGCGCCACCCCTGGTAATCTTAGTGCCTGAGGCGGCGAGAAACAGCCTACCCATATTTGGTTAAAAGTTCAGATTTGTGCGTTAACAGCTCTGTCCATGCTGGTCTTGTTGGCTCGTGGGTTGGTGTCCTGTGCTGCTTTGTAAGGCTTGCGGAGTAGGTGCTCGCTGCCCTGCAGGCCGGTCAGCGAGATCAGGGCAGCGTGCTCTGTGTTGTGGCCGGTGCCCTTAAATGAATGGGGTGAGTGGCCGGCGGCTGGGCAGTTTCAGCAGTCTTCCTTTTTTTTTTTTTATATCCACAGCAGGGACCGGCGTGATCTCCACAGCCCTATGAACAGTGGCACCTCTATGGGTAATTCCTATCTTGTGCCAATAAAAGGTATTGCAGCCTGTGAAGCATCCAAATCCAGTTTACTCCATGCCCTGCTTGGCTGCTAAAAGCCTGCCTGCAGGATTTGTGCACACTCCCATGCAGAAAGTTAATTTCTATATTTAACATTTTATGCCAGCTAACCACAACACATATCATAAAATACCGTTCAGACTAGCAAAACAATCCAAGCAATCGTCAAAATCCATAAATGCAAATGTTATAAATTCATTATTCCAAAACATAGTGGAACTCTTAGGCTGAAATCCAAGAATTGATCAAAACCTAACTTTAAAGAGAGAGGCCAGTTGCCACGAGATTGCACTTTCTTCCTCACATGCATCGCTGCTAACAGCTGCCATGTCCCGGTTCACCTAAAGACCTTGTCCTCCCTTCCCAAGGCTAAGATCTGCTGCCCGTGCACGGGGATTTTAATTCTTCCCACATTCATAAACCTGGCGGGGGGAGACCGGTCAGGCTGTTTGCAGTATCACAGGAGGAGGTGGGGGTCTTGGGTGGAAGGTTCTAGTGAGGTGCGATATCCCTAGAATGACCGCACTGAAAGAGAGGGGACATCCATGTTTGTTTGACCCTGCCGGAGCTGCCTCCGTAGAGTGGCCAGCAGGGGGCCCGGCAGGATAAGGAATGGACAACGGGAGAAAGAGCAGTAAAAGACGTGGGCTCCCGCCACCAGGCTAGACATGAAATCTGATAAGAGGCAATATGGACCAGCACCAAACCCTGAGACTTGTTTCTGTTATTGTACTTCCCGTGACCTGCAACTATTTATTACCTACATTTTTTCCTTTTTTTTTTAATTGTAATCATTCTGTGCATTTCTTTGGCAACACATGTAAAATTGTCCTGCCAGTATCGTTGTCTGAGTCTGCTGGCGTTCCGGTGCTGGCACTGAGACCCATTACCAGCCTGGGGGTATCGGCTGCACAAAGATTTAAAGCCTTTTGTTAAAGAAAACAGACGCTGCATCGATTTAGGGTTTTTTGCTTTTTTGTTTTTATTAGGGTCACCGTCGCCTACTGACTGTGTGGGGTTTGGTTTTTTTTTTTTGTTTTTTTTGTGGGGTGGGGAGTGGGGCTTCAGAAGAGGTTGGTCCTTGCGGGGGGAGGGGTGACTTACATACATTAAACGAAAACAACCTGGTGTTGCAATTATATGATGTTTAACCTACAACTGTTACCGGTTTTGTTTGCATTTCTATGAAGTTTATTATGTGTACTTCATCTACTGATTGTATGGTCTGGTCTGTAGGTTTCCTTTTGTTGTTGTTTCAATAAAAACCTTTAATGACAAAAAAAAGAAGAGGTTGGTCCGCCCCATTGCATGCAGGAACTTGTAGTTTTGATTGCCCCGCAGAAAGGCAAGAACAAGTCATCCCTGCATATTGAGGGGGAGCCAGGACTGGATCAGCCTGTCCTGAATAAAATGGAGCCAGTTGGCGACTCTGCTGTAAACAACCTCCTGGCCTTGTTGCTCCCTTTTCAGGTCTTCTTCCTAGGGCTATCCAAATACATTTTCATTGATATTGCCACTTAGTTTTTGTGAATATTTGCAGAGGGAGGTGCAGCATCACATTGAGCCACTTATTTAGTGCATGTCCCTGGAAGGAGCGCCCGATGAGAGCTCTGCTGCGGAGGGGAGGATGGGTGCTTATTTTTCGCTGTCAGTTTGAAACAAATGGATGGACTGTGGCATTACCAGCCAGCTCAGTTTTATTTATTAAACTCTTTCTTTTTTCAGAACCTGTTGATCCAGACCTGGTTTTACCCCAGTGTAGCTCTGATATTTTCCATAAGAAAAGAAGGAACCACCGGTCCCCGCATGCAGTGGAATCTAAAACCAGGACTGGGTCCTGCCTCTTCTGATTCCCTCCCTCCCTCCTTCCCCCTCCCCCTCCTTCCTCGAAGAACAAAAATGGGCCAGTGAATGACCCTAATGAGTTGGGGTTGCCCTGCCTTTTCCCCCTACCCCACTTCCGGAACGGTGCGTCTACCATGCAAACGGGTGATGTCGCCTGGCGGCGCTGACACAAAGTTCTCTCAGAGCCCAGAGAAGCGTAGAAGATTTTTCTGAGCATATGTGGGTGCCCCTGCGCAGTCCTCTCTAAGTCTTTTTTTTTATTCCCCCCCCACCCCCACACACATCTTTCTTCCACAACATGGCTCTCAATAGTGCCCCCATGCACCATTCTGAAAATCTGAATACCCTGCTGCCTGTTGCGCGTAGTTGCCCATGCATACCTCCTCCCCTCTCTCCACATGAGAACAGTGCCCCTGAAAAAGCAGTGTGCGACCCTCCCAGGAATCCTGAGCTGTGAGCTCATTGCAAAGCTGCCTTCCTGGGCCAAGAGGAAATGCGAGATCCAGACCCATTTATCGTCCAGGAATAACATTTCCTGACAGTTCCCGAGCGAATGCGGCCACCCTGATAGCCCTGTGCCAGGGTTGAGGTCGCTGACCCCTGGAATATGATAAAGTGAGCTCTGGGCCTCTCATTATTGCTGTCTCAAATGGGTCCAAGGGGCTCTTTTATATTAAGCACAGAGTGAGGGGTTTCCTGCCCCAGATTCCCTGGTTACGTTGATCTGGTCATGGGCAAGGGAGGCAGTTTGATTATAGATGCCTGCCTTTATGTGTGCCTGGCTTGCGGGGCAAGGGTGGAAGAGCACCAAGAGAATATAACTCTTTAGTCTTCTTGCACTACGGAGTGGCTGGGTGTTGACCATTCCTGCGAGCACTCGTGGCGTCGTGTTTGCCCAGAGCCCCCACTTCTCTACTGCCTCTATGCTGCCTTTCATAACCCTCATACCAAGATGGGCCGTTTGTGAAGGGAAGGGTATTTGAGGAATGTTGAGCTCTCATGGCATTTGGTGTATGTGGGGTTAGAGATGGTACAGTGTAAATATTTCAGGTGGCCTGCACCACCCCCATTCTTGGCCCAGAATGTTTCGTTATTTCTGCCCGCAGTGCTTTTGTACAGCCCAGCTCCATGTAGTTATGAGTGCCCTGCCCGAAAGAGCTTACAGGTTTCTCTCCCTGGGGACATTACTGCCCTAAACCCTGCATGAGGAAGTGATGTTCCCGTCAAATGTAGATGACGTCGTGCAGTCAGCATCTAAATGTATGTTGCTTTAAGTCTGCTTAAAGCGTCGCTAGATATAATCGGCAGTCATCAAAAATCAATAAAAACCAGTAAAAACACGTGGTATTTGCTTTTGGCTATTGATTTCTGATGACCCCTTATTGTATCTATGGATGCTTTAAGCAGACCTAAGACACATACAATACGTGCAGTCAACGTCTAAATGTATGACTCACCTACATTTGATGAGATCATCACTTACTCAAGGTATAGAGTGGATTTTTTTCTTATTTAGTTTTAAGTTCACTCTCAGCCTGTCTTTTTGGAAACAGTTATTGTACTGACAGAAGAGCAGGTGAGGGAGGGCTTCACTTTGTTACTGTTTTACTAAAACGTAATTCCGTCAGTATTTTAATTATAAATCTTTTTGTCTTTTTATTTTCAGTTTGCAAGAGCTTCAGTCTGTCCTGCAGCGGAAATCGGCTGGAAAGTTGGATAAAATGGCTGTCTTGCTGTCTGAGCACATTAAATCAAAACAGAATGAGCTATCCAAGGAGGGCCTGCAGTGGCCAGGCCTCAGCAGAAAGGTCCTGCGTACCCCCCGAGGAGAATACACCATCGAGAGAGACAGCTCGCCTGCCGGTAAGTCTATGCCACCTGGCCCCTGTGGAAATCAATATTACCCACCGACCTGGTTACAGATGTGGAATATATAGACAGTACACAGGGACCTTCATTTTCAGAGTTTTTTTTTATTTTTCTGGGGAATTTAGCAGTGTTTATTATAATGAACAAAAATGGGAGAAAATCAGTGGAAAAGGGATTGATTCTATTGGGTTCCTTTTGAGTGCAGGTCAGGGTCTGTTGCCCCACTCGCTGTCACCTAAGGCTAATCTTGTGGGTGAGCCCCCTAGAGCAGCCTGTGCAAGACTTTCAGAATCGCTCCTGCCCTTCCCACCTCCATACCAGAACTACATGAAAAAGCAATGGCCCAGCAGGTTAGAGTAACGGGCTGGCAGACTCCTTTCAAGCTCTGCCTCCGTCACTGACCTTTGCTATGACCTTGGGCAAGGTTCTCCCTTCCTGCTAGATCAGCCCAGATGAGTGGTTTATGCCAGCTTTTTAAATATAATTATCTAGTATTCTGCTTTTTCCCGAGATGGTCTCACGGTGGATTATAATCAAAGTTAAACTGAACTACAGTTACAGTGGCATTAGTCTCAAGGCGGAGTGCAAAATCAAATTTACAGTTGCAGTGCATTACAACTTCCAATCAGAATAAAGAATTTTGAACACGAGAGGGCATTTGTGCAAATTTAAGAAATGAGGTAGATTGTGAGTAATTCTAGGTTGTAGCAGTGAAACAGAGGAGAGGTAGGCTGAGAGTAGTAGTCGTCTAGTAGATAATCAAAGATATATTTATTTTATTTATTTTATTTATTTAAGGTTTTTCTATACCGGCATTCATGATAAGATCATATCATGCCGGTTTACATATAACAGGGGGTGCAAAAACTGTTCTTTTAACAAGTGCAACGGAAGCAAAAGTTACAATAAAACAAGGTTGTAGAACTGGGAGAGGAAGGAAATAAGGATAGTAGCGTAAAAATTTACAGAGGTAACTTATTTACATTGTGCAGTGATGTCTCTTTATGGATATTAACATTGTGCAGTGAGGTCTCTCAATGGATATACTAGTTAGGAGGACTAAGAAGGCAGGTGCGAGAGTACAGATGCCTTTCGATGGGCAGGTACGCAGTTCAGGCAAAGTAAGCATCCTGAGTACGAAGCTTTGTGGTGTCTTTGATCAAAGGTTTCAGTTGTCAGGTTAAAGAACAGAAAGGCTCTGCCAGCAGCCGGAGACGGAGAACACCACGTTTCCAGTCCCTACATGGCTGGTGGCAGCAGTGGCACAGCACAGACGCTTAACCAGTATTCTCTCATCAGCAGATGGTAGGACAAGTGCTAAACTGATGGCAGTAGAATTTTGGGTTCCCGGGATTGGACCTTTGTCTATCCTCAGCTGATAAGGGCAAATTGATGCTCCCAGAACATCAGTCTCTGGGCGACATCGCTTGATGTTAGCAAGGTACTAGACTCCTAAGGCGTTGAGCCCTAAGGTAGTGAGGGGCTTTCTCTGCCCCCCCCCCCCCCCCGTCCTTTTCCTCTACCCTCCCCAAACTACCTCTGGTCTTCCCTCTAAAGGTTCTTCACAGCCCATAGATAACATTTCAGTTGGGGGGGAAAAAAGAGTGTAACTGAGTGTTCCCGTAGCTTTTCAGGCCATGGCATCTCCCGAGATGAGATGTGAGGCGGCTGGGGCTCTTCCAGGGTTGCTCTCAAATGATTTGGAGAGGAAAGACGTGAAACCTAGGATGCAGAGAAAGATTGAAGCTTTGGCGGAAGACGGAGGGCTGGCTTACTGGATTTTAAGTTTATTTATTTTATTTATTTAAAGTCTTTTATATACCGAAGAATAGCAGTCTGCCTTCTCTCCGGTTTACAGTATAACAACTCCTATAACAGGACTATAACAGGACTGTGGTTCCCTATGGAGACTCCTCACTTTGTCATCTTGCTGAGTGTCTTTTATCCCTAGACCTCTCAGAGGTATATTTCAGGGAGGATCACCAGAGATTCCTTCGTTTTTTGTATTCTGGATGAATATTTTCATATTGAAGCCTTACCTTTCAGAGTCGCCACAGTGCCGAGGACATTATCTAAGATGATAATGGTCGTGGCAGCCTTCTTGCACAAGGAAGATGTTCTGGCTCATCCATACCTGGACAATTGGTTCATCAGAGCCAAGTCACTGCAAGAGTGTCAGACAGCTTTGGCCAGAGTGGTTCAAGTCCTAGAGGAGCTGCGTTGTGAATTATGTAAATAGCGAGCCTTGTCTGTCCTAGTCCTTAGAGTACCTAAGTGCTCACTTCTTGACTCAGGAAAGGATAGACAAATTATTCTTCCAGGTGCAGACTTTCCATACTTTCAAAATCCCACAATGGGGGATTATCTTTAACTTCTGGATTTGATGGTGACCACCTTATGAGTTGGTTTCATGGGTCAGGGCTCACATGCATCCCCTCCAGTCATTCCTGTTGAAACAGTGGTCCCTGAAATGGAAGGATTTTAAGATATCTGTTTTTCCACTTTCAGTGAGCGAGAGCTTGGTGTGGTGGGCTACTTCATGAATCTATTGGAAAGGAATGGATCTGGAGTCTCACAGTTGTATTCTAAGCATGACAGACATGAGCCTGGTGGCTGGGGTGCTTAGTGGTCAAGTGGCCTAGGGTCTGTGGTCCATGACCAATTGGAAACCAGGGCCATCAGGCTAGCTCTGGTGCCAGGTCCTGCCTTTAGTGAAGGGAGTGGCAGTTTGGTACTTTCAAACAATGGTAGCCTATGTCAATAGACAGGGAGGCACTCTGAGTGCAATTATGGCTCAGAAAATAAGTCTTTTGTTTGCTTTGGTGGAACAGAATCTTCATCTGTTGGCAGCACACATTGCAGGAGTAGAAAATCTTCAGGCTGACTTTCTGAGCAGGAATGCGTTGGATCCCAGGGAGTGGGAGCTCAGCCAGGAGACCTTTCAGTTGGTAGTGAACTGGTGGGGCAATCCTCACATGGGCCTAACGGCATCTTGCAAGAATGCCAAAGCCGTCAGGTTCTTCAGTTGCAGGAAGGAGAGGAGGTTTCAGTAGAATTGACGATTATTTAGCTGTGGTCAAGGGACAAGCTTCTATGTTTTCTTGCCTTGGCCTCTGATAGGCAGGTTAGGAAAATAGAGGACCATTGGTCACCAGTTGTTCTAGTGGCTGACCAAGAAAACCTTGGTATATAGATCTAGTGAGACTGACCTTTGGCACCCTTCTCCAGTTGTCATGCTTTAAGGAGGTGTGAGCCCTTGGACCACTGTTGGATTGGTGCAGCCGTGTTCGTGCAAGCATGGATTAGACTCCAACAAGTGGCATCTGAGGTGTTGCAGGCTGTGGTCGATGCAGACAGACTAGGCAGACGCAAGGAGTCAGCCGAGGTCGGGGCTGGCAGTGTTCAGGCAGAGATGAAGACTGGCTACAGTCAGGGCTGGCAGAGTTGAAGGCAGGCTGGTTCAGAATCAAGAGGACAATCTGAAGGCAAGGACAAGCAGGAGCAGAGTAGGTGGGAATCAGGACGGGCAAAGCAAGAAGCAGGCAAGGTACTGGAACGGAGGTAGGAACATGGCAAACAGGCAGGCAGATGAGCATTAACAGGAGTCAGGATCAAGAGTGAAGACACCACCTAGGCAGAGGTATCCAAAATGACCTGTTGCTGAGGCACTGGCTCACTGCACCAAACTCCCTTATATCCAGGGAGAGCGGTAATGTCATCAGTTGGCACCCACAGGAAGTCCTGATTGCAGGCCTATGTAAAAGCTCAGGAGCTGCAGTCTGCTTCCTAGTCAGAGCCACTGGATGCAGCACGGAGTCAAAAGCCTGCAGTCAGGGGGCACCGCTGGAGAGGTAAGAGGCATTACCCTGACTTCCCTCAGACAGAAGCCTCTTTTATGTCAGAGAGGATCCAACTCCATTTTGTCTTATGGCTTGGTCCTTGAAATGTTTTGCTTGCATAGGAATAGATCTCCTTCGGAAATGATCTCTGTTTTATTGAAATCTCATAAAAATTCAACCTTGTGGACTTATGTATGGTTATAATGCCTTTTTGAGGTCTGTTGGAAGGCCATCTATCTCACCTTGGTGGGCAGACAGTACCATTTTTTCCCTTTTTGTGAAAGGGTTTAGAGAAGGAGTTAGCCCTTAACTCTTTCAGAGTTCAAGTGATACACGTATCATTTTCCTTTGTGGTGTGTTTCAGGACTGTGGTTCCCCAGTGGGATCGTAATCTGGTACTTGATACGCTAGTAGGCCTTCCTACTGAGACTCTTAAATGTGCTTTCTTAAAAGATCTCATGCTTAAAATGGTATTTTTGGAGGCTATTTGCTCCGCTGGGTGGGTGTTGGAGTTACAGGCCTCATCTTGTAGAGATCCTTATCTAGTATTCACAGCAGAGTCTGTGTTTTGCTCAGTGTCCAGGATTGTTTCACCGATTCACTTCAGTCAGACGATTTTGCTTCCAGCCTTTGCAAAGGTGGATTGCCATGGGAAAAATAGGTCTTAGATGTTTGTCGGGTTCTCTCCTTTCCTTGAATCTTGCTAATCCAGTCCAGGACTCTCTCAGGAATTCAATGACTGCAGGGTTTTTTTTTTGCCTGTTGCTGCTGAAGAGATTTGGGTTTCCCAGAACATCACACTCCTTGCTTCTTAAGGAGAGCCTGAAGCTTATCTCAATCTGTTTCCCCATCTATCCTGATGGAATATAGAAAGAGGGGTTACTTGGAGGGTTCTCTAAAGTTGCAACTTGTTTGTTCAGAAATTTTTTATTTTTTTGGAAGGGGAGTCTTATTATACACTGCTTTGTCATAAGGCTACTGTCTGTGTTGTACCACTGCTAATATCAGTGATGTCACTGAAAAAGTTGTTCTGTGTCTCCGTCTGCTGGCAGGGTATTATAAACTCAAGCATCTGGACTGGTCTAGCAGGATTCAAGGAAAAGAAATTAACAGGTAAGATTAAATTTCACCTTTTTAGTCCACTTTTCACTTAACAAAACTGGCCTTATAAAATCACTGTATGTGTGTCCAATACCCACCCCTTAATTACTTTTGAAGCATTCATCCAGTTTCTTTCACATTTCCACTACAGACCGCAAAACATTCAGTTACCTCTGGTTCACACTTTTCATGTCTCCTTATGCTTCGATGCTTGGAATTACTTCTTGTTTTTTTTCCTTTAGGGAAATAGGCCAATTTAGTTAACTTCATGGTCAGAGCACGTTATGATGTAATTGAGCAATTTTAATGATGCCCTGCTATTGGTTAGTGCCTATGGCCACAGGCTGCCTTCAGTTCTTGCCTAGTCTCCCATAGGGAAAACCCACATCTAATGTTTAATGATGTATTGTTACATAAAAATGAACGTAAGAAACCTTGTCATAAGCACGTGCACATTTCTGTTCCAAAGAAGGAAACTTATCTTGAAATGTTCATCTCCTTGCTATCTCCTGGTGCCTTTGGTGCCTGCTTAGGCTCTTGAGGGAAGGGGCCCGTGTACTCATGCAGAATGCAGTAACTAAACTGCAGGGTTGTCGCCATGTTTGCGGAACCACTTTGCCTAGACCGTGAAAAGCACTTCCACCCTCCTGTCGTATTTCAGCCACAAAGGTCCCACGGGGGCTCCAGGCTGCTCCCCTTGTGCTATTAGTACCATAGACGGGGGCCATTTGAAGGGGCAGGCCAGAGAGACGCTTCTCTGGGGTGTCAGACTTGGGGGTGGGGTGGGGGGTGGGTTCTATACTGTCTCTATCATCATTATAGAGGTGGCAAAACTGAGCTCCTATGCATCATAGTAGTGGGTCCCCGCAGCATAAGGACATAAGATTTGTCATCCCGGGTCAGACCGAGGGTCCATCGAGCCCAGTATCCTATTTCCAACAGCGGCCAAGCCAGGCCACAGGTTCCTGGCAGCATCGATCCCATGCTGCGATCGCGCAGTAATAAGTGGTGGCCGTTTCTCAAGCTTCTCTTCCAGGCATTTGCCCAAAACTTTTTTTTTTTTTTTTTTTAAACCCTGCTCCACCAGCTTAACCCCCAGCCTGCGACTCTGGATGGGAACCCCCCCCCCCCCCCCCGGGTCCCAGTTACAATCCTGGCTTTAGACCCTAGGGCCCTGTGCCGTACTGCTCTACGGTACCTGTCTCTGGAAGCTTTTCCGTGGGCATTGAGGCAATGTGTCGAAATAAAAGGAGGCAAGCAAAGTATCATCACTGGGCCGGCAACATATCGGGCTCAGAGCCAGCCTAGCCCCACATGGCCACAGGCAGGGGTTGATTTCAGTGGCAGGAAGGTCTTAACAGGCTGGACCCTCAGGCTGGGCCAGGCTTTGACTAAAAATGAAAATACGAGTTGCTGATAAGATTCTGGGCAGCAAGTTCCCAGGCTGGGTATGTTTGTGCTATGGGCCTGCCGGTTTTGTTTTTTTTCTGGTGCATGAAATCCGCTATTGTGTGGCTGCACTATCAGGCTTTCGGCCAGACCCTTACGGACCGTCTCCACCCAGGGCTTGGTGTTATATCTGAGAGCACACTTCCAGGGCTCATCCGCTTCTTTCAGCTGTGCCCTTAAGTCACAGCTCGCACAGTCTCTCTGTGTACTCTGCCCCGGCCATGCACACCATTATTCATCCGCTGCTTCCCAGCTTCCTAGTGCAGCAATTTCCTGCCTTTTCTAGCTCAAGGCACACCTGTATTCATAGCAATATTGTGTGGCACCACCAGCCTCCGTGGGGCTGGCAGTGCAGACATGGAGAGGACTCGTATGGTCAAAAGAAGAGCTAAGAAAGGACTGAAAGCCCCACCAGTATCTCTACAAAATGTTAAAATGAAGAGAGAGAGAGGGGGGGGGGGGGGAGGCCCATTCCCTCTATATACAGGTGCAGGGGAAAGGAGAAATCAGTGCACTGCAGGCATCCAGTTCTGTTAAGAACTTAAGCACCAGGCCATAGGTCTATTGAGCCCAGGATCCTGTTTCCGACAACGGCCAATCCCTAAAAAGTGGGTCCAGTTCATTGCTGCTCACTGCCTATGACATCCTGAGCCACCTGGTTAATAACTCTCTATCGATGCTTCTTCCATAAAAAGAGAGAGTTTGGAGAAGTTTAAGCCCAGCTAATGCTAGTCGCCTTCAGCAACAAATTCCACAGCTCGATTGTGCTTTGAGTGAAAAAGAGCCCGGTGCGAGGTTCTAGGTTGGCTGCCAGAGCTCCTTCACTGCTGCTGCTGCTCCCAACACTCAGTGAGTCGCATCCGGCGCTGAGTGCACACTCTCTGTCTCACTCAGCCTGGAAGGACTCAAGTGAGGAAGCTCAGAAGGAGGTAGATGAAGTTGTGCGTGGCGTGGCTCTCCATGGCCCCGCAGGCACACTCCAGGGCTCATGCTGGGGCCTGGAAAGGAGCGCCTGCGTGTTCAAGAGCCACTCCTGATGATTCATGCTGCTACGAAGCGCTAAGAGCAGAGCCCGGCTACGGGCCTGGATCCGAGCTTCATGCAGTGGTGCTCTTTCCGTGGCACGCCCGATCAGGACCGAAGGCGCACGGATTGGGAAACACTGCCTTGGTGCTCCTCACTCTCCTTTCTTAGACATCAAAGACCTCGTCCTCTTAAATAATCTTTTCCCCCACCTCATTGACCTTGATGGACTTCGGTGCCATCCCCGTTTTACGTAGAAGAATGTTCGCAATACACAAAGGACAAAATTATCACTGCATGAGGCAGAGGGTTGTGAGGGATGCCAAGGGGAGATGGTACATCAGTAGATTGCAGTGCTGCCGAGACCCCCTCTGAAGAGTGCTGAGGTTGAAGCTCTACGAGAGTACCAATCCCCCCCCCCCCATCTCTGTCAAACTGCGGTGACTCACCCAAGGTCGCACATTGACAGAGATGGGGGGGATTGGTACTCTCGTAGCGCTTCACAGCAACATGAATCATCAGGAGTGGCTCTTAATCACGCAGGCATAACCAGGGCAGGGTCATACTTGAGAAATATGCACCCAACCACCTCTGGGATGTTGGAGGGCTTCCAAAGGAGCAAGGACCAGAAGGAACAGGGTGGTGGTGCTTGTTATGCTCTTACAATTGGGTAATCTGAGATGTGGATATAGCGGTAAAGCGACTCGTCACAGTAAGAGTCTGAGACAGGGCCAAGGATGAGAACTGAGGCCTAGGAAGGTCAGACGTTGTTAATGATCTAGGGGATTTGAACTCAAACCTGGTGACCTCATTCCACCTCCTTCCATGGACACGTCACCCTGTCACCGTGTAGCACTGTGCCTCTCTGTCTGCCTCCTCCTCCTCCTCCCTGCGTCTCTCCTGTATATCTCTGTGTCTTAGTTGCTAAGAGCTTTTGTGGAAGGAGGGGGGCTTTGCTTACCTTTGCTCAGAGGTCGGTGCCAGGCCCTGGGAGACCATTCCACAGGATTGTCCAAGAGCAGGCAGGACTCCAGTACCTCCCAGCTATTGTTACCCTTTCCAGGAGTATAATCACTGCTGGCCTCCATCATGAGATCATGCATCCACTATTTTCTTAATGCAAACAGTCAAAAGACCTGGATATGATGCGTGTGACTCTGCCACTGCCCAATCTGCGTTCTTTCTGTCTGCAGACTCATCAAATAAAAAAAAAAAAAAATCCACATGCAGTTTGGCAGCAAGGAAAAAAGGACTGGAGGCCTCAGTGGAAAAGTTAGAGATACAGAGCCTGTCCTCTCACGACAGGGTTGAGGGAAGGGGTGCAGGGATGCAGAATCTGTCACCTCCAGGATCAGGGATGGGCACAGGAATGCAGAGTCTGGCACCTTTAGGACTGGAGGGCTCGTGCTGGGTGCAGGGATACAGAATCTGCCACCTCCAGGACTGGAGGGCTCAGGGGATGGATGCAGGGATATAGAGCCTGTCTCCTCTAGGACTGGAGGGCTCAGGGGATGGGTGCAGGGATACAGAGCCTGTCACCTCTAGGACTGGAGGGCTCAGGGGATGGGTGCAGGGATACAGAGCCTGTCACCTCTAGGACTGGAGGGCTCAGGGGATGGGTGCAGGGATACAGAGCCTGTCACCTCTAGGACTGGAGGGCTCAGGGGATGGGTGCAGGGATACAGAGCCTGTCACCTCTAGGACTGGAGGGATCAGGGGATGGGTGCAGGGATACAGAGCCTGTCACCTCTAGGACTGGAGGGCTCAGGGGATGGGTGCAGGGATATAGAGCCTGTCTCCTCTAGGACTGGAGGGCTCAGGGGATGGGTGCAGGGATACAGAGCCTGTCACCTCTAGGACTGGAGGGCTCAGGGGATGGGAGCAGGGATATAGAGCCTGTCTCCTCTAGGACTGGAGGGCTCAGGGGATGGGTGCAGGGATACAGAGCCTGTCACCTCTAGGACTGGAGGGCTCAGGGGATGGGTGCAGGAATACAGAGCCTGTCACCTCTAGGACTGGAGGGATCAGGGGATGGGTGCAGGGATACAGAGCCTGTCACCTCTAGGACTGGAGGGCTCAGGGGATGGGTGCAGGGATACAGATGCTGTCACCTCTAGGGCTGGAGGGCTCAGGGGATGGGTGCAGGGATACAGAGTCTGTCACCTCTAGGACTGGAGGGATCAGGGGATGGGTGCAGGGATACAGAGCCTGTCACCTCTAGGACTGGAGGGCTCAAGGGATGGGTGCAGGGATACAGAGCCTGTCACCTCTAGGACTGGAGGGCTCAGGGGATGGGTGCAGGGATACAGAGCCTGTCACCTCTAGGACTGGAGGGCTCAGGGGATGGGTGCAGGGATACAGAGCCTGTCACCTCTAGGACTGGAGGGATCAGGGGATGGGTTCAGGGATACAGAGCCTGTCACCTCTAGGACTGGAGGGATCAGGGGATGGGTTCAGGGATACAGAGCCTGTCATCTCTAGGATTGGAGGGCTCAGGGGATGGGTGCAGGGATGCAGAATCTGCCACCTCCATGATCTGAGGGATCAGGGATGGGCACAGGGCCTGCCATCCCTAGGACTGGAAGGCTTCCTTTTTCTGTCAGTAAAATAGCATTTTACGCAGGAAAATCAGAGTTTTCATTATTGCTCAGCCTGTCGGCAGGTAAAAGTATGCACCTTTATCAACAATGCACATGCTTTTATCCACAAAATGAAGAAATGGTCTGGGAAGTGGAGACTGGAATAACACTGTAGTTTTCTATAATCAAAACTATGCTCAGTTTCCAATGGAACACTTGTCCCCAGAGAAAGCAGACACAATCTTTGTGGATAATATTTCTGGGGGCAGTAATCGGAATAAAAGCCTTTGCTGTCTTTTGCTTTTAATTATTTTTGCAAATCCCATAGAATTTGCACTGATTCGGGCAGTTTTGATTGCTCCCAGAGCTTGGTAACTTCTAGGATTGGAACTGGTCACAGGGATTTTGTACCCCCCTTCTCCTCCGGATTCGGAGGTGCAAGGTCAGGCCATTAGTCTCCAGGTTAGAAGTTCAGATTTGGCCTAGGTTACTCCTCTCTTGGGCTTCTCCTCTGTCTGATGCTCTTGACCTGCTAATCTGCGCTGCGCTGCCTGTAATTTAGGTGCCCACTCTCCTGCCACCATGTGGAAGAGGGGCTCTTGATTTGCATGAGGCTCCCATGATTCCTATCGGCCAAACTCGGGGACTCCCGAATGAGGTCAGAAAAGGAGAACCTAACCGTCGCTAGCTGCCCGTTTTACAATTGCTACATGGTGGAAGTCTAATCCCCGTATGGATTATTGGCATAATCACTGTCTGACCTTGAGGAGCTGCGCTATGACCTTAGAGGGGAGAACTTTAAATATGATAAGACCCGGGGCATCTACCATCAGTATCAGAAGGCTTCACGGTGTCATTGAATTTGTATTGTTCCCTGTTGAGTAAGTCTGTGATGTTTGCCATCTAAGAAAAAAAAAAAAAAAAGAACCTGCTAACCCCACTCCATGTTGGCACCTATTTAACAGCCCATTAATTATCCATCTGATAGGAGACGAGCAAGGGGAAGCAGCTTCACTCCCTCGGAGCCCTGCCTCTTCCCCCCCACTCCATAGTGAATCCCAGGCTGGTGCGTGCAGTAACCCTCTTAGACCTGGCTCCCATATTCTCTGTCTCTCCCCCCGACCTTCCCCCCACACACACTTCTTTCTCCCTCGCGCACACATAGAAGCATTAATAGCAGCTGTTTCTGTCCTTAATTTGTACCGTGTGGGGTAGTCTGGTACCATAATGGCTAACAGGCATCGCTCAGCAGAGCTGGGCTGAGGATGCAGGGAATACCCGCAGGAGGCCGGAGAAGGGCTCGGGGGTAAAAAAAACAAAACAGGTTGGACACACGGAAACCATTTTAATCGCCAGTGTAGTGACACATGACGCGGGGTAGGGTGACTGGTGGCTCCTGGACTGATGCAGTCCAGGCTTTTTAGCCCATCAGCCAGCAGGAGACGCCGCCTGCAGACCTGCAGGTATCTTGGTCCTCATGTGGACAGAGAGGCTTCCACCCTCGCTGAAGTTCTGTTTCCAGTGCATTCGCCCCGGACCAGCTTGGTAACCCAGCATCCGCGATGGGGGAGACTTCCTGCCTTTCTCCAGCAAGATAAAGCCCGCTGCTGTCTCTGCGCGAGGAGGAAGCCCAGAGCTCTGCTCCTGATGCCGTATGGCTGGCTGCGTTCCCTGACCCACAGCTTTTCCCTCTTGGGGGAAATCTTTTTTTTTTTTTTTTTTTTTACAAGCACTGAAACAGCTGTTACAATACAAAGGGGCTTCGGAAGGAACAGGGGAAGCTTTGGAGATTAGAAACAGCACAGACACAAATGGCTTCAGCCCCAGAAAGAGGTTTTGAAAAGCCTCTCCTCTGGGAGCGTGCAGCGCTTTGAATGCTGACAGTGCTGCCTTATAAATCACGGTTCTGGGGCTGCAGCGGCACTGTGTGTGCTGGCGGCACTTTTCAAATCGTCACTGGGCGGTAACTGTGCACTGCTGCATTAGCCGAGGGGGTGGGGAAACTTAGGGTGCCATGCAACATTTTTCAAAGGGGGAACGGAGGGATGATTATTTCTTTTTTTTTTAATGACTCGGGACCCTGCGCCTGGCTCTGTGCTGTTGCTGCTCTTCCTCACCCCAGCAGCCATGCTTCTTTGCAGTGATGGATTCTGTCCTCTGTCGCCCCCCCCCCCCCCCATCGGCACTATCAGTGCAGATGCTGTGCTGCCACCCCCTCTTTAACATAAGAGCATAGGATACTGGGTCAGACCAAGGGTCCATCAAGCCCGGTGTCCTGTCTCCAACAGCGGCCAATCCAAGTCACAAGAACTTGGCAAGTACCCAGACATTAAATTGATCCCATGCTATGAATGCCAGCAACAAGCAGTGCCTATTCTCTATTGATTTATAGCAGTTTATGGATTTCTCCTCCAGGAATTTATCCAAATCTTTTTTTAAACCCAGCTACACTAACTGCCTAAACCACATCCTCTGGCAATGAATTCCAGAAATCAATGGGGCATTAAGTGTGAGAATTTTAAAAGACAGGAAACAAAGTAGGATTAAATGGTCTGTTTTCACAGTGGAAAAAGGTAAGCAGTGGAGTGCCTCAGGGATCTGTACTTGGACTGGTGCTTTTTAATATATTTGTAAATGATCTGGAGAGGGTTATGACACAAAATTATGCAGAGTAGTTAAATCTCAAATGGATTATAATAAATTGCAGGACCTTGCGAGGCTGGAAGATTACGCATCCAAATGGCAACTGAAATTTAATGTGGACAAGTGCAAGGTGTTGCATATAGGGAAAAATAACCCATGCTGTAGTTACACGTTAGGTTCTATATTAGGAGTTACCACCCAGGAAAGAGATCTAGGCTTCATAATGGATAATACATTGAAATTGTCGGTTCAGTGTGCTATAGCGGTCAAAAAAGCAAACAGAATGTCAGGAATTGTTAGGAAGGGAATGGCAAATAAAATGGAGGATGTCATAATGCCTCTATATCGCTCCATGGTGAGACCACACCTTGGATACTGTATGCAATTCTGCTCGCCGCATCTCAAAAAAGATATAGTTGCACTGGAGAACGTGCAGAGAAGGGCAACCAAAATGATAAAAGGGGATGGAACAGCTCCCCTATGAGGAAAAGCTAAAGAGGTTAGGGCTGTTCAGTTTGGAGAAGAGTCAGCTGAGGGGGGATATGATTGAGGTTTATAAAATCATGAAAGGACTTGAATAGGTAAATGTGAAACAGGTATTTACTCTTTCAGATGATAGAAGGACTAGAACACTTCATGAAGTTAGCAAGTAGCACATTTAAAACATCAGAGAAAATAAGTTTTCACTCAAGAGGTAGATCTTTAAAAAGTACACCGGATTTTATAAAATCCAGGGTTGGCGCGCACAAGGCTGCGCAAAATTGGCAGCCTGCGCGCGCCGAGCTGCGCAGCCTGCCTCCGTTCCCTTGGAGGGAACTTTCCTTCCGCATCCCCCCCACCTTCCCCTCCCTTCCCCTACCTAACCCACCCCCCGGCCCTACCTAAATCCCCCCCCACCTTTGTTGGGCAAGTTACGCCAGCTTGAAGCAGGCGTAACTTGCGCGTGCCGCCTCGCATCCCCCGGCACAGGCCGCAGTGACAGGGGACTCGGGACCGCCCTCCTGGACCGCCCCCGAACCGTCGCCATGCCCCCAGACTCGCCCCTTTTACGAAGCCCCAGGACTTACGCACGTCCCAGGGCTTTGTGCACGCCAGTGGCCTATGCAAAATAGGCGCGCCGGCACGCGAGTGCCCTGCGTGCGTAAATCCGGGAGGATTTACACTCGCAGGGCTTTTAAAATCTAGCCGTCAGTGCAGAGTTAAGCTCTAGAACTCATTGCCAGAGGATGTGGTTACAGCAGTTAGTGTAACTGGGTTTAAAAAAGGTTTGGATAAGTTCCTAGAGGAAAAATCAATAAACTGCTATTAATCAGTAAGGAATAGTAGCTTGAGATCAATTTAATGTTTGGATACTTGCCAGGTATTTGTGACTTGGATTGGCTACTGTTGGAAACAAGATGCTGGTCTGACCCAGTATGGCATATCTTATCTTCTTAAAATTTTCTCTGATTTGTTTTAAATGTGCTACTTGCTAACTTCATGGAGTGCCCCTAATCCTTTGCCCCCTATATGAAGCCTCTCTTCCTCCCCCCACCCAAGCAGATGTATTTCTTGTGGACCTGTTTCTATCCCTCCGACTGCTCCCCCACTGATCTCTGATCTCCAGCTGGTGCTGCTGTTCACACAAGGCAGCATGATTTGCATAAGTCCCACAGCCATGCACTCACATGCCCTATGGTGGCTTCTGCTCCCTCTGGGCTTCCATGTGAGAGACGGGGGTTCTGTAAGTGTGGGGCTATGGGCTGACTTGGTCGCCACAAGCACAATGTCTTTTCAGAACAGCAGCACCAGCCAGAGATCTGAGATCGAGGCGGGCCGGGCAAGCAATGGCAGCAAAAAAATCAGAGGACCAGCTGTGGACTAGGATAAGGGCGGCAGGAACTGGAAATGTTGTCATGTTAGGCACAGACTTAGTGTAGCTTGCATAAATCCAGGCACATGCCTTCTAGCTGTAGCCTGGGGGCCTCTGATGCTTTTTCTGGCCTCAAACTTCTGCTGCAGTTCTCCTGCTCAGTGACAGCTGCTCTCTTTGGCCTGGGCCAGCACTGCAGTTTCTGGTCAGGGGGGAGCTCCCCCTGGCCCTGGTTACTCTGCATGGTGGCAGGCGCTAGACTCTTCATTTTAGTCGTCTGTATAATCTGGCGCCCGGAACATTTCCAGCCTTGCTGACAATGCTTTATAAAGAACTCTGGATGCACAGGTAGAATATAATTTCTTATAATAATTACCACTCTGTGACTACATTGCTCTGTGCACTGACTGTGACTTATAAATAACAGCTTGGGGGGGGGGGGGATATATGATAGAGGTCTTTAAGATCATGAGAGGTCTTAAATGAGTAGATGTGACTCGGTTATTTACACTTTCGAATAATAGAAGGACTAAAGGGCATTCCATGAAGTTAGCAAGTAGCACATTTAAGACTAATCGGAGAAAATTCTTTTTCACTCAACGCACAATAAATCTCTGGAATTTGTTGCCAGAGGATGTGGTTAGTGCAGTTCGTGTAGCTGGGTTCAAAAAAGATTTGGATAAGTTCTTGGAGGAGAAGTCCATTAACGGCTATTAATCAAGTTTACTTAGGGAATAGCCACTGCTATTAATTGCATCAGTAGCATGGGTTCTTCTTAGTGTTTGGGTAATTGCCAGGTTCTTGTGGCCTGGTTTGGCCTCTGTTGGAAACAGGATGCTGGGCTTGATGGACCCTTGGTCTGACCCAGCAGGGCAATTTCTTATGTTCTTATGTAGCTCTGATTGTACAGCACTGTGTACACTGCCGATGCTTAATAAATAATCATTCTTTTATAAATAATAGCACGCTGTGACTCACTGTGACCTCACTGTGTATGCTGATGGCACTTTAATATTTATAAATATTATGTGGAGGAGTAGCCTAGTGGTCAGAGCAGTGGGCAACGGACCAGGGAAGCCAAGGTTGAAAACTCACTTTGGGACCTTGGACGAGCCACTTTACTCTTCATTGCCTTAGGTAAAAATTTAGGGGGTCATTTATCAACCGTAATATTTTATTGTGGGAGTGGTGATGTTTCTGTGATATTTTGCTCCTTCCCTGACAAAATATTGTGGCAATTTTGCCGCAATACTTTTCAATGTGGGAAAAAAAATCTGCAATAGAAAATATCTCTGTGAAACAGGGAATAGTGCACGCTGGCATCGGCTTAAAGGGTCGGGCGGTCCATCAAGTAACCCCCTGGGGGTCTTGCATGACCACCGCCGCCCTGCTACTCTGGGAAGCGGTGCAAGCCCGAAAGGTGGGAAAAAAAAATAAAAGCACACCCAGCAACGCCCTGCCCCCCTACCCTAACTTCTCACCCCTCTCATTAGATGCAAAATCGCCCTCTTCCTCTTACCAGAGACAAACACCCCCTCCCGGTACCAGACCTCCCCATCCACCACCCCTCCAACAAAGCCATAATTTCTGGGGTCTACTGGATCCCCTTCTCATCCTCCTACTCCTTCACCCCTTCCCAAGGAAAAAGCCCTGGTGGTATATGTGAGCCTCTGGACCCCTCTCTCCCACCCATGGATCCCCCCCAGCTCAAGGAAGACTCGGTGGGGTAGTGGGGGCCCAGAGAGCCTCCTAGCTCTGTGCTTAGTCGATGCCTTTGCTGTGGGGGAATTTCATTGCGTTTTTTGGATGGCAGGTTCTTTAAGAGGCACCCCAGGGAGCACAGGATGTGTGTTAGCATCCTGAGATCCCTGGGATAAAATAACTATACTTCCTCCAAATGTGATTGAATAATCCAGCCATTTTTCTTTTTTTACATCAGAATTACTTTATTTGCATTAGATTGACTAGTAATTAGCTGCTTTGCATGCGTTAGTTAATTTTATGTGCATAAAGCAGCTAATATACATAGGGAAAGGAAATCTCATAAAATAATGCAGCATATTGCGTGATTTACTGAGCTGCGATATGGTGATGATGCGAGAAGAACAGCGTTTTTTTAACGCACGTTATCACCATATCGCAACTTCATAAATGTATTCCTTGGATTGTAAGCCCTCTTGGGATAGAGAAGACCCTGAATGTAATCTGCCTGGAGGTACCGAAAAGTGAAATATAAATCGAGTCAAGTAATCTACGTTTGCTGGGTTGTACATTGCAGCCATCAAACTGCAACGAAAATACTTAATGGTTCTAAGTGTGTGGGATGGGGAAATGCTTGGGGAGATTATTTTTTTGTGAAATGCAGCTCAGTTGCACAGAAGACCAAATGGCAACTCCAGAATCATCAAATTAAGTAATGAAAAGTTTTTTAAAAAGGCTTCTTTGCTTCTAGGAAGTGAAGGCATGAGTGTATGAGTGTGTGCGTGTATGTATCTGTGTGTGTGCGCGTGTGTGTGTGGTGTGTGTATATATCTCCGTGTGTATATATCTATATATATACACATATATATACATATATATATACACATATATAATGTTCAATGTATTGTTCAATGTATTTATTGACTTTTTAAGTTAATGTTCTGATTCATTCTCTGTCACTCTGTTATGAATTTAAATGTAACTGGTTTGTTATAATGTAAACCGGAGTGAAGGCTATGTCAGCTGTACCTCGGTATATAAACAAATGCTAAATAAATAAATAAATAAATGTGTGTGTGTGTATGGTGTGTGTGTATATATGTATGGTGTGTATGTGTGTGGTGTGTGTGTATGTGTGTGGTGTGTGTGTATATATCTCTGTGTGTGTGCGTGTATGTGTGTGTGTATATATCTGTCTGTGGGGTGTTTGCGTGTGGGGGTGTGTGTATATATAATCCATGAGTGTATGAGTGTGTGTGTGTATGTATCTGTGTGTGGTGTGTGTGTGTATGGTGTGTGTGTATATATGTATGGTGTGTGTGTATGTGTGTGTGTGTGTGTGTGTGTGTGGTGTGTGTGTGTGTGTGTGTGTGGTGTGTGTGTATGGTGTGTGTGTGTATGTGTGTGTGTGTGTGTGTGGTGTGTGCGTGTATGTGTGTGTGTGTATATATCTGTCTGTGGGGTGTGTGTGTGGGGGTGTGTGTGTATATATAATCCATGTGTTTGTGTGTATATATCTGTGTGTATGTGTGTCTGTACATGTATGTATTGTCTTTATTTGCTCTGTAATCCTTATTTATGGTGCCTTATAGGCAGGGCCATGAATTTAGGAACCCCCGCCCCCCCCGCTCTCCCTCCTAAACAAAAAACAAAGTTTTGAATGCGCCTTGCTAATGGATGTGATCCCTTCTAAACATTGTTGTTGGAGGCTTGCCCAGTGCATGTCCTGTGCGCTGCTTTCAATTAGCCGAGTGGGCACGCTTTCTCCCCAGCCAGCTTTTTTCTTTTTTCTCCCAGCGTTTTGCTCTGTACTTGGTGTGGAGAGGGAGTGCAGGGATTTTCAGTTCCAGAGGGGTCCGGCGGCGTTGGCTTTTCCAGCCTTCGGAGTGCAGGGGAGGGGGGAGGGGGGGGTCTGCGTGTGTGGGGAAAGCAGGCAGGGAGAGCCGCCATGGATGCGAAAGTGACTCTCCTCTTCCTTGCGCTCTTCTCTGCTTTCCCCCCAGCTGCCAACCAGCGCGCCAGGTCGGAGATGGTGAAGGTGCAGTTCACGCCCATGGTGTGCAAGGTGCACTGCCTTGGGGACCGCTGCGTGAATCACTGCGAGAGAGGCAACAGGACCACCCTGTACAGCGGAGAGAGCCCCCCGCCAGGCAATACAGCGGGCTTCCGAGTCTGTGAGTATCTCCCCCCCCCCCCCCCCCATTACAGCAGGGACTCAGGGGAGCCCTGAGGAGTGGTGACCCCCCCCCCCCCTCTAATTTTGGCCAGATGTTGCCGGAATAGGTGGGAGTGGGAGGTCGGCACACACTTTGCGGCAGGATCAAAAACATTTACAGGGGATTTAATACAGGCTTCAGCTGAAAGGGGCTGGTTGAAGTCTGCTGAAGTTCAGAGGGGTCATCGCGGGCAGATCTGAGGGAAAAGTGCCTCTTTTTTTTTTTTAACCCAGCCCATGGGATTCAGGCATCTGGAATCTGAGTGGCTGCCGCAGGCTGGTCACTTGCAGGGGTGCTTCCGTACACCTTTCCTCTGCCTGGACCATCTCACACCCCCGAGGAGTCGACGACCGCTCTCTAATGACTTCAGATTGCAGTTACTGGGGACCGCTTTGTGGCTTCTGAGATTTGCCAGCCTAACTTCCTAGCAGCCCATTTCCAGCCCAGTCAAGCTGTCCGGGGGGGGGGGCTCAGTGCTTCCATGTTACGCACGGGACATGAATACACGGAAAGGGAACTGACACCGATCGAGTCACTGTCCTGAGAAGTCACAGCTCTGTATCTGAAGGGGATCTGTGACTTCTCATCTGTGCAGCCCCCTTTCACCCTCTGGTGCTTACCGCACAATCATAATGGATTGAGGAGCTCAGGCTGCTGTCCTCACCCCTCCCCCCCCCCCAGCCCCTTCCCCTGTTCATGACCTCATCGGCAAGAACAGGGTGAGTGCAACCTCCCGTGACTAGCGCCGCTTTTGCCAGGACGCTCGGCACGTTCACAGCCGTAGTACTTTTGCAAAAACTGCAAATGGTTAAAATCTTGCCATCTTACCTGCTGCAGCAGGTCACCAAAACTGAAACGAGCTGCACGCCTCCGCCAGGTTTGTGCAGCTGCCCATGAAATGAGACACTGGGGACTTGGGGGACAGATTTTCCTTTCACCCGGGACCGGCTCCAGTAATGCTGCCCTGCTCTGGATAAAGAGGACCTTGGGCAGTTGCAAACCGCAGCTGTATTATGGGATCCTGCCTTCCCCTGCTTGCTGGGAGTAGTGTGTTTTCTCTAGCCTTATAACTCTAGCATGATCAAAGCTGATGCATCCCCAGTTCTGGGCTTGGACCCAAGGAATGCCCCTGGATGGGAGAAAAGAAACTGTACTGCTAAAACCTTTCAGCAGCCCCCTCTGCTCCTACATGGGGGGATAGTGTTCCACTTTTTTTTATCCTAGCAGGGCAATGTTAACTCGGCACACAGAGCACGAGCACCTGTAACTCCTCCTCTGCTTGGAATCTTTTCAGCTCTTAATTGCACCCCTGGGAGTGGCGCTGCCAGACGGGTCAGCAAGGCAGCTGGTACAGGCGGGTGGGTTTTGCGTTCATTCTGGGACACGTATAAAGGCTTTTCCAGAGGCCAGCCTGGGATTCTAATCTTTGGATGGAAAAATTGAAATAACATCTGCTGAGGAAAAGTCGAGGCGGTGGGACGAAGCTGCTTTGGCTATTACCCGACTCTGATGAGGCGAGCCTGGCTGGTTCATGCAGGAAGCTCTGCCAGACTAAAGGCAGGATTAAGGGCCTCTCTTTCATGTAACCAGGCCCCCAGATTTCTTTTTGTGTGCTGGGGGGGGGGGGGGGTTTGCATGTGAAGGGAACCTTCCATCTGGACAAGGACGTGCGCACAGCCATTTTTGGGGGCTGCACAGTCGGGTGGCCCATACTGTATGGCAGTTTCCGAAAGGGAGAGAGGGCGTAGGAAATGTGTGGGGGTTTTTTTAAATTCTCCAATTGTAGCCGAGCGAGCTGAGGTTTTAGGGATTTGCTCCGGGGTCACACAGTCGGTCACAGAGCTGGGGAGTAGGACAGAGTTAGTGACTCGTCCAGGGTCACCCTGTGAATGATGATTTGCCTTCCCTAGCTGAGTAAATCAATCCCCCATAATGACATTTTTATTCTCCCCTAACCTCCAGGGCTCGAATTGTTGTTCAGGAAAAATAAACCCTCCCTCCCTCTTCATGACCTTCAGAGAGTTGAAAGAGTTATCAAACGTGTACCTCCTCCTTTTTCCTTACTAATGACATTGGCACATCTGTGGAAGCGAGACAGATAAAACAGCCTCATGATAGCGATTCCTTACGATCATTAGTGAAAGGGCACAGCATTTGGCTTGGCAAGGGAAGGTGGCTGTATGCTGGTAGCGCGGACCACTGCTGTACTCTTTTTCCATTGCCATGTCTTGAGAGAAGGCAAACTTAAGAGAGGTCGGGGTCCTGGAGGAAAGGGCAGGCCCATGATTCATTCCATTGGTCCAATATTAAAACTGGATACTTGAATAGGGAGCGGACGTGTTACTTCCCTAAGTAATTCTAAGGCAGGAGGGGAAGAGTAGCCCTATTTTCAGGGCCTGCCGAACCTTGGGATAATGCGGCACTGGTCAGACCGTAGAGGCGTTCACCTGGGGGTTCACCGGGTGTAATAAAAACAAATGTAAAAACCTCAAGATTTTCCTCCTCTGTCCCACTCACCTGTCTCGCTATGCGTGGAATAAATCGGATATGCAATTACTCTCTTACTACGCAATTACCAACAGCTTTTACTTGCCAAGGGGGCAAATATCCAAACTTTGCAGGTAGATGCAAAGTCTGCGGGTGCTTTCCCTTTGAAAATTGCTCCGGGGCTTGACTCCGTTTTTCCTGCCGTTGCTGTTTCCCTGAAAAATAACGCATGCAGTTTTTAAAAAAATTCAAATCTAAGCGCGTTGTTGCCTCCCCTGACCGGATCCCGCCCACCTTCCCGCAGGTAACCCAAGGTGCGTTGTTGATCCCTGCGTGTACTTTCACCTGCATTCACGATGAGCAGTTTTTCTGGTCAACAGCGGTAGAAAATTGCCCTTAATTAATCAACTTATTTCTATTCTGCTTTTTTTCGGCACTTCAGAGAGGATTACTTTCAGGTACTGTAGGTATTTCCTGGTTCCCAAAGGGCTTACAATCTAAGTTTGAACCTGAGGCAGTTCAAGGTAAATCATTTAGATAATAGTTATTAAGTCAGAAAAACAATGGTTAAGTAACCTTTTATAGACAGCGTCTGATGGTTTTCTAGGAAAGGAATTCAGTCTCATTGCCTTTTGGAGTCTGGATCCAGCTTTCTATTCAAAAAGAACAAATAAAGAGCTTTTGTTGGCGCATTTACTTAGGCTCACTTATGTTCAGTATGAAACAGGTATTTGCATCCCAGCTTCTATTTTCTGTAAATAGTCTTTTCTACCTAATTAAGGAGCTAATTTTCCAAACAGGACCCAGGGCGTTATAAAGTCTTTGTTCTTCACGGAAAGCTATAGGCAGGACAGACTGCAGCTACAGCTTAGGCAGTGAGCATTTGCTGTGCAAAATGGAATCCATCTTTTATTCCTTGGTCTCTGCACCCTCCGTGTGGAGTTTGCTATAAACCCAGGGTGGGTGACAACTCAGCTCTGTGGAGGAGGCAGAGAGGGAAGGCATGTCCATCGCTATGATCTCCCAGAGATTGCCCTGACTGCAGGATATTACTCCTCTCTCTTGTTGGCTGTGCAGCAGACTCTGGAGAAAATCCTCATCTCCTTAGTATTGCCTTTCCTGATTGGTTCAGGAACTACCTGGCTGTAATCGGTTGAGGGTGAAGTTGGTTCCTTGCTTCAGTAACCCAACGCTCGTATAGGATGTTAGTTTAATTCCAGCCCAGGAGCCTAGGAAAGGAAGAAATATTATCTCTAAGCCAGGAGGAGGGTTTAAGGCTACACAAAGACAAGGATGGATGTGAGCTTTATAGCTGCATGGGTTCCTTCTTGGTTCTTCAAGTCACTAATTCCTCCTCATCTAACCCTGTAGTGCAGGGCTTTTCCAACCTTTCTTGGCAGGAGATCCACAATGAATATGCATGAGATAAAATTTGCTTTCATTGGATATGCCCGACTGGCTGTGGGATCACTAGAATAGGTTTGGGAAGCCTGGCTGTAGTGGTTACCTGAGACTCCATTGGGGCAACAGTTCTCAACTCAGTCCTTGTGGCGACGCAAATGTAGATTGCCAGCAGGGTTCCCAGCCCCTAGCAGCAGCAGCAGAAGACCCGTGAGTGAGGTAGAGGAGGAAGGTGAGAGGTACAGAAGGAAGGGCGAGCGAGAGGGAAAAGAGCTGCCAGGGAGACTCTGCTTGTTAATGTTGAATTGAACGGGTTGATGATGGACCCAACACACCTTGGGATGGGTGATGTAAAATGTTAGTTTAGTTTTGAAAGTGTATCCCACCAAATACTAGTGGCACATAAAACTGCCAATTTGTGTGCACGAAATTTTTGGGAAAATGTACACTTACTTTTCGATTTCAAAATTATAAGCGCAGAATTCCAGACCTCTTCCCAGCTCTACCCCTGGGAACACCTCCACTCAGTCCGGGTAAACTTACACATACAGAGGACACGTGAGCAAGATTACCTGCAAATCTGGCGAGTAATCTTATAACGGGCCATTCCTGCGGCTGGAGCTCTGTTGTTCCAAATGCCTTTGAAAATGACACTCTCATTGATCACCTGTCCAAAAGAGGCTCTAAGTGGTGTACAGTAAGTTACATAAAGAACAAAGCAAAGCATAGAGCAAATAAAACCAACACCAAGTTATTAAAAAAAAACCAAAACAGCAAGTACCAACAATATATGAAAAATATATACAAAAAAGCATAAAAGATGCTTTGCCGAGTCGAACCAAAGGTTCATAGAGCCCAACATGCTGTCTCCAACGCTGTCCAGTCCAGACCATAAGTACCCAGCAGATGTCAGAGTAGATCCATTTCTTATCGCTCACTCCCTGGGGTAAGCGGTGGTTTCCCCAAGTTTATCTGATTAATACTGGTTTATGGACTTTTCTTCCAGGAGCTTGTCCAAACCCCTTTTTTAAACCACGCTCTGTTAGATGACATGACCTCATCCTCCCATTACAAACTCTGCAGCTTGATTGGGCATCGATTGAAAATACATTTTCTCCAGTTTTTCATGGGGAGGACCATAGCCTTAGAAGTGTTGAAAGGGCAAATAACTGTCCCCTATTTACCTGCTCTGCCCCAGCAGTGATTTTTATAAACCTCTATCATATCTCTTTTCTGTCATCTCTTCTTCGAGCTGAAGAGCCCTAACCTGTTCAGCCTGTCTTCATACAGTAAGGGAGCCTTTCCATCCCTTTATCATTTTTGTTGCTGTTCTCTGTACTTTTTTCAGTTCCACCATATCTTTTTTGAGTCAGAGCAACCAAAGCTGTAGACAATAACTTGTGTGGCCGCATCATGGATCAGTACAGAGGCATTTTGATATTCTACGTTTTTATTCTTCATTGCTTTCCAAATAATTCCTAATGTTCTACTTACTTTTTTTTTGACTGCAACTGCACTCCTGAGCTGAAGATTTTGATGTCTTTTCCACAATGACTCTGAGATCCTTTTCCTAGGCGATGACTCCTAATCTGGAACCCAGCACTGTGTACTTCTAGATAGCACCACTTTCTACTTGTCCACATTAGATATCATCTGCTTTTTAGATGCCCAGTTCCCCAGTCTGACAATGTCCTTCTGTAGTTCCTCACAATCTGCTTTTTTAACAAATTTAAATTATTTTGTGTCAACTACAGATTTGATCACCTCATTTGTTCCATTTTCCAGATCATTCATGAATATGTTAAATAGCCCTGGTCCAATACAGATCCCTTGGGCACTTTACTATTTACCTTTTTCCATCGATAAGCAGGGCTGAATTAGCCATAACATGTAAGTGACCTCATCCAGTGGAACCAAAGGGATCTCTCTTTCTAAGTTAGTATAACTTTTGCTCTACTGAGCATGCGTGGAAATTCTCGCTCTGGCATTGCCTCGTGAATCCCCTCAGTATTTTTTCATCCAAGCAACACCATGGACACGTACCTCTATCTCTCACATTCTATTCTAATAATCTGTATATTTTTCTGTCTAAAAGTTACCTTTCTGGTTCAGCAGCCCCCAAAACATTTTTCAGTGATATCTTAAAAAAGAATAAAAAAAATAGGAGGAAGATTTTTCTCAAAATGTCAGGAAAGAAGGCCACAGTAAGTAAAAGTAAGGAAGCCTTAATTCATGCTTCAAAACTTTAAAAAACCCCTATATATATATATATATATATATATATATATATATATATATATATATATATATATATATATGAATCAGTCAAGATAGAGGGATCAGAATTCCTTTGGGCTGATACTCTGCCTTCAGCCTTTGATTGCTTTGTTTCTATAAAGTGAAAAAAAATTGTTCAGAGGCAAGTCCAGCTCTTGCATTGGAGCCTGCACAGGGCCGCAATTTGAGGCAATGTTCTGAGTCCTGGTTGCAGCTGTGAGTGGTTTTTCTTATCTTACGCTTCTATTGGTGGGATATGGCAGTGTCGGACACGTGTGGGGAAAAGACCACACTTTGCAGCGGGTGCAGGCAGGGGGAACAGCTAAATATTGCTGCCGTTGTTTGAAGAAGAGGGGGGTCAGTTAAAGCACTGAGGCTCTTGCCGAACGTTTACTTTCAGAGGTGGGAACAGTGGCCATGTTTAAGGAGTGGAGGAGAGATGAGAAGCTAGAGCTTCCCTCTCTATCCCATGGGACACGGATCAGACTGGCTCTTGTTTGAACAAATGGAGACTGCTACCTTTACTGGAATATCGCCTTCCTCTTCAATTTTAGCAGCCTTTGCTTCAGCCAGGGTGGCTCTCTGCATGGGACAGAGTTTGATCCCATGAGCCACTCTTGTAATTCCTCTTCCTTTAGGGATCTGCTGAAGGGTCAGGAAGGGAAAGTAGCAGGAGAATGGAAGATGTGGAACTGGATGATGTCTCATCCAAGTCAGAGGATTCCCTTGGGGAAATAAAATCTTTTAAGGCAGCTGTTGGGGAAGAGGAGGTGGAATATCCTCCAGAAGGAGAAGATGGTTCTTTCATGATACACCTCTTCCATAAGGAGCAGCTTTGTTCTTTAATTTCTCAGGTTCTGAGAATGTTGAACATGCTGAGGATAAAAAAAAAAAAAAAATGAAGGCCCTAGCTCTGCAGAGGATCCTATTATGACGAGTACCCATAAGCCTTCTAAATCCTCCCTCTGCATAAGTTGGTTAATTCCGATATTCCAAAAGGTACAAACAAGGGAGAACATCAGGCACTCGGAGGACAAGAGCATATGGCAGGTTTCAATCCTTTCACACCTTCAAAAGAAGGCGGTAAGAATGGAGCCTCCAAATTGTCAGACATTTCCCTTGTTCCCAATGAAGTCTGAGGGACCCAGGCTTGACTACAGAATATAGGAGGATGTCTATCAAATTTCTATTGGAGCTGGGTCCAAACTACCTCGGATTAGTGGGTTTTAAAAATAATACAGGATGGATATGCCTTAGTTTTCCTGCCCTATTTAGATGTTTTTTATGGTTTCCTCTTGTCATGCTGTTCAAAAAATAAAGGTGGAAGAGTCGATGCTCCATCGTCTTCTCATGGAAGCAGTGGTTCTGATTCCAAGGAGCCAATGGGATTGGGGCCCAGTATTCAATTTATTTTGTGGGTACCAAAGAAAACAGGCACTTTTTGTCCTATTTTGGATCAGAAACAGGTCAACAAGTCCTTAAAAGTGTCATATTTACAGATGGAAACCTTGAGATCTGTCATGCTGGAGTTAAGATCAGAGGAATTTCTGACATCCTTGGGTTTAACAGCAGCTTATCTTCACATCCCAATAAAGAAATGTCATCAGAAATATCTTTGTTTTGTCGTACTCAGAGATTTTCAGTTTCAGGCTCTGCCTTTGGACATTTGGCCACAGCTCCAAGAATCCTTTTGAAGGTTATGGTTGAAGTGGCAGTGTTGCTGCACTGAGAAGGAATTTTGGTTCATCCTTACCTGAACAATTGGTTGATTCGAGCAAAGTCGGTTCAAGAGTATATTAGACACAAACAGGGTAATTAGGAGTTTTGCAGGAGTTGGGATGGGTAGTTTAGTTCCCTCTCAGTTCCTGGATTATCTGGGAGCTCTGTTTGATATTATTATTATTATGTATTAAATTTCTATACCGATATTAGTGGGGACATCATATCTGTTTACATCAAACAGGAAACATAAAGTATGGAAATTACATAAAACAGGGAGGTGGGGAGGGAGAAATAAGAACTATGAGAAAGTAGGAAGAAATACATAGGAGTCGGGCTACTCTGAAACATAAGGTAGCCAAAGTTAACGTTGAGCATGATATTTGTGAAAACAACTATGTACAAGGGTTTGGGTTTAGGATGGGTTTACAAGGGGGTTAGGTGTGTTAGCATGGTTCAGGGATTTAGGGAGGGTTTGCAGGAAGGGTTTGGGTGTGTTTGCTTGGTTCAGGTGTTTGCATAGGGGGGAGTAGGGTATTATTGATGATAGGCTTGTTTGAAAAGCCAGGTTTTTAAGTTGGCACTGAATTTGGCAGTACATGTCTCAAGCCTTAGATAAGGGAGGTAAGGAATTCCAGAGCGTGGGTCCGGCTATAGATAGGGCTCGTTCCCTTGTGGAAGAGAGGTGTGCTTTTTTAGAGAGGGGACATGGAGGGTTCCATTATTGGAGGCTCTGGTGGATTTATTAGTTCGTATGGGGCAGAATGGTTCAACGATATGAGGATTGGTCGTGTCCAATTGACAATGCAAAGAATTGAGAAGCTTCAACAGCAGGTATGTTACATGCTGAAGTGCAGGCATTTTACAGTGTGAACTTGAATTTGAATAACAAACAGTCTACACCATATCTGCCAAGTTACTCATGTTGTTATACTGCCTATATGGAAAGGTTATTGAATGCCATCTTAAATAAGTATGCTTTAAGGTCTTCTGGAAAGATTTCACACATTTAAGGGTCAGAATGTGGAATTATCTTCAGCTCTTGGGTTCCATGGCAGTGATGTTGGACCTATTTCCATGGGCAAGGGTTCATATAAGGCCTCTGCAGAAAGTGGTGTAGCCAGGCAGGTTTCCTCAGTCACAGATTTGGTAGGGCTCCCAGTCCTGGATTGGGCAAGTAAGAGTCTGCAGTGGTGACTGAATAGCCAGAATTTAGAGAAGGCAGTAGACCTCAAGATGCCACCCCTGTCAGGATGGGGAGAACATGGTCTAGGGCAGATGGCTTGGGGAGTTTGGTTGAAAGAGTAGACCAAGTGGTTTATCATTCATTTAAAGACCTGAGCCATCCGATTTTGCTCTCCTACATTTTGCAGCTTATCTCAAGAGTCAAGCAGTCGGGATCTTGTTGGACAATACTATAGCAGTGGTGTATGTGAATCATCAGGGAGGCATCAAAAGTTCTCAGGTGTCGGAAGAGATAGACATGTTGGAAAATTGCATGGAAGAGAACATAAGAGCTATCTCGGCATTGTACATTGCTGGAGTAGAGAATGTTCAAGCAGACTCTCAAACGCAATCTAATAGACCCTGGAGAATGGACCCAGTCCAAGGAGGCCTACAGTCAGATTGTACATAGATGGGGAGAGCTCTTGATAAATCTAGCAACCAGGCAGAATGTGAAAATGTGCCAATTTTTCAGTCTGAGAGTAGGAAAAGCTTATCCGGTCTGGATGCTTTCATTCAAGATTGTCTGCTACGTATCGAGAGGAGTGCTATACATCTTTTCCCCATAGTGTCTGGTGAGTAGAGTGCTGTAAAGAATTTCAGGTAATCAGGGTCTGTGGTTCTTTTGGCTTCTGAATGGCCAAGGCGCCATGGTACATAGATCTCATCAGATTGTTGACCAAGGAACTATTGCAGTTTCACCAACACAAGCAACTTCTGTCCGAGGGTCCACTACTTCATGAATATCTGGATCGATTTTTGTCTTGTGGCTTAGCCCTTGAGAGGTCTACCTTTTCTGATATAAGACCTGAACGAACCAGAAATAAAAGAAAACTGTTTTCAAAGCTGTGGTTTCCTAAAACTAAGATCATTCTTCTCTAGTCAGAATCAAATCCCACTCAAGTTGACCTGTTAGCTACTGAGTTCCCCTTTCCTGGCTTGTTGCTTGGCTCCCTTCTGTAAGGCTGCTACTAGCCAACCTGATGAGCACAGAGGCCCATTCTCTCCTCTTCTCCTGCCACAGCTGCAGGTGGCTCTTGTGGGTATGTATTGTTTAAACGGTTATTATGTGTTATATTAGTATACTGCCTTCTTTAGACATAGTCCAACCCAAAACAGTTAATTTTCTAAACAATGTGTTGTACATCCTTATCGTGGGTATGAAGTGATGGAGGGGCTCTATGAGCAAAGGTTGAGGAAAGGGTCCAGTAATTAGTACTTCTGAGCAAACTCCAGAGGTAGGGAGAGGGAAGTGGAGACCGATTAAATGGTGCCTTTCAGGAGCTCTGAATTGTTAAGGATTATTTCTAGACCTTAGTATATTCAGAGCTAGTTAGAACACATGTTGCAGTGATAATGCGGACTGAGTGAGGATAGGTGTCTCACCCATCCTTCTGCTTCCTGGTTCTGATACTGGCCCAATTGATGCTGTCTCCAATTTTGAATATCTCCCCCCTCACCCCAGCCCTTACCACAACCACCACTGGCTCCATCTATCACTTTGGGTTATGACTCATCTGATTTTGATCCTGTAGATCTTTTGGTTCTTATTCAGCCTTTAGCCAGCTGCCTGCTCATCCTGAATCTGATCCGGTTGACAACTTTGTATACAGCTCTAGCTTTGGCCTGACCTGGCTCGCTACATCCTTGCCCCTTGCTTTGATTGCATTGACTGTGTATCTGGTTCTGATTCTAGCCTTGCTGCCACATGCTTCAAATCTCAGATGTAGCCACAGCAATAAATGTCAGTCTCCCATCCTATTCTGTATGCCAGTTTAATGTCCTGGTAGTTTGGCTCCTCCGCATCTTAACTTGCCTCGGGCTCTTTTGAGCTTCTCTTTTTTTTTTTTTTTTTACGAAAGCATATGCTCACTCCCTTTTGCGCAAACAATTTTTTTGGCAGAAGATTTGGGTAGATGACTTATGACGTGTTAAAGAGAGGCCCCTCTTTATATTCAACTGAGAAAGACCTAGGAGGAATGCTTCATATAGTTCCCATTGACATGTACCAGCTGTAGCCTGATGTCATATTGAATTTCAGCTCACTATTATGTTGAACAAATGCAAGTGGGGAATAATATAGTAAATATTTATTTTATGTCATCTGTTTTGTACAAAAGTCTCCCATGAGGATTTAAATCCTATGCCAGAGATATACGATCCCATAAATGGAATGCACTGTAACATTTTTGCAGCTATACAAGGATAAGAATTGGCGCCTACTGGCCGTGAAGGAGAGAGAAAGGTAGATTTAGGGTTGATCAGCTTTTATATATTTGTCTCGAGGGATGTTTTGGAGTAAGTGATCTGTTAGATACGTTGATCTGTTAGAACCAGGGAGGATAACTTTCAAAACTGCTTGTGTGAGCCCATCTACACGTGTATTTTGGTGCATGCAAATTTGCTACTGTTTTTTATAGCTTGCATGGATACAACATGCGCAGGTTATAAAATAAGAGTACATGTGCATGCATAAATGCTTGCATATGTAAAAATCATGAGCTGCGCAAATTTGGACTTATCCAGAGAAGTACCAGCACTTATCCAGATAAGTTCCGATTTTTCTGGATACATCTGAAAAGCACTACTTGGCAGTCTAAATAGTGATTTTTCAGACTTATCCAGGTATGTAAGATAGCTGGATAAATCTAAAAAAAAAAAAAAGCACTACTTATCCAGATAAGTTCAAATTTGTTCATCTAAGTAGCAGCAAAGGCGCTGCTTAGCTGGATAAGTTGGAATTTAGCTGGATAAGTGTGTGCACAAGGGATAAGCGAGTAGCTATTACTCGCATTATTTAGATGCATATACTCCCCATAAGTCGGGAGATGTTATAACATGCTTGTGGCAATGAAATAACCAGTTTTACCAATTAGTTTACCAGTTTGCCCACACCATCTATAGCTCTTGAAGACCCTCCTTCGGCTGATTGCCAAGCTGCTATCCCTACCGTAGTTACCACATCCATATATTTGGGGTTACCTGTCTGTAGCATTGGTAGACTGCAGAGGGGCCAAAACATAGCAGCTTACCTGTTAATCAAGGCAGGTTTTAAGAGCATATCTTCCTCACTTTTTGCAATCTGCATTGGTTACTAATTTTGCAACAAGTTTAGTTCAAAGTATTAGTGCTGGCATTTAAAATACAGAACAAAATGGGTGCAACTTATTTACAGGCTGATACGCCCTTTGACGTGCGTTTTCCCTTACCCCTTATTCAGTAAGGGGCGGAAAACGCGCGTCCAACCCGCGGCACCTAATAGCGCCCTCAACATGCAGATGCATGTTGAGGGCGCTATTAGGTATGCCCGCGTGATACAGAAAGTAAAATGTGCAGCCAAGCCGCACATTTTACTTTAAGAAATTAGCGCCTACCCAAAGGTAGGCGCTAGTTTCTGCCAGCACCGGGAAAGTGCACAGAAAAGCAGTAAAAACTGCTTTCTGTGCACCCTCCGACTTAATATCATGGCAATATTAAGTCGGAGGTCCCGAAGAGTAAAAAAAGTATAAAAAAAAGAAAAAAAATTTTTAAATGGGCCAGCGGCTGTCGGGCCGAAAACCGGACGCTCAATTTTGCCGGCGTCCGGTTTCCAAGCCCGTGGCTGTCAGCGGGCTCGAGAACCGACGCCAGCAAAATTGAGTGTCAGCTGTCAAACCCGCTGACAGCTGCCGCTCCGGGTCAAAAAGAGGCGCTAGGGACGCGTCCCTAGCGCCTCCTTTTGCCCGTTTCTACCGCACCACCTAATTTAAATACAGAATCGCGCGCACAGGCGAGTGGCCTGTGCGCGGACCGGGAGAGCGGGCGTTCATCCGCTCTCCCGCGGACTTTACTGAATAGACCCATTAGTTAAGAGGTTAATTAGACAGCAGCCAGGGCAGCTGCTGCTGTCCCAAGCACAAGGTCCTTGAAGGTACCATTGTTTTGTGTGGTAGGGTATGCTAAGACCTGTGCCCATACTTTTCCTTGTGCTGTTCCTTAGTTTTGGAATAAATTGCCATTTGTATGAGTTAAAGCAGTTTAGAAAATAACTGAAAACTTCCTTTTCATCCAGCCAGAGCAGTCCAGAAGTAAGTCCACCAACCAACAGATGGCAACAGAGATTAATAGGCTTGTTGATGTCACCCTTATAGATTTCCTTGCTGACCTCAGCCTGCCAGTATTTTCTGTTTCCAGCAGATCACAGGAGCATGCCATGCTCTGAGCTGAGGCCTGGTTAGATCAGGTGAAGAAGAAACGTTTTGGGCGGATTGGGTAGCTCCTGAGATGCAAAGTCAAATACTCCCTCCCACAGCTGAGCAGTGACCTGAACTGGGGGCTTTCAGTTTCTGGGCAGGGTTTACCTGGGTTCTAGTTGTCCCTCCCACCCCCTTCACTCTCTCTTTTTGGCCATCTGTCTCCTTCCTCATGAAAAAATAAAAAGAGAGAGAGAGCAGTTTGCTCCTTATTGCTTTTGTTGGTGTTTTGGCCTATAAAGTGTTAAAATAAATAAATAAATAAATAAAGGGGCTTTTAAGAGATGAAAGTAACAGCAAGAGGTCAAGGCTGAGCAGGCATTTGGGTGAGTTGGAATTTACTTTTTCTTCACTCAGGGCCATAACTGTTAGGCTGCTAAGGTGAAGTGTGTGTGTGTGTGAGTGTGTGTGTGTGGTGGGGGAATGGTGGTTAATTCTGAGTGCCGGAAACCACCTGCATTCTGTGCAGCCTGTGGATCGCGGCGTCATCTGATGAATGGAGCCTGTGTGTGCCCCATGCACTGGGAGGGGAAGGAGGCAGAGAGACTGCAACGATCGGCAGTTTCGGGGGGATGCCCAGGTTAGCAGGACTGCTGGTCCATCCAGTTCAGCCAATGTGCTCGCTGTCACGGCAGGAATGGCAGTGTCCTTGGAAATGTGGTTGGGTAGTTCAGACCCTGGACTGCCATCTTTGATTCCAGCCGGGTAGGAGGCTGAAGGGAGTTCTCTGTGACTGTTTGCACTGCTAGCCTTATTAGGGACATTTCTGGGGGGGGGGGGGACAGGACTTAAGATGGTTCCGAGAGAAGATGCTGATGACAAATCTTCCAAATCTGCCAGCTCTGTCATGGATTTCAAAGGCCTGAGGGGCAGTGATTCAGAGTATGAATTGGAGAGGGAATAACCTCTTGGTAAAGAAGTTGGTATGGCTATGTTTATGCTGTTTCATGGGGATGAGCTAGCTGGGGTGACTTCTCATTCCCTGAAAATTCTTAAGATTGCAGGTGCAGGAGGGTCCTACAGCTTTAGAGGATCCTATTATGATAGTTTAAAGAAGCCCTCCGGGACCTTTTGTCAGAAAATGTGTTAGAAAATGTGTAGTCAGTTAAATCAAGTTTATATTGAAGCATATAAAATGCATTTTATACTTAGATGAGGGCCTCTACTGGGATGCCTTCCAACTTCAGACACCTGTGTCCTAGGAAGGGGGGCAAAAAAGTTAACTTTCTTGAATTGGGATGCCTTCCAACTTTTTTATCTTTGTCCTTGGGGGGGCTTCAAAATCTGAGCCCCCACTGACCGGGCTATTCTGTCTATCTAAACCCCTGTTAAGAACAGTACAGGGAGCCTAGTGAGAAAAAACCTTGACTGACTACAAGAGAGATATAGAGGGCTAATTGCTTCATGATATTGGTAAGCTTTTAATTATAGTCATTTTCTGCATAAGAGAACCCTAGCTAGTATAATTAAACCCTAGCTAGTATTAGCTAATCATGTACTAGAAAGAATTTATTTTACAAGAAAAATGTCTTTAGTAGATATTTATCTAATTGCTATAGTTGCAGTAACTATTGTTATAGTTCTGTACTGTTTGATTAAGTTAAGATTAGAGAAATATAATGCTTCATAAGCTAATTACATGCCTTAAAAGATTATAACTATTATCTGAATAAAGAAACTGTTATTTTATTACATCCAGACTAGTTCATTTCTCTAAATAACTCTATTGGGGAACTCTCATCTCTAAATAATAAACTCCTTCCCTAAGGGCTGGAGGGTCTTATGAAAAGGTAGGATAGGAGCAGAGCATATCCTGACTTTCACTGACACTTTCCCTTCATAAGATGGTGAATGAGTTGATTCACTTGGAACAGGATATGCCAGAAGCTAATTTTAAAGGCGGACGATCCCTGGCTAAATTGTACCCAGTTGTTTCTCAGAAGAAAGAAGTTGAAATTTCCCAAGGTGGATGCTTTGATGTGTGCGATTTCCAAATTTACTGCTTATTCCTGCAGAAGGCTGTGCTGCTTTAAAGGATGTGCAGGACAGAAAGATAATCTGTACTCAAGAAAGCCTTTGAAGCTTCCAGTATGGCTCTGCTCTTCGCAGTGTGTAGCTGTATTGTAGCAAGAGCAGGCCTGTGCTTATCCCAAAGAATTCAGAAGAGCGCTATGAAATCCTCTGAAACAGTTCTTCAGGAGGCAGCTCAGTTGGAACTGGGGGCAGCCTTTTTTGGTGGATGCATCTTTTGATTTGGTTCACACTTGGTCTAGGCGTGTGGCCTCTATTATGGCAGCCGGGTGCTGTCTCTGACTTTGGAACTGCTCAGCAGATTCAATTTCTAAGAGTAATTTGACTAAACTTCCCTTTAAGAGAAAACTGCCTTTTGGTGAAGACCTCGAAGTTGGCTAGGACATAGCGTGACTCTAAAGTGCCCAGGCTTCCTGAGGATAAGCCGAAAGGGTCTTCATGTCGGACCTTTTCCAGAAACTGATTCCATGACTCAAGGAGAAGTAGGTTGAGTCATTATTTGGGGGGGGGGGGGGGGGGGGGGGGCAGACATTTTAGTAAATTCCAGTCCTTTCATCCCTCTGAGAGGAGAAAAGGACGGAAGTGCAAGAGGTTCGAGAACCTCCTGGAGCTCTGCTTTAGGACCCAGATTCCAGAGCTGAGGATAGGAGGTTGTTTATCAAATTTCTTCAGAGGTAGGTCCAGATTACTTCAGACCAGTGGGTCGTAGAGATCATACAGGCACTGCTGACTGAAATGCCCTAGATTCAGGAAATGGGCTCTATCATGGAGTGCCTTTTCCCAAATAATTGCATGCTGGGGAAAACTGGCAATGGATTTGATGGTATCCAACTGGAATGCAAAGGTGAAAAGATTTTTCAACAGAAAGAACAAAGGGTCGGCAGGATTGGATGCCTTGGTTCATACTTGGCTCTTGAATGGTCTTTTTTATGTTTCTTAATTAGCAGGGTAATTCAGTGGATTTCCAGACATTGTGGTCTTGTGATTCTAGTGGCGCCAGATTGGCCAAGTTGGCTGTGATACGTGAATCTAGTCAGGTTTGTTGGAAGGAAGCCCATTAATGCCTCAAAACAGAGGTCTGCTGTTTCAGGGTCCAGTACAGCACGAAGATATAGGTCAATTCTGTATTACAGCTTTGACCTTGTGAAGGCTAGGGTAATCAAACTTTATTCTCAAAAGGTGATACAAATTCTCTTGGGTTCTAAGAAATCTTCTACTTCCTCGGCATATGTCAGAATCTGGCACATTTTTGGAGTACTGTTAAAGAAATTTTGGCTGCTAAGGACCACATTCTTGCAGGAGGGATTTGATATGGGATTGGCCTTGAATTCCTTAAAGGTGTAGGGGCAGTGATTACGTGTTTTCAACTGCTTTTTTTTTTTTTTTTGTTAAGTCCATGCCTGAGGCAGGCTCCCAGACTGAAAACGCTCAACTGAGGGAGGGTCCTACTGGAGTCACTTCAGGAGCTCAAGCGGTTTTCAAAAATTCTTCCATCTTCTCCTTTTCTTTCATTCATTTTTTACCACAGGCAATCCCCAGAAGGGAAATGCATGTTCACCATCTGCTGGAGACAGAGAATACTGGCGGGCAGATGTCGGGGCGGGGCTATGTGTCCATGATGTCAGCTTTTATTCCATCTCCATCTGCTGGTAGAGGTGCTTAACCCACTTGTATGGATTGATCTGCCTGAGTGCAGAGGAAAAGGGCAATGCTCAGAGAGGTTGGCGAGTGTCTGACTGGCTAACTTTCTAACTTTAAGCCTGGATCAGGCTTAGCCAGGTAGGTTTGTTCAGCCAATGCTGAATACCCATACTCCCTAGATAAGCTTTAGTCACACCCCTATCTATACCTTCTTTTTATCTGGTTAAAATTTAACTAGGTAATGACTTACCCGATTAAAATGTAACTAACGCGAGGGGCGGGAAATCCAAAACTCCTGGGTTTGTCCATTTAAACTTAGGACTTAAAAGGAGAAATCCTTTTGAGTATTGACCTGATGGTTCTCCAAATTACTGCCTCAGGGGATCTGTGGTAAAACTTGGATGTAATGTTTAACCTCATACCAGCAATAGCTGTTTAGTGTGCCTGCGTTTGCTGTGAATCATAGGAGTCCCTGCATTCCTCTGTTCTCGTTTACAAGTTGCCGAGAAGTGACTTTTAATGTAGGAGAGCCTCTGGCACATTTCAGGTGTGTGGTGCTGGGTGTTTCTCTGTTACCTTTGTCTATGCCTGTTTTTAATCCTCTTTTGGCCCAGCTTGGAAAAAAAAATCAGTTTGTCTAAATGGGTTTATCCCTAGGGGAGAAACATTAAAAAAAAAAAAAAAAAAAGTCATTCTCAAAAAGAAAAGCATTATAGCTGGCAGTGTGCAGTGGGTGTAAGGGGAAGGATCCTGGAAGTGGAGGCTGAATGTTAGGATTGGGGGCTGAGTGGAAACAGAAGAGCAAAGCTTGTGTCCGAAGACGATGTCCTGCTGGGGGGGGCTGCTGCTGTTGAAAGGGAGGAGTGGTGTTGGGGAGGGTCATTTTCAAACAGCCCCCACGTAGGCTCAAATCTGTATGAACTTCCTCCCCTCCCCACTCCCACTCCCATAGACTTCAGCTCAGATTTTCAAAGTGGATTTATGCGCATAGATCCACTTTTGAAAATTCACGTGTGTGTGTGGACCCGGTGCCAGCACAGAGGGACAAAGTTACCCCTGCTGAGGAGTGTAGATATATACACCCCTATGCATGTAAGTTCTGTCCCCACCACCAACTCCAGTCCCTGGATTGCCTCTTTGCAGTGTGCGTCAAAGTGTGTACAGACCCCCCCTCCTCCCCCCAAGAGTAATAGGGCCAGGTTTTCAGATGTGCTGTGCAGTGTCTGGTCTGAAGTACTGACCTGTCACTGAAAATCAGTATTTTGTAGGAAGCTCCTCCTCTTTCCCACAGCTTCCTGGTTTCAGGGAAGAACAGAGCCAAGAGTTGAGCTGTGTTCCTGCCAGTTTTGCCTCCTTTGCTGTGATTGGATGGGGAGAGGAGGCGGGGAATAGCAAAGTCCTCCCTTCCCAGTGGCTCCACAGATTTCTGCAACAATGGCCCTCTGGGTCCCTCCTCCTCCGTCACTGAGTGCTGGGCCAAGACTCGAGAGAGCCAGCCAAGGGATACAGGAACAGAGGAGGGGAAAGTGAAGAAAGACAGTCACAGGGTGGAGAAAGGGGAGAGACAGAGGGGGACACAGAGAAAAGGGGAGGGAAAGAATGATAGACACAAGTGGAGCAAGGGAGGAAAAAGATGCAAGGGGGTATGGAAGGAAGGTCATAGGGAAGGGGAGAGGAATAGTGGGAGCATGAGGGAAGAAGGGAAACGGGGGAAGGAAGAGATAAGAGGCACAAAGGAAACGGGGATATAGGAGGAAAAGAAATAGAGAAAAAGGATGGCACTGGGAGGAGAGGGAGAGAAAGACAGCATGGGGAGAGGGAAGGGACTAGAAACAGGAGGGCAGCACAAGAGAGGAGTGCACAGAGGAGGGGGAGGTCATAGACAGGTGGCGAGACAGTTGAAAGGCTGGGAAGTTTTAAGGAAAGGAAGAGCGAACCATCTGCGTCTGAGAGGAAGCTGTGTGTTTGGGAGTGTGCATGAAAGAGGAGGCTGTGTGTATGAGAGAGGAGGCTGTGTGGGAGTGTGCATGATAGAGGAGGCTGTGTGTTTGGGAATGTGCATGATAGAGGAGGTTGTGTGTATGAGAGAGGAGGCTGTGTGTTTGGGAGTGTGCATGATAGAGGAAGCTGTGTGTTTATGGGGAAGTATGGAGGTGGGTGTGTATTAGAAAGACTTTAGTTGTGAAAGAGAGCTAAAGTGCATGAGAGAAGCTGATGTGTTTGAGGATAGTTGAAATGACATTTTATAAAACAAAGTATATTGAGAGGGGTGCTTGAAAGCCAAGCTATGAGAGGATCAACAACTGACAGTGGTCTGAAACCTCCCCTCCCAAAGCATGAAGATAGTGAGGTGTCCAGTTATGGTCCATGGAAAAGTTGGCCGCCCTATTAAAATGCCATTTACACGTGTGAAACTGGGTCTATTCACATAGATCCTTTTGAACATTACCCCCATAAAGAGGACGCATGGCAGAATGTCCTGGATGCCAATGCAAAGGAAGGCACATTTTCCATTTTTAGCTTCTACATTTTTTCACCCGCCCCCCCCCCCTCCCAGGAAGTGGCAGAGGGTCAAGTCTCGCAGCAGAGTGAATGCAGGAATTGGGAGTCCCTTTGAATTGTTGCTGCAGGAGGCACTCGGGACCTTCCGTCTCCATCATGTGACAGCAAGCAATCCCAGGAGTCATGCGGAGGAACATGTCAGCCCCTTCCTGTCTCTTCTTTTTTGTTTGTTTTTTTTAAACTGGCTGATCCCGGTCATGGTCTCACCCCCACTGTATGATTTAAGATACTAGGTGATGGCAGATCCCTAAGAAAAGCAGGAACTACAAGCCTGTGCGTTCAGTGGGGGTAAAACCAGGACTGGATCATCTTGACCTGGAAAGTGGACCCGGCGATCCGTACGGAGGAATTTTCTTAGCTCTTACCCCGCTGCATTCTGGGAAGTTTGGTACCTAAATGTATCTGTTTTAATTGGTCGAGTGGTGCTCTGGCTCATTTGCATGTCCCAAGTGTACAACAACATGCATGCAAGGCAAAGGGCTATGAATACGGCTACATTTCTATAAACGGCCTAGAGATAGATGACCCTTAGATCCCTCTTTACAACCTGACCGAATGGCATAGCTGAGATTTCTACGAGCTGAGGACACGTTGTGATGGCGTTGGATCTTCTTGAAAGCTGCCTTACCGTTGCCTCCTGCGTGTTGACCGCACAGGGTCGGGCGATGGTGCTGGATTTTTATTGCATTTGTAGCCTGCGCTGTGATTTGTGAGAGGCGTGTGAAATGTTTTGGGTCTGACAATAACCATTGATTGTGTAAACAGAGAAAGAGAGGCTGGCTTTGGCCCCAGACTAGAGACAGTGTGGAGTAGATAATCCCTGAAAGCAAACAGCTGGACCAGCTCTGCTGGAACTGGACTTGGGAGAAAAAAATGTTGAGTCTCTTAAAGTTGTGTTTTTTTTTTTTGGTTTTTTTTTTTGTATACAACTGCAAGATCATGAACTTCTTAAGCTGGATTTAAAGGACGCTCCCTAACCTTGTCCGCCTTGTAAATTTGATGACTGGGAAAGACAGTTCGTGACCAACACCTTGTTTTCAGCTGGTTCTTTTTAGTAACGGGAGATAAAGCAACTCACCATAACGTTAGGCTCAGTGTCGGTGGCAGAACCAAGGATTAGAACTGGCATGGCTGCTCTAGGGGAGTACTCAGTTACTGCAGGTCATCAGCAACCCGGGTTTTACCACCAGTGCATCAGCCGAAGCAGCCCTGAGTGCATGTAAGGACTTGTAGTCCTTGTTTCACTTTTTTCTTTTTTTTTTTAGGTTATTGGAACTACAAGTCCATGGATACTGTGAGGGTAAAACCAGGCTTGGTTAATCTGTCCTTGATGGCTTGGAGTCTCATAGCCCAAGATTGCTGTGGCAACCAGCCAAGGGGGTTAAAGAGAAGCTAGCTTGTCCTTGAGGGGAGCGGAAGGCGCGGCATCAAATGCTCAATCTTCCTTCAGCCTGGTCCGTCGTTCCCGACCAGGAGACGCTGACTTGCATATTTTCCAGTTCTCTACTTCCGTTCCCTGTTCAGCTCCCTCTCCACCCCCCACCCCCCCCCCTTCCCCAGTTCTGCTGCACCGCAGCCAACACAGACATGTGCCGTCTCAAGCAATGTGGTAATGTGGGACCTCCTGCTTCCCAGCAGGATGGTGGTGCATGGCCAGAACGATGCCCCTCCCTTCCTCTGCCCAGGACATGGCATGTCTCAATGCTGATGTCCTTCTGGGTTACTCATTCAGCTTTTCCTCTGGCCCCTCTGATGTATTTGTTGGTAGGAAACCACCAAGTCATTGTGACTAAGTGCCCTGAGGAAGTTAATAGTTAATATCCTTGTACTGCATTCCCTGGGCTTTGTCTTTTAATCCTTGTACCCAGCTAATTCATAATAATTAAAGGCTTATGTCCTCTGAGTAAGGGGTGGTCCTCTGGTTTTGCTTTTGGCTCTCTGTGATATTTATGGTAGGAAATATTTGCCCCTGGATGTCACTTTAACTTTGTGCATTATATGTATAGATTGGCAAAGAGATAAATACTTGAGTGAGAGAGCACTCAGTGCAGTGTTCATCAGTCTATGGAATCCCAGGTCCCCTATCCCAAGATTCTGGTACTGGATCCAATCGACTGAGAACCCACTACTCAGAGTGTCCAAGCGATGAGCCCATTTCACCCTGGCACAACCCACTGTTTGGATCATGTCAGATCTGTTGTTGGCATCACACAGGCACCTTCCTTTCACACTTTAAGTGATTAAAATTGCCAGGGCTTTGCTGTTCTGCTTGTAGTAGATCAATCTAAAACCATTATCAGCAAGAAATCTGGCTGAATCCCCTCCTGAGAAACAACCCTTGACATAGTCCCTATTATCTCAGGGCAGGATGTTTTACAGAGCTACTCTACCCTTCTGCACAGTCCCTGCTGACTCAGAGCAGGATGTATTACAGGGACGTAACATAAGAATTTGCCAGACCGGGTCAGACTGACGGTCCATCAAGCCCAGCATCCTGTTTCCAACAGTGGCCAATCCAGGTCACAAGTACCTGGCAGAATCCCAAACAGTAAATAGATCCCATGTTACTATCCCACAGTGATAAGTAGGGGCTATTCCCTAAAAGGTGAATTTTCCAAGAGCTGCGCGAGTAAAAATCAGCACATACACATGCAAATAGCATATACTCAAAATATATTGTGGAACTAAGGGTACGTGAGTAAATTTGCATGTGTTAAAAAGGGGTGGGCCAAAGGCATTCTGGGCGGGGCCAACCTTTACACTAGTAAGTTGTTGTTTTATAAGCAATTTATGCATGTAAATTTGGCAGCTTGCACCTGCTCTACATCTGGAGGAAGTGATAGTAAGCGCCTTGAAAGTGAAATACTGAATTAGAGGGGGATCTGGGAGAACTGGTAGGCTAATTGGTAAAACTGGTAATTTCATTGCTGCGCGATGTTAGAAAATCTCCCAATTTACACACATAAAAGCCGACTTACGGGGGAGGGGGGTAAATGCATATAAACTACGCAAGTAAAATCTCCATGCGTATAATTTACAAGTTAGAAGTAAAAATGTGAGCGTATAGTAGTTGCGTGTTATTTATCTAGACCCCCCCCTCCTGCCAAAATACATCTTGGCTTGATGAATCTAGGGGTAAGTCAGATAGCCAGATATTCACTTATCTGACTTATCCGAATAAATAGCAACTTTGCTGCTACTTAGCCGCTTAAATCGGAACTTATCCAGATAAGTGCTGCTATTTAGCTGGCTAAGTTGTATCTTGTCTAGATAAATGCAATATGTATTCGCATGTTTATTTTACATGCGTGTGTATGTTTCAGGGTGCATTTATGCGTATTTTATAACCTGCATATATCATAGGCACAGGTCATAAAATTACAGGAGTAGATTTTCATGTGTCCAAATACACAGGGCGTGAGTGCAAATGTTTGAAAGTTATCCTCCCTTTCTACTTGGTTAATAATAGTTTATGGACTTCTCTTCCAGGAATTGTCTAAACTTTTTATATATATATCTATTTTATTTATGAAAATTTAAGTTTTATCAAAGAACAAACTTTGCACAGAAACATCAATGAGAGCACTAATAAGGCAAACAGAAGTAAATATATAAGGATAATAAACATATCTGAGGAGTTTTCCTTTCATATATAGTTCAACAAACAGGGGGGAGGAGAAAGGAAAAAGAGATAATAACTGAGTATAGAAGGAAAAAGTACTAGCACAAGCCTGGGCCCAGTCCTATAAATTGAAACAGTACACTAATTTGAAGAAACAATCCTAGACCTTCCACCTGCTCTGGGATAAAGAAAACAAAGATGTATCCGGCTATCTAAGGAGAAAGGATGCATCTAAAGCCTGAGCTTCTTCATGCATTCCAAAAAAACCCTTCCTTCTTTCCTGGGTCATTTTGGCATCATCGGGATAAAGCCTAACCAAAGCACCCAAGAAGTTAACATTCATATCTTGAAAATATTTTTTCATCTATAAAGGAAACAAGTAATATAGATTGCTCCAGAATTTCGCATGCAGAAGATACCAAAATAGCAGTAAGATTCCCAGAGGTCAAAGGAATTTGAGATAAACCAGGTTGATCTGCTCTCAATTTAAAGGGGAGGAAATATATCCGACTGAAGGTAGGCAATTGTTCTGATGGAATCCCTAGAATGTCCATGAAATATTTTCGCAAAGTTGATTGAAGAGATTCTCCAGGAATTCTGGGAAAGTTAGTCAACCTCCAGTTCAAGTGCCGAAACTGATTTTCAACATTTTCCACTCTTCTAGTTAGAAGAAACACTCATGAATAATAGCTGAATTAACTTCTTTAATATCATGGATATCTTTTTCAAAAACTTGAATTTTTCCCAAATGATCCTGAAATATGCACTGATGGTCCTGAGCCATCAGATCCAACCTCCATGAGACAATCTGGACACTTTGCGAATGAGCCATGAGGGACAGAGAGACATTAGCCACCAAATCTCATAAAGCATTGAGTGTTACCACCTCCGGTTTAACAATAGGAAAAATAGTCTAAGAAACAGCTTACTCAGGTCTAAACCTTTTGTAAACCCAGCTATGCTAACTGTCTTAATCTCATCCTCTGGCAATGAATTCCAGAGCTTAATTGTGTGGTTTTTTTCCAATTTGTTTTGAATGTGCTACTTACTAACTTCATAGAGCATCCCCTAGTCTTTGTATATTTTTAAAACATAAATAACCAATTTGCATTTATCTGTTCTATTCCATTCTTTATTTTATAGATCTCTATCATATTCCCCTTCAGCCATCTTTTCTTCAAGCTGAACAGCCCTAACTTCTTTATCCTTTCCTTCTCTGTGCCTTTTCCAATGCAACTATATCTTTTTTTGAGATGTGGCGACCAGAATTGTACACAGTATTCTAGGCATTATGGCATTCTCTGTTTTGTTCTCTATTTCTTTGCTAATAATTCCTATCATTTTGTTTGTTTTTTGACCACCGCTGCACCCTGAACTGAGTATTTCAATGTATTGTCCACGATGACACCCAGATCCTTTTCTTGGGTGATCTCCTAATATGGAACCTAACATCATGTAACTTAGTGTGGGTTACTTTTCCCCTTGTGCATCACTTTGCCCTTGTCCACATTAAATTTCATCTTCCATTTGAATGCCCAGACTTCCAGTCTTGCGAGGTCCTCCTGCAATTTTTCACAATTCGCTTGTGATTTAACTACTCAGAATAATTTTGTGACGTCTGCAAATTTGATCACCTCACTCGCTGTTCTCCTTTCCTGATCAATATATTAAAAAGCACCGGTCCAGCATAGATCCCTGAGGCACTCCAATGTTTTATCCTTTTTCACTGAGAAAACTGACCATTTAGTCCTACTCTCTGTTTCCTATCTTTTAAACAGGTTGAAGTCCACAGTAGGACATTGCCTCCTATTCCTTGACTTTTTAATTTTCTGAGGAGTCTTTCATGAGGGACTTTGTCAAATGCCTTCTGAAAATCCAAATACATCACATCCACTGGCTCACCATTATCCACGTTTATTAACTCCTTCCAAAAAATGTAGCATATTGGTGAGGCAACTTTTCCCTTGTGTAAATCCATATTGGCTGTCACCCATTAAACCATATCTTACTATATGTTCTATGATTTTGTACTTTAGAATAATTTCCATTATTTTTCCCAGCACTGAAGTCAGACTCACCAGTCTATAGTTACATTGGCCACCCTCCAATCTTCGGGTATAATGGATGATTTTAATGATAGGTTATAAATTACTAGTAAAAAATCTGCAATTTCATTTTTTAGGTTTTTTTTTCAGAACTCTGAGATGCATACCATCTGGACAGGACAATTTGCTACTCCTTGGTTTATCAATCTGCCTTTTTAATCTTCCAGCTTTTCTGTGATTTGTTTGTTCTGAATCATCACCACTGAATGTAGTTTTCAGCATGGGCATCTCCCCAGCATCCTCTTCAGTGAACACCGAAGCAAAGAATTCATTTAGTCTTTCTGTGATGGCCTTATCTTCCTTAAGTGCCACTTTAACCCCTCAATCATCTAATGAACCAACCGACTCCCTCACAGGAGTTTGAGTTTTTACCTCTACAGCCAGCTTCTTTTCAAATTCTTTTTTAGCCTACCTTATCAATGTTTTACATCTAACTGGCCAATGCTTATGCTTATTTTTTTCAATTTTCCAATTTTGGGCTTTTGGCTAAATAGTCTCTTTCACCTCACCTTTTAATCATGGCCTTCCTTCAATTTCTTTAATGCGTGGAATACATCTAAATTGGGCTTCCAAGATGGTGTTTTTAAACAATGACCATGCCTGCTGTAAACTTTTAAGGTTCCTACATAATCCCTGCTATTTTCTGAAAGTTATATAGGTGGATGAGTGCCATTGAATACATGTTATATAGCAAGGACGTTGTAGAAGAGCTGAATGTTCCTGTGACATATGCTCCCATGAAACAGAAGGGGCTATGTAGAAGAGCTTAGTGTTCTATGACATAGATTTTGTTCAGTATTTTCTCCATGGACAAGCAGGGCTAAATTCAGCTACACAAGTGAGTGACATTATTGACAGCACCGACGCAGAGCATGTTCTCTCTGAGCTCAGAGACGCAGAAGTCTTTCTGAGCATGTGCGAGTATTCCCATTCATCCACCACCATGTGAGTGTCCTCGGTCTATTGTCTTTTGTTGAAGCAAAACTATGTATTTTTCTCTTGCTTAGGCTCTTGCAGTAGTTGTCAAATGTTTCGATTTTCATTTTCTTCAATAATTTCTTCTTGATTTTTTTTTCTTTATATGAATCTTCTAAAAAAAAAATAAAAATTTTTAAATTAGAACGTCTAGATTTTGTAGAATTAGTTTTCCTCTTCTCTTTCCTCACTTTCTGTTGATCATGTCAGGGAAGGGTCTAATACTGTAGCGTGTAGAACTTGTGAAAGAATCTCCCTTCAGGCGCTTTGCGTTGGAGAATTTGACCTAAAGTGTCTCCTACCCCCTCCTTCAGAAGGAAAAGAATAGAGATCCTCTTGAGGAATCAATACCAAAAAAGAAAGAGAGGTCAGCGTCTTCTCAGCACTGCAGCCGCCATTCTTTAAGTTCCTCTGCTGAATGTAAGAGGGAAAGAAAATGATCCCCATCAGCACCAAGGAGCCCTAAGCATCACTGCAGCGAAAGTCCATGGTCACCGATCGTCTCAGTGCTGAGAACCTAGACAGCAAAGATCTCTGGTGCTGACGCTACACCGCTCGGACGTGCAGAACAAGCACGGAGAAACATTCTCCACCGGTTTTAGCTCCAGAACTGGATACCTCTTCAGTGACCCTTCAGCCTGATGCACCAGAAATTATGGCTGGAGTGTGTTAACAATTATATAAAAAATGATTCCATCAAGTTCCCCTTTACTTACAGAGCCTGTCCTGGAAAAATTCTCTGCTCAACCAGAATCTCAATCTTCTCTATTCTGCCATATCAGAAAGGTCAGGATGTTCAACAGGGGAAAAATAGACCTAAAATATAAAGTTCAGCCATGCCCAGGGCATAAAATGATTCAAGTACCTCATGAATCTATAGCTGTAGAATCTGCATGAAGATGGCAAAAAGCAAAAGTACATTCCAGGGCTCCACTGGAATGAGTGCTGGACGTTATTGGGAAGAAGTTTTTCCAGTCATCAATGCAGAGCCAGCGCAACCCACTGTGCAAGCCGTGTACTTGCACAGGGTGGCATCCTGGCTGGGGTGGTGGTGTGGGGGCCACCTGGGGCCTAAGTTAGTGACCCGCCAGGTGGCCAGAAGAAGGTAATGCCATGGAGCTGCCTAGCGGTTCCCAACCTCATACAGGACCTACCGTTCTACCTTACAAATCTTACAGCAGGAACGTTCAGAGAAAGGCAGTAAACTACCCAGTTGCTGGATCATAACCTGTCTCCCGTTTTCCTTTTATAGGAAAATTAATTGAGCAGGAGGTGGAAAGGCAACTCTCTGAGTTCTTAGAAGATAACAATATTTTGGTAGTTAAGCAAAAACATAGTATAGAGACAGGACTCTTAGTAGTGATTATTAACAGCCTCAAGAGAAATTTGGATCTAGGGAAAGAATGTGCTTTGATCTCATTAGATCTGTCTGCTGCCTTTGACACCACAAATTAACATTAACATGTTTAGAAGATATTGGCACTACAGTCGCCTGGTTCTCTTCCTTCTTATCACACAGAACCCAGCAGGTTTGCTGGAGAAGAAGCTTTTCCCAGGCATGGAAACTGGTAGCTGGATCCCTTGTCTCTCCTATCTTGTTTAACATTTATATGGCTCTGATTGAGTCCTGGGGTCTGTCATAATATTTATGTATTTATTGCTTTCTAAATGCTAATCATTCAGAATCTGTAGTTCACGGGAATCACTGTCTGCAGAAAATTGAGTACTGGCTGTCTCGCAACAAACTAAAGCCGAATCACAGAGAGAACTCTTATGATTAAAGCAGCCCCCATTGTCAGTCCCTAACGTCAGATAGGCTCTTACTCTATTTCTCTGAGTACTGAAGTTAACATTCTTGTGGTATGATATGACGTTTCGCTAACGATAGGATATTTAGTAATGTGGTGAAAACTTGTTTCTTTCAGCTGTGGAATATTCGGTATCTTTGTTCCCATCTAGACAGAGATAATCTTCGGACTTTAGTACCGACACCTGTCACAATACACATTGATTACTGTAACTCTTTGTTAGTTTGTCTTCCTAAATTTCAAATTTGGAGGCTTCAGATGATCCAAAAATACAACTGCCTACTTGATTGCTAACGTTAAGGTCCATAACCACATCTAGGCAGTGCTGCTCAAGGCCCTTCATTGGTTAGCCGTTGCTTACAGAATTGAATTTGTTACTGAGTGTACTTTTTTGCATTCTCTGTGACTGTGCTCCTTAGTACCTCACAGATATTTCCTATTAGCCTAGCTGTGTCCTCCATTCCTCACAACAAGCTTTACTTAAGATTTCAAATATAAGATTAGTTGAAACAAAGCAAAGAGCCTTCTCAAGTGCTGATCCTATTTTGTGGAATACTGTCTTTGAGTCTTAGATTAGCTGATGATTTGAAACTTGGCTTTTCTCAAAGACCTTTCTATAATTTTATCGAGGGCAATATTCAAAACTAAACATTTAATTGGCTAACTGGGAGTTGGTTAGCTAACAGGCAATTAGATGGATAACTTATAGCTTTGAAAATTGACCTCATTATGTTTTGTCAACCTTGTTGTCTTGTTTTGTTAATAGTGTTTATGCATTGTTGTTCACCAACTTGTCGCTCCATGGGAAGAGGCAGTTTATAAATCTTAAATAAATAAAAAAAATAAAACCATCTGCTCAAAGAAGAAATCAACCACAAAGCTTCAGAAGGCAGTACTATTACCCTAAGAGAAGATACCACCTTTTACATATTAAAGGCAATGTAGACATTAACAGCAACAAACCAGACTCCAGACAAGCTTATGTAGAGGTCCTCACAAAAGTCAGGACCTAATTTGTGACTATAATTCCCTTCATCTTCACTTCCCTTGATGCTCTCCTAGTAGTGATAAAGGTTTCAATTTTTTCACCCTCAATGGTTTCTCATCACTACAGACCATTGGGTTTTCAAAATAGTTTGCAGGTGATATTACCTAAATATTCAAGCTCTGCCCCTTAGTCAACTCCACTTCACCCTGATCCAGTCTCACCAGACCAACTCTAAATTTGGAACGAACGGATCTCCCTATTAGCAGTACTTGCTATAGAACCAATTCTGATCACAGAACGAGACAAGGTGTTTTTACTTGAGATGTTTTCTTATCCACAAATATTGTTTGTTTGTTTTCTTGCCCTATTCTGACCTCAAGAACCTAAAGAAATACCTGAAAAGAGAATAATTCAAGATGAATTCACTCAGCACCATCCTTCCTCATCTGGAAGTTGACAGTTGGCTAACATTCTTAGATTTGAAGAATGCTTACACACACATCCCCATTCACACCAATCACAGGCAATATCTATGAGCATTATCAATACCACATCCTTCCATTTGATCTAGCAGCGGCTCTAAGGATATTTACGAAGGGGCAGATTTTCAAAGGGGTACGCGCAGGCTGCCGATTTTGCGCAGCCTTGCATGCGCCGACCCCGGCGTACTTTCTTAGAATCTGCCCCCAAATGTTTTGCAGGTGAAGCTGTCCATGGCAAAAGAAATAATGTCTTAGTTTTTCTGAGGTCCATATTTAAACATAGCTGGCTAAGTAAGTTGGCTGGTTAAGACTTATCTGGCTAACTGAGCTGAAATATTCAGTGGTGCAACCATGCTATTGAATCTACCTGGATAAGTTCAAAGTTAGCCAGATAAGACAACTGGCTACCTTTATACTTGCTCATTAGCAGGTGTAAAGTTAGTCGGATACCTTAGCTGGATAAGTTTGAATATCATTACTTATCTGGCTAAGGCCTGGATTTTCTAAGGGCACAGACCTTAGAGAATCCGGCGGTAATGGGGGGCACCATCGTAAAAGGTGGTGCTATTGGGCACGCTACTGGCAGCGAAAAGGGTTCTTATCTTTTCTCCGCCAGCGAAGTTTCTGCCGCGTCCGCCCTGACGCCGCCGCGACTCCTCCTCTTCCGGGGCTGACTCCACCCCGACCTAGCTATCGCACGTGAAAAGTCCTGTGCGATGTGCTACAAAAATGACCCCCTAAGTTAGCTGGCTAAGTAGCTCCTCCTACTTACGCCCATGGATTGCCTCTATTTTAATTATCTAGATTTTAAACAGGTAATAACTTATTCAGCTAAAATATAGTTGGATAAGAGGCTGAATATGCCAAATTTGCCATTTAGATGGATACATTTGTTAACCATCTTCCTAGATCTGAAAAGAAGCAAAGCTAACCACATGCTATATACTTCATCACCACCTCTTGCTGGGATTTGTAGTGAACTTCTAAAAATCCTATCTGACGCTGACGTGTCAATTGGTCTTTATAGGAGTATACTTGAATCCCAAAAGGGAAAGGCTTTTCTTCCCCTTCAAAGGATGAACACCCTATCCTGCATAGCGCATGCTTTGTCCAGCCAGTCATCAGTAACAGCTATGTGGCTGTCATAGTCCATGATATACCCTTTGCACATCTGCAGATGAGGGAAGCAGAGCACCTGAAGCTTTGTTGGAACCAACATTTGCAGCCATTTTCTCACAGGATGCATTTCTGCAAACTTCACTCGTTCATTGACGTGGTGGACTGTAACATCAGATCTCCTTTCTGGCCAATCCTTTCACGTTCCACAGATTCAGCAAGTACTAACTACAGATACCGCAATCCAGGGCTGGGGAGCCCATCTCAACGCTGTTTGCTGTTTAGGGTCTTGGAGCTTCCAGGAACAAAACGTCATGTTAATCTTTTAGCGTTAAGTACCCTGTTCAAAACTTTCCTAAGGTTTGAGCTGTGGTTAAAAGCAACAGCAGTTCAGATCTAAGTGGACAATCAGGTAGAAGTGTGCTCCATAAACAAGGAAGAACAGAGTCCTCAAACCTAATCAAAGAAACATGTAACATTTGGAAACATGTAACATGTAACATCCAAGCGCCATTCATTTCCCAGACAAGGGCAATGCCTTAGCAAACTCACTGGATTGTTGTCTTCAACCTCAAGAATGGTCTCTCCACCCCAGCACAGTATAGTTACTCTTTCAAATCTGTAGGGGACGCTGCAGTTGGATTTCTTTGTAGCTCCATTCAACCACAAACTCCCTTTCTGCTGTTCAAAAGGGATGGACCCAAAAAACAAAGCAGAAGCTGATCAATAATGCTGGATAGGGCAAGTTCGAATAAAGAATCCTTTGGTACACCAATCCTTTTTGTTTTTTTGCTGCTCAAAAGGACCAGCACCCAACACTCCCTGTTGGATGCTTTTTTCGATTCCATGGAACTAAGATCTACTATATGCTCTTTCACTTGGATAAGTTCTTGGAGGAGAAGTCCATTAATGGCTATTAATCAATTTTACTTAGGGAATAGCCACTGCTATTAATTGCATTAGTAGCATGGGATCTTCTTAATGTTTGGGTAATTGCCAGGTTCTTGTGGCCTGGTTTTGGCCTCTGTTGGAAACAGGATGCTGGGCTTGATGGACCCTTGGTCTGACCCAGCATGACAATTTCTTATGTTCTTATGTTCTTGTTCTCATTTCCAAAACAGTTTTCCAGTTAAGAAAAGACAAAGGGGAGGTGATTCTGATAGCCTCCCTTGGGCCACATCAAATATGGTTTCTGTGGCTTCAGAAACTTGCTATGGATCAACCAGTATGTCTTCAAATATTCCAAATCTCTTAACTGAGTTCTATGGGTCATTTCACCCTAACCTTCAGTCTATAGCCACTCACGACATGGACATTGAAAGCAAAATAGTGCAAGTAATGCCTTTACCCTGTGAAGTGGAAGCAGTAATATTAGTGGTGAAAAGACCTTCTCCCAGATGCTCCTACAATCTTAAATGGAAAAGGTTTTCCATTTGGTGCAGAGAAAGTAGTTTTGGCCAGGTAAGTTCGTAGAAACCCTCACCGTCCTTTCACTTGCAGGATTGTAATTTTCCATAATCGGCAAGAAAGGCTAAAATTTATAGTAATCCTCAGCTTGGGAAACCCTATTTGTGTGGCTTAGTTTAGTCCTGCTTGTCCATGGAGAAAGCGAATTTGCTCCCCTGTAACAGGTGTTTTCCATAGACAGCAGGACAAGTCAGGCACATAGTCCCACCCTCCTCTCCATAGAGCTGAGGCTTTGCATGCTGAGAGAGAGCTCTGGGAGAGCACATTCTGCACCGGTGCCGTCAGTGACAACACCCACATGTGGGTCTGTCTTGTCCTGCTGCCTATGGCGAACACCTGTTATAGATAAGCAACCACAGTAAAGAAGGTGGGGATTGGGAACCTACTGCCAGACACCTATGCTATATGAGCAACAGGAAACTGGCAGCACGGCATTCAAGAATAATGAAAGCCTTTTGCAGGCGGGATCCTCCCCAGGAATGGGAGATGCTGAAGGTAGCTTTCCTTTGCGCAGTGAGACTAGCGGAGCCTAAGGCCTGCAGGTACAGGTGAGACACGAGTAAAAGGAGATCCCCTTCCTCAGGCGAAGTGCTTAGAGTGGATATTTGCAGGTCACGATTTCCCTGCTTTGAGGCTTTTTTTTATACTCCTGTTTGTTACCAGAAAATGTTTGTCAATTCAAGTGCACCAAGAAAATACACTAGGGGGAAAGCTAGAGCAAAGTTCCAGCCTGCCTGTCGGTGTTTCTTTATTTTCCTAGACAGGATGCAAAAATAAACATAGGGCAATAATCAAAGGCATTTTCACAGGTAAAAATATGCACATTTGTCAACAGCGCATGCACTTTTATTTAATATGTCTTTAGTGAATTTTCAGTATTAATCATCAAGAACACTTGACATAAGAAATACAGAAATAAATAGTCGCGACATATAATTTAAATATGTGGTCCCAAGGGAAAATAGAACAGAAATTAGGCCTCCACTGAGGGTAAGCATAATCTTCTTTATATGAGGAAGACCAATCGCTATACTCAAGAGAACTCATAAGATTCCCCAGAAACCTGGGCAGACAACTCTCGATCGCAGAAATACTTCAAGCTGTTTCAGGTCAAAGAACAAAAACCTGTCATTCCTGAATATTTTCAAGGAAATCACAACATAAAACTAGAACCTAAAGCAATCACTCTCTCTCTCTCTAAAGGTCAGAAAAAAAAATCTTATTTTGTGTATGAGAGAATTTTTTTAAAGTCCGTTCTCTCTCCAGTTCCAAAACATAAACTACCAAAAGTGCAGCTCTGGAACCGACTTTGGAATCTTGCAGAAAATTTGACAAATCTAATTCTCCAGCCTCCTCATCCCTCACTATATTCTCCACACGGGAGTCCAATATAGTAGGAAGAAAGGACTCGGATGGGGTCTGTAACAAATCAGTATAATATATTTTAAGAAGTTCTAAGGGGGAGATTAAAGGAGATCGAGGAAAGTTAATAAATCTCAAATTAAGTCTCCTTACATAATTCTCATAATTTTCCATTCTACGATGGGAGTACTCCTTGTCCTTAATTAAAGCCAGATTACTCTCCCAGAGCTCCTTAATACATCCTGACATTTCTCGAATTTTATCACATTCAATATGTTTTTGAGAGTGGGAGGAAACAGTTACAGAAAGATCATTACTTGAAGACAAAGCATAATCAATTCTAGAAGTAAGAGAGCTCTGTTAATCCTACCATTGCTGCTCGTAAAGTTTCAAGGGTGATAAAAAGGGGGTCTAACAGGAGGAGAGGCAGCAGAGCTCTTTATAGAGGTACTGGGAGTAGAGGTTTCAACTGTTCCCAATGTTACCACGGCTACAGGTGTAGTTATTTCCTGCGTTAAAACTGTGCGATATGGCTTTGCCCCAAACTATTCCCCCTTTTCGAAATTAGCATCGCACCATGCGTTATGGTGCTTTTTGCGTGCATTATGGTGTTTTCGCATGCGAAAACGCCATAAAGCAATTTGATAAATGACCCCATATAATGTTATGATATCCATAATATATACTCCCCATAACAAATGCAACCAGGAAGCCATTGAGGGAGCTGTAGATGATTTCCCGTGGCAGGCTGTGTTATGCTTTGCAGCTACCACCATATGGATGACTAGTTTAACCCTGCCTCTTGTGGTGGGTAATATTCCCTCAGATGGTAGACCAAGATGGTGGATAAGAAGGATAACAGTAGGATCTAAAGGTGACTAGATCCCAGAAATATCACAGATCCAAGAGATAATTTCATACTAATATATCTGGATAACTGAGCATGTCCAGCAAATGTGAAAAAATGAACCTTTCTTTCCACAAACCCGCAAACATCTATCATGAGGAAGGCAACCCATTTTAGATAATCTATCAGATGTGTAGACCAGTGATATAACAATTTGTAATCTATAGGAGAGAGTGAGGTGGGAATCAGTCAAGGAGTTATAAGCCACAAGCAGAGAATCATAGAAATCTTTTATTGGAAACTGAGCAGTCCATGGATAACAAGCAAATTCAAATAAGTGTTGGTCCCCCGACATGTCCGTGTTTCGCTTACAAGCTGCTTTGGGAGGGACAGGAACTGCAACATTAAATCAGAAAATCGAAGGTTCAACCCAATCGTAGATATTTATTTATTTTAAAATCTTGTAGCTTGCAAAATCCTTCATCGTTCAATGTGAATACCAAAAATTTACATATATTAAAACATACAATCATACAATATATCATCATACTTTAAAACAACATAAAAACTCTTCTATAAACATGCAATGCACCCGCACTTCCTCAGCTACCACTGCAAATCTAGGTTAACCCTCTTGATATGCTTGCATAAACAAATAAGTTCTCAGCTTCTTAAGAAAGGTTTTATAATTTTGTTCAAGTCTTAATTCAAGTGGAATCTTATTCCACTGTCCTAATCCTGTGATTGAAAATGCCTTAGAACATATATACTCTAATTTAAAATCCTTACTTGTAGGGCCAAGCAATAGCTTTTGTGTTTGTGAACGCAAAATGTGGTTCGGCATTTACTCAGACACTTCCAGACGAACAAAAACCTTCATCATCTACCATCTTATGTACTAAGGTCAGCAGCTTAAACTGAGCCCTTTTTTCAATGGGTAGCCAATGACTTACCTTCATATAGGGTTTTACGCTCACGCCCCACTGTGATTTAAAGATCGTTCTAACCGCCACATTCATCACTAAGTGCAGTGCTTTTAGCAGATACTTGGGTAATCCCACATCAAGTAGACTGCAGTAATGTACTGCACTTAAAACCAAGGCCTGAAGAACTAATCGGAAATCCAGTGGCTACAAATAATTTTGCAATGGTTTCACTACATATAATTTATAGAAAGCGGCTTTTGACACATTCCTAATATGATTTGTAAGGGAAAGTTTCCCCTCTATTATAACTCCTAGACTTCTTACTAGTTCAAGCATATGGTTACTCTGCTGCCCTACAGTGATTTCTAAATCCCTCAGTTGGCCTGATTGCCCTAACCTAAAATGCTAGTCTTATTTTCATTTAATAATAAGTAATTGGTAACAAACCACTCCTTAATGGCCTTGTAATATAAAAAAAAAAAAATATATATATATATATTGTTCAGGGAATGCTCCTGGATGTGTGTAAGGAATAAAAAATTACATATCATCTGCATGTATTTTATATACTATTCCAAGACTTCTCATTAGTTCTCCCAATGGTTGTAAACAAAATATTAAAAAGAGAAGCAGAGATACATCCGAAGATAACTACAACCAACAAACCACCCATCAGAGCCCACATAACTGAAAAGACATACCTGCACAGAGAGTAAACTGCAGCAGTGGTAACACCTAACGTCAAAGCTAAAGTAATTACAAAAACAGTGCCATAAAGGTCACATGATCGCACAGAACCAATGGCAAGGAAGTAAGCAAGGAGGCGGGGCCAAGGAGTGGAGAATAAAAAGGAAGTGACAGAAAGAAACCAGAAGGATAAAAGAAAAAAAAAAGAGGGTGGGGAAGGAAAGAAGGGGGGATAATGGGAGGAAGAGGAGAGAGGGAATAATTAATTGAACAAAACAACCTCTACAAAGAGAGGCCAGCTGTCAACATTGTGAAAAAAACACATTGATTGCATACAAACGCTTTTCCATGAAGACAATATACAGACACAGTGCAGGAATACACATTTATAAAATATTAAATGTTAAATCTGTACAGAATAAATGTATGCCACTAGCAATCAATAGCCCTCTTTGAGAAAAAATAAGCAGAGAGGGTTAAAGAAAAGCTGATCAAGTGAAAATGGCTCTATTTAGACAAAAAAAAGCAAGGTTAAAAGAAAGGAGACCATTCGGACTTTTGGTTCAGGCCATGGGGATGTAGAGAATTGAGGGTGAAAATACAGCGCTGTTCATACTTTAGGAATTAACCTGTTAAAATCCCTGCCTCTTGTGAGACGAGGTACCAAATCAATAACAAAAAGTATCTGGTTTGTCACATTATGGCCTTCCTGTTGCCAGTGTGATATCAATGGAGCTTTGTCCCGACCTCTGCAAAGGCAACTGCAATGCTTGAGGATTCGCATCCACACCTTCTGCATAGTTTTGCTTTCGTACAGTAGGGAGCATGGGCAAGACACTATGTAGACGGCCCCCGCCGAATCACAATAGGATGAAAAACTGAGGCAAAAAGTCCAGGGGGCAAGCATGGTCTATGTCCGGAGGGTACACTGTGGGTATTCGGGGGCGTAATTCTGAGAAGACTAAAATGTCTCTTAACTTACAACCTCTGTGAAATGCAAAGCACAGAGACGAAGCAAAGACGGAGCGAAGGGACAGGATATTCCAGTGTTGTGTAATGATCGCACAAATCGAACCAACCCATCCCAAAAATGGAAGCAAACAGCTGAGGATGTTTAAATCAGTGCGGGCTGGTGGAAAGGATAAAAAAGCTCGGTTAAAAGCCTTCCTAACAATCTGAGGATAGCCTCTGTCTAGGAACTGATGGCACATTGTAGCAGATTGTGTAATGTACTCGGAGTGGGTGGAGCGGAGGCGGCAGATCCTCAAAACTGTCCAGGCAGAATGTTATTCGAGTATACGTGGATGATGGCTGGCGTACAAGAGCAGCAAGTTCTTATCTATGGATTTCCGAAAAATTAATGTGGCCAAGGCACCCTCCTTCACCGAGACTAATACAGTATGTCCAGGAAAGTAATCTGGGTGCTATCTATGCTATACATGAACCTTAGATTGGGATTGTGTATTCGGCCAAAAGAAAAAACTGAATACCTGTACCTAACCAGATGATAAGTATATTTTCGATGAAACATAACTACGTCAAAATCTTTGGCTTATAAGGAGAATCTTAAAAGATAGCAGGATTCAAAATTTGAAACATATAGGCAAGCAAGGTCAGGGCCCTTTGTTTGTTGGGGAAAAACAATTTTCAAAAAGAAAACGTTTCTGGTGAGGACTAGTCTGATGAGTCTAATCAGGAACTCAGTGGGAATCCTATAATCAGGGGGACATTATTCCAATTTGATGGCAGCTTCCTGAGGTATATTTGAATATAGGGACTCTTTTATGTCCAAGGTGACTAGAAGGAAGGGTTCAGCAGGTAACTCAATTATATCCAAGATGGTTATAAAATGGCTTGAGTCTCATACATATGAGGGTGCAAGCAGTATGAGAGGCGGTAGAAATTTGTCCATGAACCTAGAGAGAAGTTCAAGTAATGAGCCTATGCCAGCTACAATGGGGCGACTGGGTGTATTTCTTAAAGATTTGTGCTCTTTTGGTAAAATATAGAAAATAGGAGTGTCAGGGTGTTTTTCAATCAGAAAATCAACCTCTTTCAGTGTTAAAAAAAAAATTGATCTGTTAACCCAGATTATGCTAGGCTTATGATTTCTGCTTGTAGATCTGGCGTTTGGTCCAAAGGGAGTTCTTGGTAAAAGCACCAATTTATGAGTTGTCGATATATCTCTGTTCGGTGTTGGGTACGGTCCATGATGACAATCCCACCGCCCTTGTCTACAGGTTTGATGATAGGTCTGATGAGAGAGTTAAGATTGCTGCAGGGTCCTCATGGGCGATGTTATGATATTGTCTAAGAGGAAGTCTCTCACACTGCACTACATCCTGTGTAACAAGTCTCTCAAAAGTGTAAATCAAGGGGTTGGAGGGACCCGGTGAGATCTATTTTGAAGGTCGAGTGATGATGGCTTGATCCAGAAAGGCTGTTTGCTGTGTAAAAAAGCAAATCCTTCATCACTCGACCTTCAAAATGAAACCCCCCCCGGTCCCTCCGGCCCAGTCGCCCCATTGCAGCTAGCATAGACTCATTACTTGAACTTCCACCCGTCTGCAAAAAACACTATGTTAAAAGAGGAATTGCAAAAACCTACCAGCCTGCCAGAGAGAGAGAGAGAACCAGAAGGGCAAGAGCAGGCACAGCGGAATGCAAGAAAAGAGAATGAAACTCAGGTGAATGAATCTGACTGAGATGCAAGAGAGCTCATGGTGGAGTATGGCCTAATGGAAACAGCATAGACTGGCCTCAGGAAAACAGCATGGAGTGGCCAGACGGAGGCGCTGCAGAGTACTCAGAAGCGACCACTGCAGAATGGCCAGAGAGCAGCGCGGCAGATGAAGACGGTGCAGAGGAGTCAGAAGACCCCATGGAAAAAGTAGAAAGAAGACTGGTGTAGAGCAAATGGAAGAGACCCTACCATAGTGGCACCCAGAGGAAGTCCAGAGAGTCTTGGTGAAGGAGGATTGGAACTCAAATGGACTCGTGTTAAAGACTTTGGGTGGACACTAGGCAAAGGGAGCAGTGGATAGTTGTGGTATTTGGGGAGTAGTTAAGGTTAACCCTAAAGAGGGGGAGAGCATGACCCTATAACCCCTACCCAGAGTTTAGGTGGTGGGAGGCCAGAAGAGGTACTTACTTCCCTGGATGGATACAGGGTGAGTAGTAGCATACTTTGAGCTGAGGAAGCGGTTATGTAAAAGAGTGGCCCTACTACCCTTCCTTAACCTGTGCTGGACCAGGCCAGATGCCTCATCCACCTTAAAACCCATAGGGGCGAAGCAATAAGATGCACATTGAGAATTCGTTTTTCTAACGTGCACGCAGCCACATCCCCTCAGTGCCCGATGCGGTATTTAAATGAGGGGCTGTGTAAAAAAGGTCGCGCTGGGGAGAATAGTGCATCCCTAGCGCTCAAATGCATTGGGTGCTCACAATGGCAATGGGACCAAAGTGCATTCAATTCACAAAATCCATCCTGGTGAAAGGGAATGGAGCATGGACATCCAGCATGGACTCGCCATGCACATCTCACTGCCACTTCCTTGAGCTGGGTAATACTGGGGCCTCCACTTCAGAGTGAGGGGCGCGGCTCTCATAAATTTCTGGCAGCATTCGTCATTTGGGTGCTCTTATTAAAATGCTGTGCATCTCCACTTGGTCGCATAGAAATAAGGGTCAACAAACAAGTTGGAGGTCATCCTTTTTTTCACTGGACTCACTAGTAGTGTTGAAGAGCTCTGCTTCTTTCATCCGGTCAGTGGAAAAGTATTCTGGATAGAAGTGAGGTGGGATTTCTATCTCTCATCATTTCTCTGCATTATAAACAAATTAACAAAGGAGTTAAGAGAATTCTTCAGTGGAAAATTTGGCAGCTTATGTTCCCAGAAGTGAGGCATTTCCTGTCCACTCTGGCGTATCCCTTTCACACTGCAAAAATGATGACTCACCAGAGAGCATGAGCCTGGAGCTTCTCTGGTTAAAATTGAGATGAAAGAAAGCAATTGAATTCACCTGTCTGAAACAGCGTTCCTTCCAAATTGCATTCTAACAGACTGCCGGGTTTAAAAAATTAATACTTTTTTTTATCAAAATGCAGTGGACTTCTGTGCCAATTCCAGAGAAAACATGACCTCTTAGGATTTTATAGACCTTCTCTTCCTTAGCATTTTTTTGTAATAGCAAATTTATTCCATTATTATGCAAGAATAGAAACTGTGCCTACGGCTTTGTAAGGTTGGAAAGTTAGAGATGCCTGTTAATTCACTTCCCCTACTCGCCCAATCTTGAGTTAATTACATAATGCGATGGTTTCAGCTTTAGCTAATAAACGGAGACTGTTTCCAGCTCTCCTTGATGGCTCGTGTAATTTTAAATGTACCCAGAGGCACGAATCACGCATCATGTGGGTCTTTTTCCTTTTTTTTTTGGTGAAACATGTATGAAAGAATTTTCGGGAGGGTATCATTTCCCTATGACTTTATTATTTTCCTAGTCCATTCATTTATTTCTTTTTGGCCCTCTTATGAATCCTGGGTTCTCAGATGAATCGGACCCTGACTCTATGTTACGGAGGGAGTATGTCTGAAGTCTAGGTGGTATGACTCCCCTCCCCCTTGTAGTAATACCTCCTTCCTTTAGCAATCCGCTGGCCATGAGGCGCAGACCCTGTCTTCCTCCTCTGCCTAACAGAAGCTCACCCCTGGCTTCTGCTAGGTGCCACTGTCAAAGAGGACTCTAAGATTGAAATGACAAAAATCTTGAGGACCAAGCCATGTCCTTGCAGTGCTGCCAGTCTGAGAAATAGGGAACCTAGGCTACAACTGGAATCCCAATTTTTCTGCACAGCTACTGGGTCATCAGGTTTGACACCCATTATACACTTTCGGTAGAGAAATAAGACTGGCCAGGTTGCGAGACTCCTCTAGCTGCTCACTTTATTGATTTATCTAATAGAGGAGCTTGTCCTTTGTATTAACTGGGGATGCTGCCTCTCTGTCCACAGCCTTTCTAGTGAAAGCATCGGAGCTCAAATGCCAGCCACAGTGGTAAAATGGTTGCCAGAGGCAATGGCTTGAATGGTTAGTTAATGTTCTGCAAGAAAACAGAAGAACAAGGCCCTAGCTAAAGCTGGCATAACACTGGAAAAATGGCCTTATTGTAGTCCTCCTGCCAGTGATGCAGCACACACTTTAAGTTGTGGTATTTAACTACACTTTTGTTTCTGACCCTTTTGAAAGCAGAGCGTTTGGTGACACAGCCTGTGTTCCTCTTTGAAAACAATGGAAAGTCTTTGGATGGCATCTTGGGTTCTGTTTTCCATCACTGAAGCATTTTAAACAATAAATTGTCTTGGGGGAGGGTGGGGAGTGATTGCAAGGCTGGTTTCAATGAACTTGGAATGTTCTGGGTAGCGAGGAAGCGCCCGTCTGCCTGTTTTCACTGTCACAGAACTGAAATTCTGATACTTCTCTTGCGTGTTGAGTTTGTTTGTCTGGGTGTCCCACATCTGGTTTACATCCTATCGGACTATCAGCAATCTGCATCTCCCCAGCTCGCATCTCATCCAATCCACCCTCCGCCCAACCCAGCTCAATATAATCCAGAGCATCCTGCTTGCAGAAGACACCCACCACCCTTCATCCATCTGAGCCCCAACCTCCACATCCCACAATTTCTGCACTTCACTGCCTTCTCCCCAGTCCACCACTCATATGTCCTCCCCCCCCCCCCACTGCATGCAGGCCATCCATTTCCTTATCTTTTCTAGTCAGATCCTCCCACATCTTCCAGCTTCTCGGATCGTGCAGCCTTTTTTCCCCATTGGGTATCTTGTTTTACTCATTATAAAACACCAGTAGCATTCAGCCAGTCAGGGGGCTTGGTTTACTGACATCTCCCACCTCATCTCTAATATAAGATATGCCACGGTGAGTCAGACCAAAGTACATTCAGCCCAACATCCTGCCTCTGACCATGGCCAATCCAGATCACACGTACTCAGCAGATCCCAAAAAGGAGATCCACTTCTTGTTGCATTTCCAATTCTACATGACTAATAATGGTTTATGGACTTTTCCTCCAGGAGCGTATCCAAACCCCTTTTAAATCCGTGTGTGTTACATGCAACAAATTCTACATCTTGATTGCATATTGAGTGAAAATCTGTTTTAACTAATTTGTTTTAAATCTGCTACCTTTTCAGGGAATGTTCCCTAGTCTTAGTACAGTTTGAAAGCGAAACAGTCACCTGTTCCATTCCACTCATGATTTTATAAACCTCTATCCCCTCTCAGTTGTTTCTTCACCAAGCTAAATAACCCTAATTTGTTTAATCTTTCTTCACAGGGGAGTCATTCCATTCCCTTTATTTTTGTTGCCCTTTTCTGTACGTTTTCTAGTTCCACTATATCTTTTTTTGAGATGGGACAACCTGAGCTGCACACAGTACTCAATGTATGGTCACATCATGGATTAACAGAAAGGCATTGCGATATTCTCCATTCTATTCTCCATTCCCTTCTGAATAATTCCAAACATTCTGTTTGCTTTTTAAACCAACACACGCACTAGCTGATAACTTCAGCTTATTGTCCACAATGACTTCCAGACCCTTTTCCTGGGTAGGTACTCCTAATTCAGAACCAAGCATTGTGTACCTATACGTAGGATTCTTTTTCCCTATGTAGATCAATTTGCACTTGTCCACATTAATTTTCATCTGCCATTTACATGGCCAGTCTGCAGTTTCTCATAATCTGCTCATATTTTAACAACTTTGAATAATTTTATGTCATTGCAGATTTGATCACCTCACTTGTTGCTCTCTTTTCTAGATCATTTACGGAAATGTTAAACAGCACTAATTCCAGTACGATTATTGGGGCGTGCGATTATCTTTCTTTCTCCATTAGGTAAACTGAGCATTAAGTCCTAATCCGTTTCCTATTTTTTAACCAATTACCAAGCCACAATAGGACATTGCCTTCTTTCCCATTGCTTTTTAATTTCCTGAGGAGTCTCTAATGAAAGACTTTGTCAAATGCCTTCTGAAAATGCAGATATATTATATCATCCTTATCCGCATGTTTGCTAGCAACTTCAAAAAAATCTAATAGATTTGAAAGGCAAGACATACCTTTGCTAAATCCATGTTAACTCATCCCCATTATGTCATGCCTGTCCATTTGGACATTCATTTTGTTTTTAAGAATAGCTTCTACCATTTTGTCTGGCATTGACATCAGGCTCACTGGTCTATGGTTTCCTGGATCACCCCTGGAACCCTTTTAAAAATTTGTAATTACATTGGCCACTCTCCAGGCTTCTGTGGCTATCCTTAAGGATAGGCTATAGGTTACTAGTAGCAGGCATGTAATTTCACATTTTAGCTCTTTCAGAATGCTAGGGTGAATGCCATCCAGTCCTGGTAATATTACTCTTTAGTTTGTCAATTTGCTCTATTACATCTTCCATTTTCACACTGATTTACTTCATTTCTTCTGAATCATCACCATCAAAGTATGTTTCCAGTCTGGGTATCTCCCCAGTAGCCTCCTCAGTAAAGAATGACCTCCCTGAGTGAATATATCACCCTTTGGTCATCTAGTGGTCCAACTGACTCCTTCATAGGCTTCATGCTTTGAATGTATATGAAAAAATTTTATTAGGCTCGGATACCAAGATGGCCACCCTGTGAGAAATATCAGAAGAGCCCTCTCCTGCGTCGGACTTGTTCTACTGGTATAATTTTATATTACCCTTTTCTATTGTGCCACACACAAAACGTAATGCTAAGATAAGGGAGAATATCAATAGCTCTCCCTTGTTGGATCCCCAGCAGCTGCGGATTGAGGGTTTCTTTACTGCAATGCTGACTTCTACTCCGGTTGTGATGGCTGTTGTGGGTTTCGCCGGGGATCAGATGCCAGTCCCACTGGCCAAGAAAATCTCTCTAAGCCTCGGAGCACTGAACACTCATTCTCTTCCTAACCAGTTACAACTGGAACATTCGGAACTTCTGACAGCTCCCCTCATGGTAAGTCCAGGAATCCCAGTGCTAGAGCGGATAGCTGCAGAAAAGATTGGGAGAACCTTTTCCTTCTGCTGCGACAGAGGACTTGGTTCTTGCTGGTGAGGAATGCTCCCCTTTTGTGGGTGTTCCTGGAGTGATGAGTCCCCTGATTTGGGCTTCAACACTGGCCCCACTTGGAAATGGGGGAGAGGATACTGCACAAAGTTCTGGTGGTGTGGTGCAGGTTAACCAGGTTATGAAACCGGTGTTGCTTAAACCTGCTGTAATAACATTGGATGTGGTGTGGAATACCTTGGTTTCCCTTGAAGTCTCTATTTCTTTATTAACTCAAATAAGTTTGGACACCAACCATCAAATCTTGGCTATTGAAAAACAAGCCTCTACTTATAAAGCCAAAATGGAAGTGTTGGACTCACGAATTGCCTCAGTTGAAAACATTCAATCTGGTTTAGTTCAATCTGACTTGATTTACTCAAAGAAGCTTGAAAATATTGAAAATTCTTTGAGAAGCCTTAATCTTAGAGTTCTCAATCTTAGATTTCTCCTCTAGAACTTTTTAAGAACTATAACTCTCAAGTTCTTAAGATTCCTGCTGCGGCTATGCCTGATATTACCAAGGCATATTATTTATCACAAAGTGAAGATGCAGCTGATGAAAATCAGCAACAAGATTTATTGTCACCAGATTTGACGACTATTCTTGAAACATCACAAGAGATGGAGATTACCAAAAGTGGGACACTGTTGGCATCTTTTACCTTTTTATCTGATAGAAACACTGTATTTAGGGGTTTTTTTCTTCGTAATAGATTACTTAAATTTTATGGTCAGAAAGTGTGGATTTACCCCGATATTACCAGAGTGAACCAAGATCGTAGGAAAAGATTTCTGATATGAGATCTGAGGCTTTGTTAAAGGGAGCTCAGTTTACTTTGCGTTATCCTTGTAAGTGTTTGATAAATCTTCTCAGTGTTAAGCATGTATTCTTTGAACCTTCACAATTTAGGATGTTCCTGGATTCACACACCTAGAAGTTTCTCTCTATAGAGTCGGCTAATTTGATTTACAGCAGCGTTTGCCTTCTCATTATTTCTTTTTCTTTCATTATTCATGGATATTGAATTTGCTTTTTTTCCTTTTATCAGAAGATTGTGTGAAAGTATTAATTATTTGCTTTAAGCTTTATTTTCTGCTTTAGCTCTTACTTCGTTTCACAATCTGTATTTCTGGTACAAGGGATTCTTGTGTTAATATGTAAATCTTGAAAAAATAAAATAAAACAAAATTATTAGTAGTTTTTGCTTTATAAATTCCCTGCACAGTATTGCCATACATACTGGAATGAAGAAAGGCTAAAGAGGACTCTTCAGCTTAGAGGAGAGAAGACTGAGAAGAGAGATAAGTTTGTAAAATCATTAGTGGTGTGGAACAAGGAAATAAGGAATGGACTAAAGGCACTCAAATGCTTATTTGATAAGTAGCATATGTAAAATAAATATAGGAATGTATTCTTTTTCAGGCAACACACAATTAAGCTATGGGATTTGTCACTGGAGGACGTGTTCAGGGTCAGTAGTATAGCCGGGTTTAAAATAAAAAAAAAAAAAAAGGTTTGGTCAAGTTTCGAAAGGACAGGTCCACTCACAGCCATTACCCAAGTAGGCTTGGGGAGTGCCACCTGCTGGGAAAGGATCTCTCCATTTGGATCTCTTGGGTACTTTTATTCCAAGTGACCTGGGGATGTTCTTGGAGGAAGAACTAGAAGACTGGGAGAAAATGGGTGAGGTGGAACAACAGTGGGCCAAATTAAAAGGAGCCATGGCCAGTGCAAGATTATTTGGTGCCCTGGGCGAAGCTACGGTCATGCACCCCTCACCCCCAGCTTAGCTATGGCCAGCAGCTCCAGCACAGCGCTCCCTTCTTTGGCGGTATTGGCTTTCCCCCTCTGGGCCTCGTGCTGGTTGGATTTTGCAGCCCCCCAGACTGTTTGTGGCCTAGGCGACCACATAGTTTGCCTAATGGAAGCCCCGGCCCTGAAAGGCAACAAATCAGTGTTAGAAAAGTAAACAAAATAAGAGGAAGAAGAAACTGATCTGGTTCTGGAAGGAGGTGGTTAAAATAAAAGCAAAAAGAACAGCATTCGAGAAGCATAAAGGAGCACAGGGAAGAATACCTGGTGAAACTGATGGAGACGAAAAAAGAAATCAGCAAAGCAGAAGGTCAAAGAGGTAAAGCGACGTGACAAAACATTTTTTAGATATATCCGAGAAGGGAAGCCCAAAGTGGTACAGTGAAATTGAAAGGTGAAGAAATGGCAGAAATATTAAATACTTCAGTTGGCTGAGAAGAGCGAAGATGTGGGTGGAATAGATGAAATTCTGTTTACAGAAGAGGAATGTATGGGAAGAGCTAGGGAAACTGAAAATGAACAAGGCCATAGGGCCGGACGAGGTACATCCCAAGATACTAAGGGAGCTCAGAGATGTGCCGGTGGGTCTGCTGAAGGACCTGTTCAATAGATCCCTGGAAACGGGAGTGGTGCCGCGGGATTGGAGAAGAGCAGTGGTGGTCCCGCTTCACAAGAGTGGGAGCAGAGAGGAGGCTGGAAACTACAGGCCTGTTAGCCTCACCTCTGTGGTGGGAAAATTAATGGAGATGCTGCTGAAGGAAAAGATAGTGATCTATTTACAATCCAGTGGGTTGCTGGACCCAAGACAGAATGGATTCACCATGGGAAGGTCCTGTCCGATAAATCTAATTGACCTTTTTGTTTGGGTGACTAGAGAATTGGATTAAGGAAAAACACTGGATAAGATTTACTTGGATTTCAGCAAAGCTTTTTATGTGATCCCGCAAAGGAGGCTCGTGAATAGAATGAGAAGCTTGGGACTCTGCACCAAGGTGGTGGAGTGGACTACATACTGGTTGACTGACAGGAGACAGCATATAATGGTAAATGGACATACTGTGAAGAGAGAACTATGTTAAGTGGAGAGCCACAGAAATCTGTTTTAGGACCTGTTCTGTTCAATATTTTTACGAGTGAAATTGCAGAAGGGGATAGAAGATAGTTTGTCTATTTACAGATGATACTAAGATCTGCAACAGAGTAGACATGCCTGAAGGAGCAGAGAGAACAAAATGATTTAAGAAAGATTGAATGAAGTGGTCAAAGACTTGACAGTTGGGAATCAATGCCAAAAAGTGCAGAATCATGCCTCTGGTGAAAGACTAATGTGCATGGACTGGGAGAGGGCCTTGGGATGATGGAGTCTGACTATCTGAAGGTGGCGAAGCCAAAGGCACTAGCCAAAGCTAGAAGAATGCTGGGCTGCATAGAGAGAGGAATAACCAGTAAGAAAATAGAGGTGATAATGCCCTGGAGTACTGTGTTCAGTTCTGTAGACCGTATTTCAAAAGGGATAGAGACAGGATGGAAGCAGTCCAGAAAAGGGCGACCAAAATGGTGTGGGATCTGTATTGGTAGATTTATGAGGAGGCTGAAGTATTTGTATATTTATACTCTGGAAGAGAGGAGGTGCAAGGGAGATATGATGCAGACCTTCAGATAACTGAATAGTTTTAATGATGCACACATTTCAAACCTGTTCCAGAGGAAAGCAAACAGTAGAACTAGGGGTCATGATATAAAACTTCGGGGAGGTATGATTAAGAATTTATGAAATATTTCTTCCCGAAGAGAGTGGTGGATGCCTTGACTGTCCTGCCAGAAGAGGTGAAGATGAAAACTGTAAATGAATTAAAAAAGGCATGGGATAAACACTGCGGATCCCAAAAGGCTAGAATTGGAAATTAAGAAAAGGAAGCATGGAGGATAACCAGCATGGAGTGGCAACTACTACCCCTATCAGAAGGCATGGAGATTACTCCCCTTAACCAATTAGCTTATGACTTTGATGCAACTGTAGCATCGCTCTTCACTTCAGTGGGGGGAGGGGGGGAGGGACTTGGATTCAGACAACCATCACTGGGCCCTGACATTTAAGGTCCAGGGTACCGATACACAGACATTAGGGAAAAAGCACTGAAGTGCATCTACGGTCAAGTCCAAAAGCAAAGCACGTTCAAGCAGCAGCATTGTATGAATTAGCAGGAAGGATTCTCACCCCGTAAAACATTTGCTAGCAGTAATTTTGTTATGAGTTTGACAGTTGTTTGGTTTTGATTTCTAATATTACTACCATTCACATAAGGCTTGGGGTAACCTGCCTGGAGTGGCAGTTACTACCATGGGAAGCTTGCTGGGCAGACTGGATGGACCATTTGGGTTTTTTTCTGCCATCATTACTATGTTACTATGGACTGGCCCACTGTCAGCGACAGTATGCTGGGCTCGATGGACCATTCCTCTAATCCAGCATGGCATGTCTTATGTTCTTATGGCCGTGGGATGAATTTTCATTAAGATTATATTATAGCCTTCTATCTTCAGAGTTTCAGCATGAGGCAGAATATTTGCATGAAGATAAGCATGTCCAGATTTAGGATTTGGTGCCCGCAGGCAGGACTGGAGAGTGGGGGATGGGAGACCCTGGAGCTCAGATAGTGAGAGAGTGAAGCCCCTTCACCTCCAGTCCCCTCCAGGGTCTGAGTTCCATAGCAGTTCCCCTGTGAAGTGGTTGGCTAGAGCCGGCTCCTCCTTGGCTCAGTTGCACTCCTCTTTGTCCTGGGTATTTCTGCCTTCATAATTTGGCAATTGCCTGTGTTTCCTATGCCTAAATCCGGGCCTGAAGATAAGCCACTATTATTTAGCTGTTTAGTGGGGCTCAGATCTAGCTGGCTAACTCACGAAAGCTAGACCCTTTCGAAAATCTACCCAAGGTGACATGCTGGAATGCTATGCTGATGTGCCCCTTGCACTCGGATCTTGGCGTGACTCATTGGCTATGCTGTCAGATGCCAAAAGAGCATCTTGGCACAAGGGGTGTGCACCATGGACAGAAAAAAAATCTCACCAGTGCTTTTTTTTTTTTTTTCTGATTGTTTTGCAGTCCTCTGTCCAATGCTGTGCCAGAATGGAGGTCTCTGCATCAAGAAAGATAAGTGCCTTTGTCCGCCCAACTTCACAGGGAAGTTTTGCCACCTCCCTGTGGCCCCGCCACAGGGCAGCGCAGCGGCAGTGGCAGCACTGCAGGCAAACGCCAGCGCGGAGCAGCGGTCCCTCACCAGGTCTGTGTACACACTGCCCCTCTCCAATCATCAGCCAGAACGTGAAGGTAAGATTGTCCTCGCCGGAGCCGGTCATGCAATGCTGTGTCATGGGGGATCATTGTCCTTCCTTTCCCTTCCTGGTCCAGGTAGCCAGTGTGATGCTGTGTAATGGTCATCATCTATTCCTCCCTCCCCCCCCCAGAGCCCATTACTGTAATACTGCATCACAGGGCTCATTCCCCCCCCCCTCCCCCCGCCCCTAGAGTCAATCACTCTTAACTGCAAGGTTTTCTCTGTTTTTGCATGTAAAGAGACTTCTGGCAGTCTCTCTGCTATCCCTAAAAGTTTCCTGAGCGCAATAAGTAATGAAATATGCCAAGGTGACGTACCCTGGTACCTGACCTTCTGTGTAATGTATATTTTGTTGTGCTCATAAGGTCCAGCTGTCTGAGAACCGCATCCCACATTCTGCTTCCTGACAGGCTGCATGTCATTCACTGTCCATACAAACCTCCTGTCCACCCTAGAAATTAAGATTGCCCAAAGCTTGTGTGCAAAAGTTAGAAACACAATGGAACAGAGCTAAAACATTAAAAAAAAAATTCATGAAAATTTGCAGCTAAATGTAGCATCTCACCTTTGATATAATTATCTCCCAACAAATGCTTCACACATTTCCCAGCAACGCTTGCCAGCTCTCCAGAGAAAGCCCCACCAGAACCATAAAATAGACCCTTAAAAATTCTGGCAGCTCACCTCCCTCCATCTGGCTTGACCCCCTGTGGTCTCCTCTCTTTCTGCTTCAAACACCTGTTCCTGGGGACCTGGAACAATTAAAAAAAAAAAGTTGATTTATTTTACTATGGAAAGGAAAGTCTTGTTGGACATTTGAAAGTTGCAAGCAGGTGTCTGCTGCAGACTTGGCATTAGCACTTTCTCTGCATTTCAAATGATCGTTTCTCTCCCGCCCCCCTCAGACCCCCATGTCTACTGGTTTTTATGCTGAGTGGTCTGGGTTTGGAGAGTCCCTCAGCAGCAGAGCTTTGTCTGGGTTAAACAGCTGCTCTGGCGAGTTGTTAAACCTTGCACGGCACAGTGGCTGAGTCTGGAATCTGTATGGGACCCTAAACTGTGCGAGATGGCTGTGAGCGGGCAGCGGAAATTGAAATCTTGAATGGGAAATGTGTGTATTTAAGGCGCTCTCGTTGTTCAGATCGGACCCTACTGTGCTTTTATGGTTTAATAATTCAGAAACAGACATGCAGCTGCCTCTAGGGTTGTTGGACTGGCTATTTACATCTCACATCCAGGGCTGGCGAAGGAAGAAGAAAATTATCCAGTTGCAGCTGGTTAGCTGGAGAGGCCCCGAGATTAAGGGGCGGGGGGCAATCTTCAAACTGTCACATTAGGGCACAGTTTGTGGGGACTCTTTTTAGCTGCGGGCTTTGCACCGTTTTTCAAAGTGAAAATATAAACCTACGTTTGCTAGATATTTGTAGCTGCTTTTCCTGTAGGTACTGTTATACATGGAACATAATGGGCATAGATTGCAAAATACAATCCATGCCCATTTATTTTACTTACCCACCCCCCCACCCTCTCTTCCAGGAATGCCACCTCTAAATGTGGTTAAAAGTAGACACCTGATGGAATGCCACCTCTAAATGTGGTTAAATGTAGACACGTGATGGAATGCCACCAGGAATGCCACTTCTAAATGTGGTTAAAAGTAGACACGTGATGGAATGCCACCAGGAATGCCACCTCTAAATGTGGTTAAATGTAGACACGTGATGGAATGCCACCAGGAATGCCACCTCTAAATGTGGTTAAAAGTAGACACGTGAAGGAATGCCACCAGGAATGCCACCTCTAAATGTGGTTAAAAGTAGACACCTGATGGAATGCCACCTCTAAATATGGTTAAAAGTAGACACCTGATGGAATGCCACCAGGAATGCCACCTCTAAATGAGGTTAAAAGTAGACACCTGATGGAATGCCACCTCTAAATGTGGTTAAAAGTAGACACCTGATGGAATGTCACCAGGAATGGCACCTTTAAATGTGGTTAAAAGTAGACACGTGATGGAATGCCACCAGGAATGCCACCTCTAAATATGGTTAAAAGTAGACACGTGATGGAATGCCACTTCTAAATGTAGTTAAAAGTAGACACCTGATGGAATGCCACCTCTAAATGTGGTTAAAAGTAGACATGTGATGGAATGCCACCAGGAATGCCACCTCTAAATGTGGTTAAAAGTAGACACCTGATGGAATGCCACCAGGAATGCCACCTCTAAATGTGGTTAAAAGTAGACACCTGATGGAATGCCACCAGGAATGCCACCTCTAAATGAGGTTAAAAGTAGACACGTGATGGAATGCCACCAGGAATGCCACCTCTAAATGTGGTTAAAAGAAGACACGTGATGGAATGCCACCAGGAATGCCACCTCTAAATGTGGTTAAAAGTAGACACCTGATGGAATGCCACCAGGAATGCCACCTCTAAATGTGGTTAATTAAAAGTAGACACCTGATGGAATGCCACCTCTAAATGTGGTTAAAAGTAGACACGTGATGGAATGCCACCTCTAAATGTGGTTAAAAGTAGACACCTGATGGAATGCCACCTCTAAATGTGGTTAAAAGTAGACACCTGATGGAATGCCACCAGGAATGCCACCTCTAAATGTGGTTAAAAGTAGACACCTGATGGAATGCCACCTCTAAATGTGGTTAAAAGTAGACACGTGATGGAATGTCACCAGGAATGGCACCTTTAAATGTGGTTAAAAGTAGACACGTGATGGAATGCCACCAGGAATGCCACCTCTAAATATGGTTAAAAGTAGACACGTGATGGAATGCCACCTCTAAATGTGGTTAAAAGTAGACACCTGATGGAATGCCACCTCTAAATGTGGTTAAAAGTAAACACCTGATGGAATGCCACCAGGAATGCCACCTCTAAATGTGGTTAAAAGTAGACACCTGATGGAATGCCACCTCTAAATGTGGTTAAAAGTAGACACCTGATGGAATGTCACCAGGAATGGCACCTTTATATGTGGTTAAAAGTAGACACGTGATGGAATGCCACCAGGAATGCCACCTCTAAATATGGTTAAAAGTAGACACGTGATGGAATGCCACCTCTAAATGTGGTTAAAAGTAGACATGTGATGGAATGCCACCAGGAATGCCACCTCTAAATGTGGTTAAAAGTAGACACCTGATGGAATGCCACCTCTAAATGTGGTTAAAAGTAGACACCTGATGGAATGCCACCAGGAATGCCACCTCTAAATGTGGTTAAAAGTAGACACGTGATGGAAGGCCACCAGGAATGCTACCTCTAAATGTGGTTAAAAGTAGACACGTGATGGAATGCCACCTCTAAATGTGGTTAAAAGTAGACACCTGATGGAATGCCACCTCTAAATGTGGTTAAAAGTAGACACCTGATGGAATGCCACCAGGAATGCCACCTCTAAATGTGGTTAAAAGTAGACACCTGATGGAATGTCACCAGGAATGGCACCTTTAAATGTGGTTAAAAGTAGACACGTGATGGAATGCCACCAGGAATGCCACCTCTAAATATGGTTAAAAGTAGACACCTGATGGAATGCCACCTCTAAATGTGGTTAAAAGTAGACACCTGATGGAATGCCACCAGGAATGCCACCTCTAAATGTGGTTAAAAGTAGACACCTGATGGAATGCCACCTCTAAATGTGGTTAAAAGTAGACACGTGATGGAATGCCACCAGGAATGCCACCTCTAAATATGGTTAAAAGTAGACACGTGATGGAATGCCACCTCTAAATGTGGTTAAAAGTAGACATGTGATGGAATGCCACCAGGAATGCCACCTCTAAATGTGGTTAAAAGTAGACACCTGATGGAATGCCACCAGGAATGCCACCTCTAAATGTGGTTAAAAGTAGACACCTGATGGAATGCCACCAGGAATGCCACCTCTAAATGTGGTTAAAAGTAGACACCTGATGGAATGCCACCAGGAATGCCACCTCTAAATGTGGTTAAAAGAAGACACGTGATGGAATGCCACCAGGAATGCCACCTCTAAATGTGGTTAAAAGTAGACACCTGATGGAATGCCACCAGGAATGCCACCTCTAAATGTGGTTAAAAGTAGACACCTGATGGAATGCCACCTCTAAATGTGGTTAAAAGTAGACACGTGATGGAAGGCCACCAGGAATGCTACCTCTAAATGTGGTTAAAAGTAGACACGTGATGGAATGCCACCTCTAAATGTGGTTAAAAGTAGACACCTGATGGAATGCCACCTCTAAATGTGGTTAAAAGTAGACACCTGATGGAATGCCACGCATCTACACAGACCTCCAGCTGCGCTGAGGGAGGGCAGTTGCCAGTCAGCCAGTTTAAGCATGTAAATGGCTGTTTGCTCACAGAAATGGCTTTGAAAATTTGCCCACTGACAGGTCGATGCTCTAAGGCCGCGGTAGAAAGAGTGCGGCAGTGTCAGGCGCACCCTCGTTCCCCGCACGCACAGTTCTCTTCACCTACCGCTCGATACTCTCTTCTAATTGCATGCAAATGCATGCCGCGTCTGCGAAGTGTTAGGGAAGCATTAGGCCCGCGCAACCCATTTTACGGTATAGAGCGCCTATACAGTAACCTGGGTGCTCGGGCCTAACGCTTCACGGCCACGCTGGTATCTGTCATTTCAAATGTCATTTGAAATGAAAGATACCAGGAAGTCGGGATTGCCGTCCCCTCTCCCCTCCTCCCGAAGCAAAAAAAAAGTGAAAAAAAAAGTTGCGAGAGAGGGGAGAGGACGGCAATCCTACACACGGCGATTTACTTTTGCAGCCCCCCTCCGGACATCGGAGGGGGGCTTCCTCCATGCCAGTTCCCCTTCCCCTCCTTCCGAAGCAGGGCGCGAAAAGCGCGAAGCGACTTACTTTTGCAGCCCCCTCCGGACATCGGACGACCTCTCCTGCCTCCTGCTGCTCGCGAAGAAGAACGCCTGCACGGCCGCTGAAGACGTGACGTCACGACGTTTGGCGTCACGGCATGTGACGTCACGTCTTCAGTGGCCGTGCAGGCGTCCATCTTCGCGAGCAGCAGGAGGCAGGAGAGGTCGTCCGATGTCCGGAAAGTGCTACAAAAGGTGAGTCGCTTCGTCGCTTTACACTGCCAGTCCCTTCTTCCCTCCTCCCGGAGCAAGGCTGCTTTTCGCGCCCTGCTTCGGGAGGAGGGGAGAGGGGACTGGCACGGGGGAAGCCACGATGTCCGGAGGAGGGGGGCTGCAAAAGTAAGTCGCCGAGCGTAGGATTGCCGTCCTCTCCCCTCTCTCTCTCTCAACTTTTTTTCGCTTTTTTTTTTCTTCGGGAGGAGGGGGGAGGACTGGGGCTGCCCCGGAGGCCAGCATCCATGGACGCGGCCAGGGCAGGTGAGAGGGGGCTGGGGGAAAGCTTGCCACCTACCCTTACCCCTGCCTCTAACGCAGCTGTAGGGGGTAGGCGGTAAGTTAGCAGGTTAAACACGGGGCAAAATGGCAGCGATAGTCGGGGCGCGCGTTACAGTATCGGAGGGGAATAGCTAATTCCTTCATTATACAGCTAATTCGTTCATTTACATATCATATACATGCTGCGTGCGGAAAGGGTTATGCGTCTGTTTTAAGAAGTGTTAAGGACGCGTGAAACTGGAGACTGTATCGCTGGATCGCCTTACGCGTCCGAATTGTGCGCTCCCAGCACGTTACAGACGGGAAATCTTCAACCGCACATTACAGTATCGACCTGTGAGTGATTTGGTCACACAGGGAGTCTGTAATACACCTGGGTGACGGAGGGGAGCGGTCATTCTCAGGTTCCTAATCGCAAAGCTCTGCACATGTTTGAAAATCTGCATAGAACAAGGTGATTTTCAAACTTAAGGTACCTGCGTGCACGGAGTCTGAAAATCGGATTGTGGTGTGAGTAAATATACACATTCAGGTGAAGGAAAGCAGGGGGTGTAACATTAAGTGTGTTGGTGGCATGAAGTCTATATGTAACCTTTAGATAATGTAAGGCATGCACATACATTGACTACGGTAATTTGAGTAAGAAACAGCTCATTACATACTAATTATTATAAAAGAAAAGCAAATCAGATAATTTGACGATAATGCTTAACATTATTAGCACTTGACAATATAAAACAAACTCATTTGGCAAATATACCCTCACAGTATACTGAAAACGGTGATAACCTCTTCCTTATCTCAACAGACCAGTCCAGCATGCATGGGTCTGACCATTTATTCATTCTGTTTGAAGGTTGGAACAGAGCGAATGCGGCTTCCGAAGTAATTATTGCTGGATGGATTAAGGAGGCGATTGGATTGTTAGAGCAGAGACAATTTGTACACATTCTACAAGACGTCTAGCAACGTGGGTGGACTTGCAGTCTATTTCACCTAAAGAGATTTGCAGGGTGGCCATGTGGGTATTCTTGCACACTTTCTTCAAGCGTTATCAGTTGGATGTGCAAGCTAGGGAGATGGCCTCCTATAGGGCAGGATTATCCAGCTCTCTTCCAGTGTGATTATAGCTTGGGTACATATCATGTCTGCTGGACTGATCTGATGAGAAGAAACGGAAGGTAAAATTGGGTTTCTTACCTGCTCATTCTCTTTTCTTGAATCTTACCAGCCCAGTCCAGGATCCCATCTATTCTCGCCGTAATCCTAATGTATAGGTTCATTCTTTCAGATATTTTGATCTGTAATGCTTAAAGGATCTAATTAATCTGAGTTTGTTCTCCTCTGCTCATTGGAGGGAGAGGCAGGTCCAGCACTCTGGAACAGCCTCCCTCCTCAACTCAGGCTTAACCCCACAACCCAATCATTCAAAAAAAAACCTCAAAACATGGCTCTTCAAATAAGCATATCCCACTACCACCCACCACCCAACACATGAACACTAGCTCCCCCCTCCCCCCTCTCACCTCCCACTCCCACTCCCCCCCCCACCATCACCCACATCAGATCTGCATAACCACACATTAGGATCAACCCCAAAAAACCAAACCTTCCTACCACTCCCGATGCAAATTCGTAAACGTTCTTCCACACCTCTAGAATAACTCCCCACTGACCAACTGCTAGACACACTATAAAGTCTCAATGCTCAACGTCATAAAGTCTCACTACATAATGTTATAAAGTTCAGTGAAATATGCTTTCACGTTCAGTGCAATATGTTATAATGTTCAATGCAAAATGTTACAAAGTTCAAGGTAAAATGTGTCGAAGTCCAATGCTAAATGTCAAAATGTACTAATGTAAAACAAGAAGTCTACGCCAATAGACTCCTCTGCTGCTTTGTAAACCAGTGTGATATGTCCGACGAACATAGGTGTAGAAAACCAAATAAATAAAAATAAATAACTAAAATAACTTATATTGAAGTGCTGCTGTAAGCAAATCAGAATCTTCTGTCTCCATCTGCTGGCAGGGGGATTAAACCCAAGGACTGGTCTGGTAAGACTCAAAGAAAGAAAATTTGCAGGTAAGAAACCTAATTTTACCTTAGTTTTCAGCCTTCCCCTTCTTGTCTGCTTAATGGAGTGCCTCTTTATGTGGACAAGTTTGTAGTTTTATGAAAGTAAGTACATAGTTTTAGAGAGCTGAAAATCCACTTACTCTTATGCCACTGACTTGTGTCTATTTTTTCCTACATAACGGAACTAAGTACTTGCCTGTGGTCCAGCAATGAGGTATAAGTGAGAGAGTTGCATTCTTCTGCTTTCCTTTCACACAACCTCTTAACCCTATGTCATTATTCCATGATGGCTTCGCTGAATTCAGCTGCACCCGCCCAATTTCTGTTAACGTTCCTCAGGTGGGGCATCGATTGTTAACGTCCATGTGCAGCATCCTCCAGAGGCATCCGTGAAGATTCACCAGGTGGAGCGCGTGAGCGGGAATGAACAGTGGCCTGTGGCATCTGGGGCCAGGCGAGAGGCATCAAGGAATGGCCTTCAGCCAGAGAAGCCAGTGCTGTACAGTGTACAAGCCCAGAGCAGTGCCAGGGTCAATGGCTACACGGAATCTTCGGGGTTCGGCTACTGCTTCCGACAGCTGAACAATGGACAGGTAAGGGGGGAAAAAAACCATGAACTATGGCTAGTTAGCTGTTGTAAAGACTGTGCTACTTTGTTTTAACTATGGTTGGGTATGTAATTGCTCCAAACAAATGCAAAAATATGCAAAAAGGTGCTGCAATATTTCAAACAACGTAGAAAAATTGTTTGTATTTATCTGAATCACACTTAAAATTATACCGCTCACTTCACAGACAAAAGTGCAAGTCAGAAAAGTACAAACTATTTTTTCTATAATGGTTTTTTCAAAATATGGTTGAAATACAATTTTGGTTATAAGAATAAAGTGTGGGATATACTTGGGGAAAAGGTAACTGACGTGACCCAGAGTGCTTTACCTATGAAACCGATTGAAGCCCATTGTGGGCAAGAGCCTGTGGATAAAGAATATAAAAACACATTTATAATCGGATACCATTCCCCAAAAGTGTGTGTTAGATATTGCAGCACCTTTTTGCGTTTGTATGGAATACTGATGAAGTGTATTGCTTGGTTTTTGTGTTGGATATATTATTGACCATGGTTTGGCACTGTTATACTTGTAGTGAAAGATCATGATTCAGCGTATTTAATAGGGTCGTGACTGGAGCTTGTGACCGTAGTTAGATATGGTTGATTAGTATTTTCTAGAACTATCACTACAGTTGATGACAACAGCTGGATATGGTTGAATGTATTTTGACAGTACTGAAACTAGCATATAACCTCTATTAGGTGCTCTTGACCACAGTTTGATAGTACTGTGGCTATAATAGATGACCATAGTTTGGTGTGACTGGCCATACTTTTATAATACTTTATGGAGAGGAGGGGGATCGGGGAGCTGATGCAGGCAGATGTAAGACAACTATTTATTTAGGTTTAGCTCACACCTTTTCATTGGTAGTTCAAGGTGCGTTCCATTCAGGTACAGTAGGTATGTCCCTGACCCCAGAGCGCTTACAGTCTGAGTTTGTACCTGAGGCAATGGAGGTTGAAGTGACTTGCACAGGAACATCAGCAGAATTTGCACCCTGACTTTCCTGGTTCTCAGCTTGCTGCGGTAACAACTAGGCTACTCCAGCACTCGGCCTACATGGCCATATTGCTCAACTTGTATTCATAAATAATCTGGAAAAGGGAGCAACAAATGAGGTGTTCAGATTTGCAGATGACACAAAATTGTTTTGTGAGGAAGGAACGTGTGAGACTGGGTGTCTAACTGGAATTTGAATTTTAATTTGGATAATTGCAAAGTGATGCACATAGGGAAAAATGATCTGAACTATAGGTACTCAATGCTGGATTCCATATTAGGAATCCCCACCCAGGAAAAGGGTCTTGGAGTCTTCGTAGACACCACACTGAAATCCTCAGCTCAGTGTGCAGTGGAAGTCAAGAAAGCGGAGAGAATGTTAGGAATTGTACAGAAAGTAATGGAGAATATCAGAATGTCTCTGTGTCGATCAATAGTATGACTGCACCTCGAGTATTGTGTGCAGTTCTGATCAAGAGATATAGCAGAGCTAGAAAAAGCACAGAGAAGGGCAACCAAAAATGAAAAGGGGATGAAACTGCTCCCTTATGAAGAAAAGCTAAACAGATTAGGGCAATTCAGCTCAGAGAAGAGGAGATGGAGAAGGAATACCACGGATAGGGAACAGCTCTCTGTTGACAAGCAGGCATAAATCAGCCATAACTAGTGCATAAAGTCATCAGACTGCGAGGATATGGACCCAGCCCTTGGAGCTCAGAAGTCTTTCAGGGGCTTACGGATGCGGCCTCTTGAGCCCCGAAGTTTTCCTTCAGCCGAGCTACCGCATGTGTATTCCCAGTCTTTCTAATGATTTTTTGCTTGGGATTGAAAGTTGCAAGTTCCTTTTTCAACAAAGCTTTTGATAAACAAATAAGATTGAGCTGGGGCAGGATGTTTCCGTGGGCACAGCAGACCTTTACTTAGAGATGGAACTGCTGCAGAAGTCTGTCCTAGGTACTGTTCTGAAGCCTTTGCATGAGTGGGGGCAGCACAGTCACTCTACCTCCGGGAGCGAGGCCTTGTCGAAACTCCTAGCCCCGTAAGAAGTATTGGTTGTACCAGGACTCCGCCTCCCCTCAATCCCCCCCCCTCCGCATGGCATCAGTCTTCAGAAATGTCACAGGGCAGAGTGTCAACATGCGGTAGAAGCAGAAGGTGATGGAAGAGGTGCTACAAAGAATTCCTGAGTGGCACAAGATGTTCTCTCTGAGGCCATCCCCTTCAGCACTTAAGAAAACTGGGGCGAATTCATGCACAAAATCAAGAAGAGCACCTTCAATTGCTCCAGTTCCGGTGGCGTCTTTCATGGCACAGAAAACCCCATGGCCCTGAGCAGTTTGTTCTTCCCAGATGCTTCGGTGCCAGCATGGAGCATGCCGGCATAGAGCAAGGCATAGTCAACCCCTTCGGTGTAGACCACCTCAAACAAGATGCCATCTCTTTCTCCAGTGTGGAGTGCTTTGGCACCAAGAAGTAATCATCCGTCCACAATGGAGGTTAGATCTTTGGTGTAAAGAGAGGTCCTGCTGGTGCCCAAAACGAAGCCTGGTGCCAGCCAATGAGATGCATTAAAGCAGTTGGCACAGTGTGCATTAGAAAACCAGTGCTAGCAGGACAGATAAAGACCCAATGGTCCATCCAATATGCCAAGCAAGTTGTTTAGGTTTGTAATTACAACTCAGTGCAAGTTAGCCCCATGCAGAAATGTTACATCTAAAGTTAAATGGGTTATTCCGTTTCTTCATTTCCATTCTCTAGCTACTGGGCATCCTCTGCATTTATCCCATGCCCTTTTGACTTCCATTACCGTTCTTATCTTCATGCATCCACCACCTTCACGCAGTGAAGAAATATTTCCTTACATTGTTCCTGCATCGACCTCATTTTCAGTCTTGTGTCATTACCCCTGGTTTTACAGCTTCCTTTCCACTGAAAGGTTTGATTCTTGTGAATCATTTAAACCTTTATGGTATTTAAAAGTCTGATTCAATCTTCCCTGTCACTGCTCTGCTTGAGAGTATATATATATTTAGATCCTCCAGTCTCATTTTATAGGTCTTTCATCGCAGACCCACACTGTTTGGTCACCATTCTCAGGACCACTTCCATTCTGGCTGGCCTTTTTGAGATAATCTCCAGAACTGAACACTGTACTTGAGGTGAGTTACCAAAGATCTGTACAAGGGCATTATCGCCTTTTTTCCTGCTGGTTATTCATCTCTTTGCAACCCAGCAGTCCTTTGGCCTTCACCACCACCTTGTCACATTGCTTCGCTACCTTCGGATCATCAAATACTTTCAGCAGTCAACAAAGTCCGCAATTTGACGTGATGAGGCCTTCAATTACTGCTCCTTGATAGGGCAGAGGAGGGACAAACTACGCAGACAGAGGGCAAGCCGAAACCGCTTAGTCCAGACAAGGACTCTCTCCTTGTCCGTGCAGAGCAGTCAGTTACTCCCCATCACATACAATTCCTGGACATGCATGACTCTGCACTTCTTGGTATTGAGTCCTAGCTGCCAAACCTTCAACCCTTTGAGTTTTCTTAGATCACTTCTTATTCTCGCTGCTCTTTCAGGGGTGTCCACTCTGTTGCAGATTTTAGTGTCACCCGCAAAAAGCCAAGCTTTACCTTCTAACTCCTTTGCAATAACGTTTACAAAGATATTGAACAGAATCAACCCTTGAGGAATGCCACATATCATATCACCATTCTCTCTTCGTTTACCACTTGGGTCCCACTCCCAGGTTTCTCATTTTATTCATGAGCCCCCTATTTGGAACCATATCAAAAGCTTTGTTGAAATCCAAGTAAACCACACTGATTGCTCTTTCTTGATCTAATTCTCTAGCCACCAGTGCCATATAAATCCAAGGGATATGGTCACAAGTGGAGTTTCGCACACAAATCAACCTAACAGCCTATAGCAGCCATGCTGCTGATTCATCATGCTCCAGCTGATTGCTGTTCTACCAGCTTCTAGTTCTCTGGAATTCTGGGCAATGTAGTCCCACTGGCATCCATTTTAGCTTTTTTTCCAGCCTGATTTTTGCCAATAGATCCTGCCTTACCACATAGGGATGGTAACTTTCAAACTGGCAAGCATGTTTTAAAATAGCCTGGCCACGACACATATGAGCCAAATTTTAAGTGGATGCACACATAGGCAAGTAACTCCCGCTTATACTGCATACATTGGGGAATTTTAAAAGGGGCGTGTGTCCACCCCATTGCCAGTTTAACAATTTTGTCAACCAATTTGCCCAGTTAACAGCTAGGTCTTCCAAACCCCCTTGGTTTGATAGTGTTACGTTTGGTGGCTCACAAGACAGTCCCATGAGCTGCCACACTCACTCCTCCTATTGTGGCGGCATCCCACATTCACTGAATGCCAGCGACCATCGCTGATCCCGCCATCCCAGCCAGGCTGCTGCCTTACCATAGGCGCACACATATGCATGCTGTGGCAGGAAACCCTGAGCAACGCCTCTAGATGACATCAGCCTCCTAGCCTATATAAGCTAAGGCCCCATAGCAGTTCCTCATCTCAGCAATGGGTCTTCTATTCCTAAAGTAGTGCTTGTTACTCCTGCGTGTTGGTTCCTGACTTTTGTTTGCTTTCCTGGTTTCCGTGCCTCGTCTCCCAGCCTTGCCTCATCTTGCCCATCTCGTCCAGCCTTGTCTTGTCCTATTTGTCTTTCCAGTGTCTTCAGTGTCTTTGTCCACCCTTGGCTTGACTCTTGGATCCTGATCTCTTGCTTGGACCTTGTCATGATTGTCTGCTGCCTGAACCTGACCCCCTTGCCTGGAACTGACCACTCTTGCTAGCTGCCTGCCCTGACCCCAGTGTGCTTTTGGACTTTAGTTATATTCACCACCTTAGGGATCCATCTGCTGGCCGCCAGAACCCAAGGGCTCAACCTGTGGGGGAGGCAGCTGGTAACGGTGATGCTCTCCACTGTCCCACTACAAGGCCTGTTTGCCAGCTGCTGGCATAGGCTTTGTGGATTCGTCCTCGAGGCTGCATCAATTACGCCCCAGCATAAAGGGCTCACGTACCCGCCTCCTATCACAGATAGCCTGCATTTCTGCCCGTTCCCCAGACCCTTTAAACCCCTCAGAATTGGCTCAATCCTTTTATTACTTACACATTCTCCTGGTAAATGCTTATATGACCCTGCGCACGCAGAGATCCTCCTGCCGTGTAACCTTACTTCATAGCTGAAGTAAAGTTACACAGCAGGGGACCTCAGTGTGCTCTGGAGCGCACATATTTACACCCACATCTCTTGGCCAGGCCCCAAAACACCCATGGCCTGCCCAAACCCGTCCCTTTTTGGAAACCATTCAAATAGTTGCACGCAGAGGGTTTTACACGCGTTATCTGGGTGCTTTTTAAAATAGGGTTGGTGCGCATAAGCCCGACTTAGTCATACACCCCCTGATTGATGCGTGTGCCGGGCTTTTAAAATTCACCTTTATATGTTCTTTCTACGCTGGGACTCTCCAAAACACCAGCATATCCATCACAGTGAGCCCGTTCACAAAAAGCTTCTGTTGGCTCTACAATAAAAAGAGCATTTCAGAAGTTAGATGAAAAGAATATATATTTTGTATTTATTTAGGTTTAGCTCACACCTTTTCATTGGGAGCTGAAGGTGAGTTACATTCTGGCACAGCAAGTATTTCCTTGTTCCCAGAGAGCTTACAATCTGAGTCTGTACCTGAGGCAGTGGAAGAGGAAGCCACTTCGTTCGAGGTCACAACAAGGGTCAGCATGATCTGAACCCCGGCTTCACCTATTGCTGTAACCACCCTGCTCTTTCCACATGACCATATTTATCCCCTTATATTCCTGAAATGAGCTGCAGTAGGGAGCAAGGAGTGAAGTAAGCAAAGTTGCAGATGACAGAAAAATAATTCACAGTTGTTAAAACACAGGCAGATTGTGAGGAGGAGGAGGGCGTTGCATGTCAGACCACAGATCTTTAAGAGAACAGTTCCACCGCAGTTCCCAAGTAAAACTGGTTCAAAATTGTCCCCCTCCCCCCTCCCCCCCCCCCCCCATACTGCAAAGGGGCAGGAGGGGGAGTGCAAGGCTGACGAGCAACACTTTTTTTTTTTTTTTTACAGAGCCAGCAATGCCTATGGTCTCAGTGGCTTGCAATTCAGACCATGAACTGAGTAAAACATCCAACTCCATCAACTTCATTTGCAGGTTTGTGGGTACAAAGTCCCCTTGGGCCTGCAAGCAAAGCGCAGATTTTTTAAAATTGCACCCCCCTCTCTCACCCAAATCAAGTCAGTGGTGCTCGCTGCTTTGCTCTGCACACTTTGGCCTCACATTAAAATCAAAAAGGACTTTAGTTTCCAGTAGTACTTCCTTTCAAGCTCTAACGATGACAAACATTTGTTTGCAAAGCCAACTCAAGAAAGCAATCCATCTCATTTGATGAAGCATGTGGCTCTGTGTCACGGAACGGTGGCCAGCAGAACTGTCGTAAATAATGCTCATCTGAAACAATCGGATTACTCACCAGCTCCTGGAAAGGAAATTAAAAAAAAACCCCCCAATGAAACATGTATGAGAGGTCCTGCTGCAGTCAGAAGGACTCGTTTCTAAACGGGCCAGCTCTGCATCTGCTCCTCACTCCTGCTTTGGCATAAACACATAGCAAAGCCAGCGGCAGTGCGTTTCCTCTCACAGCACTGCTCGCTCAAGGGTTGCTTAAAGGAGAACTGCCTCTCCTGTGGCTGGAAGGATGCTGCCAAGGCAGAACTGGTCTACCCAGGACAGCTTTGCCCTAATATAAAGTTAGCCATCCGTTTGGGTCACGATATTTGTGATTTTATTTTATTTTTTTCACCCGACTTCATTTCATCGTGGAGCAAAAGGAAGCAGCAGCTGGCTTTTCAGATGGGGCAGGAGCGACTGAGGATCACTCCTGTCCTTTTTTTTACACTGAAGTCCCCAACGGAAGGAGTGAATGGGCCGGGGGAAGCCCTGGCTCTAGGTTATTGGCAGGGAATGGAGGGGGGGGGGAGCAGATGGATTGGGGAGGCCCCAGGACCTGGGACAATGGTGGGGGAACCCAGGGAGACCCCATTTTTATTCTCTGTTGTGTTTTTGTTTTTTTTTATTTAATGTTTTTCATTTGGCAAGTGAATCAAACTGAAATAAACAAATATAAAGCAATCTGATACCTGAATAAAAAAAAAAATACCCAAAATGAAAAAACAATCTAAAACGAACATTTTCCCCCTGCACATCCCTACACAACACATTTTTATTTTTAGGTTATGGCAATGCTTAAAACAACACTAAATAACTGTTTGGAACTTGGAAACCACTAAGCATATATTAGGAGTATTATGGGTAAAGGAAGCCTGTTCCAAAGGGATGGGCTCCACCTTAAGCAGAGTGGAACCCGGCTGCTGCCGCTAACATTTCAAGGGAGATAAAGCAACTGTGAAACTAGATCTTGGAGGAAAGCTGCCATTTGCTCAGGAGCCCATGGTTCAGAGGGAGGTGCCTTGAAAAGGATACTGGCAAAACAGGGAAGTTAGAGAGGCTGGGGCGAAAGTCGAACTAGGCCAGGTGGATTTAAGTTAAGAGCAGACAAATATGAAGCCCTCTTCCTTGTGCCATCATCTCATCACACTGGGACTCCAGCCTGCCTCATGTGGAACAGGGATCATCTCTGAGTATGCAACCCTGGAGGTTCTGGATTTCAGTTCCCTACCTAAAAATCTAAATCTGGCTTCCAGAACCCATGTCCCCACATGTACCATGACAGCCAGCTCCTTCCCAGCACTCTCAAATCCAAGCTGATGCTTAAGGTTCTCTATCTTCACACCAGGCAGGCAAGTTATCAAACAATCCTTACACTTAAGCATCCACCCAAATATCTACAATCCGAATGGTCCAATCACCAACTGCAATGGCAGGTCTTCACCTTTCCCTCACGGACACATTCCCCTGGAGACACAGCCTCCGTGCTAGAGGATAACTCATCACCTGGAGGGCAGGTCCTATCTACAGCATCACTTCTGCTTTTCAGAGGGGATGCTTTTTTTTTCCCCAAGTGAGCTTGGGATCCTGCCAGGGACCTGTAACCTGGATTGGCTGCTGTTGGAAACAGGATACTGGGCTTGATGGACCTTTGGTTTGACCCAGTATGGCAAGTCTTATGTTCTCATGACTTTGGAAGTGGGATTGCTCTACTATGTCTCTGAGGGTCTTCTCTGTATATACCTCCGTCTGCCGCCGCTCCTTCAGGTCTGCATCTTCTTCAGCCAGCAGAGGTTGGACTCGTTCTCATGGAGCCAATAGCTTTATGGCATCAGATGGGTAACTACAACCTCTCACCAACTGGCAGATAATCATAGATATGGCATTTGGTGTTTAAAGATATATTTAAAACTGTTTAAAGAGTGGGGATGCTTTATCCAATTTATAATCCCTTAAATTTATTGCGAGTAATTTTCAATAGTGTGCAGAACTCAGCACATATACGCACACGTTGGTGCGTTAGAAGTTACACTTGTATTTTATAAATTGTGCAGCGGGATCCGCTCCCTCAGTACGTGCATGTTTCAGTACACGCACATTTTTTTCTAAATGCAGGGTTCCACATAGTTTATAAACCTACTTTATAAAAGCCCGGGCATATACTTTACCTGTTAAATCATTTTGTAGTGTGCAGGTAACAGCCCTCAGTTTATGCGCTGAGGCAGGCATTTCATAAAGCTGGCTGATGTACGCGCGCATCTCGCTTTATGAACGTGCTTCCTCGTGCATGCACTTCCCAGGCACCAGTTCTGAGACCTCCACCAGTTCACCCACACCCCCCCGCCCCCCGCCTCGGCTCAAGAACTGCAGAGAAAAGAGAAGTCTGATTTAATATCTGCCGCTTGATTAGCAGGTGCAAAGGCATGTGCGCGTGTCCGATGTACGCACGGACTGGTTCTTCTGGCAAGATAACTGTATTTCTTTTTTTTTCTTTTCCTTTTGTATTTTGCACCTTGATGGTGTGTTTTCCATGCAAGATGTACTCTTGTATTTATTAAATAAAAATGTAATATATAGTATTAAAAATTACGTGTATGTGCAGTACTCCCAGAGCTGCCCTGGAAACGCCCTTTTTCTGGGTACAAATGATTCTGTGCAGCGGCAGCAGTATGCACATACTCCCATCAGCTATTTAAGGGTGTTGCTGTTGATTTTACATGCACACCCCCCCATGTAATTCTTTGAAAATTATCCCCTGTAGGTGTATTTTATGTTAGTTAGTCAATGTCCTGCAGTATTGGGAAGGTCAGAGCTAATTGCTCACTTACAGGCCGATACAGTACAGTGCGCTCCGGTGGTTGGACGCGTGTTTCGATGCGCTAACTTTACCCCTTATTCAGTAAGGGGTCGAAAACGAGCGTCCAACCCCCCCAGAACCTAATAGCGTCCGCAACATGCAAATGCATGTTGATGGCCCTATTAGGTATTCCCGCACGATTCAGAAAGGAAAATGTGCAGCCAAGCCACACATTTTACTTTCAGAAATTAGCGCCTAACCCAAAGGTAGGCGTTAATTTCTCTCAGCACCGGGAAAGTGCACAGAAAAGCAGTAAAACCTGCTTTTCTGTACACCCTCTGACTTAATATCATGGCGATATTAAGTCGGAGGTCCCAAAGTAAAAAATAATTTAAAAAAAAAAAAAAAAGTAAAATCGGCTCGTGGGTTGAAAACCGGACGCTCAATTTTGCCGGCGTCCAGTTTCTGAACCTGTGGCTGTCAGCGGGTTTGAGAACCGACGCCGGCAAAATTGAGCATCGGCTGTCAAACTCTCTGACAGCCGCCGCTCCTGTCAAAAAAAGAGGTGCTAGGGACACACTAGTGTCCCTAGCACCTCTTTTTACTGCGGGCCCTAATTCGAATATTTTTATTTACTGTATCGCACGCACAGGACACTGGCCTGTGCGCACGCCGGGAGAGCGGGGGAGCGCCCGCTCTCCCGCATTTCTTTCTGTATTGGCCTGTTAGTAATATAAATCCCTAATGGATGCTTATGAAAAATTTCCCTCCTAATCTCCTTATTGAGGTAACAGTCTATATCAGCAATTCCCAAACCTGTCCTGGGGGACCCCACAGCCAATCAGGTCTTCAGGATATCCATAGTGAATATGCATGAGATGTAATTTGCATGCAGTGGAGGCAGTGCATGCAAATCTACCTCATGCATATTAATTGCGGATATCCTGAAAACCTGATTGGCTGGGGGGTCCCTCAGGACAGGTTTGGGGAACCCACCGGTCTATAAACTAAACATTTTGACTTGTATGGGTGGGGAAAATCGAACAAAACTGATCGCTATTCAAACAGAAGAGCGTTTGCATCTTCCCATAGGAAAAGAGTTGTCTTTTGAAAAATACTTTTATCCAAGCAACACTATTAATCCAACACAGCAATCACTTTACCCCAGCAAAACCAACACTCACACCTCGGGAAAGGAATAGTTTTGTGAGCTTAGGACAAAAACTGAGCTTTTCCCTGTGCAGGTCCTGGCACTTTATCCAGCCTCCTTCATATTAAACACACACAGGATCGTTTTCCAAGCGATTTATGCGGGCAGAAAGTGTGCTACCTGCATGAGTGGTCTTCCTTGAGTGTGAGTAAACGCTTGGTGTACTCCTGGGTGGGGGCGTGATTCGGTGGGGGAAGAAAATGAAAACACGTAGATTACATTTTCCAGCAATAAGGAGAAGCGGTGCTAGCAAGCTGCGTACTTAGTATCCACCGCAAATTTCAAAGCGAAAATAGGCGCTTGCGTTAGCTTTGAGAATTGGTGCAGAACCACGGGCAAAAGCTAATGTACGACCTTTATCCCGCTGGGGTAACTGACGCAGGTACTTTTTAGCTGTCAGCTTTGCACCAGTAATCAAAGCAAGAGTACATATGTCCTTTTGGATTGATCATTGCCCCCAGAAGAAGCAGGAAATAATGTGCATAGATTTGAAAATGTCAGTGCATTGTTTTTCTTCCACTGATCTCATCACATCTTCAAGTGCCTGCGGGCATATGAGGATGGAAAACTTTCAAAACGGTCCATGTTCACAAGTAAAACGCTGTTTGGCTTGCAGAAATGGGCTTTGAATACTGCCCTTGATGTGGGATAGTTTTGAAAATTACCCCCAAATTGATTAGAGCTCCAGGCAAAGGCAGATCTCCCTTACACTGCACAAACACGAGGCAAAGGCAGATCTCCCTTACACTGCACACACATGAGGCAAAGGCAGATCACTGTACACTGCACTCACATGAGGCAAAGGCAGCTCTCCCTTACACTGCACACACACACGAGGCAAAGGCAGATCTCCCTTACACTGCGCTCTCATGCGGCAAAGGCAGATCTCCCTTACACTGCGCTCACACGAGGCAAAGGCAGATCTCCCTTACTCTGCACACACACACGAGGCAAAGGCAGATCTCTCTTACACTGCGCTCACACGAGGCAAAGGCAGATCTCCCTTACACTGCGCTCACACGAGGCAAAAGCAGATCTCCCTTACACTGCACACACACACACATGAGGCAAAGGCAGAGCTCCCTTATACTGCGCTCACACGAGGCAAAAGCAGATCTCTCTTATACTGCGCTCACACGAGGCAAAGGCAGATCTCCCTTACACTGCACACACACACACACATGAGGCAAAGGCAGAGCTCCCTTACACTGCGCTCACACACGAGGCTAAGGCAGATCTCCCTTACACTGCACACACACACACACGAGGCAAAGGCAGAGCTCCCTTACACTGCGCTCACACACACATGAGGCAAAGGCAGAGCTCCCTTACACTGCGCTCACACACACATGAGGCAAAGGCAGAGCTCCCTTACTCTGCACTCACACATGAGGCAAAGGCAGATCTCCCTTACACTGCTCTCACACACGAGGCAAAGGCAGCTCTCCCTTACACTGCACACACATGAGGCAAAGGCAGCTCTCCCTTACACTGCACACACACAGGAGGCAAAGGCAGCTCTCCCTTACTCTGCACACACACACGAGGCAAAGGCAGATCTCTCTTACACTGCGCTCACACGAGGCAAAGGCAGATCTCCCTTACACTGCGCTCACACGAGGCAAAAGCAGATCTCTCTTATACTGCGCTCACACGAGGCAAAGGCAGATCTCCCTTACACTGCACACACACACACACATGAGGCAAAGGCAGAGCTCCCTTACACTGCACTCACACACACATGAGGCAAAGGCAGAGCTCCCTTACACTGCGCTCACACACGAGGCTAAGGCAGATCTCCCTTACACTGCACACACACACACACGAGGCAAAGGCAGAGCTCCCTTACACTGCGCTCACACACACATGAGGCAAAGGCAGAGCTCCCTTACTCTGCACTCACACATGAGGCAAAGGCAGATCTCCCTTACACTGCTTGCACACACATGAGGCAAAGGCAGCTCTCCCTTACACTGCACACACACAGGAGGCAAAGGCAGCTCTCCCTTACACTGCACACACACATGAGGCAAAGGCAGATCTCCCTTACACTGCGCTCACACGAGGCAAAGGCAGCTCTCCCTTACACTGCACACACACACACACATGAGGCAAAGGCAGATCTCACTTACACTGCGCTCACACGAGGCAAAGGCAGATCTCCTTTAAGATCACCTTTTCTTAAGATAGCATTATGCTTTCCTTTTTCTAAAATGGAAATGTTTGTTATTTTAAGAGATTAATCCATTTCTCTTCCCCTTCACTTTCTTATATGTGTCCCTATAAATCTGGGGCCTGTTAAGTTTTATCAAAGAGCATCTTCCATTTTTTAGGGGGAAGGACAGAAAACAGAAGCCTCTTTGTGTGTTGCTGACTGGCGTCAAAGATTGCAGCAATTTCTCTGCCCGATGACACAGTTTCCATACTCTGGAGAAGTCCCAACGCTCAAAGGCTGCTGGAGACTTATTTACAGAGCTGGTCTCGCAGCTGTTCTTCCTGCCAGAACATCTGGCTTCCCAAGCCCAGCCTGACTTTTCCAGTGCTGACCGACTTTGTCTCTCTGTTTTTGATTTCCAGTGCAGCTCTCCTCTGCCAGGACTGAGGACCCAGGAAGTCTGCTGCAGAGGCTCGGGAGTTGCATGGGGCGTCCATAACTGCTTACCCTGTGCCGGCTATGAAGGTAGGCTTTCTCTGCAACCAGGCCCTGCATTCAGTTCTATTTTTCTGCAGGTGCTTTTGACATTAGTTTTAGGAATGGTTCTTTCTCTCTTCCTCCATAATTTCTACTTCCCACATCCCACCACCAATAAATTTTAAATAGTGGCAGGTTTACAGGGTTGTCCCATTCTGCTCCCAAGAAACTATCCTAAAACTTGAAAGGCCTGTTGGTGATTCATGAATAAGCCAGTTAAGAGCTGTCAGCTGACGCTAGCGCTGGCCAGGTTGGTTGCCCACATAAGGATTGTAGATATGCATGGAGTCAATTATGGCAGTCAGGTAAATCCTTTTGAAAATTGATCTATATAAGTCCAGCTGTTTCACAAATGGCAATGATAACGTGCCCATGAGAGTGGTCAGTAAAAATCTGGCAGACTGTGGGCTAAAAAAAACCCGTAAAAAAAATGTTCATGAGTTGGTAACCCTGACCAGCCAGTACTGTCCCATGTGACTCTCTTCTCAGCATGGCCCTTCCCCTAAATGCATAAGGTACTCTCCCCGTCTGGCAGAAGAGAAGGTGAGAATGAATGAGTTTTGTTCACCTGAATACTGCAGTTTATTGCGACAGTCTAAATTGAGCTGAAAAAGTGCTGACACTGGTCTTTGCAGAGGCTCAGAGACTATTAGAAATAACAGACAGGAATGCTACCCTGGCCTCAGAGCATCCCTAAACCATGGCTACTAGAAACTGGAGGGTGAGATGGGGATGGACAACATTACACGTGCCCTGATTTCTTACTTATTTCCTCTGAGCACCTGCCTATTGCCAATGTTGGAGATGGGATTCTGGACCAGATAGACCCTTGGTCTGACCCAGTATGGCATATTTTGCAAGACCTACCGTCAAGAATCAAAACGGGACCTGCCTAGTTGGCTCGTTTTAGGGACGACGGCTCTTAGCCATTGACTTCTTCCAGATACCCATCCCCAAGGGGAGAGATCTGAGGATCCAAAATACATTTCCAGAATCCAAGTCACGTGCTCGGTTCCAGCTTTATCTCTGAGACTCAGGGGAGTATCCCCCTGGCTTCCAATAACGCCCCCGACATCCTGTTGAGCAGAACATGCCAAGCACAAATTCATGCTGCTTTTTAGTCTCTTCAGAGCATGGGGATCTTCAGCTCCCTTCCTCCATGGGTGTCCTGCCCAACTACGTGGAGATCTGACCAGCTGCTACTACCTTTGTAGAAGTGGGAGGTTTGTGTTGAAAGGAAGGCCTGCTTGGGTTTTTTTTTTTTTAAATATATTTAGTAATTATATCATTTTAGAATATATCCAAGTAAACCCTTGTTGGTTTAGAACATAGAAGCAGGAAAAATAAGAAACTTAAGTTCCTGTTCATACACCAGATCAGTCCAGACAAGTGGGTTTTGCATCCCTACCAGCAGATGGAGGCAGAGAAAAAAAAAACTTTTCAGGCACTGCTACATAACTGAGAGTGCCACCTGCAGTCCCTCAGTATTTCTCTGTCTCCAGCAGATGGCAGAGGCATTGCATGTGGCTGGAGTGGACAATGTACAGGCAGATTATCTCAGCAGGCAACTGTTGGACCCAGGGGAATGGGAGTTGTCCGCAGAGGACTTAGACCTCATCTGAGTCAGGCGGGGCAATCCCCAGCTGGATCTGATGGCGTCGCGAGACAATGCCCAGGCAGCTCACTTCTTCAGTCGCAGACGAGATGTTGGGTCTGAGGGGATCGATGCTCTGGTTCTTCCTTGGCCAGCGGGGATCCTGCTGTACATGTTTCCTCCATGGCCTCTTGTAGGCTGTGTATTGAGATGCATGGAGCAACACCCAGGAAGGGTGGTTCTGGTGGTGCCGCCAGTGGTTTGCGGATCTCGTTCATCTCACAATAGACAGTCCCATCAGATTGACTCATGATTACTTCAGCAAGGGCCCATTTGCTCGGATCAGATGGATCACTTTTGTCTCGCGGCTTGACTTTTGAGAGGAGTCGCTTACGATTGAAAGGGTACTTGGAGCTGGTTATTGCTACTTTGCTTCAGGCTAGGAGCAATCCACTTCTCTGGCTTATGTCCGGGTGTGGAGAGTTTTTGAGTCTCGGTGCTTGGAGGAAGCTTTTGGCCTTTATACAGCAGGACTTGCAAAGGGATTAAGGGATTAACCTACAATTCGCTTCGGGTACAAGTGGCAGCCTTAGGATGGCTTAGAGGTAAGCTACAGGGGAGGCTGCTGGTTTCTCATCTAGACATTGTATGTTTTCTGAAGGGAGCTAAACATCTGCAACCGCCCGTACAGTGTGGTCCGTCGTGGAGCCTTAACTTGGTTCTGCGGGTTCTATGTGGACCTCCGATGGAGCCCTTGCGATGGGCATCTTTGAAGGACCTCACCCTTAAATCTATCTTCCTGGTAGTGATTTGTTTGGCCGGGTGGATTTCAGAGCTTCAAGCTTTGTCCTGTAGAGACCCTTTCCTGTGGATTACAGACAACGGGGTGTAATTATGTATGGTTCCTTCATTCTTAGCAAAGTCATCACCTCGTTTCATCTCAGCCAGATGGTGGAGCTTCCTGAGTTTCTGCATCTGGCAGCAGAGGAGCCACATGTGAGGGAGCTGCACTTATTGGATCCTCATCGGACTTTGTTGTGGTACCTTAAAGTCACTAACAGTTTTTGGCATTCGGATTATCTGTATACCTTGTTCAGCAGAGCAAAGAAAGGAGGCAAGGCAGCTAAAGTAGGATTATGGACTTTTTCCATGGAGCAGGTCCGGACTCTTGGGAGGGGCGAGGGGGCCGGCTGCAACCGCCCCCCCATCTTTCCCTTTTAAATCGAGCATAGATTTTTTTTCCTAGGCAGATTCTTCCTGCCTGTCTTTGGGGCTCGGGTTCGACCCTCCTCTTCCTCTGCGACTCCCGGGAGAACAGCGGGAAGTAGAAACAAATGCCACACAGCTGTGGGAGAGGCAGAGGAGAGGAGGAGAGTCAACCAAGCCCCAAAGACAGGCGGGTGATTGGGGCACTGCCAGGCTGCCACCACTGATTGGCCCCTGGCCTTTCCTGGCTGGGTTTTCCAGTGCTCGGTTACCCTTGGAACCAGACACTGTACAACAGGCTGCAAACCCGGTCGAAACCCAGGCAGTTGGTCACCCTAGTCTAAAGCCACGATTGCTCAATGCTTGAAAGAAACTATTTTTTCCGCATATCTTTGTAAGGGTTAGTCGATTCTAGAGGGATTGCATGCTCACTCTGCTAGGGCGCAGGCAGTCTCTTGGGCGAAGTGTCAGCTGGTGTCACCGCAGGAGATCTGCAGAGCAGCGACTTGGTCTTCGCTTCGCACTTTCACCAAACATTACCAATTGGATATTTAGGCGCCAGAGGCAGCTGCATTTGGGGAGAGTGTGTTACGAGTGGGGTTTTCGGGTTCCTGCCCGGTATAGGGGAGCTTGGGTACATCCCACTTGGATGGACTGATCTGGGGTATGAACAGGAAAGGAAAATTGGTTCTTACCTCCTAATTTTCATTCCTGGAATACCCCAGATCAGTCCCTTGATTTCAAGACAGTTATTGATTCGATACTTTGATAATGCAGAACTTACTGTGTTATGTAGATTGAAGGATTTTGGTTCAGTTCAGGGGGTTCCAACCTGTTCTCTGTTCGCCCTGGAGGGGAGAGTTGATTTGAGTTGGAAGGGTTACACTGTATTGTGGCTTGGGTGCAGGTCAATACGAGGGACTGCAGGTGGCACACTGCCTGAAACGTTTTTATTCTCTGCCTCCATCTGCTGGTAGGGATGCAAAACCCACTTGTCTGGACTGATCTCTGTGGTATTCCAGGAACGAAAATCAGCAGGTAAGAACCAATTTTCCTATAATATGGGAAATATAATATTCTTTCAGATAGACTTAGACTACAAAAAAAGAGAGGAACCCATTCCCCATATTGGAAGCAATATTATCAAACAAATAAACCAAACAGCAAGCTGAAGCTATCCCCTTCGACTTACAATAGCATCAGTATTAGTGGATGGCACATTGGCTCCTGGGTCAAGAGGAAGAGGGATATTAACCAGTAGGGATGTGCAGAGGGACGACATACGTTGCATTCGGTATTCGTATTCGTCGGGGGGCAGATAAGTTGCATTCGGCAAGGAGGGCCTCCGATACGTTCATGCGTTCATTCTTATTTGTTTCCCGGCTAAAATTGAATTAACTACAATCCCCCACCCTCCTGATCCCCCCCAAGACTTACCAAAACTCCCTGGTGGTCCAGCGGGGGGTCCAGGAGTCATCTCCTGCCCTCACGCCGTTGGCTGCCGGTATTCAAAATGGTGCCGATAGCCTTTGACCTTACTATGTCACAGGGGCTACCGGTGCCATTGGTCGGCCCCTGTGACATAGTGAGGGCAAAGGCTATCGGCGCCATTTTGATTACTGGCAGCTGACGGCCCGAGTGCAGGAGATCACTCCCGGACCCCCGCTGGACCACCAGGGACTTTTGGCAAGTCTTGGGGGACCCTCCTGACCCCCACAAGAGGGTGGGGGGTTTGTTTAAATTCGCTCCTTTAGATGGCCGAATAATTCAGTGAAGATTCGTTGTATTCGTGGGGAATCCCGATACGTTTCGCTTCCCCACGAATACAACGAATATGGCCCTGTACGTTGCGGATTACCAATACGTTGGAAACGCATGCACACCCCTATTAACCAGAACCTGCCTTTCAGAGAGGAAAAATTGCCAGCTGAGAAGGATGAAGGAAAGCACATTTTATCCCTTGAAATGTAATAATACATTTACAAGAAAAGCTGAGCCAAAGCAAAGCTCCCAACTGAACACCACCAGGCCGAAGTGATAAAAATCTTCATCTCTTGATTTGAGTGGCCTTGGCAACATCTGGAAATGTATGAATTTTTAACCCCGAGAAAGGAACCTCCCAAAGGAAGTCCTGCTTGTAAAGTCTAGTAAAACTCCATATAATTGCATAAGCAGTCAATTTCATAGAAGAGCTGAGGGCATGGAGGCCCAGTTCTGCACAAGGCCGTAAAATGACAAATTCATTCTTTTTTTAATGAGGGGTCTCCCGCCGGCCTGTTCACCCACAGCAGCGAGACTATCGAGTTTCCTAGCTGCAGATCCTCTGGTCCTTTCCAAATGTGGGGATTTGAGTGTGGACAGCCCCCCCCCCTCCCCCGTCCACTGTGGGCCCTGAAAAAGCTGTCCCACCCTGCCCATGCAGGTCTCACATACAAAAAGCTCCAATAGCTGCAAGCCCACAGTGAATCTACTGCGAGCAGCTCTTTTCCCTTTCCTGCAAAGACTCCTGATTAAACGGCTGCTATTTTTGGGATCTTGGCAATGCCGGGGACTGTGAATGACACACAGTAAATAAAGTTTTACCGTAGGGACTGGGCAGCGTCTGACATCATTCTCCCTAATGCTGGCTATAATTCCCGGTGAAGGATCCAGACGCTACAAATGAAAAAGGAAAACTTCTTTGTGTTCATTTATTTCGGTGAAATAGAAATCTTGGAGAAGGAGTTTATGAAGTTTTGTCATTCTTTCTGTTACCTTCTCTAGTGCACGGATGGTTTCTGCCGGCGAGCAGAATAAACTTCATGCGTTCAGGATGATTAGAATAGCGGGGTCGATTGTTTTCTGTAGGCCGCGCCCATGTGTGCACGCACGCAGATCGTGAAACAAATGCAGGCAGGAAAAAACATGGCCCGCAGAAGAAAAGAAAAATGGAAACGGCGATTCAAAGAACGCCGCGCACAAATCTGAACGTTGCGTTGCGCACAAGAACATTTTTGCACGCCGTCCATAAAAAAAAATTAGAGGGAACATGGACTGGGCCTTGTTTTCAAAAGGATTTATATGCCTAAATCGCTGGTTGGAAATTCATTTGGGGTATGTGTGGAACACGATTTCTGGAGCAGATGTGACTCCCTGCATGTATCTTCCTGTGTGCACTGGCCCAGCCTGGTAATTTTCAAAGTGACCTTACAAAGTACTCGCAGACTTGGACCTTCTGTGTCATTGAAAGTTGCCCTCTGCATTGTTGCCACACAGGGGTTCATACCCCTACAGGACTGGTCACTGTAACACTGTGAGCCTGATGTTTGGTGGTACTTAGCTGGGTAAGTAGTGACTTATCCAGCTTAAGTGGCGGCCACTGGATAGCCAGCTGTGATCAGTGGCCATCACTTACAGCTCGATCCAGTATCGTCCGCTCGAGGATTGCCCGTCTGTAACGTGCTCGTAGCGCACAATTCGGGCGCGCAAGGCAGTTCGGCGATACAGTGTCCAGTTTCACGCGTCCGTATCGCTTCTGAAAACAGACGCATAACCCTTTCCGCACCCGGCATGTAAATGAACGAAAAAGCTGTATAATGAAGGAATTAGCTATTCCCCTGCGATACTGTAACGGGCGCTGATATTATCTCCTCCGTAACCCGCTGTTCTGCCGCGGCCTTAACCTGCTAGTTTACCGCCTCCCCCTAGTAGGAGTTAGTGTAGTGTAGTGTAGCGGACGGGGCTGCAGGAGACCGGACGGGACCAGGGCAAAAAAAAACAAACGAAAAAGTAGCAAGGCTCGGGCCTGCTATGGTAAGTTTAAAAAGTGTAAAAAACAAAAAACCTGTGTGCTATATAAAAAAATAAAACAATTTTAAATACCTGTCGGAGGGCCGTGGGTCCAGGCGGCCGGTGGGCGGCGGGCAGCCATCAGCGGCATCCGGTAGTCCCTTCTCCCTTCCTCCCTCCCTCCCCTGCCTGGATGAGCGCCAAAATCGCACGGGCGGGTCGGCAGCGGGGGGGGGGGGGGGCGGCAGCAGGATCCGGGAGTGGCGGGTAGGCAGCAGCGGGGTCCGGGGGGTCCGGGGCAGCAGCAGCGGGGGGGCGGCAGCAGGATCCGGGAGCGGCGGGTAGGCAGCAGCGGGGTCCGGGGGTGGCAGCGAGATCCGGGGAGCCAGCAGCGGCAGCATGTTCGATCGCGCAGGCAGGTAGGTGGCAAAGTAAAGATGGCCGCCTGCACGGGAAAATCGTGCAATTGGCCGCTGAAGACGTGACGTCACGACGTTTGGCGTCACGGGGTGTGACGTCACGTCTTCAGCGGCCAATTGCACGATTTTCCCGTGCAGGCGGCCATCTTTACTTTGCCACCTACCTGCCTGCGCGATCGAACATGCTGCCGCTGCTGGCTCCCCGGATCTCGCTGCCACCCCCGGACCCCGCTGCTGCCTACCCGCCGCTCCCGGATCCTGCTGCCGCCCCCTGCTGCTGCCCCCCCGCTGCCGCTGCCCCTGCCCCCCCGGACCCCGCTGCTGCCTACCCGCCGCTCCCGGATCCTGCTGCCGCCCCCCCCCCCCCCCGCTGCCGACCCGCCCGTGCGATTTTGGCGCTCATCCAGGCAGGGGAGGGAGGGAGGAAGGGAGAAGGGACTACCGGATGCCGCTGATGGCCGCCCACCGGCCGCCTGGACCCACGGCCCTCCGACAGGTATTTAAAATTGTTTTATTTTTTTATATAACACACAGGTTTTTTGTTTTTTACACTTTTTAAACTTTTTTACACTTCCTGGTGCCTGTCATTTCAAATGTCATTTGAAATGACAGGTACCAGCGCACCCAGGTTACTGTATAGGCGCTGTTACAGCGCCTATACAGTAAAATGGGTTGCGCGGGCATAACCCTTCCCTAACGCTTCACAGCCGCGGCATGCATTTGCATGCGATTAGAGGAGAGTATCGGGGAGTTAGTGAAGAGAACTGTGCGTGCGGGGAGGAAGGGTGTGCCTGACACTACCTCACTGTTTTTACCGCGGCCTTACTGGATCGAGCCGTTAGCTAGCTAAAGAGATAGCTGGGTATTCGGTGGGTGGATCGGAGTGGTGCTACTTATCTGGCTGATGCACAGGATAAGTGACGCTATTCATACTTAGAGCAAGTCTAACTTAGCCAGATATAACTTATCCGGCTAAGCAGCGGCAAACACGGGGATATTCAGCCACGTAGCCGTACTGCTGAATACCTCGTAAGTTAGCCGGATTTATCAGTCTACCTTACATAGCCATTTTCTATCCAGCAATGACCCCCCCTCTGTGTTGTGGGGGGTCATTGCTCCCCATGTCCCTCCAGAGCAGGTCACTTTAGTAATGGTGTAGCAAGGGGGTCATTTCCCTTAGTCAGTCACTGTAATGATGCTGATAATTATATCAAGGAGGCAGATTGTGGCCAGAGAATGGTCACCACAGCAGGGAAGCTGGTCACTGTATCAGGGTGTTCGCTGACGAGGGAGAGAGAGAGAGGGGCCCCTGCAGAATGAGGCAACTTGTTACATTGAATTAGATTCGAGTGGTAGAACTGGTGGTTTGAAAGGGAAGCCCTATACAGGGTTTCCCTATGTAAATGAACTTATAGTCATGTGTGCAGGACTGTAATTTAAAAATTGCCTTCTAAAGGTTACTGTGCAATTTAAGGTCATTTAGCGTACCCCCAGGGGAGCAGATTATGCACTAAGGCCCTAGTGTGAGGGCCAGTTAGTATGGGAGATTCATTCACCCTCACCCTACCACCCCTACCTAAGGCAGGCCCCAACCATCACCACCCCAATATCAAGCCCTCCCCCCCCCCCAAGCACCAAGTCCACGTTCCACTCCTCCAACTCTAAGACCCCCACCTCCAGAGGATCCCATTACTACGTGATGGTGGTGAAGTGCCACCAGGCCGCATCATTCAGTGACTGCAAAACTGCCGGCAGGAGGGCTTTTTCCACATCCTTCCTGTCCGTGAAGACTGGGACCCTCTGGAATAGCGAAAATGAATTATGGAGAGGTAGGGTCAGGCTGCTTTAAATCAGGGTTGGGGAGGGTAGGGGTCTAAACAAGGGGATTGGCCCTGCATCATAGAGTAGTGGTCAGGGCAAGCTGGAGGACTGCAATCCCCCGTGCCAACCAGCCCTTTCACTTTGAGCTCATTAGCATAGGGGATTTTGCCATCCAGTATGTGCACGTTAAACGGCCGGATTTTAAATCGGCCTCGTGCGTAGAAATGGAGCGGACTGGGAGGGAACTGGGGGAGCCCCGATCTCGTCGCCGTGCGAATTTGGTAAATTGTACCCCCCCTCCCCTGCACGCGCATCACCCGCACATACGCACGAACACGTTTTAAAATCTACCCTTAGATGTTTTGAGCTAGCGCGCACACTAATCGAATGCGTACACTAGGAGGATAATTATGTTACAGGCACATGCAAACGTTTTGACCATTGCCTGTTAAGTGGCATTTTAACATACATGCACCCACCCAAAAATGTTTGGCATGAGTTTTAGCATGCAAGCATCGCTGTACGGTACTTTGTTACTCAAGAGTCGGATTGCATTTGACTGACTGCATTGTGATGGATTCCTCACTCGCCTTCAGTTCATCCTCTGCTCCCCTTATAATGTGTTTTCCAGGCTCTGGCCTCTGGTTTGTGAGGTTGTGCTGAAGCCATCGGATGGTCAGTGCTCTGGAGCCCTGCCTGTCTGAAATGCACCATAGAAAATGAAATGATAGTATCCTGTTATCCTATCCCGGGTCACTCACCATCAGCGATGAGTTTGCAAATGATATATGATCTGGCCACTGTCCCAGCTTCATCTTTAAAATGAGCAGGTTTGCTCTAACATCCTCCATAAATCTCCCGCTCACAGAAAACACAGTGGCCATGTGATGATTATATGTTGTGTCGTGTTTCTAGTCTGGGATGATTTCCAGCATCCTTCATTTCCTCCCTTCCTCTATGAGCTCATTTCTCCATTCCCTTCCACTCCTCTGGCTTTATCCTCTTTTAAGGCTTCTAATCCATCTCCCACCCCACCCTCACTGGTCTTCCAACTCCCGTCTCCACTCTCTTCCCAAGACTTATCTCTCCCCACCCCCACACACTTTTCTAGCTCCTGTCTTCTCCCTGTCCCAAGGCTTCTCTACGTCCCCCCTGCCTGACTCTTCCGCTTTTCTAACTCCTGTCTCCACCGTCCCAGGACTTCTCACGATACCTCTCCCTTTCACTATTCTAACTTCTATTTCGCTTCTGTCCCCAAACTACCAACCACCGCCTCCTTTCACTTCCTAGGTGCAGTGCTTGCTGAGCTTGCAGCTTTGGAGTTTGAGTTCCGCTTCTTCTGCAGAGGCCACTTATAAATAAATCGAATGCCCTAAAGTGACTGGGTCAGAAACTGGTTAAGTGCCAGGTGACAAAAGGTCGCAGTAAATTGAGTTCATTCTGAGGAGGGGGCATTACCGGTGGCATGCCACAGGGATCGCTCTTTGGACCGATTCTGTTCTACGTTTTCTTGAGCAACATTGCGGAAGGATTGGTGGGAAAAGTTTGTCGTTTTGCAGATGATACCAAAATCCGCAACAGGGCGGACAGCCAGGAAGGTGTGGAATACATGAGGAGGGATCTAGCAAAGTCTGAGGAATGGTCTGGAGTCTGGCAGTTAAGATTTAATACTAAAAAAAAAAATGCAGAGTAATTTTCTTAGACTGCAAAAACCCAAGGGATAGTATAGGGGGTAAAATTCTTCTATGCATGAAAGAAGAGCAGGATCTGGAGGTGATTGTATCTGATGATATTAAAGAGGCCAAATAGGTGGATAAGGCAACAGCATAAGCCAGAAAGATACCTGGGTGTATATGGAGAGGAATGGTCAGCAGAAAAAAAACCCCAGTGATATTGTTCCTTTATAAGTCCTTGGTGAGACTTCATTTTGAATACTGTGTACAGTTCTGGAGACCGCACCTTCAAAAGGATATAAAATGGTTGGAGTTAGTCCTGAGGGTGGCTACTAAAATGGTCAGTGGTCTTCGTTCTAAAGCATATAAGAAAAGACTTAAAGATCTAAACATGTACACCCTTGAGGGAAGCTGGGATAAGGGAAATATGATAGAGACATTTAAATACCTTCAAGTTTTTTATGCACAGGAAGCAGGCCTTGAAATCTCAACAGAAAGGAGGATCTGGAATGAGGGGTCATGGGATGAGGGTGAAAGGGGGTAGTCTCAGGGGTAATTAAGGAAATATTTCTTTACAGAGAGAGTGGTGGATGCATTGGACAGCTTCCCCATGGAGGTGGAGACAAGAATAGGATCTGATTCAAGAAAGCATGGGATAAACATAGAGGATCCTTGCAGGATAGGTTGGGATTGTAGAGCTGAATAGTTGGTGTGGATAGGCAGACTAGATAGGCCATAAGGTCTTTTTTCGCCCTCCTGTTTCTCCGTTTGTTTCTTCTTGGGATGGTTTCTCCTCCTTCACTACCAGCACTGTGTACTGGTTCTTCAGCTCGAGAAAAATTAAGAGTAGGGGTTCAGGGCCTAGTGGCTGGGGTAATCCGGGTCCAGCTGCCATGTTGTGGTCCAGTTTCACCTTTGACACCTCAATGAGTATTTCATGGATGTAGTCCTCAAGGTTCCGGCTGCTTCTCAGCCTTGCCACCTCCTCTCTCATCTCCACCACCTTTTCCTGAGGGAGTCAACCTGCAGATGTCTTTCATACTGAGCCGTGCCTCACTGTGGATCCGTTTATCCATCTGCGTAACGAGGCTTTCAGAAACTCGCTGTCCCCATGGCCGGGAGTAAGCACGTTGCTTTCAGTCCCATTTAGCAGAGGTGGTCCCAGCACCATCATTTGGGCAGAGAGATTGTACTTTTAAGTCCACCTGTGTTATTTTTATGGCTGATCTTTGTATACCACCTTGATCACCTCGGAAAGATGGGTCTAAATCTAATTAAATTAAATTAATAAATTTTCCTTACAAAATCTGTTTAAAAAAAACAAAACAAAAACACTGGTGCAAAAGTTCACAGTAATGCAACACCAGAAATTCCCCGCCCTCCTGTTTTTGCCAAATAGAAAATCTCCTCCTTCACCTTGCAATGTACTTTTAGCTCTTCCTCTGGCAGCGTGGGGACAGCTCGGGGCTCCCTGCCGTTCCGTACCTGCTGTGGGGCCGCAGAAGCAGCAGCTTGTTTTTAAAGGTCTTCAGGGAGGAAGTAGCAGCAAAACTCTGGCGCAGGCAGAAGCGACACAGGGGGGGCGTTGGGCGCCATCTCTCACCACCGCTCCCAGTTGGCCCATTCGGGGGGGGCCCCCAGCAACGTTGGGGGGCCTAATACAGTCACATTGACTGATTTATAGCCTTAAACCGTCACTGGTCCACAGGTCCTGCATACCCATGGCAAGCTTCAAAGGGAAACTTTCAGGTGAATTTTAAAAGCCCGGCGACGCACATCAGTTAGGGAATGGATGAACAAGTTGGGTTTACGCACACCCACAGTACTTTAAAAGCCACCTATCTCCCGCTGTGTGCACAAAGGGTGTGGTCTGGGCGGGACATGGGCATTCAGCGGAGGAACCAAGAGATGTGTGCACCTGGGCGCGTGCCAAGGTCTAGGGCCATGTAAGTTTACTTCTGCTATGGAGGAGCAGTAAGTTTTAAAAAAAAAGAAAGAAAAGTGGCCATATCTGAGGGGTTTTAAGGGTCTGGGCTAACTCTTATCTGGGGAAAATGGCGGAAGCACTGATGAAACTGGCGTGGGTGCGTGCCCCTTTTAAAATCCCCCGCCTTAACGCTGTAGAAGTGGGATTCGCGCGCATGCAGCCAGGCTATTTTACAACACACGCGCATATACGAGTGCAAGTTATGAAATGGCCGCCACCCTGAGCGCGCGCCGACTCACACGTGCCAACGTGCACCCTCGCGCCGGTCTGAAAGTTACCTTCCCTGTCCGCAGGTAAAAGGTACCCGGTGACTCTGCCCTAAAGCAAGCAGACTGAAAATTGGCCACGACCGCCCCCTGCCCTTCCCCCGAAAATAAAAGTGGCAAAGGAGCCTCACATACACCTCAAAAGTTTCTGGCTTCCAATGGCGAAACGTAGGAAAAGAAATAAAGGAGCTGCCATGGACAGTCTGTTATTCTTAGCTAGTTTAACAAAGTTACTTACCTGTAACAGGTGTTCTCTGAGGACGGCTGTTCACTGGTTGCACAACTGGGCACAGCCCCAAGCCAGACATTTCTTTACCAGAGCTGTCTAGGAGGATCTTCAGCTCCACTGAATATGAGCAACAGTTCTGCAAAGGTGTGCATCCACAGCGTGCCCGACTCCGGTCGTTACACAAATGAGCTCTGCTCCAGAAGGGGAGGAGGGTGGGATTGTGTGTCCTCGGAGAACACCCATTACAAGTAAGCAATTTTCTTATCTGAAGGGTAGCATACAGGCCTTGGGCCTTTGGAAAAGGTGGCATTTCAAATCTATGAAAAAAAAAATATTCTCGTGTGTATACGTAGATTTTTAAAAATCTTTAATTCTTGATTTTCGCCTCGCAGGACTCGCTGGCCATGAAGGAGCACGGGATATCCAGTGCCCCAAAGGATTTGAGAGCGTGAACGGATCTTGTGTCGGTGAGTTTTTTCTACTAGAACTAAAAAAACAAAAATACAAGTCTAGCTATTGTACAGTATTTTTTTGCACCGTTTCATAAAATACCGCGTAGTGCCGCTCTGAAAGCACATGTGAATATCTGCATTGCAATGAAAGTGTGTTCGTTCTCTGCCTATTGTCTAAACACGCGTGTGTATATTTTCTGCGCAAAAAGAAACTAGCAAGCAGGCGTAAAAACCCCGATTTACACACGGAGGCAGGTATATTTAAAAATATGCGTGCGCACAGTTGGCAGATACCTCCACCAGTTCACTCAGTCAGTCTCCAGTTCACCCAGACTTCCCAACCAGAAAAAGCAGACAAGTCGGATTTCACTTGCTTTGTTCAATTGGCAAATGTTATAATTCGTGAATAAGTCGGCTAATTTATTTTTGTAAATCTCCCATAAAAAGCATCTTCCACACAGATCTCTTGACTCCACTCAGGAACGCCCCTAGACTGTTTCCTTTTGTGCCAGGAGGTGTGCACGTGAAACCAAAAAATGCGCATGCACTTTTGATGTTTATAAAATAGCATATACATTTTTACCTGCAGATTTTGCACTAAATTTGCATATTTTCCCTGTGAAAACTGCTGCAGGCACAGTGGAGTTTTCCCACTTGTTTTTTTGTGTGGGTAGAACCATTTATGGAAAATAACACACACTGTGGGCCCGATATTCAAAGTGCATCCAGTGCTATTTAGCTGGATAAACGTGACTTAGACAGCTAAGTAGCAGCTGCTGAATATGCGCCTACGTTCAGTGGCCGCCATTTAGCTGCATAAGTTCCTTTTTACAGCTAAATGTTACACGCAGAAAAAGTAGGACCTGTTCTGGGCAGATCGGAGGCGGAACAAGTTAGCCGTATAACTTTTACAAGTAAGTTTAGGTGCCCCATAGAGCAGGTCTAAACTTATTCGGTTGACTTATCCGGCTAAGTACGTATATATACACGTACATTCAGCGGCTTTGCTGTGCCACTGAATAATCATCATAACTTAGCTGGATAAGTTCTAACCGGCTCGGTTACTTACACGGCTATCTTTGACTATCTACCCCTGTATTTTCAAATCTATTTACGCGTCTTATTTTCTGACCCCGCCCAGAACATGCCTCCCACAAATGCAGCTAAAACTCCGCACACATGAGAACATTTTCAAGGGGACTATGTGTGGAAAATTAGCATCTACATGTGAAAGTAGCCTGTGTTTGTGTATATGTAGACTTTGTACCAAAGTGGTCAGTCTGAAAACTATCCTCTTAAGGTCTAAGCTGTACAAAACCTGTTCAGAAAAACTATAGAAATAATCATCTCAGAATTTCCGACCCAGGTATGATATGAGCTCGTAGCAGCTCTGGTTATTTTGTATTATACCTCGAGAGTTTGGGTGTGAGAGGGGTTATCGCCTAGAGAAAGGTTTCAATGAAGGATGGATGCACTAGCTCACATTTAATTTGGTGTGTAACTGGAGTAGTTGGAGATTTCCTTGACATCAGCTCCCCCTGCTGGTAAAAAGCTACCATACGGCACTGTTTGAGACTCGAGAGTGATCTCTGTTTTCTTTTGCCTTCAGATATCAATGAGTGTTTGGAGGCCGGGCTCTGTCAGAACGGGGAGTGCACCAACATCCGAGGAAGCTACAGCTGTGTCTGCAAAGCAGGCTACCTTCTGGATGCCTCCAGGAGCAGCTGCATCTGTAAGTAAGAGCACTCAATGCTCTGATCAGATCCTTCCCAGCCTTCAGCCCTGAATGTGTGACTTTCCTGCAAAGACTAGAATGTGGATGGATTTGAACTCGTTTCCCAAAAGCTTGAAAGACCATGCAGGCTCTTCCCAGTCCACTACTTCTAATCACATTTTTTTTCCTCTTCCTTACTCCTTCACTCCCCATCTCATCCCTTCTCTCCTCCCCCTGTTCTCCATCTCTCCCTTCTTGCCCTCTCCTTCCTTTTACCATCCCCTCTGCCTCCTTGCTCTTCCTATCTGTCCCTCTCTCCCCCTCTATCTTCCCCCTCATTTCCTCTTTCTTTCCCTCCCCCCTCACAATCCCTGTCTCCTGTACAAAGCTCAGACTGTGATCTCAGAAGCCAAAGGTCCCTGCTACAGGATCCTGCGGGACGGTGGCTGCTCCCTTCCCATCCTGAGGAACATCACTAAGCAGATCTGCTGCTGCAGCCGCGTGGGGAAGGCCTGGGGGAGGCACTGCGAAAGGTGTCCAGCTTTTGGCTCAGGTAAAACCTACCTTCCTTTTCGCCATGAACACAACCCCCCTTCCCCCCCCCCCCCCCCCCCCCCCAAAAAAAAGTGTGCTCTGTGCCAGTCTGAATTAGTCACCGTGGTCAAGCATGGAAGCAAATAGCCAAGAGAATTCTTGAGCCATGCCATACTCTGGCAAGCTACATGCATGGATTGGATCTGATGGGTGTGTGCTTGCTGTAGGAGACAAATGAAGTCCAGCAGACGTGGGATCTCCTCCAGAACGCAATTCCCAGTTCGAGAGGGTAATTTTCAAAGGCATTTGGCCCAGGGAAAATGCCCTGAATGAAAACTGCTCTCCTTGAATTTAGCTAAACTTATGCACAAGTTCCAAACGGCACATACTTTAGCCACATTAAAAAGAGGTGTTCTTGGAGGCGTGTTCAGATCAAGGATTATGCACATGTACATATAATTTTCATATGTGCGCATGCTATTCTGCACCTCCTCCTCCACCTGTGCAGATAAGCACAAAGTATGAGGAAGCTTTTGATGCACACACTTTGCACTTACATAGTAACATCATAACAGTAAATGATGGCAAATAAAGACCCAAACAGGCTCATTTAAAAATGGACGCGGGTGTGCCCACCCACGGGCGCACTGGCACGCGAGCGGAGATGTGCTGGAATTTTAAATCATGTGCACACTTGTGCGCTTAGGGGTAGATTTTAAAAGGAGCGCGCGCGGTGTACGTGTGCGCGCGCTACCCGGCGCACACACACGTACGCCGGATTTTATAACTTGCGCGCGCAAGTTATAAAATCTGGGGTCAGTGCGCGCAACGGGGTGCACAATTGTGCACCTTGTGCGCGCCAAGCCGCGCTGCCTTCCCCCGTTCCCTACCCCCACCCCACCTTCCCTTCCCTACCCCACCCCTAACTCCCCCATCCTTTCCCCCCTACCTTTTTTTTCTGCTTTTTTTTATTTCACAATTTTCTTCAGCTCTGGGGCTGAAGTAAGTTGTGTGCGCCGGCCGAGCAGCAAATATGGCTGTTGTGCCGGGAGCCTGACCCCGCCCCTTTTTGCAAGCCCGGGGACTTATGCACGCGTCCTGGGGCTTTACGCGCGTCGCCGGGCCTTTTTAAAATAGGCCCGGTGCGCATGACCCTTTTAAAATCCGGCCCTTATGATTTAAAATACACCTACTGCGTGCGAGTATGCTCCTAATTTTAAGTGGTTACTCGAACAAACCTATTTTGCGTATCTTCCATAGGCTTTTTCTGGCTTTAATGTGAGTGTGTAAGCAGATTTTAATATGTGCTTGCTCAGGGGACATTCCCAGTTTTTCCAGTTAGTCCACCAGTTTGCCCAATCAATCTCGAGGTCAACTAGACCCCGCTGGTTCTTTATCCTGCATGCCCCCCCCCCCCCCCATTGACCCGGACCCCTCACCCTGCCGTGTAAACCTGATCTGCAGACTTGCTCCTCCTCAGGAGCAGCAGTAAAGTTTTATGCGGCTGACGCTTTTAAAATCGACCCCCAAAAGGTCCATCCGGTCTGCCAATCAGGTTGATTGGATGGTAACTGCTGCTGGGCGCGTGTTCTCCCCCCAGCCCCTGTGCTTTCTGTTATGGATAGTATCTGCCGCTCTGTACAGATTATTCACACCCCCCCCCCCTGGTGCCTTCTGTCAGGGTTAATAACTGCCACTCTGTGCGGGTTAACACCCCCCCCCCCCCCCGGTTCAGAAATATTATGTCTAAAAGTTAGCAGCAGGTTACTCCTTGAGTTCCTTTCCATCCCCTAGCCGTTAGGCATCCTCTGTGTTTATCCCGTGACCTTTGAACTCCACTGCCGCTCTCGTCTTCACCACCTCTTCCGGAAGGGCATTCCGTGCATCCGTGAAGCAATATTTCCTGACGTTGTTCCGCAGCCCCACCCCCCTTAGAGGTTTCAATCGTGACCCCTCTAGTTCTACAACTTCTCTGAGGTCAAGCAGGGCCGAGCCGGGGCAGGAGGGGAAAATTCAGTGCCAGAGACTTACTGTGCCCAGCTAACTCGGACAACGCCCTTGAATCCTGACCTCGCGAAGACTTAACATAATTAGTTAGGGAAAAGGGAATCTTAATGATTTTGACAATTTTAACCAACAGCTGATTTACGGATTAAAAAAAAAAATCTGTATAAGGCATTTTTCACTGAAGGACATCTCAGGGCCGTTTGACCTTTAGACCTCCCTGGCGGTCTCCCATCTCCTCTGGTATGATGGACACTCCTGGCAGCTGTACAAAGCTCAATGGCTTCAAAGGGACAGGGGGGAGAAGGCTGATAAAGCTTCCCTCACTCCACCCAGCAGTACGAGCCCTCCCTGGGCTTCCCCTCTATCCAGTGGCTGGGGGGGGGGGGGGGGGAGATGAAGGCAATTGTGTTTGAGGGGGAGCGAGTGGGAACCAGGGAGCAACGCAGACCCAGAAAGTCAAAGCCTTGTTTTCTTGTCATAAATCTCTCTGTAGAGGTCAGAGGTTAAAAGGCTGGGGGGGGGGGGGGAAGGGGAGAGGAAAGATGGGAGGAAACTCTTAGGGAGCTAACATCTGCACCAAAGGATGGACAATCCAGTGGGTGTAGGGTAGGGAGCAGCAGGATTTTTAATCAGATTCACGTTAAAGGGACCCCTTTGTCCATTTCAGCAGATGGAAAAGTTAACCGTGTGCCCTAGCCACAGCACACAGAGGGGAGATGGGACTAGCACAGGTTTGGTGCCCTAGCCACAGCACACAGAGGAGAGGTGGGACTAGCACAGGTTTGGTGCCCTAGCCACAGCACACAGAGGGGAGATGGGACTAGCACAGGTTTGGTGCACTAGCCACAGCACACAGCGGAGAGGTGGGACTGGCACAGGTTTGGTGCCCTGGCCACAGCACACAGAGGAGAGGTGGGACTAGCACAGGTTTGGTGCCCTAGCCACAGCACACAGAGGGGAGATGGGACTAGCACAGGTTTGGTGCACTAGCCACAGCACACAGAGGGGAGATGGGACTAGCACAGGTTTGGTGCACTAGCCACAGCACACAGAGGGGAGATGGGACTAGCACAGGTTTGGTGCCCTAGCCACAGCACACAGAGGAGAGATGGGACTAGCACAGGTTTGGTGCACTAGCCACAGCACACAGAGGGGAGATGGGACTAGCACAGGTTTGGTGCCCTAGCCACAGCACACAGAGGAGAGATGGGACTAGCACAGGTTTGGTGCACTAGCCACAGCACACAGAGGAGAGATGGGACTAGCACAGGTTTGGTGCCCTAGCCACAGCACACAGAGGGGAGATGGGACTAGCACAGGTTTGGTGCCCTGGCCACAGCACACAGAGGAGAGGTGGGACTAGCACAGGTTTGGTGCCCTGGCCACAGCACACAGCGGAGAGGTGGGACTAGCACAGGTTTGGTGCCCTAGCCACAGCACACAGAGGGGAGATGGGACTAGCACAGGTTTGGTGCACTAGCCACAGCACACAGAGGGGAGATGGGACTAGCACAGGTTTGGTGCACTAGCCACAGCACACAGAGGGGAGATGGGACTAGCACAGGTTTGGTGCCCTAGCCACAGCACACAGAGGGGAGATGGGACTAGCACAGGTTTGGTGCACTAGCCACAGCACACAGAGGGGAGATGGGACTAGCACAGGTTTGGTGCACTAGCCACAGCACACAGAGGAGAGATGGGACTAGCACAGGTTTGGTGCACTAGCCACAGCACACAGAGGGGAGATGGGACTAGCACAGGTTTGGTGCACTAGCCACAGCACACAGAGGAGAGATGGGACTAGCACAGGTTTGGTGCCCTAGCCACAGCACACAGAGGAGAGATGGGACTAGCACAGGTTTGGTGCCCTAGCCACAGCACACAGAGGAGAGATGGGACTAGCACAGGTTTGGTGCCCTAGCCACAGCACACAGAGGAGAGATGGGACTAGCACAGGTTTGGTGCACTAGCCACAGCACACAGAGGAGAGATGGGACTAGCACAGGTTTGGTGCCCTAGCCACAGCACACAGAGGGGAGATGGGACTAGCACAGGTTTGGTGCCCTAGCCACAGCACACAGAGGAGAGATGGGACTAGCACAGGTTTGGTGCCCTAGCCACAGCACACAGAGGAGAGATGGGACTAGCACAGGTTTGGTGCCCTAGCCACAGCACACAGAGGGGAGATGGGACTAGCACAGGTTTGGTAAGGCTGCTTACCCATTTCAGACTTGGTACCAAAATGGCTGAGATTTATTTTTATGTTTCTCTTGAGCCAGAATGTGGCCATGTAATGAGCAGTCTGGAGAGAGGCCGTTTGCTGGATATTCTAGCCCTCCAGGCCGCGTGCCCAGCAAGTGACATCACTTTTGGAAATTAGCCGCTCGGTTTGTGTTTACCATGTTTTGGCACAGTGCGAATGCCCACAGATTCAGAAGGAGTGGGGATGTTTTGGGAGAGGGTTTGATTCTATTTCAGAGGTCTGTTTATAAAACGTATAAACTCACACATATTTTGAACATTTAAAATGACATCATGCAGCATACAATTCCAAATACCTCCTTTAATGGAACAATAACCCAAATTTCCCACCCTTCTCCTAAACACACACGCAATTAGATGTCCATTCTGCTGTTATCCCAAAATTAGTTGTAATTAAACCCATTCAGCGTTAACTATTTCCACCAATGGACTGAGACACCATTAATCAGAGCCTTATTCTTAACAGTTAAAACCCTTTACTTTAGTCAGTGGTATTCTTTTTTTTTTTTTTAAGTTGGACCATACCCTAGTGAACATTTCAAAATCATTGCTCACGGGCTGATCCGCTGGCTCAGTGGAAGTGCTTTACACTGTCAGAAGGAGGGCCTGTGTTTGATTCCTGGGTTAGGCCCTTCCGCTCCCTGAATCGGCAGGTGCTGGGGATGCTGCAGAGGCAGCGCTTACAGCCCCTGGGGGGATGCAGTGTCACAGTCGTCATCGCAACAAGGGTGCCTACTGGCCGGCTGAAGGGCCCATGTTCCCTGTACGTACCAGGATCAGTCCAGACCGTGAGTCAGAAAAATGTCTGGACTGATCCATGGAACTACAGGAACGAAAATTAGCAGGTAAGGAATAATTTTCTTATTGCAGGTTTACATAAGGCGCTCTGGCGCATGACCCCTGGCCGAGAATTGTTGCAGCAACGGCTGGAGTAAAGCAAGATAGGAGGGGACCCAAAATAGGGGAAGATAATGGCCAGGTAGTTGTGACTGAAGGCTCACGGCGCAGGATCCCAGACCCTGGTTTTGATTGTGCTGGAATCCCAAAGGATGAGGTGAAAACTGCTGGGGTTTGTTTGGTTTTTTTTATCATTCACCCTAGTAATTATTTTTTTCATAAAAAGCAGGACAGAAATCAAATTATACCATTCTTTAGAAATACCTGCATTAATAATTTTCTACGTAGTGTCTCAACATGAGACACTGTGCAAGTTTCATTAGAGTACTGCTTTCATATGACCTTCGGAAGAGAGACCCAGCAAAGCCAGTTCAAGGATTTAGTAACCCAAGGGTGAAATCTACCACCTTATTCCAAAATGTGTTAATTGGGGAGCCTGGCCGAAGCATACATAAATATGTGCCAATTACAGCATGGTCTCTCCAAGACAAGAAGGAAGAGACATGATTAATCTTGCAGGGGGCCGTACTCTGCAGCCTGTAGCTGGATAACTTGTAACGTAGCCAGCTAAATGCTGAATTTTGAATCTTTGAGCCACTTATCCAGCTGACTCCAGTGTTCAAAGTTAGATGAATAATTTATCTGTCCAACTCTGGTCGTGCTGTTAGAGTAGCCATAAAGTTAGCCGGGTATATTCAGCGGTGCGGCTGCATCACTCAATATCCTGCCAAAGTTAGCCAGAAAAGTTTATTTGGCCAACTTTGCAAGCCAGCCAGTGGCTGAATATTACCCCCACTAAAACTAATAGAGGTCCAGTATTCCCAGGGCACAATTTTATATGCAATTAATTTAAAACCACTGTCTCTGGCATGGTTGTACCAAAATGTTAGGATCTTCTTCCAACAAGTCTCATCCAGGCTAATACCGAATTGTTTCCCAACTTATTCTTGGTGTATCAAGGTTATCTTTTAAACACCCCGACAGAGGAGTTGTATTCTTTGGATGATGGCGTAGGCTTTAATCCCCATTTTTCTAAATAATTATCCAAAGTCAGGGTAGCCCAAACTAAATGCACTCCGGACTTTTTATGCCTGTAGATAACGCCTGAGGTGTAAATACCTTCAAACTTCTTGCCTTTTCAGATCACTCTTGTTGCCTCGGAAAGGATTTCAACGCTACATCTTATAATATTTGTTTTGGATATCCAATACCCAGTTCATGTCATAGTTCCCTAAAACAATGGATTCCCTGCTAAAGCTATTTCCTAATTCTTCCTTACTGAAACGTCGGATTCTCAAACGTTTGCATCCTCTAATCCAAATATTAAACTTCCTATTCTTTCAGTATTAAACATATTAGTGCATTAGTGGATTCGCTCTCACAGCAGACAGGCTGATATTCAAAAGATCTAGGTGCCTAACCTACTTTGGCAAATTTGGAAATGTTCCCCATATGTGCACCTAAATGTAGGTGCCTGGTTTTATTAGGGACCTAAATATAGAACCCTGCAAAGTGGGCCGAGCCAGGGGAGGGGTCAGATCGGGGGAGCGCTCAGCTCTGACTTTCAGTCCTAGACACCTAAAGTGAAAAGCAGGCGCAAATGTAGGTCCCTAAAGGAGGGCCCTAAGTTTAACAACAAATTGAAGTTAGTCCCCACCTTTAGGCACTCCGCGTTTTTTGAATGTTGGCTTCTTCATCGCCAAGGAAATGCCGATCGTCCGCCCTATTGTCTCATGCTCTCTCTCTCTCACTTTTTTTGCAGAAGGCTTCAAGGAGATTTGCCCTGCTGGCCCTGGCTACCACTACTCAGCCGCTGACCTGAGGTTCAACACCCGCTTCCTGGGCCAGGAGCAGCCGAAAATCCCTGTGGGTCGGCCACTGGAGCTCTTGCCTCCGGTGTCCACTGCCCAAGCTGTCACACGTGAGCAACCCCTGTGAATTTCTTCCCTCATGGCCGCGATTTTAACTGGAAAGAGGGATTCATAGGATGTATTTGGGGTGGGTGAGGAAGGTTTCCCTGCAGAGCAGGGGCAATCATTGTAAAGCAGATACGGGTGAAATCTTCACTCTTCTAATCTCTAATTTCTGACTACATCTGGTTTTCACTACTTATCTCATGGAATTCATTTTTTTTGTTGCCAATTTCTTTTGAAAGCCCATTTGATTGTCCATGGTGCTGACCCTGAAGAGAGGAGACCCATCCTCAGACCAGAGCTTCCTGCAGAAAGAAGCCCCATCAGGCCAGTGATCCCCGAGGACAGACGGCCCATGAGACCGGTTGTGCCTGGGGACAGAAGAGCTGTCATTCCAACCACTTCACCGCCGTCTGCTACAGAAAGGGCAGCTGCACCTGTCCCAGGTAGGACATTACCTTGCCCCTAACGTCACAGGAGTGACCTGTGAAACCAGGAATTAGGTGACAGAAGATTTGCAATGTGCTGGTTGGTTTTAGCACTCTCAGGATGCAGCCAAAAAGTCAACTTCATAAATAATGCTAAAGTAAAGCAGTGCAGAGCCCTGCAGGTTATTGCTCTCATTAGTTGACTTTGATCTCGTTGGGGAGGATTTTTTAATGTTCCCTACGGATGTTTTTTGCCTTTCTCTAGCTCACCACAAGTGATGAGGTGGGCTACTCTCAGCCGACTTGACCCAGGTCCCCTCTCACAAAAGCATCATTTGTTCAGCATAGACCCCCCCCCACAGATGCTATCATGCAATTGTACTTTCCACAAGAGGCAGGACTGAGGTGATGGGGAGGCAGGAAGTGGGTGGCAGGGTCTCACTTCTGAGCTCCAGCTGAGGTTAATAGCATTTTCTACAAAGTACATTATTGTTCAATATTTTAAAAGAAATGATTTCATTTGGAAAGTTTCTCTTCCTTGCGTGCACTGAAAAGAGGCAGTGCTTTCTGTAGGGGTCAGAGTTGTCAGAAGCTGGGCAGCGTGGAAAGCACATCAAAGAGTCCTTAAAAGTCCCAGACAGGGAGTGATGCACCCACATGCACTGAATCCTAGGAAGACATAATTGCCTTCTTAAATCTCCACCCTCCAGCGCCCTGTGGTATAGGAAACTGATTGTTGGCTACCTTCAGCCACTGACTCATGGCCCAGCACAAAGGAGGACCAGGCCCTCCATTCTACCCACAGCACCATACTGCCAGATACAGCGTGGGCTGAGATGGCACCAGCATCAATGGCAGTGCCCAGTCAGAAACACTACCCAAACTGCTTCATGTTCTTCCCAGTTAATCCAAGGCCAACCAGGCCCTATTACTAATATTTATCATTTCCAAGGCGCTATCAGACATACCCAGTGCTGTATTGATAATTACAGATGGCAGGAGAGGGGACTGGGGCTAGCGGAGCATAGTGAGAGCGGTGCACACACAGAGAGAGAGAGGGCGCCACGGCAGATGCACCTCGAGCGTGTCTGAGAAGTGGCAGAGGGGTTTTCAGACTGCCTCATGGTGCACTCTGTGGAGGGGGAGGTTTAAAGCTAGAGAACGAATGCAGAGTCACACCTAGTTGGGCAGAGAAGGGGGTAAGATCCAAATTGAAAGAAAAAAAAAAAAGTTGTATTGAAAGACAGCGGTAATGACAGCAAGACACTCTGAAAAATAAAGAAGTGTCTCCAGATTATTCGAATGCATCAGTAGTGAGAGAGAGGCAGAGCCTGTCTCCCAAGACTCGGGATTGGGGAATTGGCCTGTTGTGCAGGCAAGCTCAATGTCCCCCATCAGTCAGTGTGGCGAACAAGGTGAGTTTGTTGCTGAGATGCGGTTTGCCAGTACTTATGTGGCCTCCGAGGAGGTCAGGTGTCACCAGACTGACCTTCCTCAGTGCTGCTTACAACGTGAATCTTACTGTTGCCAGATATTGTACGCAGTTGGTCCTAGAACAAAACAGTCGACTTATTACTAAAATCAAACTTTTGAACCACGACTGGACTTGGGGCTTTGACCAACAGAATCAGAGCCCGTGTGCAAGAAGCATGTGGGACTTTTTTTCCCTAAGGTGTCTGTCTCTCTCCCGTTTGTAGGGACTAATGTCTGTGAGCTGAACCCTCGGATCTGTGGTCCCGGGCGTTGTGTATCCCGGCAGGGAAGCTACACCTGCATCTGCAACACCGGTTTCAGGCTGAGTACACAGGGAACCCACTGTATTGGTAAGGGTGGAAGCGGAGCCAGCTCCGGGATTTAATGAGTGTTTAGGCTCCTATTGTGGGCCTGTAGACATAAATAATGTAGCCCAGTCAGAGGATGAATCTCCCCACCTGCACACGCACAGACAACCTCCACGTGCAGAAAGAGAGGGTAAGACACACACCCATTCATTCTCTTTGAGCTCTGTCTGCAGAGAGGGGGGCCGGGGGTTAGCCTACTGGTTAGACCAGTGGCCTGAAAACCAGAAAAAGCCAGAGTTCAGATCATGTTCCTCCCACTGATGCTCCTTGTGTCTTTGGGCAAGTCAGTTTACACTCTGTTGCCTGAAACTTGGATTGTAAGCCCTCTGGGGACGGGAAATACCTATTGTATCTGACTATAACGTGCCTTGAGCTTGGGTTTGGCAAGGCTCGTAAAATAAATCTAAAATCCAAATCCTCTTATTATGCCATGGATTTAGAATACTTCCATGACCTACCTGGCAGGAATATGTCTTCAAAAGTGTTACATGGCTCCTAGTCTTGGTGCTCTTGGTCTAACCCAATCCTCACTCATAGGGGATAAGTAGGTTGTGTTTTCAGGTTCACCAAAATCTGCACATTAATCTTACTCTTAGACTTATTATAGCCAGATTATTCATTGTGAATACCTAGCACTGCTAGTCTGACCATATTCTCTTGATAACTGGCCCAGCATTTCTTACTGTAATATTTCCATGCATCCAGAACCTCTATTATACACAAGGGGTTGCCTCCTGAATGAAAGGAGCATTTCCTGTCCAGATGGAACCTGCTGCCATCTTGGATTCCTCTTCATCCGGTCCCACCAGTCCAGATGAATGGGTTATGCTCACAGACCAACAGATGGAGACAGAGATCAACAGGTTTGCTGATGCCACCCCTTATATGCATCTGTGCTGACCTCTGTCTCCAGCAGATGGTGGACGAATATCCCATGCTGTGAGCTAGGGCCTGGTTAGGTTGAATGAATTGGGAGACTGCTCCTGAGGTGAAAGATTTATTCTCCCTTCCTCGGTAAAGCATATTCTGATCTTAGATTTCAGGGGGCAGAAGGGAGCAGGAGAAGAAGGAAAGTCACTGTTGCCTTGATGGCAATACAGTTAAAAAATAGAAGGGCCCAGAAGAAGAGCAGAGGATACAGTCAGGAGCAGGAAGGACTCTGGGTGGCCTGCAGCAGTGCTTATGGAGTTGGTATGTTATGAGATCCTCATCAGTCCCGGCCCACCACATTGAGATGGCACTGCAGCTGCATGGAAAACAGAGCCCGCTCTGTAGTGCTAGCAAGCTCTAAACTGCTCCTGGGGGAGTGGGCCTACAATCTCCCACACAGTCAGAAAGCAGGACAATTTCGAGGCTTCGGTGGGAGGGCCTGTGGTAGCAAGTCAAATCTGACTGCAGGTTCCAGTGGGGAAAGCAGCGCTGTGACCGCATCGACGGCCATCTTATGACCTTGGAGGTTGGAAGAACCCTCTTTTAGTTACAAATCAGAGGGACAACTGCGGGGCTGCTTAGGCGGCAGTCAACTTTGCTCCCTACCCCAACGGTTTCCTTCTCTTTTGCCTGGATTGCCCTCATGAAGGACACGTGGGCAACATTTATAAGGGGCTGGAGTTTGATCCTATAGCCCAGCCCGGGCTTGCTTCCACATTCACTAAAGAAGCCATGGAGCTGAAGGGAATCATGGCTTCAGTCTGAGCCAGAGCCTCCTCCTTCGGTCTTCCACGCGGCAAGGGACGGCTGCCATGCTCCTAGGCCTGGTTTGCCACGAGTTTTACAGTTCCTGCTGGGAGCGCCATTATGGGGGTTGGGGATGGCGGCCATGTTTGATAAATATGTGAAGCAGCACTAACTACCTCCTTTCTGCTCGCTGTCTCTCAGTTCAGAGGAGGTGAAGGAAGGATATCCAGGACCTCCTGTGCACCCAGGGTTGCTCTTACCTTTTTTGTTAAAGGGTTTTCAGTTCCTGGCTTCCTGTTTTTCACATGGCTTTAGATTCTGCTGTGCTCCTGTATTTCGGAATGCAGTGGTCCAGTCCCGGGATCCACTCTTGAAGTTGTAATGGCTCAGGAGGGCAGAATTTGGGATCTCCTTTGAGCAAATCACTCTCTGGATACAAGTGCTCAGGGGAGAAGTGAAGGATGGATATCCTTTGTTTCCATGCTGCACCTCTGGCATTTCTATTCTTTTCAGTCTTTTGGCAAACGCATGGCTGCGTCCAAGTAAGAGAGCCATAGCTTGAATCCTCACTCAGAGCCTGCGGCTTTCCTCTGGGAACCCCTGGCCTTGTTCTTGTGGGGCTGCAGGTTCCTCCCTGCTGCCCTGCCTAACAGACAGATGGACTAAGGGCTCTTTCAGTGGCAGCCTGCAAGGATTCTTTACTTGGGAAAGTGGGATAACTTAACTTAATTTCCATGTTCCTTCACCCCTTTGGATATTGCAGAGAGTAAGATGATTCCATTCTGGTCAATACTGAAAATCCATCCAGGTCCTTCCCTTTCCATAAGTCAGTTTTGTTGAATATGGAATGAGTATTCCCTAAAGTGGACTTTAAGGATAGCTTCTTGCTGGCCAGATTATCCTTTACTTGGCACGGGATGATATGGAGATTAGCTTTGTTCCAACACTAATAGCATGATGATCCTGATAAAGGAAGCTGTGGCACCTAAAGGATTCTCGGGATTTTAGGCTGGAGTCCATGCTTAGAAAAGCCCGAGGGTTGTTAATTCGGCTCAGCTTATTGACACTTGAACCTGTCTAGTGGCAGAACCAGGCTTGCATCTGGTGCAGCAGCTTCAAGACGAGCTACTGGATGATTCCATTTGGTTGGAACAGGGATCAGTGTGTCTCGTGGATGCATGTTTTCATCCGATACAGCTATGCCTAAGGGGAAGCTTCCATGGTGGCGACTGGAATGACTTCCTTAGCTTTGCCTTGGTTTGAGAGCTCTAGGGAGAATCCACAGGACTGGGATCCTGTGGAGGGGCCAGATAAGCCTTTGAGAGCACTAGCTCCGGCTCCAGAGATAGGCATTTGTAGGTCACATTCTTTCAGAAATGGTCCTATATTATCCAAGATGAGTGAGCTTTGAGATATTATGAAGTGGATATACTCTAGTGTCTCCCGACCATTTTCAGACTCTTCCTGGTCTCTACTGTCCCTTTGCTGAAAAGGCAGACCCCCATATGAGGGTTGCTGGTTCGGCTTCTCAGATTGTAAGCAGTGGTGCCGGTTTGAAGGGTCAATCATGGCTGGGTCATTATGACCTTTAACTTGTGGTCTCATAAAGGAAGAGGCTAAAGGTCCTTTCGCCTCTTCCTACATTTGGAGTAATTCAGTGGTATCTGGAAGTTTCTAATTTCAGATTAAAATTTTAAGAGCCCAAAATTCAAAACATGCTGAACGTTACTTAGCTGGATAAGTAGCAACTTATCTAACTAAACAGCGGCAGCTCAATATCTGGCTATGTTCAACAGCCACCATTTAACTGGATAAACCACTTATCTGGCTAAGTAGATAGCCGGATATCCAATGGGCAAACAATGAGCATAATGGAACTGTGCTATTTAGCTGGATAAGTGCCCATATTCAGACTTATCCAGTTATGTTATCAGATACGATAGATTTACCGTAAAGCAGGTCTGATTTAGCCAGATACAACTTATCCAGCCAAGGAGCCCTTTTTGACAGAATATGCAGCGGCATGGCCATTTCCTGTTATAGAGGATGGATTCGTGAGTTTCCCAGGGGGGCTGAAAGATTGCAGCCTCCTTTTAGGCCTTTGGTTCCTAAGTGGAATCTTAATTTGGTTCTCTGAGATTTGGTTTCGCTTCCCTTTGAGACAGGTGACGCTTAAGGATCTTTCCTTGAAGGTGTTTTTTCTGTTCAGCTCACCGAGTTTCAGAGATTCAGGCAGAGACCCCTTCCTGGTCATTCATTCCGACTGGATTTCCTTCCCTCTGGTACCTTCCTTTCTTCTAAAGGTGTTGTCAGCCTTTCATTTAACTTTGTGTCTCTCCCTGCCCGCTTTGTCAAAGGAAGCGTGTTGTGGTGCTAACACGATGTTTGGACGTCCATCGGGTGATCATTAGGTACTTGGAGGCACTTTAATTCTTTTCATATTTTCATAAGATGGATAGGCTGTTTGTCTTTTTGGAGGGTCGTATAAGGGCAAGGCAGCCTTTAAGGGGACGATGTAAAAAGCTGTGCAAAAACCTGCCGTGAGATTTTGCGTGGGTAATTACGTGCAGTTTTCCATGCTAATCTTACGCGTGTATGTAATCATTTATTTATTTAAAACGTTTTTATACCGACATGCATTTTCATATCACATCGGTTTACAATTAGCAGGGTAAAAAATAGAACAAGCTTTAGAAGAAGAAAATAAAAGTTACATGTAACAGGGAGATGAAGGAACAAGTTGGGCAGAGTAGAGGAAAAAGCAGGGTCCAGTGGACTTAAGGAATGCAGTTAAATAAGAGATTGGACTAAGCAAAAACTATGTACAGTTGAGTATAACCAATTTATGGGCCGATACTGAAAAAAGAGAGGGCAAGCGCCCGCTCTCCTGTGCGCACGATTCAGTATCAGCCCGCATGCAAATGAGGGCCTGCGGTAAAAAGAGGCGCTAGGGACACTAGCGCGTCCCTAGCGCCTCCTTTTTGACAGAAGCGGCGGCTGTCAGCGGGTTTGACAGCCGACGCTCAATTTTACCAGCGTCGGTTCTCGAGCCCGCTGACAGCTACGAGTTCGGAAAACGGACGCCGGCATAATTGAGCATCCGTCTTCCGACCTGCAGGCCGCCAGCCGATTTAAATTTTATTTATTTATTTATTTATTTATTTTTTAATTTTGGGGCCTCTGGCTTAATATCGCTATGATATTAAGTCGGCGGGTGTACAGAAAAGCAGTTTTTTCTGCTTTTCTGTACACTTCCCCGGCGCCGGCAGAAATTAATGCCAGCCTTTGGGCAGGCGTTAATTTCTGAAAGTAAAATGTGCGGCTTGGCTGAATCGCACGGGAATAACTAATAGGGCCGCATAGATATAGTGTGTTAGACCGAGGTCAGCAAGGAGTTGGCAAAGGAGTAGTAAGTAGACATTAAAGAGAGTGGGGGAGAGGGAGGAACCTTGGGGCACCCCCCGGGTTAGGTTAACAGGGTTAGATTCTTGGCTGCCAAGAAAGAAAGAAAACTGTTCTCTGTCTCCATCTGCTGGTAGGGGGACATAACCCACTTATGTGGACTGGACTAGTGTAACAGGATTCATGGAAAGAAAACAAATAGCTGAACATTTCTCTATAGTTGTTAGATCATAAGCTGACCTTGAGAAATTGCAAGAGGACCATGCGAGACTGGGGAATTTAGCAGCTAAATGGCAGATGAAATTTAATATGGACAAGTGTAAAGTGATACCTGTAGGGAAGAATACTGGGCTCTGTATTAGCTGTCACCACCTAGGAAACGGATCTTGGGTTCATTGTAGATAATATTTTGAAATCCTCAACCTAGTGTATGGCAGCAGTCAAAAAAGCAAATAGAATGTTAGATATTGTTAGGAAAGGAATGGAAAATAAAACAGAAGATATCATAATGTCTCTGTATTGATCCATGGTGCAACCGAACCTTGAGTATTGTGTGCAGTTCTGGAACTGGAAAAGGTACAGAAAAGGGAAACCAAAATGATCAAAGGGATGCAAGGGCTCCCTTATGAGGAATGGCTAAGCAGGTTAGGGCTATCTAGGCTGGAGAAGAAATGACAGAGGAGATGTGAGAGTGATTTTTAAAATCATGAGTAGGGTGGAACAGGTAATAGGGAATGTTTACCCTTTCCATTAGAATTAGGATAAGGGGATACTCCGTGAAGCTAAAAGATAGCACATTTAAAACAAATCAGAGAAAGTATATTTTCACTCTGCACAATTAGACTGTGGAATATGTTGCCAAAGTTTGTGGTGAATGCAGTTAGCGTTGCTGAGTTTAAAAAGGGTTTAGATAGGTTCCTGTAGGAAAAATTCAAACCGTTATTAGCCATGTAGATTTGGGAAAGCCATTGCTTTCCCCTGGTCATGAGCAAGAATTAGATCTATTCTTTGGGATTTTGCCAGCTACTTGTGGTTTGGATTGGTTATCGTCAGAGATAGGATGCTGGCCTTGACAGAACCTTTGGTCTGACCCAGTATGGCATTTCTTTTGCTAAACCTCTCCACCACCCTCTTAGCCCAACCTGTCCTACCCCACCCCACCTGAATCTTTCCTCCCTCCCTGCCTGGCCTGATGGGTTAGACTACTGCCTCCCAGCTCACCTTGCACAGCCACAGGGGGAGGTAGTTGGAGGTGGTAGGAGCTTGGTAAGGGTATGGGGAGGGCAGCAGGAGTGTACACCGGTGGATGGGAGTCTGAAGGACAGGGGAGAGAGAAGTGGGGAGGGACAACAGATTGGGGATTGAGGGGAAGGATAGCAAGTAAAAAAAAAAACAACTTGCTGGCTATCACATTTAAAAAAAAAAATGTTTGGAGCCCTAATCCCAAGGGATTTTAATTAATTTGCCTTGGGAGCAGCTCCAGATGTAGCCCCACCGGAACTGTATTCTCTCTAAAGTCATTGCACCTGCCCTTCAGCCCCCTTGCCCCCTCTCTCATGTGACCACTTCTCTCTCATTCCCTGTGACCCTTTCAGACGTGGACGAGTGCCGCCAGACGCCGCACCTCTGCACCAATGGCCGCTGTGAGAACACCGTAGGCGGTTACCGCTGTGCGTGTGCCACGGGATTCCACGCCGGCCCACAGGGAACGGAGTGCACAGGTGAAAGGTCAAACTCTAAGGGAGAGGGTGGAGCTACTTCAGGGAGCAGGGGGAAAGGAGAGAGGGCAACCTCCAGGGAGTGAGGGCGGAAAAGAAAGGGGCGAGCGGTGGGGAGAAGGGCATGGCTACTCTGAGCAAGGCTGAGGAGTGGGGCTACTTCAGGAAGCAGACGAGAAGAGAGGCGATCTCTATGGAGGGGAGAGAGGTCACCCTAGTGAACCGGGGAGAAGAGAGCAGCCACTCCAGGACCAGCGAAGAGAAGTGGGGGGGGGTGATCTCTCAGGAGCAGGGGAAAAACAAGGGGGTAGAGAGAGGGGGCAGGGGAGAGAAGTGGTGACCTCTAGGGACAGGAGAGATGAGAAGGGGTGTCCTCTGGGTTGAAATGGAAGAGCAGAGGGTTTCGCCCTCCTTCCATGGAATAAGCAGTAAGACGCCAGAGCCCTTTACAGAAATGCATGCATGGCTCGTCCAGCCTTTACAATCCAGGGATGGGCACTGGGGGGGGACTTCTCCCCCTCACAGAGGCTGACTCCCAGCTCCACCTCTTGCAGATATTGACGAGTGCACGGGCATCCAGCAGCCCTGCACCAATGGACGCTGCGAGAATACGCCTGGAAGCTTCCGCTGCCACTGCAGCCCAGGATTCGTGCTGAACCCGCAGGGCACTGGCTGCACAGGTAAATGTCCTCCTGCTTCTAGTTTTAAATGACCAGATGGAAGGTTCTGGCCTTCCTCTCGACTGGAAGTTTTGTAGATTTTTCCACGTTATCCTTCACATCTGTCATAAGCAATCAGTTTTCAGTCTGTGAGCTCCGTCGTCTGTTGGTTTTGTATTCACCCCTTGTTCTGTTTTCCCTTACTTGCTTTTTGTACTTTTGGCCACGCAGTTCTGTCTTGCTACTCGAGCTTCCAGATCCTTCAGGACCCCTGATTTCATATCTCCCCCCTCCCCCAACTTCCTTAACCCAGTCATTACAGCGCGGGTCCTCAGCAGGGGACAACAGACTGCAGCCACCTGTGAGCCCCGAGTCTGGCCCACGGGGAGCCTTTGCTGTGGGTAAAAATTCACTTCACCATGAAGGTGGGGGCTTTGAGTATAGTCCAGCCTGTCTGCGTGCAGAAGCACGGGTGGCGTTAAACAACGCGTGCGTGTTTATCCACGGATTCCTAAGGCACAAAAAAGGAATTGCACATGTAAGTTTGAGCATTGAAACGTACCCATGCTGATTCTGACCCAAAAAACCAAAAAATTATACACAGAGAAAGCAGGAGCAATCCTTCCAGTAGCGCTGATCAAAACAAAAGCCTCTGCGAATTTTTGCTTCTATTAGTGCAAAGCCGGGTGGGTAAAAGTCCCTGCAGCGTTTGGCACCAACCCGGGCAGCTTTGATTATTGCCCCCTTTAAAGGTAGCCATTCTGTGATGACTGGGGACCCCCCCCCCCCACCACCACCAACTCTCCTCCCTCCCACCCGCACCCGAGGCTGTGAGCGCATTCCCATCCCAGGAAGCACAAGGACTGACCCGGGAATCGAATCCAGGACCTCCTTAGCGCAGTTCACAGCGCTGCCACTGGGCTGGCCCTACTGTAAATTCCTGATAAAAAATATCCTGCCTTAAAGGAAGGAAGACTGAATCCTCCGGAGGCTTGCAGCAGACAGAAAGCAGAGCGTGTATTTTGAGAAAGTCTTGATATCGGCTCAGTGGGCAGTTTGCTGTTCTGCCGGTCAGCATTTTACTCCTGCTGTTGCACAACTGGTCCAGAGCCTTTAGGGCATTCATCAGCGGAAGCTGCCAAGGTTTTGGTGCTGAATTGGAACTTGGCTCTTTGATTTTTCCCCAGCAGCACAGAGGTTTACAAGCCTCTTGTTCATCTGCCAGACAATGTGTTTGGCAGCAGCAGGGTCCTTAACAGCAGACTCTTCTTAACATAATTAATGACAGCAGATAAAGTCTGCCCAGCAAATTGCTTAGAGTTGTAACATCCACTCCCTGCAGGTACTTCCATGCAGAAATGTAAACTTTGGGGTCAGCACAGGTTACGCCATTTCTTCGTTTCCATTCTCGGGCCGGCAGGGATCCTCGGTTTGCCCCTGCCCTTTTGCATCCCGTTACCGTTCTTCTCTTCACCTTCTCTTCCAGGCACCCACCTGCCTTTCCATGAAGAAGTATTCCCTGACATTGTTTCCCCCTTGGACTTTCATATCATGACCCCTAGTTTTACAGCTTCCTTTCCATTGGAAAAGGTTTGATTTTGTGCATCATTAATTGCTTTCAGGTATTTAAAAATCTGTATCCTATCTCCCCTGTCTCTCCTCTATTCGAGGATGTACCTGTTTAGGTCTTTCGGCTCACCTCATAAGTCTTCCAGTGCAGACCCCACACCATTTTGGTTGCTTTCTCTGAAACTGCTTTCATCATGTCTTTATCCTTTTAGAGATGCGGTCTCCAAAACCGAACACAATACTCCAGATGCAGTCTCACCAATGAGCTGTACAGGGGGCATAATCACCTCCTGTTAGGTCTTTCTGTGCAGCCCAGCATCCTTCTGGCCTTAGCCACTGCCTTGTTGCATTGCTTTGCTATATTGAGATCGTCAGACATTATCGCCCTGAGCCTCTGTTCTGGTCCATACATATCAGTCAATCACACCCCATGGCATACAGCTCTTTTGGATTACCATGCCCCAAATGCATGACTCTGCACCTCTTTACATTGAATCCCAGCTGCTAAATCTTCAACCATCCCTCAAGCTTATTAGATTGCTTCTTGTTTTCTCTACTCTACTCAGTTGTAGATTTTAGTGTCATCCATGCAAAGACAACCTTTACCTTCTAACACCTACACAATATCGCTCACAAAGATAGTAAACAGGCTTGGTCCCAGAACTGATCCTTGAGCAACTCCTTATTTTTCAGTCTTCAAAGTAGGATCCATTTACCACTACTTGCTGCTATCTGTCAGTCAAATTTGCTTACTATAAATAGTGTTTTCCATAGATAGCAGAATAAATTAGCTATAACATTTGGGCAACCAGTGGCACCAAAAGGACTTCTCTTTCATAGATATTAGAGCTTTATGCTCTACTGAGCATGTGCGGGAATTCCTGCTTGGGAATATGCTCACGAGTTCCTTCAATCGATTTTAGAGCTAAGTCTATGCAGTCAACTGTCCAGGGAGGCAGGCAGGTATTTAGGATTAATTCATCCTGCTATCTATGGAAAACACCATTTCTATTAAACAAACTTGCTTTTTACGTCGAAAAGCAGGGCTGAATTAGCCTTAACATGTGGAGAGTCCAAAGCTGAGGATTGCAGTGGAGTGTTTACTTAATAACAACCTGGCCCCCACTGTGGAGAGAAGGCTACTGGGTGAACAGGACATGCAAAACTGCTTGTCCAAATTTATTGTCGATCTTTAAGAGATTGTCCAGACAGTAATGGGACATAAAGGTGTATACTGATGACCATGTTTATTTTAACAACACCTATAATCCGCTTCCTCTTTACAATGTTCAGGCTCTGTGAGTTAATGGTGTCTGTGACCTTGAGCCTCTGAGTTTTTTCGGCGCTCACTGCTCTGGTGGTTCTGCTGAGTGGTGCCTCCTTTTCTTTGATGCATGGCACCTGTTTACTCGACCTTTGAACTTGACTTGATCCACTAATGAGAAAGATTTTAGAGGAGTTAGAGTTCAACTCTCTTCCCGGTGAGGCAGACAAGGCTGTGCAATGGAATGGATAGACTGTGGCTTCTCTGAGATTTATATAGTTCCTCCATTTTCCAAGCCCTGGACCTTTGTGTTCATGGGGACATTTGTCCACAATTACAACAATTGGCTTGGTCATAGTCTGGACCCAGGCAATGGTGTCCTTCTGTAATGGATATTTTCCTGCCACAAATACTGTTTTTAAACCCAGTTACTATGACCCTTTTCTTGGTGGACATGCTCATGAAAAATCTTTTTTTTGGAGAAAGATAATACTGAAGCAGCAGGCAGCAAAGCAACTTTAAATGTTTTGAAAATGTTGCAGAAAAACAGAGATATAGAGGTACATGTCCATGCTTGGTTGAAAAAAAAAAGACTGAAGGGGCTCATGAGACAAAGCCTGAGCGATAATTCCCACACATGCTCAGTAGAGCAAAAAGCTCTACTAGCTATGAGAGAGAGGTCCTACTGGTGGCGCTGGATGATGTCACCCACATGTTATGGCTAATTCAGCCCTGCTTATTATCTGAAAAAAATCCATTCCTCCACTCTAAAGTTTTGCATTTTATTCAAGAGCCTCCTGTGCGGAACCATATCAAAAGCCTTACTGAATTCCAAGTAAACCACATTGAGTACTCTTCCATGACTTCATTCTCTAGTCGCACAATTAAAAAGAAATCTGATTCGTTTGACAGGACCTTCCTTTGGTAAAGCCACATTGCCTTGGAATGGGCAACCCCTTGGATTATAGATGGTTCACTGTCCTTTCCTTCAGCAGTCTCTCCATTATTTTTCCCACCACCGAGGTAAAGCTTAACAGGCCTGTAGTTTTCAGCCTCCTCCCTGCTACCACTTTTGTGAAGTGGGGCTACAACTGCCCTTCTCCAGTCTTGCGGCCCCACTCCACTCTCCATAAAATACGTCCTTCAGTGGATGCACCAGCACTTCTCTCAGATCCCTTAGCATCCGGGGATGTATCTCATCCGGCCCCGTGGCCCTGTCCTTCCACCCAAACCCCCTCCTCTGTAAATGGGGTTGTAGATTTCTGCTGTTTCCTCATCTTTCTCCACATCTTGCTCATTGTCTCCTTTAAATCTTACTAAAGCCACCAGCGGCCTTCCTCCTTTCTCTGATATATTTTGAAAAATGTTTTGCCAGCTCGCTTTGGCGATTCTTTCTTCCCCTCGAGCTTTCGCTATCCTGACTTCTTTCCTCCTCTCCTTCAGCTTCACTGGATTTGCAGCCCTGTGCTCCACGGTTTGAGTTCCTTTGAATGCTTTTTTAAAAGTGTGGCTGGCTGCTCTGTCCCTTTCGTGTGACGTCCCTCCCTCTTGGCTGCTATATCAAACCGTACCGTCTGATGATCACCGGCGCTCAGGTGGGCACCTCCCTGATCCATTTGTGAGTTCCGGGTCCAGTCTCGCTCCTCCCCTCGTGGGTTCCATCACCATTTGAGCAGAGCCTCTTGAAGGCATCCACCACCTCTCTGCCTCTTGCAGATTGTGCAGAAGGGATGTTCCAGCCCATATCAGGCAGTTTAAAATCCCCAGCAAGCAACACTTCTCCCTTCATGCTTACCTTTTGGGTGTCTTCTGCCAGATCTCTGTCCAGTTCCTCTGTTTGATTGGGAGAGCCGTAGACCACACCGGTGTAAATGCAAGTGCCGCCCACAGTGCTGCTTCATTTCCCCGTGCCCCCCTGCGTTTTAGTGACGCGGATATTGTTTCTAACAAAGAGCTACTCCTCCCCCCATGTCTGTAATCTCTATCCTTCCTCAACAGGTTATAGCCCGGTACGGCCGTATCCCATTCATGAAAATGTCTGAACCAGGTCTCCCTAACAGCAACAATTTCGAAGTTCGCCTCCAACATTGGGGCCTGCAGATCTGGAATTTTATTGTATTTGTGCTCATTGCTTTCCAGATTTTCTCACTTGGCTTGCTGCTGCTCATGGTCATTCTTTGGGCTGATTAAGAAAAGTCATTTCTCCACCCAGTCCCTGTATTTGTCAGGGGCGACAGTCCAACTTCTTAACCCCTATCCTCGGATTTAAATATCTTATAACAATGATCTGAATTTCTTGCTTAGCATCTTTTTTTCCTGCCAAAGGCCCTCTTTTACTATATAGCCTTTTATATTCTATACACAGCCTCGGCCCCCAATATATGCAAATCCTCCTCCCACCAGATTTTGAGCCATATATTAAACTTATCTATATGGGTCAGCCTTTCCTTCCCCTTTCCATGAACAGGTAACTCTTCTAAAAAGGCAAACGTTCTTGCCCATGTGCCTGTTGTACTTCCCCCATGGTCTGCAAATCTTACTGTTTGGATGTGGTTTCTAGTGAGGTCACTGGTCCCCAGATAGATAACATCAATTTTATAGTCCTTTCTTATTTAATTGCACTGGGAAACCCTGTATCATAATATGAAACGCACAAGGATTGACCCCTGCCCCGGTGCTGCATACAAGGAAAACGTAGCTCAAACCTTGCAATGTAGAACTGCACAGGGGAGAGGGGTGGAGACTGTCATTTCAGCTGAACCAGTTCAGAACTTGGGACGTTGGCTGATGCAGTTTCGTGCCCTTCCCTCACTCTTGATTCCTCCTCATGGCATGCTCTTCGCTTTCCTCCTAGATGTGGATGAATGTCGTCAGACCCCTAGGCGTTACTGTGTTAATGGCCGATGCGAAAACACGGCTGGGAGCTTCCGCTGTGTCTGCCCTACTGGTTATAAATCCAACACTCAGGGGACCGAGTGCTATGGTGAGTGTGTTCTGTGCTGGGAAGATGGTGACTGGGCTGGTTGGAAGGATTAATGAGGCCTTTGAGCCAGATTTGGCCAAGTTGAGCCATTCACCTTTACTAGCTCCAAACATGAGCTGGGTGAGGATGAAGGAAGAGACCTGCCCTTGAGGCCTCATACTATGGGCTGATACTACTGCAAGGGAAGTCTGGTTCCTCACTTAGCCATCACTAAATATCTGTAATCACAATTAGGTCAATATTCAGAGGCATTTAAAAGATAATTTACAAGGTATCTGGCTAAATGCTGACTTTTGAATATTTTGGGCACTTATCCAGCCAAATTATAGATGGATAACTCATTATCCCTGTAAAATGTAGCTGGATAATGTAGGGGCATTCTGGGGTGGAGTTAAGTTAGCTGGATAAGATATCTGACTAACTTTGATATTCAGAGTTAGCTGAATGACTTATCTGGCTAACTCTGGTCATGCCAGAGAATAGTTCTAAAGCTAGCCAGATAAAATATTCAGTAGTACAGCTGCACCACTGAATATCCTCCAAAGTTAGCCAGATGAGTTTATCTGGCTAACTTTGCAATCTGGCACCCCAAATCCTCAGCCTCAGGTGTAGTGTATTATGTGAGCCCCAGCCCTGAATCCACACGCCTCCATCATACATACACAACAGCAACACAGGTTCATGAATGCACTGATTTCAGGCTTTGCCCAGAATGCTCTGCAAAGTTTGCATTCAATCCTGTGGTTACACTGAGGTCGATGCAATACCGTGCACTGGCCACAGCGCCCTGCTCAACATGCGATTGGACACACATTTTGGATGTGCATTCATAACCCCTGGTACAAAATGGGGGTTAGCGCATCCAAAGCGCATGTCCAGTCGAACGCTTAGGTAATAGCGCTCATCACATGTAGATTCGTGTCGATGAGCCTATTACCTATTTCCCCCGATGCAAAAAAGAATTGTGCGCCCAACACACACATTTTGACCCACAAAAATTAACACCTGCTCAGAGCAGGCATTAATTCTTGAGGAGCCCAAAAAAAATTACAGAAAATACTGCTTTTCTGATCCTTTTGTTGGTTCCTCTGACTTAATATCATAGCAATATTAAGCCGGAGGAACCAAAATAGGAGAATTAAAAAAAAAAAAAGTGCTGGCGGTCAGGTTAGGAAAAGGGACTCTCCTAAAACTGAGCATCCATTTTCCTAACCAGCTAACAGCCCCCTCTCCCGGGCACCCGCTGCCGAGGAGGCGCTAGAGATGCACAATTTCCCCTAGCGCCTCCTTTTTTTTTTTTTTTACCGCGGCACCGGATTCAAATATCGGCGCTCGTTAAGGAAGCAGATGCTCAGTCATGAGCGCCCATTTAACGTGCATCGGCCTGTATGTGATTAAGCCCAGATCAATGTGATTACAGTGTAATTGTGCATGGTTACAGTGTGCTGGATGTAAGCACATTTTTTGTATATGCACACCCTGCCTCACTGTGTAACGACAGGGGCAATGATGGCATGGGAAGGAGAGGAGGTTGGCACAATAAATTGTTTTGTTGCACACATATGAACATGTCGGCAATATTCTCGTGTAAGCTGTACACACGCCCAAGAGGTCGTGAATCAAGCACATACAGGAAAACACAGCACCCACCAGGAAAAAAACCAGAATGGTGTTTCAAGGAACACTCGCTCAAGTCCGTACACTGCATTGCACACACAAACCTTTTTTTTCTGTGCACGCAGCCCACAAAAAAAAAAATTAGAGGGACCATTGCACGTTGGCCTCACCTTTTCCGTCTGCTCCTCTAGATGTGGATGAATGTCGGCAGACACCGCAGCCCTGCAGGGCCGGCCGCTGCGAGAACTCAGTGGGCGGCTACCGCTGTGTGTGCCCCGCCGGCTTCCACCTCGGTCCACAGGACGAATGTGTGGGTAAGAAGCAGGGAAAATGTGATGCATCTTGGGGGGGAGGTGGGGAAACCTGCAGATGATGGGAAAACCTGCCATCACTTATTGTTCCCAAAGTAACGCTCATGGGGCTGTCCAAGCCCACAATCTGTGGATGCGGCGTAAATACCGTAAGTGTGAGAGAGCAATGGACAATCTCAAAGCTGATAGAAAGTGGGGAAACAGCGCCATCTAGTGCAAGATGCAAGGGAAACACCTTTAATTATTTTAAGAATTGTGATTGCCTTGTAAGCCCACTACAATGCATATAATTAAGCGTCAACAAACAAGCTGTAAGTGATCCCATCTTATATCTGTGAGCAGTTTTCAAGAGTTATGGATGAAGGAAGCACAGCTTTTAAAAGTTAGTCACTGATGCACTGAGTTAGTCCAGGAATAAGCAACTCGGGACTTCGAGCGCCATAAGCTGGTCAGGTTTTCAAGAATCTACATTGAATATCTATGAAGTGCATTTGCAGGCACCCCCTCCATCACATGCAAATACAGCTCATGCATATTCATTGGGAATATCCTGAAAACATGACCCGCATAAGGTACTCAAGGACTGCAGTTGCCTACCCCGGAGTTAGCCCAGTAAAATTGTACTGCCTGCAGCTTGCTTATTTGACCCTTGTTTCTGTATATTTTAAGAATTCTGAAACGAGTCAGAAGAAATGCTTTGTGACCTGCAAATAGTTCATTAAAAAATGATGTAATAAGTGGACAGTTTAATTTTGCCACAGTCTTAAGTTCTAAGGATTACGAAGAGGAAAGGGGCAGCAATATCATTCTCTGTGGACCAGCAGGATTAATTTCAGCCACACAAGTGGGTGATGTCATTGGCGGCGCCAGGGCAGAGCAGGCAGTCTCGGGGCTCAGAAAGACGTAGATCCTGAGCACCTACAAGCGAGCCAAGCAGCCGCTACACACAAGTCTCCTCGGTCATTTTCCTTCCGCCAGAGAGAAAGGACACTGTGTGTTCTCTTAAACTTAGCTGCTCATTTTTCAGGCAAACTGGTTCTTATTCATTTTAGCTTTATTTCTCTTTTATTCTTTTATTTTTGCAAATCTCAAATAAAAAACTATTTTCTTAGAGTAGGCATTTCTTTCATTTCCTCTTAATTATTTATCATCAGGAAAAAGGCCTTTCAAGCGATGGTCAAAATGTGAATGTAAAATGTCGAGTCGTGACTACCTCTGCCTCTCCTGCCTCAGAGGTTCGCACGATGCAGCATGTGGAAGCATTCAGGATCTTTGTACAGAAACCTGAAGCTAAACTTCTACTTTTCATCTCCTTCAGAGAAGAAACAGAAAAAGCTGTCGGAGAGACCTGTGAAGTCCCGATAGGCAGTTCTCACCTCCCGCCAACAGGGTCCTTATGGATTTCAGGGACTAGCTGGTCAGTCCTCCCAGCTCCTTGGCCCACACTGCCTGGTGGCAGCCATCTTGTTTTCTGTCTGGACCACACACGTATTCCAGGTTTCCAGTTAGCAGGTTGCCAGAGCTTGCTTCTCAGTCTTCAGTCCCTTTGTTGGAGTCCTGCTTCCAGATCCTGTCTTGCTGAACGGCTCCAGCATAAGCCTTGCTTCTCTGGATCTGCTCACTCATCTTTTCCTGTTTCCTGTTCACTTGTGCTTCATACTGTTCCTGTGAGTCCTGGTTCAGGGCCCACTACCTAAAACCCTGTCAGCCATCAGCACCTGAGGGGAAGCTGGCCATTGAGGGCAGAAGACCCCCTACCGCTGTTCCAGTTGGAACCTGTATGATGCACCTTGCCACTGTACCGGCCACTCTGGACCACACTCCCAGCAGACTATACCTAGGTCAGAGCCTTCTAGGCACTAAAATCATGACTCTGCTTCATATCAGGCTGGGTGCAAAAAAGAGAGAAAAAGATCTCCACTGGGGCTGGTGGAGGCCAAGAAGTCTTTGGGAAACCCCCCCTCCACACACACACCAAAATGTCATTGGCACATGATGCTGGCACTATCCACCTCCGGTGCTGCAGACCCTTGGCACTGTGCAGAATGGGTGTTTCAGTGACCGTCCATTGCTGAAGGCTCATCTGCACTATCACCTCGCGTAATCCAGCAGAACTCATCTCCATCCCAACCTGTAGTCTAGCACTCATGGCATGGATATTAGTGCTTGGTATGTCTCTGCCTTCATAGGTAACGTTAGTTGTTCACGTAGCAAGCAAGCCTTCTATGAGACATTCCTATAACTTAAAATGGAAAAGGTTTTCACTTTCAAGTTTGTCTCAAAATGAGGATCCATTTGTCTATCCAACATCATGCTCCCTATACGCAAATTTTTAAGAATAGGGTAGTATTAAGAATTCATCTAAAGTTTTGCCTAAGATGGTTTCTCAGTTTCTTTTCAATCGGTCCATGGTTGTACATAGTAACATGGTAAATGACGACAGATGAAGACCAAAATGGTCCTAAGCATTTGCTGGGCAGACTTGGATGGGTTGTAACTGCCGCTCTGTGCAGGTTACACCAAAAGCTACCGCAGGTTACTGCATCTCTTCATTTCCATCCTCTTGCCATTAAGGATCCTCTGTGCTTATCCCACCAACGTTCTTCCTAAAAAACCATCAAGCAAGCCTGAACAAGCTCTTCATACCTTGGACTGTAGAAGAGTTTTGTTGTTCTACTTGGAAAGAAGTAAAGCTTACAGAAAATCGCCTCAGCTGTTTGTTTCCTTTAACCTCTCTACCAGGATATCTGACTGCATTTCTTACTGCTACACAAAGTCTGGCATTCAGCTTCGCAGCAAAGTGAAAGCATGGCAAGTAAGCATCACTTTTGATGACTTTAGCTCTGCTTCAATAGACAAAATCTGCAAGGTTGCTGCATGGTCCTCTATCCATACTTTAAGCATTACTGCCTTGATGATGAATCCCAAAGGTATCGTAGTTTTGGCCAGTCCGTACTTAAAAGCTTATTCAATGAACTGCTTCCACTCTCCCTCCATCCACTCTGAACGCTGGGTTGCAACCTTTAGAATACTAAGCAGTCATAAAAAAAATTTTTTTTAACACATTTCAACGCTCAGCTTGGGAATTCCCACGTGTGTGGCCAAAATCAGTCCTGCTTGTCCACAGAGAAAGCAAAGTTTCTTACCTGTATCAAGGGTTCTCCGTAGACAGCATGACAGTTCAATTGAAGCTTAGCGTGTAATAAGACTGTGGTGACTGCACAGAATGATTGGGTCTTTCTGGGCTCTGAGAAAGCTCAGTCTATACATTGCCGTCACTGATGTCACACATGAGATGAGATTTGAGGACCTAGATATGTTACCTTAAAGAGAGGAGAGACCAGGGGTAAATGATGTAGACATTTAAATATCTGAAAGGTAATCAAATCGTTTCCAATAGAATGGAAGCTATAGAACTAGGGTTCATGATAAGGAACAACTGTTACAGGTAAGTAACTTTGCTTTATCCCCAGATATAATTCCTCAGAAAGGGAGTGTGTGTTAGTTTAAACATGAATGCTGCAGTGTTTAATTTGGTTTCTTTTGTAATTAAATTGTGCAGTAAAGTTTAGGTTTACTAAAAACTACCTAATAATAATAACTGAAACAAAAGAAGAGCGATTCTGTTAGATGATCGCCTATAAAAAGTGTATGTACACAGCGACACATGAACCCTTCTGGGCAGATTTGGGAGCAGGAAGGAGGTTGTAGCTACCACTGGAAACCCAAGTCTTTACATCTGTTTCCTCTAGATATCAATGAGTGTGAGAACCCTTCATCATGCCCAGGGCAGGAATGTGTGAACACGGCTGGAGCCTTCCAGTGCCGTCCATGCCGAGCAGGATACCGACTCCAGAACAGAAAGTGTTCAGGTAGAAGATCGGGTGAAGTTGTGATCAAGGGGCGGAGTGCAGGCACAGGCCAGTGTTGATGTCACAAGGACAACATTCAAAAGCTGAAGTTCTTCATTTATGTATAGAACTGGTACTGATCCATTCATCCCCTGAGCCATCGAGTTCCAAAAGTGAGAGACTTTGTATTCCTGAGATATCCAGCCTTGAATCCCAGCATACCCATCCCCCGAGCCCCTCCAGTCCTAAAGGTGACAGGCTCCGTGTTACTGTGCCCAACCACAGAGTCCTTCCGTCTTCGAGGTGACAGGATCTGTGGCCCTGTGCCCATCTCCTGAGCCAGCGGTGACAGATTCAGTTAGCCTGTGCTCTTCCTTGGCCTGGGTGCCCAGATGGCCGCACCTCTCTGGAGCTGAGCTGTGTGTCCCTTTCCCTTGCAGACATTGATGAGTGTCAGACTGAGGCAGCTTGTGGTTCTGAGGGCCGCTGCATCAACACCGATGGCTCCTACCAGTGTGAATGCCGGCCAGGCTACCGACTAGGCAGTGACAGGACTCGCTGCTCGGGTGAGTGCAGAGGCCGGAAGTCGCCATGATAGCGCTGTCGTACTAAAAATGATTTTTGATCCAAACAAAAATAACCTCCCAGCCTAATCACAGCTGAGGGAGGACCTGGTTCTTTTAATATCTCCATCGAGCAACTCTTTGCTCCCTTTTACTTAAAGAAATGATATTTAACACTTCATCTTTTAATCTATTTATTATAGATAAAATTCTACATGGCCATGGCATAGTTGGTCTATTCATCCACTCTTCTCTGCCCCCTTAGCCTCCCTGGGGCTCTTTTTTTTTTTTCATTTATTAAAATGTATTAATCACTTAACACAAAAAAGGTGAAGTTACCAAAGCCTGCATGACTGACTCTCTTTAAAGTCAGCCTGCGATATACCAAGGCTTCAGATGCTGCAGCTTATAAAAGGACCTCTTTACGATGTTCTTAATCTGAGCACGCATAGAAAGAGAAGAGCCCAATCCAAATCCAAAGCTCGATCCTGGTTTACAATTGGAATCTTGGTAGTTCCAACCAGAATCTCAGCAGGCGCGACACTTACAGGGATAAAGAATCTCGGTTCTTTTCAAATTGTCCTAACCCATGCTCAGTCAACCACTTTCAAATTGTACTTGCGCAGCTGCTTACTTTACCCAAGGCGAATTCAAAATTAGGACCGATCGAACAAAACAACTTATAGTCTAGGCCTATATTGGCAAGCAGCCGACCTAAAGGAAATACATAGCTATTAAACAAGCATGCCGATCCCCATGGAACGCCTGTTTTTATGGGAAATAAGGACGATAGTAGGATGATGATGTAAACCGCTTAGAAAGGTTGAGAATGCAGTATTAAAAATTTTTTTTTAAATAAATAAATGATTGCTGCTCACCACACATCACTCCGTGAAATCACTCGGACAGAAAAGATTTAAACCAATCTAATATAGTAGATGCTAGCCCAGCATGCCTCCGCCATTGAATTAAAACTGAATGGTTAAGTGTGTGAAATGCTGAGGATATATCTAATAAGCCTAAAAAAAAAAAAAAAAAGGTGATGTTCCATCGTCAAACCCTCGATGGAAGAAATCCACCATTGAGAACAGCAGAGTTTCTGTATTGCAGGCCTTCCGGAAACCAAAGTTTGCATTTATTTATTGTTTTATTATTTATTTATTGTTTTTTTATTTATTTATTGTTTTATTGTAACTGCAATATTTCTAACCATGCACCTGTTAAAGTTTTTTGTATTTCTCTGAGTTTTTCACCCCTTGTTAAATGTAAACCGGCATGATGTGATGCCTGTCATGAATGCCGGTGTAATAAAAACACTAAATAAATAAATACATTTCTATTCCACCTGTTCCTAAAGCATTTGCAAGGAAACATGAGAAGACTCTGGCAGGAATGAGGGGGGGGGGGGCTCCCTTTATTTTCAGGCTGCTCTGACCGTTGAGGGCTTCCTCTCCAGATATTAATGAGTGCTTGGAAGGGGAATTCTGCTTCCCACGAGGAGAGTGTCTGAATACGGAGGGCTCCTACACCTGTCACTGTGCCGAGGGATTCAGGACATCACCTGACGGAACTTCCTGCGAGGGTAGGATCCGATTCCTTTCTCTCCCCTGTGTTTCAGTTCTAATCCCCGGCTCTGGTACTAACTCTGTGTGTGTGATGTTGGGGCAAGTCACTTTGAGGGCAGGCACAAAGTCCCTCGCTACCTTTGTAGCTGCAGATTTTGCACCAGTTCTCAAAGGGAACGTGTGCAACGCTCCAAGGGATAAGGTACCCACAAAGATTTGCGCCTGCTTTTCCTGTGAATTCTTTCTTTTTTTTGGTAAAAGCAAAATGTGTATTTTTGAAAATGCAAAACTAGGCGCATTGTTGCCTCTATTGGCTTAACCTCGTCTCAGGAACACCCCCATGAGAATGTGGCTAACAGTCCGCTAGTTGTGCCACAAGATGCATTCTTTAATTTATGCGAAAAGTGGTGAATTTTCAAAAAGCCATCTTACCATGTACATAGCATTCATACTGGTAAATGGCTTTTGAAAAAATGCCTTTTTTTTTTCTTTTACTGTGCTTCAGTTTACTTACTTCTAATAACATAACAATATTGCTCTCTATTCTCTCCTCTTCAAAAGTTACCTTGCAGCCTTCCAGAAATTTGCTGCCTGGCCATCCATCCCAAATATGGTTGTGTGCCTGTCTCCTAATGAGTCCAATTATTAATAATCTGCATAAGCTACCATCTGCACCAATGAGTGGCAGGAGCCGCACGGCTTATAAAATACTGCGTGTTTATGCCCCAAATGTATGCATGTATGTTTGAAATGCAGGAAAATGAATATTTTACCCATTTTATAAAATTATGGCCATATACTGTACGTGCATATGGGCCTGATAACCATGAGTTATATATGGAAGCTTATGAAAATACGTGTGTGTGTGTGTGTATGTGTGTGTGTGCTTACAGTCACCAGTTCCCCCGACATCTCCACCAGTTGCCCGACACCTCCACCAGTTCACCCATACTTTTCAGCACTTCTCCCTGACACCTTACCATTTAACCCAGGCCTCCTACCAGACAAGTGCAATTTCACTTCCATGCCTTAACTGGCAGGCGTCAAAGCGTACAGATAGGTTCAGAAATATAACATAGTAATGGTCCATCCAGTCTGCCCAGCAAGCGTCTTATGGCAGAATCTGCTGCACCGTGCAGGTTACCTCTAAATTTCTCCTACGGGTAGTCCGTGCAGCTATCCTCAAGCCTTAAGATAAGGGTAGTGATATTTACAGACAAAAACCAAGCAACTTTCAAACCCATAAACAATTACTGCTAGCAACATTTTTTATAGGGTGAGGAGCTTTCTTAAAAATTCAGACAATGCTGCTTGACGTGCTTTGCTTTTGGACTTGGCCATAGATGTAGTCCTGTGCTTTTTCCCTTATGTCTGTGTATCAGTACCCAGATAGCAAAACTTGGAGCTTGTGTTGGTTGCAGTCTTAGGTGGCCTCCGTCAGTGGTCATCGATGGGTGGATTGAGGTCAGCCCAGAGGCAGCAACCAGTGTAGGTAACAGACAAGGCGGAGTCCCGGAGACCCGGGCGCCAATAGGAACACAGTCTGACAGAGGGCGCCCGAGCAAGAGCAGGCCGAAGCCCGAATGAACCACGTCCAGGACAAAGGCTGAAGAGGCGTCTTTAAGTAAGCTGGGTTCAGGGCTGGTGGCAGTCTGGAGGCAGTGGCAAGCAAAGCTAAGGTCTGGACGAGGAGAGAGTCAAAGGATGGTCAGATGCAGCAGAAGTCCAGGGCTGGACAGAGACAATGGAGTAGTCAAGCAATGCAGAGGTCCGGGGTTGGAGAGAGGCAACGGAGTAGTCAGGCGATGCAGAGGTCTGGGGTTGGAGAGAGGCAACGGAGTAGTCAGGCAATGCAGAGGTCCGGGGTTGGAGAGAGGCAACGGAGTAGTCAGGCAATGCAGAGGTCCGGGGTTGGAGAGAGGCAACGGAGTAGTCAGGCAATGCAGAGGTCCGGGGTTGGAGAGAGGCAACGGAGTAGTCAGGCAATGCAGAGGTCCGGGGTTGGAGAGAGGCAACGGAGTAGTCAGGCAATGCAGAGGTCCGGGGATGGAGAGAGGCAACGGAGTAGTCAGGCGATGCAGAGGTCAAACCAGGTTAGCAATCCAAAGGAGAAACGAAGGAACAGGAACTCAGGAACAAGGAAACAGGAACGAAGGCAATCAGGATCAAGAACCAGGAACAGAAGAAGCAACGAGCACTCGTCTAGCGAGGGGACCTGTTGCAAAGGCAATCTGGGAGAGCGGAGCCCGGGCTTATATACCGGAGCTCTGCCGACATCATCATCCGGGGCCACGGCCAGGTTCCCGCCGTGGGCCCTATTAAAGGATCAGCTGTGCAGGCACGGCATTGGTCGGGACGGCGTCTCTCTGCGGACCACGCAGAGAGGCCCGACACAAAGCATCAGGAACTATAGCAGAGCCGGAGGCCCCAGGGGCGGCCCGAGGATGGAGCCGGCGGCCAACAGCCACCAGAGACAAGGGACCAGGTGTTGGATCACTTTGAGAGAGGTGAGGGCGCCGAGCCGCGGGTCTGCCTCGGCCGGCGCGCGTAACAGTTCCATAGCCATGGCTGAGCAAGCCTGCTGGTGTGGGAACTGCAGGAGCTGACACTCTAGCAGCGTTGCTAGACCAGGGCTTGGAGGGAGGAGATTCGGCTGAGAAACACTCATTCTCCTGTGCTTGTTCACCCAACAACACAGATGGGAGCAGGCTTTTTTCCACTTTCCAAGGCTCACACAGTGGGAGCCACCCAGTCTACTCAGTGAAGGGCAGTAAGTCCACTCCATAGCGGTCCTGATAAGCAGTCACCTTCAAGGATTTTCCCAGGAGTGGACCTCATCACCTCTAACAAGGTCTTGGATAATGTACAGAATGCTTATTCTGTAGAGCTCCCCCATTCCCATTTCCAACACTTTAATGGTATCTCCTTGCATGTCCTTCCTCAAAAGGTTTGTGATGAAGTCCATTCTGGAAAGGCTTCAGTTCAGGCCATGGTTCTGGTACCTTGTGAGGCCCAAAGTTAAGCTTGGTACGCCACCTACTTTGTAGTCCCTGAAGAAGGACTATTCCTACAGACCCATTCTTGATTTGAAGTTGCATTTGCATTCTCTATTTTTGTATGCAAACTTTCAGTTCTGTCATTGTATCAGTGAGAGAGAGCGAATACCTTGCATCTCTGAATCTTTTGAAAGCTTATTTTCACATTACCATCAAGACAGAGTATCAAAGATTTCTGCGCTTTTGTGCTCTAGGCCAACATTTCTAGTTCCGAGCCCTTCCCTAAGGTCTTGCCACAGCACCCAGGATCTTCACCAAGGCGATGGTGATGGTCACAATCTTTTTGCAAAAGAAGGGGATTATGATTCATCCATACCTCCAATGATTGATTGGCTGATAAGAGCCAAAGCCTTTCAGGAATGCCTGGCAGTTTCTGCCAGGGTGGTACAGGTTCTGGAGGGCTTGGGCTGGGTAGTGAACTTAGCAAAGAGCAATCTATTTTCTTCTAGTTTTTGGAATATCTAGGCGCTCACTTTGATTTTATGGTTGGCCAGGTTTTTCTGATGGGGGAGGATAGCAAAAATAGTGAGTCAGATGCAAGTCTTCCTCTCCTATAGGGTCTCCATGGCCTGGGATTATTTGCAGCTCCTGGATTCCATGGTGGAAATCTTATTTCTAGTTCTGTGTACCAGAGCATATATGCAACTCCCTACAGAGGTCTCTTCTGTCTTGCTGATCCATGTAAATACTATGAAGTTCATCTTCCGTTGACCATGAATAGGAGTCTTTTTTGGTGGGCAAACCCCTTGAATCTTTCAAAAGGAGTGAGCCTGGAGCAACCTACATGGGACTATGATCACATCAGATGTGAACGTGATGGGCTTGGGAACCTATTGCCAAGATCAAGTGGTTGAAGGTTGAAATCTCGTGATCAATCAGCAGGCTGGAAACCAAACTATTATGTTAGCCCTGTTACACTTTCTGCTTTTAGTGAAGGGGATCACAGTTCAGGTATTGTCGAAAAATGCCAATATGGTAGCTTATGTGAACAGGAAAGGAGGCACCCAAAGTCAAATGGTGACCAGGGTAGCAAATCTATTGTTCCAATGGGCAACATCTCCCACAAATTTCAGCAGCTCATATTGCAGGAATGAAAAATATCCAGTCTGATTTTCTCAGCAGAAACATGTTTGATCATGGAAAGTGAGAACTCAGCCAAGAAGTTTTTCAGAAGCTTGCAGATTAATGGTTCTGCCTTGCATTGACCCAATGGTGACTCACAAGAATCCCAAGGCTGCCCATTTCTTCAGTCATTGGAAGTACTAGAGTTCTAGTGGGATAGATGCTCTGATTCAGTTGTTACCAAGAACAAATTTTTGTTCTCTCCCTGGCCTCTGGTAGGAGAATCTTGAGACTGATAGAGGACCATCGGTTTCTGGTCATTCTTGTGGCTCCAGATTGGCTGAGAAGGTCATAGTATGCAAACCTAATAATACTGCCGACTGGCCTTCCTCTTTAATTCCTTGGTGCTCAAGGTCTGTTATTCCAACGGCTGATTCTCATGAAGGATCTGGCTCCATTTTATTTTATGGCTTGGCCCTTGAAAGGTCATGATTGCACAGAGATTTCTACCCTTTTGAAGGCCCATAAGAATTCCACTTTTCTTGCTTATGTTCAGGTCAGGCATTTGAGGATTGCTGCATAAAGTTGTCAGTTTTGTTGTGATGAGTGGATATTCCCTCCATTTTAATCTTCCTGCAGAAAGGCTTAGACAAGGGTCTAGCACTTAGTTCCCTAAAAGTTCAGGTGGTAGCTACTGCCTTTTTTGGAGGTTTAGTCTAGAGGATGTCAGTTGCCTCCCATTCAGACGTTTCTCGATTCCTTTCTGGAATTCCCGCTTTAGGACCTTGGTCCCTCAATGAGATCTTAATCTGGCTCACAGGGCTGTGGTAACTTCTCCCTTTGAGCCACTTAAGCATTCATCCCTGAAGGATCTTGGGTTGAAGAAGGTTTTTCTGGAGGCCATTTGTTCCACTAGGCGTGTTTCTGAGTTATAGGCATTGCCTTGCAGGGATCCTTACCTAGTGTTCTCCGAGGAGTCAGTTTCTTTCAGTAAGTACCATCTTTCTTTGCCCAAGAGTTTTTTCACTTTTTACCTGAATCGGATGATTTCTCTTCCAGGTTTTTCTGAGGAAGAGTGCTTTTGATAAGAATAAGGCCCTCCTTTTTTGGATGTTCAATGTGTTCTTCTTAGATAATCTGAAAGTCACAAATTCCTTTCAAAACACCAACAGGTTATTTGTCCTTTTTGATGGGGCCTCACAAAGAGGAGGCAGCTTCCAAGTATTCATTGGCCATGTGAATTAAGGAGACAATGTCTTCAGCTTATTTACTGAGGGATCAGAAGGTTCTGGAGGCCCTTCCTGCTCATTCCACGAGGACTCAAGCTTCCTTTTGGGCTGAGGCTATGGCTCTTGCTTCGGAGAAAATTTGTAAGGTAGCCACTTGGTCTTCCTTACATTTTTTCACTAAACATTACAAGCTGAATGTACAAGTCAAAGAAAAGACTGCCTTTGGGACAGGCATTCTCAGAGCAGCCCTGTCTTCTTCCCACCTGCATTGGATACTTCCCATGCATTTGGACTGGTCTAACAGTATAATAAGGAAGGAGAATTGTAGTCTTGCCTATTAATTTCCTTTCCTTGAATCCTGCTAGATCAGTCCAGGACCCTCTCTGGAAATTGGTGGCTGTGCTATTCTTCAAGTCTTGCAAAGTTATCCCTCATTCCCTATGGCAAGAGCCCAAGTACTGACTATAATTCCTTCTTTCTGTCTGTTGCTATTCCTTTCTCTTCTTATCTCTAGTTGGAATTTGGGGAGGAAGTTTTCATCTTGAACAAGGGGTTTTTGGAGATTTTTATTATAAGTTAAGTAATAAATAAATCAGTGAGATTGGAAACAAATTATCTGGATTTTAGAAAGAATGTGGTTATTTTAATGTAATTTCTGCTAAGATTCGTAGACTTGACATTGACTGCTGTACTTGATTATATTATTTTTATGTTTTTGTTTTAATTATATTGTACACTGCTTGTTCTGCTTTAGCAGTATAAAAAAGTGAGAAATAGTTTCTGGGATGGTTTTTACTTCTATTGCTTTGCATAAGGAGAGTGGCTTTTGCTTGCACTGCAACATTCTGCATACTGGTGATAATGTCATAGAAGAATGCGTTTCCTGGTGTAAATTCATGCGTCTGGTCTAACAAGATTCAAGGAAAGGAAATTAACAGGTAAGACCAAATTTCTCCTTAGATTCAATTTGATCAAAAGATGCTACAGAACTATATATCCTAATAACCATTAGGAGCTGGGTTAGCTGGTTACCTTTTTTTTTTTTCTTATTGGCCCAACAGTTTTCCCCTGCCTTGTGGGCCTCTGGATCAGGCAGAAGAGGCCCCTGTTAGGCTACTGCACCAGGAGCCTTCATTCATAACCATTTGAGGACTTCCTCATGTTTCATATCCCCCTCCCACCTTAGCCATATTATCACAGTGACACCCCTCAGCCAGGGGCCACAAACCACAGCTAACATGGGCCCTGAGTCTGGCCACTATGTGTCACCATTGAGCGATGGCCGAGACTTCCTCCGGCCCTTGCGCAGTGGCTGTGAGCACTGTCTCTGCAGTATTCTCCAACCAGCCTGGGGAGCAGAAGCCTGACCTGGGATTCCAGCCCACGTGGCAGTGCACAGCGCTTGCCACTGGACCAGCCCAGGCGGTCATCTTTTTTTGGCCTCCAGTGTAATTGTGATAAACAAATGATTATTTTTAATGAGTTGCTTGGTGCATTGTTAATTTTTACTGCCCACCTTCTTGTTTTTGTGCTGGTTCTCACTGCCCAACCACCATTTCACCCGGGAAGACAAGGATGAGTGTCACGAGAGGGTTGTCTGTGCAAGTGGACGCTGCACCAACACAGAGGGCTCCTTCGAGTGTGTATGCCAGACTGGCTATCGAGCCAGCACCGACAAGTCAGCCTGTCAAGGTGAGACGAGAACCCCACCAGAGAGAGTCAGTGTATTAGCCTGCTACCCATCCAGGAATTCACATCGGCTCGTCTGTAGAAATCTAGGAAATGACACAGCCCTTGGGTCTCTGCCCATTTTCTTTACGTGCTATGATACCATAGACTCTGCTTTACCCTAAGGATCCTCTGTGCTAGTTGCAGACTTTACCCCTCTGTTTCCCCACTGCTGAGGATCCTCTGTGCCTGTCCCAAGCTTGACCCCTCACTTCCTCACTGTCAAGGATCTTTATGCCTTTAGCCGGTTTGACCTCTCGCTCCCATTTTGCTGTACCTATCCCAGGCCAACTTAAATTCCAATTTTGTGTTTGCCATTTCTTCTGCCTGGAGCCTGTTTTGTGCATCTTCTACCCTTTCCTCATTTCTGGAATTTGCATCTTATTTTCTGCTGACGATAGGTAGGCCTCAGAGGACTCTAATGTGTAATAAGATGATTTAACCCTGCCTTTTGTTCTGTCACTTTTCTTGTCCCAGACATCGATGAGTGCGGGGAGCATGGAGGTTCCCTCTGCGGTGCACAGCACTGTGAGAACACACTAGGATCCTATAAATGCATCACCCACTGTGATGCAGGATATCGGGCAGCAGCCTCTGGGGACTGTACAGGTATCATCACATTCTGCTTCTAGACCTCAGGAATTTTATAGAATGGGGCCAAACTGAATGGCAAAATACATTTTTCCTCTTCATCCAGCCAGACCAGTTCAGATCCATATCCATGGGTTATATCTCCCAACCAGCAGATGGAGACAGAGACTAACAGGCTTACTGATGTCATCTATATAGACTCTCGTGCTGACCTCAGCCTGCCAGACTCCTACCATCTGACTCCAGCAGATGGTAGCAAACATCCCATGCTGTGAGCTGAGGCCTGGTTAGGTCGGGTGAAGAAGACAGAAATTTGGATGGGCAGCTCCTGATGTGAAAGTCTCGTACTTCCTGTCTTGGTTGAGCACAATCAGTGGACTGAGAGCTTCCAGTTATTGGAACAGGGTTCTTTCCCAGTTATAATCATTGGAATTACCCCTCTTCCTCCTCCCTCCCCATTCTCTCCTCTTCTGCAGTTTTTCCTAAAAAAAAAAAAAAAGACTAAACAGGGCTTCCACCACTATCTTTTCCTTCCTTCTCCTCAGCCCTCAGCTGTGCCTGGATCCTGCTGGTTATAAAAGCTGTTTAAAAAAAAATAAAGGAAAGGAAAGAAAGAACAGTTTGCCATATAAGGCTGAATTATAGTTTTTAGGAGTTTTTTAGCAGTTTGCACAGGTAGTATTCATAGAAGCCTCTCATGCAGGACTTTGTCAAACATCTTCTGAAAATCCAAATACACCACATCTACCAGTTCACCTTTGTCCACATGTTTATTCACCCCTTCAAAAAAATGTAAGAGATTTGTGAGGTAAGACTTCCCTTGGGTAAATCCATGCTGGCTGTTTCCCATCAAACCATGTCTGTCTAAATGTGTTGTGATTTTATCTTTATAACAGTTCCACGATTTTTCCTGGCACTGAAGTCAGGCTGAACGATCTATAGTTTTCCGGATCACCCCTGCATCCCTTTTTAAATATAGGGATTGCATTGGCCATCTTCCAGTCTTCAGGTACATCGGATGATTTTAATGATAGGTTACAAATTAATTGAAATAGATCTGAAATTTCATTTTTTAGTTCTTTCAGAACCCTGGGGTGTATACCATCCGGTCCAGGAGATTTACTACTCTTCAGTTTGTCAGTCAGGCCTACCACATCTTACAGGTTCACCATGATTTGGTTTAGTTGATCTGAATCATCATCCATGAAAACCTTCTCTGTAGCGGGTATGTCTCCAACATCCTCTTCAGTAAACACCAAAGCAAAGAAATTGTTTAATCTTTCCGTGATGGCTTTATCTTCTCTAAGTGCCCCTTTAACCCCTCAATCATCTAACGGACCAACCGACTCCCTTGCAGGCTTTCTGCTTCGGATATATTTTTTTAAAGTTTTTACTGTGAGTTTTTGCCTCTATGGCCAATTTCTTTTCAAATTCTCTCCTAGCTTGTCTTATCAATGTCTTACATTTAACTTGCCAAGGCTTATGCTTTATCCTATTGTCTTCTGATGGACCCTTCTTCCAATTTTTGAATGGATCTTTTGTCTAAAATAGCCTCTTTCACCTCACCTTTTAACCATTCTGGTAATCGTTTTCCCTTCCTTCCACCTTTCTTAATGCATGGAATACATCTGGACTGGGCTTCTAGGATGGTATTTTTTTAAAACAATGTCCCTGCCTGTTGTACACTTTTTACTGTTGGAGCTGTACCTTTCAGTTTTTTTTCTAACTATTTTTCTCATTTTATCAAAGTTTCCCTTTTGAAAATTTAGCGCTAGAGCTGTGTATTTACTTACTGTTCCCCTTCCAGTCATTAATTCAAATTTGATGATATTATGATCCCTATTGCCAAGCGGCCCCACCACCGTTCCCTCTCATATCAAATCCTGAGCTCCACTGAGAATTAGATCTAATATTGCTCCCTCTTGCATTGCTGCCATATCATAGATACAGCTGCTGCTGTTTGAGTCTTGAAGGCGTTTGTGATACTTCTCAAAGTGATGATCAGTAAAGGGTTTGCAGTTACTGAGATTAGTGTGTGTGTGGAAGAGGAGAATTGAGTGAGTGTGCATATGTGTGAGAGTCTGAGGAGTGAATGAAAGGAACGATAAAGTATGCGTGTGAAAGAGTATGAGAGTGAATATGGAAGTGTGTTAGTGTGTGTGTATGAAAGAAAAAGTTTGAATGTATGCTGCTCCAGTCTTCTCTCTAGGGATTTGGTTGCTGTGAGCTTAAAATTGATAGGCTTTTTGCATTTAAAAAAAGAAAAATAGTGCTCAGGGTAATGAAACCAAAACATTTTGCTCATGAGCAAACATTTTTGCACTCAGCAATCCAATCCCTTAGAGGGAACATTGGTGGCATCTCTTCAGGACTGCGTGTGGATTGCACCGTCAGGGAGAGGAAAGCCATTGTAAATCTTGCAGCAGAGAGGGCCGCACACGGAGTCGTCTGCAGGCTGTTCCTGCCGTGAGAAAGGAGTAGCTCAGAGCGAGGGCCTCTCACGCTGGTTCCGGTGGTCTCGGTGGCTGCAGTGCTCTTGGCCCGTGGCTCCTCTGAGTGGAGGTCCAAGAAAAGAAGCTCCATTATTTTCATGGGGAGATGTGATCCCTTCCTCGTCCTTGGCCTCTTGTTCCATGGCATGAATTGCTTACATTGGACCATATGCAGCTCTGGGTTTCTCTCCTACTGGAGCTCCACCCAGGGAACTCCTTCTGAGAATCCAGGGCAGGAGGATTGGGAGGGGAGGTCATCCTGTGGGTTTGATTCAGTTTCTTGTTTTCTGTTACTGATTCTCCCTTGGAAACCCTCTGATTTTTGCAAAGGGAGTGAGGGAAGTTTTGAGGTGAATTTTAGAAGCCTGGCACTTGCATTAATTAGGGGATTCTCAAAGAAGTTGGGCTTGCGCGCGCCAATGAATTTTAAAAGCTGCCCGGATATGCGCAGATCTCCAAAGATTTCAAAAAGGACAGAGCGTGGGCATGGCCTGGGCAGAGCATGGGCATTATGGGGCAAGAACCAGGGATGTGCACGTAAATAGTTACACGCCCCAGCTTGCGCCAAGGTCCACTGCTGCGCAACTTTGCTTCTGCTAGTTAAAAAAAATAAAATAAAATAAAAGGATTCAGCCATTTTAGAGGGGGTAACTGGGAGGAGTGTAGGCCATCAAACCAGGGGGAATTGGAGGACCTATCTGTTAACTGGGCAAACTGGTGTGGACGAACTGGTAAACTGGGAATGAGGTGAGTGTGCGCCTCTTTTAAAATCCCCAGATTTACATAGTAGAAGCAAGATTTGCACACGTGTATGCATGGCCAGACTTTTATAACATGCACCCATATGTTATAAAATAGTCACGGCCCAGGGTGTGGGCCAACATATGCACGCAAATGTGCATGTGTGCGCCAGTTTGAAAGTCACCATCTTAATGCATTAAAAATGTTTATCTTAGCTCATTACATGGAATACTTGCAGGCTGAGATCAGCACATGAACCTATATTGGGTGATGTCAGTAAGCCTGTTAGCCTCTGTCTCCATCTGTTGGTTGGGAGGTATAAACCCAGGCATCTGGACTGGTCTGGCTGGAAATTATTAGAAAATAATTAATTTCTCCTTTTAAATAATTAATTTAAAAGTCAAAAAGAGGAAGAAGTTTAAATTATTTTTTTCTCTCCTTTTTTCTAATTATTCTTTCATTGGAAGAGAATATTAGCAAATTAAGGGCTCTGTTTACTAAGCATTTTTCCCATGAATTTAAATGAAAGAAAACCTTTAGCAAATAAGCCCCTAAGATTTTATAAATGCCTCCCCATTAACTATAAGAATGAAAATATTTCTGGACCAAAAAAGAATCGAGGGGGACCAAAATTTATTCTCCGCTCTGAATTTGGATTTTGCTTTTTTATGTCATCCCTGACCTTTTTGCCGCTTGTTTCCAGATGTTGATGAGTGCCTGGAATATGGCCCTGCCCTTTGTGGCACACAGCACTGTGAGAACACGCCAGGCTCCTACAAGTGTGTCACGGAATGTGAACCGGGATACCGAGCAACGGCCAGCGGAACGTGCACAGGTAATCCCAACGAGAGACCACACGCAGCAACCTGAATCTCCACAGAGCGGCTGCTGTGTGCGCAAGTGGGATTTTATACATGAAAACAAGACAGATGTGCCATCAATTGCTTTCTGTGCTGAGAGTCACTAAGCCTGGTTTTCCATATGCTTGCTTCTTTGAAGGTTGTCAGAGTTCCTGATGGCTCTCTTTGGCGACACTAGTTCTTGGATTGCTGTCCTCACTTGGGAGGTTCACAGGCCTGGGTTTCAATCATTGTTCTCACTTGGATGTTGCCATTCCATTGTCCTTACTAAAGGTTGTTCAACCTGGATTCCTAATCAGTTCTCGCTTGCAGAGAGTGAAAGAGGGGGAAGGAGAGGCATTACTTCTCTCGTTCAATCACTATTCTTTTTTTTCAGGGTCATCGTTCCCAGGTTCCCGATTGCTCTTCTTACTAGAGGTTGTTGGTCACAGGTTGCTGATTGCTGTCCTCACTGGGGGTCATTGGCATCGTGTTCCTGAACATTTCCTTGCTGGGGGTCATCAGACCCCACTCTCTGCTCTGTGTGACTTTGTCTGAAATTTGTTTCAGATATCAATGAGTGCCTGAACAGCAGCATCTGTGGAGAACACACCATGTGTCAGAATCTGATCGGTTCCTACCAGTGTGTATGTGACCAGGGATATGAGGGGGCCAGAGACGGAAGACAGTGTGTGGGTATGTCCATGTAACCAGAGCTACAAGGGGGCCAGAGATGGGGTGCAAGGATACATGTATATGGCCAGAGATGGGAGACGGTGTATAGGATCCATTCATATGACCGTATAAACAAGGAACCTGGAGATGGAAGGCAATGCTTAAGTGCAGCATGTGACCTGGGATACAAGGAGGCAAAAGATGGGGACATAGCATTCTCCATGGGCAATCATCACAAACAGCCACACAGGATGAGTGACATCACCCAACTCTATTTTCCCCCCTAGCCCAGAAACTTCTAGATCATCATCTGGCCATTATGGGACTTCCCTCAGTCATCGCACAATTTCCCTCAGTCTGTTTTTGTATGTTTCACAAACGGTCAAAGTTCTCCTCAGTTCATTAGCCATATCAGCAAGTTGAAAGATTTCAGTTCTGAAGTTATTAATAGACTATTTCGGAATCACAGATAACATTGAAGAAAGGCAAAAGTCCTTTTAAAGCATGTAAAAATGCTGTCGTAAGATGGCAGTAATGGATCAACATGATTTCTGTATCTGCTTTTTGGGACCGGACCATGATAGTACCACATGTGGCCCTGGTGGCAGAATCACCCAAGATCGCTTATTTATTGAGACCTCAAGCTCCAATTTGAGCTAGCAGGCTCAAACAGCATGATAGCTCAAAAAAAAAAAACAAAGTGTTGTAGATCTCACTGGTGTGGAAATGCAAGGGGAAAAAAATCGGAGCCACGCTCTGACAACACAGGACACACTATGCCAAACTCTTCAGGCTCAGCATCGGTACCAGCTGCCATTGGTGCAAACATCTCATCATCAAAGAATATTGTGGTGCAGAAAACCCACAGCGCCAGATCCTTGCTCAGTCTTCCTGTGCATTGGCGCATACAAACTCCAGCACCTTGACATCAGTGCAGAAAACTACCAGCACTGAGCATCCAAAGGAAAAAAACATGGAACAGAAAATCTAACAGATTCTTCTGCCTCCACTGTTGCTAGAGCCCCATGCTTTATCAACCTCAGTTATGAAGCAAGTGCAACTACCATACCCTAGCTACCCAGACTGCCACTCAGTTGTCCAAAAGCTTTGGACAGACTTTGTCAAGACTTATGCAGAAGAACTACCAAATAAGGAAAAGTACATGAAAAAACCTATACTGGAGAAACTGAAGAACGAATTAGAAGCAAGGTGTCCACCTATGCCTCAGGGTGAAGACATTATGATAGAAGAACAGATTCCAATTTCTTCGGATGACAATGTGCCTTCTCCACATCATTCTTACTTTAGTTTCTATTCAGGATGCTCCTATGTATCAGGGGATTCAGATGATTTACCTGGAGGAGGAGGATCACCATATCTACCTTCCAACCCATAACTGGAGCCTAATAAGCTGCCTTCTCCACCTGAAAATATGACTTATTCTTCATTCATATAGACGATGTATGTGGTTCTAGCCTTTAATCTACATGAAGACACCTCAACTGAATTACAGGGATTCTTGCAGTGCCTGCAAATTCTGAAGCAATACAAAGCTCTATGCACTTTGCAATTCTATAAGTCCAAATCAAAATACGAAGGCACCTGATTCATGTGCATCAGTGGCAAAGTCTACAGACATAAAGCACCGCATTCAGAAATGTCCAGGACATGAAAAGGTCCAGTTATCACACAATTTCCCTGTATGTACCAGAATCAGTCGAGACTGCTGGGTTATGCCTCCCTTCCAGCAGGTGGAGTCAGAGAAAAACTGAAAAGGCACCCCTAGACATACGTGCCACCTGCGTCCCCTTCAGTATCTCTCTGACTCCAGTAGATGCAGAGGCATGACCTACGGTCCTGATCCCTGTCCACAGACATAAAGCACCACATTCAGAAATGTCCAGGACATGAAAAGGTCCAGTTATCACACAATTTACTCATTGTAGAGTCAGACATGAAGAAAGCTAAGGAAGATAACTTTTTCAAATACACCATTTGTCAAGAACTCTAAAATTCTAGACAGTATTGGAAGGAGAGTTTACTGAGAGGCTACTCTGCAATCCAAGATAGAGGCCTATCAAATTCAAATGATTCAATACTTGTACAACAATCTGCAACAACTGAAAACTATTGTGCAAAACCTCCCATAATAAGATCTACAGCAGTTCTTGGACATAATGTGTGACACAGAAGGTTCAACACAACACCTTGCACGCTCTATGATGCTTTCAATCTCTCTTCAATGGTACCAGCTACGGGTAATTGTGGCTCATAGACTGGTTTGGCTCCAGGCCTCTGGGCTCCAAGAAAACTTTAACGACAAGCTAGTAAACACCCCATGCAATGGCGATAAACAGTATGAGGACAAAATTAACAATACAGTAGGGGTAATTAAGAATCAAAGTAGAGCTTTGCAGTCGTCATCAGAGTCCCAGATATATGCTTTCACTCAAAGAAGATTTTGCCAGGATTCATACCACATATAGTTGTATTTCTCTCAGCAAATATGTTAAAGCCTTTACAGCTATTATAGGCAAAGACCCATAGTACTTCGTCAACTACAGTAGCCTCAGCAGCAAAATCAACATCAGCAATCAAGGCCAATAATAAGGGTGCACCAACAACAAAGACAGCGACAGCAGCATCCCAAGAGGCTTGCTATCAGTTTTGGACAACCTAGCACAATACCATCAGTACCGATGTCCAAATCTACAGATTCAGGGAAGGTTAAGGTTCTTCAAACACTGTTGGAACCTTATCACAGCAATCAAATGGGTTTTAATCAACATCAACCATGGATACTTCCTCAATTTCCAGAAAATTCCACCACAGAATTTCTCCCCCCCTCCCCACTCACACACTTATCAAGCTCATTCCCAAGAACAGCTACAGGTATTGAAACAAGAAGTAAACTCTCTCTTGAATTCCAAAGCAATTCACCTAGTACCAACCAATCAACAGGGACAGCGCTTTTACTCCCCTTACTTCCTAATTCTAAAGAGATCTGGGGATCTCTAGTTTAGATCTCAGAGATCTCAATATTTATTTAAAGAGGGAGAAATTCAAGATGCACACCTTAAGTACCATCTTACCATTGCTTCAACAACACTAGACCTCAAGAACACTTATGCTCACATACCAAGCAACAAACACCACAGAAAATGCCATTATCATTACAAAGTCTTCCCCTTTGGACTAGTAGCAATGCCAAGGGTCTTCACAAAATGTCTTGCAGTGGTAGTAGCAAGACTAAGAAGAGAGAATTTGCCTTGACTAATATCAAGTACCTTCTACAAAAATTCTGTAAGAGATGTGCGACACATCATTGTGCTTCTGCAGTCTCAGGTTCATAATAAGTTTCCAAAAGTTGTCCCTACAACCCAAGCAACGCATAGAGTTTCTAGGCACAAATGTAGATATGTTGACGAGCACAGCTTATCTAACAATGCAAAGGGCATCCAACCTAAGATAAATAGTACGCAGTATAAAAACAGATCAAAGCATCTCGGCAAGAAGGCACATGGCCTCCACGTCCAGATGACATCTCTTACAAAACTGAGCACGAAACTGAGTATAAGGTATGCTCAATGGCATTTAAGAAATTATTGGGACCAGCAAACAGTCTCTCCACCACAAAATTCTGATCTCAAGTCCTCTTCGAAGGTCATTGCAATGGTGGAAAAACCCAAAGAATTTGTAATGCAGTTAATATATGCATCCACCTCAAGTAAAACAAATCTTGACAACCAATACTTCCAATCACGGTTGGGGAGCTCATATTGGTTTGATATGTACTCAAGGAGGTTAATATTCAAAACTAAACATTTAAATGGATAACTTGTGAGTTATCTCTGGCTCTGTAGGCTCACCTAGTCTGGTTACTGTTAATCCCAAATCTACTCACTTAATTTATTATTTTTTAATATACCGACATTCGATCTCAATCAAGATATCACACCGGTTTACATTCAGGTACTGTAGGTATTTTTCTATCCCTAGAGGGATTACAATCTAACTTTTTGTACCTGAGGCAATGGAGGGTAAAGTGACGTGCCCAAGGTCACAAGGAACGATAGCAGGACATGAACCCTGGTCTCCTGGTTCATAGTCCACTGCTCTAACCACTAGGCTATTCCTTCCTTAATACAAAGGAACAATTCTCCATCCCAGCCTTCATTCACTGGCTCTCACAGCATGGATGTTTGAGTGTAGAGTAATGAACACAATCTCCCCACCAAATAAATGAGATACTGTTAGTAGCAAGATGCCCTTCCAAGAGAAGGTATTATAACTACAAATCGGGGAACTTTGCTAAATAGTGTCACAAAAAAATGGTGAAGATCCCTTCAAGTGTAAAGTTCCAATACTACTGCAATATTTGTTGCACCTGGTAAACACAGGATTAAAAACATTCAGTATGAATCCATCTCAGTGACATCGCAGCTTATCCTCAAGAAGCTGGACATCCAGTATCCCAGCTACTGCTTTTTGCAAAGTTTTACAAAAGGCCTATATAATTTATGGCCTCTTATTAAACCACCACTGCCGCAATGGGATCTTAACCTGGTACTACTTCAATTGATACCGCTCCCCTATGAGCCCATGGTATCAATGGGCTTAATGCATGCTTTATGAAAGACTCTTTTCTTAGTGGTCAAAACTTCAGCACAAAGAATAAGTGAGCTTCAGGCCCTGGTGACTTATCCTCAAACTCAAATTTTAAGAATCAGGTAGTTTACAAATTCAACCTAAGTTCCTACCAAAAGTCGTCTCATCTTTCCATATAAACCGAGCTATTACATTGCTTACTTTCTTCCCAAAAATGCATCAGTCATCTAAGGAACAGGCCTGACATACATTTAACTGTCGAAGAGCCCTCTTGTTCTACCTCGAAAGAACTAAATCTCTACAAAATTTTGACTCGGCTCTTCAAACCTGAAAAAGGGGCCTCCAACACGAAGCAAACCCTTTCAAAATGGCTCAAGCTGCATAAAACATGCTTATGACTGCAAGTACAGCAATGCTCTGCAACCTATAAGAGCACATCAACTGAGAGCTGTTTCCTCTACCCTGGCTCATCTCAGCTCATCAGTACGACATATCTGTAAGGCGGCAATTTGGTTGACAATAATCACATTTGCAAAACACTGTTTAGACCAAGAGTCTTAGTCGGATGCCAAATTTGGACAAAGTGGATTAGCTAACAACATACATTAACTCACCATCTTCCCGCATTTACTTCATGGGTTGCAAAAAAAAAAAAAAACTAAACAAACTTTACTACTATTCTTCCCTTAGCTGGGGAGTCCCATCTTGTGCGGCTGTATGTGATGCTTGTCCATGGAAGTTGCTTACCTTAACAGATGTTCTCCATGGACAGCGGAACATGCAACCACACAATCCTTCCCTCCTCACCAGGAAACTGAACTCAAAGCTTGGCAACTGCCTGAGGGAGGTCATGCGGGTATACTAGCATGGGAAGTCCCATGTGTGCCCAGAAGAGGATCTAGATGTTTCTGGACTAAAGGCGAAAATGGACCAAGTCAGCAAAGTCAGATGACATCTCTCATCTTGTGTGGCTGTATGTTCTGTTGAACATAGAGAGCACCTGTTAAGGCAAACAACTTTGCTATACTTGGGTGCAGTCAGGTATCTAGGAATATGGGGAAGACAGTGATGGAAAATCAGTGCATGCATGTGTTCATGTGATTGGGAATATAAGGAGACAGGAGACAGGTAGCGGGATATAGTTACATATTTGTGATTCAGGAACAGGTAACAGTGTGTGGTTACATTGGTAGGACTCCTGCCTGGCCCCGTGGAATGGTACATTCTTCACTTGAACTGGGCAGGATGACACTGCACATGGGATAAGAGGTGGGTAGGGTGAGGTTGAAGTGTCTGCCAGTCCCAGTGCCCACTGAGCATCAGTGTGGAAATTTCACATACTGTCCGCACTGTCCATCTCTCAAATCTGCTGACATGTACAAGTATCTCACCCTGCAGGGTGTAAGCAGGACAGTACTGTACCCAGGACGAGAGAGACAGGGAGAGGTTTGCAGCGTCAGCGTGGAAATGACAGACACTGTTGGTGTCTTTCTCTGCAGATGTAAATGAATGTCTCACGCTGCAGGGCGTGTGCGGCACAGCACTCTGTGAGAATGTCGAGGGATCCTTCCTCTGCATTTGTCCCAGCAGTGCCGAGGAGTTTGACCCTATGACCGGCAAATGCACACGGTCAACCACTGCAGGTAAGGGGCCTGCAATTTATTCTCCTGTCAGCGCAACTCATACAGCTTCTCCGCAGGAGTCCAACAAGACCTGGGAAACTGACACGCTGCCACCTCTGGGTGCAAAGCTGAACTGCACATTCTCGCTGCCTGGGTTGGATGACAGCTTTAGTCTCACTGTCTTATTACAACTGTAATCTGAGCTACAGGGAGATAGCGACTTGACCAAGATCACATCCTGTTAATGAGATGGGGGGGGTGCCGGTGTCTTCCTGAGAAGAGATGGATGGGGGGCGTGCCTCTCAAGGGAAAGGGTCCCTGGTGAGAACTGGATAGAAAGAAAGAAAGGTTTCTGGCAAGAGCCAAATGGAGGACGAGGGCTTTGTGGGGGAAGGGTCCCCCCCCCCCCCAGCAAGATCCAGATGTAAAAGAGGGGGCTGAGTAGGGCGAGAGTTTCCCCAGTAAAAGCCTTCATGTAATGAGACCCCTATATTTCATAGGCTAAACGTAATGGCGATTCTCTCTCTCTGCCCGCAGCCCGGCCTCTCTTCCCGAGCACCTCCCACGCTGATCTCAGCGGCCTGAGGGAATGCTACTACGACCTGGAGGATGCCCAAGTCTGTGAGAACATCTTGTCCAGGAACGTGAGCTGGGAGCAGTGCTGCTGCAGCATTGGCGAGGGCTGGGGCACCAACTGTCAAATCCAGAAGTGCCCGGCCCTAGGCTCAGGTACTCTGAGTCAGCTCACGGTGGTTCGGCTGGCAGCTGATGGACCTTCTGAAACTGGGTCTCTGTTAATGGGTGCCCCACTGTAGGGCCATACCCTCCCCTCAGAGAAAGCTTTGCAACACACACACACATGTCATGTACACACGTCCGTGCATGTGTTTCTCTATGCATGTCTCCGTCTAGGTATATGTATTCTTTATATGTGTATTTCTCCATGCATGTGTGTCTGTCTGTCTGTCTGAACATGAGTCTGTGGCTCTGTATTTGTGTGTTCCCAGGGTTGAAGACCTTCCTGGCAGCACAGAAGGTAAAAGACGAGACCGTCTGTCTGACAAGCTAATTTCACAATATTAACAGAGATGCCTTCTTTTATATTCCAGCGGACTATCAGTCCCTTTGTCCTGGGGGCACAGGCTACCTGATATCCAGTGAAGGTTACGTAGGTATGTACTCAAACCAAAAAATTGAGTTGTGATGTAGTAGTACTCGCTGCCGCTCAGCAGGGGGCGCATTGCTTATCTAGTAAATTCAGAGTTCTCCTCTCTTCTTTTCTACTAAATAATAGCAGAGAACTAAGGGACACACACTGGGTGGAGCCAGTGAAAAGGTGCTCTTTATATAGGTAATGTTCTTGCAACAGGGGTATGCTGAGACCTGTAAAGAGCTGTCCGTAGGCAAGGCCACTTTCAGAGTCATATTTTGCTTTACCTACAGAAATGGGCTTTTACAAAATTCCCCACCTGGTGGGTGGGTGTGGGTGTGTGTGTGAAGGTATAGGGCACGTGGTAGGGTATTCTACCAGCAGTAGGGGCAGGTGTTCCCAGAGGGGGATGGGATTGGCACTTGCACGCATGTTTTTGAATTTTCAAAAGCATGTGCTGATATTTTTCTTGTAAAAACTATCCGCGCATATTAGGGAGTATAAATGCATGCAGGTAGTTTTTCTAGGATAATTTTTGAAAGGAAAGTGTCCTCAGACTTTGCACCACTGTAAGCAGTTTTAAAATCACCCCTTCAGAGAGCAATTTCCAAAAGCCGTGTATATCCACCTGCACGGCGATGGACCTGGGTAGAAAGGCCATTGGAAAACCGCCCATCGTGTTTGCGGACAAAAGGTGGCGTGTTATTGCACAAAGTGATGACTTATCTGCATCATCATGGAGGCGTTCCTGGAGCAGGGTTAGGTTGAGAGAGCACAAAGACGAGGGGACACACAATGACGTTACTGGATAATGCATTTAAAACTAGTAAGAGAAAATATTTTTTTACTCAACGCACATAATTAAGCTCTGGAATTAATTGCCAGAGGATGTGGTTAAAGCTATTAGGGTAGCTGCATTTAAAAACGGTTTGCACAAGTTCCTGGAGGAAAAGTCCATAAACCACTATTAAGGTGGAGTTGCAGAAGTCCACGGCTTATTCCTGGGATAAGCAGCGTGGACTCTATCTGCACCTTGGGATCCTGTGATTTGGATTGGCCACTGTTGGAAACAGGATACTGGGCTTGATGGCTCTTTGGTCTAACCCAGTATGGCAAATCTTATGTACTTATACCTAGTTTTGCATTTTTAGATTATGCGTGTTTTGTCATAAAAAAGTACCCCACAGAAAGAGGAGGTGAAAATCCTTGCAGGGAAAGTACAAGCACATTTTCCCTTTGAGAACTGGTGCAAAATCCATAACTAAAAGTACCAGGGACTTTGCATCTGTTCAGACAGCTTTTTGAAATTTACCCCCATAAAGGGGGCAGAGGGGGATTAAGTTCTTGTAACAGGGATTACTCCCATACAGAGGGATATGCCTGGAAGAAAGTTTGACTTCCAGATGTTATGATGGTCGCATGTTCCCTATAGTCAGGTGGATGAGTGGATCCCCTGGCCCATATTCTGACGCTACTTCTCTCCACTTCCCCACAGATGCTGATGAGTGCCTGCTGTTCGGGACCCAGATCTGCAAGAGTGGTGTTTGCGTCAATAAGGTGCCCGGCTACGCTTGCTACTGTGCCAATGGTTACTACTACGACATCCATCGACTGGAGTGTATCGGTAAATGCCGTGCTGATCTCCTGTTTTAAATCATTGAGAGTTTTGCTGCTAAACCCATGGCCCTACGGGGGACATGAGCAGCAGAACTCCTGGAGAAATATGGGCTCGTCTACCATTCTCTGCCTTTCCAAAGTGCTTCCCTTGCAGCGTTGTATTCTTTGGGTGACGCACTTTGTATCTGCTTTGCAGCTCCCAGCTCTGATCGCTTCTCTTTATTGGTTTAAACTCACTTTTCTGTTATATGGTCACGGCACAGTGACAATGGTATTCAAAGCCTAAGTTGTGTTCTGACATTATCCAACTGTTTCACCGGCCTTTTCCATGTCACTGGTGCAGAAAATCATCATCATCATCATAGTGCAGTTCCTCTGTATAGCATGCAGAGCAGGAAGCCAGGCGAAGTCTTTTCCTTCTGGAGTGATAAATGCTTCTCGAAGGACACGCAGGATGGCAGTCTTCACATATGGGTGCATCATCCAATGGAGCCTGGCCTGGAACTTTTATGTCAAAGATGTTTTATGTTCTAGAATTTTGACTGTGCCTCATTGGGCATGCCCAGCAAGCCACTAGAACATGTGTCCACATGGGGACTCCCTTCAGTCTCTTCCACAGAGCCTGCCAGTCATGGTTCCCCACATTCATGCTCTTCATGTTATTTGGGGAATACATTTTTCCAGGATAATTTGCACGCAGCCCGCAATTTTGTTTCGTCTCATTGTAGTTCCCTTGGTAGATTTTTTGGTTGTTTCTCTAAGTTTCAGTTCCATCTTCCATGCCCAGTCAGTGCACTGTCTCGGCTATCAAGTTCAATTTCACTAATCTTGTTTTCCAGCTGGCCATGGATAAGAAGATCAGCAGCTTCAGATGAGGTTCCTAGTGTGCCAGGATTATGTCTAATATGGATCCTCCTCAGGACAGATGTATCCTGTACCTGGTGGTATCGCCTTTCATCTGAAAGTGTCATTTGTGTGCAACCATGATCTCAAAAGGATGACATTCCCAGCTAGAGCTGATGGAAAAGCACTTCGGGTACCCAAAAACCAATCCATTGGAATTGGCATCAACATCAAGGACCCGGTAAGCTGTACAAGATGCTGGTGATGCATCACTATCAAGGGGACATTCCACGCCCTCATTGACTGGTGTCAGTAGGGACCAAATAGACAAGCCATCGCCAATCTCTTCCCACTCAAAGAAGGAATTGTGTAACACTTCTTCAATACTGGCATCAAGGAGCACCGGCATCAGTCTCAGTCGGTGCGTGATGCCTGGAGCAGGAATGGTCCAGCAGTGGCTGAAAACCCTCCGAAGCAAACCTATGACGAGAGCTAATCCTCAGGGACCACACCAGTTTCCGGGAGTCCTAGTGTCAACCACCAATATACCTGACTATCGTTGAAGAGAAGCTGGACAAAAAGATACAGGAGGCCTTGGACAAGGCACTGCAAGGCATAGAGGGGATTAGGACCAGCGTGAGTTGTAATCAAACTACTGCTAGAGTCCCTTCAGCTGCCAGCAGCCTTGCACTGGTGCTGGTGCCAAAAACATTTCCTGGAGGGGAATCAATGTCTATGGCAGCTGCTTCAATGGTGATCTCCAATCTATTGGGATAGGAATCTTCCCCAAGACACTGGAGCTCTTTAGGTTCTCGATACAAGCAGACTAGTGCACCTCTCTCTAAGGCCCTGTCTACCAGCCAAACACAGTGGGGGGGTCTTCACCAATGGCTTACCAGTCGGGGTCTGACTCTGAACTTTCTTGATCTGGTGATGTCTTTAAAAGGGAGCAAGGAATCTTCCTTCCAATGCTTCTTCTCCCTCAGAGAGAAGGAAGCACCTCCCAGAGGACTTCTCCTTCACTGATTTTGTTAGACAAATGGCAGAAGCTATTCTCTTTACTTTGATAGAGGATAAAACCAGAAATAAGCTGTTGGACATCCTCCAATTTGTGAAGCCCCCTAAGGAAGTCATGTCAGTTCCAGTTCACGAAATCCTTCAGGAGGTGCAGATAAGGATATGGGAGAATCTCCTTTCTGCACCTCATTTGAATAAGAAGGCGAACATCATTTATCTCATCCAAAGGCTCCCAGATTCAAATAAGGCAGCTCACGCACCAATCTGTGATGGTCGAATCCGCTCAAGAGAATCATTCCTTGGTGCCTCTGGGGAAGGATTCTAGAACTCTGGACACTCTTGGGAGGAAGGTGTTTCAGGGCTAAATGCCCACATAGCCTCCTACGAGTTCTTCATGGGCCAGTACTTGCAGGATATAGGGGCTGGCCAAGCAGCTTTCACAAGAGCAGAAGGATGCTCTCGAATCACTGGTGGGAAAGAGAAAGGACTGTAGAAAATGCATGAACCGCTCAACCTTTGATGTTTTCAAAACGCATTGAAAGTTTCTGCTGTGGAAACTGGAGCTTGCAGACTTTCCTGGCTACGGGCTTCAGACCTCCAACCTGAGGTCCAGGAAAGATCTGCAGACTTGCCATGCTTTGGAGAGAATATCTTTAAAGATAGGGTTAAGGAAGCAGTAGCACATAAATGTCAACACTGTGCAACACTTCAGCAGATCTCCATAGCCACTCCAATCTGCCCTTCTCTTCCAGGAGGTATCTGAGAATGGACCAGAGGAGGAACTTTTTCCAGCCAAGAAGGCGCTATCCTCCACACCCTCAGATCCGTACTCAACATGCCTTTCATACTTGTCCAAGGCAACAGTGAGCCTCTAAGCCACAGCCAGCACCACAGTCAATGCCTGGGATGGGGTTTTGATTTGATTGCAAAGAACATAGCCTGCATTCTCATACTCATGTTGGATGTGTGGGTCTTCAACATTATAAGGTACAAATTACATCTATTGAGTCTTCCACTAAATCGTACCCCTAGACTCCAGCTGGGATGACTTACCACATCAGGAATTGCTTCAAAAGGAGCTCTTCTCCCTGTTACAGACCAATGCAGATGAGCCTATTCCACTGTGTGAAAGAGGGCAGAGATTCTACTCCAAGTACTTCCTGATCACAAAGAAAACAGGAGGACGCCATCCCATCCTAGACCTAAGGGCCTTGAACAAGTTTCTGAAAAAAATAAAATTTCAAGATGATTTCCCTGGACACCTTGATTACCTTTCTTCAAAAAAGGGACTAGTTATGCTCTCTTGATCTCAAGGATGCTTACGCTTACATAGAAATATCTCCCGTCAGAGGAATCTCACATTTTTGTGGGAGACAGTCACCTCCAGAATCATTTGCTGCCTTTTGGCCAAGCATCAGCCCTGCATGTCTTAACTAAATGTCTTGCTGTGGTGGCAGCATACCTGTGCAGACTGGGCTTAACTTGTATTCCTATCTGGACAATTGGATTATCAACAGGTGGATGCAACAGAATCGATGCATGACTATGTGGGTGTTGGAAGTTACTAAGGTTCATCATCAACTACCCCGTCCCACTTGAGCCCATCATCTCAACTGGAGTTTATTGGAGCTTTGCTAGACATGACTCAAGCAAGAGCCTTCCTGCCATATCAGAAGGTTATCACCTTGATTCCACAATAGAAAGAATCCGGATGAGTCAGCAGAAATTAGCATGGGACAATTTGATGAGGCTGGGCCTTATGGCATCAACTATAAATGTAACTCCCTTGACACGTCTCCACATGAGGAGAGCCCAATGGATCCTTAGATCACAGTGGCTGCAGGCCATTCAGGATCTACACAACAGCATCCATGTCATACAACCACTCAGGGACTCCCTGTTCTGATAGCAGGACAATTCCAATCTGACCAAGGGTATGGCCTTTCACATTTCTCTGATCAAAACTGACCTCACTATGGATGTGTCCAGCCGGGTTGGGGAGCTCATGTAGAGGGGCTCTGCACCCTAGGTCTCTGGTTTGCTCAGGAAAGGCTTCATCAAATAAACTTCCTGGAGCTGAAGGCAATTTGGTATGTTCTAAAGGCTTTCAGAGATCGGTTAATCAACAAAGTCGACCAGGTCCAAACAGAAAACCAAATTGCAATTTTCTACATCAACTAGTAGGAGGTATGGAATTTATCTCTTGTGTCAGGAAACTATCCATTGTGTGACTGGGCCAACTCCCAAAGGTTGGCTGTCAGAGCTACATACCTGGAAAGCATGGAGAATGTCCTGGTGGATAGGTTGAGTTGGAATGGCTCCTGGACCAGGGGGTGGGGGGCAGCAAACCAAATATTCTGTGAGTGAGGCGCACCCACAGTGAATCCATTTGCATTCCCTCAGAACAGGAACGTTTCGCTCTTCTGTTCTAGGAAAATGGCACAGGGAACCTGTGCCCTTGATTGGGGCAAGGGCCTGCTGTACATGTATCTTCTAATAACACTAGTCAGGAAGAATGAGGGACTATGATTCTCATAGCTCCCTTTTGGCCAAAACAAATTTGGTTCCCACTGCTCAGTGAGATGTCCATCAGGGAACCAATGAGGCTGGGGAATTCCCCAGATCTCATCACTCAGGATCAAGGCAGGTTGCATCATCCCAACATCATGTCCCAGGTTCTCACTGCTTAGATGTTGAAAGGCTGACCTTGCAGTCACTTGATCTGTCAGAGGATATGTCTTGCATTCTTTTAGCTTCAAGAAAGGATTCTACTAGGAAGTCCAATGGGCTAAAATGGAGAAAGTTTGCCTTATGGTGTGAGCAAAAGGCCCTAAATCCTTTGTCCAGCTCTATACAAAAACTGCCAAATTACCTTCTACATTTATCCGAGTCACGTCTCAAGACTCAGTAAGAATTCACTTCATTACAATTGGCCCATCTCTGTACAGCCTTTGGTTGTCTGAATTCCATCTTAACCAGTCAATCATCCTGCCAACATTTTCTCTCAGGCCACATGTCCACCAAGGTGAAGAAGCACTGCACCAGCGCCTTGACCTGGAGCGGACTGAAGCCTATGGAAAAACCACCCAGCTTTTTATTTCTTTTGACAGCAAGAAATTGGGGATTGCCTTTGCCAAACAGACATTATATAATTGGCTAGCAGATTGCATCTCCTTTGTTATGCCCAGGTGGGATAGAATCTGGTGAGCCACGTCAAGGCTTTCTCTGTCCGAGCCGTGGCAGCATCAGTGACTCACCTAATATAGGTCTCTATGGAGGAGCTCTGCAAGGCTGTGATATGGCATTCTCTCCACAGATTCACATCTGATTACTATTTTCTCAGGGATGACTGATGTGACAGTAGGTTTGGTCACTCTATCCCACAGAATTTGTTTAAAGTGTAAAACCCAACTCTACTCTAACCTAGGTTCTGTCATTTTTGTTCCAGGCTGCCTCTCGTAGATAAGTTATAAAATGGAAAAAAGGCTTGTTGCCAACCAAAATAGTTTTTTGTACCCATTGGCACTTGTTTCCCCTTTTTTTGTTCAGGGCAGTCTGTAAGCTAAGGATTCCCCAGTTGTGAAGACTGCCATCTTTCTTGTCCTTTGAGAAAGCAGAGTTGCTCACCTGTAACAGGTGTTCTCCAACGACAGCAGGATGCCAGGCCTCACGAAACCAGCTCACCACCCCTTGGAGTTGGCTGCTTCTTACAATGCTAAGGAACAAGACTGAAGGGGCCCCCACATGGACACATGGTAGATTGGCATGCCGGGCATGCCTAGTGAGGCACAGTCAAAAGTTCTAGAAATTAGCATATAGGTTCTGGGCCAGGCTCCATTGGTTGGCACCCACATGTGAAGACTGACATCCTGCTGTCCTCAGAGAACACCTGTTACAAGTAAGCAACTCTGCTTTCTCTTTTAACTGTGTCTTTATTTTATATGTATTTCATCATATACATTGAAATCAGTCAAATAATGAGCAATAGTCTTCCCAAAGGAAGTCATATGTCCATGCTTTTCTAATGATAAAGTTAGTGGATTAAATGAAAACAAAAAACAAACCAGAGGTGCAACTACCAAGTTTCTTAGGATACATCAGAAACTCACTGGGAAAAGAAAAAAACTTCAAAAAGCTGAACCTGATTAAATCTAATAAATGACATGCTTATGAGTCTATCCAGATAATGTTACCTGTGTATATTCAGTGACACAACTAAGGTTATCAGAGTATGTTGACCTGGATAACTTCAGCTGAGTTTATGCAGCAGAAGACTTTTTCCACTGAATCTTCAGCTAACATTATCTGGGTAATTTTGCCCAGATAAGTTTGCCACTCACAGGCCTACTGAATATGGACCCTCCTTATTGTCCATCCGGCCAGTCCAGACAGATTGGTTTTTCTCCCCTATCAGCAGATGGAGACAGAGGATAAAAGAATACTCCCTCCATTGGTTGAGCATGGTCCTGGATCCATTTGAATCAGATTTAGGAAGCTACTACAGTGACAGACATAGTCTCCCTCCTCTGGGAGGCTGGTAGGACTTGGGTTTTAGTTTGTCTTTTTACCCAGTTCTCCTCCTTCTCTCCCCCCCCCCCCCCCTTTCTGTACCTCTTCTGCTTCCTAAATTTATATTTTAGTTCTTGGAGGGCTACTATCTCTTTAAGAAGAAGCTGAATTGAGCTTGTGTTTAGTCTCCAGTGGGTAATAAAGTTAAAATAAAAAAATGCCAGGGACTTGTGCTAAGTGGCTGCTGTTTCCCAGTGCAGGAGTATGGGGAGACGTCTTCCAGAGGGTGAGGAGTGCTTGTCTTTTCTGATTCTTCCTGCCAGGGAAGGGGTGGCAGATGGTTCAGAGCACAGGAATCAGCCCACACGTAGTGGCAACTGTGCAACAAGGAATCTGCACAGTATGGAATGAAGAAAAGGTTTGCCGTGTTTGTGCAGATCAGCAGGGCGCCTATTCTTCATGGGGCCAGCCTTCCTTCAATAGAGCCAGCTGAAGTATTTGTTATCCCACTGATGACGTTCACCGCGGGAGCTGAGGCAGCAATTTGGGGGCCGCGGGAGAGAGGGAGGGAGTCTGATCTTTCACTCCTGTGGAACATTTTGTATTCAGTGGTGCAACCGAGGGAAAAGGGGTAAAGATAGAGTCCCATTTGACTGTTTTTCTGGTGGCAATTACAGGCCTTATCCAGCAGGGGTCGCTTTCTCAAGATTTCCAAGGTAGGGGTCTCCATGCGCACACACGCTTCCCTCCTTGCCTAAATTAGTTTCTGCTTTTCACTTGAATAAGTTGGTCCTTCAGGAGGTCATCTTCTGGGGATCGGATTAGAGAACTTCACATTCTGGATGTCTGGAGAGTACTTTTAAGGTATTTGAAAGCGACTAATGCTTTTCTTAAGTCGGATCAGCAGTCGCAAGAAAGGAGAAAAGGCTTCCAAGTAATCAGCTGCCAGATGGTTTATGTAGACCATTGCTTCGGCTTACATTTCTAAAGGTTTAGTGGTACTGGAAGGTCTTTCAGCACATTCAACCTCTTGGGCTGAGTGTCATTTGATTTCGCCTCAGGATATTTGTAGTGGCCACATGGTCATCTTTTTTAAACATTACAGATTGGATGTTCAAGCTTCAGACATGACTATTTTTGGAGCAGGCGTGTTGAGAGCAAGACTTTTAGGTCCCTCCTATTAGAGGGTGGCTTAGTTACATCCCTTTCATCTGGACTGGTCTAGTGGACGATAAGGAAGGAAAAATTGGTTTCTTACCTGTTCATTTTCTTTCCTTGAGTCCTATCAGAGCAGTCCAGAATCTCACCCAGTTGCCCTGCATTCTGCACCTCACTATGTGTGTGTGTGTGTGTGTATATATATTATTCTGTGTGTTTGGTTTCAGGTCCTCCCAGTTGGAGGAAATTAGTCTTAGTTTAGGGTTCACCTTGGAGTTCTGTTACCCCTGCTTGTAAGGGAATTTTCAGTGTTTAGCTTTGATACAAGAATACGGATTAACTGCAGGTAGCACAGAGCCTTAAATAGGCTGTTACAGTAAATGTTTTACTCTGTCTCCATCTGCTGGTAGGGGAGAAAATCCCATCTGGCCTGGTTTGGTAGGATTCAAGGAAAGAAATTTAGCAGGTAAGAAACGAGTTTTTCCTTCAAATGTTCAATATGTTGAAACTTCATCTTTCCTATTAAAACATCAGGTGTTCCAGCTCCAGAACGCACCATATTTTTGAGTGCCAGTCCGAGACCCTTGGAGGAAGCATGCATTACCATTTGGCAGCCACAGTAATTTGTGCAGCAAAAAGTAGATGGTGGGCTAGGCCTTATTTTGGCATTAATTTTGTATCCTATACCGGGCTATCCCCCCCCCCCCCCCCACCCCAACATCTATAGTGAAAAGCCCAAAGGCCAGGCTGCACCAACAATTTTAGTGATGTACCCCAGCATCTTATTTATTTTATTTATTTATTTAGAATTTTTATATACCGGCAATCATGAGAACATATCTTGCTTCATTCAAAAGGACTGAATAAGCACAGTCCCATCAGATATCTTTAAAGAGTCCCTTCTCACTACAGCCCCACCAACATGTATGGGGTATTTGGCCAAATTTGGTGCAGCCAGGCTGGCATATGAGAGAGGTCTGAAAAAGTATTGAATCTGGTGTCAATAGGTGAGGTGCAAATGGAGACCCAAATGTTCTGCCATTCCACTTCCCACTGAAATTCACTTAATTCAGTTCAGCCTCTTTCCCATTTAATCTGGAACCTAAATTTAGTCAGATTTACCCCCTGAGTATTTCCTTAAACAACTTGGATACAATTCCTTTCTTCTTCTTCTTTTGTTAAAAACTAACTTCCTTCTCCCACAATTGGCCAAGAAGGGATTTTCTGTCTGGCTATAAGAAATGTTGTTAACCGCATAAATGCAAAGGCGGGACTTATTCCTCTGCATGTTTAAGAAATTTACCATCTTTAATCAAATCCACTTTTCTACAAACCCCTTGCGCTGTAAGCCACTGAAACAGTTTAGGTGTCTCCAGCCCACAGACAAATAGTGAACTGAAGCAAATTGGAGGCAAAGGTGAAGTTACCCGGTCCAGCTTAATTATCCTGCTTATTTTATCCCATACCCTAAAGGACACACTTGGAGGATGACTTAATTGCAGCCTCTTGGGTATTCTGAGATGAGAACAAATGATGGTCCAGTCAAAAGGGAGAAACCTCATACTTTCCATCTCAATCCAATGCCTGTGTTGATTTTGCAGAGCACATGCCCCTTTCCTATAGAGAACTTTAAAATAGGACATCAAGTGGGTAATACGTATCTGCTATTCTTTGTCTCTTTGTGTGTCCCTCAGATAACGATGAGTGCCGGGATGAGGAAGAGGCCTGTGTGGGAGGCCGCTGTATAAACACTGTGGGATCTTACTACTGCACCTGTGATCCCCCGCTGATCCTGGATGAGTCTCAAAGGCGCTGCATCGCGAACACCAGCCAGACCCTGGGTATGAAACAAGTAGATTGATAATGTTTATTCTACAGGGTATCCAGCACTGAACAAGAGAATTCACTCTCTTCCCCACAGAGCTTGCCAGCTCATCTGAGCACAATGGGACGAAAGGTGATCTTTAGCCTAAGCGAGAAATACGTTTCCTTTCTAGGTTTGTGGCATCTTGGTTGCAATATCCATTTGCTTTCCTCATTTATAGGGCAATAATGAGAGCCCTTTCCATGGGTAAAAAGCTGATTTTCTTTGTGGCCGATTACCACACAAATGGGTGAAGGCATCCAATGATGCTCAGATAGAAAAACTCTCTCAGAACCTCAGAAAGACAGTAAAGGTCTTTCTGAGCATGTGCAGGTAATCCCACATAGCCATTGCTTAACTCTCCTCAATCTTTTTTTTTTCTTCCACTTAAGCAAAAGGATGTGTTTTTTGCTCTCTCGTTTGCCATTCGTTAGGAATGTTTTACTTCAAGTTAGCTGCTATTCTTTTAGCAACTAACTTGAAGCAAAACATTCTACAGTACCTGAATGTAATCCATTCTGAAGTGCCAAAAAGCGGAATATAAATCAAAGAAATAACCAAAAATTTGCCATTGTAGTAATTTTCATTTTCTTTTGGGGGGTTTTTTCCCCAACGATTTTCCAAAAAAAAATGTGGGTTTATTAAATCTTAAGACCAGCATTGAGTAAGACCTAGCCTTGGGTCTATTCACAATGGGCAGAAGCCAAACTGGGCTTCAGAATGGTGCAGGAGCCATTCCCCTCCTCTTCTAATGAGGGAGAGAGACTGCAGTCTTTAGTAACAAGGTAGGACCTGTGGGTGAGGATACAACAGTACACAAAAATCCATCCGCGCCATCCCTCACCGGCGTCATCAAAGCATATCCAAACCTTGTTGCCGTCAATTCTCGGCGCCAAAATTCAAATATCAGCATCACTCAGCAAAAAGGCCAGGTTATACTGACTCCTGTACTACAAAACAGACTATGCCTATTCTGGTCCTAGAATCTGACAGCTCCTCCTTACAACGAAGAGCATCATCCTTTTGTAAGGAAGATGGAGTTGGACTTTGTTAAAAATTTTCAACAATACTCCACTTCCTCTGTCACATTCGAACTTATGGCTCCAAAGTCAGAAATGTAATCCTCTATTCCACCATAAGGCCTAACTCGTCAGCCTACCCACTCCAACTATTCAGCTTTACAATCCCTATCGCTCCCTCAGAGATCTTCTGGATTTATCCCATGCCTTCTTGAATGCAGATACTGACCTCGTCTCCACCATCTCCATGGGGAGGCTGTTCCATGCATCTACCACCCTCTCTGAAAACATTAAGAACTCTTTCCTTAGATTACGCCAGAGTCTACCCCCTTTCACCCTCACCTCACCACCCTTCCATTCTAAAGCCTCCTCTGCATGGAAACTTTGGAGGTATTTAAATGTCTCGCCTGAATTTCCCCTAGCCTGCCTTTCCTCTAGGGAATTCATATTTATACACTTTTAACAAATAAGTTACAAAAACACATATTTGCCAGAAAATACGTTATAAGCAATCCTGCAAAAGAAAGACAACTAAAACGGCATTAATTAAAGCAAATACAATCTTTGCCAGCCTTCTTTCAAATCTCCAATACAGAGAGAGGATCCAAAGAAAAAAAAAAAAGGAGATGAGACAAAATCATGAACAAAAGAGAAGAAAAGAAATCAGTACTATGAGAAAGGCTAGGGGAAGCAGTTTGCTTTAGCAGCAAGAACATTTTGGGTCAAAATAGACAAAATGCACGTTAGGTCATTTTATAATGAAAGAAAAAAATGCACCACCTAAAGCAATCGCCTCCTGATGCATCTGCATCGATCTACATAAGTCAAAAACTTGCAAACCTTCTGACGCAAAAACATGCTGCAGCAGAGTGGATTCACCTAGAGGAGTGGAGATAATGAGAAGTGATTTAAGAAAGCTGGAAGAGTGGTCAAAGATTTGGCAGCTGGGATTCAATGTCAAGAAGTGCAGAGTTGTGCACCTGGGCTGTGGCAATCCAAATGAGCTGTATGTGATGGAGATGTAAGGCTGATGTGCACGGACCAAGAGAGAGATCTTGGGGGGATAGTGTCTGAAGATCTGAAGATGGCAAAACAATATGACAAGGCGATAGCTAAAGCCAGAAGAATGCTGGGCTGCACAGAGAGAGGAATAACCAGTAAGAAAAAGGAAGTGATGATGCCCTTGTACAGGTCCTTGGTGAGGCCTCATTTGGAGTCTGTATCTGAAAGGGGATAAAGACAGGATGGAGGTGGTCCAGAGAAGAGCAACCAAAATGGTGGGGAGGTCTGTATCAGAAGACCTATGAGGAGAGGCTGAAGGATCTGAATATTTATACTCTGGAAGAGAGGAGCTGCAGGGGAGATTTGATACAGACCTTCAGATTCCTGAAAGATTTTAATGATGCACGAACTTCAAACCTTTTTCGGTGAAAAGAAAACAATAGAAATAGGGGTCACAAATTGAAACTTCAGGGGAGAAAACTCAGAACCAATGTCAGGAAATATTTCTTCACGGAAAGGATGGTGGATGCCTGGAATGCCCTTCCAGAGGAGGCGGTGAAGACAAAAACAGTGAAAGAATTCAAAGGGGCATGGGATAAACACTGTGGATCCCTAAAGGCCAGAGGATGGGAATGAGAAAAGCTATGCAGAGGGGTAACTTGCTGGTGCGGCGGTCATTACCCTTAACCAATATGCCTTGATGATTCTAATGCAGCTGCTTCCCGCTTCAGTGGCAGGGGAACAGGGGAATAGGATACAGATTACAACCAAGAGGGGCCTGACTTCTACGGTCTGGGTGCTGACGCACGGACATGGGGGAGGGAGCACAGGGCTGCCTCTACAGCCTGGGACGCATCAGGCGGCGCTGTCTGGATTTTCTGAAGGGCTCATCGTCCAGTAAAAAATGTTGCTAGCCTCAATTTGTATGGGTATCAATCGGCTTGGGGATAGCTGCACGGATCGACAGTTGCTGCCCTTGGGAGAAGCATGGGCGTGACCTGCACGGAGTGGCAGTTACTACCTTAAGAAGCTTACTGGGAAGACTGGATGGGCCATTTGGTCCTTTTCACCCATCAATTCTATGTTTAAAGAAAAGCCTCATAATTTAATTATTATCAGATTCAAAAACAAAAAAAAAAAAAGAGTAGCACAATTTATACCTTCATTCTGAGAATTCAAGAAGTGCAGATGCACTGCGTAGTTTCTTGCTCTTGAACCCCTGCCTCTGGAGCTGAAGGGCATTCAGGACGCCTCTTAACTAAAGAAACGGAGGCAGGGAAGAGAACTTTAAAGCAGTTGTGCGCGCGCCCACATAGGCAGATATGTGGACGTGTGCGCGCACGCTCATGTATTTTTTTTTATCGTGCGCGCAATCGCATGCGGGGGATATAAAATACGCGCAAATCTATCCAACAACATATTCGCCTTTCTAAAAGATTCACATCATGAAATGTAGAACATAGCGGAAAGGTCATGGTTCAGCACTTGTCCACCTGCCTTAGGTTTTTCAGACTTATCTGGCTAAGTGGCAGTAAAGCCCGGTTTACCAGAGAAGTAAAAATTTATCCGTTCCATGCGCGGAATTTTGCTCCTAATTTTAATCATTTGGACGAAAAGATTTTACTCTGTGTTTTTCTTATCAATTGTCTGCTATTACATGCATTATGTCTCAAATTTTGTAATATGCTCACGAGAAGAAAATAAGCATTTTTACCAATGAGTCCGCCCAGTCTATCTGTAGCTGGGGATCATTCTCCTGGCTCTTCAGCCTGAAGTCTCCCCAAGTCACCCAGATCCCTCACCCAGTCATTTTTTTTTTTTTAATGATGTTTTTGATCCCTTAAAACAGATATTGAGCAGAAGTAAATGTACACAAATAAGACTGCCGTGTGTCACTTTGGTAGCTTTCAAAAACGGCAACTTAGTTGCATACGTGATGGCTTCTCCCTCGAACACGCCCCTTTTTTTTTTTTTTTTACATGTACAAAGGTACACACGGCCCCTGTTTTACACACGTATGTGCTATTTTACACTCGCATCATTTGAAGATTCACCTAAAAGGGTCCTCAGAGTTCTTCCAATTCTCCCTCAGATATCTTTTGAACAGCTCACGCGGTTGATCATAGGAGCCTGAAGAAACTCTCTTAAATTCAGCCCCTCATTCTGTTTTCCATCAATTCCAGCTTGCAATGCATTCCCAAACTATCATGTATACATTTAGGGGTAGATATTCAAAGCTGGTCATGTTAGAATTTATCCAGCTAAGTTATGAAGCCGCTGAATATACCCAGCTAAGTCCTAGTCTATGGGGCATCTAAACTTACACACATATATATATATATATATATATATATATGCATATATCTCCCCAAATCCATCTGGTTGTTAATAATTTATGGACTTCTCCTCCGGGAACTTGTCCAAATCTTTTTTTTTTTTAAACCCAACTATGCTAAATCCCTTTACCACATCCTCTGGCAATGAATTCCAGAGCTAAATTGTGCTTTGAGTGAAATAATTTTCTCCAACTTGTTTTAAATGTGCAACTTACTAGTTTCCTGAAGTGTCCCCTAGTCTTTGTATTTTCTGAAAGAGTAAATGACCGTTTATTCCATTTATCTGTTCTAGACCTCTCATGATTTTATAGGTCTCTATCATATCCCCCCTCAGCTGTCGCTTCTCCAAACTGAACAGCCCTAACCTCTTTAGCCTTTCCTCATAGGGGAGCTGTTCCATCCCCTTTATCATTTTGGTTGTCCTTCTCTGTACCTTCTCCATCACAACTATATCTGGGGTGGATTTTTTTTTTGAGATGTGACTACCAGAATTGTGCACATCTTGCAATGATTCTTTCCCCTCCGGCCAGACTGCTTCGGGGGATTCTCACATTTGGTTGGGGCTGAATGAGACCTTAGCCTCACGCTAGAGAGAGGCTCTATCTCCTCTTCCAGCAACAAGAAGCATAGCCCCAGACTCAAACGCCAACATGCACGGAACTGCAAACCGTCACATGGATTGCTGCACGGCAGGGACTGAGTCAGAAGGGAGCACCTGATCGCCACCTTTCCTTTTCTTCCTCATCAGCTAAAGAAATAGGTAGCACAGAAGAAACTGGGTTTAGGAAAACTGTGCAGCAGCAGCAGCAACCTAACCCTGAGCCACCATCTTGGATCCTCCAACACCATATCTTAAATAAATCAGCCAGGAAATCCATTGCCATTGAAAATCAGGAAATGAGGAAATCTGCTGTCCTGTAATTAATGATTAGCAATATTTCCAAATCCAATTCATTGTTTTACAGGTAGTAAAATTACAGGAATCGCATTGCAGCCTTGCAGAAAAGAGCAATCTGACTTGCACTGATGACATCAGGGTGTAAATTTGAGGCGGGTGAACTATGACATCAATGGCTATGTGGTATTTCCCCACTTTAAGATGTGGCCCCCACTTGCTAACCCTCTCAGTGCACCCATACAACACCAATATGAAAGGTGTATGACCTGTGCATCAAGTGACGATGAGGGTACAAGGTATCTTCCCAAAGGCGAGCAGAGAGAAGTGCTCCACTCAGCTTTGTGAATTAGAAATACAAGATGGTGAAGGGAGGAGTAAACAGTGTTGTCAGCCTGTTAAGCAATCTCCATGTCTGCTTTCTTCTAGATGAGACCCTGACCTTCTGTTGGCAGTCGGTCGGGCCAGATCTGGTGTGCACACGTCCCCTGCTGAACAGGCAGACCACCTACACAGAGTGCTGCTGCCTGTATGGAGAGGCCTGGGGCATGAACTGTGCTCTCTGTCCCGCTCGGGATTCCGGTGAGGACATTTCGAAGAGGGATGGGGGAGAATGTCACTTAAAAGCTTCACACACAAGCAATACTTTGTGTAAAAAAAATAAAATAAAATTTACCAAAGTACATTTAATATATAGAAAGGTCACAACCAACCTCGAGTGCTAAAGTATATTTTCTGTGTAAAATTCACATTCATGTAGCTGTGTAGGCCATGACTTCATAATGTTCTGTCTATGCAGCATATGAACTGGTAATGCAGAACTGACAATAAATGCATTTGCTAGAAAAAGGTTTGCATAAACAAGATATGAAGCATAACACAAGCAAAGCATATTGTGAGATTCAGTTTTCCTTGTCTTTTCAGATGACTATGAAGCTCTATGCAGTGCCCTGAGGCCGCCTGCATATGGACCAAACCCTTATGGTCCCTATGAGTATGGGCCGGAATTTCAACCTGGTTATAATGTGCCATATGGACCAGATCTGTTTGCCAACAGGCCTCCCAGGGTGCTACGCCCTGGCATTATACCAGGGTATGAAACCTATCCACTAGGGGGTGGCAGTACTGGATACGATGGGAGATCACCCTCAGTCTACGGGAGCAGAGATTCATTGTACAGTCCACCCTCCTATGAGTCTCCAGACTTCGAGAGTGATCCTTCCTATGCGGAGCTCAGAGAGGAGGAATCCCTCATCCCCTACAGACAGCCCGACTCTGACTATGACCCCCGCAGCCCTTTCCCTGGCTCCCAGTATCATCCCAGGAACTTGCCCAGTTCCCCTGGCTTTGGCTCCAGGATCAGAGAATCTAGGCCTCTCGCAACACTGCCTGAGAGACCCAGGGGCCCAAGTGAAGTTTATGAAGGTAAGTCACTGTCCATCTACTGTGGTAGGTTCAAAGACCAGATTCCAGTCCTGCCATCGTGTGCTGTATTGAGTTTGAGCAAGTCTTGTGTTCACAAAGACTGAAAAGGCTTGGCAGTATGAAGGCTGGGTGGGAAATGGCACGGGGGTCTGGATGCTGGACAGCAAAGGGTGCAGAGGTTGAAGGCCAGGCATGAAAGGGTAAAGGGGCTGGATGAGAACAGGGTCAGTATCTTGGAGGCTGGATAAGAAGGGTGTGGGCAAACAGGTTCAGAGGCTAATCAGAAAGGGATCAGAGATGTAAGCTAGAGGGGAGGGGATTCTAGACTTGTAGATCAGTGCTAACAAAACAAGTGGAAGAAGTGAACAAGTGTACTCAGGCCTGGGGTATGTTAGATAAGTGACGGGACCTCTTCCACACCCATCTGCAGAGAGGCGATACGACCAGTTTGAGGAGCTGCAAGCGGAGGAGTGTGGGATCCTCAACGGCTGTGAAAATGGACGTTGCATCCGTGTGCCCGAGGGCTACACCTGTGATTGCCATGATGGCTACCGGCTGGACATAACCCAAATGGCATGTGTCGGTAAGAGCTTCCCTCTGTGTCTTTTAGTCTCGTTTTAGGAAATGGAAATTTCATCTTTGCTCAGCCAGAAAACAAACCGGATGTCTGTTATTCCTTTGAGGACGAGTAGTTCACCCATCACACAACTCAATGATGTCATCCTGATGGAGCCGAACCAGACATTCTTTTCCAGAGTTTTCTAGATTTTTCAGGGCCTCTAGGTATGCATAGCAGTTGCCACACAACTGCATGCCCACAATGCGTTACAGTGATCTTTTTGTTGCGGTTTGTATCAGATGTGTTTTCTCACAGAGCAGCCCACTCATAAAAAGTCAGTGATTCTTCTCAGTTTGTCTTTTTTCGCACACCATAGTGTTCTTTGTTTCACTGTCAGTTTCCAGAAGAAGGGCCATGGAGCAAAGTCAATCACTGGAGGCAAGGAGTTACCTAAGGATGCCTCAACTCCTTCAGCACCAAAGCCTATTGTTAGACCCAAAGAACAAGTCCACTGTCACTCTCCCAGCTTGCACAGACAAAAGGGCTCTGAGCACAAAGCCGATGCAATCCAGTGTTGAGAAGCAATCAAAAGACAAGGATCGCTGGCACAGATTTCCTTTGAGAGCAGGGGATTACTGGAATGCATCATCTGAATCCCCAGCAGCCATGTCCGACTCTACAGGTCGAGCTTCTGGCCGTTGCCTCCTCTTGAAGCATATTGCAGAGACAGTTGCGCAACACATAAAGAATGTTGCAAGGCCTGTGTCATCCGATTCTACTCCTTTTGGTACATCAGGTGGGTGCTTCTTGTGTTGCCTCCTCATGCGCCAAGAAGCTTTGAGCATCAAGATTCAATGTCAGTGTAGGGTGCACCAAGCCCTAAACCGCACTGGAAGGGGAAGCTTTTTCTGCTTTTCTTTGGCGCTCAGAGACTCTTCCTCAGGAGTCTTCTTTTTTTACCAAGATGCAGTTGACACAGGGCTCCTCTCCAGTTTTTATTGAGACTCTGAAGACTCTTAGGGCTTCTTATAGTTCAGCAGAGATTAGCCCTCTTCTCCCTGCTAACTGACCCCTTTCTTCCACAGCCTAGGAGCAATTTTCAATTTTGTCCAGAAAATAGCTAAGGCCTTTCCCATTGAGTTGCAAGTTAAGTGAGAGTCTAGGGGTCATCAGTTTGGCCTCCTCAAGTACCCAAAAGATATTGTAGAAGTATCCAGCCTGTGAATCGGTTATTTACTCTTTCGGATAGTAGAAAGACTAGGGGACACTCCATGAAGTTAGCATGGGGCACATTTAAAACTAATCGGAGAAAGTTCTTTTTTACTCAACGCACAATTAAACTCTGGAATTTGTTGCCAGAGAATGTGGTTCGTGCAGTTAGTATAGCTGTGTTTAAAAAAGGATTGGATAAGTTCTTGGAGGAGAAGTCCATTACCTGCTATTAAGTTCACTTAGAGAATAGCCACTGCCATTAGCAATGGTTACATGGAATAGACTTAGTTTTTGGGTACTTGCCAGGTTCTTATGGCCTGGATTGGCCACTGTTGGAAACAGGATGCTGGGCTTGATGGACCCTTGGTCTGACCCAGTATGGCATTTTCTTATGTTCTTATGTTCTTATCAGGATGTAGGAAACCCCACATTTTGTACTTCCAGTAAGAAGGCTGACACAAAATATCATATCTACATGGCTGAGTATTCATCAAGGCCCAATTGCCATACCTGTCCATTGAGAAGTCTGTCCCAAAACAATCCAAGAAGTCTTTTGTTCATGTTGCAGTGCCCCAGATCATGAGTACAAGACTTGAGATCATTTTAGGAGAAGGTATTATCAGAATGCATATCATCCTGCATGGTCTAATACTTGCACGTTATTTTTGAGAAGGCACACATCTTCACTGAGCACTTCTCTCAAGCAGACCAGGGCGAGTTTAGTTTACTTTTGGCAGAAGGCATGGAGTGCAAAAAGCATCTTATCAGCTCGGCATATGATGATTTTTGATGCAGGATTGAGAGCCTTTTACAATGGCTATTGATGAGTACAGGTTCTTATAGCTATGTGCTTTAGGATTATGGAAGAAAGTGCAGGAAAGACTTGGCTGACATGCCATATACTGGAGGGAATCTGTTCAGAGGTTAAGGTCAAAAGAGCCTTGGATCTCTTCAAGGACCACCACCCTGTCCTTCAGGCTCTCTTCTCTACTGCAGCCTTCAAGCAAACCTCCTCCTTCAAGAGGTACAAGCATTGTGAACCCAGGAAGCACACCTATCACTGTAAACCCTATTCTATTGGGGCCACCTTCTCAGCCTTGATGGGCATGAGATGAACCCACCCAAGGAGAGGCAAGTTGCAGTCTCTCTTAGGCTATGGGCTAGAGGCAGGATAACATGCAGGGGCCTAACCGGGCCAAGGACACACACACAGACATGCCTTCACCTCCAATAAGTCCATTGCCACTACAATGGTGATGCTTCAAACTAGAAAGTTAGTTTGTTGTAGCAAGCTCTTCAATCAACAGAATTAGAAAGAACCGTCAAGCACAAAAGAAAATAATTTAGAAATTCTCTAATACTTGTTGCATCAGTTTCTCCTACTTTATGCTCCAAGTCCTTTCTTCGGCCTATCCTGGACCTCTTACAGTCTCACACTTTGATTTAGTTATTCACAATGTCCCGATCAGCTCAAGGAACAAATCCCTCAGATTCTGCGGACAGAAATCAACCGAGCGCTATACCAAATTTCTGTTGACACAGTTTGCCTCCTGGTTGCAAACAAGTTCCCACCACATAAAAACATAAGAACGTACAAAATTGCCATACTGGGTCAGACCAAGGGTCCATCAAGCCCCACGTCCTTTTTCCAATAATGGCCAATCCAGGCAACAAGTACCTAGCAAGTACCCAAACATTAAGTAGATCCCATGCTATACCAGTAATAGCAGTAGCTATTCCCTAATCAACTTGATTAATAGATTTCTCCTCCAAGAACTTATCCAAATCTTTTTTAAACCCAGCTACACTAACTGCACTAACCACATCCTCTGGCAACAAATTCCAGAGCTTAATTGTGTGTTGAGTGAAAGAATCTTCTCTGATTAGTTTTAAATGTGCTACTTGCTAACTTCATGGATGCCCCCCTAGTCCTTCTATTATCCAAAAGAATAAATAACTGATTCACTTTTACCCATTCTAGACCTCTCATGATTTTAAAGACCTCTATCATATCCTCCCTTAGCCATCTCTTCTCCAAGCTGAACAGCCCTAACCTCTTTAGCCTTTCCTCATAGGAGAGCTGTTCCATCCCCTTTATCATTTTGGTTGCCCTTCTCTGTACCTTCTCCATCGCAATTGTATCTTTTTTGAGATGTGGCAACCAGAATTGTTCACAATATTCCAGGTGTGGTCTCACCATGGAGCGATATAGAGGCATTATGACATTTTCCATTTTATTCACCATTCCCTTCCTAATAATTCCTAATATTGTTTGCTTTTTTGACTGCTGCTGCACACTGAGCCGACTATTTTAAAGTATTATCCACTATGATGCCTAGATCTTTTCCTGGAGTGGTAGCTACTGATATGAAACCTAACATTGTGTAACTATAGCAAGGGTTATTTTTCCCTATATGAATCTCCTTGCACTTGTCCACATTTAAATTTCATCTGCTATATGAACTCCCAATCTTCCAGTCTCACAAGGTCCTCCTGCAATTTATCACAATCCGCTTGTGATTTAAATACTCTGAATAAATCCAAGTACAGATCCCTGAGGCACTCCACTGCCCACCCCCCTCCACTGAGAAAATTGACCTTTTAATCCTACTCTCTGTTTCCTGTCTTTTAACCAGTTTGTAATCCACCAAAGGACACCATCACCTATCACATGACTTTTTAGTTTCCTTAGAAGCCTCTCATGAGCGACTTTGTCAAATGCCTTCTGAAATTCCAAATACACTACATCTACTGGCTCACCTTTATCCACATGTTTATTAACCCCTTCAAAAACTGAAGCACAGTTAAAGTATTCTTTGCTTCACTCTTCAACTACAAGATCCCTCAAGCTTCTTCAGACACTGTGAAAGAGAGAGTATCTCTGCTTGAACTCCTGCTTCTTCCCTTGTTACCCCTGGGAGAGGGTCACAGCTACGTTTTCCTTCTAAATCTGTGACTCTGGAGAAGCCCCAGACCAAGTATAGTCAGGGTTTTTATAGCCACCTCTTTAACCGTGCCCCTAAGAGCTGCACCAGAACTGTCTTGTCAAAGAACTGTTTGCAACCCCCTCTGACCAACAGATGAACCCTTTGCACCAGAAACTTCTCACATTATTTCAGTGCACCATTAGGGGGAAAACGCAACTTAACATAGCACATCCTTAGCATACCGACCCTTATACACTCTGTGTGGCACATTGAGGCCACATCAGCAAAGGAAACTATTCTGGGGTTTGGCCCATCACGTTCACTGGAAGGGCTTTCAGGCCTCACCAGCATGAAATCAAGAGACCTAAAAGGCCCCTGCTACTGAGCCAAAACCTGGAACAACGCTTTGACTGACTCCAGAGAACATAGCCCCAGTCCATGTCCCTTGTGAGAGGCAGGCTGAAGTCCCACGCAGACCGCTGGCCTATCATAATCCAGGAGCTGCACAGCTGACAGCTGAGTGGTTGCCTTGCCGCCATTACAGGTGAATTCAGTGTTTATCCAGATAGTCAAATACTAGTCCGTTCGCGGACAGGACTTAAGGAAGCTGTTCCTTGGCAACACTCATTACCATCCCTGAAGCGGATTTTAGAAAATTGATGATGGCCTTGACCTTGGTTATTTACTGATGGACTTCGCTCCTCATTTACACTCTTCTATCATGGCTTCAGATTTTAGATGACAACTAAAGGCAACCAGATAATGCTGACCTTTTACCATCAATGCAGCCAGATAAGTATTTTTTCATTTTAACAAGGCATTTTTATGTGCATCTTGTAAAAACCCCATAAAAAATATATACCTACATGACATTATAAGACATTTCACTTTGAAAAAATGTGGGTATAAAGGCACTTTTTGGTCTAATTAATATGACTGATGATTATACATCACACGCCTATTTAGACGTCAGTTATTAAGAATATTAATGCAGTGTCTGGGTGTATTTTTAAAGGTCATTGTACAATAACTTTCCTTGGTTGTGTGTATAAGATCGAGTGAAATTGTTTTCAATAGACTATAAACAAATTAAAAAAAAAAAAAAGTTGGACATTTTTCCATCCCTTTTATCTCAGAACCAGAGAACACTAATTCATCCCAACCTCCAATCCCTTGCCTTCACAGCTTGGATTTTAAGAGTGAAGTAACCTGTTCTACTGTCACTCTGATCCAATGTCAGAAATTCTTCTGGCTTTTAGAAAGGATTCCAGTAAAAGGTCTTAGAATTGTAAGCAGAGATTTGTGTGAGTGTAAGGCTTTAAATCCCTTTTCCTGCCCCACATATAAACTACTTGAATATCTTCTACATATTTCAGATTTTGGACAGTCATCCTACCAATATTTTTCCCAAGGCTCTATACCAACAAAGGTGCAGAAGCCCTCCACATTCTGGATTGCAAGACAGAATTAAGACCTTCAAAGGTCCATCCAGCTTTTTGTGGCTTTATCCCTAAGAAGCATGGGGTAGCTTTATCAAAGAGGATGCTATCGAGCTGTATAACACAGTGTATAATCATTTGTGTATTCTCAGACAGGTTTAACCTTAAAGGGATATGCATAGGCTGATAATGTCATGGCCATGGATGTGTTGATAGTGCATCTAAGGTCAACATCCATTGAAAAGATAGGGAAGGCTGTGACATGGAGTTCAATCTGCACATCCATATACCATCATGCAGTCCTTGGGATACACCCAACCAGTCATCCAGTATATAAGAAACAATAAATAAATAAATAAATAGGTGTTCTCTGAAGACAGCAGTCCAACAGTCACTCAAACCAACCTTCCTCCCCTTCTGGTGTTGAGCTCATTTAGCTTAATGACAGGATGAAGCATGCTGTGGATTTGTGTCTAAACGGAAACTTCTACGCATGCCCAGAGCTGAAAAACCACCTAGAAAGCTCTAGAAGAGAATGTCTGGCTGGGCATCATCAGGATGTCGTCACACAGCAGTGTGACTTGGTGAGCTTCTGTTTTCAAAGAATTCCTGTTACAGGTACGTACCTTTGTTTTCTCTTCAACTTTACAAAGTGTCTAAGCACTAAAGCGCCCAACTAAACTGTCGTCTATGGCACAGCGGGTTGAAGATTTTTTTTAACCCTCTGTTCCCCCACCCCCTCCATTTCCAGACATCGACGAGTGCCGCGAAGGCGAGGCGCCCGCCACTGTCTGTGTCAATGGCCGCTGCCTGAACACGGATGGCTCCTACCAGTGCGTCTGTCCACGTGGCTTTCAGCTCTCGCAGCAGGGGAACGCCTGCTCCCCCACCGGGCCTCGTGGCTGAACGACCAGAGCTGGGAGAAGGGAGAGAGAAAAGCACCACCACAGGCAGCAAGGGGCATGACCAAAAAGATCCGCGTTCCTTAGGCTTTTTATGTTTTTTAAATGTATGGCTAGCCAGAGAGGTATTTATTGTGAGAGCAGGGATCATGGTGACCCTTTCATTTACTGGCTTTTGGAACCAAGATGACAAAATGTTCTTCTGTGGAGATTTTTTTTTTTTTTTTTTAAAGTGCTTGCTTTGGACTTAATTTTCTCCTTGGAATTTTCATCCGAAAGGGACAGTAAGAGGTCCCTCCTCTATTTATTAATGTGTATATAAGCACCCCCGGAGGCACTAGCATCAGTGAAATGTTCGAGGCGAGGCTGGGAAGCGCAGCCCGTGCGTAGTGATAATTTGGAATTTAACACCGTCCTTTGCATCCAGGCAGCACCCTCAAAGCGCTTTACAGCTGCAGCATGTGAACAGGAGTTATGCAGCCACCTCTGCAGCTGCTCTTTTAGTGTAAGGACTAGAATAAGAGCCCCTCAAAAAGGACGGGACAAAAAAAAAAGGCATTTATAGGCACTCCCCTGACCTTGACACTGCCCTTTCAGTAGTAGAACATGCATGGGCTGTGACACAGCAAGTAAATATATGCACGCTGTTAGCCAGCCCCTCCTTCTACCCACACAGAGCAGAAGCAAGATTCAGAAGCCTTTTGTATACGCATAAACGCATCTACCCATCTGAAACGCGCAGAAAATCGCAATCTGTGTCCCAAGGGAAAATCATTTTACTTAATGTTTTGTGTTCAGTAAAAGGTAAAAATAACTTGGTAGGATATTAAGAGTAAGCCCTAAAAAAAAAAAAAAAGTTAACAACTCTCCCAAAAACGCCGCGCAAATATGCTTTATGGAGCATAGCACGCAGAGTGACCAATGTTCAACCAGAGGGCCTGATTTTTAAAAGCATTTATATGCTCACAACTGGGTTTTACATGTGTAAATGCACTTTACCCACATTAACTGGCTTTTGAAACTTGCTACCATATATGCCATTGAATTGTCAATAGGTTTTACCTGTTTTAAGTGCACTTATCATGGGGAAATGGTTTTTGAAAATTGCTGTGATAGTAAGCTACATTTATATGTGCAACTTCTTTGAAAATTCACCTGTCAGTAAATTATAGAGAGAGATATCAAGTTGGTTGGGTGGGAAATATATTAACCATTTTACTATTTGGGAAAAGGGAAGCAAAGGGAGATAGTGACCCCCAATATTACAGAACAAGAGAGTCAGTAACAGAGCCAGGAATGAGAAGTGAAGTACAGGGAGATAATGTAAACTGATTAAGTAGGGTAATTTGTCGGTGGCAGAGCTAGGATTAGAATCTGTCTGTCCATTATTTCTTCATCTTCAACTCTACCAGGTACACCCTACTGCCAATCCAGACTAAAACAAAAATAGGATGCAGCTGCTTTTCTGCATAGAAATGCCCAGAGCTGCTCAGTCTCAGCAACACTCAGGACCTTTGATTTTTAGAGACAACTTTGTCCTGCCACCAGCCGCCTCTCTGTTGACTTTCTCTTTCTTCAGTTCCAAATGGTTACAAATTTTAAGAAATTAACCCACCAGATCCAGTAGCCATTCAGAAAGCAGTTTATCCTGGGACCTTGTGCATCATAGAGCAGGTCTTCAGCTTACCTAACCTGAATTGCCATGTTCCAACTGCCTTAAAAGCATGTCTCCGGAGCGTTGGCCAACTAAAGGTACGGTAAGCTTGTTCCTAGGGCAAGCCTAGTGCAAGGACCTCTTGACAGTCTGATTGGCTGGTTTTGTGAATGATTCAGTGGGTACGGCAAGCCCTGAACTGTGCATCTCTTCCACCAGCTGTTCTGTGATTGGCCAAAGTTAAACTCTACCTTTTTCGTGAATCAACTGCTTCCCCATATGAATAAAAATGTATAAAAAAAAAAAAAAAGGCCAGTCAGAAAATAAAGATGTGTAATTTAGGAATCTGATTGGCAAATTAGATATACAGATGTAGATATATATACACACACAAACACACAATTGGTTATGAGCAAGAAGGCTATGATACCACACAGCTCCTCAAAACCATTTAATTCTCTGCAATACGTCAAAACGTGCATGAGACAAAGCAGAATTCCTCTAAATGAACTGAACTGTGCCCCTTCAAATTATTTCTGAGACATATTCATAATGTCATTATCATGCATCCATGTGTGACCCGAGAAACTGCTTATTTACTGAAAAACGAACAGGCCGATTCAGTAAGACGCATGTAAAGAGACATGGCTGTGCGCTTGCATATTATTACAGGCACTCAATAGGAGCATGGCATTTACATGCGATGAGCGCTATTTGCTACTCGTTTTGGACTCGCCAGTCCCCTTATTGCATCAGGTGTTAAGTCTAGCGCCTCCAGCGACGGGTTAACCTGCGCACTAGGCTGAGTATATCTTATTGCATTGGCCTGGAAAAGGGTACTCTTCCCTCAATGCAGGAAGCCTGCAGGTCCTTGGGTGCAAGCCGACTTTCAAAGGGAAGTTTAACCTTTGAAATCCCATGGGCCACAGTGTGTTACTGGGATTCTTTTAAGCCACATACTTTGCAGGGGCAAAACTACACATAGGGATTTCAGAATTACATCCCCCTGCAAGTACCTGAGCCAGCCTGCACCTGGCTCACCCACAGAGATGGCGAGGATCAGTGGGGTTTCCATGGGTAAATACTTGCCTACTCATGCAAATACTGTTCAAAACCGTCCCCAAAAGATTTAGTTACTGCAGGGCAAGCATTGCCACTTGCCATATGTCCTTAATTTTACATTTTATATCATTTTTTAAAGGGTTTTCTGTCTCAAGTGTGAATATAGATAACTCTTGCCTTTTAATTTTACATTTCTGACACAGACGGAAGCATTTTTTTTTATTAAACTAAAATGTAAATCATTCTTACTCAGTGTGACTTTTATACACTTTTTAATAGCCAATATTTAAAAAAATAAAGTTTTCTATTAAAACTAGTTGTTTTATGTTTTTCTGACTGGTAAAATTGTGTTTTGTTTTGGGTTTTTTTTTAAATGAATTCATGAACACATAAAGGGGTAGATTTTCAGAGCCCTGCTCGCCTAAATCCGCCCAAAACCGGGCGGATTTAGGCGAGCAGGGCCCTGCGCGCCGGGAAGCCTATTTACATAGGCCTCCCGGCGCGCGCAGAGCCCCGGGACTCGCGTAAGTCCCGGGGTTCTCGGAGGGGGGCGTGTCGGGGGCGTGTCGGGGGGCGGGCCCGGTCGTCGCGGCGTTCCGGGGGCGTGTCGGCAGCGTTTTGGGGGCGGGTACGGGGCGTGGCTACGGCCCGGGGGCGTGGCCGCGCCCTCCGTACCCGCCCCCAGGTCGCGGCCCGGCGCGCAGCAGGCCCGCTGGCGCGCGGGGATTTACGTCTCCCTCCGGGAGGCGTAAATCCCCCGACAAAGGTAAGGGGGGGGTGTAGACAGGGCCGGGCGGGTGGGTTAGGTAGGGGAAGGGAGGGGAAGGTGAGGGGAGGGCAAAGGAAAGTTCCCTCCAAGGCCGCTCCGATTTCGGAGCGGCCTTGGAGGGAACGGGGGGAGGTAGCGCGGCTCGGCGCGCGCAGGCTATACAAAATCGATAGCCTTGCGCGCGCCGATCCAGGATTTTAGTGGATACGCGCGGCTCCGCGCGTATCTACTAAAATCCAGCGTACTTTTGTTTGCGCCTGGAGCGCAAACAAAAGTAGGCTGTTCGCGCTCGTCTGAAAATCTACCCCAAAAGGTTTGTAAATAATGAATATTTCAGAGGTTATGATTCCAGCAGCCAGTCAGATTAATGAGGCAATAATGTGTACAGAAATATCCAGGTCCTAATTGGCCAATACATGTTTTATGCTCCCTTGACTTCACCTTTCGTTATAACAAAAGGGGGTGTATGCCCCGAATCAGATTCAGCTCCAATAATTCCTCTTCTTAACACTCCTGGCACACTCTTCAGTTGTAAAGAGGAGCTTGCTTTCAATTAGATGTAAAGTAAAAACTAAATATTGCTGCTTTCATGTCCCTTTAATGCAGAAGTAGGACAAAAACTCTGAAGTGTTCCCCTTCCTGATTTCAAGTTCATGCCTGAGGCTATGTTAGTACTTAAGAGAGAACAGACAAGAAATGTAACTTCCCCATGGATTCATTTTTGAAAAGCCTGCCATCTTTTGAAAAAATATTGAAAGTCGGGAACGTCTTTAATTTATTTTTAAAATATTTCTGAATCGGTTTTTTCCATTAAAAAAAAAAAATAAATCGCTTCCTCGTTCCCTTTGGACCTGCAATTCCATTCTAGGGGCAGTGTACTCAGGAGGGCAGCGGCTCTGATGGAAGGGGGCCCAGGACAGGTAGCAGCAAGAGGTCGTTGTAGCCTCCATGTGGGAGGTTCAGCAGCTCTGATTAGGGGTCCCAAACAGATCCCACATCCCACCCCCAAATCTCAAACCCCAGGCTGAAAGCGCCGCAATAACTTGACCTGGGTGAGAACTGCAGATTTTGGGCAGAGAGAACAGAAAGAAATATAACTTCCCCAAGGGTACAGTTTTGAAAAGCCTGCCATCTTTTGAAAAAATATTGAAAGTCTGGAACGTCTTTAATTTATTTTTTAAAAATTTCTGAATCGGTAATTTCCATTAAAAAATAAATCGCTTCCTCGTTCCCTTTGGATGTGCAATTACATTCTAGGGGCAGTGTACTCAGGAGGGCAGCGGCGCTGATGGAAGGGGGCCCAGGGCAGGAAGCAGCGAGAGGTCTTTGTAGCCTCCATGTGGGAGGTTCAGCAGGTCTGGATTGGGGTCCCAAAGCAGATGCCACATCCCACCCCCAAATCTCAAACCCCAGGCTGAAAGTGCCCGCATTAACTGGCCCTGGACAGGTATCAGCGAGAGGTCTGTCTAGCCGCCATGTGGGAGGTTCAGCAGGTGACCCACGGCAGATCCCACATCCCACCCCAAATTTCAAACCGCAGGCTGAAAACTGTCCTGCTCGGCGAGAACAACTTGGACATGCTCAACTCGGACGTCCCGACTCTGGACATCCCAATGTTGGATGTCCCGACTCTGGACGTCCCCAATGTTGGACGTCCCGACATCTGGATGTCCAGAGTCGGGACCTCCACCTCTCCCAGGAGGGGTTTGCTTTTGGACCCCTATCTGGAACTGCTCAACCTCCCAAATGGCAGCTAGATAGACCTCTCGCTGCCCTGCTGGGGGAGAACAGCTTGGACGGGCACAACTTGGATCTCCTGAGGTTGGACGTCCCGACTTTGTCCGTCCGACTCTAGATGTCCCCAGGTTGGACGTCCCGTCTTTGGATATCCCCCGGTTGGACGTCCTATCTTTGGACGTCCCCAATGTTGGATGTCCAGCTCTCCCAGGAGGGGTCTGAGATTTGGTGTGGGATCTGCTTTGGGACCCCTTGCTCATACTGCTGCTCAGCCAGGTGGTGACAACAGTGCAAATCCAGAAGTGGCATCTGGGTCATGGCACTGCCAATCCCACAAACAAGCAGGGAGGGAATAAAATTAATGGGGGCCAGAGACAGCAGCAGGGAGCCTTGGGCAAGAACCTGTTATAAGGATCTAAAGGCAACTTTAAAACTCCAGGGAAACTGAGAAGTAAGTATTTGCCCCTAATTTTTCCATCTGTACCAATGCCACTGTCAGCAGATTTAGAAGCAACTCCACCTATTGGCTGACTGTCAATCCTGTGGGCGCCCCCCTACTCCCAGATGTGCCATTCCATGCAGTTGTACAGTTTGCACACCCAGCAGCGCCATGCCTGCACATCCATACAGCATTGTGTACAGTACACTTTGATCTTAGTGGGCAGTCTCGCCCCTCTCTTGTCCCACAGATTATGGCAGCCTGCCAAAGGAAGTGCTTATCTCAGCACTACTAATGTTACTAGACTTACACAGCACTGTACAGATGCACATGAGAGAGAGTCCCTGCTCAGTGGAACTTACAGCTGGTCAAGGCACTGAAAGGACACCTTTTATTTATTTTTCTCCTTTTCGGCACTTCAAAACAGATTGCATTCAGGTACTGTAAGTATTTCCCTATCCCTAGAGGGCTTACAATCAAATTTTGTACCTGAGGCAATGGAGGATGAAGTTACTTACCCAAGGTCTTAAGGAGTGGCAGTGGGATTTGAGCCCTGGCTTTCCTGGTTCGTAGCCCACAGGAAATGTATTACAGTAAACATGGTTAAAATCACCAAGGCTGTGATCAGGAAGATACAGGGTTTAATTGATTTACATGAATCTTGAACTGGTTGATGTCGGTGGGTGCCCACCTATTTCTAGTTATGGCTTGTATTTTATCTGGTCCATGTTCCGGGGGCTGAAATCCCTTAGACGGCACCCCCAGATGGTGGTATTTTATTCTGTTTTTACAATGTTTATTGCTGATGACTGTTTTTGTTTTTCTCATGTTTTCTGCTGGGCTTGGGTTGTTGATGGCCGGTTTATATTGTAACTCGTCTTGATAACAACGGAAAGGGTGGGTAATAAATCTGAATAAATGAGATTTGCATGCAGACTGAAAAGGTGGGTGTCTTAGGTGGGATCAGAAAATGGCCAGGGAAGAGGCACGTCGCACCGACTTGGGAAGGTTGCTCCAGGCATGGACCGTGCAAAGTGGAAAGCACGGGCAGCTTACCTGAGGAGTGTGGTGGCGGGTGCGGTTGGCATGAAGGTCCTTGCAGTTGAGCAGGGGAAGTTTGGAACTGTGTGGCGAGCAAATGGTATTGGGGGAGGAGAGGAAGGGTGTGACACTGTTGTAGTGACCTCGGAGGATGGTAGAGCGAGCAACCCCTCTCACGTTCCACATGTAGGTTCTGGGCATGAGGCCTTGGTGAGATTGGGGCAGCAGCTGAGTTACCATCAGCCAATTATATCACCGGGGTGAGTGAGTGAGTGTGTGTGTGTGTGTGTGTGTGTGTGTGTGTGTGTGAGAGAGAGAGAGAGAGAGAGAGAGATCTCCCTTCAGGCCCACCCATGCAAGGGTCCTTTCCACTGCACCACTGGGAGGAGGAAGCTTGAGGTTTTTCACCCTCTCCCCCCCCCCCCCCAACAAGTTTATAATCCCTTATATTTTTGTCTTTTATTCCCTTTCTTGCTCTCAAGAGCCACAGACAGGCCAGGTTTTCAGGATATCCACAATGAACATGCACGAGATAGTGCATGCACTGTCTCCATTGTATGCAGATCTGTCTCATGCATATTAATTGTGGATATCCTAAACACTTGGCCTGTTTGTGGCTCTCGAGGACCGGAGTTAGCCATCTAAAGGCTGCCTTTGACAAGTTTCCAATGTTATAATTCTCGTGGGGATAGAGGTTCCAGAGTAGTCTGAGACTCCTGAAGAAACACGACATTTGGAGCGCGTATGGCACAAGGATCAGTCTGTTGAGAATAAGCTGGCTTTACTTGCTAGTACTGAATTTTAGAGAGCGCAAATTGAAAAGGCCAAACCAAATTATGTTGCAGATCATATTAGATGGGCTGGAAATCAATCTACATGCCCATTTCAGGTTACTAAGGAATTTTCGGATAGAGTAGATGATGCCCCTTGCTCTGCTTCAGGTTTGATAGCTGAACCCTTCTCGGAGGAAATTCATGAAGATTCAGAATAAGTTTGGAACTGTTCTTACTGTTCCCAGTGATTTATCTGCTTTTATTGATAAGGGTCAGTGGTGAGTGCTCAGAGGCTTTCAATAAATCTTCCCTCTTCGAAAAGGATAAAACTCTGCTTCCTCTGATCTGTATCCTGTGTCCTCTAAATTTAAGAATTCTGATTTGTGTCTTTCTAAATTTCTACTTGATCCTTTCTCAAAGCTTAGTAATGCCCAAGATATCTCCACAACTGAAAAAGTCCTGGACGGATCCATCTGATATTAGTAATTTCTGACCTGCCTCCGATCTCCCTTTTATTTCTAAGGTGGTAGAAAAATAGTCGCATCGCGACTTTCTAAATTTATTGATGGTACAAATGTGTTACTTCTGAAGCAGTCTGATTCTGATTGCTTTGTTTAATGAAATCAGAGTATGAGGAGAGGCAGGAAGAGACTCCCTCGGTCATTTCTATAGATAGGAGTGCGGCATTTGACATTGTTAACCATCAGCTTCTACTTCAAATTGAAATTGGGATCAAGGATTCTGCACTCAAATGGTTCGTGTCTTATTTGTCTTTTTTTTTTTTTAATGAATTTTCAAATAGAAATCTCAAAATAAACTTGAACAAAGAAAATCCTTCGAGCTGATACAACAATAACCAGGAAATATATAAACATAAATGTTGTTCAACCCCAAAGATTTAGGGGATCCAAGAGACACAATCAAATAAGCAATTGTAATTAAAGAAAAGGTAGCAGAAAGGTGGCTAGAACTGGGAGGTATAGAATAAAACGCCAAAAATCATCTACACCCCTGGTGCTGTTAGAGAAATCTGAATTCGCACATTTATCCGCAAGAAAAAAAAAGTTGGCTGGGCTCAAAAAACACATATACATATTGGCATTATATTTAATACAAGCTTTGCAAGGAAACTTAAAATTGAGCCCCCAATTGTAATACACAGGAGAAACTGCTTCCGTTTCCAACATCTGGAAAAGTCATCACACATTACGCTGCAAAAAGGATGTCGTGATGCCTAAAATAATTCTTAAGAAGCCAATCCTTATCCGAATCTAGCACCAAAGTAACCAACAAGGGGGAGGTTTTTGCCAAGGAAGTTTACGACGTTTCAAGAATAGCTGTAGAGAATCAGCAGAAACAGGAGAGAGCCGCCGAGTTTGGTGAATTTCATTCTTAGAAGGTGGAAGATAATAAATCTGAGCAATAGGTGGCAATGCAGACTCACAAATCGTAAGAACTTACTTCATGAACCTCCTAAACAAATCCTTAGCAAAAAAACATGGGAACCTGAATAAAATTAATAAATCGCAAATTCATACATCATCGTAATAAATTCTCCAGATTTTAAATTTTATTTGAGAGGAAAGTATTCTCTTTTATTGGGGCATAATATGTTGAGTTTCAGTACTTCATCGATTAATTTCCCCTTTGAAATTTTCAAGCAATGTTAAATGTGAATTAAAAGCCTTATAAGCAGCAACAACAAGGTTGATTTGAATAGAGGGAGCTTTACCCAAACGTTCAATGGCTTTCCATATGGACTCGAGAGTGAATTCAGCAGGTCTCTCCAACAAAAAGTTTCCCTGCAAAGCTTGAGCCACAGATTCAGAAAACCCAACCACACCGTTGTGGCCAGAGTCCTCTGTTAGCACCCAAGTGGAACCAGGAACCAGAGAGATATCCACACCGGCCAGTATGCCGAGTAACGCAGCAGGAGATCCACTCATCACGTTCCCTGTCTCGGAAGGAGCCGCTAACATGTCACAAGCAGAGGTTTCTGCTAATCACAGGATCCAGAGGCGGCATCAGGGTGAAAGACCATCCTGAGGAAGCAGGAGACAAACTTTCCCCTCTCATGCTTCCCAACGTACCGACAGCATAGCTCCATGAAAGACATGAGAAAAGAAACCAGGTGCCGCAGACAGACAGCTAGTCCATGAAGGACAATGACTAGCAGCCTGCCGCCATCTTGGATCCCCACTCACACTTTGTTTGGTTTATGCCTTATGTGCTTAGTGCAATTAGTGTAGCAGGGTTTAAAAAAGGTTTGGATAAGTTCTTGGAGGAGAAGTCCATTACCTGCTATTAATCAAGTTGACTTAAGGAATGGCCTCTGCTATTGCTGGCATCAGTAGCATGGGATAGACTTAGTGTTTGGGTACTTGCCAGGAACTTGTAGCCTGGATTGGCCTCTGTTGGAAACAGGATGCTGGGCTTGATGGACCCTTGGTCTGACCCAGCATGGCAATTTCTTATGTGTAATCTGTCATTTCGGGTTCTTTGGAATTCTGATCATTCTGAGGTCTAGCCTCTTTCATGTGGCATACGGCAGGGTTCAGTTTTGGCTCCCATTTTATTTAATATTTTCATGTCATCTCTTGCAATCTTGATTCAGAGTCTAGGTTTTAGTTGTTTTATGTATGCAGATGACATTCAGGTGGCTGCCTACATTAATCCGAATTCTCTGGAAAATATTACAAAATTGTATTCTTATTTGTCCAGAGGTTAATTCAGGTTGGTATACAATGTGTGTCCCTCGCCAAGTCAAATGCTAAGCCCTTTATAGCTTGTAGGTTAATGGTTTGCTTGGTCGCAATGGGCAAGGGTCATATTGCACTCTCAGACCCCACTTTCCTGTCTAACTGTGGCTGATCTAGCATGGGATTTCTCTGTTGGAGTATTGACAGAAGACAGCCCCAAAACCTTTCATGAGTTGCTGCCCTGACAAGAATCTGTCAGGCGGAAAGAAATCATCAATACTCATCACTGCTCAGGAGCTGTGAATGGCACTGGGACCACCCCAGAAAGGGTGTTTGGGCATTCGTTATCAACATGCAGGCAGCTCCCAGTTTTAATTAAGAAAACAGGACTGGGGAGGGGAGAGCTTGAGTATAGCGGCAGAGACAAATTTCAGCATCAGCCTTTTCAGTCCCTGCGCGCTCTGCATTTTGCTGGAGTCTGCTCTGCTGTTTTCAGCCCCTGGGGCATGCAGGGCGGCAGTATTATTCCTGAGAATGTAGAGCCCTTCACATAGTCTTTCCGTTTCTGACAGTATGATCTGCTTTCTGCTCTAGCTGAAAAGGCCTTTCACGACAGGCTGACACACGGCTTCTGGACCTGCAGACAGGGATCCCGAATCTCACAGTCTCCTCTAGCATACCTCCTCTTGCAAATCACGTTCCCCAGTGTCGCACCCTGCTAGCACGGTGGCTCAGGCCCTGCCACCTGCCATCTGTACCAGTCCCTCTCCATCTCCCATCCCCTTAAATTCATCTCCCCTCTTACAGTTCATCTATTTAATGAGATCCGCCAGGTGCTTGCGATCTGGACTATCTTTTGGTCTTGCCCAGTATGACATTTCTGTTCTTATGTTCTCTCCATATCTTTCCCCCATTAGGGTCCCCCCTCATCTACCCCACTGTTTAGATTCCTCTCCCTCTCTCCCCTCATTTCCTTTAAGTGATTCATCTCATTCCTCCCCATTTCGTCCTTTTTGCTTCTGGTTCCTCTCAGTTTCTTTGGGGGGGGGCATTGTAATGTCAGGCCAACAGGGCGGGGACATGGTGAGCAGGTCCTCCCTATCCCCTCAGCTATTCTTCCCCCATGGTGCATGCTTCCTGTTTGTAATCAGGATGCATAGAATGAGGAAGAGCAGTAGCCACAGAGCACTGGAAATGTGAGCTGACTGTGGCACCATGCTGCCAACCTGCCCTCGCTGCCAGGGAGGAGGGGGAGGCAGAGGATGGTTGGTATTTTAAACAAGGTAAAATGTTTAATATGGCTTTTACTAAGGGGGCATCCTATATTATGGAAATGCATCAATGACAGAACACAGGAGGGAGCAGGATGGGAAGGAGAGGTACCTGACCGTAGGGTAAATAGGAATAAAATGACTCCATTGTATCTGGGGCCCGCAAGACTCTCAGGTTCTAATCCTGCCTCCAGTGCTCTTGGGCAAGTCATTTGGATGTCATCAACTGGCTGTGTTTGCAGAAAAGGCTGATCCATTGCATGCATGGAGATGTAGCTCCTGCAATCAAAACTAGGACCCTGCTTACCATGGAACAACACCAGGACTGGATCAGACTGTTGGGAATGGAGCTGGAAGCCAAGATGTGACACTGAACTTGGGTTGACCAACTTCTGTGCAAATTCTTCTCCCTTCCCAACAGGAGATCAATGTATTTTCTTGGATGCAGTTCCATGTATCTCCATGTTGATGGAAATCAAATATCCATCAACATGGAGATTTTTCCATGTATCTCCATGTTGATGGAAATCAAATATCCATCAACATGGAGATTTTTCTTTGAGAGACACCACCATATGCTATGCAAAATATACTCTGAATGGGGTACATTTTAAGAAACAGCGCGCACGAACAAAAGTACGCTGGATTTTATAAGATACGCGCGTATCTTATAAAATCCAGGGTCGGTGCTGCCCGTTCCCTCCTAGGCCACTCTGAAATCGGCGCGGCCTCGGAGGGAACTTTCCTTCTGCCACCCCCCTGGCCCTATCTAAACCCCCCCTACCTTTGTCGCAGAAGTTACTCCTGCTCAAAGCAGGCGTAACTACTTCCACAGCAAAATAATGAACCTCCTCTCTAGATTCCCCTCCTCCTCTTCCCCTCCACCCTGCCCCTTCCCACCCCGCTATGACTACCCTCGACTATACCTCCTCCAAAGAAATGTAAACTATCCTCAAAAAACTCAAACCTGCCTCCCATCCCAATGACACCATCCCTCCCAAAGCTCTTCTGGCCGTCCCTAACTCCATAGCCAGAGCCATAGCAGACATCATAAACTGTTCGCTCTCTCAAGGGACTGTCCCAGACACACTCAAACATGCAGTAGTCAAACCCCTTCTAAAGAAGCCATCCCTAGATCCAAAAGACCCCCTCCAATTTCCGCCCCATTTCTAACCTCCCATTTATCTCCAAGCTAATGGAAAGAGTGGTTAACACTCAACTCATGGACTACCTTGAAAACCACTCGATCCTCCACGACTCTCAATTCGGCTTTCGGAAACATTTCAACACCGAATCGCTTCTTCTCACCCTTTCCGACCACCTCCTTATAGGAATGGGCCAAGGCCACAGTTATCTCTTCGCCCTCCTTGATATCTCGGCAGCTTTTGACACCATCTGCCATAATCACCTCTTTGCCCGTCTAGAAAGCATTGGCATCTCAGGCCTAGCCCTTGCTTGGTTCAAATCCTACCTCTCGAACAGAAAGTTCTCGGTTAAAATTGGCAATGCCCTATCTGCCCCCCAGCCCCTACAACAAGGTATCCCACAAGGTTCTTCACTTTCATCCACCCTCTTTAACATCTACCTCACCCCACTTTGCCACCTCCTCTCCGAACTCAAACTTAAATTCTATCTTTACGCAGATGATGTCCAGATCATCATACCTATCCACAACACTATCTCCGATCCTCTGAAGCACTGGGAAAACTGCTTAGCATCTATCAACTCCCTACTTACCAACCTCCACCTTGCACTCAATACTAACAAAACCGAACTCCTACTTATCTCCCCACATTCCCCCCCTCCCCCCCTTGGCTAATGACCCCAATCTCAACACTACCACAGCCCAACCCTTCGTAAGGGACCTTGGAGTTCTCCTCGATCAACTGCTAAGCATGAAGAACTATGTTAACTCCATACTTAAAGAAGGCTTCTTCAAACTCAATGTCCTAAAAAAACTTAAACCACTATTATACACCCAAGACTTCCATACAGTGCTCCAAGCCACTATCTCTTCCAAACTTGACTACTGCAACACACTCTTCCTAGGGCTTCCCTACTCTACTATAAAACCCCTTCAAATGTTACAAAATGTGGTTGCTAGGATCATCTCCAACACCCGTAAATCCGATCACATCACCCCTATCCTCAGAAACCTACATTGGCTCCCCATCCCCTCCCGAATTCACTACAAAACCCTGACCATTCTCCACAAATCCATTCACGCTCACAACTCCAAATGGCTAGACATTCCATTTAACACCCACCACTCCTCCCGGCCCACCAGAACCGCCTACCAAGGCACCCTCCTTGTACCCTCACGCAAAATAGCCCACCTTTCCACTACTCGCGACCGAGCCATCTCAATTGCTGGCCCTTCGCTCTGGAACACCCTGCCTTCAAACCTACGCCTAGAACCATCCACCTTCAAATTCAAAAAGAAGTTAAAAACATGGTTATTCAAACGAGCCTATCCGGACTAACCCCCCCCCCCCCCCCCCCACACACACACCTTTACACCTTTATCTTCACCATGCCCCTGCTTAGGTCTAACACCCCATTCGTCTCCCCTTCCCCCCCCCCCAATAATGATTGCACTTTTTAACCCCCACAGAGGCAATCCTATCCTTTCCTTATATTAAGGACCCCCTTGTTCCTTGCTGTTAAGGACTCCATAGTTTTTCTTGTTGTTAAGTTACTTTCCACTCTGCACTTATGTTACTCCTCCTCCCAATTGCAACTTCCTGTTAACATGTAATTTCTACCTGCTGTTCAAATGTAAACCGGTATGATGTCCCCACTAATACCGGTATATAAAAGTCTTTCATAAAAAAAAAAAAAAAAGTTATTGTGCAGCAGTACTGGTGGAAGGTGGCGAATTGACATCATTTCAGTGCCAGGCAGACGGTGCCATTTTTAAAGCAGAACTTGGAACAATTTTATGTCTTCTGTAAATGTCATCACCTTACTCCTTGTTGCCTTTTCCAGCTCATTTATAAATATGTTAAAAAGCGCTGGTCCCAGGACAGCTGCCTGGGGCACTCCATTGTTTACCTTCCTCCACTGAGAAAACTGACCATTTAGCCCTTCTCTCTATTTCCTGTCTTGTAAGCAGTCTGCAGTACACAGTAGGACATTGCCTCCTCTCCCATGAGTTTTTTTTAATTTCCTGAGGAGCCTCTCATAAGGGACTTTGTCACATGCCTTCTGAAAATCCAGTTGCCCTACATCCACTGGCTCCTCTCCTTATCCACGTTTATTAACTCTTCAAAAAAAAAAAAAAAGGAAACAGATGGCGAGGTAAGATTACCCTTGGGTAAATCCATGTTCTGTAATTATGTTCTGTAGAATAGTTTTTCTATGATTTTTCCTGGCACATATGTCAGGCTTACTGTTCTATAGTTTCCCAGATCAACCCTGAAGCCCTTTTTTTTAAAAGGTTGGCATTACATTAGCCACCCTCCAATCTTCAGGTACAAGAGATGATTTGAATGATAGGTTACAGATTACTAATAATAGATCTTCAATTTTGTTTTTGAATGAGGTATAAACCATTTGGTCTAGGTGATTTTCTACTCTCTAGTTTGTCAGTTTGCCTTATTACATCTTCCAGGTTCCCTGTGATTTGTTTCAACTCCGCTGCATTATTACCATTAAATACTGTGTCTGGTATGAGTATCTCTCCAACATCCTCCTTAGTAAACATGGAAATAAAGACTCTTATTTATGGTCTGTCTCGCTGACTGTGTATTTCTTCCTGTCCATCAGGTTCAGGTAAGTGAGAAAAAAATTCTAATGAGAGTAAAACCTGGGGCCAAGCACCTGGAAGGTTTGGCCTAGATTAGCCTTCTGATTCCTCACCCCTAGCAGGAAGGACAGATGCTTTAATTTCATTTTATTATAAGAGAAAAGATCTTTTCAGTTTTTTAGGGAAACTCATGGCACATCAGTATGCTGAGGTTCCTGACTCCTGGCCAAGAACATGTCTTCCAGTTTAAAGGGCCATGGTGTGGGATGCACGGTAGAAGAGGCTGTGAACCTGGCTGCTGCTTCCTGCTACTTTAGCTTTCTATTCAATGGGAACCAGACCCTTCTGCCTCTGTGGTGCTTTCATTCACAGCCATGCAGGGATAACAGGAGGATATTTATGTCTTGTCCAGTCATTGCAGTGACACTTGTCTGGCTGAGAGGTATGGAGCATGGTTACCTCCAGAACATAACACAAGTCCGTGCCGGAGTCAGCTGGTACAGCAAGTATCACTATTGTGCAGTAGCAGAGATGCCCTTTTCCTCAAGCCGTGCAGAAGGATTATAAACTGAAGGCTCTTGTGAAAAGGACAATCTTGCTGTAGCATGTAGAGGGACCTATTTGGGATCAAACAGAATTTGTTTCTGCATAGGAAGGGCAGTTCAGGGGCTTTTGGGATACATGTTTATATGGAAGGCATCCTCCCATCCAGGCAGTTATGGTGCATGAGTAGCCTTGTGGTTTGAGCAGCAGGGTCTGAGCCAGGCAAACCAGGGTTCAAATCCCACGGCTGCTCTTTGTGACCTTGGGCAGTGCACTTCATCCTCCATTGCCTCAGCCACAAGCATAGCTGGGGACAGGGAATTTACCTACAGCACCTGAATGTAACTAGGCTTGGGTTACCAATGAAAAGGCCTGAGCTAAATAAAAATGAATAAATAACCCTATGCTCAGATAAACCAGCCACCTCCCCCCTCCCCCTGTGACTGACCCAAATCCACCCTCAAAGTACCCTCCGCAACAACTGCCGCGCTGTAACTTGAGGAGGGCCACGGTTTAAGTTGTTTCATCATTGACGTGCACAGCTCTCGCAAGGGAAATTACCTTTCTGATCCGCTTGTCCATGGAATTCTGTTTAATTAATGAAGCACATGGCAGTCAGCTTGATTTTATGAGCAGTGTTTTAAAAAAAAAAAAAAAACCAAAAGAAAACCAACCCTGAAAACCGTCCAGTCCTCCCCTTGCCCTGGATTTTAATCTCCGTTTCTGCTTCACTCTCCCTCTATGTGATGTCTATCAGGTCACTTTCTCCCCTGCTCCCTTCTTTACTCAGAAACCTTCCACATCATCTGAATGCCAGAAATGTGCTTCCAAGGATTCCACCCCAGCAGTGGCTGCTTCCCTTTTTTGGATCACCAACACCAAATAATTTTATTATTATGAGTGGCAATGTTTTTCCTCCTTTAAGAAATGACAGTCACATCATAAAATAGGTCAATAAATGAAATCCTGCCAGCACTGTCGGCTAATGTCTCACTCGCCTGCCCTCTGCCGGATGGAAGGGAGAAAACTGAATTATTTTCCCCCTCTCCAAAGTCTCTCATCAACTGTTTATGCTGTAATCAAAATCTGGGTATCTTGGGTGCTGCAGTCTCCTCCCCTCAGGTCTCTCTTCGGCCGTTTGGGTGTCTTGGATGCTGCAGTCTCCTCCCCTCAGGTCTCTCTTCGGCCGTTTGGGTGTCTTGGATGCGACCGTCTCCTCCCCTCAGGTCTCTCTTCGGCCATTTGGGTGTCTTGGATGTGACCGTCTCCTCCCCTCAGGTCTCTCTTCGGCCATTTGGGTGTCTTGGATGCGACCGTCTCCTCCCCTCAGGTCTCTCTTCGGCCGTTTGGGTGTCTTGGATGCGACCGTCTCCTCCCCTCAGGTCTCTCTTCGGCCATTTGGGTGTTTGGATGCGACCGTCTCCTCCCCTCAGGTCTCTCATCGGCCGTTTCTGCTGTATTTGTTCCATCATAAGAGGTAGAATTGAATGCAGAGAGTTGGAGGATACAAGAGTGGAGGATACCTGGGAGTTCAGGCAGCTGAATTTAAGAGGGAAAAAGTGAGAGCACATCTAATTTAAGCACAGAAATGCTCAGGAGTAAAGGGAAGACTGAGGAGGGAGCATGTGGTGAAATAGATAGATTGGGAACTGGCTCTGTGGAGATGTTTGGGCTCTGTGCGAGGCAGCGCTGGTGAGCGAGAGCTGGAGCGTCGAATGCCAGTCTTCATACAGTCCTTACTCTCACCCTACATATCGTGCATTACCCTCAACCCATCAGATACTCTGACTCTCAGGAGTCAGCGCAACGCTGGTCCTACAGTGAGCCCCATATCCTCTCCACGGCTGCATCGCTCTGTCAAGGCAGGAAGCTCGGGGTCCAAGGGCTGGGACCACCTATGCTGGCCTATTGCATGGGGCGAGGGCTTCAGACCCATCACCAGGATGCCGCTGGCTGCCCACCACATAGCCCCCTATGCAGCCAGGATGAAAAAATATACATGCGAGGAGAGGTTGAGGGGACTGTCTACTCCTGGAAGACAAGCGGCGCGTGACAGCTTTCCAGGTGACGGTGGCAGCAGTAGCTTCGAAGACGGAAGCATCACAGCTGCCCGTCCACCAGCGCGTGCCCCATCTACCGGGCTGAAGCAGATCCCGTTCTGTGTCCTGCCCTGCAGGAAGATTTCCTGGGAACTCTTTTTAACTTTCTATTTATTACATTGTCAAATAGGGGAGTGACAAGCCAACATGGAGTAGGACTAATAAATCAGCAAATTGGGATAGAAAGCAGAGAGAAAAAAATAAGCTAATATGGAACAAGAAAGAGGAACAGTAAGGACATTAACAAATCAAATAAAAAAAAAAAATTCCTAAGAAGGCAAACATGGAGAATGAGCCAGTCCCAAATCTTACAAGTCATTGACTAAGAAAGGCCAGTGGTTCAGTGCCATCCATCAGCCCTGCCATGCAGAAGGTCCACGGTTTAATCCGTGAGTGGTGGCTCCCATGCTACAGGTTGGCCAGGTGCTGGGGACGCTGCAGTTTCAGGAAGGGAGCTAGGGTTGCCAGGTTTTGAGCCCACGCTACAGGGTCCGCTCCTGGCCTCAGGAATGCTGCCAATGACCCTTTAAAAATAAGGGAAAAATCCCTGGGGTGCTCTGAAGGAAGGGCTCGTGGCACCAGGATGCCAGCACTGGTTCTGACTGAACTGGACGAAGAAAGAAGGAACAAGGGGGCCAAAAGCAGAAAGAAAGCAAATCCCCCCCCCCCCCCCAAATAACGTTCCAGCAATGGGCCTGGTGCCGCTGTCCTAAGCCCTCTGAGCAGACAGAGCTGATTTCACTTCATCCCTTGGGAGGTTCGGGGTTAATAAAAGGAGATTTCTATTCTTCAAATCAGGGGCCCCATGGCTAAGGAGCTGCATGGGAGGCTCCAGCACCCCCACATCTGGGATCAGAGACAAAACTGACCAGCACCAGAGCCCAGGGTCTGCCTTCTCTGTATCACTTCATGGATTACCTCGGTCACATGAGGACCCCTCGTCAGGCCAAGAAAGTGTCTTGACTGAAAGCTCAGGGGAGAGACAGCCCTGCAAGTGCCAGGAGCCACATGTTCAGCAGCTGAAAAGTCTCCGTACAGAAGTCACCGATTTCCTCTCTAGTCTCAGACCCTCGTTCCTGCCTCTGAGTATTTGAAACTGTGGGATAGCCAAGGCCTTCCCTTCATCAGTCAGTGCCATGCACCCTAACTGGGCACAGCACGGCATGGGGATCGCATCACCTGAACTTTTATCCTGCCCCTCTGCCGATACAAGCCTCTGTGTAAAATCAGTGAGCCCCAGCGGCAGTGCTCCAGGGTCCACGCTGATGACATCTGTCTCAGTCTGTAAGGTGCCTGGTGGCTCCTGCAGAGAGGAAACATCAGCCAAAGCTCAGCATGCATTCTTTCTGCACTCATAACCAACATCAGAGTGAAAGGGGCATATCCTGCACTTTGCTGGAGGATTGCTAAATTCCAGTTTTTGCAGTGCAGTGCCATAGCATTTTAGACAGAGTGAATCAAGAGCTGCTCCAAGCTGGGACTCGCCATAGTATTTGACCATGAGAAACTCATCCAACATTACCTTTAACAAAGTTACAGCTCTCTAGGCTGAGATCACATGCAGAGAGATAGGGACAGAGCCAGAATTAGAAGTGAGGTACAGGGAGATTAGGAGACTCACCCCAAGGCCACACACAGAGAGGTAGTGACAGAGTTGGCAAGGGAGGTGACTGCCCCAGGTGTCAAGCCCAAGGGGGCTTCATCAGAAAGACTGCTTTCACCTATAGGCATAAGCACATATAGACCCTATTGGCTAGTGCCCTCTGCTTCCTGCTCCAGCCCCTTCCCAAGCAGCAAGCAAGGAACAGGATGTGCATCGGGCAGGAGAGCTTAGAACACACAGAGCACTGTGCAAAATGAAAAAGAGCTCTCTGCTTTCTAACCCATCCATCTCCCTCTTGTTCCTTACTTCCACTTTTGTCTGAAGGGAACAGGAATGGAGGGGAGGAGAGGGGGGTAAGATGGAGCAGACAGCAAAACAAAGATGACTTCAGGTTTTGTTTGAATATTTCTATTTTGTGATCTATTCTGTATTTGGTGAGGGTCTCTGTTCGGCATGTGTGATGGAGGTGAAGTATTATGCTAGGTTAGTAGGTTCTGTGTAGGGATCTGTAGTAGTCCTGTTTGATCTGTTTTCCCACTAGTGTTTTAGGGCCAGATGGAATATTTGCAGCATTGCCTTGTCAAACAGGGGTAGTTGCTGTTTGACTTCTGGAAGTTAGTGCTGGTTTGGAATGGCAGGCTTGCTATGTACCTTCTGAGTGACTTCTGCGGGGCTAAGACTTACGCGCATAACTCAGAATGTTAAAAAAGCCGACCTTGGCGCGCGTCCGTGTGTTATCCGCATAACGTTGCTGCAGGTCCAGATGAGGAGCAAGACTGGAGATCTCGGGTTTTAGGGCTTTCAGCACAGCGTGAAGGTTTGGGGATCAAGTGGGGGGCTTACAGGATGCAGAATCAGAGGGGTCTTGAAGACCTCAATATCAACAGGACAAACTGGTTTTTCCCCTCACCCGAGCATGTTTTAAAATCCGCCTGCATGCGTGCATAAAAGCCGCTAAAGCCCTAGCGGAAATACGCGTGGGACATTTAATCGAGCCGCCTCTTAAGATTATGCGCACACATACTCGCAGCAGGGTGAATTTAAATGATACGTGGGTATTTGCACACACACGATATAAAATCGTAGCGAATCTCTGCTCACGTGCGTGTTTATGGGCGCACACACGGTCCATTTAAAATGAGCCAGTTAGAGTACTGGGTACAGTTCTGGCTACTGCATTTCAAGAAAGATAGAGTTGCATTGGAAATGGTACAGAGAAGGGCTACCAAAATGGTAAATGAGATGAAATGACTCCCCTATGAGGAAAGTCTAAAGAGGTTGGGTCTGTTCAGCTTGGAGAAGAGACATCGGTGGAAGGATATGATAGAGGTCTGTAAAATCATGAGTGGAATAGAATGAGTAGCTATGAATCGGTTATTTACTCTTAAAAAAATACAAAGACTAGGGGCACTCCATGAGTTAGTATGTAGCACATTCAAAACAAATCGGAGAAAATTATTTTTGACTCAATGCATAATTAAACTCTGAAATTCATTACTGGAGGGTGTGGTTAAGGTAGTTAGCATAGCTGGGTTTAAAAAAAGGTTTGGACAAATTCCTGGAAGAGAAGTCAATAAACTTTTATTAACCAAGTAGACTTAAGAAAAAGCCATTACTTACCAATCTGCAATTACTGCATGGGCTTTATTTACTGTTTGGCATCTTGCCAGGTACTTGGACCATTGGCCACTGTTGGAAACAGGATTCTGGAGTTGATGGGCCCTCGGTCTGACCCAGTAGGGCAAGTTCTTGTGTTCTTAATTATGTGATTTCATAGGATAGTTTTGGGAAGAACAGTGGTGGGAACATAATGACTGTTGACTTTAATTATCAAAATCTCAGGGAGAGGGATGAGCAAGGCTAAAGGACTTAGGGAAATGGTTCCCAAACCTGTCCTGGGGTTTTCAGGCCAGTACAATGACTAAGCTTGTGTGGGAGAAGAGTCAGAGCTGCCCCAGGGCCTGTGGGTGCTCGATGGCTCACAAACCCTGTGCTGATTTAACTTAAAAGTTTCTGCAGCCATTGCTGCCGCTGCACAAAGATCTGGAGCACTGCAGCACGAGAAGCATAGGAGGGAGGAGAGGGGGGGGGGGGAAGTGAGCGAGGGGGCTGCTTCTGCTGGGCAGGGGTTTGGGGGAAGGTCATGAGGGTGACCTTACTCCAAGATCACAGAGGGTTAGGGGCACAGCCAAGAATAAGAGCTGAAGCACAGGGAGATGAAGTCACTCCCAGGTCACATACAGAGAGTCAGTGACAGAGCCAAGGACTAGGACTGAGGCACAGGGAAATGAAAGGTCGCATTCTAAGGTCACACACAGAAATTGACAGAGCTGAGGCTTAGGACTCAGGCACAAAGAAATGAAGTATCTCAACCGGAGGTCACACACAGCATCAGTGACAGAGCTGAGGCTTAGGGCTCAGGCACAAGGAGAGAAAGTAACTCCCCCTGAGTTCACATACAGAGAGGCAGTGTCAGAGCCAGGGATTAGGACTGAGGTACAGAGTGATAAAGTGGCACATCCCTAGTTCCCACACACAAGAGTGACACAGCTGGGACCTAGAACTAAGGCCAGGGGAGATAAAGTGACTCCCCCCAAGATCACAGAGAGTTTGGGGTATAGCCAAGAATTAGGACTGAGGAACAAGGAGATGAAGTCACTCACTCTGAGGTCACAGAGTCGAGGATTAGGACTCAGGCACAAGGAGATAAAGTGACTCCCCATCTACTACTTTTCATTTCTAAAACATTACTAGAGGTATGCAGCATGCTTTATGGAGCTTACAGTGTAGTCAAGACAGACAAGTAAGAAGTTTGGGGAGATTTATTTATTATTAAAAAATGATTATAATTTGCAAGGCTTAAAATGTAAAAGCAGTCTTAAAAAGATGGAGGTTTAGGCTAGTTATGAATATGGCTAGAGAGGCAGCAGCCGAGCCAGGGATTAGAACTCACAAATCTGAGCAGCCTCTCCTGGCTTCTAGCTCCTTACATTGGCTACTAAAGCCTTGCCTTCCTCCCCATGTACCTCTTCGAAGTTTTGAAGATACAGCAGGATCTTCAAATGAGACAGGACCCAAAGGGAAATCAGGCACTGCAGGAGTTAATCATAAAACCTTCTTCTCCTTGTTATGTGAGGAGAGCTGCCAGCGCAGAGCCAGCTGTAGTAAATGAACCCCATGACAGCAGGGTCCCTGCTTCCTTGTGCTTACCTCCTCAGTGTCAGCAGTGGTTTCTCAGCGGGATGGGAACCAGGGCTCTCCTGCTTTCAGAGAGCGGCTCGGGCGATGGGAGCTCCTCCAGCATGGCACGCTCCCTCCCTTTGCTCCCTCACGCCTTTTCATTCACCCACTGAGTCATTTAGCCACAGACGGAAGAAGGAGGGAGAGAGAGGACGAAATCCCAGCCGCTCTTAAATGCGGATCGCATTATCCATCTGCAGGGAGACGTGTCCGAGCGAGAGCTCCCTGCCGGCCATGCAGCCCGCTGCTCCGAGGGCATCTCTCCTAGGGCTCCTGGTGCTGCTCGGCGCCAGCCCTTGGCATGGGAGCGCGCACCCCCAGTGCCTGGACTACAAGCCCCCCTTCCAGCCCCCCCAGCCCCTGGCCTTCTGCTCCGCGTACTCGGGCTTCGGCTGCTGCGACTCCCGCCAGGACGCCCTCCTCGCCGACAGGTTCGGCTACGCCACGGCCTTCCTCGATCAGGCGGGGGTCCTGAGCTGCGGGAAGTACATCCGGGACATTCTCTGCCAGGTAAAACACTTTTCTCTTTTATGGTAATGTTTGTAGAGCAATACAGGCAGGGGGCATTAGGGTACGAATCCTACAGCAGAAAGAAAAACGAAAGCAATTGTCCAGCGGCATTGGCGGGGAGGTAAGGAAGCGGCACGTGCAGGTTTACCCAAAGCCGCGAAGGGGCGGGGCTGTAAAGCAGGTGCACGAAAGGACATGGGGGAGGTTCCCTTTTAAAATATTCACAGGCCTGCAAGTAACACTTCCAACATTGTTCCCTACAACGTCAAACTCTCTCGGGTATCCAAAAGACCCCCCCCCCCAAACCAATGAGGAGGCATTGGTAGATTGTGGAAATACGGAAAGAGACTCCAGCAAGACGCAGAGCCCGCAGGGGCTGAAAATACCCGGGGAGTTTCCAGCAAAATGCAGAGAGCGCAGGGGCTGAAAATACCCGGGGAGATTCCAGCAAAATGCAGAGAGCGCAGGGGCTGAAAATACATGGGGAGATTCCAGCAAAATGCAGAGAGTGAAGGGGTTGAAAATACCAAGGGAGTCTCCAGCAAAATGCAGAGAGTGCAGGAGCTGAAAATACCAAGGGAGTCTCCAGCAAAATGCAGAGAGTGCAGGAGCTGAAAATACCAAGAGAGTCTCCAGCAAAATGCAGAGAGTGCAGGAGCTGAAAATACCAGGGGAGATTCCAGCAAAATGCAGAACGCGCAGGGGATGAAAATACCAGGAGAGACTCCAGCAAAATGCAGAGAGTGAAGGGGTTGAAAATACCAGGGGAGTCTCCAGCAAAATGCAGAGAGCGCAGGAGCTGAAAATACCAGGGGAGACTCCAGCAAAATGCAGAGAGCAGGGGCAAATTGGCCTATCGGGGGATCGGGCATCCCCCGGTGGGCTGGTCGCTCCAGTCATGTAGTCTGCCGTGCACGGCCGTGACGGAGCCGCACTCGGCAGACCATGTGATGTGTCCTGGGCTGGTCTTCCTCCGGAATCCGCCACTGGCAGAGAGTGAATGGGTTGAAAATACCAGGGGAGTCTCCAGCAAAACGCAGAGAGCGCAGGGGCTGAAAATACCAGGGGAGACTCCAGCAAAATGCAGAGAGTGAAGGGGTTGAAAATACTAGGGGAGACTCCAGCAAAATGCAAAGTGAAGGGGTTGAAAATACTAGGGGAGTCTCCAGCAAAAGGCAGAGAGCACAGGGGCTGAAAATACCAGGGGAGACTCCAGCAAAACACAGTGAAGGGGCTGAAAATACCAGGGGAGACTCCAGCAAAATGCAGAGAGTGAAGGGGTTGAAAATACTAGGGGAGACTCCAGCAAAATGCAGAGTGAAGGGGTTGAAAATACTAGGGGAGTCTCCAGCAAAATGCAGAGAGTGCAGGAGCTGAAAATACCAGGGGAGACTCCAGCAAAACAACCCTCAGGGGCTGAAAATACCAGGCAAGACTTTGAAGTTGTCAGCAAGCTAAAAGTTAATTTTTTGATATGAAAACAATTGACAGCTGAGATGATCCACAAGCAGGTGACTCCTGACTCTGAGTGCCTCACAGGCCCTTCCTCGGTTTGCAGGGCTTCCCCCTGGCAGGCCTCACAGCCTGTCTGATGTCTTGGGTCTGGGGCTGCTTTTGATCTAATTTTGGTCAGTCACTCCATTGCTGTCAGTATTTACCTTGGGACATTGTCGCAGGCACTGAAATGCATCTTTTAGCACAGGTTTATAGGGCAAAAGTCTAGCTACCGTATCAGAGACCTTGAAACAATTGGTTTCCTTGTGGGCTGTGATATTTTCAGTTAGGGCAAGGTAAGAGTTTTCTGGATGTCAGTCAGCACATGTTCCTCATCTTCTCTTTAGAAAATGTCCGATAAAATGTATCGTAGCCTACAGGTGTCCCAGTGCGACGGACAGGTGGTTCTCCCTCTGAATACATGTCCACAAAATATCCTGAAATATCTGTTCCTTGAAGGCCTGTGGTTGTTTTTCTTAAAAAGAAAAAAATAGGAACCCCCCCCCCCCAAAACACATACACACACCTACACCTACACACCTATCTCTCTTCTGGGACACAGTGTACTAAACATGGCTTGCGGTATAATGAGGGGATTTGTAATAGATTTTGGAGGAGCTAAGTGCCAACAGACAGGAACTTTGTATTACAGAGGATCCAAAGTAAGGCGTGACCTTTAAGGTCAACAGTGGCCAAAAGTATCCCAAAAATGGCCATACTGGATCCATTCTCTGCTTTTCCCCCATCAGTGGCAGACTAAACCCTCTGAGCTGTTCGCCCCCTGTGGAGCGTGACGGGATCCTGCATGGGGACCTGAGGCTCCCTCTCACCCGTGCAGTCAGGACTGAATGAAGCAGGTCCTCAGGTCGTCTCCCAGGTACACGTGGGTCCCAGAAACTGCAGCGTTTCATGATCAGATCTCTCTCTCTCTTTGGCTACAGGAATGCTCTCCGTACGCTGCCCACTTATACGATGCCGAAGACGCCAACACACCCCGGAGGCAACTCCCGGGGCTCTGCAGCAACTACTGCACCGAGTTCTGGTTGCACTGCCGGTCCATCCTCAGCCTCCTTATCGAAGAGGAAGAGATAATGGAGCTTGAGGCTAACCGGGACACTTTCTGCCACTTCCTGGAACTCGGAGACCCCAACTACTGCTTCCCAAACGTGGTAGCTGACGCGGAGCTGAACGCCAGGCTCGGCGAGGTCCAGGAGGACTCCGAAGGCTGCCTCCAGCTCTGCTTGCAGGAAGTGGCCAACGGGCTGCGGAACCCGGTAGCCATGGCCCACGCCAACGACGGCTCCCACCGCTTCTTCGTTGCGGAGCAGGTGGGCTACATCTGGGCCTATCTCGCCAACGGATCCCGAGTCGACAAGCCCTTCCTGAATGTCTCCAAAGCGGTCCTGGCATCCCCTTGGGCCGGAGACGAGAGGGGCTTCCTTGGGTTCGCCTTCCACCCGCGGTTCAAGGACACCAGGAAGGTTTACGTTTACTATTCCATCCACGTGAAGAAAGAAGAGAGAATCCGGATTTCCGAGTTCCAGCTGTCCGCTGACAACGCCAACATGGTCGACCACAGCTCTGAAAGGTAAGATTGCCCGGCTGTGCTGCTCCGTCTCAAATAGTCAGGAAAGAGAGGCAGGACCAAGGGGGAAAACCTTACAAGCAGGGCTGGTGCTTCCCATTAGGCAAACTAGGTGGTCGTCTAGACTCTAGAGCGCCAACTTTTTGGAGGCAGCAGAATCCCACCAGCATGAGACACAGAGGGCTGCTGTGCTGGAGCCAGTGCCGCTGGTAGGAGGGAACGCCAAAATTTTGAAAAGAACCGGTCCAAAGCCCAATCCCTGCGGCACACCACCAGTAATGCCCCTTTCCTTGGCGTGAGCTCCATTTACCACTATCCTTTGTCGCCTACCACTCAACCACTTACTGACCCAGTCAGTCACTCTCGGGCTCATACCAGGGGCATTCAGTTTATTTATAAGTTGCCTATGTGGAACTGTATCAAAGACCTTACCAAAATCCAAGTATACCACATCCAACACTCTCCCCGATCTAACTCTCTGGGCACCCAGTTGTAGGCAACCGCACCAAATTAAATATGTTTAGATATTTGGCAGGCACAGTCACTTTGTAGTTGCTCCTGCAGGAAATGAAACTGGAGGATGCTGCAGTGCTGATTATCATCAGAAACCTCCCTGTCCCCCACATGGGCATCTGGCCAGTATTGCATGAAGCCTGAGTCAGTTCTGATGTTTAACCCCCTTCACAGTCTGGGCTGAGCTGATTTGCATGACGAACTGCATGGCTCCAAGAGATGGGCTGAATCAGTCCTGCTTTTTATCTGCAGTGCATCTCTGCAATTTGTATTTCCCATTTTTGCTATGAGTAGAAGCAAGAATAAAAGTCCAGAGAGGGACTCGAGGCGGTAAAACTAGGACCAGCTCTTCCTCTACAAAAGCAAAGAGAGAAAGAAGAAACTTGAAAATGTTTTTTTTCCTTTTCTTTTTTTAGTAACTGAGGCAGCTGGGCGCAGAGCACCGAACCTCAGACTGAAGAGTTTTTCAGGAACTCGTCAGGATGGGAGTCACATCCTGTCAGTTGGAGTTTGGATGTTTCCCGGGCACGGCTTTCCTCCCAGAGCCTAAGTCAGCATATTAAGCGCTCGGTACATCTCCCTCTTCTGCGAAGGGCCCTGCTGTTAACCACGGAGAGCAGGGGCCTGGAGGGCAGAGCCTTCCCACCCCCCCCCCCCCCCCCAGCAGCACGGCAATTACCAGCCAGTGATCAGTGCCAGCCCAGAGGAGGAACCGTGTGATTAAAGGCAGTCAGCAAATGTGGGCACTGGCACCCCGAGAGGGCCTCATGCAGAGCCAGCCAGAGGGCACAGGGAGGGAGGAGAGGCCAGGAGAAACAGACTGCAGCAAGAGGAAAACCCCAAAGGCCTTTTTTTTTTTTTTTTTTTTAAGTCTGGCTGGTTTTCCTCTGGAGACATTTTAACACGTGTTCGTCCATTTCCCCCAAGGACGCTGCCTTTCTTGAAGGCCTTAACCCTGGCGGGGAGATGGAAAAAGTCTTGGGGATCTTTAGAAGCAACGTGCAGCTTATCTGGATCTGCAGCGCTGGCAGAACACGGAGCTCGTTCAGATAAAAGAAAGAACAGCTCAATGAGATCCCCCCCCCCCCCACACACACACACCCCCCACCACTTTTTTCTTCTTTAGTCACACAAGTAAAATCTCAGGCACAAAGCTCCAGATTTATTTATTTTTTTAATTTCACACTTCCAGGCAAAAGGTCTGCGGAGTTTTCTCCCTGGGGTTTTTTTTGCCTGTGTGATTTTGTTCTGTGGATTTCTCCCTGAATTCACAGGAAATTAAATCCTTAGGCAAAAAGGCAAAATACATTTTCCAAAACTGTGCCAGCAGACTGACTTGCAGGCTTTGCCACTTTTTCCCCCCTAATTTTTGAGCTGTGACTACAAAAAATAGTGTCTCAATCCACTGAAATCATTTTTTTTCTCCCTTGAGAATTTGTAAATTGTGTTTTACCTCTGCAGCCATTACTTGGCACGAGAGACCCTATTATAGACGTAAGAGGCACAGGCACTCCCAGCTGCAGGCTGCGAAGGCCTCCTGGCAACCAGTCTCCAACAGAAAGAGATTATTCCAGCTGAGGCCTCCCCTGTTAACCACCATTTCCCACCCTTTCTGCGTCCAGGGTCCTCCTGGAGGTGACGGAGCCGGCGTCCAACCACAACGGGGGGCAGCTGCTCTTCGGCCACGATGGCTACCTGTACATCTTCACGGGCGACGGCGGGAGGGCCGGCGATCCTTTCGGAGAGTTTGGAAATGCCCAGAATAAGTAAGTCCAGAATCTTCATTTGCAAGTGATGGGCTTGGGGGTGGAAAAAGGCGAGCTCTGAAAATTCACCTGGAAGAGCAGCAAAATCAGATACCAGCTGGGGGGTTGCCTCCTCAGCCCAGGTCATCCAAGGAGGCTGATCCAGTCCTGGTTTTGCCCTATTGCATGCCTGGGTTTTGTAGTTCTGATTGTCTTAGGGAACTACAAATTCATGCATGCAGCCTGGCAAAATTAGGGCTTGATCAGGCTTCTGGGCTGAGCAGGCAAGCTTAATACCAATATGTGCAAGATGCAAACAAGTCACTTTTCCCTCAGATATCATCCTTTCCAGTCCAGCTTCTCTTCCTTACGTATATTTGAATTTAATGCACATCCTTAATAATCTGTGGGAGAGGTGGGGAGTGTTTTTGTTTTGTACCAGCGATGTCAGGCTTCTCACCAGATAATACAAAAACTAGGGGGCACTGCATGAAGTTAGCAAGTAACTCATGTAAAACAAATCAGAGAAAATTCTTTTTCACTCAACGCATAATTAAGCTCTGGAATTCATTGCCAGGTTATAGCAGTTAGTGTAGCTGAGTTTAAAAAAGTTTAGATAAGTTCCTAGAGCAGACGTCCATAACTGCTATTAATCAATAAGGATTAGTAGCTTGGGATCTATTCATTAAGGGCCGGATTTTCAAAAGGTTACGAGTGCCAGGCCTATTTTCAAAATGCCTGGCGACTCACGTAAAGCCCCGGGACGCGTGTAAATCCCGGGGCTTGCAGAAAAGGGCGGGGCAGGGCCACAGCTGGGGGGGGAAAGGAAACGGGGGAAGGCAGCATGGCTTGGCGCAGGCTCGGTGCGGGCTTGGCGCATGCAAGGTACACAATTGTGCACCCCCTTGCACGCGCCGACCCCCGATTTTATAACATGCGCGCGCCTGCGCACTCATGTTATAAAATCACATGTCTGTGTGCACGCCTGCGCACGTTTAAAAATCTACCCCTTATTGTCTGGGTACTTAAGAACATAAGAACATAAGAAATTGCCATGCTGGGTCAGACCAAGGGTCCATCAAGCCCAGCATCCTGTTTCCAACAGAGGCCAAAACCAGGCCACAAGAACCTGGCAATTACCCAAACACTAAGAAGAACCCATGCTACTGATGCAATTAATAGCAGTGGCTATTCCCTAAGTAAAATTGATTAATAGCCATTAATGGACTTCTCCTCCAAGAACTTATCCAAACCTTTTTTGAACCCAGCTACACTAACTGCACTAACCACATCCTCTGGCAACAAATTCCAGAGACTTATTGTGCGTTGAGTTAAAAAGAATTTTCTCCGATTAGTCTTAAATGTGCTACTTGCTAACTTCATGGAATGCCCCCTAGTCCTTCTATTATTCGAGTCACATCTACTCGTTCAAGACCTCTCATGATCTTAAAGACCTCTATCATAGCCCCCCTCAGCCGTCTCTTCTCCAAGCTGAACAGCCCTAATCTCTTCAGCCTTTCCTCATAGGGAAGCTGTTCCATCCCCTTTATCATTTTGGTTGCCCTTCTCTGTACCTTCTCCATCGCAACTATATCTTTTCTGAGATGCTTGCCAGGTACTTGTGACTTGGATTGGCCACTGTTGGAAACAGGATGCTGGGCTTGATGGACCCTTGGTCTGACCCAGTATGACATATCTTATGTTCTTATGACCTGTCAAGATCACAGACTGCTCTGCTCTGTCCGGCACCAGGTAAATCCTCTCCCCAGGAGTAGAGAGAAGCCCTGCAAGGTCAGCCAGCTCAGGGTCCCCGATGGCCTTGGGTACTGGCAAAACACGGATTTTCCAGCTAAGGTAGGCCTTCTCACCTGGCAGGGCCTCCATCCATTTTATCTTTTATATATATTTTTTTTTAGCAGAAAAGTAGCCCTTCAATAGCAGTGATTCCCTGTCAGTGGTGACTTTTTCGGGCCACCAGATTTCCACCAGGCACTGGTCATCCCTACCTCCACTCAACAGACAGTGCCACAAACTGCTACACTTTGCTGACGGGGATGAGAGCCCAAGTTCAGATTAAACCTTTCTGTACAGGGAGGGGGGGGCTTTAGGTTCAGCGCAAATCATCTGTACTTCAGTCGAGTTGAGTCGAGTCAGCATCCACGTCGATCTCGGGTTTTGGATTTGAGCTGGATTGCTGTGGCTCTTGTGTCCCATCAAACCAAACGCTGATCTGGGAACGCTGGAGCAAGCTCTTATTAGTTCAATAGCGTCATCTGGTGGTAAAAGATCAGTACTGCACAGCCTCCAACTGCAGGCCTGTAGAGAGAGACTCCACAGGTGAAGAGGAGGAAGAGGCAGCAGGTAAGAGACTGAGAGGAATGAAATATTTTCCCCAGTCCACGAATAAAGCCAACATGGGAGGGGGCCACTTCACAAGCAATCAGCTGACAGCTGACTCCACAGAGGCTCCCAGAGGAGGGGGGAAGGATGTCGAACATATTCCTTATTGTAGGGGACCATTCATTATCTTTCAGCTTACTAAGGTCCTTTTTTAAAAATTGGACCACCAGATAAGTGGAGAGTTAGGACACACCAACGGAGAAATCCAAGTAATATAGGGGTCTGTCAGGAAAGGTAAATCATCTGCAGGCACAAAGACTGTAGAAGGCTAGAAGCGGGTTTCATTCACTCAATGTGGTTATCAGGCAGACATTTCTTGTATTTGAAACCAATACAACAATCAGTTGTGGTAGTGTTGGGTCCCCTGACGCGGCTGTGTTTCACACTGGCTGTATCGGGAGGGACAGAGCGAGAGATCAGGAACGCTCTTCACCAATATGATTGACGAACAAATCTTCAGGAACGTAGTCATAAGTACACGACTTTAAAGTTGCTGCTCAGAGGGATAACGAAACACAGTTTCAAAGTGCTTTCATAGAAACGCCGGACAGTACGTTTCTAGGCCCCCCTTCCATTCGTGCAATTGGTTGAGCCCCCCAAAATGGGTTATGATACATAAAAATACATACACACACACATATATATATATACATACGTGAAGGGTATTCACAAGGCAGCCACGCTGTCAAACAGTGGCTCTAAGCCCCCAGTTTATTTCTCTTCAGATTGCTGAAAGGAGTAAGCTCGCACATGGGCACAGCGAGGCAGACACAGAAAGAAACAGATGCCTCATACCCCAGACCTAGAGAACGAGATAGACACCCAGACAAACGTAGGCAGTCACCGACATCCCACACACAGTCGGTTACCCCATACCCAGCCAGACATAGCAAGACAAAGATACTCCAAACCAAGACACGGATACCCCACAGACAGGCAAAGAGGGGCAGACATGCTACCCCCAGACAGAAAAACACAGACAAATACACCACCCCCAGACAGCTGAGAGACACAGAGAGAGGCACAGGCAGACGCACCTCACTCAAACACAGAAAGAGAGAGAAGCAGGCAGACCACAGCACACCTGACACACACTACACACCCAGGCTTACAATGATGTCACTCCGTTCTGGCAGCTCCCATGCTCCTGAACTGGCAATGCCTCCATGACACCAAGACTTGACAGCAAAGACATTTGTTTTCTTCCTTGATTGGGCAACCAGTGTGCCACTCTTCAAGATTAGTCACATTTAAGGCTGTTGCAACAAGGAGTGTTGAGCTGTGTGTACAATACAGTGCCTGAATACACGGATGTTGTTTGTGCCTTCAAGATACCCGCAATGCAGGGAAGCTTTTGCATTGCTAAAATGTGCACACAAAGAAGTCCATTTAGGATAGTACCCGCTCATGTAAATCCAATGTAAATGAAGATATTATCCATTGCCCCCCTATGCAGGAAAGAGTACACAACCCCTGAAGGCTGAACATATAGTTTTGTAATGCAGGGAATTTAACTCCAGCTCAGAGGTGAAGTTAAAGTTTGTTCACAGTCTAGCTGCCAGCATTGATGAAGGATTCTTCTGCATTTTCTTGTGCAAGGGTAGTGTTTCTGCCTTTCTTTATTCTGCTAACCTATCTCTTGTGTGCATGGGCGAGAATAAGGAAAGTGAGAGAAGACAGAAGAATCAGGGGCCAAGAAGACAATGGAAGAGAGATCCAGGCTGGAGCCATCTGGAGACCCTGCAGGCAGCGTATATTTCGACCACGCCAGAGATGGATGTGGTACGCAGGGCTTCCGGGCTATTTTATCCCTTTGTCTCTTTGTTGTAATATTGATCCCCTCATGGCTTGTGGCCATGCCATACCCAGGTTGGTGAAACTGTTCAGGGCCTTACATTTCTGGCCAGTCTAAGTTTCCAAAAAAACGGTGGGAAAAGCAGGGGGAATAGACCAGTCATCATTTGAAACACTCCAACCAAGTGCTATGGACAATGACAAAACACGTGAGGGCCTACATCCGGTATCTGGAGCAGCAAGCACAACTTCATGAGAAGTTGTCAGATGTGATGGTTGTGATAGATTGCATCCATGTTGTTCTCACCCCTCCATCCAATCAAGAAATGGCATTCCGCAATAGAAAGCAGTTCCAGTCATGTGTGATGAGCATCTCAAAATCCTGAATGTTGTTTCACGGTTTTCCGAGAGCTGCCATGACTCTTACATCCTCTCTCAGTCTGCACTAGGGCACCGTTTTGCCAGTGGAAAATATGGTGATGACTGGTTGCTGGGTAAGTCCATAGCACAGGTGACAAATCTCAGTTCTTCAAGGTGGCACTTATTAATGGTGATGGAGGAGGAGGGCAAGCTCATGAGGGCAGGGGGGAGAGGAGGTTGATGTAAGATGTACTACGCGTAATGTGGTGGGGAGACCTGTGGCAAAGCCAAGGTGCATTGGTGTGCAAATGCTATTTGCACTTAAGTACTAGTCAGTTCTTTGGTGTGTGTGTGGGGGGGGGGAGGGGAATGATAGATGACCACTTTACACATTTTGTGCCCTATATTAAATCCAGTGGGAGAATATTGTAGTAGAGGGGGTCAGCCACTTGAGTCTTATTATATAGCCGTCTGCTCAAAAGCTCTAGGGGGTGGAGTAGGGGTGAAAAATATGTGCTGACACCAATGGTACATTTGTCACCAGCAGTACATTTGTGATGATTTATTGTATAATTTTTATTTTATTTTCATAGGAGATACAGGGTATGGATGTAAGACCTGGCTGCTTACCTCCCTCCTGGCCCCATGTACTGCTGCAGAAAGACGATACAATGAGGCACATGCAAATGCAAGGTCAATCATAAGAGTGGACATTTGGTATGTTGAAAAGACATTTTTAATGCTGGGACTGTTCTGGAGGGCCACTTCAGTACACACCTGAGAAGATGGCGTCCATGGTTATTGTATGTTGTAAGCTCCACAACATAGCTCTTAGGTTATGCATTCAGGAGGAATTTGATCTTGACCTGGACCCAAATCCACCCATGCCTCCAGCTACAGAAGCAGACAATATCGCAAGGGTCAACGAGAATTGTCACAAGGTCACAGCTGACTACTTCTCATGTACATTCTGAATTCCACTAACATTGATTCCCTACCCCTGCACATTCAAATGTCTGACATTTTACCAGATTTTTGGAACTGTGATGAAGCAGATGGATTTTCCCAGAATGCTGTGTCTAACCTTCATGTTCTTGTTTTTAATTTCAGAAGTCAGAAACGAAAGGTCACTTGATGGACTGGACGCACAGCAGGACCACCGGTTTTTAAATTTATTCAGTCATTTTGCCTATTCTTCAATCAATCAATACTTTCTTTGAGCAAGAATAATGAATTTATTTGGTTGAGTGCTAAACTTTACAGGAGTCAAAGTGGGAGCACTTTTTGGTTTCCAAGAAGCTCGATGTTAGAAAACCTCGTACTCTCAGGCCATCTGACCCCACCACACTCCCCTCCAGTGTCACCTGAGCTTTCTTACAGCCTCTCTCTTCTGTCGCCCCTTCGGCCTCACCCACCTACCCACCATTCCTCCCTCTGGTGCTTACACACTGCCGTTGCAGTGCAAGATGTGATGAACAATTTATGAGCAAAATAAATGTGTATGTTTAAACTTATACGTATAATCTCACGCGCAGGTCATCAGAGGAAGACGGGCGTACAGCGAAATCGGATGTACAACTTGCACATAGAATATATACTCTTTGCATGCATCTCTCTTGTGCCTGAATCTTCCACGCCAACGTCACGACACCCCACTTGTGGGGAGACACCTGCGCAGAGATGTTCCGCAATCATGCCGCAGGGCCAAAAGCCCAGCGTTTTGGAGGGGGATGTGCGCTTGCTGGCAGACTTGATGGTTCGGAAGGAGGGGAGGCTGTTTCACCCCCCCCCGGAGAGGTTAAGAGGACCCAGGAGAGGACAGTCTGGCCATGCTGGGTTCAGTTCCCTCACTGGCGGTACAGGTGACCTGCAGTCAGGGTTCCTCCTCCGGGTGAGGTCTGGCTCTCTCTACCGTCCGTGGGCTTGACGTGGGGAAGCAGCTGGGCCATCTAAGGGAAAAGCAAAATCGTTCCTGCAAGGAGTTTATTCATTTTCTTCCATGCCTTCAGGCCCTGTTTCTGTGGATGTTGTTTCGTGATCCTCCTGGCACAGATGGTACAGAAACACAAACATAAGTTGCAGTCCCACAATTCCTAGCTATCTCTTCCCTCTGTGCCACAGGGAAACATCAAATGTTTTTATTACACGCACCTGGGTCCTCTGCACACTGTCAATTGTCTTGGGATGAATTGTTGCTATTGCCAACTCTACCAACGGAGCCAGCTAGAGGGTGCATGGTAGACACCCCCCCCCCCCCCCCCCCCCCCCCCGGGCCATTTGTATTTTAGGTGCCTTCTCCTTGACCTCCTTTTGCGTGTCACGCCAATGATGCTGTACTTGCTTTATGGTCCGGGTCTTGACTACCAAGCTACTGCCATCTGTGACTATCAAGGCTCAAAGCTGCCTCTTGTTTGCCAGCGAGGTCTTCCACTCATACAGCGCAGCGTGAATCTCACACTCGCGCCAGCACAAAATGCCCTTTTCCAGGTCTGAGAAGCACTCAAGTCGCAGATGCTTCCCTTGCTTGCCACTGCTCCTCTTGCCAGTCTTGGGGGGGGGGGGCCCACTGTCTGTCGTGTTGCACCTCATCCTCCACCCTCCTCCTTTTTCTTCTACCTCTATGGCTCTGCTCTTTTCTCCTGCGCTCCACCATCTCTCTTTCCTCACCGCTCTCACACCAAGTGCCTCCAAACTTCCTTGCAACCATTCGCCGAGCGGTCGCGCTCACCCGCATCTTGACCCCGCCATCTTATTCACATGCGGATGCTCCATTGAACCGTGGGAATGATCATGCATGCACAGCGCCCTTTCGTAAACTTAAAGTTTAAAAAGCAATAAAAAAAAGTTAAGGATAAAGGTTATGGTGAAAAAAACCCCCACGGATTAGAAAAGAGAACTGCTGGTGCGAGCACAAAGAACAAGGGAAAGCTTAAATACCTAAGACAAAGGACCCAGGAAATCTGCCTTCACCGAAGAAGAGGAATACAACAAAAAAAAAAAACAAAAACCCCACAGGGAAGAAGGAACAGACAGAAAGATCTGAAATCTAACAAGCGCAAAATACAAGAAAACCAACACAATCCAAGCAAGGGCCCTGGCCTGTGTGCTGAGCCCGCCTCATCACCTATGGAAAATAGACAGCCCTGACCACCCTTTGTACAGCCTGCAGCCATTTACAGCTCCTGCTTCTAAACTTCCCAAGGCCCGCAGCGCTTTATGGCTCCTCTTGGAGGTGACCGCATGGTTTCCAATCTTTTTTCCAGCTTGGGAAAAAAAAAAAAGGAGAACCTCCCCCCAGTTTTTAAATATCTGCACTCCCTGAAGCGTAAACGCACTTTTATATTACCTGGAGAAAGAATGCACAATTTCCAGTGCAGGGAATCTCAGCGCACGAATCGCCCCATAAACGCACATTTTCACCCATGTGCGCTTTAGGTACCACTGCATCGATGTAAATGACGTTTGTTTACTGCCTTGGGTGGTGGGGGTGGGGGTGGGGGTGTAGTGTGTGCACCAGGGGCCTGATTTTAAAAAGCATTTACTGGCGTAAAACTGGGTTTTAGGCGAGTAAATGCACTTTATTGGAGAAAGTGGGCTTTTGAAAATTGCTACAATATATGCCATTGAATTGTCCATTGGATTTACCCACATAAGTGCACTTTACCTGACTAAATGAGTTTTGAAAATTGCTGCACTAGTAGTTACATTTACCCATGTAAATCCTTTTGAAAATTCACCTGCAGGACAGCATGTGCTGTATTTATGTTTGGCGTTTTGCATCGCCCTCTCAGCTTGAAAGCCCTCGGGGGACAGGCAAATATTTACTGTGCCTGAATGTTAACTTGCCTTCAGCTGCTACTGCAAAGTGAGCTAAATCTAAATTATAAAAAGGAGGAAAAAAGATTGAGGTATTCCAGTTAGGACGCCTGTCCTCAGGGCCTCGGTAATCCTGCAATAAATCCTTTATAAGCTTTCCAGAAGTGTCAAGAAAAAAGTCATAAAAAAGTTCAACCCTAAATCTAGCTTGGATTCTAAAAAGGGCGGGGCAGGCCAGGACCCGCAGGGGAATTTCGTCGCCCTCCCCCAGAACCTGTCCTTGTCTCATTAATAATATTGAATTTTATGTAAAGCTTTTATCCAAAGTGCTATGCCGTGCTTTTGTGTAAAAGTAAGGGATTTTTTGACGGGGACGCACTGTAGAATGTGGGTTGGAAATTACCCCGGACACCAGGATACATATCCACTAGGCTTGCAAAAAGTGCCCCGGGGACCTTCAAGATAGACAGACCCGTCCCTTCTGCCATTGCCGTTTTGTGCCATAGACAGAGACGCACGCACACACCCACCCCAGCAGCAAACGTCTGTGCTGGAACCCTTCTGACCATTCACCACCCTTGGGTCTTCCAGGTCCTCTCTTCTGGGCAAGGCCTTGCGCGTTGACGTGAACGGCAACGACGAGGGGCCCCCGTACCAGATCCCACCGGACAACCCCTTCGTCCATGAGCCCCAGGCCCGGCCAGAGGTGTACGCCTACGGGCTGAGGAACCCCTGGCGCTGCTCGGTGGACCGCGGCGAGCCAGCCTCGGGAGCAGGGCGAGGACGCATTGTGTGTGGAGACGTGGGGCAGAACAAGTATGAAGAAGTGGACGTGATCGAGAAGGGGGGGAATTACGGGTGGCGAGCCAAGGAAGGCTTCTCCTGCTATGACAAGAGGCTGTGCGACAACTCCTCCCTCAGTAAGAGATGCACCATGAACGAGGGGCACTTCCGTCGGCGCTCGGGTTTGGGGGTTGCTGCATCTTAGCTAGATAAGCCAATAAGCATTCATCTGTTAGTTAACTTTTAATGTTAATTTCAATGGCTTTTTGCAAGGCATCTGTATAAGATGAATACTTCAAATACCATGTTATTTTAATGTTCTTATATGTTCTTCGTTCTATGTAATGCTCTCAGGCAAGTTTAATTGTTTCAATGTAAACCGATTTGATTTGTATCCAATGCAAGAAGATCGGTATATAAAAAACCAAAAATAAATAAATAACAGCTCATGTCCCACCACTAGTGGGAGGGGGGTGGGCGTAGCTACAAAATACGCCCATGCTAAAATGGAGTGCATAATCCATTAAGTGGTATCTTAGCGTGCAGGTTAATTTTTTAGCGAGGTGCATGATACAATTATTTTTTTTTTTAGCATATGTCCTAGTGCATAAGACCTCAAAGTTTTAAGCTTCCCATAGCCATTGCTTGCCCAGTAAAGGTAATTAGAAGGAAAGACAGAATGAGGAAATGTCGCTGTTCGTCTGAATTGGGTCTTTTCACTGCCCCTCTGTCTCTCTTGGTTCCAGATGACGTGCTGCCTATTTTCGCCTATCCACACCAGCTGGGGAAGTCTGTGACGGGTGGCTACATATACCGGGGTTGCCAGATGCCCAATCTGCAGGGGCTGTACATTTTCGGCGATTTTATGAGTGGGTAGGTGCTCCTGGAGATGCTCCTGCTGTCCGGTCACAGTCTCCCCTTTGCCAGGTGACCTCTCCGTCTCTCTCTCTCGCCAGGCGTTTGATGTCGCTGAAGGAGGACCGGGGCTCTGGGGACTGGCGCTACACCGAGATCTGTATGGGCCAGGGCCAAACCTGCAACTTCCCCAAACTCCTCAACAATCACCATCCGTATATCATCTCCTTTGCCGAAGACGAGGCAGGTAACTTTAATGCATTCCTGGATCTGAAACAGGGTCACTGGCTGAAACGCCGTCCCCCCGTGCTTAGGTGCCACCAAACTGCCCCTGCTTCAGTTCCCCGCCCTGCCTCATCCACTCCCTATTGATAGACACAACCCTGCCTTGCCACCCTTTCTCACCAACTTCCAAGTGCCTCCCTGCTCCATTTCCCATATGCAAACCTGCCCTTCCACACTCCAGTGCCCCTGCCCCCCCTCCCCCCCACCACCACCACCACTGGTGCTGCCCTGCACCATCCCTCATCCTGCCATGTCAACCCTCCATTTCCAAGTGCCTCCCTGCCCCATCTCCCACATGCCAACCTGTCTCTGCACCATCTCTCCCTCCCACTCCCCTCCCCCCAACTGCTAGCATTCATGCTGCACCCACCCCTCAGTAGCAGGTGCTACCCTGCCCTGCACCATCCCCCACCCTGTTCAGATAGTCCCACAAACATTATAATTAAGGGCCCAGTTCTGAGACAGATGTCAAGGGGCCTCTACAATCTGGCCCTATCAGCAAAAGTCCCCAGACCAAACCATTATAACCCAGCAAAGCGTTCAGGAGGTGAAATCCCTGAGAGGAAGGGGATGCGTTTAACTCCACAGGGTGGCAGAGGGAGGATGTGAGACTCCCCTGTGGTGCGGGACAGCAGATGAAGAGCTCACAGGCTCCCAGCAGAGGGCGCTATGGCTGCAAGTGGCCGGGCTTTTGTTTTGTTTGGGTTTTTTTGGCAGGAGAAGAGAGAGGGGTTGTAGTAGGATTCAGAGATTAACAAGGAGCTCCAGAAGGAGGGGAGGGAGGGGAGAGGGTCCCTCTTAGCATACAGATGGAGGTGGGATATCTGGAGCATTTGGAGACAATCCCCAAAGTCATTTATGAGGCTAAATACCAGTTTGGCTGGGTAACCTGACCAGAAACTGATTGCATGCGGGGTTCACAGTGCCTGCGTTTTTAGCCACACTAAAAAGGGGCGTCTGGGGGCAAGTAGGTCGGGGGAGGAACATAGCACATCTATACGACATTATCAAATATGTGATCACTATTTCCCCGTCTTGGCTGTCCCAGAAAAAGAGCAGACTGCAAAATATACAGACAGCTTTAATGCAGGGACTGCATCTGAGGTTTGCAAGGCAAGGCACCCGCGGGGGCTCCCACTGAAACGTCGGGTGGCGTCTGTGTAGTTTGCACCTTCACGGGCTCTGTGTTCCCTTAGAGAAAGCCCCACGCCGCCCCCACCACAAGGAGTTTTCTCCTGATAGGTGTGGAGTCCAGGGAGTCGAGACCCACAGAGCACTCTCTCTCTCTCCTCGCTCTCTGTCTTTGCATGTCTTTTGCTTTTATGTGTCTGTCTCACTCCGGCTATCTCCTTTCACCTTCCGTTCTCATGTCTGCATGTACATAATCCAAGCCCCCTGTAAAACAGGGGAGCTGGCCCACCCTCAGAGCTTCATGTATCGCTGGCTACAAACTCCTGCTCACGTCTCGTCTTAAGCCTCATTCTCCTTTCTGTTCTCATCTCAAGCGAGTTTTATTTTCTAAGATCAAAATTATCCAACCCCCAAGGTCACTCCTCCACCGCTCCGGATCTCTTCATTCTGTCTCCTCTCGTACCCCCGAGGTCACTCCTCCATCGCTCCGGATCTCTTCATTCTGTCTCCTCTCGTACCCCCGAGGTCCCTCCTCCACCGCTCCGGATCTCTTCATTCTGTCTCCTCTCGTACCCCCGAGGTCACTCCTCCACCGCTCCGGATCTCTTCATTCTGTCTCCTCTCGTACCCCCGAGGTCACTCCTCCTCCGCTCCGGATCTCTTCATTCTGTCTCCTCTCGTACCCCCGAGGTCACTCCTCCACCGCTCCGGATCTCTTCATTTTATCTCCTTTCGTACCCCCGAGGTCACTCCTCCACCGCTCCGGATCTCTTCATTTTATCTCCGTTCGTATCCCCCCCCAAGGTCACGCCCCTGTTCTGGAGCTCTTCATTCTGTCTCCTTTCGTACCCCCCAAGGTCACGCCCCTGTTCTGGAGCTCTTCTTTGCAGCTCCTCTCATTTCACCTTTCTTTTTTGGATTTTAGGGGAGCTGTATTTTCTTTCAACAAGAAATCCCAGCGCTGCCATTCCAGCAGGTGTAATGTACAAGATTGTGGATCCCTCCAAGTAAGGAACTTGTGCGTGTGTGCTCCTGCCTCAGTGTGTGTATGAGTACCCGGTAGATATACTGGAGTATGGACACGGACAGCGCAGGGAATAGTACTGCATGGGGAAATACCATACAGTGCCCTATCGGCGCTTGTCTTTAGTCCCCAGAGATCGCCAGTCCGTCGGTCCCAGCTCCTGCTCTCTCCCGGCAGGGCTGATCCATGCCGAGTGTCTCCTGGACCGGGACTGAAAGCTGCCAAAATGGTAGGAGTGATCGCAGTCAGCAAGCCCCAGGCGCCCGGTGAGGAAAAGGCTGCAGAGAACCTGGCATCAGAAAACTATTCAGGAAATGAAGGGAGTTTAAATTAGCTCGACAAAGCTAATGAGAACTAATGCCAGCAATGGAGTAAAAGGGCCGCCAGACCGGCGCTTTCACTTAACTCCTGCCCTGACCCAGGCGCTAAAAAAACCCACACTAACCAATCTCCCTGCTGGCACAGCAACCTGCATAGCTCATGAACAGATAATTGTCTCCTTTACATGCCATTTGCATGCACTAGTCTCACGCAAGACCTGCCACGGGTTATGTGCATGCGTGTTTCCCGCACCAAACGTGTTATTACATACATGCGTAAGATTAGCGTAGAAAACCACGCCTGGTCACCCGTGCAAAAACCTGCAGCAGGTCTTGCACAGCTTATTGTATTGGCCCCATAGGCACAGGCATGGCAGGATCTAGTTTAGCACAGGAGGTGCAGTATAGACATGGATACTGCTGGGTATAGTGCAGCACAGGGACAGCACCGTCCCTTGGCTTCTGAGGCTGGGGGTTCTGCTGGAGTCTGAGATTATTCCCACATGTGCAGCTGTAAATAATCCTGTCTCTGTCTCTTACAAGGCGAGCGCCCCCTGGGACGTGCTCCATCACCCCTTCTTTGGTCCCAGTGAAAGGGAAACTGGTCGATTTCTACCCGCGTCAGAGTAAGTGCCGCTTGAGTCGGGACGGAGCATGGCATTCAAAAGTGCGCCCTTTGTAGGCCGCTGTTACCATGCAAGAGAACATTCTTGTCATCAGAGTCTCTGCTCAGATTCCTTCTCTCTCTCTTTTTTTGTTTGCTTTAATTACAGAGTTTGTTCTGAAATCCACAACTACCACCACCCCTCCTACCACAGCAGCTCCACGGAACAGGCCCAGCAGCTCACCTGAAAGCAGCACCCCAACATATCTGTCTCCTGTGACCCCCAAACCCTATCTTACCTCCAGAACAGAGGCCCCCATCCTCAGAGCAAATCAATTCACTGCCACCCCAGCTGAACATGTAGGAACCAGTGGCGGGTGGGTTACTCAGGGCCCAAGTGTCACCCATACTATCCCAAAGGAAAAGAGCGAGGTGGTCCTTACAGTATCTCCTGGTGGAGGTGTGGGGACCACCAGAGAGTGGGTGACTCGGGGCCCACGTGTCACCCATACTATCCCAAAGGAAAAGAGCGAGGTGGTCCTTACAGTATCTCCTGGTGGAGATGTGGGGACCACCAGAGAGTGGGTGACTCAGGGCCCACGTGTCACCCATATTATCCCAAAGGAAAAGAGTGAGGTGGTCCTTACAGTATCTCCTGCTGGAGGTGTGGGGACCACCAGAGAGTGGGTGACTCAGGCACCAAAGGTCACACGCACCATCCATTGGGAAGGGAGAAATTTGCTTCCTACGGCAGTCCTTGCTGCATCTCTAGCAACCACCAAGATAGGGGTCACTCAGTGGCAAAAGGTCACCCATCCCACCCCTCGGGCAGGAGATACGTTGCTCTCTATGGGAACTGCTGCTGTAAAACACGAGACCACCTCCTCTAACTGGTACCAGCTGTTGGTAAACCTTCTAGAGTCCAACGTGGCTCCTGGGGGAAAAGCTTACCTCGCTTTCACACCGCACCCTGCCACGACCCAGCCATTAAGGGAAAGGCAGCAACTGAATCACCGAGCCACCGTCGATGGGAGGCTGGGGGGTGGGAAGGGAAAAAGCCAAAGGAGGAACAGGAAGAAGCCCGGCCGACGGAGGAGGCTGAAGCCTGGCACGGTGAGGCTGGTGAACAGGGCTGACCTCACTGGCCAGGGAAGGGTGGAAATCCACATCAACGGGCAGTGGGGGACCGTCTGCAACGATCACTTTGATCGCCACGCAGCTGCAGTGGTGTGCCGGCAACTGGGCTACCCCTCGGTCCTGAAGGTGGCCAAGAGGGCAGAGTTTGGGGAAGGGGTCGGCCTCAGAATCTTGCTGGATGACGTGAAGTGCAAGGGGTCAGAGGGCACCCTTCTGGAGTGCCAGAGATCAATGATTGGCCAGCATGACTGCACCCACCAGGAGGATGTGGGGGTCGTCTGTGGACGGGAGGAAGAGGATGACTGGAGATGATAGACTTTCTAGCACAGGAGGTCTGCCGAAACTTTCCATTTCTGTTGGTGCTGGTCTGGAAGTGAGGGACCATCCCGAGAACACTTGGGGGGGGGGGGGGGGGAAGAAGGAGGGGGTGAGCAGGACTCATCGTGAGGGGAATAGGGACTGGAACTACCACCTCACCCAGATCTACCCATCACACGTGTTAACTACCATGGAGGCAAAAGCAGGACTGAACTGGCCTCTTTGGATTAATCTGGGTGAGGGCACAACCCTTGCAGGAATACTTCCGTTTTTGGGTTTCCTTTGATTCTGGTCTCCAAAGCATGTGCATTTTTAGAATGATGGAAGTTAAAAAAAAACAAACAAACCCTAAGAATTATTTTGTGCAACAAATGTATTAAAATAAAATGTTCTTAAGCCGAGCATATTTACTGCAGACTGCTTTTCTAAAGCACCCTTCTCTGTTCGTCTTAAAAACAGCAAGACAGATCAGGTGTGCTGAGATGGCGAGAAACTCAAAGACTGATTAGAGGAGGCCCGGCCTTTAACATTTGGATATTGGCCCAGCTCCATCCTGGAGGTGATCCGGCACTGTAGCGCAAGCCTGTACCCCCTCCCTGGCTGATACAGTAATGTGGGTGCTAAGAAAGCGTGCACTGCTTTTCAGCGCGCAGTTTTTTAGTGCTCAGATTTTTTTTTTTTAACTCCTGATGCAGCAAGCTAATGGTATGCTAATGCATTGGGAGTTAAAAATAAATGTGCCTAAACATTAAAATGAGTGCTCGGCCCAGGGTTTTATGGGTGGCACCACAGCAGTGCATGTTTTTCTGTACAATAAACTGGTACTAGCTATAGGGCCTGGCCGGCACCACTTTTATATACCAGTAGGTGGGGCAGGAACACTTACTGATCATTCCTGCACAATTTAGGAATTTTGGACCTGTGGATGGGGAAAAATAGATTCGGGGGAGGTTATCAATTTTGAGAGTTTGGATTGCAGGCGGGAACAGAGGTTTCTTCAGCAATAAAAGGGGGTCTGGGACAGAGCGTGAGTGACAGTTTCTATTGTGTATTGGTTATTGGGGAAAATGACAAAAATTCTGTGGTAAAAAAAAAATCGAAGGGGGGGGGGGGAACAGCCCCGCAATTTTTTGCACAGGGCAGCAAAAATGCTAGCTCCAGCCCTGACTTTGTTTTTTATTTTTTAACCACTTACCAAGACATTGCCTCCTGTCCCATGGCTTTTTAGTTTGCCGAGGAGTCTCTAATGAGGGACTTCATCAAACTTCTTCTGAAAATCCAAATACACTATATCAATTGGCACCCCTTTATCTATGTATTTATTTACTTCTTCAAAGAATTCTAATAAGTAAAGCATAACTTCCCTTTCCTAAATCCATGCTGGCTTCCACTATTTTACCATGTACACACAACAAGCTAACCAATCTGTAGTTACTTGGATCGATCGCACCTGGAGCTCTTTTTGAAAACTGGCGTTACATTTGCTACCCTCCAAATCTCAGGGATGATGGCAGTTATGAATGATAAGTTACAGATTATCAGTAGGAGGTCTGCAATTTCTTGAACTCCTTTAGAACTCTGAAGTGAATACCATCAGGTCCTGGTGATTTGCTATTATTTAGTTTGTCAATTTGCTCTAGCATATCTGCCAGTTTCACAGTGATCTGATTCGTTTCCTCTGTCATTACCTTGAAAAAAAATGGGTATCTCCCTATCATCATTCTCTGTAAATGCTGAAGCAAAAAAATAATGTAGTTTTTCTGCTATGACCTTATTCTACTTGAGCACCTCTTTTACTCCTTAGTTATCCAGTGGCTCAACTGGATCCCTTGCAGATTTTTTGTTTCTAATATACTTGAAAAGGTTTTTATTATGAACCTTTGCTGCTGTTGTTCTCTCTGATCCCAAGACTTAGCTGAGGGCAGAGTGGGAGAGGAAGAATGTGGACACCATTCAGAAAACTGTGATTTACAGGGAAGCAGAGGTGAAAAGGCAGGTAAGAGCTTTGGGGGAGAGGCTAGTGCAAGAGGGAAATGAATGCTTGGGGGCATGGTGCAAGAGGGGTTAATGTTGTGGGATGTGAGGAGGGGGTCAAATATTGGGGAGGAGTACAAGGAGGTAGTTGAATGCTAGGGGGAGCATGGGAAGGAGGAATGAATGCCATCTCCTCAACACCCTGCTCCTGCTGATCAACACCAATCTGAGTCATGGTAGAAAAACCATATGTACCCATGCAACCCGCTCCTCCCCACCATGCATAACAGGTGGACCAAACACATAGTAAAGTATGCACAAGGATTCAGAATGAAATTGCCACAGGTACATTACACATCCCCTGCTGTTCTCCCTGTCCTGATTCTTTTTGCCATGGTGAAACGTACGTCTGCTGTAAACCAGAACAGCTATATTTAGCCAAGAACAGAGCTTCTTAGTGACTTGGACAAAATCCTTCAAAAATTCTCCGCCTGGTACTCCTGGGGGAATTCTGCGCTACTGCGGAATGCAGAATTTGCGCAGAATTCCCCCTTCCCACAGATTTCCTCCCTCAACGGAAGAGGATTCAAAACCTGAAGCGCACGGACAGCGGCCATCGCGAGAGTGGGGGCATCTCAGCACAGCAGAAAATAGCAGAGGAGACCCTGGTATGCCACGAACGGAGCGCGTCCCGCAGCACACAGGGGCCTTCCCTTTTCGCCGCGAACAGCACGCCCGGGCCTTCATCTTTGCCGCGAACGGAGCGCGTCCCGCGGTATGCGGGTGAGAGAGAATGCTTGTGTGAGAGAGGGGAGGGTGACAGAGAGCATGGTTGGTAAGAGGGGGGTGGGGAGGGTGACAGCAGGAGGGTGTGAGAGAGCATGGGAGGTAAGAGCAGGAGGGTGTGAGAGAGCATGGGAGGTAAGAGAGGGTGGGGGGGGGGATTCTTGAGTGGGTTTCAGAGAGAGGGAGCCTATATGAGGGGAAAGGGATGCTGGTGAGAGAGAATGTGTGTGTGAGAGAGGAGAGGGGGTGTGGGGGAGGGTGGTAAGGGGGGGATGCTTTTTGGTTTCAGAGAGGGAGCCTATCTGAGGGGAGGGGAGGGTGACGGCGCAGGAGGGTGAGAGAGAACATGGGAGGTAAAAGGGGGGCTGGGGGATGCCTGAGTGTGAGCCTATATGAGGAGATTGTGAAGGAGTGTATATGTGTGAGAGAGATTGGGAGCTCATGCGTATGAAAAAGGGATTGTGTGTAAGTGAGGGTGCTAGCCTGTGTGAAGGGATTGTGTATGTGAGGGAGCCTGTATGAGGGTGTGTGTATGTGTTTGTGAGAGAGGGAGCATGTGTGTGAGAGAAGGAGGGACAGAGGGAGCCTGGGTGAGGGGCAGTACTGAGAACAGGGTCAAAGTCTGGGACTGGCAATAGAGTGGAAGGGGTTGAGCCTAGAGGTGAAGGGGAGAGATATTGGCAGGTGGAGGAGTTGGGGCCTGAGAGGGCAAACTGGCCAGGGAGTAGGGAGAGCAAGTGGAAGGGACACTCTTACAGTGAATTTCTAGGGAAATTCTGCTCAAAATATTTAAAATTCTGCAACTTTAAGTAACAACTTTTTTCTGTAATAATTTAAAATGTAGTTACTTAAGACTGTCATGTAAATTGTGTTATTTTGTCCAATATAAAGTTTGCAGAATTTTCAGTTTTTGTGTGCAGAATTAGAATCAGCCATATATAATGGTTTATTAGCAAGTCTGATGAGGGCATGAAGTCATTGGGTGGCAAGAGACTGAGGAAGTAGGAAATCAGCACATTGATTTTAATCTGCTATAGGAGAGTAGACTTGGTGCTGTTACCTAGGATTTACCGCTACCCCTGTGATTTTTCAAGGAGGGTATGAACATACTTACATAGCTGATCAACATGATGTAGGGTTTCACATATTGGGGGGGGGGGGGGGGGGAATTGGATAAAATGTAGCTATTAGTGGACTCTCTCTGCTTGGACCCTTGCTGGGGATGAGTCCTATAGCTCCCTCTGCTGCGGGGTGACAGTCACTCAGCTACTCCGGGCTGCCTGTTCTACAACTGGAGCACACTGGAAGGACACAAAAATTGACCACGGGGGCAGGCAGGCTGCAAACATCCTGAACACTGAAAGGTGGTCTTCCTGTTCAAGGGTGAGGGAGAGAAATCTGAGTCTGCAGGGCTAAATACCTTTCTTTCTTTCCATGACGTGTTTTGACAGGGATGGGTGAAACTTGCAGAAACAAGAGACGACCGGGCCTTTTCAAATCGCAGCACCTGCCTTTGGAATACAGTGCCCCAAGAAGTAAGGCTAATGGGATGCACAAAAACATTCATAACTTTACTCAAGACGTACTTGTTTAGACAAGCATGTGAATTAAGTTGAACTTGTCCTTATTAGTATCCCAGTTTTATTTAATTTGGCTGTTATGTACATTACGTGTGTATTTTGAATATGTATGTTTTAAGATGTAAACTACCTAAGACCATTGGTATTGGTGGCATATAAATTGAAATAAATCAATCTCTATGGTATGATGGCTTCAGACACTTCTGATCTGTCATCAAGTAATAAAATGTGTATGCTTACCTCTGGGGCTATGGTACATGTATCACATACAGACATTGGAAAGTGTTCTCCAATGTTTCTGATCTTGTTTCCATAAAAAAAAATATTTAAACATAAAAAGTATTATTTTAGGTGGCTTAACATTATTTTGCTGGGAAAGACATTGCTCATTGGAAGGGTTCATAGACATTTGATGAATGACACTAAAATCTGCAACACAGTGAACACACCTGAAGGACTAGCCAAAATGAGAAGTGATCTAGGAAAGATCGAGGAGTGGTTGAGTACACATCAGTTAAGAGTCAAAGCAAAAAAGTACAAAAGTCGTGCAGTTGGGATGTAGAAACTCAAAGGTGCTGTATGAGTTAGCAGGAGAGAAGGTGATGTGCACCAATCAGGAGAGAGACCTGCAGATGATCGTGCCTGGTGATCTCAAGGTAGAGAAACAGTGTGACAAGGCGTTGGCTAGAGCCTGAAGAATGCTGGGATGCATAGGGAGTGTATAACCAGCAGAAGAAAGGAGGCGATAATGCCCCTGTACTGGTCACTGGCGAGGATTCACCTAAAACGCTGTGTTCTGTTCTGAAGACCACATCTCAGAAGAGATAGGAGCCAGAAACGAAAGGCAACCAAACTCGTGTGGGTTCTGCATGAGAAGGCATGGGGATTACTACCCTTAACTACTTAGTTTATGTGATTTTGATGCAACTGCAGCATCGCTCTCTGCTTCAATGGCGGGGAAAGGGGGGAGTAGAATTGGATTCAGATGACAGGAAACACTGGGCCCGGACATTTATGGTCCAGGATACGCAGACATAAGAGAAAAAGTTCAGGACTGCTTCTACAGCCAAGTCCAAAAGCAAAGCACTTTCAAGCAGCAGCATGGTATGAATCATCAAGAAGGCTGCTCACCCCGTAAAAATGTTGCTAGCAGTAATTTTGTTATGAGTTTGACTGCTGCTTGGTTTTGATTGTTAATATTATTATGCTTAACATAAGGCTTGGGGGGGTAATTGGCATGGAGCGGCAGTTACTACCCTTAACAGAAACATGAGGGTAATCTGCGAGGAGCAGCAGTTTACTACCATAAGAAACTTGTTGGGCAGACTAGATGGACTATTTGGTCTTTGTCTGATGTTGTTACTGTGCTGTGTGCACTGTAGGTTCTGCACAAAGCACGGCTTGGCTATCTCTATACCCTGCTCGCAGCCCCTCCTCTGCTATAGCTAGGCAGAAGAGGTATGCATGATTGCACATGTTCTAGAGAGGAGTGCTTACATGTTAAGCCACCGCTGGCGTGTCTTGTTGCTGTGAGGACCTGAGTGCAGAGCCCAGCGGCGGGCCTGGATCTGAGCATCAGGCAGGGGGCGACTTCTCCGTGGCACGCTGGATCAGGTCTGATGGCACACTGGTCGAGAAACACTGCCCGAGAGGAGAGGAGAGATGGTGGGCATATGATATAGACTCTTAAATACTGGAAAGACATTAGTGATGTAGAAGAGGCAAAGCTATTTCAATAGAAAGTAAGTTCTGGAAGCAGAGGACATGCTTTGAGCTAAAAGGACCTAGACACGGGACAAATATCAGAACAATTTTTTTTTTCCATGAGAAGGATAGTGGATGCCCTCTCCCAGTGGAGGTGTGGAGAAAAAAAAATTCCAAAAAGCATAAGATAAGCACTAAGGATCCCTAGGAAGGTAATGAAGCACTGGGGTAACCTGTACGGAGCGGCAGACTGCAAGTGCCATCTGTGTCTTTTTCTGCCGTCCGTTACTGCATTACTAAGACTGTGAGCTGGCAGGGGCCAGGTTTGGCTCTTGATTTGCCCAGCCTTCCAATTAATAATTTATGAGCAAAATCCTTTCTGGTCACCTCTCTAAAAAATATCTGCACTCAAAAAAATCAGGAGGGGCTCAGGTATTCGACCTCCCAAATTCGTATTAACAAGAAGCCAGAGCTACAGACCTTCAGCAGAAGCCATGCAGCAAACACCAGAACCCGGGGTGGCGGGGAGCCCCATTTCTGTCAGCTAAATGATATGGAGACTTGGAAAGTGGAGACAGAACCGGGTTGTTGTTTTTTTTTAGGAAAACAAGTTATTTGCAGGTGGGCAAACTGAGGCACAAAAAGCTCATGTGATTTAGCCAAGGCCACACACATATAAAGAGTGGCAGAACTGGGGATTAGGATGGAGGCGCCGAGAGATAAAGTGACTCACGCCACGGTCGCAGACAGACCAAAATATAGAGGCTGATGTAATAAACTGAGTGCACAACAGAGTAAATGACAGCAGAAAAAGACTCAATGGTGCACACCTCTCTGCACTGGGGAGTAGCAGCTAATGCCTTCATTAGTATGGAATTTGCATGCGAAGGTGCTAAGCAGCATGCAGAGATTTATACAAACATTTTGTACGCACAAAATTCCTTGCTGCATCGGGAGCAACATTTGCACACGAAAAGTGTGCACAGACAGGTAAAAAAGAGCACGCTGCTAGGCGCACCTTATTAATCAGGCCCATAGTTAGTGGCACAGTCGGAGTTGTTCTCTCTCTGTCACAGTGCTCAATGGCTCCCAGTCCCCTTCCTGCCCTAGAAGGGCTGTGGAGGGAGATTACCCCCCACCAAATGAGAGAACATGTCTGCTTCTTATTTAAATAAGGATGGAAGTGGCAGTCTGGATTCTCTAGTGCTTTTCAACTTGATCCTACTGAAGTGACCTCATCCTAATAGGGAGGAACAGGCCCATGCTCCCCTTTCTACCCCCAGATGGACAGATGGTTCGAATTACTGCTACAGCACTTTCAACCCTCACTGAAAAGCATTTGATAAAAATTATCAGTTCAGTAAAATGAGAAGTGAGGCGGGAGTTTTGGGGATTTGGGTGGGGTAACCGAAATAAGACCACAAGTTTTCATGTGACATTGTTGGGGCATCCTCTAGAGCAGGGATGGGCAATTCCAGTCCTCGAGGGCCGCAAACCAGTCGGGTTTTCAGGATATCCCTAATGAATATGCACGAGAGAGATTTGCATGCACTCTGCCTCAGTCATATGTAAATCTTTTTCATGCATATTCATTAGGGATATCCTGAAAACCCGACCGGTTTGCAGCCCTCGAGGACCGGAATTGCCCACCCCTGCTCTAGAAAGTCAATGAGACCTACCTGGGCGAGAGGATATTGATTATTGCTTTGCTAGTGTAGTGTGTGTTATGTTTTGTAATAAGAAGTTTCCATACTGGATCATCCTGAGCCCAGCCCAACATCCTGTTTCCAACAGTGGCCAAACCAGGTTACAAGTACCTGGCAAGTACCCAAACATTAAATAGAGCCCACGCTTCTAATGACAGTAACAGAGGGATATTCCCTTACGGGCTCATTTTTAAAAATCCTGCGCAAGGGAAATCCAGGAGATAAGCATGTGACCGGGACATGCGAGCACCATGGGGGGGATCTCAAGAGGCCCGCAGCCACGCGCGTATTTCCGGTACGCAAATAAAGTTGGTAAGACGAAAAAGGGGTGGGGTCTGAGCAAGGCGTGGGCAGGCCGGGACAGCACCATCCACGCGCCAGGACCCGACGACCGCGTAACCTGCGGCCGCTCAGGACTGCGGGCAAGCATTAAAACAAAAAAATTCTAGGGTAGTCAGCGGGGTTAGGTTAGGGGGTTTAGGAAGTTCGCTCCTTTTACAGTGGCAAACTGGGAGGGAAGAGGGAATTGGGCCTAGCGCGTCGCGGCGCGTACTTACTAAAATCCCCACCCCTTACGCGATGGAGACTGGATTTGCGCGCACCTGCACGTCGATGTAAAATCATGCGCGAGGGTAGCCGATTTTATAACACGCGCACATTTACGAGTGCGCAGTTCTTGCTCCAGATTCCAAAGATTTCCGACAGAGGAATACATTTCATTGCCAATTTATTCTGCTATTGGATGTTGGAAGGCTTTAGGCATCTGGAGCAAGAATATTTTTTTATTGGAAGTTGGATGCTCTTTAGAGTTTTGGAGTGACATCATCTCTAGTTCAAATCTGGAATTTCTTACATACTTCTTTCTATTATTCAAATCATTGTAACCCTTTGTTAAGAGAAATATTTATGTGACTGGAAGCTTTACTTATTGAATATACACTGTAGGTGTAGGTGGGTATTTTTAATATTTTGAAATATGTTGATTTTTTAATTGATGTGTGTGGAAGAACTTCATGTGTATATGAGTGATTTTTATTGGTGGGGGATTCATTTATGTAATTAAATGATTAACTGGTGAAGTTTTGAATACATTTAAATGAGTAAATATAGTTGAGAAATTGTATGTATGATACATGCTTGTTAGTTTGCATTTAAACTTTGTCTATATGATATTGTGAATAAATCCTATTTTAAATTAATATGTTAAGGATTATTAAAATTGATTAATATGCTTACCCCTAATTTCTTATTATACTTTGTATCGGGCCGATGCAGTAAAGTGCGCTCAGGCTGAGCGCAGATAGCCCCCGTTTGGCTGCGTGTTTTCTACGCGCTATTTTTACCCCTTAGACAGTAAGGGATAATAGCGCATGGAAAATGCACGACCAACCCCCCCGAAACTAACAGCGCCCGCAACATGCAGATGCATGTTGATGGGCCTATTAGTTCTTCCTGCGCGATCCAGAAAGTAAAATGCGCAGCCAAGCCGCACATTTTACTTTCAGAAATTAACGCCTGCCAAAGGCGCCAGGTCGGCACCAGGAAAGTGTACAGAAAAGCAGAAAAATGTGCTTTTCTGTACACCCTCCAACTTAATATCATAGCGATATTAAGTTGGAGGCCCCAAAAATAAAAAAAAATTAAAAATCTGCCCGCAGCCCGCAGGTTGGAAGACGGACACTCAATTTTGCCGGCGTCTGTTTTACGAACCCGTGGCTATCAGTGGGATCAAGAACTGATGCAGGTAAAATTGAGCGTCGGCTATCAAACCCGCTGACAGCTGCCGCTTCTGTCAAAAAGGAGGCGCTAGGGACGCGCTAGTGTCCCTAGCGCCTCCTTTTACTGCGAGCCCTCATTTACATATTTTTTTTTCTGAATTGCGCGCCCAGGAGAGTGGCCTGGGCATGCGCCGGAAGAGCGGGCGCTCTCCGGCTCTCCCGCAGGTTTTTCTGTATCGGCCCGTATGTTGGAGAAGTTAATTTCACTTCAGCCAGTATATGGCCTTTATATTTAACTTGTCAAGCTTATGCTTTTTCCTATTTTCTTCAAATGGATCGTTCTTCCATTTTTTTTTTTAAGGACGTTTTTGACTAAAATTGCCTCTTTCACCTCACTTAAGAGAATAGCCACTGCCATTAGCAATGGTAATATGGAATAGACTTAGTTTTTGGGTACTTGCCAGGTTCTTGTGGCCTGGACTGGCCACTGTTGGAAACAGGATGCTGGGCTTGATGGACCCTTGGTCTGACCCAGTATGGCATTTTCTTATGTTCTTATGTTTTAACCATGCCGATAATTGTTTTGCCTTCCTTCCATCTTTTTTAATGCATGGTATACATCTGGACTGGGTTTCTAGGATTGTATTTTTAAACAATGTCCACTCTTGTTGTACACATTTAACCTTTGCAGCTGAACCTTTCAGTTTTTGTTCTATTTTCCTCATTTTATCAAAAGTTTCCTTTTTGAAAGTTTAGTATTAGAGCTGTAGATTTACATATTGTCCCCCTTGCAGTCATTAGTTCAAATCTGATCATGTTATGATCACTATTGCCAAGTGGCTCTACCACTGTTACCTCTGTCAACAAATCCTGTGTTCCACTAAGAATTAAATCTAAAATAGCTCCCTCTCTTATTGGTTCTGAACCAATTGCTCCATAAAGCTGTCATTTATTCCATCCAGAAAATTTACCTCTCCAGCATGTCCTGATGTTACACTTAACCAGTCAATATTGGAGTAATTGAAATCTCCCATTTTTATTGCACTGCCAAATTGGTTAGCTTCCCTGATTTCTCTTAGCATTTCATCATCTGTCTGACCATTTTGACCAGGTGGATGGTAGTATACTCCTATCACTATACTCTTACCCAACTCACACGGGATTTCTACCCATATAGATTATACTGAGTATTTAGTCTCTTGTATGATCTTTATCGTGTTGGACTCTCTACCCTCCCAGACAAAGCTCCACACCCCCACCAAGTTGATCCTCCCTATCATTACTGAATCTCAAACCATATTTTATGAATTGCATGTTTAACTCTTTGCAAGGTGCTTCAGGCAGTTCTTTGGGATTGACAAAGCAGGGTACAAAGGTAAGAGAACAAACCAATGGACTTTTTCCTCCCTGCACATCCCACACAGTTTTGACAATGCTGCACACAGGGTGGGCTGCAATGGACATAACCCAGAGTTTTCAAAGTAAGAAGCAAAAAGAAAAATCTGAAAAACATGTAAAAGGCAATTTATTCAAACTACATTAAACAAAAAACAACTACAAAACACCAGTCCCTCGAGAAAACGCAGCGTGTATAGTACACGTGCTAAAGAGCAAAAAATAATCCTTCTAGCATCATTTAAATAAAATACAAAACAATTCTTAAAAAGTGCAGGCAGGCAGGGAGCAGGCTGAGCAGTGCTGAGCCACTGCCTGCAATGGGGAGGAAACATCAGGGGAGCACGTAGGGATCTGAATTACTGCGGGCAAAGAGCCTCCCCTTACATGAGTGGAGAGGCAAAGACGGCTTGGAAAATTGCCAGAGGACGTTTGAGTATTTCTGTTCTAACACAAGCCTCCCTGCTGGAATGGTGCTATCCTTATCTGCTGTGTGCCAGGCAGCAGAAGCAGCTTCTGGAGAGGGGGCGAACAGAGCGTGGCCACGTGAAGAGGCTGATCCAGTCCTGGTTTTGTCCACCCCCGGCATGCATGGAATGTCAAGTTCTGGTTTTCTTGGGTAGGACCTATGTATCCCTGCATGCACTGTGACAATACCAGGACTGGATCAATCTTTTTGGTTTCACCCAGATGAAGTGGCAACCGAAGCGAGCACCAGATATGTCATTCACAAAGGACGGCAAGGGGGTGAGAGGCCACACCCTGCAATCTGTTACCATTCTAGGGCTGGGAAGGGGGTGGGCAAGATAGATCTAGCCGATCATTCTTCCAGAGAAGCAAAACGTTCCTTGCACTGGCCAACCATCGAAACCAACAAAAAAAAAAAAAAAAAAGGATGATCAAGGACAGTCAGATCCACTGAAGAAGTCACCTTGGTCACATTATTTTACTGTATCAAACTGGGTTTTAAAAAATTAAAAAAAAATCTCACCAAAAAACTGTAAGTCTTCCAGCCCACCAAAGAAGAACTCTCCTTAAGTAAAACTTGCAACAAAGTGGGTTGCAGAAGGCAATGTGGAAGATATATTTGTGCAATCTGAGCAAAAAACTAAGCTCCGCTTTATGTAACCCTCTAACATGCAATTGGGTTACCATGGAAGCAGCCATTTTGTTGCACAGTGCACACTGCCAGACAAAATGGCTCCCTCCATATTAAAGTGTGACCTAAACATCTAAAATAAACAAAGAAGAAAATGACCCAAAGTTTTCACAAAATTGTGCTCCTCGGGCTCTCCGTGACCCCTGTCCTGAGCACTCAGCATTTCTCCTTGTGTCTTGCCTTGGTGGGGGTAAGTGGGTGGAAAAAATGGAAAAAAAAAAAAATTACGCTAGACTGCCGGAAGAAAATGCCAGAGATTTGTAGTGAATCAGGAAAGAATCCCAAATAAAAGTGGTTCAAAATAAGATATGTTTTCTAGTGAAGCCTCTTTTATCAGTCTACAAAATGTCAATGCCAGTTTCTCTTTTTGGCTGCCCAGGGTTCCTGTGGTTGCCAGGTCAACAGCCCCCCCCCTCCCCCTCCCCGAGGTTGCCCTATCACCAGGGCTATCTGTTGATGGAGGAATAACCAGTGTGAGAGGATGGGTTCAGCTGTTTTTGCACCTCTGTTTCTCTTGACTCTACTGGTTTCTTCGAGACAGAGGTGTCCAGGATCCTCTCGTGGTCCCTTTCCTCCTTCTCCTCCTCCTGGTGGGGCTTGAAGACCAGGTCGGTGAGGCCGAACAGATCGGCGGCTTTGTGGAAGGTGTGGAGGATGATCAGCATGCCCACGAGGCCAATGAGGAGATAAACTGCAGAGGAAAGCAGAGCCAGGAGATTAGAAAGGAGCAGCTGGAAAACCACAATGGGAAAAATCAGTGGAGAAGAGCAAGAGTCAAGACTCTGCAGAAGGGCCAAGTGACCCCATAACAAAAGCTGCCCAGAGTTGGCAGGAACTCCATGTCATTAGAACTTGTTTTTGTTAAAGTCTTTTCTTGGGCCAGCTCGGTGGCTCAAGGGCAGCGCTGTGCACGGTCATGCAAAGGACCCAAGTTCAAGTCCTGGGCATGTCTTCCTCCCCACCCTCCCGTGTGAGCCAGGGCTGAGGATGGTGAAAGAATCCCAGTCACCATGCAATGGCGACACCTAGTGGCCAGTTAGGGCCTATGACTGCACAGCTGTGGAAGGCGCCCCGGTGCATAGTCCCCAGCCCATGACCAATGACCAGGGTGAGCAAGTTGGTAGGGGGAGGAGATATAAGAGAGAGTAAACACCCATGAACAGTGGTAAATGGAGGTTCATGGTACTAAAAGCCCAAAAAAAGGTTATTCTGATTAATCTGGAACCCGAAAGGAGCAAGAAGAAAAACCAAGTGTTCCATTCTAAATTTCTTGGGGAGAAATACTCACAGGTGACACAGATCTTATAGAAGGGCCGCAGCTTCTGGTCATACTGCTCTCCAGCTACATAGTCTCCAAGGCCAATGGTGCAGAGTGATATGAAACAAAAGTAGAAGGCATCTAAGTAAGACCACGACTCCTCAATGCTGCTAAACACAGCCGAGGGCACCAGGAAGAAGATCACCAGCATGACTAGGAGCAGGACCAGGAAGTGGACTTTGGTCACGCTGTGCCGGCTGTAGCCCCGCCGCACAACAAAGTAGTCGATGGGCTTGTAGGTGAAGAAGGTCATAAGGCGCCGGGCGGAGATAGACATCACCAGCATGGTGATGGGCACGCCGATCACTGCGAAGAAGATGCAGAAGGCCTTGCCGGAGTCCGAGAGCGGCGTGGTGTAACCATAACCTGGGAGGAGGGAAGAGCAGGGAGCAGGTGAGCTCATGTCAGGAAGAAAACAAGAGAGGCAGAATGGGAGAAGGGATCATCATCTCCGACACCTGCCCTTACCAAGCACACACATTTTGTCTTTTCTTTAAATAAAGCAGAGAACCCCTAATAGGTCGGGAGAGAGTCACACACAGGCATCCTTAGGGAAGTCCAAGGGCAGCATTCAGTCATTTCCCGCTGTCTCTCCCTTCCAGCTGTTCCCTGAAATCTGCCTCTGGGAGAAAATAGCAAATGCTTGACATACACCCCAGAAGGAGACAGCTGCTATAAAATGTAAAAACAAGTACAAATCTCTCTCTCTCTGCAATGTATTTCATTTGGAAATGTGCAAACTTTGCTCCCACCATCCCTAAAACACTCACCAACTTTGACAAGTGGGAAAAGCTGGATGTCCTTCTACCCCTCTCCAAGAACAAACCACACAAAGCTTGGGGCAGCTACAGTAGGTCTATCTGTGTCAAAGTTATAAGGGGGGGGGGGGGCATGCACATAAAACACAAACCACAGGACACTTTACCATCTGATCAGTCTACAAAGTGAAACCCAGGGAGCACAGCCTCACTACTGCTCCATCCTTTGCCAAAACCCCCGAGGCTGCCCAATATCTTACTTTAATCACACAGAACATTATTTTGGGACCAGATAAACGGGCTTGCGTCTACAGTCCGGATAAACACGGTATCCGAGTAATTGCAGCTGCAACACCAAGTACAGAGGGAGTCTCTGTCTGACCAAAAGGAGGTGGGTTTAATAAGGACATACATCATTAACTGATGCAGAGCCCAAGATGAAACTGTTGTGCCTGACTAATAGGCCCTGGGAATTTTGCCAGCTCTCCCAGCACAAGATGCCTCTGTGTGGCTGCTTTGAGACTGAAGTGGCACTGCACCTTCTCAGAAAATTATGTAGTGGTGAAACAATATATTTCTTTTATTTTACGAACTTGCAAGTACGGGTGCCACACAGAAGTAGGCACACGCTCACAGCATTGTGCCTTTCCATTTATCCATTTTCAGCTGAGCAAGCCCCCTTTGTGGTTTGTTTTTTTGTTTGTTTTTTTACAAATGCCCTTTTTTCGGTCATTCCCCTGCTCCTTACCTTGTCTGTCCAGCTGATGCTCAGCTCATGCCCACCTCTTTTCTTTACCCCCCCCCCCTTGTTACCCGATTGGTTCTACCCTTACCTTCTCGGGGACCAGTTTCGCCTGCTGGCTCTGAATGTGGAACCGGGAGGCTCGGCGGGGCCCAGTTAATTGCTGCGAGCATCGCCAGCTCCATCCACCTGGTCTGGGCACCTCTGTGGTGCAAAGAAGGTTGCCCGTTTTCTCTTTGGAACGGGTGGAATTTGGGGCTACACCGATCATGCTAGGAGTTCAGGTTTCTCCAAAGCAGCTATTAGCAGGCATATTGCTGGGTTTTCGTTTTTTTATTCTGAGGGGGGGGGGGGGTTCCTGCAGGTCGTTTTGCGATACGTAAATTATCGATGGGATGGGGCTAGGGAGCTTCTGCCATCAGGTGCCGGACGTTTGCCCATCACTCGTGAGATTTTGCAGGATTTATGGAATGGAGCCCTGTGGGTTTGTGGCTCTGATTACGAGTCATGTTTGTTTCGAATTGCCTTTGTTTTAGCATTTTGGGGGGCTTGTCAGGTTGGGGAATTGGGGGCTAGGGCTAGTAATGGGGTGGAGAACACGGCTCCTCTTTACCGGCATGGGTTTTTTCTCTGGGTGGATCAGCATGGGAAAAAGGCTGTGCTTTTGTTGCGAGCTCTGATGGCGTTGAAAAAACTTGTCCAGTTTTCAATTCATGGAATTATGGGCGGGGCAGGCTGAGAGGGGGGGCAGGGGGCAGTGCCTTGATTTATTTTTTAACACATTACAGGAGGCCTTGGAGGACATTTTATTTCAGGGATCATAGGCCATGTCTTATTGGGGGGGGGGGGGGGGGAATCATATGAAAAACCTTTGGCTTTTCCATGCCTGTGGCGGGTTACCCGAGCTTGGCTTACTGATTGGGTTGTAGAGACCAAGCAGCCGGGATAGTCGGAAGGTCAGAGATGAAGTTGGGCTTCTTTGCTGCGACTGGGTTCGGTCGCTCGGGGGTGGGCGGATCCTTGCTGGACTGTGGCAGGGACTGCTGATGCGGCCATTGAGCCTACGGGCCTGGGGGCGGGGTTATTTTTTCCTTACAAGCTCGGGTACATATATTAAGATGTTTTTGTTGGCTTGTTATATTGTTAATAAAGCTGCTGCCTTTTGAATCCCAAAAGGAAATTGTTTCTGGCATTTTGAGGAGGGTGGTAGGAGGAAGCGGACAGCCTGGGTCCCCATGTCATTGCCTTTTCATAGGTAACATTGCTACCGGTAGTGGCAGTTAGTGCTGTTTAGGTATGGGGGCTTTACTATGCTGTTATTGTAATTCAGTTTATTTGTGGCTCTCTCAGGGCTAAGCATATATTGAATGCAATTTACACTGGCTTAATACCATATGGATTCCACATTTATTTTTTTTTTGCAGGGTTTTCTGGTTGGCACTACAGCAGTGCATGTAAAAATAATATACATGTGATTTTTTTTTTAAGTTCAGAAGACTATGCATGTCCTTTTTAAATGTAAAATCTATTATAAATGTATAATTTTTTAATTGTGCGGAGTAAGAGCTGGGAAGGAGATGGCGCAAAGCTCTAAAAGGTTCACCTTGCACCAACCTGGAGAGACAGCATCTCACACACAGATCTCCACCCTGGAGAGACAGCATCTCACACACAGATCTCCACCCATCTCCCATTTCTCCAGGGGGCAAATGCAGGAGAAATGTGGTAGGGTTGCCGGCTTCCTGGAAATATTACTGACACTCTATCAGCCACTCTTCTGAGAACGCTGACCCCTGCTTTCCCCCTTCTGCAGCATTTGAAATCACTGGAAGGGCCAGACTCCAAGAGCCCCCCTCCCCTTGAAGATTTACCCTGCTCGGTGCCTTGGGGAAGGGGGGAGGAGGAGCACCATCGCATTCCTGGCCTCAGGCAGCAGATTGCTTTTGAGCCACCCCTGTACAAGACTGGCTCAGCCTGCTTTTGCTGTCCCTGGAGCTAGAGGGAGGGGTGACCTTTTAGTTGGTGAGAAAGGGAAGGAAAATGCCAGAGTATGTGATAGGGACTCCCGACTACCTGAGCTGTGAGAAACCTGACTAACATATATAGTAACATAGCAGGGCGGCAGAAAAAGACCAAATGGGCCTTCCAGTCTACCCAGCAAGTTTCTTATGATTGTAAGTGCCGCTACGTGCAGGTTACTCCCAAGCCTTACATTAAGGGTAGTAATATTTACAATCAAAACCAAGCAACTGTCAAACCTATAACTAAATTACTGCTAGCAAAGGTGACCAAGCCCTGTGACACCGCTGCTTATGCGCTCACCCCTCAGCTGGCTCTTATTTAAAGAGGGGAGCATTTCTTTCCACATTTATAGCAGTACTGCTTTAAAATCAATCCACAGGGAAGTGTGGGTCTCTCAAAATATGCAACACACCCAGCCACAAAACCAGTTTACACCATAAGGGTGACAAGAGAATGTACAAGATCAACCAAACGCAAATGTCAGGAATCAGTTTCTACCTGACTGCACACATTGATGGGCGTGCCATGATATATGCAGATTACTCAAATGGCGCGGTCAGCCAGCGGCAATGTCCAAGATAAACCTTATGGTTAGGAGGGTGCCTTGGGGCAAAGAGCTCACCACCTGCGTCTCATCGAAGAAAGGCACAAGCGACTCGCTCAGGGAGGTGCTGAGGTTGACGAAGTTGGAGTTGTGTGGTGAAAGCTGGTGGCAGTGGTGGGACTAGAACTTGGGTCTCACAGTTGGGCTGGGCTTCCTTAAACCAGGAACATGTCTCACGGGCTGAATATCTCTTAGGCTGCCACATGGAAGCAATAGATGGAAAATGGAAAAATAAACAAAGGCCTCAAAATCCCAGCCCACACCCTTCAGCCCTTAAACCATCAGTGTGCTCGGGGTGTAACCATGACTAAAAAGAGACGGTTACAGGGGGGTCTGCCTTACTTTGCCGGACAGCTTCAGAGATGTTGTAAAAGTATATGGAAGAAAATGGATGTGCCCGAGCAGGATCAAGAGAGTGCTGTGTCCTGGGAAAAGAGGAGCTATGGCAGATGGCCGCTGGCCAGAATCCCCTCCTCCACTGTCCCTGATATATTCATGCTTTACATGTTTCACTGTTACACCTGTGAGGGGCTCCGATGAAGATCCACTCTTCAGCTCTCCGTGCTGTATTCATGCTTTACCTGTATCAACACCTGCAAGGGGCAGGCTCTGATGACAAATAGGACAGCACTGCCCCGCCCCGATTTTAATCAGACTCACCATGAAGAGAGCAGCTAAGCAGCAGAAGCGCCACACATTTTAATGTTTAAGGAACAAACCTGTTCTGCTTTTTTATCACGCGCGTGGTGAGAGCTGTGGAAAAGGCTCCCTGCCCCAGCTCTCCTGTGAGGGAAAAGCCACCACATGCAAGGAAGAAAAGCGCACACGGCTGGTCAGAGGTTTCCTGCTTCCCCTTTTCTTTTTCTCTCGAAATGACTTTAAAATTTGTGGCCTCAGCGTAAGCAAAGTGCTTATGCAAATGAGGGCTCTGCTGATGGGAAGGACCATTGTCATGGCAACACAGGGCTGATTGGCCCAGAAGGCAAAAATTACCTTTTTTGCTTTCTCTACCTAAAGATGCACAACATCATATTCTGCTGTTCTGTTCCTCCTCGCCCCCACTTTCCTGCCACCCAGGGAGAGGAACCAGAGAGGCCTGAAATGTAACAACGGTAAAAGCTGTGTACATCTATGGGAGCGGGGTTCTGGTTTGCAAGCCATTTAACACTGAACTGCAGGCTATGGGGGCTCTCCACTTCTCCCTCCAGCAGCAGGTCTCAAGTGTCTGATCTCCCCCCAACCATCTCCAGCTGCTCTCTCTCCCCACACGACCAGCGGTGGGGGGGCGGAGGGGAATGTACTCAACCACACAACACAGGAAATTACAAGGGGGACGGGAAACACGAGACCAGACCTCTGTTGGTTTAGGCGCTGACACAGGGCCCACAGGCAGGCAGATTAGGATGACCAACTCCCCTCAGTTGTACTGGGTCTGCTCACAAGTGTAACCGGACACTGTAAAATCCACTCAAAGCAGGCAGCAGAAAGCTAGAATATGGTGGCCGGGCCAGGGGCCAATCAAATTGCCTGTTGCTCTGAGCTGCTGCACCAATCAGCTGCATGCTCTTTTAGGCAGCTGGCTGGTGGGCAGGCAGGAGACTAGAGAAGAGCCATGATCACTCTTGGTGGGGTATGGCCGACCCATAGGCGACAGGCGCACTTTATGCGGGCTGTGGTTGAGATCTACCACGGGGGTTAGGGCCGGTGGATCTCTGGAGTCACAGCTACTGGAAAGGCGAGACTTGCATTGATAGGGTGGAAGATCATCTAACTTCCTTTTAAAAGACTTCACCCGTAGGAATTCATACTTGACCTTAGGATCCCTGTAGCAACCCCCTCTGGGAGACATGCGGCCGCATGCTTTGCAGTTAGACGAAGCATGAGGAGGTGCAAAGCAGATGAGGCAGACATCATGAAGATCCCTAGACTATATCTTCTTGTGGCATTGAGGACAAAGACGGAAAGGGCAGACCCCTTTGCGGGAGCTTGCCTCAGACATGGTTAAAATGGGAAAAGATCAGACTCAACAGTTCACGTTAGCAGACAGAACAAGGCTGAGGAGAACGCAGAGTCTAACGGCTCTTGGCACCGACCTACTGCGCAGGGGCGGGGCGATTCCAGAACTTTCAGCTATAGATCAGGCCCAACTTGATGCCGTTGGATGACACATCCCATCTGTGACCGATTGTCTCGCTGTCCAAGTAAAACACCCGTTACAGCCGAGCAACTTTGCTCTGTGCCTGTTCAGGCTATAGGGCATGGTCATTGGAAAGGAGTGGTCCACGGGGACACGGCCCCACCAGCTGGAGTGCTGATGAGTCGTGCTTTGATCCTCCCCCTTACCTGCAAGGTGGACGCGATGGAAGTTACATGTTAAAGATGCGACTTCCCCTGCAAGCAAGTTCAAAAAACCAGCAACTCAACCATTTGGGCCTTTTTGCTGCCAGACCTTTCCCTGCTAGCTGCCGCTGGTAACTCAGCCTTCTGCTCCGCTGCTGCTGGGCAGCCAGGGTGTCCTACTTTTGGCACTGGTGCCATGCGGTCTTGCTGCTGCTGCCGCCACTGCTGCTGCCGTCAGGGCCGTGGGAACTGCTGACAGTGCTGCCGGCGTGCCGCCGCTATGGTGCGTGCCGGATCGTGTGTGAGAGTCGAGATCTGCTGTCGCCTGCTGTACAGCTCAGCACCCCTCCAATCCAAAGAGGCCCGCACACCACCGGGACCAGGCAGGGGAAGAACTAGGAGAGCTGGGGAGCAGCAAGCAGGGGGCGGGAGTGAGAGAGAGCAAGAGGAGAGGGAGGGGAAGTGAGCAGGGAGAAGAGAGAACAAGGGGGTGGAAGTTGGGAGCGGGGGGAAAAGGAGGAGGGAGAAAGGCAGAAGCTAGCAATTATGGGGAGAGAATGGGAGACTGAGTGGGGAGGATGAGGATTTGCTGAAGGAGGAAGCTGGTGGCACAAGAGGGGGGGAGGGTTTGACTTCTCTCCCCCCTACTTCCCTCTTCTTTATCCTCCTATCCCCACTGCCTTTTGATCTTAACCGCTCCCAGTCTTCTCCCCTGCCACCAGTCATTTCCTTCTGCTGTTTTTATATTTCTTGATTTTATGCAAATGTATGCAAATGAGAGGAGGGGAGGGGCAAACCCCACCACCACCAAGTCCTTGAGTGTCCAGTCCTGGTGTGTGGAAAAGGCAGATGGAATGGATGCACGCGACCGACCCCAGGAGGTGTTCCTTTTTGTACTAGAATTCCTAAAAAGTGCCTCTTTTTAATGAAAAGACACTCGGGGGGGGGGGGGGGGGGGGGCAAGAGCTGCATTCAGCCAGGTCTGGTGAGGCGCACCCTCAGCTCCCTGCAGCTCATATTACTGTTTGCCCAGGGCGCAGCCGCCACGTCAGTGCACACATCCTCTCTCCCCAGGCTGCTGCTGCTGGGCAGAGGAGCAGCTCAAGCTGACTCCTTATCATCTCAGCTGTGGGATGGCAGGCACTGCACAGTCTCTGGCACAGGAAAGAAAGATATAACGAGCCAGCAACCGTTACAGTCAGCAGGGGGGGGGGGGGGGAGGAGGTGTCATGTGAAACTGAATACAAACACACATAGAGTAAGGTTCTGGCCCAGTGACAAATGCTGCCATGGGATGCACCGGGCGATGTGGCAGAGGCAACGCTCACAGGCCCCAGGGAGAGGGAGTTTCAACCACTGCCGCTGGACAGTGACACTTAGTCGCCAGACCTGGGGCGGGGGGGGGGGGGGGGGTCGAGTTACTGCATCCTCGGGGGAGTGGCAGTCTCTGGTCCCTGGCCGAGGAGCCGGTTCAGACCGCGCTGAAACTGCTGGCCCATAGCTCCGTTCCCTCCCCACCACCACGGGAAACATTCAGATAACCCCCACCTGAAGCTCAGACACCCAATCAGAGTACAGCCAAATCTCTCATGCGGCCAAGAACCGCTCCTATCAGACTGAAAGTACCAAAAGCAAGGAAGCCCAGGTTACATTACCGTGCCTCTATAGTAGATAAGAAGGCTACGAGAAGAGGGGTGGGGAGACTCCCGAGGTGCTCGCAAACAGACAAAGATGAAGAAGCAGCAGCAGCAATATTGAACAAAGACTCCAATTTGGTTTTCACTAAGGAAGACCCTGGAGAATGACCATCGCTGGATGCGAGTGGGGTAGGTACATCCCCATTTAGGGCAGAAGGCATTTGGATGGAAACAGGAAAACCGAACGGGACAAGGCCATGGGGCCGGATGAAATACATCCCAGGATACTTAGGGAGCCCTGAGAAGGGCTGTGGGTCCCACTGAAGCAGAGCCAGCTTATGGAGCGTGCGACTGGTGCGACTGCACAGGACGCCACAACTAAGGGGGTGCCATCCCAGTGTTATACATCAGATCAGGCAAGGGATAAAGCCAACCCCTGCCCGATCCGGTGCAGCCGGCAGCCACGCTATCCCCCAGCTTCCATCCATCTGACCGCCGGCAGCAGGAGTCGTGCTTAAGCGAACGTCATCTCCTGCTGCTAAGGGGCCGACAAGAGCTGCAGGAGATGATGTTGATTAAAATGTGACTCCTGCTACCGTTTATGGCCCACGCCACGATCACGAGCGAGGGAAGCTGGTATTGCTGTCGCCCCAGACCCCCACCAAAAAAAATAAGTTTAAAAATGATCCTCAACTCAGCAGCCAACAGCGGAGCCATCCCACTAGTGGCTGAAGATAGAGCAAGGCCAGCAGGCTGCCACAGAGCCTGTCCCACAGCAGCCAAAGGGGCAAAAGAGCCGGCAGCCAGCAGCGGAGCCCATCCCGTTGCCAGCTGAAGGAGAGAGAGGCCTGCAGGCTGCTGCAGAGCCCAACCTGCAGCAGCTGAAAGATCAGAGGTCAATTGGAGAAGGTGAAACACTGAATGCCAGAGCTTGCATATGTGTGTGATAGATAGAGCCTGCCTGTGTCTGTGTGTGAGGATGTCAGTGCATTACACATAGGCTCTTACACACACACAATCTGTGTGTGTATGTGTAAGGAGCCTGTGTGTACGTGAGAGCATAGACGAGTGTAAGAGAGGGAGTGTGTGAAAGAATGAACATGTGTGTGAGAGCCTGTGTGTCACACATAGGCTCTCACATGCACATACGCTCACAAACAGGCTCCACACACATAGTGTGTGTGTGAGAGAGATGGTATGCGACAGAGCCTGTGTCAGATGTAGGCTCTCACATGCACAATATGTGTATCAGGGAGAGAACATGTGTATGTGAAAGAGAGAGGTAGTGTGTGAGAGAATTAACAAGGATGTGTGTGTGTGAGAGAAAGAGAGGATAATGTTTGTGAATCCCTCCTCCTCCAATCCACAACAATCTCAGGGTGACTGGAAATAAAAAAAATCATAGGTTTGGAGAGCAAGAGATTTTTTTTTATCCTTGTTTTAATTCTTGGGAGTTATTTGATGTTTCTGCTGTTTTGAAATATTTTATTGGTATTTTGGGAAATTTGTAATATGATTTTAATTATTAGATGTTCTATTCTTTAGATGTTTTGAAATATGTATTCTTTTTAATAGTATGGTTTTACTATTATGATTCATGATTTATACTTCTTGATTTTATTGTTAGATATTTTAGGAGGAAAGGTAATGTTGCACTGCATACAGATTTTGGTTTGCTGTGATTTCCAGTTTAATTTTGGTCTGCACTTTTCTCATTATGCTTTATGGTCTCTTTATTCTGTATTTGTGTCCAAACAGTTAACTGACACCTGCAGGAATATTCTCCCAGGCTTTAAATATCAAATGAATAAGATCTTGTATCCATTATCTTAAATTATTGTTGCAATGTTGTCAAATGATTTTAAAAATAGTTTTGCTGGGTGGCTAGAACTGGCCAGGGGCTTTCTTTTCTTTTTTTTTGCAAGAGTTTTTCTTGCAATGTCTCACAGCCAAATTGCCAGATAAAGTTAATATCAGGCATGCTTTACTGCTTGGTTATTTAGACAAAATATGTATTGGAGATTTGTTTGCTGATGTGTGAACCAGAGATGCATGATTAACAGAAAATGAAAGAGAGTCTCTCTTTATTCTGTAGATGCAGCATTTCTATACACATCCTCTACGTCCAGCACTGGAGTGGTGGGCAGAGAATGGGAGTGCGCTGAAGTCAGGCGGAGAGAGAAAGTGTGCCCACCGCACTAATCTATGTCACTCTGGGGGGGGGGGGGGGGGATGTTCACCATTCTCCCTCCCCAGTCTCACTACCTTACCCTTTGGCCCCGAGGAGCAGGGATCAGTTGCAGGGGAGGGGGCATCTAACATTTTTTCACCCAGCATGCCATTTGCCCTAGAGCTGCATTTTTTTTTTTTAAGGTGGTGGGGAGGCCGCTAATTTCAGTTTTCGCACAGGGTTAGCCAAGAACCAGACCTGCGCTGAAGGACCTGCTCAATACAGTGTTGCCAGTTGGGTGGATTTCACACCCAATTGGGCTAGTTTTGGAGATCAGCTACGGGAAATTTGGGGCTTTTGTGGGTTGCTTTTTTTTTGGGGGGGGGGGGGGGGGGGCTACTTTTAAGGGTGTGTGTGATTTATCATTCAATCCCTGCCCTGCAGAGTGGCGAGAGGGAGGCGGAGAGGGCTGCAAGGCCATGAGCTTTATCTGCCGATGCTCGCTGTACCCTTCCATTTTATTAAGCGTTCCGTGTATCACTTTGACAGCACATGCCAAATTTGCAGCTCTTCTAAAACAGGAGTTTCCCCTTTAAAAATTTACTTGCAGACCTGCAGACTCCATCAAGCCCAGCATCCTGCCTCAGGATGGCAAGCAGCCGGCAGATCCCCCAATAGCTGATTTATTTCTTGTATCTCACTCCCAGGGATAAGCGCTGGCTTTCCCAAGTCTGCCTGGCTAATGACCGTTTATGGGGGCTTTTCCTTCAGGAACTTGTCCAGCCCTCTCTTGAATCCCACTATGTGACCGCATCCTCAGACAATGGATTCCATTGCCTGATTGTGCGTTGAGTGAAAAAAAAAAAAGTCGTACAATTTGTTTTAGATCTGCCGGTTGCTAGTTTCATGGAGTGTCCCCTGGTCCTAGTGTTGTTTGAAAGGGTAAATACCCATTCCGTATTGCATTCCACCCTACTCAATGATTTTATAAATTTCTATCATATTCCCTCCCCTGCAAGCTAAAGAGCCCTAACCTGTTTAGCCTCTCTCCATAAGGGAGCTTTTCCAACCCTTTATGATGTTTGTCGCCCTTCTACGTACCTTTTCCTCGTCCGCTGTGTGTTTGTTTTTTGTTTTTTTTGAGATGGGGCGACCAGAACTGCACCCAATACTCGAGGTGCGGTCGCACCATGGAGCTAATCAAAGGCATTAGGATATTCTCAGTTTTATTCTCTACTGTATTTAAGGCTCCAACATTTAAAGTCAAGGGGGGTGAGCGAGCGACGGCCCTCAATGTTCTCCGTGTTGGTGCCAATTTATTGGAACCAACTTCCAGCAGAGCTGAGGTTAGAGCAAGATTACTTATGTTTTCCTAAGCAGCTGAGACATGGCTTCTCCCCAGCTAGTGGGACATAGGTTCTGTACTTTAGAAACAATGCAATACTGTGTTACCATCTGCATTTTAATGTCTTGTAATGTTTTTATGTATTGTACACTAGGGATGTACATTCGTTCCATCCATTTCGGCAGTATACACGAACCTCGCCAACTTTAAAGTACAAGCGGGAAATGGATAGTACGCGAGTATTTTTAAGAATGAGTTATGCACATACTATCCATTTTTTTTTTTTCGTGTGCACTATAAAGTCGGCGAGGTACATCTGTACTGCCAAAATGGATGAAATGAATGCACATCCCTATTGTACACCACTTTGATTGTCCTTTGGTCAAAATACAGTCTATACATTTTTCATAAATAAAATAAAGAACTATTCCTTTTCCAATAATTCCTAACACTCCATTTGCCTTTTTCACTGCTGCCACCCACTGAGTGGAAGATTTCAAGGTATTGTCCACAAGGACGCCAAGGTCCTTTTCCTAACACAGAACCCAGCATTGTGTTCCTGTAATTGGGATGATTTTTCCCTACGACCTTTCCTTTCCACTTGTCCACATTAAATTGCATTTACTTTTCTCCATTGGAAAACTGACCCTTTAGTTCTACCCTCTGTTTCCTGTCTTTGATCCAGTTACCAAGGCACAATAGGACACTGCCTCTGAACCCATGGCTTTCCAATTTCCTGAGGACTCTCTCAAGAGGGACTTTGTCAAATGCCTTCGGAAAATCCAAATACACTGCATGAACTGGCTCCCCTTTATCCACAGGTTTATTCACGCCTTCCAAAAAAAAAAAAAAAAATCTAATAAACTGGCGAGGCAAGACTTCCCTTTGCAAAATCCATGTTGACTCTCACCCATTAAGCCAAGTCTATCTATGTGGTTACTAATTTTCAGGCCGGTACAGTAGGGTGCACTCGGCAGAGCACACCGTTTAGCAGCACGTTTTCGATGCGCGTCTATTACCCCTTATAAGGGGTAACAGCACGTTGAAAACGTGCGGCCAACCCCGCAAGAACTAATAGCGCTCACCACATGCATGTTGATGAGCCTATTAGTTATCGCCTGGGATACTGAAATGTTAAAATCTAAGCAAACCGGAAAAAAAAGTGTACAGAAAAGCAGAATACACTGCTTTTCTGTACACCCTCCTACTTGATATCCTAGCGATATTAAGTCGGAGGAACCAAAAATTAAATTAGGTCAGTGGGTTCGAAAACTGGACGCTCAATTTTACCGGCGTCCGCTTTCCCAACACATGGCTGTCAGCAGGTCCGGACAACCGATGCTCAATTTTACCGGCGTCGGTTGTCCCTAGCACCTCCTTATTAGTGCGAGACCTCATTGGAGAGAATTGCGCGCCCAGGAGAGGTGCGCTCAACACGGAGCGCCGGCTCTCCCGCACTTTTTACAGTATCGGCCTGTTAGTTTTTAGAATAGCTACTACCATTTCACCCAATACCAATATCAGGCTTACTGGTCTATAGTCTCTTGGATCACCCCAGAGCCCTTTCTAAAAACTGGCATCACATTGGTACTGTGGTGTTTTAAATGATAGTTTGCAAATCACCCGAAACAGGTCTGCAATTTCACGTTTGAGTTCCTTCAGAACTCTTGGGTGAATACCAGCCGGTCCTGGTGATTTCTTATTTTTTAGTTTCTCGATCTGATTTATTATAACTTCTAGTTTCACTATGATTTTGTTTAGTAGCTAAGAATCATCACCACTAAAAAAAAAAAAAGTTTCCCATGTGGGTATGGTCTCCACATCCTCCTCAGTAAAGACAGGCAAAAGAGGGGTTTTCCTGAGCATGCATGAGAAAATCCTATGGGAACTGACGTATCACTAGAGGGGGGGGGGGGGGACGACACAGATTGTATGAGCTGATCCAAGCAGGTGTGAAAGGTTTAGAGGCCCCCACCAGGAGTCAGAAAGGGCAGTAGGGGAGGCATTCACAGGGCGATTATTTTCAGAGCTGGCCTTTCCCTTGGCCCCTACGAGAAAGGAAGTTAAGGCAGCAGGGCACTCACCCACAGTGGTAACCAGAGTGCTGGCAAAGAAGAAGGAGGTGGCAAAATCCCAGTTGCTGTCATTGGCGGCGTCGCGCAGCACAGAGACGCCATACTTGTTGGCACTGAGAACCTGCTGCAGGAAGCCCTCAAACTCGCTCTCGTTCACACAGGGGCTGTCGTTCAGAAAGCGGGCTTTCAGGATCAGCAGTTCTGTCCTCAGTTGTCCTTCATAGGGCTTCTCAATGATGGAGATCACAAGGGCTCCCAGCAGCAAGTAGCAGAAGTAGGAAACCAGGAAGATGCCAATCACGATCCAGGATTTCATGGCAAGACTGCCGCAGCGAAAGTTCTCAGGGAGTCAGGGAGAGAGGACCTGCAGTGAGGGGAGAGAGGGTTTAGACGCACTCTGTATTGCACTCTTTCTGCTCCTCTACCCAGGCTTGCCCCATCCCCCAGCCTCACTCAGCCCTCTCCTCGCCCAGGCTTGCACCAGCCTTGCTCGCCCCACTCTTAGCCTTGGTTCACTCACCCCTCAGCCTCACACCTCTCCCCAGTTCTTGCCCAGATTCATCCCCCCCCCCTGACTCACTCTCCCTGCTGCTCTCACAGGCTCACAACCTTTCCTGTGTTCTTCTTGCTTCTCCCAAGGGGTCAAACTGTCCCCCCACATCTGCTCTCTCCCTGCCCCTCACCCAGGTTCACAGTGTCCCCTAGGTTTGCTCCCCCTGTCCACTCCCTGCTCCCCTCCTAGACTCACCTCATCCCTTGCATTCCCCACTCCATTCCCAGGCTCCACTGTCCCCTGGGCTCCTTCCACTCCCCTCCCAAGATCACTGCATGCCCTAGACTCCCACCATTCTTTTCTCTAACTCACAATGTCCCCTCAGCTCTCCCCAGCTCATGTTCTCAAAGTTCAGTCCACCTGCCCCACTCTTCCTGCCGTCTGTTCTAAGGCTCATATCGTCCCTTGAGCTCTCCTCACCTCTCCCAGACTGTCCCTGGGACTCTCTCCCTCTCTCTGTTCCTCTCCCAGACTGTCCCTGGGACCTCTCTCCCTCTCTCTGTTCCTCTCCCAGACTGTCCCTGGGACTCTCTCCCTCTCTCTGTTCCTCTCCCAGACTGTCCCTGGGACTCTCTCCCTCTCTCTGTTCCTCTCCCAGACTGTCCCTGGGACTCTCTCCCTCTCTCTGTTCCTCTCCCAGACTGTCCCTGGGTCCTCTCTCCCTCTCTCTGTTCCTCTCCCAGACTGTCCCTGGGTCCTCTCTCCCTCTCTCTGTTCCTCTCCCAGACTGTCCCTGGGACCCTCTCTCCCTCTCTCTGTTCCTCTCCCAGACTGTCCCTGGGACCTCTCTCCCTCTCTCTGTTCCTCTCCCAGACTGTCCCTGGGACTCTCTCCCTCTCTCTGTTCCTCTCCCAGACTGTCCCTGGGACTCTCAGAGAGAGGGAGAGAGGTCCCTGGGACCTCTCTCCCTCTCTCTGTTCCTCTCCCAGACTGTCCCTGGGACTCTCTCCCTCTCTCTGTTCCTCTCCCAGACTGTCCCTGGGACTCTCTCCCTCTCTCTGTTCCTCTCCCAGACTGTCCCTGGGACTTTCTCCCTCTCTCTCTCTTCCTCTCCCAGACTGTCCTTGGGACTTTCTCCCTCTCTCTCTCTTCCTCTCCCAGACTGTCCTTGGGACTCTCTCCCTCTCTCTCTTCCTCTCCCAGACTGTCCTTGGGACTCTCTCCCTCTCTCTCTTCCTCTCCCAGACTGTCCCTGGGACCTCTCTCTCTCTCGCTCTCTCTGTGTTCCTCTTTCAAGCTGGCACTCTTTCTTTCTGTTCCTCTCTCAGACTTTCTCTGAGATTCTCTCTCTCTCTGTTCTTCTCCCAGGCTGTTTCCTGGACTCTATTTATCTCCCTGACCCTCCCACGCTGTCACTCTTTTTCTCTCTGTACTTCTCCCAGGCTGGGTCCTGGACTCTTTCTCTCTCTGTATTTCTCCCAGGCTGTTTCTCTCGCTCCGACTCAGTCTCACCGGTGCTGTTTTTCTCTTTGTGTGCGGAACTCACCGTGCTCTGGTTCTCTCTCGCTCCGGTTCTCCGGCCCTTTCTCGGCTGGTTCCGGGTCCCCACAGCCCTTGGACGGGAAAACAGGAAAGAAACTTTGTAACAACTTCCACCCAGCCGGCGAGGGAGGAGCGAAGGGGGAGGGAGAAGGTAGAGAAAGCTTAGAGAGGGAGGGGACAAGGAAGAGAGACAGCCCAGAGTGGGACGGGAGAATGTGGAGGGAAAGCCCAGAGAGGGAGGGGAGATGGGGAGGTACAGAAAGCCGAGAGGCAGGAGACAATTTGAAGGAAAGCCCAGATGGGGAGGGGAGGGGAGAAGGAAAACAGGCATCCCAGAGTCCTGGGAAAGTAGGAGATCAACCCTGAGGACAGTGGGGTGCGAGGCAAGGGCGGGATCGAGGAGAGACAATCCAAATAGGGAGGGGAGGGAAACCCTATGGAAGAGAAAAGAATGAGGGAGAGGTGGCCCCAAAAGAGAGCAAGAGTAAGGGGAGACGTTCAAAAAGAGAGGAGAGATACAGTTAGAGAGAGAAGAGACAAAGCCGGTTGAGGAGGAACTGAGACAGCTAGATCCAACAGGTATGATGGAGAGAAAGGGAAGAGATACAGCTAGAGAGGAAGAGTGGGAAATAAGAAGGGCGAGACAGTAATAGTCCAGGGAATGAAAAGAAGAAAAGCTCAGAGAGCAAACAAACTAGAGAGACAGCCCAGAGTAATAGCAAGGCATTGTGAGAAACAGTCGAGCTAGAGGAAAAGATATTCAGGTAAAGAGATTAGAGAAGGTGAGATGGATAGCCCAGGGAAACAATGGCCAACGGTCAGGTTCTTCATTTAAGATTTCACAAACCTGTCCCGTTGACCCTACAGCTGGTGGAGCTTTCAGGATCTCACAATTAATATGCAAGAGAAAAAATTGGCATTCTCTGGAGACCAATAAAGTATGTATAGATTTACCTCATGCATATTCATTGTGGAGAACCTGAAACCCGGCTGACCAAAGGAGGGGAGGATGGTGGTTCTCAGGGCCGGTGCTTCCATTAGGCAAATTAAGCAGTCACCTAGCATGCCAAACTTTTGGGGGGGGGGGGGCGGCAAAATCCCACCAGCATGAGGCCCAAAGGGGCGCTGTGCCAGAGCCAATATTGCCAACAAAGGGAGCGCTCTGATTGAGCATTTTCCACGCCACTGGAGGGGAGGGAGTGCTGTGCTGCAGCTGCTCACCCAAGATTCATCTAGGGCTCCAAATGCTCTTGCACTGGCCCTGATGGTCCTCCCTGAGGACCAGGCTGATAATCACTGCCCCATGTAAGACTAAAATAAGCCTTCGGATCTTGGGCATCTTCCTTCCCCAGAGAGACAGCACAGTGATCCCCTGACTGTAGCTCAGCCGATTCCTTGGAATCTGGTGGGGGAGGAAAAGATCCTTTCTCATGTTCTGAAGTTATATGAGTTTGTTGCAGTCTTCTTGTTGTTTGGCGAGAGACCGCAGTCTCTTCCACATACCCTGTAGTCCATAGTTGTCTTGGGGACTTTTTCCTGCACCATGAAACAGATGCTTCTTATGACTGGGATCTGCTGTGTCACAATGAGTGCATTTGTACACAATTCTGTGCAGGCCTTTTAATTCTGAAAATAACAGAAAAATTCTAATATCACCATGGTGATAATAAACCAGCAATATGGCTAATACTTTATATATATATATATATATATATATATATATATATATATATATATATATATATAAAATTAATACAGCATGGACAGCTGTATCATCACAATCCCATGCAGACATTGCAATCTTATATGGAAAGCACAAATATGAGACAGGCAGATCATAACTGGAACCCTCCATGCAACTGCATTTCTCTGGGTTCCTTTTCTCTGGGTTCACTCTCCCAACATGTCCATCAGTTGATGATGACCCATAAGCTGATTGAAGCTATTCATGCCTCTCCTTACCTATCACTCTACAATAAACCTGTTTAATCCACTCAAAGTCCACCTTTCCTCACAATGCCTCTGATGGACAAACTTCTCTGGCCGGGATCTGTCTGCAGATACATTTTGGATCCAGGAATGAGAAATGCAGGAAAATCACAAACAAGTTCCATATGTCAGACCCCACTCATCAGCTTACTGCTTTTGAGTTAACCCCTTTAGCAGGACGAGGGTGGTCCCTGCTAAAAGGGGTTCAAGATAGGCAAAGATCAATGTACAGTCATCCTTTACTGCTAGGACCTCATATTAAAACCACTGTGTATGAGTGGAGCAACACAAACCATGCTCCACATTATAGAGGCATGTTCCCTCTACACACTAAGAGATGTATTAATAATTTTGAACTCAGCTAATGAGGAAGATCTTGCCTGGCTTCACAGATTTGTATTCCCTAAATAAATACAGACAGATGACCATCACAACTTCATCAGAACCTCAAGCAGAGTCGCACTGATACAGGTAAAGCACAAAGACAGCACAGACAGCTGGAGAGAAGATCTTCATCATAGCCCTCCTGCAGGTATCACATCAATATGTGTGAAATATGAACACAGCACGGATAGCTGAAGCACAGACACAAAGAAGGATATTTTAAGAGATGTGGCCATAATAAAAGATTTACTGTTAAACATCAAAACAAAAAGAACATAAGAAACTGCCATACTGGGTCAGATCAAGGGTCCATCAAGCCCAGCATCCTGTTTCCAACAGTGGTCAATCCTGGCAAGTACCCAAACACTAAGTAGATCTCATGCTACAGATGCCAGTAATAGCAGTGGCTATTCTGTAAGACAATTTGATTAATAGCAGCTAATGGACTTCTCCACCATGAACTTATCCAAACCTTTTTTAAACCCAGCTACACTAACTGCACTAACCACATCCTCTGGCAACAAATTCCAGAGCTTAATGGTGCATTGAGTGAAAAATAATTTTCTCCAATTTCTTTTAAATGTGCTACTTGCTAACTTCATGGAATGCCCCCTAGTCCTTCTATTATCCAAAAGAGTAAATAACCAATTCACATTTACCCATTCTAGATCTCTCATGATTTTAAAGACCTCTATCATATTTCCCCTCAGCTGTCTCTTCTCCAAGCTGAACAGCCCTAACCTTTTAGCCTTTCCTCATAGGGCAGCTGTTCCATCACCTTTATCATTTTGGTTGCCCTTCTCTATACCTTCTCCAGCGCAACTTTATATCTTTTTTGTACACTGTATTCAAAGATGTATTCGCACTATGGAGCGATACAGAGACATTATGACATTTTCCATTTTATTCACCATTCCCTTCCTAATAAGTTCTTTCTGTTTGCTCTTTTGACTGCCACAGCACACTGAGCTGATGATTTCAATGCATTATCCACTATGATACCTAGATCTTTTTCCTGGGTGGTAGCTCCTAATATGGAACCTAACATCATGTAACTTCAGCATGGTTTACTTTTCTCTATATGCAACACCTTGCACTTGTCCACATTAAATTTCATCTGCCATTTGGATACCCAAACCTCCAGTCTCGCAAGGTCCTCCTGCAATTAAGGAAAGAAACAGGAAAGTTAAAATGTTAAGCCAGCCACTTTAATTACTTAGGCAATGACTAACCAAAGCTTCCAGATATTCAGGTATTCCTGACTGATGGGTAAAGTGACAGTCTCTTTAACTAAATAAATTCCTCAGGTATTATTTGAGCAAATCAGAAATTAGCCAGTTTTAGGGATATACACATTTCATATTGGTTCATTCTTCTGTGGGCTGCCTGATTACAAAACATTCAGGGCAGTTACATCATCAGAGCGTTCAACATTCAAAACTGGTAAATATAATTAAATATAACAAGGGAAAGAAAAATGGTGTGATTTAAGCCCATGGAAAGAAGAGAGTTAAGTTGGCAGGAAGGTGCAGGAAACGCAGGGGTCTCTCTGATCAGTATCCCAGATCAAGGTATGTTTTTACAATTTTAAGCGCTTGCTTTAATTCTAACTTGCTTTGCATTGTCACTTAAGGACCCCAATGCACTAAGCATTGTCTCCATAGACACAAAATGGGAGAAAATCCTTAATGCAGAAGAGGTTGGAACGGTTTCCCTATGGCTGCAAGTTTGCTAAGAAATATGCTTCAAAAGCCAGCAGCACCTGCAGCCTAAATCAGCCCTCTCCAGAAACAAAGATTTATCACCAAAGCACAAGAAGCAAGGGCAGGGGGATGAAATCTGCCTGTTGATGTTTTTCAGACCTGCACTGTCTTTTCCTGACCTCTGGCCCTGGCACAGTATTGCATACCTTCTTTTATTGATGCCTGCACCGTCTCCCTGTGCTTTGGACACCTCAGATTGTGTGACATTGAGCGCAGCATAACATCACTGTGGCCACAGCAAGGCAATCTCTTCCCAGATCTCTCCAAACGGAAAGCACCACTCAATATTTTATATTAAAAGACACACTAACATACCAAAACTTTACAGCAGGAGCTATGAAAACAACCCAAGAGGAAAGCGACTTTTAATGATCATCTAGGTGTATTACTTCTGAAATGCCATCATTGCATACAGAGCTATCCAGTACAGGGCCTTGGTGAGGCCTCACCTGGAGTACTGTGTTCAGTTCTGGAGACCACATCTCCAAAGGGACAGAGACAGGAAGGAGGCAGTCCAGAGAAGGGCGACCAAAAAGGTGGATGGTCTTCATAAAATGACTTATGAGGAGAGATTGAAGAACCTATGTACACCCTGGAGGAGAGTAGGAGCAGGGGTGATATGATACAGACTTTCAGATACTTGAAAGGTTTTAATGATCCATGGTTAACAACAAACCTTTTTCGTTGAAAAAAATCAGTAGAACTAGGGGTCACGATTTGAAACTCCAGGGAGGAAGACTCAGAAACAATGTCAGGAAGTATTTCTTCACGGAGAGAGTGGTGGATGCCTGGAATGCCCTTCCGGACGAAGTGGTGAAGACTAAAACTGTGAAGGATTTCAAAGGGGCATGGGATAAACACTTTGGATCCATAAAGGCTAGAGGATGGGAATGCAGAGAAAAGCCATGGGGGTGGCTTGCTGGAAAGGTGGCTACTACCTGGTGATTACTACCCTTACTCAATAAGCCTTCACACGGTTAATGCAACTCCAACACTGCTCTCTGCTTCAATGGCAAGGGGAAATGTGGAAAAGAGGATTTGCATTCAGACAACAACTAACAAGGACTGAACTACACAGTCTGGGTAAACAAATAAGCGTGGGGGTAGCTTGCTTATTGCGGTGGTTACTACTCTAAACCAATTAAGGCTGATACTTCACTATGAATGCATATACAGGGTTGCTCTCTGCTTCAATGGCAGGGAGAAATTTATTTATTTTATTTATTTATTTAGGGTTTTTATATACAGACATTCTCGATAAAAATATCAAATCAGGTCAGTTTCCATAGAACAAAACTGTCGCTGGTAAGGCGTTACATTAAACATTAAACAGAGTTTTGAACTTTAGAAAAGAGGATTTACATTTAGACAACATCCAACAAGGCATTGATCTGTGCAGTCTGGGTAAACAAGCATTGGGTAACTTGCTTGATGCGGCGGTTACTACCCTTAACCATTAAGCCGTATGCTCACCTTTGATGCACCTCCAACATTACTATCTGCATCAATGGCAGGGGGTAGCAGGAAATTTGAATCAAACAGTTACCAACAAGGGCCCTGAACTTGGTAGTCAGTGAAACAGCTAAGTATGGGAAAATAAGTGTGGGAACTTGCTGGGCAGACTGGATGGGCCGATTGGTCTTTTTCTGCCGTCATTTCTATGTTTCTATGTTTCATTTCTATAATTGTCCTTTCCCCAAAGAGTTTATTCTGTAATGGTAAGTATACATCAGGATGGTTAAGTGGCTTGCTCAAGGGTCACATAGGAAGTGGTAGAAAGCTGAATGAAACAGACTCAGACCTCATCATGCAGTGTTAGGTCAGCGTCAAGAGTGAGATTAGCAGTGGGGTGGCTGGTTTCACAGCTCTGTGCATCCAGCTTGATGGCAGGAATGGGATGAACACTCAATAGATTGATGCTCAGATGAAATCCTGTCCAGGATCCTGGCCATGTCTTCAGTGAGGCCTTTGTTGCCAGGGCAGCCAGAGTGATCCATTCCATGTGTTGGGGAAGACCAGGTGCCAGGCAAGAGGCAGACCTGTTCTCTCCTGCATTTCCTGCTCCCCTGTGCGGGAGTGGAACTCAGGCAGGTGATGGCCACTCTTCCCTAAGGTGTATGCAAGACCTGGGCTGGAGTGGAGGGGAGCCTGTTGCGTGACAGCACACCACTCTCTTTCTTCTGTATTGGCATGGCGAGTAGCTTCAGAATTTGAAAGCCAGCACTTACTGCTGTTAGTCCTATGAGATTTTAAGCTGCTCGTGGCATGGACTTCCGTGGCTGTTAGCTGCTGCAGTGGAGCAGGCAAGCCGCAGGAGGAGAGGAAAGAAGTAAGCAGCAATGCGATCCAGTTCTGGTCATCTCATCTCAACTAAGACATAGCAGAACTAGAAAAGGTGCAGAGGAAGGTGACAAAAATGATAAAGGGGATGGAACTGCCCTCTTATGAAGAAAGGCTAAATAGGTTAGGGCTCTTCTGCTCGGAAAAGAGTCAGCTGAGAGAGGACAAAGAGGTTTATAAAATCAGGAGTGCAGTGGAACAGGTGTATAAAAGACAGTTGTTTACCCTTTCAAATAATACTAAAACAAGGGACACACCAGCAGATTTAAAATAAATCTTAGAAAACACGTTTTCACTCACTGCCCAATCAAGCTGTGGAATCTATGGCCAGAAGACATGGTCAAGGTGATTAGCAGAGCGAGGTTTAAAAGAGATTTGGACAAGTGCCTGGAGGAAAAGTCAACAAAACATTGTTAGCCAGGTAGACTAGGGAAAGAATTATCTTTGGGATTGAATAACAAGAAACAGATCTGCTCTATGAGATCTGCCAGGTATTTGCGACCCAGTTTGTCCACTGTCTATGTGGTTCAGACCTTGCTGGTTCAGACCATGCTGGTTCAGACCTTGGTCTGAACCAGCATGGCATGTTTTATGTTTTTATGGGAGCAAATGCGGGGGAAGGCAGGGGAGCCTAAGAGGCAGGGGCCAAATGATGGGAAGAGTGATGGATAGAGGCAAGGAGAGTGAAGAGTTAGTATAGGATCAGAAAGAAGCTGTGCCAAGGAAGTATGCGTATTGCTTAAAGCGTTGGACATACAGTGAAATTATAGGCCAAACATTCACCTTTCAGAGGTGGGCAGGAACATATTTTACTTCCACAAATAGCGACACATATGGTTTTACCACTGCAGATGGCCATAGAAGCACTGACGGATTCCTAATAGTGGGTATTACTGGTCCCTCCTATGGCAGCCCCTCGTTGGCACAATAAAGATGGGCACTTAATCAGGGATGCTCAGATGCCATTGGCTAGGGCATGCCTGGGTTGGTGGTGGCCATGTTTAACAAGGTTCAATAGGGGTGGTCTGGGGAAGGCTGCAAAAAGTGGCCAGCTTAAGGTGAAGCAGAGGTGTACAGTATGGGGATGGCAGTTGCTAGATGCGCTTAGCAGCAGCAGCATTCACAGAGCAGAATGCTGCAGGGCAGCTACCTCACCAGTTTAGTCCATTGTTAGCTTATGCAGTGTAGAATGGGAGGACATGTAAACAGGACAGTAAACAGGAATAGGCAGAAAAATACCAGCACACAGCACTACTCTCAAAGTATGCGTTGTAGAAGTTTAATTAGTTTATTTCACAGCTAACTAAATAGCAATACACAGAGCATGTGAATTATACCTGTGAAGAAATAACTTACATACGTGGTCAAAACCTACCTCACTAAACAATTGAGATTTTTACGACATAATGTAACCGAACCTTTTTGGCACCTGTTAGAATGTACTACCGTACACATTCACCTACTTTAATTTATGTGCCTACATGTAAACCGTTGTGATGGTATATAACTTAACAATGGTATAGAAAAGATTTTAAATAAATAAATAAATAAACATGTATGAGGATAAGCAGAGCATATGCAAGTCAAAGAGAAATAGCTGGAAAGCTATGAGCACAAATGCTTGCAGTCAAAGCAATAAAATTCCAGATCTGCAGGCCCTAATGATGGAGGCAAACTTGAATATTGTTTCTATTAAGAAGACATGGGTCAATGAGTCCCATGCATGAGATAATCTTTTTAGGAAAACAGAGATTTCAGAAAGGAGGAGGAATAGCTCTTTATGTCAAAATAATATTAAAGCAACTGAAATGCAGGGAATATGGGGAAAGAATGAAATGCTGTGGGCCATCTTAGAAAGGGAGACTGGCCCATCCATCCACACAGTATAGTCTACAGATCGACTCAGATGGAGGAACTAGACTAGGCCAAAGCCATCAAGGTTCTTTTTCACTCAACGCACAATTAAACTCTGGAATTTGTTGCCAGGGGTTGTGGTTAGTGCAGTTAGTGTAGCTGGGTTTAAAAAAGGTTTGGAAAAGTTATTGGTGGAGAAGTCCATTACCTGCTATTAATTAAGTTGACTTAGAAAATAGCCACTGCTATTACTAGCATCAGTAGCATGGAATAGACTTAGTTTTTGGGTACTTGCCAGGTTCTTATAGCCTGGATTGGCCACTGTTGGAAACAGGATGCTGGGCTTGATGGACCCTTGGTCTGACCCAGTATGGCATGTTCTTATGTTCTTAGGTGGGGATGAAGGGAGAGGTGCTCTTAGTAGCAGACTTTAACCTGCCAGATGTGGATTGGAATTTTCCATCTGCAGAATTGGTTTGAAGTAGAGAAATCCTGGACAATCTTCAAGGGGCTCTGCGTAGACAATTGGTGATGGAACCTGATACTCACAAACAGCAACAGCGTCTCTAATGTCCATTGTCCAAGCGGGTGGGCATTTGAGCACCAATGATCATCAGAACATATGGTTTGATGTAATGGTCAAGGCGGAGAGGAGTCACATGAAGCTAGGTGGATTTCAAAATACCGACTTAGTAAAATGGGGAAGTATCTTGAAGAGGAGCTGACAGGCTAGGAGGAGTTAAATGAAGTGAAAGAATAATGGGCCAAACTAAAAGGACTGAGCTTCCATTAGACAAACTGGGTGTTTGCCTAGAGCACCAAAGTTTAGGGGGCGGCAAAATCCTGCCAGCACAAAATCCAGAGGGGTGATGTGGCAGAGCTAATACTTCCAAAAAAGGGAGCACGGTTCTGGAGCCACTGCCGCTGGTAGGAGGGAGCGCTGTGCTAGAGGTAAGTTGGAGGAGGGGTTGCAGGTCTGAAGGTTCATCTAGGGTGCCAAATACTCTTGCTCCGGCCCTGAAAGGAGTTATAATGAGGGCGACAAATCTTTATGTAAGGAAGGTAAATAAAAGCAAGAAGAAAAGGAATAGTTCTCCAAAGAGGAAGCTGAAAAACGTAAAGGCCAAAAGATTATCATTCAGTAAAAAATCTCAAAAAGATGAACGCAGGGAAGAATATTTGGCAAAGCTGAAAGAGATGTAGAAAAAAATCAGGATGGAGGATTCATATTGCTTTGTTCTTCTCAATTTCTTTTGTCCTTATCTAAGGGCTTTAAGAAATGTACTTATGTGGCTATAATATTGGCGTATTCTTGTATTTTAGATTCAGAATGATACTCCTCTATCTATGTCAGACGGGATGCGGCTGGAACGACTGGATGTCCTTTTTACGCAGAGACTGGTAGCTAAGGACTATGTGCAAGCCTAGGAAAAATATTCTAATTTGTTGCTGATTTCAGAAGTGGACCATCTGCAACTTGTTTGAGTGTGACTGGGTGTCTTGTGCTGTGTTAATGTTCTTGCATTAGTTTATGTTTTTGATGGATATTAGAAAATGGGATGCAATGCATACGTTTATTTTCTGTATAATCAGTCTTGCTATTTTCTTGCTTGTACTTTTGTTGATGATTTTCAGTACTGGGAACAGAGATCTGTAAGTTTCATAAATAAACATCTCAAGAAAAAAAATCCAGATGGAAAAAGCAAGAGTGGAAGACAAAATTGCTAAAGAATCAAAGTGAGGTGACAAGACCTTTATTTCAGGTATATCAGAGAAAGGAGGGTGGTCAGAAGTGGAATTGTAAGATTTAAAGAGACAGAGGGACAATGAAAAAGCAGAAATGCTGGACAAATTCTTCTGTTCGGTTTTCACTGAAGACGACATTGGACACTGATGATTGGCAAGGGAACAGATGGGAGTGGGGTAGATATCACACCATTCAGGACTGAGGGTGCCTGTATGCACAAAGCCATGGAATCGGATCAGTTACCTTCAAGGATACTAAGGGAGCTCAGAGAGGTTCTGGCAGGTCCGCTGAAGAACTTGTTCAATAGATCATTGGAGACAAGAGTGGTTCCATGAGATTGGAGAAAGGCAGCTGTAGTCCCTCTCATAAAAGAGAGGTAGTTGGAAACTATAGGCCTTACCTCGGTGGTGGGTTAATTAATGGAGACTCTGCAGAAGGAAAGGATAGTGAACTATCTACAATCCAGTGAGTTACAGAATCCCAGGCAGCATGGTTTTACTAGAGGCAGATCACGTCAAACAAATCTTATTCATTTTTTTGATTGGCTAACTAAAGAATTAGTTGGAGGCCGTGCACAGATTGTGGTTTACTTGGATTTCAGCAAAGCTGGTGATACTATTCTATGTAGGAGGCTCATGAATAAACTGAGCAGCCTGCGGATCAGTTTCAAGGTAGTGGACTGCATTGCAAATTGGTTGAGTGATAGATGACAGAAGATAGTGGTAAATGAAATTCACTCAGAGGAGAAAGAGATAACTAGTGGAGTGCCCAAGGGATTGGTCCTAGGATCAGTTCTGTTCATCATCTTTGTAAGCAATATTGCAAAGGGTTACAAGGAAACGTTTGTCTTTAAGGAGAGGACACTAATCTCTGCAACAGAGTGGACACACCTTAGGGAGCAGACAGAATGTGAAGTGACCTAAGAAAGCTAGAGAAATGGTCAAAGGCTTAGCAGTACAAAAATCCATAGGAGCTGTACATGACTGGTGTGGGGAGAGAGGAAGAAGCTGATCTACATTGATCAGGAGATACACCTTGGGGTGAAGATTTCTGATGATCTTAAGGTGATGAAAGTGTGACAAGGCAATGACTGAAGCCAGAGGAATGCTAGGCTGCATAGAAAGAGGAATAACCAGTCAAGAAAAGGAGGTGATAAGCGGGGACCAAAAGACGGCTGATCTCCAGAATATATGCTTTCTTAAATGCTGATCCTCAGCATCCCTTGGTACATATCACCCAATGGGAAAAAGACCTGCAAAGAACTCTAACCCCTCCACAATGGACAAGGTGTTTTCTGTCTATCAGGAAATGCTCAATCTCAGCATCTTTGATTGAACACAGCTATAAGATGTTATACCACTGGCATATTACCCCCACTAAGTTACATCGGTTTTACCCTGGCTTTCAGACAACTGCTGGAGAAGGTGTGGTGGAGTGGGAGAAAGTGTGGTGGGAGTCTGCCAAGCTTATACCTTACTGGAATGCCATTATCCAAATGATTTACGACATGGTGGGAGTTCGCATTGCCAGGGACCCGGCATTCTTTTTATTACAGATCTCAACGACTTCTGTATCATACTTGCATATATATCTTATTCAGCAAATACTTATGGCAGCTAGGACCGAGATAGCCTATCAGTGGAAAACAGCAGGAGCACCCCTGCTAACCCATGTACAAAAGAGATTGATAAAGGTGTGTTACTTAAACAAGTTGACTGCAGTGCGGTACAATCAACTGTCCAAATTTGACGTTCGATGGCAACCATGGATATCATGGCAACAACAACAGCTAGCTAATTAGCAGTAATGGATGATACTCAGGTAATTTAGTTGAGGGAGGGGGACTTGGGAGAGGGTTGAGGGGAGGGGTTAGGAGACTTGGGAAATAATGACAAAACCACTTGTAAGGAACAAAATTGTATAGTTTATTTTTTGATGTCATAGTTTGCAGTGAACAACCTGCAGTTTTGGATGTCAGACATTTTATTCTATTTGCTATATGTATTTTACTTGATATTTGTATGTGATAATTCTTCACTGTATTGTGTTGCAGTTTATTAGCACAAAGAACAACTGTTTTGTATTTTTATCCTGTTACCTTAAAATTATAAATAAAAAAAAATAAAAAGGAGGTGATAATGCATTTAGATTGGTTGCTAGAATACAGTGTTCTGTTCTGTTCTGGAGGCCGTCTATCAATAGGATAGAGATAGGCTGGAAGTGGTCCAAAGAAAGGCAATCAAAATGGTGTGGAGTCTGCACTAAAAGATGTAAGAGGTGAAATCTGAGGACTTGAACATGCTTACTCTAGAGGAGAGACAGGGGATATGATACAGACATTTAAATACCCGAAATTTATTAATAAAGCACTAGAAACAAGCTTTTTCTGTGGAAAGAAAGCTGCAGAACTAGGGGTCACAGTTTGAAGCTACAACAAAGTAGACTCAGGAACAACAGAAAATATGTGTTTATGGAAGGGGTGAAATGATGGAGACAAAGTTGGTAGCAGAATTAAAACAAGGGTGGTGTAAACAGAGAGGATTCCTTATTGGCAAGAAGACGGAAACAAAACATTGGGGTAAGGACAAGGATGAAGGCAGCCAAGAAAGAATGGAGATGGTCCAGAGAAAGGCGACCAAAATGGTTTAGGGTCTGCCTCAAAAGCCATACAAAATATGACTTGAGGACTTGAACATGTAAACCTTGGAGGAGAGGAGGTGCAGGGGAGATATGATGCAGACCTTCGAGTACCTGAAAGGTATTAATGATGTGCAAACATCAAACCTTTTCCGCTGGAAAGAGAACTGCAGAGCTAGGGGTGATGATATGAAATTCTGGGGGGGGGGGGGGGGAGGACGGATGATTCATAACAGCATCAGGAAATATTTCTTCACAGAGAGGTGGATGCCTGGAATGTTCTACTGGAAGAGGTGAAGACAAGAACGCCAATGGAATTCAAAATAAACACTGCAGATCCCTACAGGCTAGAGCATGGAAATGAGAAATGGGGTAACCTATGTTAACTTTAGGTGTAACATTTCTGAATGGGAGCAACTTGCAGGTAGCGGCACTTCCCTACCCTTAACAGAAACACAGGGATAACCTGCATAGAGTGGCAGTTACTACCAAAGGAAACTTGCTGGGCGGACTGGATGGATCATTTGGTCTTTTTCAGCTATCATTTACTATGTTACCTGCACAGAGTAATGGTTCAACCCAAAACTGCAGTGAAATAATTGTAATGTGCTTCCAAGTAAAGCATGGTGGTAGCCTGCAGAGCAGCAGTTACAATCCTAAAGAGATGGCACGGAGGGAGCCTGCACAGAGCAGCAACTAGAACCCTAAACACCTTGCTGGGCAGTCTGAATGGACCATCTCAGTCCTTTTTTTTCTCATTTGCTATGTTACTATGGTAGAAAGGAGTAAGAATGGGAAATTAGACATTGTATTGATGAGGGATGATGTGAAGGAGTAAGACATGGATGCGGAGGAAAGAAATGGAAGTGTAAGAGAGGGGAAATGGAGAGGAGAGGTAGATGAAAGAGATGAGAGAAATGCTAAAGAGTAGCAAGAAGGGAAGAGAGATGGAAGTTAAGATAAATGGTAAAGAACAGAAAGCACCATGTCAAAAATAACATTAAAGTAATCAAAATACAGGGAGCATGAGGAAAGGAGGCAGCACATCCATCCCTTAGCTGAATGAAGGAAAGAACTGTCTAGAGGGAGTCCATTTTGAACTTCCAACAATTTGTTCAGCTTCCCCAGGTTCAGAACATGAGTCCTCCTGGCTTCTTGCAAAGGGACAAGCTTGATCACTTGCTGTTGGAATGACTCTATCTACAGCTCCGGCTGGAGAGCAAACTTTAGAACTGCTGTCTGGCAGCAGAAATAAGAAGACTGAAAATTGTTTAATCTTTTTAAACTCTTTATTTATTGAACAAATAGACATATAGGGTACACCATAGCAAAATCACATAGGGCAACAATATTAATAGCTGTTATCCATCCTAGTTTTTGTTTTAATGCATGGCACTTCAAAGCGGATTACATTCAGGTACTGAAGGTATTTCCCAGTCCCATAGGGCTCACAGCAAGGGAAGGTAAAGTGATTTGCACAAGGTCACAAGGACAAGCAGCAGAACTTGAAAGCTGGCTTCCCAGGCTGCTGCTCTAACCAGCAGGTCCTCCTATTCCGTCACTAGTGTAATCAAGATTTTCCCTGGAAGCTGCCCTGCGCGGTGATGAGGGCTGAAACTCTCCCGCTTAAAAACGTTTTCCCCCCTTGACAATTCTGCGGAGGCAGCAGATTGTGAAACGTTTGTCTGTAACTAAGCAACAAAGCGCTGTACAAAGAATCAAAGGCGTCTGCGGCCTGCAAAGACGTGTGGAGCACTATGGCCCGGGCACAGAGCATCCACAACACCCCATCTCCTTCCGCCTTTTCTACAAGAAAAGCTCAGGCTTCCCCCTACCCTCACAGGCCTCACATCGTTTACGCTTCAGCTCTTCCCCGCCTCCTGATTGGCCGGAAAGAGCTTAGCCTTGTGCTCTGATTGGTCGACCGTCACTCCCATACGCCTGCTCTGAATTGGCTCCAGCTCTTTCTCCTCCGATTGACCGATTTTCCTTTTACTCTACCACCTGGGTGAGAGGTTGTCTTCAGGAAAACCCGCCCCCTTTTATTTTTATCCTCCCCCTTTTTTTGTCTTAACTGTTCAGGAAGTCACCGAAGCTAGCAACTTCTCATTGGCTCTCTGAGCCCGGCTCATCACTGCCATTTCCCACCCGGGCCGGCTGGTTTCTTAAAGGAACCGCGTGCGGCTCTTTCCGGTTCCCTCAGCTTCTGTTTCCCGGGTCGGGCTGGGAGAAATCTGCGAGGCAGCGGAGGGAAGCCAAATCGCAATGAGTTATGAGGCCGCCTCGGGTAGTGTTCTCCGGCAGAGTGAGTTCTGTATCCCGTTACCTTGACAGTGTGATACCCCGGACTGGGGCAGAAGGGAGAGGGAGAGGGTGAAGAGTGGATAGCCTGGGCCGAGGTAGGAAGGAAGCTGTGGGGGAGAGGGGCAGAGTAGATGCTATGGGGCATCATTGGTTGTGTCTTGAAGTCTTCTGTTGGTTGATCATGCAGCTTTGTCCAATCGCTATTATCGGCACGGCGACGCACTAATTTCACTATTCCCTAATAGACAAACTTGATCCTAATATCTTACCGCTTTTTTTCCCCCCGTAGCTTCCAAGAGGCGACCTCGCAGCATGGCCTCTGGGGTGGCCGATCCGCACCAGCTATTTGATGACACAAGCGGCAGTGTTTCTGGCCATGGGGGCGAGTACCTGGCGCAGGGGACGCCTAGGGGAGGCTACCCTGCCCAGGAGTTATTCTCTGAACACATGTCAAATCTGGCAGTGAGTTATGGTAGCAGCCTGGCGAACCAGGGCAAGGAGCTCGTGGACAAAAATGTAAGTTAGATCAGAAGTGAAGAATTCTTAAGTCTAATCTTGACTTAGGTCTTCCTAAACTGTATGGTACAGATCTTGGTAATCCAATGTTTCTGCAGCTTTATATAGCACTGTGTGACACAATTTACTTTGGTATGGTATCCCTGTGCAAAAAAACCAAACAAACAAACCTGGAGCCTCCTGTAAAATGCAGATAGGGGGTGGGGGAAAGAGGAACATTTAAATTCTGTAAGAATTTTTCAATGCAGCTATGTATGTTAAAAAAAAATGATTCTTCTGTTCTCTACTTGATTTGATATGTGACTTCTGAACTGCATTGTAATCTGATAGCATTCAGTACCATCCGTTTTCTAATTGTATAACCTTTGAAAACATCAATAAAAAGAAAACTGAAGAAAATATAGGCAGTGTCAAGAAAATGCAGAGAGTACAGTGAGCTGGAAATGCTAAAGGGAGCAGGGAGGCAGATTCTCTCACATCCTGTTGGTAGTGATTGTTCCTTTCTGTTTCTTAGATTGAGCGCTTCATTCCTGTGACTAAATTGAAGTATTACTTTGCTGTGGACACGATCTATGTGAGCAAGAAGCTGGGACTGCTCATGTTTCCATACATGCATCGGGTAAGATGTACAGAGTGGCATAGATGATGGCAAATAAAGACCCATTGGCCAGTCTAGTCAGTCTGGTTATTCCTTTCCATGTTGCTAAGAATATTTCCTAGCTGCCAACTGTAGAAGCTTAAGCACTTGTAGGATATCACTCCTTATCCAAGCCAGTATCTTTTTTTTGTCTCCTCATTGGTTCTCTATCTTTCTGAATAGATGACCATGCAAGATCCCATATTGAATCAAACACCCATGTCTTGTTGCCAAGCTTGGTTACCTAAAACAGCTACTAAATTTAGTGAAGCTCTTGCCTAAACATCTGGCCTCCTAGGTTGCTGTAGCTTTGCTGGCTGGTACCCAGCCACCACCAACCTGCTAGCATCAATCCAGGTGATTCCTAGTGTAATGTAACTTGTTGGTTCCAACTGGGTTATCCTGTACCCTGCATGATCACCAGGCCATCAGGGCTATTGGCTAGAAAGAGGACAAATCCTGAGATTTGTGTACCTTTTGCTTCCTGCAGGAACTGAATTATTAGTAACTTTTTAACAACTGAGCTGGAAATCGCAGATCTGCAAAACATAAGCACTCATACTATCTTGGGCTTGGTAAAATGAGACTTGTTCTTTGCTTTCTGCAGGACTGGGAGGTGAGGTATCAGCAGGACACACCAGTGGCACCAAGATTTGATATAAATGCTCCTGACCTCTATATTCCAGGTATAGCAGCAGCCTGGTACAGGGAGCCTGATATGCATGCAACAAGCTGGTGATTACAGGATGTAGTACCAAAGGAGGCTAAATCGCTGTGTGAATGCCCTGCTGAAATTATCAGTGAGGAAATAATGGCTTCTGTTTATGCTATTATAACTTCTTTGTTATGGTAGGATTTAATTAACTTATCTATTTGGTCTCCTGCCTGGTAGCTGTCAGCTTGTATGTTGTGTTTTAAAGATTATGATTCTGATGGTGCACCCACATTATATCTTCCTGTTTCCTGTCTTTTGCCAGCAATGGGATTCATCACTTATATTCTGGTTGCTGGATTAGCACTGGGAACACAAAATAGGTGAGTCTTTTTAGCCTTTCTTTTAAATAATAAAAAAGTTCTTGTTCATTCCCGGATCAGTCCAGACTCCTGGGTTTTGCCTCCCTTCCAGCAGATGGAGACAGTTTCACTGACACTGGTATATAACCTGGTGTGCCACCTGCAGTCCCTCAGTATTTCTCTATCTCCGGCACATAGTAGAGGTTCAATCCCTGCAGTCCAAAATAAATAAATAAGGTTAAGAAAATACTTGGGCAACCTCCTGGGAGGAATGCCTCAAGCCCTGGTGGGGGCTATCCCTCCTGGTTCTGAGGTGAACGAGCAGGGGTTTGGGGACCCTTGCCTGGTTTGATCTTTTCACTGCCGGGGGTGTATGTCTGTCTGGTGGGGCCAGTTCCTTTCCACCCAGGCGAACGTTTGGAGTCCTGCAGCTCTTCTGCCACACAGAAAAGTACCCTTTATTTTCCTCCTTCAGTGATTTTTATTAAGTTTAAAAAAGAGAAGAACTGAAGGAAGCGGCAATGTTGTAGCAGCCAGGGAGGCTGTGGGTGGAGCCTAAGTGCTTGATTGGTGCTGGGACAGGAGTTCTCGGGCGGTAGGGCTTGTTGGGCACATGGTCGGGCCTTCTTTTGCTGGCACGGCAGGCTTTTTTTTTTTCCTGCACTTGGATGGCACATGGCAGTGCAGTCATGGGTTTAGAACTTGGGTCTATTTTCATGGCAGCTTAAGGTGTAGCTGGCCCCTGATTTGCTTTCTGTTTGGGTAATGGCTGGTTTTCTTGTGCCTTTTACAGATTTTCCCCAGAGATCCTGGGGATGCAGGCCAGCTCGGCACTGATCTGGTTAGTCATAGAAGTGCTGGCAATCTTGTTTAGTCTGTACCTGGTGACTGTGAATACAGATTTGACCACTGTGGATCTCGTTGCTTTCTCTGGGTATAAGTATGTTGGGTAAGTGATGTGTGTTATACACAGGGACTTGCATGATCCCAGTTTCTTGTATGTCATCTCTGGACAATTTTTCAGTTTATATGTATCCAGAGTCCCCTAATACAAATTGAAAGCTTGCATGGACTTTGGTTTCTGTCCTAGGTTGGATGCAGGCTGGAGGTATGTTGTCTGTACTTTGGTGTTGTAAGCAATTAAGAGAAATGAAATGCACAGCAAATTGTCAACTGTGGTGCTTCTGCCTGTCACTCCCTACCCCATGCAGCTAGACATGGCAAGGAGAATTGGTGCTGGGACATTTTGCTGACATCAGCTGCTCTAACTTGGAGAGAGAGAGAAACCTTTTTCCAGCTCTTCTTTTTGTGTTTGCTGCTGTGGTTTGTGGCCGCCTTTTTTTTCTGTTTTTACCAGGTGGGACCCTTTGATCTCTCCCATCACAGGATGATTGTCGGCGTTCTGTCCGGATTGCTGTTTGGCAGGATCATCTATTACCTGGTGCTCAGCTGGTGCTGCATCGCCAGCTTTGTTTTTACGGTAAGTCATTGAATGCTTTCTTGTCGGTTTGTTTTGTTTTGGGTTTTTTTCCCCAAGGGCCCCGACTTTTACAGTTGGGGAACAAATAAATATGGGGGTAATTTGCTGATGCGGCTCTTAGGACCCTTGATCACTAGGCCTGATTGATTTGATGCAGCTCCATCATTGCTCTCTGCTTCCATGGCAACGGTTACAGGAAATTTTGGTTTCAAACAGCATTCGAGGGCCCTGACTTTTACGGTCTGGTAACCTGCACAGTGCAGCAGATACTGGCATAAGCTTGCTGGGCAGAGCAAGCTTATGCCAGTCCTTTTCTGCTGTCATTTCTATGGGGTGTGTGTTGTCGGGTTTTTTTTTTTGTGTGTGTGATTATTTAGATCAGACTATGAGGATAGAATCATACGAGCAGCTAGGTCTGTCTGGCAGGTTGCAAGTTCTGTAATAACTAGAAGTCTTAGCTGGGTCAGAATGGCAAGCTACACAGGTAACCCAGGAGGCTGGATGTTCAGGGAACAGCCATTTAGATTATTATAGCGCTTTGTGGTTGTGCCTAGGAAAGGTGAGGTTCTGGGAGGATCTTGTATCTAATCTATGGAAGAGGGTGGAGTACAACATAGAAAAAGAAACCAGGTTTGACCTGGATAAAGAAAGATTATTCAAGTAATTATACTCTAGCTGGCATCAGTAAATGTTTAATATATTGCTTTTCCATGTGGACAGAATAATTAACTGGGCTTCTGAATGGGCTACTGGGTCATTTATTATGTTACTATTATACATTATCTTTTTTTAAGCCAAGTATTGTAGTTGCCTTGTTAGTTCACACAATATGCAGAAGAAAGGGTCAACAGAAAGCTGTAAGTGATCAAACTTTCATCAGATCAATGAAGAGAGAGCATAGTTAAACTGGGTTTAAATAGTTGCGGGTCAGCTAGGCATGATGTCTGCATGGTTTAGGAAGCCAGAGTTTGCAGTACTCTGTTACAACTCGGTAACAGGGGTGAGACAGACAGAACTTCATATTTCCAAGGGCTGAGACAGCCAATGTCCTGAAGTCCTTTTGTGTTGGTTCCAAAGCATTTGATCAACTTAATTTCAAATGTTTCATGTTCTTGTGTAATGTGGAAATTGCCTTTTTGAATGCCTGCCTGAGTGGTCTTCCTTCTGATAAATACACATGACATTTATCAGAATCCCACAAACCAAGCTTCACCTATAACACTGAAGCATAAATCAAATGAGGATAATAAACCTCTCTTAACTACTGATTATCACAATGTGTGTGGGGAGGGGGCTGTCTCTACTTTCTAGGAAGCTTCATGCTGCCCTTCTAGCAAACGATGAAATTCATCTTTATTCTCATCTGGCAAACATTTATAGGAAGCTCCCCCTAAAAGTACACTTTCCACGAGAGAGAGAACACTTCTAATACTGGATTACAAATTCAAAAGACCACTTACTTGGTGAGATCAAGTGGGCAAAACTAACTGATAACTACATAGTTTCAAACATGGTCAAATCACAGCTTTCCAGCATGTAGGCTGCATAGGATTTTCTTCTTGTTACACTACACTAGGGAAAAAAACTGCCCCCCGCTCCAAATCTACAAACTAACCAGAGCACTGGCCATCAGACCAGTAAAGGAGGCTCTGTGATGGTCCAAACACAAAAAAATACATAGACGAGGGATGTGGGCAACTCTGAAATGCATATTACAGGAAACCTAACAAAAGAACCACATTTTTTCAGTTTTTCATATTACATTCTTAACACATTTCCAAAGCAGCTAAAGCCTCTGCTGAGGAACCCAATACCATTCCAGCCTTATGAATGCTTCCTAAAATCTCCCATCCTGGCAGACTGATCATATTCAGTTTTGGCACACTTGCAGAGGAAATATGTGAATTACTAGAGGGAATCCTCAACCCCTAGTTTAAAAAAACAAGACAACACTAACCTCCCCAGTCCAGATCTGTCCAATAGCTCCTGCCTTATTCCTTTGTGGTAATAGATGACCACATCTCCCTTGCTGACAGTGTAGCTGCATTTTTCAGATTTCTAAAGAGCCCTACCCGTAATCATCAATACACAGCAAATATAGGGCACCCTTAACTATTTCAGTTATTTACAGCGTATGGGACCTGCTCGGGCACCGGGATGACATTGTAGTATTCTGACCCTTTTTATGATAAAACTGGAAGAGGCATTCCTGAGTGGCTGCCACATCAAACCAGTCAGACTTTACTGGCACGTTGCTGACATCTTCATTATTTGGACTGAAGGAGCAGAGCACTTTTTAAAGTGCTTTTACAACTCATTCAATGTATTCCATCCAATAGTTGGACTCCACAATGGACTATTCCGTAGAAAGGGTTGACTTCAGACACTACGCTCTCAGTCAGGAATGGTCACTTACAAACATCTATATACAGAAAACCAACTGACAGAGATGCAGCTACCATCACAGCTCCAGTTTCCATCCTTCACCCGCTCAAGTCCATTATATCTAGCCAAGGCACATCATACCACTGTATATGTTCTGACTCAAAAGGCATGAATGAATACATCAAAGCTGTAAATGAATCCTCCAAGCATGAGGTCTGCTGGCCAAAAATCATTTCCAAGAAAGACCACATGACACCCAGGGAAACGCCTCGACGATACTAGCAGAGAAGCATGCGTGGGTATCTGCTGTAGTACCAGACCCCAGCACTAGAAAATCTAAGACATCCCAAGATAAACATCCATTACTGCTGGAGGATGAATTGCTGGAAAAAAAATTCCCTGCCCTTCTCGTACTAGCTTTCTGGTAACCAGCTAATATAAAACAAAAACTAGTAAGTAAACTTCAAACCAGCTAAAGGAGAAAAACATCACAAAATCCTGCAAACTGCCATACTGTGCCAGCACGTAGCAAAGGCCCTTACATGGGGAAGACAATCAGCATAAAGAATGACGCCTACATAATTCATGCATCTCTGAATGAGGTATACATAATTTAGTGCAGAAAATGTGAAGGCAGATGCTATATCAGTGAAACAAGACCAATCATCAGCCATAAAATAGCACCTTGCCGAGGGGAAATCTGTGACGTCTCAGTAGGTGAACATTGTCTCAAGGGAAGACCCCTCTCGTAATGCCCAACTGCACAAGAAGGCAAAACGTTTTTTGGAACCAACGCAGATACATTCTGGTTCTTTTGGACATAGGGCTCTTGATACTTTTTAAAATGTTACTGTCAGTTTTAATTTCCTGGGCCTCACCATCCCTTTACCGAGTTGTAGTTGCAGTGTCTTGTCTTTAACAGAAGTTCCAGGTTACAACTTCAGCCCTAGCTGATTCTGTACTGTTTCAAGGCAGTGGAACTGATGCTCCATTGCCCTGAGGACGGGAACACCGCTCTTGAAAGCTTTTTCTAGGCTAGTATTACATTAGCTCGTAAAAAGTTATTGCCTTGGTTGACGCTTCCTCCCAAGATTATTATTATTATTTTTTTTTTTTTTGTGTGTTTTAAGCCTGGGATCCAAATTTAATGTTCTCCTAGGAAAAGCAGGATGGTAGTCCACATAGATGGGTGACAACATCAGACTGAGCCCGGCACGAAAAATGTTTGTCAAAGTTTCTAGAACTTTGACCAGCATGCCACTATCTGCACGTCCACTCGGGGTCCCTATTCAGTTTCTTTTTTTTTTCTGTGAAGTAACTGCCTCATGGTGGTGGAGCACTGCTTTTAGTGTGTTTGTGTTTTGTTGTTTTTTTGGCTTGTCAGCATCTGGTCCCTCTTCTCTGATTGGTGCCCGTTCAATGACTTGATAGGTCTCTTTTTTTTTTTTTTTTTCCCTTTGTTGCAATCGATTCCTGGCATTTCGCTCCCCGGTGGCCACTGGCCATCGCCCCCCCCCCTTCCCCCTCGCTGTTTGTTTTTTCATGGCATTGTCCGGTTTTTCAACGGTGCCCCCAGTGCCTGCAGACCATGTCTATTACTGATCTGCATGAGGTTTATACCCTCTGCCTGGGGGCATCACACAATGCTTGCGGGTGTCATTTGTGCAATCAGATGACCCCCAAGGACCATACCTGGCTGGATAAGATGGAGAAACATTTTGGGCCCAAAAAGTCTGCCCAATACACTCTAGCATTGGAGGCATCGACACCTAGGGGTCAAGGAGAGCCGTTGGATACACTGTCCCTTTCCACGCCCCGGCAGGTCCATCTCGACAGAGGAGCCAGTGATAGGCCATCTCCGGTGTTGTCAACAGTTGCCATCTGTGAATCGGCAGCCGCTGTGCTGCCACTGAAATGACCCCATGGAGAGGCGGCATCGTTCTCTATTAGACCTGGGAGTCCCAGGCATTCCCCACTGGCATCAGTGCTGGGCTCCAGTAACGCCTTTTCCTCCTCCGCTATCTATCCTAACTTTGCTGGAATTGCAGGAGTTGGACCGCAGTGTCCAGATGGTGGTGCTCCGAGCCCTGCGGGTTATCGAGCCGGCACCAGTCCCTATGCCAGTGCTGGAACCTGCACTGTCTCTTGTGGCACACCTGCTAGAGTGCCTGGATGTCCTCTTAGGTGTCCTTCCAATGCAACCTGTGCCCGGAGGACCATCTGTTCCTCAGCGGCCATCGATGCCCTCCTCTGCAGAGATTCCCATTATTGAGGCTGAAGAGTAGGAAGATTTTACTTCGTTGGTGCCTTCGGGTCCGCTTGTCCTGCGACCGGAGTCTCCCAATCCCGTTCCTGGGCCATCAGGGATCTCGTTGCCAAAACCAAGGAGCTTGGACGGGCCATCCACGCTGGCCTCCAGGGGGACCTTAGCGAGGGAGAGGCCCTGTATGACCCCTGGGAGTCTTCTTTGGAGGACTCCGGTGATGTCCTTTCGGAACATTCACCACCAGATGAGGTAGCCGATCTCTCTCCTTTGCAGGCTTTGTCCGAGCCATGGCTGAAGCCATCCCTTTTCAGCTCCTTGCAGAAGAGGACACTCTGCATAAAATGCTGGAGGTCCTCCAATTTGTCAATGCCCCAAGGACTGTCCCAGTCCATGATATATTTTTAAGGAACTTCTCCTTTTTTGTTCCTCCCATTAATAGGAAGGCAGATGCCATCTATCTGGTCCAAGAGCCATTGGGCTTTGAGAGACACCATCTCCTACGCCAATCCGTAGGAGTGGAGTCCATTCTCAAAAAAGCCAAGCGCTCCCGCACCCACGCCTCTGTCCCTCCAGGCCAGGATCACAGGGCGTGGATGCCCTGCATAGGAAGGTGTATTAGGGTGCTTTGCTCATCGCTCGTATTGTCTCTTACCAATTATATATGACGCAGTACAACTGCAACCTGTGGAAGCAGGTCCAGGAGCTGTCGGAACGCCTGCCACAACAGCAACAGGATGCGTTCTCAGCGGTAGTACAACAGGGCCTGGAGGCAGGGAAACATGAGGTGAGATCCACCTACAATGTTCTTGAAACAGCCAGAGTGGCTGCAGTGGATATTGGCACCCACAGTATGGCCTAGCTCTGTGCTTCGGACCTCTGTCCAGAAGTCCAGGAAAAGCTGGCAGACCTGCCCTGTACAGGAGAGAATCTCTTTGGGGATAAGGTCAGGGATGTGGTTGCCCAACTGAAGGACCACCATGAGGCCCTTCAGCAGCCGTCGGCTACCGCTTCCAACCCACGATCCTCTGTCAGGAAGTCCTCACGACAAGGCTCGAGGAAATCCTACTATCGTCAAAGAAAATGTTTATCCTCCAGCCTCGCGGGCTCGTACGCCCCACGCTGCTTCCAAGAGTTGTTCCCGCCAGCAGCGGACCCCCAGACCTCAGCCAGCCCCCCAGCAGAGCCCTCTACAGGGTTTTGACTGGGGGTGAGGGATCATAAGTTGGTTTACTGTGCCCTCTGCATCCTGCCCTCTGGTTGGGGGCAGGCTGAGTTGTTTTGCCCCCAGTTGGTCCCTAATTACGTCAGACCAGTGAGTTCTCTATTGTTCACAGAGGGTACCGGCTGAATTTCAGGGATGTCCCTGTGGACTCCCCGCCCCCCATGTCCGTCGTGGGTTTCCTCCCCTCCTCGGGAACAGTCAGGTAGCAATGTGGTACATCAACAAGCAGGGAGGGGGCACTGGGTCGTTCCTCCTCTGTCAGGAGGTGGTGCAGACTTGTTCCTGGGCTTTGTTGCAGGGTATGCTCCTGAGGGCTATGTACCTAGCTGTTGCAGAGAATGTGCTGCCGGACCATCTGAGACGTGCGTTCCAGCCACACGAATGGTCACTGGATCCAGCAGTGGCAGCCCGGATTTTCCGACTATGGGGACCTCCCAGATGCGGATCTATTTGCCTCCTCCTACAATTGAAAGGTGAGCAAGTTCTGCTCCCTGTTCAGGATGGATGGACTCCCAGCCTCACATGCCTTTGCCTGACATTGGGGCACAAGTCTCCTCTAGGCATTTCCTCCTCTTCCACTGGTCATGAAGACTCTCTTGAAGCTCCAGCAGGATTAGGGAGCCATGATTCTTGTGGCCCCGTACTGGCCCAGACAGGTCTGGTTTCTGCTCCTTTAAGGCCTGTTAGGTAGAGCAGTCAGAGCCCATCTGTCTGGGGACCTCACTCAATCTGATAACACAGGATTGGGGCAGACTGTGCCATCCAAACCTCTGAGTGTTAGCCTTGATGGCCTGGATGATGAGCACTTAGTCCTACAGCCTCTGGTCTTCTCCTACGATGTGTTTCATGAGTTGGTAGCTTCTAGGAAGCCTTCCACCAGGAAGCCTTACCGGCTGAAGTGAGGGAGATTCTCCATCTGGCACTAGGGGCTTGGCTTCCATTCCTTTGCCTGTCCCACTGCAAAGTTACTGGACTATCTGTGGTATCTCTCAGAGACTGGGTTGAAAACTACCCGTGTCAGGGTCCACATGAGTGCCATTAGTGCTTACCATCATGGTGTTGCTGGAACGCCATCTCTGTGCAGCTCATAGTGGGACAGTTTATGTGGGGCCTGCTTCAACTGAAGCCCCCCCGCCTCCGGCCTCCTGTTGTGTCCTGGGACCTCAACGTGGTGTTGGCGTGGCTCATGCAAGATCCTTTCACGCCTATGCACTCCTGTGATCTGAGGTTCCTTACCTGGAAGGTTCTGTTCCTGGTAGCGGTCACTTCAGCTTCTAGGGTTAGTGAGCTTCAGGCCTTGGTTATGTATCTGCCCTACACAAAATTTTTTTCATAAGGTGGTCCTGTGTATGCATTCCAACTTCCTGCCTAGGTTGGTGACTGATTTTCATCTCAGTCTATTGTTCTGCCCACCTTTCTTTTTTTTTCCCCGAGGCGAAGGCTTTACACATGTTGGACTGCAAGCACAGCAGGCCACAGACAGTCCATTCAGCTCTTCATATCTTTTGACAAGAATGGAATGGAAGTTGTGGTGGGCAAGCAAACTGTCCAGTTGGCTGGCGGATTCTATCACATTCTGCTGTGCACAAGCAGGCCTTCAGCTTGGAGGCCGTGTTGAGACTCGCTCTAAGAGAGGAATGGTGGCATTGGTTGGCCCACTTGTGGGCAGTTCCCATTGCTGAAATTTGCAGGACTGTGATGTGTAGTTCGCTGCCCAATACTGCTTGGACAAGGATGGTAGACAAGACTGTGGCTTTGACCAATCTGTCCTTCGCAACCTGTTCCAGGCTTAAATCCAACACGCCCTGCCTTAAGGCCCATGGTTTGGATTCAGGCTTTCTCCCTATCTTAGTAACAGCACTTCGGTTAGTTTTGTGCCTGTTGGCACCTGGTTTTGGTGCTGGTTGGTCATACTCATTCCAGGGAGCAGCCTGTAGCTTGGTATTCACCCGTCTGTGAGGACTACCATCCTGCTTGTCCTAGGAGAAAGCAGAGTTGCTTACCTGTAACAGGTGTTCTCCTACGACAGCAGGATGTTAGTCTCAGGAAACCTGCCCACCACCTCATGGAGTTGGGGTCTCCTTTCATTTTGTTTTTATTTTTCACTCGTGAATTCTATATTACGAGACTGAAGAGGGACTCTGTGTGGATAGTGGCCTTCTGGGCATGCTCAGAGTGCCAGTTGAAGTTCTAGAAACTTTGACCAAAGTTTTCCGTGCCGGGTTCCATCTGCTGTCACCCATCTGTGAGGACTAACATCCTGCTGTCTTAGGAGAACAGCTGTTACAGGTAAGCAACTCCTGCTTTTTCTGACATAACTTTTCATGTATTCCCTATTTGTCAGCAACTTACATGCATATAGGTTTGCTTTGAAAATTGATGGGACCATATGTGCCTTAGCATGGCCCATGCAGCTTTGCACCGCACACTTCCACACATTCTTTGCCAGCTGGATCAAGAACGTGATTCAAGCCTGTATTTATTTGATGTCCTAGTATGTTTCTTTTGTTCCTTGACTACTGGGTTTGCAGATTTAGGAGCTCTCTCTTTGTTTTAATATTAACTTTTGTACAGTATTTGCATTTTTAGTTTGTATCTTGTATTATAAGGAATGTTTCAGTATTGCTCTATATTGCAATGTTGTAAATTTTTAAATAGATTTAGCAGCACCCGAGTGGCTTTGATCTTGCTCTGTAGTCTGGGGGCTATGTTTATGGCTTTGTTTAGTTTGACTGTGGTTTCTTTTACATATCAATAAAACTGAGTCGCTGCAGGCTTGGCTTATATTGCACTAAATATTTCATAATGGGCCACACCCCCCTCCCTTTTTTATTTTATTTTCTTGCTACTCTGTATTGTATCTCTTTCTTGTCCCTGACCCCAGATCCGGACCTTGCGGTTGAAGATCTTGTCGGAGGCTGCGGCGGAAGGTGTGCTAGTGCGTGGCGCCAGGAACCAGCTCCGCATGTATCTCACCATGGCCATTGCTGCTGTACAGCCTGCCTTCATGTACTGGTTGACCTTTCACCTGGTGAGATGAGGGGTGCTGCCCAGGAACGGCTGCAGCTCCCCCTGGCATCCCCTTTCCCCAGAGCTTCGTGTAAGGAGCGACCTGGAGACCCCCTCGCACTGGGTGCTTAATGCTTGTCTAGCAATGCAGTTGCAGGGGGGGTTTCCTAATAATCAACTGGACTGTGATGTGGGTTTCAGTCTCTTCACTTAGTTTGGCTTCTGGAAAAATGGGCAACCTGGCCCTGCTGGATTACTGATTCGTAGCCACTTTAGGTAGCCATGGATCATAAGCACTGCCTGACCCCTCCCACAGAGGAGGGGCCTAATTCCATTAAGTATTTTATAAACGGTGCTGCCTTTATTTAAAGTTTTTGTTTTATGTTGGAAATAGTGCAGATCCCTGTACGTCTGGAATATTTATTTTTCCTTTTTTTTTTTTTAATAGTATTAATTTTGTGATTTGGTTGATAAGATCTGCCTATCTGCAAATGGCCTTTTGGGAGGGGCGGTGAAGATAAACTTTTAACACGTCCTTCCACAGCCTCCCTGAAATATTACCGGAGACTGGGGCAATGCGTTTTTCCCCCAGATATTACATAGGAACTCTGCCAGGTAAAAAAAAAATATATATATAGATATAGAATTGCTCATTTTGGTCCTGGGCAATTTCACTAAGCACCAACTGCACTTTTCCCTGTGGGTTGTGAAATGGAATTTGTTCAAATGTACATTATTCTTTCAAAACAACTGGAAACTCCACCCCCATTTCCTTCTCTTCCTTCCTTAACACCCTTTAAAAGGAATGAAAAACTCCTCCTGCTTCCAGTATTAATGCATGCAGTCAGCAGGCCACAGCACCTCCCTAGCTTGTGCTGCATTTTTGGGTAGAGGACTTCTGTTCGGCCAGTCTGAGGCGTGCGAAAGCTCCTTCAGGGGGAGGAAATGCTGCCACTCTTTGAATTTAGGGGATGGGGGGGGGGGTGCTGGGATGGTTAGCCCCTGCATGTAAGGCAGGGTTGTGAGCTGGAGCTTTTTAAGTTGCTTTTAGGTAGATAGAATCGCAGCAGTTAGGCATGGCCACGTTACTGCTGCTACATTAAAAAACAGCTGTGCTTTTCTGTTTGGCCCAGTCCCTACGCTCGGTGTGGCAATAGGGGCAGGCCCAGTGGCTCTTTCCTGCTGTATGGGCAACATGCTCGAGGTGAAGGGCCTTTGCAGAAAGGTGGGGATGAGCATGGATGCAGGAAAGCTTTTACCATCAATCTTCGCTCTTGAGCCTACGTCTCTGCTGTGACTTCCTTGTGCTTCTCGCAACCCGTTTTCAGGAACAGGCTTCCATTCCATCCCCACCGCCATGAAGTAGGAGAAGAGGGCAGGTCTTCAGTGAATTGCCCAGTAGTGGCTGCCCCCATCTTGCCATTCCTCTCCTCGTGCAGAGGTTCGGGTCTGGTGGCCCAGTCCCTGCTGGCTTTTTCCTGTTGGTATAGCACCAGCTCTAGTCGTATGTTTGTTTACAGGAGACTGATCTTTTAATAAAGATTCTATGTATTGAGGCTGATCTCTGCTGTGCAATCTGTGGGAGAGAAGGCAACAAGGAGTTGGGAGGGTTTTTTGACTCTTTATTTAAAAAAAAAAAAAAAAAAAAGTTTTGCTAGCCACAGCGAGCCCTTACTTTTTCTATTCTTACCTCTTTAACCGCATCTTGGAGCATTATGGGAGTTGTAGTTCTGTTTCTGTTGATTAGGACTATATGCTATAACATTTTGAGCCAGCACTTTTAATTGCATATTAGTTTTTCTTCAAATCTGACTAAAATGCTTTTACCCTTGCTGGAGGCTATGCGAGTAGAAGAGAATGAGCACTGGGATGCAGAGAGTGGTAATAAAGAGAGTCCATGCTGCTGAAGGCAATGTAACTAATACTGGGACCAATTCTTTTCAATATCGGTTAGTCACATTGAGAAACTGGAGGGCAAAATAGGCTTGTTTGCCTGATATAAAATCTGAAATGCCCTCCAGTTTCTCATCAAAAAGCAAGGGACCTTGTGACAATCTGGAAGAGTTGTGAAGTGTTGGGAATAGGAGCTGCAGTTAGGATATAAAAATCCACTTGTGCCCTCTCATCTACAACAGGACTTCCCAACCATCTTCTGGTGGGTTTCAGGACAGAGTGGGTCTCTGTGATATGCAAACTCATCTCATGCATATTCAGGGTGGATATCCTGAAAACCCAGACAGCTTTGAGAAGCTCTGCCCTAGAAGGACAAGACCTGGCACCTGTCTGGTTTTGTCTCTTTTTAAGAGAGAGAGAGAGAGTACAAGTACCTAGTCAATATCATAAAGTAAACTAACTCAATGCTCTGCTCTATAACTGGAGCTAACATTGTCCTAGTATAATTACTAAAACGGCCCTAGCTTGTTCCTTTCTTTAACAGTGGGAGGGCTGCTACTCCTCTACCTGCATGTAATCCAGTTTGAAGGGTATGAAAGGGGGAATAAAAATCGCCTTCCATGAAAGGTGGAAATGATGCTGGAGGAAAGAGGGGACATGACAGTCAATAAGAGACAGGTTTTAGTAAAGTACAAGAAGGCGAAAGTCAAGGACACTGTGTGCTTGGAAGCAGCTTGTGCATCGCCTATTGGCAGAGGTCTGACACCGAGGCAGGCCATAGTGGCTGGCACCTCCTCCCACTCACATCCAGCATTTATAATGACATCTTGTGTGTGTGACACACATGCCATGCAAGGTGAAAGTGCTCCTATCCTGCCACCAGCTGCTACTCCGTTGACTCTGCTACGGTTCTATGAGGTTGAAGCCATACTGCCTGCATTGACCATTCTGACCTGTGCAACAGTGGCCAGTGCTGCTGTTTTGTTTTTCTTCCTTCGGACCATGCTAGCCCGGTTTCAGCTCTTTTTCCTCCACCCTTAACGGGTGGGACTGATAGTGATCAAAATCCCTGGGGTCACTCGGTCACTGCCCCCCAACCTTATTTATTTAAAATGTTACCTGCTCTTCTATAGTTCAGGAAGGGGCTGCCTATTGCGTCCACCGGCACTGGTGGTAAGGATGAGTGATAGTTTGACCTTGAGCTTGACTGCTCAGTCCTTAAATTTTAGAGGAGGGGTGGTGTACCTCTGGTCATGAAGGACACAGGTCTGGTTTTCAGGATCACCTTGATGAATATACATAGGAATCTGGCTGCTCTATTGCCACTGCATACAAATATCTCATATATATTCATAAGGGATATCCTGAAAACACAACCTAATCTATGCCCATCAAGCACTGGAATTTCCTGACACCTGCTTTAGTGAGGGCCAAGGAGGAAAAGCAGAAGCCCATGTTCAGCGAACTTGGAAAAGCCAACATGTATGCTGGGGCGTGAGAAACAAGAAATAGATCAACTATTGGAGATGAGCTGGGTACTGGTAAGCAGGACTGACCCCTGTCTAAGATGCTGGGCTCAATCAACACTGGTTTAAGCTAGGAGGGCTCTTATGATTTTAATCATGCAAGAAAGCTGAAGTAATGTGCATGGAGCAACCATGGTTATCATTCTTAACAGCAAGGCAGGGGATGGTCACGTGAGTCGGGGCATCATCACTAGTGTTGGTGGCTGTTTTAGATTATCACAAAGCTCTATGGTAAGACATAGGAGATATGGGACTTGTATGATCCACAGAGGAAGACGAGGCTTAGAATATCCAACCAGTGAACATGGTGGAGGCCAGCACTGCAGTGCACTTAAATATGGCTTGGAGAGATGGGGAGAGCAATAGGAGGAACAGGGCTGAGAGGCTGGGTACCAAACAAGAGGAGGAGGAGCTGATGTGGGTTTAAGTAGGGGACTTTATTTGCTTATTTACCTAAGCCAGAAAAGCAGAGGGGAAGGTGACTGGGCCAGTTGCTCCTACTGTCATGCAGCAGCAGTGGGGATGCCCATTTTGACTCTCACACACGTCCCCTTTCCCATTTGTGATAGACTGATAAGTTGAAGGTCACCATATGGGCAGGGAAGATGTCCCTCAGTGCCTGCCCTTGTTGGCTGGTAACGATTACCAACGAGTGCCATATCAGCATGGCTAAACCGGGTCAATCATGGCATTACCTCTCGCTGCCCCGCCCCCAGCACATACACAGTGATCTTTAGACTTGCACTTTCAGTAGCCGAAAGAAAAATGGGCATGAGGGTAAAGCCCAGACTGGCTCTGCCTGTCACTGGTGGCCTGGAGCTTGTTGGTGCTGCTCCCTATCAGTACATCCTCCCTGCAGCAGCTTGGCCAGGAGAGCCCGTTCTGTATTTGCTCGTTGCCTCCCTGTAATTATGGCATCGGCCTGCTTGGTTCTTCCTTGTAACAGGGTTAAGCTGATTGAACCTTCACCCAAAAGAGACCTCCCTCTGTCCTGTTTCTGATCCCACAAGCACGAAGGAGAAATCCTTGCAAAGAGAAGTTCCTTTGCGGTATTTTAATCTCATATTATTTGAAGAAAACAGATTTTGTAGTTTGTATTTCAGAAAAGTATTTTTAGGTGTTCTTGTAGGAAATGAAACAAGAATGGCTTGTAGGGAAATCACGTCCGTCCATCTGAGAATGAGCTGGCGACATTAGCTGAGATTTTACACCCATGTGCTTCAAATATTTGGTTGTGATGCTTAAAACAGTTTGTTAGACAGGTTCTTGGGTTCTGTTTTGGGGTTTTCTTTTGTGTTCTGGTTCTAGGGTGTGCGGTAACAGCCTTTTTCCATGCATTATAACTTCCCTGTGTGCGTAAGGACCTGTTTGTGCACCGGGAAAGTGCGGTAGTAAACAGGAAGCTGCAAGGGAAGGCCCAGACTTTAGATTTCCTGCAAAAGAAGCTGTTATCCACGTGTGCAAGCTGAATGGGAGTACACGCGGCTTATGTTTTTTTAACAGGGTGTTTACTCCTGCTGCTTTGCCAGTGGTCAGTGCACTATCATGTCCACCGTGGAATAAGGTGATGGAGCATTAAACCCCGACTCCCATTTAACAGCATTCGCTTTCTGCCAGAAGGCCATCTTCAGCACATGCCTTAGGAGTCCCTATTTGGCACTGCCCATCACTCCTAACTGTTAGTACTGAATTCAAGCATTTTTATAGACTCACACTGGCTTCTTTGTTTAAAAAAAAAAAAAAAAATTTCTGTTCAAATCCAATGCAGTAAATTTTATAAGAAAATCCTGCAGAATGGTATTCGAGGAAAAAGAAAGCCAATGTTTGTTTTTATGAATTTAATGTCTGGAGCAAGGTAGCTCTTAGGCGATAAATGGTGCAGTGCACTGGGCTGGAATGCAGCGGAGGGTGGGGGAGGGATCCCACTTTCCAGAGAGCTGCTGGGAACTATAGAGGTCTGTAGTGGATTGCCCTGGATTCTGACAGCACTGACATTCTCATGGCTTAGTATTAACTTTAGTCTACAGCACCTATGATATGTACTTTTCTAGGGTAGGATAGAAAGGACATGGAAGGGGGGGGGGGGGGGAGACCCTGGAGCAGACCTCACTCCTTGTTTCTGGCCCAGGCCTCAGCCTGTCTAACCTTAGCCCCAAACCAAAGGCAAATATCACTTCCACACATGGCTGATGGTGACCCATACGCTTGTTGGAGTCACTGTTTTAGCTTGATTTAATATCATCTTCTCAAGCTATTGTTATATTTGCACTGGTTTGCCTTTTAATGGGTTGTGTGCCAAGGGTCCTATGGTGTTACCTGCTTATTTTATTATGTCTTTTGTAAACTGGTTGGATAAAAAAAAAGAATTTTCTTACAGGTGATATATTAAATAAAATTGAAACTGTTCTTACTTCACCTTACCACTCTCCAATGCCCTGTTTAATCTACCTAAGGCCCATCTTATAGCTGTGATTCCCAACCATCTCCTGCAGGCACAGCTAAGCAGTCTGCTTTTCAGATATGTGTGATGAATATGTATGAGAGTTTTGCATTGCATGCAGATCTATCTTGTGTATATTCATTGTGGCAATCCTGACAAGCTGACTGGATAGGTGTTCCTCCACGAGTGGGTTGGGTAACACTGCCTTATCGACCAACCTCTCTGCCCAGGATCTGTCTGCTGCTACCCTGTGGGTAAAGGAATGGGAATCACAAACTAGCTCCGTGTGTCAAACTCCCACTCATCAGCTTGCTGCCTTTGAATTAACAGGATGAGGATGGTCGCTGCTAAACGGGTTCTGGACAGCCAAAGGCTGTTGTGCAGCCAACCTCTGTTGCCATAGCTGGGAGCTCCCTGTGTTTTACCTGGATCCTGGGGTTTTCGCAAAGTGCTGGCACTCCAGAGAAATGCCCCAAATCTCCGGGTGTGAGCAATGCGGCAGGGGAACTGGTGCAGGTGTATTGCCGGGCTCTCTGCCTCATATTGCGAAGATGGCCAGTGTTATGTATTTATATTTTATTGTTGTGTTTGGACAATGTGATCTATTTATTGTGAACTACTGTGGTTATCTTAGGATCAGGCACTTCCCCAGCACAGCACTCTCCTGCTGGTAGTAGTGCTTGCAGCCAGTGTTCTGTTCCTTGGGGATATTTGCTCTTGTAGAGCACTGAGCTTCATACGGGCAGATTTTGATGCCTCCAACCTGCCTAGTTTGACTATTGGAAGCACCTGCTCTGCTTAGAATGGTGGTCTATTAAAATTAAGAACTAATAACCCATCATAACCAGCATTTGGATGCACTATTACCCCTTACTGAAGAAGGGGTAAAGCTAGCACGTCAAACGCGCGTCCAACCCTTCCCCCCGAGACTAATAGCACCCGTAACATGCAAATGCATGTTGATGGCCCTATTAGTCATTCCCGCGTGATACAGTAAGTAAAATGGGCAGCCAAACCGCACATTTTACTTTCAGAAATTAGCGCCTACCCAAAGGTCGGCAATAATTTCTGCCGGCGCCAGGGAAGTGCACAGAAAAGCAGTAAAAAACTGCTTTTCTGTGCACCCTCCAACTTAATATCATGGCAATATTAAGGCGGAGGCCCCAAAAGTTAAAACAAGTTAAAAATTTTAAAAAAAAAATTCAAAATGGGCCCACGGCTTGAAAACCGGACGCTCAATTTTGCCGGCGTCTGGTTTCCGAACCCGCGGCTGTCAGTGGGTTTGAGAACCGACGCCGGCAAAATTGAGCATCGGCTGTCAAACTCGCTGACAGTCGCCGCTTCCGTCAAAAAAGAGGCGCTAGGGACGCGCTAGTGTCCCTAGTGCCTTTCACCGCGGGCCCTAATTTAAATAAAGTTACTGAATCGCGCGCGCGCAGGAGTGTGGCCTGTGCGCGCGCCAGGAGAGTGGGCGCTCGCCCGCTCGGTTTCCTGTATTGGCCCAATTGTGAGAAGGGCCATCCTTAGGGAGCAAACCGGCCACAGCCCCACCCCGATAATTTCCTGTTGGGCGCAGGAACGCAGCATCCAGTTTCACTTCCTTCCCTCTCCTAGCCTGCAGTCGCCATTGGTGTGTGAGAGCACCGCAGGGCTGGCTGCAGCACAGAGAGTGGGGGGGTGAGCTGTGAATCACTAGTGGATGGTGGGTGAGCAGAAGGCAGAGGCTGCGGCGAGAGAGCCAGCAGACAGCAAGCCCAGATGGCGGAAGTGGGAAGAGGACAGGGGTTGATGAAGAGAAATGGTCTAGGGGAGGGGATGGAAAGAAGAGAGACGAGGTGTATGGCGAGAGGAGAGCTGGTCCCTAGCAATGTCCACCCCCTGTGGTTTCGCTGCAGTCCTTTTTAGAGGGCACATTGCTGTGCAGCGGGTGCAGGACATATAACTCGCGTTAAAAAAAAGGAAGGAAAATGGAGAAGGGGAGAAGAAGTTTAAAAAAAGGGCTGTGGGATGTGATGGGACAAGAGAAAGCCTCCATACCATCTCCCTGCCCTCTCCCCCTACTAATCTCAGGGGCCCCAGTGTAATAAAGGGGCATTCTGATTTAGCATTTGTGTGCACAGATTAGCCTTCCTCCAAGCAAATCCCAAATGAAGCCTGTGCACCACTCCGCACTGGGAGCCAATGCCTTCTTTCTTAACTCTGCTCAAAGGTGAAGTTTCTGGGGCCAGGGGGTACTCTATGGGGCCAGGGTCCTGTACGCAGCATTTCCGTGCACATCGCTCATGTTTTATGCATGCTAAACCAGTCTCTGTTTGCACTTTTTCTCATTAGCATACTTTTTAAAACTCCAGAGACATTACCATACTGTCAGCTTACCGCACCAGGAGTTAAAAAGAAATGCAGGCTGAAATTCAGGGCCCATCTTTACTCACATGGGATGAGATCAGGGCTAGCAGAACTCAACGCGCCCAGCTATGATCATCGCTGGAGCCTCGCAGCCAGACAAACCATGCCACGCTAAGAGCTGGATTATTTCTTTTCAACTCAGTTAAAGGCTTTAGTTAGTACTACTTTTACTGACATATGATGTCAGTTGCACTTAGTGTATTATCTTGCTGTAAACCTCTTTGGGTTGCACTTTGTTCACGGAAAGCCATCTTATAAATGTAACAGAGCACGTGCTATAGGGCAGGAGCTTCACTCCCCATGTTTATTGCTATCAATAATCACAGTAAATACCACAAGATCATACAACCATTTAAATGAGTTAGAACTGTGCATTTCTATAAAGGGGCAGTTGTATTTCTTACAGTGCCGCATTGCAAATTACATTTTAAGCTTATCATGTGATGCTGCAGGTCAGATGATTTTTTTTTTTAAAGATAAGAAAACAAATCTACTAAGAAAACAATGATGAAAAGTCACAAGATTGTGTCCCATGCACAGACCGTAGAAGAGATGGAAGTGACCCTAAAACCAGCCTACTTTATTCTCATCTGAGCCGTCAGTGGTAAAGCTCCTGGGTGCCTTCTGCTCCAGCTCAGCATCGCTCACCTCTCCCTGACCGTGCATCAGGATCGGTGCAGGCGCTGGAGCGGACAGCGGCACCTCTGCCTACGCCCTGCAGCACAGAAAGCCCCAGCTTTGCGCATTTTTCTTCTGCTTAGACAATAACCCCCAGCAGACAGTTTTCAAAGTCATCATCCCAGGTAAGAAGCACCCATGGCCTTTAGCTCAAAGCAGGCACTTTCTCCCCTCAAAGGAACCAGCCCCAGGCAGAAGAGACCTTTCCGTGGCCAGCACTGTGAAATAGCTCAGCGTGGCCAGATGTTCAGGAGGCAGTAGGACAAATTTCCCAGCACCCCCTCATTGAGGACAGGGGGACCAGTTGGGCAGCAGTGACACAGTGGCCAGAATCAGGGCCCATAACTCCAGGGTTTCAGAAACAGCTTTGGTGATTTAATTTTGCTTTATATTCTCCTCGGTCCCCGGCCCATCGCTGGAACGACAGATCCACGTGAGCTAGGAAGAAAATGTCCCCAAGCAGCAGCCAATGAGGGCTCGTGGCATTGCATCCCAAGGCTCCTAGTTCCAATTAAGCTCAGTTTCCCCCCCCCCAAAAGGGCACAGGAGGAGACCGGCAGGCTGAAAAAGAAACACAATTCTGCCTTTTTAATCCATGAATTTTATAGAAATAAATGGGTCCTTGTTACCCTGCGACTTGACTCCGATCTGCTCAGACTGCCTTTGTTATTTTTTAAATACAGACTGAAGGTGGCAAAGTCCAGGCTGTGTTCCTGTTGCAGTTGGGGGGAGTCCGTGTCATCCACCCTAGAAAAGCCACAGGCTGCACTCTGCCTATTAGCGTCACTGTTATAAGAACCCTATTTTAATTGGCAGGCCAGCCTGATATGACCCTCGAGCAGGGCTTCCCAAACTGTAGGCCACGACACCCCCCCCCCCCCCATGAGGTCACAGAACTTTCAGCAGGGGTCATGTGTATCTCAACCAGGCAGCAGCATTAGTGGGGTGGGGTTGTGAGCCAGTAGGTGCTCACAGGCCCTGCAGGGGTCCCGCCCTCCTCCGCCTTTCTCTTCTGTTACCAGAAAGCTCTGCAGGAGGAGGGCCTGGCGTCTCGCTGCAGGACATTGTGTGCTTGCACTGGCTCAGGGACTCCGTGCTGACTTTTGTTACTAATGCTGCTGCTGCTGCCTGCAGAGCGCTGGCAGCTGTCTGGCTTGGGACCAGGCCTGACCTGACGGGAGGTCTGAGTGGGCGTGGGCCAGTGGAGATTCCCACTGCTCCTCTGTCCTCACACAGCAATGGTGACAAGGACAGCCTATGACTTCGGGAAAGCAGGGGTTAAACACAAGCTTTGTGGGGGCAGGGTAGGGATGGTGAAGTTGAATAGTTGCTGTGCATGGACCTACCACATCGGGCATATGGTCTTTTCCTGCCATCATGTTTCTAGCCTACCCAAGAGAAAAATGTTGCTCCTTTCATGGGCCTGCCCTTCCTCTTTTCACCTGCTGTCATTCACCTTTAGCCCAGGACCAAGAGGAAAATGTTGCTGCTGACCCTGAGCTGGGGGATTTTTGGAGGGGGAGCTGTTTCAAAGGAGGGGCTTGAGGGATGGATCGGGTGCAGAGGAATGGGTTGTGGGTAAGGAGATAGGGTGATGACAGAAGATGAGGTAGAGGATACGAAAGAAAGGTTGGATGGGAAAAGGTGAAGCGGGGAGGTGAGAGAGGGGATGAGAAAATCAAAGAAGGGCTTAGGAGTGGGAGAGAAGCAGCCGTGGTGCTACAAAACAGGCTGGAGGGGATGGGGGAGGAGAGGAGGTTCTCTGGAGGGAATCAGCTGGAGTGCGGTGAGGGTGGCAGTGGAGTGACTGAGGGGGACTGCAGTGCTGCTGATTTGATTTGGTCATCGTGTAGGGTCAGGTGATTTTTCAAGGACTACAACAGCGTTACTTACAGTAGGTAAAGGCTTGAGAAGCCCTGCCACAGAAAAAGCTCGGGCAGCATCTGAAAGATTTACATCGCACAGGAGCTACGTTACTCTACACAGGAACAAAAACTGACGCGGAGGCTGGTGGCGCCTGCCAAACTAACTGGCTCGCGAGGACGATGCCCCTTAGGACGTGGAGCCCTGGCCTTAATAAATGTGTTGGCCTATAAGGCGGCACCAGCCTGTGCGCCATTTTAACAGTTTACAAGAGTGATTTATTATAGCAGACAGACACCTCTGGATAAAAATAAGCAGTTACACACAGGTAAAAACGGTTCTTCCAAAGAGCACCAACATTAATCACAGAGAGAAAGGGGGAGGGGGAGATCTGCTCCAGGCCAGCCCTGCAGTGGACGCTGGGCAGAGAAGGTGCCCCCCTGTCTTCTCCGCTCTAGTGCTTGCTGTCTTTCTTGGGCTTCTTCTCCTTCTTCACCTTCTTCTCTTTCTTCTTTTTGTGCTCGTGGCCCTCCCCATGCTGGTGCTGTGACAGGAGAAGCGAGATTGAAATGTTAAGGAGCCTGGAGGGGGGGAGGAACGGGACTCGGCCTGTTCTGCAGGACCTTCACACGCATGCAACACACCAAAGTCAGAGCAGGTGCAGGCTCCACGGATCGCCCCCCCCCCCCCGGGGACGTGAGCCCAAACACACCTCAGCAGGGTAAACTAAACTCGCCCTGCCCCCAGCGGCAGGCGGCGAGGACACAAGAGCTCATTGGGCGATGAGCGGCTTGGGACGGCGTCACGTCCCTCTCACGAGCTGCTGCCTCCATGCCTGCGCTGTATTGCAATTAACTGCATCCAGGACCGCGACAACAGAACAGCCGTGCTTCCCCCTGTGGCACTGCTGCCTGGGGCGATTGGTTTGCTGCCTTTGGGGAGAACGGAGGGGAGGGCGGGGAAACATATTTTCTGCTGCTTGTATAAAGGACCCAACACAGCTAGTGCATATCTTCAAAAAAAAAACCAACCCCAGATTATCTCCTCCCCTGAGGTGTGGCACCCACAGCGGGGCTGCTGATTATACAGCCGGCAGCAGTCCAGAAAGGGCTGCAAACTGGTTTGGATTTTCAGGCCAATGACAAATGTTAAGCTTCTGGTTTTGCATGTTTGTCTGCATTCCTTGCTGGCCCTGAAAACTCTTGTCTTCCAATTTCAAAAGGATCCCCACCCCCTTGATACATGAACTGGGTTTCAGTGTGGCCTGGATTTTCGATAACCGCTGACAGACAGGAGCCACAACAGTTACAGAAGCAGTAAACTAAACCAGGCCAGGGAAAGTGGCCAAGAAAACTTCCATAATAAGGCCTGCATAATCTGAGCCCCCGCCCATAAGATGTGGAGCAGCAAACGTTATCAAGATTAATTTCTGGCTAAAGTCCTTAGTCTTTTAAAAGCTAGAAAAATATTATAGCCTAGAGCTGCCACTTATTATGAGGTCCGTCACCAGTGAGAGGAGTCAGGAGTGAGTTTGGGGAGAGGCAGTGCTGCAGTCAGAAGGAGCGAAGGGGGCGCTGCTGTTGATGGGTCAAGTTCAGGGGCGGATTTGGCCTAGCGGGGGGAAATCGGGCAGCCCCCGGTGGGGCCGGTCGCTCCAGTCACGTGGTCTGCCGAGCCCGGCCGTGACAGGGCCACACTCGGCAGACCGCGTGGTATCTCCTGGGCGGCGAATCCCCGGGCCCGTCGTCATTGGGAATCCGCCCCTGGTCAAGTTGGAGGTTGCTCAGGTCGTAGGAGAATCCTGCTGGGCAGAGTGGGAAGCTGTTGAGGATGTGCTGTCACTTTAAACGAAATAGGAAATGTCCTTGATCTTTTCCTATTTTGTTTTGTCTCCTAAACAAACAAAAGAAAAATGAAGGAAATTGTGTTTTGTTTTTCTTTTGTTTTGTTTTAGAGAAGCAGCTACCACCAACATTAAAAAAGAAAGCCATTGGGTCCTGGCCTCTTCTCTCACCTACCAAAGCTGCCCCCCTACAACTTCCCCCCACCTCTCCAACCTAGTTCTTACCCCATCATGGGGCTTCCAGGGGAAGGAGCTATCCCCGCTCCTGGAAGACTCGCCACAGGCTGGAGGAAGGCCTTTCATTTAAGCACATTTGGTGGGCGGGAGGAGGAGACAATTTATTTGTGTTTTCCTGTTATATTTTCTGGGGTTTTTTTTTTATTTTATTTTGAATATATGAAACGAAAAACAAAAACGAAAAGAAACATTTTCAAGTATTCACTCCTAGAAGCTGTCACCGGTTCTTGCTTCTTTTATCATCAGCTGCCTCTGATGGGCTCAAGTAGGTCAAATCCAGTTGAGGACTGGAACTGAACCCTCTATAAACAAAACTTACTTAGGATAAAGGCGCAGACCCAAGAATCCTACAGGGTCGGCATAGCCGTGACCTGTTACCAGATCTAACTGGTTGGATTTGACGCTCCCGGAGAGCGCATCTTCAGCCATGGGTCAAAACTTCTTATGATGTGGAGGCAGACACAAACACCACCACTTATTGCATCTGGACTGAATGGACCGCACTTGCCGGCTAGGTTCATGGTCATCCTTTTTCTGCAGCGACTGGACTATGTTTTGTTCTGAACTCTCACTACCTTGGCAGAAAGCAAGCACTTGAGAAACAGCCGGCTGCTGCCCGGCTTCTTCACCAGAGCTTCTAATTTCTAAATTCTCTGTGCTCGAGCGTGTCAGCGTGTTATGCCTCGAAACCAGAAGAAGCAGACTACATGCACGCACACCGCGGACAGGTCAGGGCTCACCTTGCCTTCACATTCACTTCCACTGGAGCTGGAGCTGCTGGAGTCGCTGGAATGTCCACCTTTCTCCTGTAATGAGAATGCAGTGAGCCAAGGGCACACAAAGGCTCCACAACGGCAACCAGAGGGCAGGGAGTTCAGGGCTAGGTTTGAACTGTTGAGGGACGTTTGCCGGGTGGTGCAGTAACCTGCTTGGGACAGAAAGCCAGATCCCACTGCTGACACTCGATTCAGGTCCCAAGATTTGGTCCATGGGGAGAGTGGTGACCCTTTGGTGACTGCACAACATTGGGCACTTTTTCAATGCTATATAAATGGGCAGTGGCCTGGCAGGCAAGCAGATAGAAATGAGCAAAGCAATAAATGGATGGATGGACCCAGTGACCTTCATCTACCGACACTGTCTATGTTTCTACAGCGTGACAATCTTGACAGCAAAAAGACCAATTACCCCATTATAGCTTAAAGCTAGAACAGCTGTCAGCCCCTTCCTGCTCTCTCTCTCTGAATAAGTTTGTCATCTCCCTCTTGTTTCTGTATTTGCTGGGCAGATGTTTTGTTCAGCTGCAGGCAGTGAACACGCATTTCTCTGGTTACCTTATGCCCTTTGCAGTGTTCGCCTCCGTGTCCATGCTGCTCGTGTCCATGCTGCCCGTGCCCATGGTGCCCGTGCTTCGGGTCATGCTTCAGATCTCCACTTTTCTTCTGAGTGCATCCTGAAGAGACAGGACACAGTGTTTTGAGGTACTCTTTTGGCTGAGTGCAGCAGAAAAGTTGTTCGTGGCACCTATTGACTGGACTAAGGGACCGAATTTACTAAGGCTTTTCTCAGACCCTGTGTCTAAGAGGGAGAAAAGCTTAGTACATCAGGCCCTTAATCTATTTCTGATTGACTTTGGGGAGCTGTGCGCCCTTCATGAGGTCAACAGATTACAAGCCAAGGCTGATCTACACTTTGCTTTGATCTGATAACAGGAGCAGAACTTGCCAAAGTCAGTCACAAATGTATTTAATCCAACAAAAAGGCATTGCCAGGCACTAATTGATTGACTTTATTTCTACGTATCTAAGTGAACCAATGGGCCAATTCCAGTCCTAGAGAGCCACAAACAGGCCAGGTTTTCAGGATATCTACAATGAATATGCATGAGATAGATCTGCATACAATGGAGGTAGTGTGTTAGGATTTGTGGACCCTTGTACTGTGGTGAGATTGGGTTAACCTACAGGGAAGGCCTGGAAGGTTCCCACTGACAGCTGGCAGAGGATTGCTGGGCAGAGACTGGACAGGAGCTTCACCTATACAAACCTCTTTCCCCTCAGGTTGAGCCCTCAGGTTCTGGGGGCTGGCAGGGCTTAGGGGAGAGCCTCTGAGGCAAACATAAGCATTGGCCCAGTATCAGGCAAGGGTTGGGGCAGGCATCAGACAGAGGCAGAAGGCAAGCAGCAGGCAAGGATCGTTGGAAGTCCAGGCAAAGGTCAGATCCAGGAGTCAATCATAGGGCAGACAACAAGAACTGTTCCTGCCACAGTGGTAGGAGTGGCAGCTGGAATGGTTCAAGAGAATCTCGGGCATCACAGTGGCTCAAATCAAACAAGTTCATAAGCAGGAAGCAATGCGTCACCAAATCGCTGAGCCAACCTCCTGCTATCCATTTATGGAACCTACACACAAATTCACCTTTAATAAATTCTGATCTAAGCCAGTCCTTGTGACCTCCTAGCCAGATGAGTTTTCAGGATATCCACCATGAGTATTCATGGGTAAGGTCTCCAAAGTGCGCAAATATCCCCCAGGCACGTTCATCCTGAAAACCCAACTGGCTATGGAGGTCACAAGGACAGATTTGGAAAGCCCTCCCATCTGGCACCAACCTCAGATGTCCAGCAAACAGCCAAGTCAGAAATGCACTAAAAAAAAAAAAAACAAACAAAAAAAATCAAGACTGGAGGAGCGGGTTGTCTGCATTTTGGTCAGCGGGGTCACGCGTGAGTCAGAGTCAACTGGAAGGGCTTGGAAGGGACCCAGTATAACATACCGTCATGTCCTCTTTCTCCACTCTAACCCGAATCAGCATTCCCCCAACCTAAAAATGCACCTGACAATGGATTTCTTTGTAGTCTGCAACAGCCATCATGCATTATGAGTGACGCTTTAAAATATTTTTTTCAAACACTTACCAACATTAAAAATAGCTTATTGATCTGTATTAATTCATTTTATATGTATTGCAGTTGATAAATACACAATATCATATAAAAAGTAAACAAAGAACAAGTCACAGAAACATCAGATCCAATCACATAATAAAATTAATAGCAATGTATTCTTTTATGAATCCTCTTTTCTAAAATGCAGAATATATCATAATGACAATAAAACAGCAATAATCATAAGAATCAGAACTAGGATTGTTCATATTATAATCTAACATGCAAAAAAACATATATTCAGATTCTGGTGTCACCTCAGTATCAGCAAAACAAACATCTTCCACTGCCAAGCACTTTGGGAATTAATACAAACCCTTACAAAAATATAATAAAAAACCATCTAGAACCTTGCTGTACCATACCATAACAGTAACTTTCAGAACTCAAAACAGCAGCAACCTTATCTATGAAAAGATAGCAAGGCAAACATAGCAGGCCCTAGAACATTAATACACCACCTACTAGGCAAACACGTCGGACTGCTACAAATCCCTACAGAGAAACTACACACTAGCCGAAATACTGCACCTCTATCACAGATAGAATATACTATAAATTAGAAACAGAAACAAGCAGACAAGATTGAAATGGAAAACCCAAGAAACCAGACTCTGTGAATAGTGGAATACTGAAGAAAATGTAACATACAATTCTATAAGTAATGCATGTTCTCAAAGACGGCATATTTCAATTGCTGAAAGTCAAAATAGTTTTTTTTACCTTTGTTGTCTGATCTTATTTTTCTAATCAGCTGGTTGCAGTCTCTCTTTTCCCCTTGACTGTCTTTTCCCAATTGCTTTTTCAAGGTCACTCTTATTCTGTTTATTCTCTCTTCTTTTCTTCCTCCCCCATACAGGCTCCCACTCCCACACACTCTCTCTTACCCAGGGCTCCCACTCTCATGTACTCTCACATGCAGGTTCCCACTCCCACACACACAGGCTCTCATTCTTATATGTTCTCTCTCACATGTAGGTTCCCATGCCTATATGCTTGCTTCTTCTCACATCCACAGGATCTCAAACCCACATTCTCTCTCTCACACCCACACACACTCTCCACTCCGCATTCTCTCTCTCAAAAACATATACAGACTCACTCCCACATGATCTCTCTCACACACATGACACACAGGGTTCTCACTCCCAACCATGCTCTCTCTTTCACATACACACAGGCTTCTCACTCCCATGCACTCTCTCATGCATACACAAACACACACACACATACAGGCTTCTCACTCCCATGCATACACACACTTCTCACTTCCAAGCTCTCTCAAACATTTACACATGCTTCTCACTCCTATGCGCTCTCTCACGCATACACACACACAGGCTTCTCAGTCCTACATACTCTATCAGGGCTCTCCCTCTCTCCTCGGCCTCCTTGCTGCAACAGGCCTCCTTTTCGGCTGCACAGGCTGAACTCTGTGACGGCCCAGCGTCAGGCCTCCTCTTCTCGGGCTGCTTGGGATGAGCTCTGCAATGGCCCTGCATCAGACCTCCTCTTCTCAGCGCCAGGCAATGCTGATTGGGTGGACCTGAGCCCAAAGGCCCACTCATGGCTACGCCACTGTCTCAAGATGTTAAGAGAAGATCTGGGTCCATTCTTGAAGTGTTTAGTTCATGCCTCACTAGCTCAAGGGGAAACTCCAGAGGCCCTTAAACTAGCTATTGTTTGACCTTACCTATAGAAATTGATTCTGACTTATAACAAACCATCAAGTTACCGACCTATATCTTCTCTTCCTGTGTTAGCAAAGGTACTGGAAAAGCTCATTCTAGTCCAATTTCAGGATTTTCTGGATGATAACTGTGTGCCACATGATAATCAATTTGTTTTTCGTCCAAGACATAATACAGAAATCTTACTTTTCTCTACCCTTGACTCCATTCCTAGGGGTTTCAATGCTGGGACCCTATACATTCTTATATAGTTGGATTTGTTGGTTGCATTTGCTATGGTGCATCATTCTATTCTCCTATCTCGGTTATTTTCCTCGGGGATGACAGATACATTCTTCTCTTGCTTTCAGTCTTTCCTATCCTATCGAACATACAAGGTGATGATTGGAATGTACATACATTTTCAGTGGGAGTCCCACAGGGAGCTATGTTATCTCCATGGCTCTTTAACATTTATTTGAGACCCCTGTGTGAGATTATGGCATCGCTGGAAATCTCATTCAAGTTATTTGCTGATGAAATTCAATTTTTTTCCTATTGATCCATCGTTTGATACAGCATTGTGTAAATTGACTAGATGTTTTCAGTGACCAATTGTTGGTTGTCAGCAAATAACCTGAAATTAAACGTCAACACAACAGAGGTATTTGTTTCTCTCATGCCAAGAGGTAAGTGATGTCCCATTCTACTGGACTTGTGATGACATCACGAACCTGATCAAACTTCAAGTGAGAGATTTGGGTGTGATCACCAATTCCTCTTTATCGTTGCAACCACATATACAAACCGTGATCCGGAGTTCAATTCTTTAAACTTTGTCAGCTGCGATCCCTAAAATCCTTCCAGAATTCTGCAGATTTTTGCTTGATGACCCAGGTACAGGCCCTGTGCTACTGAGTGTGCAAACCATGCAACTGCATGGGGCGGCACACCCGGGAGGGAGGTGGCTGCGGTGAAAGGGGCCCACCAAATGGAGCAGCAAGAAGCTTGTGCAGCCACCAGTGGATCTCATCCCACTGGTGGCAGAAAAATGGAAAGACCCACATCACACACAGCCTGAAGAGGAGAGAGCCATTCTGTGGCCTATCCTTATGTGCCAGCTGGCCCCATGGTGCTCAACACTCACGGTGCTAGCACTTCCTGTAGGCTCATCTCGTGAATGAAATTTTTAAAACGTATTATATGAGTTTCTAATTATTATTGGATGCCATTCTATTTGTCAACTGTTTGGCAATATTCTTATTATTAGCATGGTTTATTATGATTCATTTATATTTCTTGATTTTATTTTTTGATGATTTAGGAGGACTGATGAGGTTTCTGTTTTTCCATTGCATATAGAGTCTAGGTTGCTACAGTTTCCAGTTCAGTTTCTGTCTACACATTTCTGTTTGTATTTTATGATCTCTTTATTCTGTATTTGGCAAGGGTCTATCTATGTTCATCATGTAGAAGTGAGGCGAGGTATTCTGTTAACATGTAGTTTCTATGTAGGAATTTAGAGCAGACTGGATTGTTCTGCTTTCCTAATAGGAGGTGTTTTAGGGTCTGGTGTAATATTTGCCTTTTATAGATTGGGTTATTCCTGTTTGAGTGCTTGCAGTTAGTACTGCTGTGGTATGGAAATTTTACTATATTGTTGTCATTTAGTTTACTCAAAGCTGTCATAAGAACATAAGAAGTTGCCATACTGGGTCAGACCGAGGGTCCATCAAGCCCAGCATCCTGTTTCCAACAGTGGCCAATCCAGGTCACAAGCACCTGGCAAGTACCCAAACACTAAGTAGATCCCATGCTACTAATGCCAGTAATAGCAGTGGCTATTCCCTAAGTCAACGTGATTAAGTGCCCAAACCACATCTAACACACAATATAACAGGCCTAATACTATAAGGGTTCCAAGTATCTTTTTTTTTTTTGCATGGTTTTCTGGTTGGCACCACCGAGTTGCATGTTTTTCTGTACAACAAACTAGTGCCAGCTACAGAGCTCAGCCAGCACCAATTTTATGTACCGGTAATAGGTGGGGAAGGAGCACCTAGGGGTCATTCCTGCACAATTCAGAAATTTTGGATCTGTGGGTGGGGTAAAATAGATTTGGGGAGGGGTTAAATTTTGATAGTTCAGATTGTTGGAGGGAGCAGGGCTTTTTTTGATGGTGAAAAGGGCCCTGGGACAGAACATGAGACTGACAGTTTCTATAGGGCGTTGGTTATTGGAGAAAACACAAATTTTGTGTTAAAAAAAAACAAACCAGAACAGGGGGAGGGTGCAGCAGGGCAATTTCTCACACAAAGCAGCAAAAAAAATGCTAGCACTGGCCCTACTCAGGTATTGGTACTTCCTACATTAGATTACTGCAATGCTATTTTTTTTAGGTTTGCAGAAATCTAATTGCTCACATTAGGACCATATATCTCCCGTTTTTGCCCATTTTCATTGGCTTCCTATACAATTCATGATTAGCTTTAAAATCTTGGTCTCGTGCTTAAATGTCTGCATGATTTAGTTCCCCTGGGATTCTCCTCTGTTATTTGTGCCTATCAACCTGCTCGTCCCTTAGGCTCGGCTGATAAATCATTGCTAGAAATCCTGTTTATCAGGCAGGTTCGTCTGAAGGAAGCTCGGAGCTTATTTCTGCAGTGGCAGAACCTAGTTTTTGGAATGCCTTACCTGATTCTTTAAAATCAATTCAAGATTTACTCACGGCTAGGAAACTACTGAAAAACCTTTTCTCTTTAAGGAGGCTTATGCAATTTCTTAGTATGTGGCTACTTTTTCAGTCGAAGGAAGTTTGAGAGGTGAATTATGTTTGGTACTAGTATGGGTGGAGTATATTACTAGACAGTACTTTCTAAAGTTTTTTTTATATAAATTTGTAAATGTCATTTTACTATTCAATCTGTTATGGTTTTATTTGTTGTTTGTAATAATTATGTATGTCCTTGGGACCCTACTGAGATTTTGTGGATCAGAGGGCTAGAAATTGTACAAAATAAATAATTCTAAAATCTAAATAACCCATCATCTCCCCAATAGAAAAAGCATACCAGAAAAGAAAGATTTTATGATTTGCTTTTTTCATGGTGCAATCACCCCCAGATCTCTGCCCTAATGTATACAACCTGTGGACATAGAAACTGCAAGGAGATACATAATTTAACAGATAAGGTCATAAAGGAGGAATCCTGGTTTACACCCCCCCCCCCCCCCATTGCATCCATGGACTTGTAGCTCTTACTTTTTTTTTTTCCTTTTAAGAAAATCTGAAATTACAAAATTATCAGAATCACTGGGAGTGAAACCAGTCCCTTAGGACTGGGCGCCTTACCTATAATACAAGGAGCTGACAGATTGCTTTTATCTAATTTTGAACGATGATTTCACCCTCCCTCACCAACGTTTAGGTAAGCCAGCGCTAGGAGATGCCTCTCTTAGGTGCCGCGGCCACACCCTACCTGCACCTGCGCACCTCTTATTTACAGAAGAGCGCGCTCTCCCTCGCGCTCTCCTTGAGCACCCTTCATCCTGGCCACGGGAAAAGGCGCGCCGAGCCCGGGATAAACTGAGCTCACGTTTAGATCACACACACACACACACAAAAAAAAAGAGTCTTTTGTTTTTCCGGATTATTAGCCAAAGGACGGATTACTGCCAATTCTGCTTAATTAACGGTAATGTGACAGCGAGGAAATACCGGTAATAAGTGACAGTGAGGAAATCAAGGGCTCGTTTCATAAAAGCCAGAAGATGCGAGGAAAAAAAATCCCCCCCTCACCTGCGGTTGATTTGCAGTCCATGGCGATCTCGAGCTCGGAAGAGAATAAGGAGAAGGAGCTGCAGGAAGGCGGGAGGGGAGTTGGGTGGGTGGGGTCTGTCTCCTCCCCCTCCCCTCCCCTCCGCCGCTCCAGCAATGGGGGAGTGAACGCTACGTTGGCCCTTAAAGCACCAGCAGCACTAGCTGCTGACTTCAACAGAAAAACAAAAATCCCTCCCTCAGTTTATTGACTCTGTGGTGTGTTGATTTTCTTCCCGAGCCTTCTTCCTTTTTATTTTTTGTCCTAATGTATTTCATTTGTATATTTTAAACTTTTTTTTTTTAAATATCGTTTTGTGCCTCCCTGTTTCGTTTTGTTGGGGTTTTTGACTCCAAAGTTTCTGCTGGCTCAATGGCCGCCAGCCTCTGCGGCGGGTTGGAGAACCTCCTCCTCAAGGTTTCAGGCTATCCTTGTTGAATATGCTTGAAGAGTTTTGCATTCATTCTGCCTCAGTTGTTTTCAGATCTCTCTCATGCACATTCCTTTAGGATAGCCTTCAAACTTGACCAGCCTGTGACCCCGGAGGACTGGAGGTTCCCTGCCCAGACTGGACAACAACACCACGGGCCACGAAAGAATACCTAGTGCAGGGGTAGGCAATTCCAGTCCTGGAGTGCACAAACATATCTGAGGTTTAGGATATCCCCCAGGAATATCCACTGCCTCCATTGACTGCAAATATATATATATATATATATATATATATATATATATGACGAGCCCTGACCTAGTGGCAGGGCTGTTGGAAGAGTATTTTGTGCCCTGGGCACTCTTCGGTCATGCACCCCTCTTCTCAGTTTACCTATTGTGACAATCCCAGCGCACTGTTCCCTCCGCTCAGTGACATTGGTTCCAACCCAGCACTCCCTTCTTCAGCGGCATTGGCTCTGGCACAGCATCCGTCTGTGCTTTGCGTCGGTGGGATTTGGCTACCCCTAAAATTGGCTCTTTTAGGAGCTTGCCTAGTGTGCCTAATAGAAGCACCAGCCCTGCCTAGCAGTTAGTGCAGCAGATTGAGAACTGGAAAGCCAGAGTTCAAATCCCACTGCTGCTCCTTATGATCTCAGGCAAAGCTCTTCACTCTCCCTTCCCTCAGGTACAAAGTTAGATTTGAAGTCCTCTGGGGACAGGGAAATAGTTACAGTACCTAAATGGAACTTGCCTTGAGCTAGAAATGAAAAGGCCTCACGGCTCCACTTCTTCAGGCAGCCCTGCCACTACAGTCCCAGTCCTTGGCTGGGACCTCAGGAAACAGCTCCTTCTGGAACCTGGGGGATGTGTGCACTCTGAGTTTGGTCGCTAAATGCCACCAGGGCCTCTGCAGCATCCCAGCCCTAGCCATCTGGCAGAACAGAAGCCCCAACTCTGGTCCTCTGCACAGCACTGCCAGTGGACCGCTGCCCTTCCCTCCCCCACCCCCACGTTTTGTAACTTCTCCTTCCCGGAATCTGCTCTCCAGCTGTCCGTGCTGTATTCATGCATTTATCTGTGCTGGGCTGGCATTAATGGGACAACCAGAGAGATGGCCTGAGGGTCTAACACCCGATTCCAAGGCATGTTTGTGTCCCTGCGGTGCATCTCTTCCACAGACAAAAACAATGAGAGAAAGAGGAAGCAATGGGGCCTGTGAGCATGTGCCTGCTGACCGGTAAAGCCCTGCATGAGATTCCTTATTAACAGGAAGTACATGTGGCAGGAGGGGGGCAGGGCCACTCCCAGCCCGTGGTCCAGGAAAGGTGCTTCATGTCACTGCCTCCACTGAAGAGGTGCGTTGGGCCCAGATGTGGTGAGGGGGGGGGGGAGGAATTGGATGAATTCCTGGGAGAGTGAAAATGAGAGGGTCCCTTAAGGTAGGGGATCGTAAATATCTGAGGTGAATGGGAGTGCATGGAGGTTAAAATTGGTGGATTTTTGCTGGAGGGAGGGAGTAAACAATTGGACCTGAAATTGAAAGGGGGCAGGGGGAAAGGATCCAGGATTGGCATGGGACAGAAAGGGGGTGGTGCGGGGGGGGGGGGGGCATACTGCTGAAGAGGACCTGGGATAAAGGGGAGGATGCTGGGGAGCAGGTCCATCACAATGGGTGGGCAAGCAGGGCGAATGCCCTGGGCACTGCCACACTGCCCTTTGCAGCCAGTCCTGTGAGGCAGTGCGCGTGAAAGCCCAAACAGGAAGAGGCTGCCAAAAGTAACCCCTGCCCTGGGTGCTGAGGGGAGAGGACCTGAGAATGGGGATAACGCACTCCGTCCCAACATATCTAACACCGTCCTGTATCACCGTGATGCAGGCATACACTTCTGACAAAGAGCTGCTCTTCCGCTCTCAGTGGCGCAGCCTCTGACCTTTCACGTTTTGGCTCTGGTCCATTCCCCTATGAACAGGATCACTACTAGCTGAGTCATCTCCTTACAGGTGCAGCAGTTACAGGGCCTGGAAGCACTGAAATCGCTGTCACTCTGTGCTCCCCTGCGCCTTTAAGAAGGCTGCCTTGGATGAGAAACACTACTGCCTTGGGCTAGGCACCTACATGTTTAAGATCTTCAAAGCCTTTGTTTACTTTTGGCAGGTAATTATTTATCCCCCCTTTCTCAGCCCCTTCAAAGGTCAGGAATGCCTGGGTTGGGTGGAAACATACTTACATAATTGCCTTTTAGCAGCCTCGGATACAAGGTAGTTGCCTTAACCACAGAGGTGAGAATGAGAGACAATGAAGAGACAAGAAATAGATACAGGGTGACCAAAATGATAAGGGGCATGGAATGGCTGCCCTAGGAGGAAAGGCTAAAGAGGTTAGGGCTGTTCAGTTTGGAGAAGAGCTGAGGGGGGATATGATAGAGGTCTACAAAATCATGAAAGGACTTGAACAAGTTAATGTAAATCAGTTATTTACTCTCTCAGATAATAGAAGGAGCAGGGGGCACTCCATGAAGTTAGCAAGTAGCTCATTTAAAACAAACCAGAGAAAATTCTCTTTCACTCAGAAAATAGTTAAGCTCTGGAATTAATTGCCCGAGAATGTGGTTACAGCAGTTAGTATAAATGGGTTTAAAAAAGGTTTGGATAAGTTCCTAGAGGAAAAATCCGTAAACTGCTATTAATGAATAAGCAATAGTAGCTTGCGATCTATCTAATGTTTGGGTACTTGCCAGGTACCTGTGACTTGGATTGGCCACTGTTGGAAACAGGATACTGGGTTTGATGGCCCCTTGGTCTGACCCAGTATGGCGTATCTTATGTTCTTATGTTTTAAAAGGGTCTTGAGCCATTGCCATGAAGATCCTACAGAGGCCAATGTAATAAGGCGCACTGACATTAGTGCAGGTTTTTACTCCTGTTTTAGCATGTATTTTTACAGGATAAATTAACACTGGTATTTAGAGGGGGTTTTAACTCCGAAAAAAATGAGCGATAAATCAGGAGTAAAAACCAGTGTTAAAAACAGCACAAGTGCATGCAAAAGTTACCTGTTGCTGTGCCCAGTTTGGTACTCCGCCTCAGACCCAGGAAGGCATTAAATTTCCAGTGTAAGCTCTCTGGGGGACTCATCTACAGCTGAAGAAAGCAGCTGGGGTGAGCACCTACATGAATACACTGCAGTGTACCAAAGTTGGGATGCAGTGTATACTAAGCAGCTGAAGGTGCCTGCTTTACAGCACTTACACTTTCACCAGCTGTAGGTGCAAACCCCAGAGAGCTTATGCTGAAAATTAATCTCCTTCCTTAGTCTGAGGTGGACTAAACTCACATTTCTGGTGGCCAATATTTTTCTATTGTTGTGCCCAGTGTGGTAGCAATAGCTCAACACTACCACATGGGCACAGCAATAGAATGACTTTGGCCAACAGAAATGTGAGTTAACTTTTACTCCACCTCAGAACCAAAGGTTAAATTTCCAACGTTATGCGAGCTGAAGCAATTTCAATTGCCCCCAGCCACACACACACCCCGGCTCTTGCCCTCCCTAACCACTCACTTCTCCCCCTCATACTGTCTTGCCTCCACTTCCCCTACCCTTCTTTCATGCCCTCTTATCATCCCTTGTCTTTTTCTTCCCTCCTCTCTTACACTCCACATTCCTTCCCCTCTCTTCCCACCCTCCTTCCATTCCCCTTTCCTTCCCTTCTCACCCACACTCCTTCACTTTCCACCCTTTAATAAAGTGGCCTTGCATGTGAGATTGTGCCCAAGTTGGGATGCACGGTGCCAATCTCACATGCAAGGCCATTTTGCCACAGTGCCATGCTTTTTGTTCAGATCTAGGTGCCTGTCCCATTGTGGAAAAGCAGGCAAGTAAAATCCAAGTATAAGCTGTCTGGGATGAGCTCCCACAGCTGAACATTATGCATTGGCACTGTGGCACAATGGTCTTGCATGCTAGATTGGCGCTGTGCATCCTGAGTGTAGGTGCCAACCCCAGAGAGCTTACCCTGTGATTTAACTAAGCCCAAGACTGCATGCATGGCCATTTTGTTCACACTCCTTCCAGCTTCAAGTACTTACCTCATGATGCCTGTTTTTCAAGCACTTTTCTGCGTTAGTGTGGATTTTTAAGTTAACTCACATTTTTAGCACATTTTTTTTTCATTTAGTGTGCCTGGTTCTATATGCATGCAATTAGCTTACTGTATTCTTCCTTATTGTGGATTTCTTCCATGTGTGTTAAATAAAACCCATGCTAAAAATGTTATCAGCCCCATAGTATGGAGTGAGTGGTGGTGGGAGGCCCGCTGGTTCACAAGGCCCACCCATGTTAACCTTTGGCCCCACAAAAATTCAATTCTGGCTACACCACTGCTTTATGTATAGCAGTGACATATCCACATGGGGCTTTGATGAAGATCCGCTCTCCAGCTGTCAGTGCTGTATTCATGCTTTACATGTAACAGTGTGACACCTGAATGGGGCTCTGATAACGATCCGCTCTCCAGCTGTCAATTCTGTATTCATGCTTTACATGTATCAGTGTGACACTTGCATGGGTCTCTGATGAAGATCCGCTCTTCACCTGTCCATGCTGTATTTATGCTTTATATGCATCAGTGTGGTGCCTGTATGGGACTCTAATGAAGATTCATTCTTCAGCTGTCTGTGCTCTCCCCCTCCTATACGCTTTCCCTGGCTCCCCTGTTACTTCTCTGTCTGCCAGTTTCTGCTTCTCCTTTTGTTGAGGAGCTCCATCAGCTGCACCAGCATAGTTCCCTCTAAGATGAGCGCTTGAGCGATCGCTCATGCATTTCAGAGTGTTGCTCACATACATTTTTATTTGTGCTGTATACAGCAATCCAGTGCTAATACTGGAGCTAAAAAATTATTGGTTTAAAAAAATTGTTGCTCACACACACACACTCACAAAAAAAATGTGCAGACACCTAGTCACTCCTTGGAGGGAACATTTTCCACCAGCCCCACTACTCATTTGTCACTGGTGTCACACTGACACCTTGTGGCCTCTACGAGTATATGCTCCTTTCCCAGAGTGACAGATGCTGGGTATTATTATTTAGGATCTTCCTTGGGAAAAGACTGAAAGGAAGAGAAGGGATGTTAATGTCTTTCTGTTCACTGGCACTGAAAAAATTTTTTTTTTTACATTTTTTTTCTAGCACTGCTGTTTTGAATTGAGAACAGGGAATACTAGAAACCGAAGCTGATGGTCATTCCATTTGTTGGACTTTGAACTTTTGGAAACAGTAGAGGGGAGTTGTGTTTGGGAAGGGAAGGGTAGGGCAGGAGCTAACAGATAATATAATATGGCAATAAAATGTTATTCTAGTATTGAAACAATTATATATCATGTGATATTTCACAATATACTGTTTGCTTTTATTCAATAAACAAATTTCAATCTACAATGAGAACAGGTAAGGAAATGCTTAGCGGGTGACTCATAAGAACATAAGAAACTGCCATGCTGGGTCAGACCAAGGGTCCATCAAGCCCAGCATCCTGTTTCCAACAGAGGCCAAACCAGGCCACAAGAACCTGGCAATTACCCAAACACTGATGCAATTAATAGCAGTGGCTATTCCCTAAGTAAACTTGATTAATAGCCGTTAATGGACTTCTCCTCCAAGAACTTATCCAAATCTTTTTTGAACCCAACTACACTAACTGCACTAACAACAGCCTTGGGCAACAAATTCCAGAGCTTTTTTGTGCATTGAGTGAAAAAGAATTTTCTCCGATTAGTCTTAAATGTGCTACCTGCTAACTTCATGGAATGCCCCCTAGTCCTACTATTATTTGAAAGTGTAACTAACCGATTCACATCTACTCGTTCAAGACCTCTCATGATCTTAAAGACCTCTATCATATCCCCCTCAGCCGTCTCTTCTCCAAGCTGAACAGCCCTAACCTCTTCAGCCTTTCCTCAAAGGGGAGCTGTTCTTCCATCCCCTTTATCATTTTGGTTGCCCTTCTCTGTACCTTCTTCAACACAACTATATCTTTTTTGAGATGCGGCGACCAGAATTGTACACAGTATTCAAGGTACGGTCTCACCATGGAGCGATATAGAGGCATTATGACATTTTCCGTTATATTAACCATTCCCTTCCTAATAATTCCTAACATTCTGTTTGCTTTTTTGACTGCTGCAGCACCCTGAGCTGACAATTTGAAAGTATTATCCACTATGAGGCCTAGATCCTTTTCCTGGGAGGTGCAGTTTAAAAAAAAAAAGAGGGGCCAATGTAATAATAAGCTGTCTATTAAAATGCACACTAAAGTCTGCACACAGTTTCTTAATCCATATCTATACAAATGGCATGCTAATGCACCAGGAGTTTAAAAAAAAGCACCCTAACCCAAAAATGTACCTTAAAAATTCACTAGTACACACAAAAAATATGATTTATGCACATAAATCATGTTTTCTGTGCATGAATCCTGAGTACAGGACCCTTCACCACAAACTCCAGGCTCAGCCCCAGAGAATAGCAGTGGCCCCAGGAACTTTACTTCTGACCAGGAGTTAAATGTTGAGCATTAAGAAAACAGGAGCTAAGCCTACTCACCTCTCTGCATTGGGGGAGGGGGAGATAACAACCAATCCCTGTATTAGCACTAGATTTAAGGGCACTAACCAATAGGACATGCAGCGTCAGGAGTAAGGTAAAAGTGCAAGCTCTGCCAAGTGAGCACACCTTATTACAGCAGACCCAGAGTTTGGTAAATCTGGCCCACTGATTTGCAGTAGTAAGCTAAGGAGCAAAGAAAGCAAATTATTAAAGAAGTTTTAGAGAACCTTTCTTAAATAATGTCCTCACTTGTTTCCTAGTGCTGTTGCCCTTTCAGTCTTATTCTTTCTCTCCTTCCCTTTTTATCAAAACAAATGTTACTTCTTTTCTTGCGGCCCAGCTGATTCCTCTTGCTTCTTTGACATTCCAGCTCCGTTGCAATTGGCCTCCGTTGGGCTACAGTGCCATGAGCCTTCATTTCAGACTTCTCAAGTCTTTTCTCCTGTTTTACAGTCCCCTCCCAACTCACTTTGCCCAGTCATTGAAATAACAGTCCTCAGCTGAGAGCTATGTGCCAGGGCCTTCTCTGTAAACCAGCGAACCTATAATCCCAAAGCCAGCAGAGCCAAGTCACAGCCTAATTGAGTTCACAATAAAATCTGAAGGTGGCTTAAACTGTTCTGCAGTAAGAGTCTGCGGATGTGAATGTGGCATGTGATGGCTCTGGCTACAGCAACCAAGATTTAACAAAAAAAAAAAGATCTGAGGGGAGGAAGACCTATGTGAGCGATGCCAGCCCCTGGGAACAGCTGGTGTGAAGCCATGAGTCGCTGTATTGAGATGGCCAGCTCCCAGAGCCAGTGCAAGTCTTCTAACCCTCACTTACACCCTGGCAAACATCCCCATCTCTTGCCCTGCTCAGAATTCAGCTCTCATTCTCCTCTCACCCCCTGCCAAGTCCTGCCTTCCTCTCCCTTTGCCCCTTGTCCACAGTGCCCGACGTCTCCTCTCTGCTTTTCCTCCCAGCATTTCCTCTTTCTCTGCCTTCACTCCTCGCTGAGCATGGAAGCAACACCCCAATCACCTTGCCCCCTTCTTGCAGTGCCCAGCATCCTCTCTTCTCCCTGGGAGCCAATTTATCAGAACGATCAGGAAAGCTAAACACAACACAAATTAAATTACCCCTCCCTGGTCACAGTGAAGGAGCTTGCTCCACAGTGCTGGCACCTATGTCTATCTCTATCCTCTACCTGACCAGAATACTCCCTCTCTCCCCTCCATCCTCATTTGTCCATCACCCTCTCTTCACATCTCTCCACCCACTCAGCACCTTTTCCCCCACCCATCCAACTTCCTCTCTCTCTTCACCCCCACTACGGGTTTCAGCTCTTTTGAGTGCAGTGGCTGCTCAGGCACCCCCAATATTGAGCAAACTGCTTCACTGTGACAAAGGAGGAGCAATTTGTGTAGAGTTTAGCACCCCAATCATTTTGAAAAATTGGCTCCTCTGCCCCCACATCTACCCAGCATCCATCCTCTTCTCTCTTGTGGTGCATTGCCTTTAAAGTGGACAGGCAAAACCTGAAGATTTTTCCTGCACCTTCCAAAAATTGTAGCACCCTAGGTTGCTCATGGAAGTCTTTCAGCGCCTCAGACAATTCTGGTTTTTAGGATAACCATCATATGTCAATTAATGCATGGGTGGGAGAAAGCAATGGCCTGGTGGCTTGGGTGTAAGTGCTGTGCACTGTCTTGCAGTGGGATTGATTCCCAGACCCGGACTTTGCATCCTGGGTCAACCGGAGCTAAGACTGCTGCATTCACAGCCACTCAAGGGAGGCAGTTGCAGTTGTCACACACTCACTGGCCAGATATAGGGACCATGACTGCAGAACTCCATAGGGAGCTCTGCTGCATGGCCCCTGCCTGAGGACTGTTGCTACAGTGACTGGGCTCAATGGAGAGGAGGGAGAAGAGAGAGAGAGAATGCTATAACGAAGGAGAAAAATCTGATGCCTGGTTACTTATTAATGAAGGCTTAAGCAGGGCCAGCACATCCCAATAGATGGACTAAGCAGTCACCTAGGGTGCCAACCATTAGGGGGAGGCAAAGAACTGCCATGTGGGGCAGCGAGTGGAGCCTATCCCCCTCGTGGATGAGAGGAGTAGAGACTCAGCGAGCAGCACCCATCCTGCTCACAGCCGAGAGAAGCAGAGTCTCGGTGGGCCACCAGCATCACCTCTGCTTGGGGCCGATGCATTAAATGAGCATTGAAAATGGGCTTTCAGTGTTGGGCACCCACTTTCTCAACGCATGCCCAGCCACCTCTCCTGGGTGCACAATTCAATATTTAAATGAGGGGTCGCGCTGCCAAGGATGCGCTAGGGACAAATGTTCGCCCCTAGTGCCTCCTTGGCAGCAGGCGCCCAGAAGTGGTGGTCAATTTTATGAGCGTCCGTTTCCCTAACCTGACTGTTGGCACTTTTTTTTTTTTTTTTAACCTTTTGGATACTCCAACTTAATGCTCTGGCACATTTTTTTTTTTTTTAGATCTGGGGAGAATAACTAATAGCCCTTATAGCATAAGGAGTTGTGGACGTGCGTCCAAAACGTGCGTCCCACCATGGATTAAACAATGCTCTGGGCTGAGCGCACTGTTTTGCATCAGATCCTTTGTGTGTATGTGTGAGAGGGTTTGTGTGTATAGGAGACAGCAATGGTGTTAGTGAGAGAGAGGGAGGGAGCCTGTGTAAGCCTGGTGCCTGTGTGAATGAGACAAGGAACCTAAGTGTGTGTAAGAGAGGGGGGGCCTATCTGAATGAGATTGGGGCTGGAGCCAGGGTCTGAACTGGGGGGGGGGGGGAGGCACAAGGCTTGCCTAGGGCGCCTAATACCCTTGCACCCACCCTGGGCTTAAGATGCCGGGATCCCAGCAGCCGCTGCAACTCAACTGGAAACCCAGAGCAGAAGGAAACTACTGGACCCAAAAAATGCCTGGGGATATGTCTTCAGAAATGAAAACCAGATCTGGGCTCAGCCCTGGAGGATAACAAGCAGTTATGATATTTCAAATTGGTCTGACTAAATGCTACTCTTGCTCTAGGTCATAAAATGCTTATCAGCAGCATGGGGTAAAACATTAACTAATTATGACCTTATCACTGAAGGACTGACTGCTGAGGGCTAGGACCAGCCTCTATCAGCATATGACTGGAAAAGAAGTAAACCGAAGACTTATTTAGACTGGGTCGTCTTCAGGAAGGCGTGAAAGGTGTGATCAAATCTGCACACGTACACAAAATATCCTTCATCCCCGCCTATGACTGGAAGGGGGGCTCTGAATCCGTAAATGGGGAATGCTGTGACTCCATGGGATCCTGGGTCTCTTGGTGGGTTTATGGCGGGACCCAAGACCCTGTGGAATTCTGCTCTCCGGATGTGTTTTGGGAGGAAGCTGGGATCCTGAAATCTGCGTGTGGAGGAGACAAAAACAGTACCGGGGATCCCTACTGAGCAGAGGATGAGCACTAGGGTAACCATCATGGAGCAGCCGTTCCGCCCAAAACAGCAGTATTGTGCTTCCAAACTGGCATGGTTTCCTGCGCAGAGGGGTAGTTACAACACTGAATACCTTGCTGGACAGATTAGATGGCCTATTGTGGACTCTTATCGGCCATCATGTACTTATTTTATGTTACTATGAGCTTATCTGGAGGGCGCTGGGACCCTGTGGGATTTTGAGCTCTGGGTATATGTACAGGACGCTGGGATAAGGTGGAATTCTGAGGCGCAGGCGCAGTCTTTGTGGGAGGGCATTGGGACCCGGTGGGATCCCGCAGCTTTGGAAATATCTGGAGGCGCTGGGGCCCTGTGGAATCCACGCGCTCTAGATATACGAGGTAGGCGCTGGGACCATGCGGACGCCGCATGGTGACGTCACGGTGTAGGCCGCAACCGCGGGCTGGAGTTGGAGTCTCGCCGTGGGGATGGAGTGAGGGTACCGCTATCCGTGGTTGGGCCGTGGGAGGAGGGTGAGTGTCCAAATAGCTCGCGATCCCCGCTCTCGTGTATACCGCCCGCAAAAGCCTGGCACAGGGGAAGGGATCCCAGGGCAGGTGTATGCACAGGTGGAGCCCCGGTGAGTCTCCCGAGGAAGGGGCTAGACACACAGGTGGAATTCCAAGGGATCATTCTGTCGCCTTGCCTCACAATTGCATGAATGGTATCTGACTCTTTGTCATTCGAATTTTAATCTTGATACGGGTGGCTGTGTTACCCCTTAAGCCTTTGTCACTGTACCCTGGCCTCACGCATTGGGGATAACGAGAGTGGAGACAGTATCGTGACCCTGGAAGTGAGGGCCATGGCCTTGGCATGTGTACAAGAGTCCTGGAGGCACGGTTCGGAGAGGGCTGCCATGGACAGGGGCTTTTTGTGGAGGGTTTGACCAGTTCTGCCTTATCAAGGAAGTTTTGTTTGCTTAACGATCTAATCTCTCCCTTTCTAGCCCTTCTGTGCTCTCCCTGCGGGACTGAGCTGGTCTCTGCAACTCGCGCTGCTCTCCAGCCACAGCTCTTGTGCTAGGACCATGGTGTGTGAACTTTTCCTACTCTCCTCCATCTGGTTTCTCTTTGTTATCTTCTGGATGGAGACCATCAGCGTTTGGCTTTTCCTCTGTAATTTCTACCAGGACAGAGTGTTTTACCACTGGGGAGACAGGTGGGTGCTTCCTTTGTGATCATTGGGGTTTTTGAAACTCCATAGTTTTTTAGAGCATAGTTCTAAATATATTTCAACTTCTGTATAAAGAGATTGATATAATTGGCATCTCAGAAATCTGGTGGAAGGAGGATAGCCAATGGGACACTAATAGGGTACAAATTATATCAAGATGATAGGCTGGATCATATTGGTGGAGGGGTGGTGCCACACATTAAAGAGAGCATTGAATCAAACTGTATAAAGGTTCTGCAGCAAATAACATGCAATGTTGAACTTTTTTGGATAGAAATTCTAGGTGAAAAGGGAATAAAATAGCAGTGGGGGTGTATTACCGTCCACCTGGCCAGAATGAACAAACAGACAATGGAATGCTAAAAGAAATTAGGGAAGCAAACAAAATAAGCAGTACAGTAATAATGGATGACTTCAATTACTCCAGTATTGACTGGGTGAATGTCGCATTAGGACATGCTAGACACGTAAAGTTCCTAGATGAAATAAATGAATGCTTCATGGAGCAGCTGGTACAAGAACCAACACGAGGGGAAACTCTTGGAGGAGAAGTCCATTACCTGCTATTAAGTTCACTTAGAATAGCCACTGCCATTAGCAATGGTTACATGGAATAGACTTAGTTTTTGGGTACTTGCCAGGTTCTTATGGCCTGGATTGGCCACTGTTGGAAACAGGATGCTGGGCTTGATGGACCCTTGGTCTGACCCAGTGTGGCATTTTCTTATGTTCTTATGTTCTTATTTTAGACCTAGTCTTTAGTGGAACAGTCCACACCTTAGAAAAGGTGGAAGGAAGGCTAAATGACTTCCAGCATGGTTGAAAGGTGAGTTGAGAGAGGCTATAATAGCTAAAATAACATCTTTCAAGAAATGGAAAAGGGATCTGAATAAAGAAAACAGGAAATGGCATGAGTACTGACAAATCAGATGCAAAGCATTGATAAGGAAGGTAAAGAGAGACACAACATGGAAGCAAAAACTCATAATAAAAATGTTTTCAGGTACATTTGAGATAAAAAGCCTGCAAGGGTGTCAGTTGGACCATTAGATGATCAAGGGATAAAAGGAGCCTTTAGGGATGACAAAAGCCATAGCAGAGACTAAATTTAATTCTTTGCTTCGATATATACTGAGGAAGATGTAAGAGAGAGACCCATGCCAGAAATGATATTCAAAGGTCACTGAGGAACTGAAACTAATCTCAGTGACCCTGGAAGGTGTACTAGGGCAAACTATCAATAACATCTGTAGTACCTGAAGACTGGAGGGTTGCCAGTGTAATGCCAATTTTTAAAAAGGGATGATCCAGGTAATTACAGACCAGTGAGTCTGACATCTGGGCCAGGCAAAATGGTAGAAGCTATAATAAAGAACAAAATTACTGAACCTATAGATAAGCAAAGTTTAATGGGACAAAGCCAACATGGAATTAGCCAAGGGAAGTCTTGCCTCACAAATTTGCTACATTTTTTTGAGGGCATAAATTATGTGGATAAAGGTGAGCCATTTGATTAGTGTATCTGGATTTGCAGAAAGCATTTGACAAAGTCCCTCATGAGTCGTCTTAAGAAATTAAAAAGCCATGGAATAGGGGGCAATGTGCTATTGTGGATTGCCAGCTGGTTAAAAGAGAGAAAACAGTAGGGATAAATGGTAAATTTTCCCAATGGATAAAAGTGAATAGTAGAGTGCCCAAGGGATCTGTTTTGGGATCACTGCTTTTTAATATGTTTATAAACAACCTGGAAATGGGAACAACAAGTGAGGTGATCAAATTTGTAGATGACAGTTATACAAAGTTGTGAAATCACAAGACAATTGTGAGAAATTGCAAGAGGACATTATAAAATTGGGAGACTGGGCATGCAAATGGCAAATTTAAATTTTCTTAGTGTCCAGACAGATGAATCCAGAACCAGTAGGTTATGCACCTCTACCAGTAGATGGAGACAGAGAAATCTGACATCACAGTATATATATTCCTGCAGTGACAACATGCCAGTATTCTCCGTCTCCAGCAGATAGTGGACGTGCATCTCCCTACTGGGGATTGCTTCAGCTTTTAGAAGAATTTTCAAAGGAAAATTACCCCACTGTCTTGCGGTGATACCAAATGGTCCCTCCCCCAGTTGAGAATTCCTGGGGATTTCCTTGGTTCAATAGCTGTTTTTTTTAGCTGGTGTGGACTTAGGTGATTGTGCAACTTAAAGGTAGCGGGTGCAGGAGGCTGAGCGTGGCAGTGATGGCATATGTGCTCTTCCCCCCCCCCCCCCCCCCCCCCCCTGCAGCTGGAGACCATCTCTGTACTTGGCCGGGAAGGCAGGAAGGGCTGAGCTCACATAAGTGGGGTTTTTTAAATACAACTGTCAGAGTGGAGGGGTTAGTTTAGGACTTCCTCCGGTCTCCGTATTTGGTGTGCCGTCCCGACTTCCACTCCTGTGGGGGTTAGGGGAACTGGGCGGGTTGAGCGGCCACACTGGGCTAGGCCTCACCATTAGGCTTCTTTTTTGTGCGCCATGTGGTAGGCCACAGTGGCATTTTTGCGCACTTTTTTTTTTTTCTGCCTGTTCGGCTGTGCCTCTGATTAGTGTGCACGGCCTGTGCACACGCTTTCTTGTATATGAGTTGTGCACCAAGAATTGGACTGGTAACTGCACTTAGCTTTTTGGCGCACACTTAAAAGTTGTGCACACAAAATTTGTGCGCATAAATTTTGTTTCAGCGGGGCTTTGGCTGGATGCACATAATAATCCTTGGACCCAAAGGCACAGTGACTTATATGGAATTTTATTATTACTGTTTTGTCATTTTAATTATGTATGTTTTAACCTGTAAAGAAACAGTATATAAACACATTTTAAATGAATCTTCAGTCGCCTTTTAAGCGTACTGACACATTAATGGCGCCAGTGCCAAGAAACCTAAGCACCTTTCTCTCTCTGCTGCCTGTCACAGGCATCTCAGCCTGAAGGGCCTTCTAACATAAACCAGTGCTGCTTTCAGGCTCAGGGAGAACTCTCTCCCTCTGATTTTACTAAACCTGGGTCTTCCCAGCCTGCTGATGGCCTGGTTAAAGATATGTTAGGAGGGAACTCCCTTGACTGGTTCCTCTGCAGGGGATGGCCGCTCATTGGGCGCATCACAAGTGCCTCCTATTCTTATCCTGGATTTTTCTGCCTTTTCTTGGGTAGAAATTTTTTCAAGGATTGCAATACTTCCTTCAGGTGCAGTCCTCAGCACCATCCAAGCATGTCTGTGCAGATCCTCAGGCAGTGGCCTCTCCTTCTTCCTGTACATTTAAGCACCAAAGTATACCCTCTAGCTGCAGGTGTTTCTGACAGGAATCGGGATGGCAGGGATGAGGCAGGTCTTGACTCCCCTAGAGGATGGGGAAATACCTCTGGGGCTGGAAACATATAGAACTGTTGTTGAGGTTCTTTCACAGAGATGACTTTCTGGCTCTGATTTCCCAGACCTTGCAGATGGCTGGGAGTTCCTGGGGCAGATTCCATGTCTGAGCCAAAGAGAAATCCCATTTTGGTTTCTTTGCATAAAGCCTCTTGTTTTTTTCCCAGTTTATAGAGGCCATTCGAGAACTGATTGATCTTGAATGGGATGCCCTGGAGGCAAATTTGAAAGGGGGTCGGATCTTGGAAGGTCTGTACCCCCTGGATCCAGTGGTGAGAGCATCTGTGTTTTCCAAAAGTGGATGCACTTGTCTGAGCCGTCTTAAAACAGACAACCATCCCCTTGGAAGGAGGTGCGGCCTTGAAGGATCTGCGTGAGAAAAGAATTGAGGCCATCCTTAAGCATTTGAAGCAGTGGCAATGACATTGTAGGTAGCTTCCTGTTGTTCCTTGGTGCCTCGCTTTTGCTTGCTTCTCTCTCAGGAAGTTGATGACTCTGGAGTGAATTCCAGGGCAGTTATGAAACTCGCCACCTTTTTTAGCAGATGAGGGCTGCGATTTGGAACACACCTTGGCCAGAGGAGTGGCTTCAGTAATAGCGGCCAGGCATCAGTTATGGCTGAGAAATTGGGCGGCCGATGGCGATCTCCAAAGCTGATCTTACGAAATTTCCTTTTAAAGATCGCTCTTGTTTTGGGAGCGAGTTGGAGAAGCTAGCCAGCAAGTGGGGCGAATCCTTGATTGCTGGAGGATAAGAAACAGTCATGGTGCCCCTTTGCTATGAGGAGTCATCTCGGGGGTTCCAGGCATTTCCCCCCCCCCTACAGAGGGGCAACCTTTCAGAGGACTCTGCCTTTCGACAGGTCTCAGTCCTTCAGTCCAAGTGGGGAACGGGCTTGGGTAGTGGAACCTCCCGAGCCTCCCAATGAAGGAACAGGAGATAGGGGGGCACCTCTCTCTCACTTTTATCAGAGGTGGGTCGAGATTACATCGTATTGGTGGGTCCTGGAGGTCATAGGAGAAGGATATGCGCTGGAGTTTCGCAGTATGCCTCTGGATGGTGTCTCCGTCCCACTCTTTGCAGAAGAAGCAGGCAGTCAAGAGTGTGCTGTCAAGGTTCCTCAGTCTGAGGGCTGTGGTTCCAGTGCCCACGTCTCAAGAAAATATGGGTCGTTGTGCCCAAGAAGGACTCCTTTCGTCCCATCCTGGATCTCAAAGGGGTCAACTGTCATCTGCGGGTGACTCACTCTTGCATGGAGACACTGCACTCGGGGGAATTTCTGACCTCCTTGGATCTGTCTGAGGTGTACCTTCATATTCTATCCAATTGGAGCACCAACGTTTTTTTGCATTTCGTGGTACTGGGGTGCCATTATCAGTTTCGGGTGCTGCCTTCTGGTCTAGCCTCTGCTCCCAAAACCTTTTCCAACGTTTATGGTGGTAGTGGCAGCAGAACTGAGAGAGGCTGGGATCCTTCTACACTTGTATTTAGACAACTGGTTGATTCAGGCCAAGTCTCTGGAAGAGAGCCGTCTGGTGACTCGCAGGAACTTGGTTAACCTAGGCAAAAGCAGTCTTCAACCATCTCAGTCATTGGAGTTTCTGGGAGTACGTTTCAACATGATGCAGGGCAGAGTTGTTTTCTTCCAGAAGCTCCTATTCAAAAGTTGATGGCACAGGTGCATCTCTTGATGAGCACTATACACCCGGCAGTGTGGTCCTATCTACAGGTGCTCAGGTTGATGGCGCCAAGCCTGGAAGTAGTACCATGGGCGAGGGAGCATATGCATCCACTTCAGCGCTCCCTGCTGTCCTGATGGAACCCGCAGTCTCTGGACTATTCGATTCTACCTGCTGATTGAAGTCTGCTCTCATCTCCAATGGTGGTTGCAAGCAGATTGTCTGTCTGAGAAAGGGAGTCTCCCTAATGTCACCAGACTGGTTTGTCCTCCCAAAAGATGCGAGCCTCCAAGGGTGGGGAGCTCACTGGTGCAAGGGCAACCTCAGGGGGGCAGATTGTGCCTAGATAATCATCTTATTAGAACCGCACTTTCAGGAACCCTCTACACCCCTTCCCTTAACTGTGCTCACCACACGTCCACCAGAGAAAGAGCCCTATCCATTGCAGGTCCCTCCCTCTGGAACACTATGCCACTTGAGCTCAGACTAGAACTATGCATTCGGAAATTCAAAACAGGGGTTAAAACATGGCGCTTTAAAATGGCCTACCCTGAATCGGATCCTACGTAGTTCCCCTGCTCCCTCTACTCCTTCAGAGAATGAACCCTTGTTATTAACGTACTCATAGCCTTCTCCTTTATTCCTTTAATTATACTCTGTTTTGTCTCCCATTTCTCTGCACCCCTTCCCCTGTCCTTAAACCCTACCTTTTCCCTATAGCAACCCTTTTATGTACCCCTTTTATTTACCCCCTCCGCTATCCTCTAAACCTTACTTTTCCCTATAGCAACCCTGCTAGTTGCCTTTCTGAACGTATAATTTGTAATGTCATATATAGTGTCTCCTGTATGTACTAGTTAAAGATAATGTATATTATTGTATGTAATACCTTTTGGAGTGTATAAGGTTATCCACAGGGTATAATGTTATACACAGCCCCTTATTGAGTGTATAATTTGCAATGCTACTTATGTTCTTCTGTTTTCCATCAGGTACTGTTCCTTTTCTCCTCTTCCTGTTTTTCCCTGTCTTCTCTTGCCCCTTCTCTCTTCCTATCTGTTCCCTCTCTTCTCACCCTGGTTTTTTGTTATGTTCCCCTTCAGTTATATTGTAAACCGGCATGAAGTACCCACGAATGTCGATTTATATAAAAGTAAATAAATAAATAAAATATGCTCGGTGATGCAATTGGGCCTCCCCTCCCCCAGTTCTCTCCCAGTCTGCTCCAGTTAAGGAACGGACTGGGAGGGAACTTCCCTAACCCTCTGCCTAACCTTCCTTCCCCTTCCCTTCTCCACCCCGACCCCTAGCACCTACCTAGCTACTCCAATTTTTCTACCTGCTGCTCTTCTGGAGCAGAAGCAAGTTACGCACGAGAGCTGGCTGCTGGCACGTGCTGTCCCGGCCCGCCACCCTGGAGAGGCCCGGCACTTGTGCGCGCAGCAGGGTTTACGCACGTGGCTGGGCCATAGGCGCAAGCCCTGTATTTTATGCGTGCGGGCCTTTGAAAATTTTGGCAAAAGTATCACGGACCAGTCTACCATAATGGCTGCTACTGAGAAGTTTTGTGTAATCTGAGACTTTACTTGCATGGGGAGTACATCATTAAGAATCAATTTGTATAAGGAGTATCCCAGAGGCAGCCCTCGGCCAAAAAGTGAGCCATGCCGACTTATGCAAGGAATCCATTTTGAGCAACTATTCCAGTGGCATATAAAGTAAAGTTAAAAATTAAAAAAAAACAAAATCATCACTGTTTATTGTGCACTGCTGCCTCTGGTATCGCTTGAGAGGATTTTTAGACTCATGATTATAACTTAAACCTCAAGTGTAAAAGTATTTACATGGTGTTATGAATTGCAAGAAGTGATCCTTTGTTTGTATGACTTGATCAGATGTTTCCTCTATAATGTTTGGAATTATTACCTTCATTGTAAAGCTTGGTTCTAAGAGTCTGAGGGTTGCATCCTCTCTCTGCCTTCTGTCCCAAACTAGTCTGCTCTTCCTGTAATTGTTGCAGTGTTTGCCATGATTGTTACAATCTTAACAGCATAAGGCCTGGTTACAAGGAAAGCACCGGGCTGGGTCTTTGCCTGCTGGGGGAGCACTGTAACTTGCCAGCAGGATCGATGTTGTGTTTCTGGACTCTCCCTTTTAATGTAGAGAAACCGGTAGTCTTGCAATCAATCACCTCCTCATGACACTATTTACTGTTTCTTGGTTTCAGGTCAGTGGAACAGGTTTCTGTTAGAAGCACCGTCAGCACCTCGCCTCTACTCTGCCTTTTACTTTTTCCTCCCTTGCCATTGGTTTCCCCGTTCTCCTGATGTCTGCCCTTGTTTTGGTGGATTTGGCAATGTTTAATTTTGTGAGGGTGAAGTGCATCATTTAATAATAGGGTGCCAGAATAAATATTGGTTTCTTAGTGCCATTATTTCAGCTGACAAGCATCCTGCTTCCTCCCATGTCCCTTGTCCCTTGTAACAAATATCCCACTGCCAGTTTCCACTCCTGCTCTATTTCTCTTCTCTGTGAATAATGCCTCAGTAGTATCAAGATAAGTTAGAAAATATGTAGAACTAGGGGTCAACAAACAAACCATGGGTGATACACTGGATTTGTCCAGTATACAAGGTACCTGTGATGAGCTATGCTCCCTTCATCAGGTCAGAGAAGAGAGCTCAGTTAGCGAGTCAGCTAGGCAGGAAGTTGTCTGCCTTTTGCCTCTGCAACTCATAGAGCTGTGTTGGCTTGTCACTGACCCGATGAAAGCAGCACAGCTGTCTAAAGCTGGTCACAAATGTACTGACTTACTCCAGTATAAAGGTACCACCTACAGTTTTTAAATCGGCTTTTTAATGTAGCAGATCTTTTGTATAATCTTTGGTTTAATTTTGAGAACTTTGCTATTTTATACATGTTACTTTTGTTTCTTGTTATATTCTGAGTTCACGACTGTTTAGCCAGGAAAGTGCAGCTTATAAACTTCTAAATTAAAACTTAAGTCCATGAGAAATGCCATGCTGGGTCAGACGAATGGGCCTTTGAGCCCAGCATCCCGCCTCTGATGCTGGTCAGTGTGGATCACTGCCGCTCACTCCCTCAAAGTAAGAAGTGGCAGTCCTGCTTGATCCTTATTTCTACCAAGCTAACCAGCAACCACAATGCTTTGCTCTGCTTAAAAACTGTAATGTCTCATCTTTTGTGGTGGTTTTGATCCCAGTCAGATGATGCAGTTATGTACATCTCTTATTTCCTTCCTGCTTTTGATATTTTTGCTCCATAGCTAGGTTACTAGAACTTCACCTTCACCTAGCTTGATTTTTAGTATTCCAGAGACTTTCCATTCCATTCTGGGGGGACGGACCTGCCGTCCTCAATAGCTGCTCTCTTGTGGCTGCTTCTGCCTGCAGCAGCTGGGGGCCCTGGAGGTAAAGTGAGGACGCCAGTAGTTCTACCTTGCTGGTCACCGAGCTTCCTTGAATCGTAAGAAATCGCCTTCAGTGCTCCATCTTGGAGTACTTGGATGTACGGCATAGCTAAGGAGTTTCAGGTTTTTTTTTTCTAATTCTCCCCAGGAATTTCTCATGGTTTACTGTGGCAAGAACAAAAAACAGGAGAAAATCAGTTGAGAAAAATTGCCTCACTTTTCTGGGTAAATATCAGTTTACTTTGGTGGACAGAAGCCAGGACAATAAAGGAATATTAAGCAGATTCTCCCCCCTCTACTCCCATTCCCTGCCTAGCATATCCCCTTCTCTCTCTTCTCCCCCACTCCCATAGCAATGGCGGTCCTCCTTACTAGTGGTGGCTCCAGACCTCTCTCTCTCCTTCGGCTCCCGCGCTCTGCAGCATGGCCCGCTGCATTTGTGGCACTTTGGCTGCTCGGAGGAGGGGGAGGCAGGCGCTCACTCTCATCAGCAACACAGAAGAGCAAGTGGTTTTGCTGGGGGTAGGGGGTAGGGGGGGGTAAGGACTTGAAACGCTGCAGGTGCTTTGGGCCACACTGGCTTCCAGTAGTTGTTGGAGGCCTTGAGACACTCGCTGCATCTGCAGCTGTGGGGCTGCGCTTTCATCAGTCTAAAATTTAGGACGAAAATCAGTATAAACAGATGATCACTTTTGGAATTTGAGTGAAAACTGAAAACAAAGGCATTGGCCTTCAGATTCCTTCTTGTTGCCTGAGAATGCTTTGGTTGTTTAGTAGGGAAACCATAGTTTTATGTTCACAGATCCCAGCTAAGAAAAACAGTGCTGGTCCTTTAACTCATCAGTAGGACCTTAGTTTCCAGATTTTATTTATCCTAGGAGTTTGTGTTTATTACAAGAAAAATAATTATATTTTACCTGTAAAAATAACCAGTCCTTCCTCCCCCCCCCCCCCCCCCATTGCTTTCTCCCATTTGTGCCCAACTGATAAATTCCTAAGTAAAAAACAAAAAACAAAAAGGAAGCAGATATCCATGAATCTGTTGCATTGCCTGCGGATTGAGGGTAATTTGGTGTGAGAACACTGTTGCACATTGCTGAAATGGTAACATACCTAGGAAACTGCTGACACACTATCTGGGCAGGATTGTGTTGTGCAGGCTTCAGCTTGGATTTTAGATCTGACAAAATGTTAAACTATGGTTGGTATTGTTTGCCAGAAAAGGTCCGGTGAGGATTTACACTCTGCATTTCGGTGGAACCGGACACACTTTGTGAGCCTTGCAGCAGGCTGTTCAGGCCGCTCCATTGCAGAGTGGGCAGGAATCTGTCCCTGCAGAGCGGGCTGCTGGAAGTGGTCAGACCACATTGTCTGGCACTGACTCATCTGGGAGGCCAAGGAGAATGGCTGCTGCTACTCAGAAACCAGTAAGCTGTAATGATATTTGTACAAGTTTTTTGCTGAGCAGTGAGACCCATGCGGTTAGGAGGACGTTTCTCCTTTTGTATATAACCTGTTTTTCCAACTCTGCAGCCTTCCAATTTTTTTTTTCTCTTCCTCTGCAGGCTTTTCATAAATGACCCAGGGCACATGCTGTATGTGTTTGTGAGGTAAGATTTTGGCTACTGGTGAGGACTGTGATAGGCATCTGGTTTTGCCTTTTTGTTCTGCATCATTTAACAAGGAAGATCACATCTGAAACAGAAATGACTTTTCCTTGCCTTGGCTGGGAAAAGTGGGGAATAGCCTGCAAGCGAGAATGCTAATGCCCATATATACTCTGTTTTAGTACTATTTGTTTTGCAAGCCAATATGATGCTTTTATGCTCCTAGTTCTCAGACCACAATAAAACCTCTCCCTTGTGTGTCTGAGGCAGTAAGAATACTTTTGCTTGTAACTTTAAAGAAACTAGTTCTTTAGAGCTTATGCCACTACCAAGGGAATTTTGTTTGATGCTGGTAAATGACCTTCTAATGTAGCTTGTTTGGTCTGACTGGAAATGTTGCAATGTCTTTTGGTATTTTAGGGTTTAAAAAAAAAAAGTTTCTTTGGAAAAAAAAATCATAAAACATATCACTAAGCATACAGTATGTCCATTTTAGCATAGTTTGTGAGCAAACTTAAAATCTGGATATACAATTCTAACAAAAATATTAGCTTCTGTATTGCAAACATCTACTCTGAGGTGAAACCAAGATTTAAGGAAAGGCTTCATATGGCAATTTCAGTTTCTAGTGCCATATTTAACGTGTAGCCGTAAGACTACATACCACAAGACCCTTTGAGTATTAACTGTGCAATTAGGGGAGACAGAATCCACAAGCCCATTTTTTTTTTTTTTAAATCCAAGAAAAAATATATTGGTCAGAAATTGTAATAGGCATTCTCATCATAGGTGGTAGAAATTGCCCTAACTCCCACAGCAGCTCTCAAGAATACAACTTGCAAGGGGTATTCTTGAGAGATGAAGTTTCTGCGCATTATTTACACTTAGCAGGAATGTCATACTGTGCATGGCACTGTGACCTTATGTGTCCCCCTCCTCCTTCAAGTTTCCTATAGGAGAGACAGAGCTGTTGCAGGGTCTGAGCATGAGCTCAGTCCTGCAAATAGTACAAAAACCTGGTTGGTGCTTATTGATTGCGCCCAGGACACCGTTGTGGAGTGGAAGGTTCAGAGGGTTGGTGAGTGACTGGTTGCAGGGGGGAGGGAGTAGAAGCAGCAGTAGGGAAGTGAGAGAGTGTGCAGGTTTGCTTTTTTTGGGGTTGCACCAGTATGTGTCAGAAGGCCTGACCCCCACAGTTTTGTATGTCACGAACTGCTGAGAAGGCAGCTAACCCCCTGACATAATTCCCACTTGACTGGCTATTGCATCACTGCATTTTACTTCTACAACCAAATGTGACATTCTAAAACCAAATAATAAACTTTTATGCAAATTTATTTTTGAAGTTGCTCAAGTATAACATTTCAGAGGATGGTTGTTCAGCCCTGATATATTATGAAGTTCTTAATACACAATAGCTGCTGCCATGGAAATAAAACTGCCTCAGGACTTTGCCATAGTTATCAGGCCCTGTATTGGGTGTATCTGCCTCAACTGCTCAGAGGTGGACTACATGAAACAAAAGAAACTAAAGAACCCAATTGGTGAAAAAATGTCAAAGCACCAAATTAAAATGTCACCAAAATAGCAAAGCAGATATTTAAAAGGACCTCATATGATAAGGCACTTAAACTGAACCACTGATTGCAGTGTCTTGTTTATGAATGAGTACCTATTTATTTATAATCATTGGCCCAGGATGGATTAAATGTCCAATTTCTTAGCATCCAGTCAGATGAATCCAGAACAAGTGGGTTATGCACCTCTACCAGCAGATGGCGACAGAGCAAGCTGACATCATAGTACATATACCTCTGCAGGGACACCAGCCCCCCAGTATTTTCCGTCTCCAGCAGATGGTGGACGTGCATCTCACTTCTGGGGATTGCTTCATTTTAAAGAGAAGAGAGTTCAGGAATTAAATTTTCCCCTCCCACAGTTGAGAATTCCTGAGGTGATTTCTGTGGTCCCTCAGATGAATGCCTTGGTCTGATTTCAGCCAGCATGGACTTAGCTGCTTGAGCGGGTGCAGGAAACTGAGTGCAGCATTGATGGCATTTGCCCTCCCCCCCCCCCCCGCAGCTAGAGACAGTCTCTGTACTCAGCCAGGGATAGCTGAGTTCCAGTTTTAAAAAAAAAAATAAACGTAGAGACTTGGAAGAAGGTTTTTGGTTGGTTGTGTAGGGCTTCCTCCTATCTGTCTCTGTGCTTGGTGTGCCAGTATGACATTCATCCCACTCCATGGGAGGTTGAGGGATGTGGGCAGCCTGGCTGGTTAAGCAGCCTCCTTTAGGCTAGGCCCTGCTCCAAGGCTTTTCGCTGCCTGCTAGGCTGCAATGGCTTTTCATTTGTTACCAAGGCTGCTCTCTCTACAAGATTGTCAGTCCAGCATGTGCGTGTACCTGTGCGTCCAGGTTGTGCACTCGGTCAGGCCTTGTAGTTAAGCACGGTTTCCCTCTGTGCACAAGTGATACTGTGCGCTTAACTTTTTGACTGCCTAGGTGTGCATTTCATAAATGTTTTGGGCACATACATTTTTTGAGCCCCTAGTTGAGAGCTATTAAAAACAAAAAAAATAGCTAAGCCATGCCTCTGGCCGCCACTCAGCGCACTGTTGCCTGTGACGGAGGACTAAGCATCTTTCTGTTTGCAGGCTTGTGCTGGTGCTGTTTGGAGGCTCAGGAAGAATTGTCTTCCTCTAATTTCACTGAGCCTGGTTCTTCTCAGCAGGATGTGGGTATGGGTAAAGACGACTTAGGTGGGGGTGCCTGATTTTGGACCTTCCCTATCTGGTTCCTCAGCAGGGGAAGGTGGTTCTGTGAGTACTCTTCAGGCTTCTCCTGATCTGGATATCTCTACTCCTCCTTGGGTAGAATTTTCGAGGGGTTGCAATCCTTTTTTTTTTCCAGGTGCAGTCCTCTGACCTATTCAATGCTCCTCGGGCAGAGGCACAGGTATGAACTTTGCTTGGACTTACTGTTCTGCGCTGGAGTAATCCTAGAGCAGCAGCGGAGACTTTGAATATAGAACTGGATGGCACGGATCTTGCCTCTTTGTTATGGTTCTTTCATAGAGATGTCCTGCCAGCTCAGATTTCCCAGACCTTGAAAATGCTTGGCGTTCCTGGGGCTTTTTCAGTGCCTGAGCCAAAGAGCAATTCCATTTTGGTTTCTTGTTTTTTCCCCATGATGGAGGCCATTCAAGAATTGATCTTGAGTGGAGCGCCCCAGAGGCTAATTTCAAAGGGGGTCAAATTTTGGAAGGCCTGTACCCTCTGGATCCAGAGGTAAGAGAGCACTTAAGTTTTCTGATGGTAGATGCTCTTGTGTGTGCAGTCTCCAAGCGGACTATTGTTCCTGTGGAAGGGTGGAGTGGCCTTGAAGGATGCTCATGATTAAAAGATTGGGACTATCCTTGTGCAAGCATTTGAATCTGTAGCAATGGCCTTGCAGATTGCTTCTTATTGTTCCTTAGTGATGTGCTCCCAGGAGGATGATGACTCTGGGGTAAATTCCAGGGCAGTTATGAAATTAGCTGCTGTCTTCTTGGCAGATGCAGACTGTGTTTTGGTCCACACTTCTGCCAGAGGGTTGGCTTCAATAGTAGCAGCCAGGAGTCAGTTATGGTTGAGAAATTGGTTGACCAATGTGACCTCCACAACTAATCTTGCCAAATTGCCTTTCATGATTCCCTTTTGTTTGGCAGTGGATTGGAGAAACTGATCAGTATGTGAGATGAATCTCTGGTTCCTCGTTTACCGGAAGATAAGCAGGTTCAACGCTCCCTTATCAGGAGAGGTTGTGCTAGAGGATCCAAGCACTTTTTTTTTACTATATAGAGGAGCGAATTTCAGAGGACTCGACCCTTTGATAGGTCTCATTTCTTTTGGCCCTGACAACCCACAAGAGGCGCAGGCTTGGGTATTGGAACTTCCCAAACCTCCCAGTTAAGTTTTCTTAATCTACCCCCGGGAACAGGAGATAGGGGGATGCCTCTCTCTTTTATCAGAGGTGGGTCAAAATCACAATGGATCAGTGGGTCTTAGAGGTGATACAAGAAAGATATGCGATGGAGTTTTGCAGTGTTTCTCGGGACATGTTCGAGTGTCCCTGCCGCTCCCCGCAGAAGAAGTGAGCAGTCGGAAGTACACTGACAAGGCTCCTCAGTCTGAGTGGTCTCAGTGCCCACATCTCCAGAAAATACGGGGTGATATTCTCCCATTTTGGACCTCAAAGGTGATAATTGTCATCTGCGAGTGGAGTGTTTTCGCATAGAAACTTTGCGATCGGTGAAAATGGCTGTGCAGTCGGGAATTTCTTCTCATTCCCATCCGACTAGAACATCGCTTCCTGAGGTTCGCAGTTCCAGGACGCCACTTTCAGATTCAGGTCTGTCCTTTTGGTCTGGCCGCTGCTCCCAGAACATTTTCCAAGGTAATAGTGGTGGTTGCGGCAAAGTTGGGAGAGGATGGAACCCTAGTATATCCGTTTTTGGATGTCTGGCTGATTAGTATCAAGTCGCTGGAAGAGAGCCACCTGGTGCCTTGCAAGATGATTTCCCTGTTGTGGGAACTGGGCTGGGTGGTGAACCTAGTTAAGAGTAGTCGTCAGCCTACTCAGTCGCTAGTATACCTGGAGGTTCAGTTCGACACGAAGCAGGACAAGGTGTTCCTGCTGGAAGCTCAAGTTCAGAAATCACTAGCTCAGCTCCATCTGTTGAACACTCTGCACCTGACCATATGGTCTTACTCACAAGCCCTTGGCTTATGGCGGCGACTCTGGAAGTGGTACTATGGGTGAGGGTGCATTTATGTCCTCTTCAGTGCTCCCTGATTTTTTGGTGGAATCTGCAGTTTCAGGACTATTCGATTCGGCTCCGCCTGATGATGGTCTCCTCCCAACTGTAATGATGGCTGCAGGCGGATCATCTATGGAAGGGAGATTCTCTGTTGCCACTGGACTAGCTTTTGACAACTGATACCAGTCTCCTTGGTTGGGAAACTCACTGTCAGGAGTTGACAGCGCAAGGGAGCTGGCGTGCGGGAGAGTCTCTCTGGAACATCAATCAGCTGGAAGCCAGAGTGGTCCAGTTGGCATGTTTACAGTTTAATGACAAGCTGCAGGATTGATTGTTCCGAATAATGTCGGACGACATAATAGCTGTGGCTTACATCATTTGGCAAGTAGATATCAAGAGCCAACAAGTGACACATGAAATAAATCAACATATGGAAGGGGCAGAGGTGCATCGCAAGATGTTCAGCCTCGCTTGTTGCAGGCAAGGCAACGTAAGAGCAGACTTTCTTGGCAGGTAGAGTCTGGACCCAGGAGAGTGGGTATTGTCAGAAGAGGAACTTCAGCTGATTAGGATTCCTGGGGTCTCCCATTCCTAGACCTGTTAGTGGCTTTGCGCTATGTGAATGTCCTGTGTTTCTTCAGCCACAGAAGGGATCCAAAGGCATTGGGGTTCAATGCCCTAGTGCAGGAGTGGCCAGAAGACAAGTTGCTGAATGCCTTTCCTCCATGGCCCAGGTTGGGAAAATTGATTAGGTAGATCGAACGCCATAAAGGAATAGTGCTCTTGGTTGTTCCAGATTGGCTCTGGAGTTCATAGTATGCAGATCTGCAAAGGCTCCTGCTGTATTCCTCTCTTTGACTTCTAGCTCACAGGAACCTATTGCAACAGGGATCTGTTCTTCATGAAGCTCCGACTCTGTTTTGTCTTACGGCATGGCCCTTGAAAGGGCTCGCTTGCTGAACTGTGGATACCTTGCGGCAGAGCTAGAAAGTTCTCCACTTCCTTGGCCTATGTGAGGGTTTGGATAGTGTTTGAGGATCAAGATACTCTTCCTTCCTTGGTCAAGATTCTACTCATTTTGGGATTTTTGCAGGATGATTTGAATAAAGGCTTGGCTCTTAATTCTTTAAAGGTACAAGTAGCTGTACTTGCCTGTTGCAGAGGTCCAACAAATGGTGGATCCTTGTTGGTTCATCCTAATGTGACCCATTTTCTGAAAGGAGTGAAACCTTCTCTGCATTCCTTGTGGTTTCCCCTATGGAGCCTTAATTTGGTTTTGGAGTTTTTGGCAAACCTACATTTCGACTATTATGTACTCTCTCTTTGCGGTTGCCGACCTCGAAAATGTTTTTCTTGTGGCAATTTGTGTCTTTCCGGGAGCCATTTCTTCAGGTGGCTCCAGGAGCAGTGCAGCTGCGTACTGTTCCTTTTTTTTTTTTTTTTTTTTTTTTACCGAAGGTGGCCTGAGTTTCACTTGCTTCAGTCCATTTCCCTGCTGTCTCTGGACAGAGAGAGAGGTAGAGGAGTGTGTAGTCTGTTGTGACCCTTGGATGTCAAGAGGCATATGGTCAGGTTTCTGGAAGTTACAGAGCCTTTGCAGAAGTTGGATCGCCTGTTTGTCCTTCAGGGTGGTACTAGCCGGGGAGAGCTAGCCTCAAGAGCTACCATAGCTCGCTGGATTAAGAAGAGTCACGGCTGCATTTGTGGATGCTGGGAAGCAGTTAGCTGGTCAGGTTGGGGCTCATTTCGCTAGGACTCAGACAATAGACTCATAAGCGGAAGCTAGACTGTTGTCCCCTGTTGACATTTGCTGAGCTGCAATGTCTTCCCTGCACACTTTCTCCAGATATTTGTGTGGATGTTCAGGCCCAGGAGAATGTGGCCTTTGCATGCAGTTTTGACTGGACTGTGGGCAGCCTCCTGCCCTATTCAGGAGTAGCTTGGATACATCCCACTTGTTCTGGAGTCATCTGATTGGACGTTAAGAAATGGGAAATTACTACTTACCTGATAATTTCTTTTTCTTTAGGATAGTCAGATGAATCCAGCTTCTCCCCCTTGGCTGCTGAATGATTGCATAATGAACCTCCTGCGTGCCTATGAGTTTTAGGGATTACTGGTAAGTGTTACTCCAGTCCCTGGACTGCTTGTCTGAGCTTGGTGTTTTGAGTACAGAATTGGTTGTCTGGTAAAAAGCTTGATTAAAAACAATCTATCCACAGTTGCTTTTGAAGAGAATACCGGCAGGCTGGTGTCGCTGCAGAGGTATATGGACTGTGACATCAGCTTGCTCCATCTCGATCTGCTGCTAGAGGTGCATAACCCACTTGTTCTGGATTCATCTGACTGTCTTAAAGAAAAGGAAATTATCAGGTAAGTGGTAATTTCTCAATATCCTAGGTAAAGTGTAGGAATGCTCTTTTGAAAATTACTATGGCCTTTAAACAGATACGATCAGAGCTTTCACTCTGATCCTCTACTGTGTACTAATGCTGACCCTTGAAAGGAATTTGAAATGTCACAGTGTTGGGTGACTTACAAGACAGCGCTTGCATATTTGGTCGATTCCGGTGGATCCAGAGTACTGTTTAGTAGCTTGGATTAAAATGTCTTCTGGAGCTCTCAAGATAGTAGTCAAAGCTTGAAACTTATGTTGATTTACACTTGAGGCCATTTTTATTTGCAACAGTTTAAAATTTAAAAAAAAAAAAATAATACTTTACTTTACCTAGGATATTTGGACATTTAATCCACCCTGGGCCAATGATTATAAACTGGCCCTCATCTCATTCATAAAACAAGAATTGCAAGCAATGATGCAGTTTAAGTGCCTTATATGAGGTCCTTTTAAGAAAATCTTTCAATATTGGCTTTGCTTTGCTATGTTGGGGAAAACCTTTTTTTGGTGCAGAAATGGACTATGGCATCACACACTTTGTCAAATTAACAGTGTTTACCATTATTTCATGCAGAAGTGCTCCTAGTGCCAAATATTGAAGTGCTAGTCCTGTACAGCCTTTTTTTCAATATGTATTTTTACTATCACTTTTGTAGGGTTGATGGACCTGGGCAGCCTCAGACCTGAGCCTTCTTGTACAGAGCAGCAGATGGAAACAGAAGAAAGTGCAAGGATGGGAAGCAGCAGCAGCCTCTATCACATTGGAATTTTCTCAACAACTTATTTTCTTAGTACAGTCACTAACAATGTAATGTTTTAAAAATGTCAGTTATCAATTGTGCAATCATTAATGAGATGGGGAGCCAGCCTTGCCCTGCACCGTAATCCATTCTTTATTCGGTTAAGTCATGTGCTTCGTCTCTTTCAGTGAGAAGCCTGCAAGGTTATTAATGCTTTAACGGAAGAGGCTCAAACGGGTCTGAGTACTGGTGATCAGTATTGCAGGGTGGGTTCTTTATGGCTGGTTAGGCAGACCTTAAATTCCATTAGCAACACAATACTGTTCTCACAGCTGTTTGATTCTTATGTAGTACAGACATTCCAATACAACTGTATCTGATTCAGAATGGTGCTTTGACAGGATCACGTTTTGTAAGTGAGGACAGTGGGGGAGAGTGGGGTTTAGCCTAGGGGTAGAGGCCAAATCTAGTTCGCTTGTGCTGGTGCCTGTTTCTCTTTCTGACTTATACAGGGTGGCTTTTCAGATAAGAGGGTGTTTGTTTTTTTGCTTAAAGCTCACTGTTCCTCTCATAGGGCCTACTTCTTATGCTCCTCTGTTTGAATAAAACATTTTGGGGTGTAAAGACTTCATTGTATGCCAATAGGCTATTATTTACTGTTTTAGTGAGGTCTTACTGCGCATTATCTCCCAAACTTTCCTTTCCAGCCTTGTAGACAGGAGCCTGAACCCTAAAAGGCTCTGTTCTCAGGAGCACTAGCACCTGTGCCATTGTAACACTCTCAACCTTTGGTAGGTGAGAGGGCAGACTGGAGCCAATATTTGCTTTACCTAACAGCTGTTCTCAGAGGACAGCAGAATAATTGGGCATAACTGTGGCTGCTGTGCTTGGCTGCTTGTTAACAGGGATGGATCTTCTAGAGCTGCTGGAAAAGCCTGCAAGGATGCCTTTTTGGGCAGGCATAGAATTTTCTTCTCAAGCCCTTCTCACTTATTAGCTAAACAAAACAACTCCACAATGGAAGGAGAGTACATGTGACTGATTTTCCTGCTGTCCTTGGAGAATACCTGTTACAAGTAAGCAAATGCCCTTTCTTTGAGGACATGCAGGATAATTGTTATGCGTGGGAGATTACCAAGCTAAGGGTTGCCTTCTAACATGGAGGGGCTTGCAACATAAACACAAGAATACAGTGTCCAATGAGAAGATGACAACCCAAAAATCATCTAATATGCTGGTCTGGGGTTAGATTCCAACTCTCAAAGAGACCCTGGCTGACATCCACCATGGTATGTTCAGTCAGTGTCTAAACTGTTATGGGAAGTAAATATGCACTTCAGTCCAGATCACAGACTTCCAGGTTTCCTTAATTGAGGCTGATCTTCAGTAGGTTATAATCATGTCTCTAGTCTTATGAGCTTTGAGCTGCTTTTCTAGAGGCTGACCTTCCTGGATATAGTAAAAGGAGATCTGCTATCTAATTGGAAATGGTGTATTTGATTACAGCAGTCTCATATCTGTTAATTTCAAAAGAAACAATTGGGTGGCCTGTTGGCCTTTGGTCCACTTCAGCTAGAAGGCAAAAGCACTTTTTTAAATCCAAATGGTACAAGACATGTTCACTTGGGGCAAAAAAATGTTGGTAGGATAATTGATTAGTTAAAGTAGAAATACACCATTGTCATCTTAGGCAGGAGCTTAGACTGAGTGCAGAGTAACATCCTGATATAAGGTGGATAAGTTACTATCACCTAGAACTTACTGTCGCTGAAGTGATCACCAAAAATATGACCTTCCACGTCAGGTACTTGAATCCTCAAGAACTCAATGGCTAGAAGGCTGCCTTCATTTGCTGGAAAAGCACCATGCTGAGGTTTCATAACACTGCAGCTAGCCTGATGATGTATTAGTAAAAGAAAGCCCTTCCTGGCTAGATGGAGAAGGTGGTGATAAATGCTAAGGGCGGTGAGCTGTACCCCCAACAGTTTTGGTTTTCAGAGCAGGCTCTGAAAGCTGTAGAACATATTCAAGCAGTTTTTGGGTAGTGTAAAAGAAAGGAGCTAAGGTCTTGCCTTCAGCTCTGATGGCAGACCATCTCACTTTAAACCAATAAGCTCCTTTGGATACCTTCCTTGAAGTCAGAAGGACCTGTGGCACGTCACTGAGATTTCAAAAGAACAAACTAATTCCTTCTTAACGGCAGTGCTGTGAGAGTAAGAGATTGGATGTTGGGATGAAATGAAGTTCCTTGATTCTATATAGGAAGTTAGCGAAACATCCAGCCTGCATGGTCACCTGGTGGACAGCTCTGTCTCAGCCAAGAGGGGAACTATGCGAATCTCTTCTAAGTTTATTAAAGGCTTTGCCACTAGGACTATCGACAGATACACATGTAGAAGGTTTGTCTTTTGGTTGTGGTGTATCTCTTAGCTCAGTGTTCCATGGCAAATAGTGTAATCTACTGTGAATAATTTCTTTGTAAATGGCAGACTAAAAATATTTTAAAGGAGATGGCCTCTGCCATTAGGCTACCATTTAGAGCACAAAGGTGGACATCTTCCTGTTCAAAGCTTCTGTTCCCTACTTGGAAAAAGCATCTTCACCACTTCTTCAAGGCTCATTGCATGCTGGAATGTTCTGAAGTCACCTTGTGAGAAATGGCCCAGTTCCATGTGGATGTTTTCTTGATAGAGGAGGCATGAGTCTGTTCCTCTGTGCTTGTTCAGAGAGAACATGACTACCCAATTCTATCAGAACAATTTTGTTGGCCATCTGACCTCTTAAAGCTCTTAGGAGTATGCATCACAGCACATAATTCAAGAAAAGTGAGGCAATTAATATTTTTTCCTGAATTGGCCAAGAGCCTGGCCTGTGATGGCTTTGTAGATGAGCTCCCCAGCCTAGGTTGGAGGCATCCATTGTCAGGAATTTGGAAGGGCATTTAAGGACATCTTGACATTGAGACACCAAGTCTGAAAAGTATCTGTTTAACCTAAGAGATGATTTCCAAACCAGTATTCATTAGCTAATGAGCAAATTCCACTTGTTGCTCTAGAGGGAGAAACTCCAAATTGCAGTGCCCCTTCCAGGTTGGAATGCATGTACGTGATCATGCAGCTCTGATGTATAGGAACTAAAATGTAGTTCTGAAAAAACTTCCTACTGTAAAGGTCTAAGATGTGGGATTCATGAGCTGGAAGTAATGAAAAAGGAGTGGGATATTGGCCCTTTTCAGGGTGGATCCAACAACAACCAATTGGTGCAATATTTGCACCTAGTTGAAGCTAAGAGCTAAGGGGACATGCTATTTGGTGTCTGCTTTCTTTCCAAAGGAGAAACAGGACAGTGGAATTCCCCCACATTCTTTTATAGGTCCTGCAGAAGTTGGTGGATGGGCACTGCCAGCAATGTCTTAGGGGTATTTAGGTAGTGGAGGTGGCCCAAAAATGGGAAATCCCATACATTCCCAGAAAGCCTTTCCAGGACTCTATGGAAGATCTGTCTATATTAGTACTGTTAGACGACATCACCTTGTACTTCCCCCTAGCATTTACTAATTTCAGGAATCCTTGCAGTGTGACCCTAGTTGGGAACCATGGAATATACAGAGTAATACACTGCATAGTATTAGGCAGTATAGCTTGGCAAAATTGCACTACCTTTTCATAGCAGAGTGCAAAGATGTATAAAAGGATGACCTATATAAGGATTAAGATTCCTGTAGGCTGCAGCCCAATCATATTTTTACATTCTAGCAGAAACAATGTGTGATGCTATCAAGGGATGCAAGTTGTCTCAATTACCATTAGTAGATTAATTATCTATTTTCCTCCAGATCGACTATCCTAAATATCAAATTATTGCTATAGAAGTAGTATCGTGTTCCTCTTCCTACAGTTATTTTTGATCTGGTCTTCTGCCAGGAGGTGTAGCAGCTCTCCTGAGTTTTTTGCACCTCTGTTGCATTAGAAGAGGTTCTCCTTCTATCCTCCTGATGACAGTTAATAGTGCAGGGTCCTAGGTTTCATGAAAAAAAAAAAAAGCCTTTAACAAGCAATTGCCATGGAGAGACATTTGCCTGAAGTGACTAGAAAAAGAGTTAATTAGTATATCCTTTGATTAGGTTGGAATGCAGACTAGTAACTAAATTGCTTATTGCTTGGATGCTAATTGTAACTTTATTGGAAGTCCAAAACTTGCCAAAATATTTACTAGTGCAAGAACATTAAGACCATCATCTCCATCATGTTTTCTGGTTCTGAGCAACTTTTAAAGATTTAATATACAACTCTGCCTTCATTCCACTTAGGATATTACCACAAATTGTATAGCTTCTGCCTCATTCAGTTAATACACACCCTGCTTTAAGATGTTTTTTGTACATCTTATTCAATGAAAATAGTAGTGCCCAGTGCCTGTGAAACATAACTGATTATTACTGTGTGATCCATATTCTCTTTGCACCATCAAATCATGAGTATTTTACAAGATGTAACCAAAAATGTGGTTGGATTTCCAGGGACTAATGAAGAATGTTTGTTTAGAACATTTAATGCTGGGACTAAATGTTAAGCTATTTGTCAATCTCATTGGATGAGAGGTTTTTGTAAGCTACTACTTGACAAGTATTACACCAATCACAAATAAAGCTGGTGAATCAAATGTAACTGCATTCCAAGTCATTTTTCTTTTAAAGCACACTAACATTCTCATTACTGAAGGTTACAAGGTTAGAATTTAAATATTTACTACCCAAATACAGTTAGCTATATGAAGACAGTAATGGCCAAATTTTTTAAAAAACCCTGCATGTAAAATCTGGGGGGAAGGGGCCCGGTCGCGTGTATAACCCCTGTTATGTGCACAAGAGCAGGGCCTTGGCAAAGGGGGGGGGGGGGGGGGTGTGGAAGTGGCCCGCACAGTGGCCATTTGCACTGGGCCGGGGGATCGTGCGCCTGCAGGGTGCTGGCGTATGCAACTTGCTAATGCTCCTTTGGAGGAGAAAAAGTTACAACACTGTACGCTTGGAGAGTGTTACTGAGCCAAGCTGTAGATTCATTATTAAGTATTTTTATTTATTTATTTAAAAACCTTTCTATACTGTCGCTAAGTTATGTACCATCGCAACGGTTTACAAATAGGCACAAATAGGTATATATAGGTAGGTATCGTACATTCTAACAAGTGCCAACTAAAAACGGTTACAATATCATTAATAAAGTTAAATTTTTGGGTAGTGATGAATTAGTCTAGGAAAGTTATTGAGATACTTTATTTCGGTCTATTTCTCAACTGTATTATGTATTTATAATATTGTGATGTCATTTATTCTTAGCTGCGCTTTTCTGTATTTTTCATTCTCTCTCTCCCTCTCTACCTCACTGTTTGGAAAGGCTTGCTTAAAGAGCCATGTCTTTAAGGTTTTCTTAAAGGATTTGATGTCACTCTGTAATCTGAGTTCAGTGGGCATTGTGTTCCATAGAAAGGGCCCAGCCAGTGATAAGGCCCTTTCTCTTACTTGGGTTAGATTAAAAATAGGGATAGAACCTTATATGCCATGTGACAGGGAGCCAATGAAGGGATGAGAGCATTAGAGATATGTGATTATTGATTCTTGTTCCAGTAAAAACTCTGGCAGCAGCATTCTGTACAGTCTGCAATGGGTGACTTGCATTTGCAGGGAGATCTAGGTATAGAGAGTTATAGTAGTCTAATGGATTTAGAATTAGTGATTTCAAAACTGTATGGAAATCAAATGGTTCCAAAAGTGGTTTCAATTGTTTTAACATACAAATCTTAACGAAAGAGGACTTCACAATAGTAGATATATGATTTTCATTCATAGGTTTGAATCGAGAATGAGATATAGGTTTTTTTTTCTTTTTGCATAATTGGTAAAGAATGACCATGGAATGTGAATATAATAGATATTAAATAAGAGGGATTTTTTTTATTGGAGTAAGTATTAAAATATCGGTTTGGGAAATATTTAATTGTAGTCTATTATGATCTAGCCAGCATCTTACTGAATTCAAAATTAATTAAACTAAATCTAAAGTATCTTTCCATGAAATAGAATAACCAAATCACAAACTCTGTAACAGACAACTAAAATCTTTTCTCTATATATTCTAAACCTTTTTACCCCCATTGCGACCCAACTTTATCTTTAAATTGTATTTGTTAAAACTCTGTCATTCTCCTAATGTAAACCGTTATGATGGCAAAACCGAATATACGGAATACAAAACATGTTAAAATAAAAGAAATTGGCATACATTTTGAAGTTAATACCGAGATTGGTTCCTCTCTGTATGTCCTTGCCTGATACAGATTGAAGAGCGCAGCAGATAAAGCAGACCCTTGAGAGACACTTGAAGAATTGTTAACCCATTCAGAGCAAGCTACTCCAATCCTGTCTTCTTGTGTTCTATTTGATAAATAAGATGAGAACCAGTCAAAGACGGAACCTGATATTCCAAAGGATTGTAATCTGGATAGTAATATATCATGATCTAGCGTATCGGACGCCGCGGGGATTAGGACCATTATGTGGCCACTGTTGGTATGAAAGCCACAAATTAGTGTATCAAATGAAGAGAGCAGCAGCGTTTCTGTATCAAAACCATGTCTGAAGCCATGGTGGTGCTGGTAAAAAATGCTATTACTTCAATACAATTGGTGTAATACAGCAGATGCTATGATTTTGGAAAGAGTAGATAGGATGATATCGGGTGATAATTGGACATATTCAGAGGATCAGAATTGGTTTGTTTTTTAGGGATAGGGTGTACCGAGGCATGATTTAGTATTGCAGGCATTAAGCCAGATGTTAGTAAGAGATTTGCCAAAGTAGTAATATATTAAGAAATGTCTTCCTTAACCAGTTTCAGCGTTGAGGTAGGGCAAGGGTTCAGAAGCCATGAAGAAGAATTCATTTTGGATAGTATATACTGAATGATATCAGCAGAAAATGGGTCACATGATATTAAATGTATCTATAGAAATAGGTGTGAAAAATTGCTTTTATAGCAGAATTTTGTCAGAGAAAAATGTGGCAAGTGTATTGCAGTATTCAGAGGCAGCTGAAAGTTTAGAGACAAAATGTGCTGAGGTTAAAGTTTGTACAGTATTGAATAGTATCACAGGATTATTACCAGCAGATTGAACTGATGGAGGAATTTCTATCTGTTAATTTCCTTTTCATGAGTCCTGCTACACCAATCCAGCTCAGTCTATATCAGCTTGAGGTACATCACACTGAAATCTTCTGTGACATCATTGCCAGTACTTAATGATAGTGCAGTCCAAGGATATACATTGTTTTGTTGCAGTGTGTTGTCAAGGGAATAGATATAGGAACAGAAATAAGAACATTGAACTTCCAACATCTTAAGAGAGATAGCCTCTCACCTGGAAATGACCTGCCCTTGTGAATAAGAGAACCACAGAACAAAGGGCAAGAAAGAGGTTCACTCCTAGATGAATAAAGACGTGTCTCTCTGTGATGTAGATACAGGACAGAAAACAACACAAGCAAAAGTTATCTTCCAAAATAAAGGCTCAACTTCCCAGCTCTCATTTCCTAGTGGTTCCACAGATCTCTGCAGTGAGGAGGCTGCAGCGAGCCAGCCAAGAGATACAGTCACAGAGGAGGGGAAGGTGCAGAAAGAGACAGTCAGAGTCACAGGGTGGGGAAAGGAAGATAAATACAAGGGGCGCAAGGGAGGAAAAAGACACAGGGGGGATATGGAAGGAAGGTCATAGAGAAGGGGAGAGGCACTACAGGAGCATGAGGGAAGATGGGAAACATAGCTGGGGAAGGGAAGGAAGAAACAGAAGAGGCACAGAGGAGATGGGGACATGGGAGGAAAGGACGTAGAAGGCACTGGGGAGGAGAGGGAGATGAGGGAAGAAGGAGGGAGAGAAAGACAAAAGCATATGGAGGGAGGGGACTAGTGATAGGAGGGCAGCACAAGAGGAGCGCACAGAGGAGGGGGAGGGCATATTGAGAGACAGATGGCACAAAGGAGACACAGATTAAAGGCTGAGAAGGTTTTTAAGGGAAGGGAGAGCAAACCACCTGTGTCTGAGACAGAAGGCTGTGTGCTTGGGAATGTGCGTGTGTATGAGAGAGGAGGCTTTGTGTATGAGAGAGGAGGTTGTGTGTTTGGGAGTGTGTATGAGAGGAGGTTGTGTGTTTGGGAGTGTGCATAATAGAGGACGCTGAGTGTATGAGAGAGGAGGTTGTGTGTTTGGGAGTAAGCATGTGTGTATGATAGAGGAGGTTGTACGTTTGGGAGTAAGCATGTGTGTATGAGAGAGGAGGTTGAGTGCTTAGGAGTGTGTGTATGTATGAGAGAGGAGGTTGTGTGTTTGGGAGTTTGCACATGTAGATGAGATAGGAGTTTGTGTGTTTATGGGGAAGTATGGAGGTGGGTGTGTATTAGAAAGGCTTTAGTTGTCATAGAGAGCTAAAGTTCATGAGAGAAGCTGATGTGTTTATGAGGATAATTGAAATAATATTTTATAAAACAAAGTATATTGAAAGGGTGCTTAAAAGCCAAGAAATGAGTGGATCAACAACTGACAGTGGTCTGTAACTCCCCCCCCCCCTCCCAAAGCATGAAGTTTAGTGGGGTGTTCCATTATGGTCTATGGAAAAGTTGGCCACCCTACACATACCAGGGGGAGATTCTGCAATCTGAACAGAAAATTAAAAAACCCCAGCATACATGAATATAGGCCAGAGACATGGCTGCATTGGCTTAAGAACTGAGGATCATTTGCATTTCTGCAAGTCGCTGTGAGATCCATGTGAGGCATTCCCTATCAGAGAACTACACAACAAAAGGCTTTCCTGCTCACTTAATTGGCCTGAACATTGTCCTGCCCTGCAATGTGAGCCACTGACAACAGCTGTAGGTGCTGTTCCACCCAATGGAATAACAGATCCATCTCCTCTGACAACCCCTGGCTCCTGGTGCCTCTCCTGCCTGTTGACATATGCTACTTCCATGGTTTTGTTGGATAGCACTCTGATTGCTTTTCCCTGTAAGAAGGGAAGGAATCGAACCAGAGCTAGACATATCACCCTGGTTTCCAGGCTACCTCCTCTGGTATTCAGTACCCCTAAGCTACCTGGTGTAGACAGTGAGCTCCCCAGTCAGACCAACTTGCATCTGTCATCACCAGGACCCCTTGCAATAGGGAGTGAGGAACAGCCCACCAGAGAAGATTTACCCTCACTGATGAAGGCAGGGGAAAAGAGACCTCATATAATCCTTAGACTGAGGGGAATAGTGAGAGAGGATTGAAGAGGCCTCATGTGAGACCTGCCCCATGGGTCCAGATCTAGAGATATTGCCAAGGATCCAAATAGCTGTAGATAATTCCAAGCTCTTGGGGCCATCAGGGTGGAAAATGATGTGGCCTGAGCAATCAGCTTGTTCACTCTCCACTGTCAAGAATACTTGACGCTCCTAGGTATGGAAACGTGCTCCTGGATACTCCAAGGATTGCGAAGGGGTAAGTTTGCTCTTTGTATAATTGATAACACAGCACTACGGCTCATTTATCCTTATATGCATCTTCCATGTAGTGTACCAATGCAGGCCTTACAGTCTTTAAAGGGGGCTATATCCAATTTTATTTGGCAAGGGCACCCTCCACCCACGTTGAGATATGAGGCTATGCTTAAAACTAGAGCAAGTGGGGCTTGGGTTACCACAGGTGCAGTGGTGCTATTGGGCATGTAGATTATCATGTATTCGAATATGGCTAGGTACAGACCTGCCAGCTTTCTGTGGAGGAGGCAGGAGCAAGAGGATACAACTTGGCATCCCTTTTGCATATGCCACACACATCAAATACATTTAGGAGGATTATGCAGGGGCATTATATTATTGCACATACATTTAAAATCTGGAGGTTGGTGACGCCACATGTTAATTGAATGAATGCAGTTTGGCCCTATATCACATCTTTAGTATGAAATCGTAACTTATCACCACATACATTCTCAGCAGATATGGAAGCGTGGGTGCGGAAGGACTGAAAGTTTTAGGATAATTGATCGATGAGGGCAAAGTTAATCTCCCACCAGCTCCATAAAAGTTTTATCAGATACTGATTTCGACCCAGTATTTATATTTACATCTATGTAAAGAGGGCAAAGCTATTACTAGGGATAATCCAGATGTAGAGGATAGAAGGGGTATTGAAGGAGTGTTAAATTATAAGAGAAGAGCAAGGCATTTAATATCTATATTGTACATAACACTCCATGCGGCACTGTGTGAAAGGGAAACTTTGCAAAAAAACGTATGCAGACATGGAACTCAGTCTTGAATGCTGACCTAGTCAGTAAGGAATGGAAATCAATCTGGAAAAGGTCACCACAAATTACTATATGTTACAAAGGGCAAGAGCTATTGTATAAGCTGTTAAAAAGAGTGTAACATACTCCAGTGTTATTCACAAAGTGTAGTAGTGCAAGTCCATTTTGTTGGAGAGAGTGCAGGCAGATAGGATCCTATTTCTCTATGTGATGGGAATGTCAGGATACTCCAATATTTTGGCTTAAAATGTCAGACTGTAAATTTGATACATGTGGGCAACAACTAGAGGTCAGCATCATTTTGGTGGGGAAAGTAGCCTAAGAGACAGGCCATGACAGGCTATAGAAAACTGATAGGACAGCCAAAAGCCGAGGAAACAGACCCTGCTCCTGCTGTCTTTTTTTTTTTTAATTTGTAACAGTTTTTTTTTCCCTCTGTGGCTGAGAGCAGGAATGTGTCCCAGCTAGGGGGGGGCGGTGGGCGGTTTAAAGCTTTCACCACCGAGCCTCTCTGGCTATGCAATCACTACTTGGAATTTAGTCCATGTCCGTTAAGGCTACTGCACTGAAGGCATTCTGAGGGATGGACCACACCGTATCAGCTCAGGCGACAAGCGGTACTATATGGACAGTTCATCTTGCTGATATCTCCTTTCCTTTTTTTTTTCCCCTCACAGGCAATCGCTGAAGGGAAATGCATGTTCACCATGTACTGGAGACGGAGAATACTGGCAGGCTGTCAGGGTGCGACTATTTAGCCATGACATCAGCTTTTGATCTGTCTCTATCTGCTAGCAAAGGTGCATAACCTAATCATTGGAACTGACCTACCCGAACCCTAAAGAATAACTGTTTAAGCACAAGCAACATCAAAATAGGATAACTGATGCATATAAGGGACAATCAAAGTTATAGGCAGATTCCAAAGACCTATATAGTTTAATCATGTCATTAGTATGGTATCAGAGGAAGTGTTTGCCTCATTCTATTCTTAAGAGACTCTTGGGCCTCACATTAAACCATATAGGCAGCACTTTTAAAATTTACTAACATATTTTGAGTCTGCTGCTTTTGTGTGTAACTTAACACAGCTTCTATATTTAGTAAAGCAGAGGTGCTTACCTGTCACAGGTGTTCTCCAAGGACAGCAGAATTTAAGTCCTCACACATGGTGATATCAGATGGAGCCCTGCATGGAAAACTTCTTTCAAAGTTTCCTTAACTTTGACTTGGCATACTGAGCATGCCCCATAACAGGCATTGACCCAGGCTCCCTCTTCAGTCTCATAACATAGAATTACAATGAAAAATAAAAAAAAAAATAGAAGAAACCCAACTGCGCTGGGTGGCAGGTGGGTTTCGTGAGGACTAACATCCTGCTGTCTTTGAAGAACACTTGTTACAGGTAAGCAATTCTGCTTTCTCCAAGGGCAAGCAGGATGGTAGTCCTCACATGTGAGTGAATCCTCCAGTCCGTAGGACCTTCTAGTGGAAAGTTTTCTAGAAGCCACTAGGCTCAGACACACATCTTCTGAGAGACTGAGTGGTTGCAGACTTAATCTCTCAATATCCAGGCTGTGAACAACAGGCCCTGGAGGTTGGGATGCCACAACCTCCCTCAATCCTGCGTGATGAGATCTGGGGGAAGTCCCCAGACTGAGCTGTTTCCAGATGGAAAGCTCCTGTAAGAGTGGAAAACAGACCTGTCTCGCCCAAGGAGGGGCTATGAGGCTCATAGTCCTTCTGTCCTCACATAGCTTCAAGAGAGTGTTTGCCACCAAATGAATTGGAGGATACGTGTTCAGAGGACCCTTGCCCCAATGACAAGCAAGGGTGTCTGATGCTAGTTTGCCATCCGTCCTGTACAGGGGGACACAAACAGAGCCATGTCTGGGTTCCCCACAGAGGCAGAAGTTCTGATTCACCACCTTCTGGTTAAGGGACCATTTGTGGGGTCTGAAAGCATGACTCAGTGTGTCCACCACCATGTTCTCTGTACCTACCAGATACATTGCCCTGAGCACCCTCCCATGGGACAGAGCTCATGATGATCCCATACCTCCCTGCTTGTTGACATACCACATCACTACCTGGATGTCTGTTTGGATCAGGACACCTTGTTGGACAGTCGATCTCTGAAACCTCACAGCACATACCTGATCACCCAGAGCTCCAGGAAGTTGATCTGGCAACAGCTGTGTGGATCACATGAGCTCCCCCGCCCAGGGTAGATGAATCTATGGTTAGGACATGTGGGGTAGGATGACTCCAGAAAGAGATCCCCCATTCCAGATTGGAGAGTACCCACCTCCAGGACAAAGAGTCCCAGAGAGACCAGGTGACTGGGATGCAAGCCTGGAGGCTCTGTGTGGCCTGGTGCCAATGCAACCTCAGGATCCATCGGGCTCTGTGCATTTGTAAACGTACCAAGGGCGTGACATGGACCCTGTGATCCAACAACCTTAACATGTGCCACGCTGACAGCTGCTGGCTCCCTGGATCTCTGCTGCAATGGACACCTGGGTGGCAGCACGTGAACAAGGAAGGAAGGCTTTTGCCAGAGTCCTGTCTAGCAAGGTTCTTATAAAGTCCAATTGAGGACAGAGATGGGACTTCGTGTAGTTGATGACGAACCCTAGTGATTCCAACATGGGTATGGTCAAGCTCATGTACCGAATGGCCCCTGCCTGAGATGTGCTCTTGCCCAATCATCCAAACAGGGGAAGAAAGGCACTCCCAGCCTGCGGAGGTGTGCAGCCACCACGGCCAGGCATTTCATGAAGACAGGTGGAGCTGGCACTAGCCCAAATGGCAACACTCTGTACCAAAAGCGCCATTTCCACACCAGAAATCGGTGATACTTCCAGCGACTTGGGAAGATCTCGACATGGGTGTACATATCCTTTAGATCAAGGGAGCACAGCCAGTCCCCCACGTTGTAGAAAGGGGATCAAGGTGCCTAGGGAAACCATCTTGAACTTTTCTTTTTTTTTTTAGAAACTTTTTCAAGGCCCTTAGGTTGAGGATGGGACAGAGACCACCTGTTCTCTTTAGAATCAGGAAATACCTGGAGTAGAATCCCCTGGCTTGGTGGAACAAGCTTGACCACCCTGGCCATTAAAAAGGTGGAGGGCTCAGCAAGCAGTACTGCCTAAAGTACTACTGGACCCCCCAAAATGGGCACATGCAGCAATTTGGCAGGACACCCAATAGGTTTAATTGGTACCCCTGCTGGATGAGGGCCAGAACCCACTGGTCCTAGCTTATACTGGGCCACCTGTCCATGAAGAATCACAGCATCTCTGGTACAGGAAACTGGCTTATACTCCCTCCAATCCAGTCAAATCCCTGTCCTCCTTATCTCAAAACAGATTCTCGCTCATACACGGCTCATCAGCGAGCCATTCCTGAACCTCTGGCCGAAGATCCGAGGCCCGCAGCCATGCCAATCTGCAGGTGCTGATTCCCGCTGATGAGGCCATCGCTGCAGTTTCAAAAACATTGTAGGTTACCTGCCCCTTCTGCTCCAGCAACTGGAGGGAGTCCTGCTGCTGCTGCTGAGGCAGTTGCTCGGTTATCTCCTGCACCTGCTTGCAGAGGTCCCGTGAATACTGGCTCCTGTAGAGCTGGTAGGAGGCGATGCAGGCCATAAGCATAGAGGCCTTGAACACTTTCCTCCCAAGAGCATTTAAGACGCTGTGGTCCTTTCCTGGGGGCACAGAGAAATGGGTCGGAGAATGTTTGGCTCTTGAGGGCGGATTCGACAACCACCGATTGGTGGGGGAGCTGAGGCTTATTGAATCTGGTAGCCTTCTGGATGAGGTAGACCCTGTCCATTTACCTGGTAACGGGAGGTACTGTGAGGGAATGTTCCTATATCTTCATCAGCAGTGTCTTAAGGATATCATGCCCTGGGCGTGCCATGATTTCCTTAGGAGTCTCCACAAACTGGAGGATCTCCGGCACCTTGTGCTTGGAATTTTCCTCCATCAACAACTGAAATGGATTCACTTCTGCCATTACAAAACTTGGGAAGGATAAATCCTCCAGCAGTGACCTCCTTCCCTCTTCTGGAGGAGACTGTTCTAAGGGGAGAACCTCCAAGCCCTCAGAGGAGAGCTCTATAGTATTATCTCCCCCCAGGGGTCACAGGGACTCTCATCCTCATTGTAATCAACAGGGGATGGGGCCCTGGGTGCTCAGCCTTCGTCCAGAGGCGCAGTCATTGGCAAACTTGGTGCAGGTCCTAGCAAAGCTGGACGGGAGCAGCAGGCCACAGTGACAGCCTAGGCAGAGCTTCTTCCTCAGAGGAACCAGTGACGGCCACCACATCAGTTAGGGGAAGCATCAATGCCCCGCTGGACATCGATAACCTCCTGGGCACCGGCACCAGTCAGGCCAGTAACCCACCAAGGAGCATATTGAGCTATTCGAGCAGCTGTTCCAAAGCAGACAGACTGGCATCAGTGCCAAAGAACTGATGCCCTGCAGTGCCTACTCTACCACCAGCCAGACAGACATGCTGCTCCAGTTCCTCCTCGAAAGGTGCCAAAGCCAACACTGCCTGGGAAAAGGGTAGGGGTGGCCAGATCTTCCTGAGGTGAATCAGCAAATGGCACCAGGTCCAGTGAAGACTGTCATGGACACCCAGCATCGATGGAGCTCCTCACTCTGGCTTTGCTTCAGGAGCATCACAGAATGAGCTGGTACATCCCTGTGCATCAAAGGCAACTGGTGCCTATGTTTCCTCTGCTTCCCTTGTTGCTCAGTCTTTCCCCAGTGTCAAGGTCGAAGATAAGCAACCCAACCTCCTCAAGCTGGAGGAGATCAAGCATGGCTAGTCTCTGGCGCCCCATCCACCAGCAGCATTGATGGAACTAACACTCGCGCTGATGTCGATAGCATGGTGTCCATCGGCGCCAATGCCGAAGTTTGTCTTGGACTTCCCCGACCCAAGAGTTTCTCCATCATGAGTTGGGCATGTTATCCCTTTGGAGTCATTTGGGTGCACTTGTGACAATATCGGATGTGATACGATGGCCCCAGGCAGAGGACACATCATGGGGATCTGTGATAGACATGGCCCTTCAGCACAACAAAAACCAGTAGTAGCCAAGGCCAAAGTGAAAAAGAGATGGACACAAAAGCAACAACAATGGCAGGGAGCAAAGATGACCTGCAGAGATCAAAGCACCTCCTCTGCAGGGGAGGTCAAGGCAAAAAAAAACTTACCCAAAAATACCAAACCACCTAGGTGAGGAGGCTACAGGAGGGAGCCATCGTCAATGGAACACAAGAGACCTCAAGGAAAATCAAGGGGAAAAAAGTTTTCCACAAGCTTTAATGAACAAAAGCTAAGAGCTCACTCACACTATGTTGCAAAAGCTCCACAAGAAGGAGGAAAAAAAAAAAAAAAAAAAAGACTGAAGAGTGATCCCACCTGCACATGTAGTATAGGGCATGCTCAGTATGCTAAGTCAAAGTTCTAGAAACTATGACAGAAGTTTTCAGTGCCAGGCTCCATCTGATGATGTCACCCATGTGTGAGGACTATGATCCTGCTTGTCCCACTTATATCTAGTAAAAAGAATAAAGTTGTAAATTTATAGAAGAACCCTGCCTACTACAAAGTCTTCATCTCAATTTAAAACTTCATTAAATGTATTTTAGGTTTAGGCACATCATTTCATGAAAATAAATCTGAGTGTCCATGCCCACTTGTCCAATACAATTTGTAATACCTTCTCCCTCCTTTCGAGATGTAACCTAAATTATGGCTTGCTGTCTAACAGCCTAAGCATGGTTAGTATCTGGAAAGCTAGTGCTTCAAAAATCTAAAAATATCATTCATATGGGACACTTTTTTTTTTTTTTTGCTAAATTCATTTCTAATAGTTCTGTATGTTGACATGGGTGTAGCGAGAAGGGTAATTATTACATGTGGTGGGAAGGCCCTGTTGTGCATGTAATCTAGGAGCACATTGTATTTTGCAAATATATGTGATATCCCCATATTTGGCTATTACCTGTTTGGTGGGATGGAGTATGTTTGAGAGGGGATATAAAACTTACCAACCAATTGCTGCATGTAGGACATCTCAGCCTTGCACATTTGGGGAAGCATTCTCCCAGTTTGCAGTGATGGGGAAAGGAAGGTAGCAGAAATTGCTGCAATGGAGCAACTGCCCTATGCTCTTCATGAACAAATGGACACTTATAATGGTAAGCAAGGCATTCTAGTAGTCTTAGAGACAAGCGGGAATACATGCCTAATTAAGGCAGGACTGGTTTTGGGTATGTAGGTGTTCTATGTAATTGGGCCTGGTATATTGTATCAAGAGAAAAATAAACATTCACCACAACCAGAAGTATTATTTTATTTTATTAGAAGAAAACCAACATATAAAAAGAAAAAAAAAAGAGAACTCTAAAGAATAAAATAAAGCAACAAGCTTGATTTTAAACACAAAATGCTTTTTGAAATTCAATTCAATTAGAACACCAAACATTGTAAAAAACGGAAATCCTTACTAAAGCCTCCAGTTCAACACTTATGCACCAACCCACTTTCACCTTACCTGTACAAACAAAACCCAATTACAGGTAACCAGAATTTATGCCCAGTTTCAAATCCGTGATTTGTGAGAGAGAAGTAAAGGAGGTTGTAAATTAAATTGGTTTGCCATTCTGAGGAAATCAAATCCACATATTATATGAACTGGGACCAGGAAGAACTGCAGGCTTTGAAAAATAATGCATTACATTAGTTACAAGTATTTTAAGACTCTTTACAAATCACTGTAGAAAACAGAATATTACAAACAAATGAGCCCAACAACAGGAAAAACCCCAACATGTTTAACTGAAGAGTAACAGAAAACAAAAAAAACACACTAATAAAGTAGACCTAATCCTATTCCATTTACTCTACATATCAAGTACTCCCTTAAAACTAGAGGAGTGCCAAGAGGCATCGCATCACAGCACTATGCTCCGTATATAACCCTACTTAAAAACTGATATTGCCTTCTAGAACTAAAGAGTCATATTACTCTAAATTAAAAAAAAAAAAGGTTCATCTGCAAGCATATTTGCAAAGTCCCTCATCAATTCTTGTATACAACAAACCATATTGTATGTATTTTTTTGCATCCTCATCACTATCCATGCACAGGGATTCTGCAGTAGCAGTACAAGTATAGGTAGAAAAGAAGAGAGGATGAATGAACAGGCTAGTTAATGGGTCTGTGGGCAGGTGCTACAAATCCAAATTTTTTTTTTTTTTTTTAAAACACACAGATTTCCCTCCCCCACAAAAGGCTTACAAGAATGCTTGCCCCAAACCCTTTGAATCTACCACTATGGATTAGGGACTAGAGGACCCTGATTTATTAAGAGTCACCTCCCATTCTGTGCCTGAGTAGAAATTCTTATGCACTGGAATCCGAGAAATTTTTATGGAACACTTAGGTGAACGCACAATGTAGTGATACAAACAACTGCAAAATATCAGAAATACACTACCAAAACAAAATATACATTTGACATAGGGCTGACAAATCTTGCCCAGCTGAGTGACATTTTCCTTTGCCAATTTACATACAGCATTTTAAAAACAGGCACTTTTGAAGAGTTCCTGCCATGCAGGGAGTAAGAAAGTGACTTACTGATATACACAGAAAAAAAAACAGATTGACCTTGTACAGCAATAGAAACAGAATTCATCTCATACCTGCTATAAAATCAAATCTCATCCAAAACTGTTTGATGCTTTGGCCAAGGTATATGTTTATGTAAACCACAAATTAATAAGAGCAGGAAGGGAAGCCAATAAAATTAAGAGAATTTCTGGTGAAACTGCTGTAAGTAAGCTAATTTAAAATATAGTTATGGCATGGCCAAAGAGTTTTATTATAGAGCCTTGGGACTACTAACCTTGTGGTTGGTTAGGTACACAAAGCAATGGGTGCTAGGAGGAACTAAAAGAAGATGGTATATGCTCTACTACCCAAGATGGTGGAATACAAAGATAAAGGAGAAGTCTTGCTGGTGGTCACACTGACAGCTGGGATATATCCTGTCTTTTTATGCTGCCTTTACTATGTTATGTGTTCTTGGTCATTCCAGAATCACAGATGAGTGGAGGGGGAACAGTAGGTTGCAATGCATAGTAAAGAATGTAGAGGTAAAAGCAGATGTCCAAGTCTTCTTTAGCATGTTAATTTATTTCCAGTATTCTAGGTACTATTTATATGCCCACCTTTAACATGCACAAGAATTGTAACAAGTTTTAGCTCAATAAAAACTGGTTTTACTCTTTAATATTTTCACATCTGATGTTTTAGTGCACATACCATGTAGCAAAAATCTATGGATTTCACAGAAAAATGTCAAAACTAAAAATATTTGTTCTTTATTCCATTTACTATTAGTAAGGAATAGAGAAAATCCCAACTTCATATTAAACATGAAAAAGAATAGTTAATTTACCTCTATAGGCCTCCATTTTTATTTCTCTTTGCTTTACAAATCCTAGCATTTGCCAGAAAATCTTCTTGGGCTGGGATAGTATAAGCAAGATTCCCCATTCATTAAAACAGATAAGCTCCATGCCAGACAGTACTGCATGGCTGCAGCTACTAAACTACTCCATGTGGACATACACACAGCCCCTCCATATCACATCTTACCCTCTCCATTTTCTACAAGAATGAAAACGTCTTGTCAGCAACACTTCCCCTTCTCACCCATAGGACTGCTCTTAATTTATACTCATGTTAACAGGGCTAGACGTTTGCTCAGTCCGCTCAGCCGAGCTCACTGTTTAACCCGTGGTTGGACACATGTTTTAGAAGCATGTCCATAACCCTTATGCTATAAGGGGATTAGTGCGTCCAAAACGCACATCCAAACCCCCTGAAATAGCACTCATCCCATGCAAATGCATGTTGATGAGGCTGTTATTCTCCCTGATCTAAAAAACAAGGTACACTTGACCTGCACATTTTTACACTCAGAAATTAACTCCTGCCCAGAGCAGGAGTTAATGTCTGAGCAACCCAAAAAAATTACAGCAAAGCAGAAGATACTGCTTTTCTGTATATCCTCTGACTTAATATCATGGCAATATTAAATTAGAGGAACCAAAAGGTTAGAAATATATTTTTAAAAAGTGCCAGCAGTCAGATTAGGAAAATGGATACTCAAAATTGAGTGTCTGTTTTCCTAACCCGCTGACAGCCACTGCCATGGAGGTGCTAGGGGCACACATCTGACCCTAGCACCTCCTTGGCAGCATGACCCCTCATTTAAATATTAAATCGCACACCCAGAAGTGGGCGTGTGTTAGGAAAGCAGGTGCGCAATGCTAAGTGCCCGTTTTCCACGCTCATTTATTGCATCAGTCCTTTGTTCATCATTACAGGTTATCAACAGCTCTTTAGTAGTCTGCATGACTGTCTACAGTAAATCCCAAACAGTCCTATGTAAAGAGCTGCTTATAACTTGTAACAAGGTTTTAGAATGCACTATTACTTCTCAATTTATCATCATCAGTGTTTGCATCAGTTTCTTGCTAGTGAAGGATGTCAGTCTGAATAGACTGTACAGAAAGAAGGAACAAAAACTGAATCTGTAATCAGCAATGATGGCCAAAAATGCAGAATATTTAGCTGTTTGGCAAAGAGGGGTGAGCAGATTAAATTTCGTGCTTGTCCGAATAGAATGCGCCTCAAATTGTCTAAATTCTCATTGCCTGTCTTAATCGCCAGATTCCTACCTGTAATCAAGTTAAAAAAAAAAAAAAAAGAACATGATTTTTCAGACCATTAAGTTTGCTCCCCTAGCACCTAAAGAGGTTTAAAGATTCCCAATATCTATTTTTAGTTTGCTGTGTTACTTCCAACATGTATCTTAAAAAGCACTGGAGTGATTTTAGTATAGAGCCCTGCCTCTCCTTCTCACAGTGTATAGGCATTTTTCATCAGGTATTCCTTGTCATCTATGGGGCTCCAAATGGTTGCAAGAGAACTTTCCTGCTGGTTTCTTCTGGCCATCTTGACAAAGACGATAACCATTGCTCCAAGAAGAATAGCAGCCATGACTGCAAGCAGTACCGCCAATGCAACAGCTGCAGAAAGAATGTAGTGTTAGTTTATATTCGAGAGTCTTTTTTCCACTCACTGAGGACAGCATCAGAAAAAGTAAGAATGCTTACCATAAACTGTGTTTTCCATTAATAGCAGGATGAACTAGCCATTATATGTGGGTGATGTCATCTGGCAGCTCCAAACTCATCTCTCCAAGCTAGTAGAGCATGCAGTTCTGAGCATGCACGGCAATTCCTACATAGCCATTGTCCTGTGAGTCTCCTTGGTCTATATCAGAGCAAATCTAGTGGTTTAGTCAAGTCTCTAGGGAGACTAGCAGGTATTCCATGGCTAATTCATTTTGCTATGTACAAAAAACACAGTGTATGATAAGCAAAGTTGTTTTTTGTGTCAATAAGCAAGCTGAATTAGCCATTACATGTAGGGAGTCCCAAGCTGACTGTTGCAGTGGAGTGTTAATTAGTAAGCAACCCAGCCCTTACTGAAGAAAGGACTACAGCAACCAGATTTTGCAAAATTGCTTGTCTAAATTTACTGTCAGTCTTTGAAAGATTATCAAGACAATAGTTGGGTATAGATATGAACTGAAGATCAAAGTTGCAGCTTTGCAGATATCTTCAATAGGTATTTCTCGAAGATGCACAATGGAAACAGCCAAGGCTCGCACTTGATGAGCCTTCAGAGTCTATAATTTACAGTCCTGCTAAGATGTAGCAGTGATAAATGCACTCAGCCAGCAAGTTAAAAGATACCTTTGACTATTGCTACTCTAGTTGGTTGGGAGAGTATGAGAGAAAACCGTTTGGAGGTTGTTTTTTTTTTTTTTAAATATGCTAGGGCCCTTTTGCAGTATGCAAGACTATTTTGCCTCATGTGTAAACAGCCTAGGAAAGAATACAGACAATATATAGTATTAGTTGATATGGAAAGTCAAGACAACCTTTGGGAGAAGCTTCATGCAAACATGGAGAACCACCCTGTTGTGGAACAACTGAATGCATGGCAGATTGTAGAAGACAGCTTGGATTTCATTGACTGAAATCACTAATAAGGAACACAAACCTTCCATATCAAGTACTTTAGAGAAGCTGACTCCAGTGGCTCAAAATGGGGAAAGGACTACATTCAGGTTCCTTGTAACATAGCTTCTGTACTGGGGGTTTGACAAGCTATAGGCCTTTCATGAAATATTAGCAGATGGGTAGAAATCAATTTGCTGTCTACTTGAGTATGGTAAGCTGCCATAGTGCTTTGGCATGCTCATACAGAAGTGTTGGCAAGGCCAGAATCAGAAAGGTGGAGCAAGTATTTCAGCATATGCTTAGGCTTGCAGGAAAAAAGGGTCCAAAGCATTTTGATAACACCATTTGGAGTACCTATGACTGGAGTAGAGCAGCAGCTTACTGGCTAGAGCAGAGGGTTACAACCCAGGGAAACCAGAATTCAAATCACACTGCCACTTCTTGTGACTTTGGGCAAGTCACTTCCCTCAGTATAAACAGATTGTGTACTCACAATGCAGTCTGCTTTGAAGTGGCTAAAAAGCAAATTAATTTGAAGGCATAATTTCTCCTACTGGAAGGTTTTCTAAGAGACTAGAATTTCCATTAAAAAAAAAAGTTTAAATCCTCAATCACTAAGCACTCAAACTCCAAGCTGTAAGGTTGAGGACTGAAAGGCTGACTCGAAAAGAGTGTGTATATATATATATATATATCTAAATAAAAGAAATGGCTTAGAAGCATTCATTCATGAGTCTGTCAGCTTATGAGTGAGCTACGTTTTCTGAGTTTTTCGCATTGATCCCCTTTTTTGTGATACAGCAGAAAAGCATACATGAGGCTTTGTTCCCACTCAGGGTAGAAAGTCTTGAGCTAGTTTGATTGCTTGGTAGAAGTGAACAAAATTGGATTTAGTTTTGTGTTCTATGATCTGAACAGGCCCATCGACAGTAGACCCCATAAGCTGAAGAGTTTGTTGGCCACTGATTGCTAGAGAGACCACTTGTGTGGTTGAAACACCAAGCCGATCCACCAGTGTTCTGGAGATGCCTGGTAGACAGGTAGCCTATACAGCAGTTTGATTTCTCTCTGCCCAATGCCAGACTTTTAGGGCAAAGAGGCCATGATCCCATTCCTTTATGCTTATCTTAAAACATTGCAACTTGGTTGTCTGTGCATCATCTTAAAGAAAAGAGCATCCTAACTCAAAGATTGATAGAGTGTATCTGATTGCTCTCTAGAAGACCAATTTGATAGCAGCTCTCTTCAAGAGTCCAGAGGTCTTGTGTTTGAAGGGTTCCAGTATGCACTCCCTAACCCTTTGGTGGAGGCATCAATCACCAGAACTACTTGGTAGGGGAGCAAGTAAAGAGGGACTCCTTGAGTACTCACTAGTGTTGGCACCACTTCATTTCATAGTTCTGATCTTCAGAGATGACGACAGCAGTCAAGTTAGTTGATCCCATTAGGTACACAGACTCCACTGAATATAGCGGTTGTGATGACGGGTCAGCAGAACCACATGAACAGCTGCTACCATATGACCAAGAACTACTAGAAGCCACCTTGCAGATGAGTCTGGAGAATAAAGGATGTTGTGGATGACTGATGTCATAGTGCACACACTGTCAGTTGTCAAGAATGCTCTCATTTATAGAGTTTATCCAACTCCTGATGAATTTGAGGCAGAGTGGTCTCCATGCTTGATTTCTCGAAGTTGATCAGAATACCTAAATGTTGCAGAAGAGCTATGGTTGAGCTCAGAAAATATGCCCACTTCATCCCTTGAGCTCACTGTGATAAGTCAATCATCCAGGTATAGGAAGATAGTTGCGATGGAGAAGGTACAGAGAAGGGCAACCAAAATGATAAAGGGGATGGAACAGCTCCCTTATGAGGAAAGGCTGAAGAGGTTAGGGCTGTTCAGCTTGGAGAAGAGATGGCCGAGGGGGGATATGATAGAGGTCTTGAACGATTAGATGTGACTTATTTACACTTTCGAATAATAGAAGGACTAGGGGGCACTCCATTAAGTTAGCAAGCAGCACATTTAAGACTAATCGGAGAAAAATCTTTTTCACTCAACACACAATAAAGCTCTGGAATTTGTTGCCAGAGGATGTGGTTAGTGCAGTTAGTGTAGCTGGGTTCAAAAAAGGTTTGGATAAGTTCTTGGAGAAGTCCATTAACAGCTATTAAACAAGTTTACTTAGGGAATAACCACTGCTATTAATTACAGCAGTAGCATGGGCTCTTCTTAGTGTTTGGGTAATTGCCAGGTTCTTGTGGCCTGGTTTGGCCTCTGTTGGAAACAGAATGCTGGGCTTGATGGACCCTTGGTCTGACCCAGCATGGCAATTTCTTATGTTCTTAAGACTTGTATTCCCTAGTAAAACAGATGAGCTGCCACCACCACAAGGCATTTCATAAAGACCCTTGGGGCTGCTAAGAGGCCAAACATGAGTACTCTGTACTGGCAGTGGGAAATAGCCACCTGAAAGTGGAGGTAGTGCCAATGTGAACACATGCATCCTTTAAATCCAAGGCACATATCCATTCATCCTTCTGCATATAAAGGCAGGATTGTACTAAAGCTTATTTTGAATTTCTTTCACAGTATATATGGTTTTCAGGCATCTCAAGTCAAGAATGGGCTGCAGACCTATTTTCTTAGGAATAAGGAAGTATAGGGAATAGAAACCTGGTGCACACAGACGTTGAAATTGATTCTATTGCTCGTTATTGGAACAGTGATAGGACTTTCAGTGAAAGCTGCGGTAAATAAGATGGATCCTGATGGAGCACTGTAAGTCATGTATTGAGGTTGGCAGAAATGCAACTGGTATCCAGACTACACAAGCTGGAGGACCCAGGGGTCCTTGGTGATCTGACGCCACACCTCCATTCTTCCCCTTACCGGAAGGATCAAAAATAAGGCCCGGTTTGGGCTGGGCCTGTCATGTAGGTTTCTGGGTTGTTTTTTTAAAACTATTTTCAGAATTTTCAAATTTTACAAGTTAAAAAAAGACATCAGGAACACCAGATAAACAAGAGGAAATAAATTTATACAAAAGAAAAAAATATTGAAAATAATTATCCTAATAAGACCACATTAGGGGGACCTATTTAGATACAAATATATGTATAGAAGAAAAAGCACTATCAACCAATATTAACTCTCAAGATGTTAACAATGGCATTGATACATTAAGGAAGAACGAGAGATGATCTCTCGATTGGTTAGAAACTCTTCCAACTATCAGGATCAAAGAAAAAAGTATTAGAAGACATTTTAATAATAAATTTACAAGGAAACTGTAGAAGAAAAGCTGCTTTTTAGCCATAAATAACGTCCAACTGTTGGGTTGCCTTAGCAACATAAGGAAATAAAGCCAATTGTTGCCCAAGAAAACTCGTATTAGAAGAACGAAAAAAACATTCATAGTCCACACACGATCATGTTCCAAAGCAAACGCAACAAATAAGAGTAACAGTGCCTTGAACTTCTATCTAGGAATCTGGTAAAAAAGCTGTCAAATTTTCCAATTCATCAGTATGCAGAGAGGAAAACCTCAACATTCTTGCTCGACCGAAAAGGTAAATAGAATGCTTTGGTAACAGGAAGAACAAAGTCATGAGGAACTTTAAGAACCTCAACACAATTTTCTTAACCATTCAATTGGAGAGACACTAGAGGATTTAGGAAAATTAAGTATTTGCAAATTCAATTTTCTAGAATTATTCTCAAGAGCTTCCAATCTATTTTGGGGAAATTCTTGCCCTTTAATCAAGAACATATCACATTTCCTGAGAGAATTATACTGTTTCTCTAGGGAAGAGATACATTCTGAGTTGCTTTTAATCACTTGATCATGACCAGAAACTTGGGTTTGAACTTTTGCAATAGGTGAATTCACAGTACTTAATTTGGACACCAAATAGTGCTCTAACTTTAAATAGCAATCCAAAGAGTTTCTAATGTTATCGGTGAAGGGGTCTCAAGACCTGGAACTTCAGAACTAATTCCTATAGCCGGTTTCGCCAAAGTCTCGTTGGTAATCCCAGCCAAATCTTGAGACTCAAAGCAACTTCCTCCACCATGGAGGTAGAGCTCTGAACCAGTTTAGGTTGTGGAGATACCTCCAAAGAACTTGCTGACAACAGAATGAAATAATGGTGATATGCAAGAATCAGCACGGAGGGAGATTGAATTCCCAGAAAGAGTGGCATGAGTATCTATGCCTGGCTGAACTAACCCTGAAAAAAAGAGTACTGGTGCGTAATGACAGCTGAGTAAAGGAAGATGGTCCTGGAGGAGGCATAGATGAGGAGAGGCAAACAATTCCTTTCCTCTTTTTACTCATTTGGTTGATAGGGGCTGCAGATAAAGAAACAGGAGCGAGGAAGAGAGTCCTTACTTTGATATGAGCCCAAGCTTCTCAAACACATGTAAACAGGGAGGAGAAATTTTCAAAGCTGCGTGCCTCTTTGGTGTGCACGGCTTCGGCAGGGTGCCGCTAAAGAGGCATTTTTATGGCTCCTCCTGATGACATCATATGCTGGGCTCCAGCGGAAAGTCCACTGCAGCTGCACAGCCAAAAGAAAAAAGAAGTCATTTGATGTTCCGGGGCTCACCCAGAGCCGATCACCACTTCTTCCCTCTCTGAAGGTCCCCTGTGTAGGTTTCTGATGACAGCATTCTTTAAGACCTGGGCAGAAGTGGCTGTTTAAGCTGGGACAGGAGGGGTGAGAGATGGTACTGTTGAAAAGACCAGGAAGACCTACTGTGGAATCATGGTTGTTTTTATGGAGAGAAGTGACATTGCACTGTGGAGTGCTGTTCAGGAGCCACTGAGTGTGAGTGCATCACCACATTCTATTCGTTAATTTGAGTGATCATCTCACAGAGCTTTTCATCTAAATGATTGCCTCTTAAAAGATGACTGACGTCCCTTGCTTGTGAATCATCTCACAGATGCTAGTTGTTCGAAGCCAGGTCATATGGCTAGCCCCAATAAAGCCAAAGGAGATATATGAATCCTATTATTCAGTTTCACATATTGATCGAAGTAGATGGCAGATGCCCTCCTCTGCATCCAAGTGTGGTTTTGGATAATTGCCTTGTTAATGGCAGGTAAGAAAAGTTTCAACTTTTGAATAGTCATGAATATATACTGCATATGTAGAACTAGTGAATGCAAGCAGATAGCATTAAACTTTGAAAAATTATGGTTTCCCACATTCTCATGTATAAAACACCGAGTATGTTGTGAACTGGAAGGGCTACCAGTTCAGCTGGCGTGTCTAGTATTTGAAGAAGCCAAAGGAGCTCAGATTAGTGATCTGTCTTTTGCAGACATGAATGCCCAGTACTGAATCCATCTTTTCCATAAACTTAAAATAGGTAAGATCCTCTGGTGGTGAGGCATGGTTCGGAGAATCTGGAAGAAGGTCAGAGGGTATGCTGGTAGAGTCTTTATCCGCACCTAAAAAGTATTGGGTCATTTACTTAGGATCCCTGTGACAGAGGACAAACCAGAAGGGACTGCAGGTTGACTGAGGTAGAGCGGCCTGGTCTAACACCTCTGACCTGTTAGAATCCACTGCAATGGATAAGGAACCAAGGGTTCTGATGAGGAGTTCATCCCTTTAGAAATCAGGATGCTGATCTGTGGTATCGCCATAGCAATTAGTAAAAACAGACTCCAAAATGTTCCTTCCATCTCCTTGGTCAGAGAAGTAAAGAAACTCATGTCTGCGATTTGGTCAAGTGACAGATGTATTCTCTGGCTTGGCAGAGATGTATACTGAGAAATCTGGTTCAGTCTGTCAATTGCATCAGAGCTGTGCCGTGGGTCCTTCTACTGTGCAACACGGAATCATATGATATAGTATCCTGAGCACGAAGGCCTTGCGTGTGTGTGTTAATGAGAGCACCTCTGCGCATGTGTGTGGGGGTACGAGAACCTGTATGCATGAGTGAGTGAGCCTGTGTGCATGTGTGGTATGATGAGTGGCTGTATGTGAGCATGGGTATGTTAGAGGGAGTATGTAACAAATTAAAGTTTGTGTAGCAACCCCAACCCCCCCCCCCCCCCAAACACATACAGCCACAACCTCCTTAGAGTGACTGTAAATCAAAGATCCTAGTTATTGAATGTGGGAGATTCTCTTATTAGATGTTGAGTGTTAGATCAAAACTTTTATTAATTAATTTGAGAACTTAAAAAAAATTGAATGATATCCTGTTGGTCAGTAGTTTTGAAATTTATTCTGTTAGTATAGTTTTACTATTATGATTGATGTGTGTGTGGGACAGTTGGTGTATATGTGAGAGGAAATGTATGAGAGGGCAAGTGTATAAGAGGGTGTGTGCAAGAGAAACGAACACGTAAGTATGCGTAATAAAGAAAACGTGTGTGGCCCCCACCTCCTCCAGTCCATGACTATCTCAGGATGATTAAATATCAAGAATTTAAATATTTCCTGCTCTCTAAACCTGGGACTTTTATTAGTTTTAATTACTGAATGTTATTTATGTTTCTGCTTTGAAATATTTTATTGGTATTTTGGAAAAAAAGTTATCATGATTTTATCCATTTTCTAAAATTGTTAATGCCATCCTGGGTGGCTAGAAATGGACAGGGCTTTTTTTGTTTTATTGCATATAAGCTTCTTAGGAGTTTTTCTTGTAAGGACTTATAGCCAAGTAGCCAGATACAGTAAATGGCAGACCAAGGTATGCACACTTTACTTGAAATTTGGGTTGGAGATTTTTTGGTACAGTTCTGCTGATATGTGAACCAGGAATATTTATGATAGAAAATGAAATTTTTTTAAACCTGTAGATGCAGCATTTTTGTATCTAGAGAAGGCTAGCACAGGAGTGGTGTGTGTGGTGGGGAGGGGAGAAAATGGGGAGTGGACTGAAGTCAGGGAGAGAAAGTATGCCCACTGCCTCTAATCCATGTCAATCTGAAGGGGGGTGAGATAAGCCCTTCTCCCACCTCCTCCCAGTCTGACTTCCTTACCTTTTGCCCCTGAAGAGCAGGGATCAGATGGAGAGAGAGGGGGAATAGGGCACTATCAGACAATTTTTTCCCAGGGCACCATTTGCCTTAGAGCCAGCTGCGGCCATGCCGATGGTGCCAATGGACCCAGCTTAGAATGTTTATGCTTTTTCGATGTAGGCTTCGATAGCTCCAGTAATTGATGCCATTATCTCTGATGCAAAGTGGCTAGTGGACTAGACCCCGTGGCTTCAGTCTGAGCAGACAGGGTTAAGGAGCTTCTGCACCCTCGGCAAGGCAGATGAGGGTGCACCATGGGATGAGGACCTACTGAGACTCCAGAGAGATTTACACAGTTTTTCAATGTGAAGTATCCTAGACCTCTGCTAGTGCACAGGCACATCAGCTATTCTGGTCATGGTCCAGGACCAAAGACATCGGTAATAATTCATGGCCACTGGGGAGGGTCATATAGAATTTTTCAAACATTGTTCACCCACAGTTGATTTCTTCTTCTGATTGGACATGGTGGAAGACATTTTTTTTTCTTGGTAGCATTGAAAAGTGCTGTTGTGGGGCTAGAGGAGTCAGGAAACAAACTGAAGAAAAATTATCGAATTGAGAAGATTTTTACAGGAAAAATATAGGAAAGATGAAGTTCACATGCTGTGCTCGGACAAAACAAATGACTGAGACAACCCAAGAGGCAATGCCTGCATGGCAACTCCCACATAAGCTCAGTACAGTTTAAAGCTCTACAAGCTTGGAGAGACGAGTCTGTTTGGTGCCATCAGATTTCACCCACATGTAACGGCTCATTCAGCCTGCTTATTGATGGAAAAAAGTTGCTTACCTGTAACTGATGTTCTCTGAAGACAGTAGCTCACTAGTTTTATACATGGGCATTGGGCAACATCCAAAAGCACCAGCCATGAACATATTTTCAGACCTTTCTAAGAAAAGCCAGAAGGGCCCTCTGAGCATGTGCAGCATGTCCTGCATTCCTGTGGCCATGCAGTGTGCCTTGGGAGAAATTAAGCTAAGCTCAACTCAAAGGGGAAGTAAGCTTGTGTGACTGGTGAACTGCTAAACTAAGAGAATACAGTTATTGGTAAGCAACTTTGATTTCTTTGACAAGCCGTTCACCATAGCCACATACATGCACTCCCTAGCCAAGGGTTTTCCTCAAAACAAAAAAGGAAAAACCTACCACCACCCACCAACAAGGCAGTAAACTGGTGGTTGCATAGTAGTAAAAAAAAAGACACCAAAGCATTGCATCAGGAACCAGTATCCAAATATTAACTGACTCCACATTACAGCTTTGCATATCTCTTCAGAGATAGACCTAAAACAGGGTTATCAATGCAGCCAGTCTCTTAACATTATGGGCCTCGACATGTTTCTCCAAGTTCAAAGGTTATTCTTTGGTTATGCCCAGTCATCATTAGATAAGACTTTCCAACATAGCTATCCCACACAAAAAGCAGGACAGACTTTCTAAGGTCTTTTATCCATTCTAGATCAGTATTTCAAGAAGTATGCTTTTAGACCTGATTAAATATGCCACAAAAAAAAAAAATCACTGTCTGATGCTCAGTCCATCTATGCTCTGGTCTCAGCACCTTGCAGCTGGGGGCACAAACTGATAGAGAATTTTCTGAGAACATGTGTAATCATGTATGCTGCTCTTCCTAGTTGCAGCATAAGCCCTGGAGTGTGTAAACTAATGGGCAGCATATACAGCATGGATAGCTGGGACCTGCCTCGTGCAGCACACAATGCACAGAACACCTTCTCATCTTCCCGTCTGATTCCTTCAAGCCTGTCATCTCCAAGCTGAGTGAGACCAGGAGAGCCTTCACTGAGCACTGGTTGTAACTCCCTTAGTAGTGGGAGCAGTAGCAGAGGAGCAGCTCTGGTAGCCACATACAGCAGCCAAAACAATTAACTGAGCCAGCTGCCCATTCCACATTGACTTCTCCTGCAGGAGCTGGTGCATTGTGATAGCTTTGTGTGTCTTTGCCTCCTTTCCTTTTGTTTAAAAATTTGGAAGAGACTTGTTCGGGGCTTTTCAGTGCTTTCCTAGCTCTTCTTTTGGCTAAGAGCTCTCTCCACAGAGGCTTCTGTGTCACACATTTTTGTTAATGGGAGGCAGATCTTGCACATGAGAAGGTATGGAACTATTCAAGATTTCTGTTGCCTACCTTGTAATTCAAACTACAAAACTTTGACATGTGGTCTTGGGAGAAATGCTGGAAGGATGAATGGCCAATTAAATGGGAAGCTGCCACAGCCTTAGGCAGAAATTTAGTATGGGTGCATAGCTCCGCTCTATAATAATGAAACAGTGTAAGGTGGATACTTTACTAGGGCCTGAAGTCCTCTAACTATGCAAGCTGAACTTACTATCACCAAAATATGAACTTCCAGAAAAGTAGTTTAGTCTATAAGAGTTCAGCAGCTCAAACGTTTCATCAGCTGCATTAATGCCACACAGATGTCATGACAGTGCAGGTGGCTTGATGGGACGCATCACATGAAGCAAGCTGTACATGAATCTTACAATTAAGTGTTATACAGAGTCTGTCTTCCTTTTACAGGAGGGGCAATGTTCCTTCATATCCAAGATCGAGAAACATGTGAACCTCCAACTATCCGAGCAACTAGAAAATCAAAACATCCTGTACCACAACCAACACGGCTTCAGAAAATTCCTAAGCACCGAGACCCTCCTATCGCTCACAGAAACAGCACTGAGAGGCATCGACGCCGGTCACTCTTACCTCCTCATCCTCCTGGACATCTCTGCCGCCTTTGACACCGTAAACCATGACTTACTCATAACGTGACTGGTGGAGATCGGCCTAAGAGAAAACACCCTCAACTGGTTTCAATCATACCTATCCAACAGATCCCACAAAGTCCACCTCAACAACTGCGAATCAGACCAATACCCACTCCCCCATGGAGTTCCACAAGGATCGTCCCTTTCATCAACCCTGTTCAATATATACATGCTCCCACTCTAATTCCTCTCCACAGCTTGAACCTCATTTTCTACATCTACGCAGACGATGTCCAGATTCTCCTCCCCATCAAAGAAAGTTTAACCAACACTATTACACTCTGGGACACACTCGCCACCCAAATAAAGAATATCCTCTCGCAGATATCCCTCACCCTCAAAATAACTGAAATACTACACATATCAAACAAACCCTCCACCAAAACCAACAAAGACCTCTCCTCTCCCCTACCTAACACCTCCCTCGTCAATAAGGTCAGAGATCTTGGCATCACCCTTGACTCAGACCTCAATATGAAAAAACACATCAGCATGACAATCAAAGAGGGCTTCTACAAACTACAAGTCCTCAAAAAGCTCAAACCACTTCTTTTCCCCTATGATTACCACTCCGTGCTACAATCCCTCATACTATCCAAGTTGGACTATTGTAACTCCCTCCTCCTTGGACTTCCTGCCTCCACCTTAAAACCCCTCCAGCTGCTTCAAAACGCAGCAGCCAGATCCCTCACAAACAGCAACCGTTCCTCACACATCACCCCCATACTAAAAGAACTCCACTGGCTCCCCATATCACACCGATCACAATACAAAATTCTCACCATACTTCACAAAACCATCAACAACCATAAAATCAAATGGTCCAATAACCCTTCCCAACCACACCACAGCCAGAAAAACCTGCGATCTCAAAACAGGCCTACTTATTCCCCACACTAAACTAGCACACCTCACCTCCACCAGACAACGCACCTTCTCTGTAGCTGGACCCACCCTCTGGAACAAGCTCCCCTCTCAACTCAGACTGGAACCCTCCATTGACTCATTTAAAAAGAAATTGAAAACATGGCTATTCCTCAATGCCTACCATGACAACCTAACCCTCCCCCCCACCTTCACTCCCTACTGCAACGCAAACTGTGCCTCTCAGACCCGCCATTACAATCATTGTACTTTTTGACATCCAATATTGAGACCCCCCAACCCTCACACCCACCGTTATTCTTATCAAATGCTACTCCCGCCACATGTTCTCCCTACAATGCCTATACCACTCTTCTTAAAGTTCGCAATTTAAACTTACGTTACATAATATGTATTAGTACCAGTCACAGTTATTGTTAAACGATTTTTGTTAAATGTTTGTATATTTTGTATCAATCTCAGTTAATGTTAAAATGTAAAATAGTATGACCCTAGTCATACTATTGTAGTTGTTGTAATATGAACCGGTGATGTACGCCAACGAATGTCAGTATATAAAAGCAAATAAATAAAATTGCATCAAGATGTACCTTAAGAGTTTGCTTTTGAGTCCAAATTCAAATATATAGAAGGTAGTCAAGCAGTGTGTATGGAACAGGAAAGGGATCTATGGCTTTGCTCCTACACCAGACAGCACACCACCTCCATTTTTCATTTATACAATCTTTAGTAGATTCCTTCTTAGAAGCCTGAAGTACTTGAGACACCAACTCTGAGACCATAAAAACTTATTACTTTGTTCTTAATCAGTCCACAAAGGTAATGAATTGAGATAGATGTGAAGTAATGTACCCTTGTTCTGCAATATTGGAGTCTGGAAAGATGTTGAATTTTGTTGGTTTTCTGATGGATATGTTAAAGGATTGAAAACACTGTCTTGGCAAAATGGCAACTATGACAATTTAAATTTGGACACTTATAGACTGCCTTTCCAAAGGATCTGCACAAGGAAAGATACACTCATAAAACATGTTAAGCAAGCAGACAGTCTGACAAACGCCCCCCCCCCCCCCCCCCACTACACTATTAAAAAGTTAGCACTGATCAGAATCACTACAAGATCCACAATCAATTTTTATAATTTATTCTAAGACAAATCAGCATTAAATATGACTCCTCAATCTGCACATTGCACCTAAAAACACCTCCCACAGCTTGAGAGCAACCCGATCTAGAACACTGCACCAGAAGATTAAGACTGGTACAACTTTTCATATGCCCTCCCCCCCCCCCCCCCCCAATCATACATGTACTAAGAACTGGCATGAGGCATTTTAAAAATACTACAATATTAAAGGCCAGGTTTTTGTCAATGTAAATAGCCAGATTTTAATATTGCCTTCAGATGTCAGGTAAAACTTCCAACAGAAAGCCTTTAGAAAGGTATTCACAAGTTTGGTGCCAATGCACAGAAAGTTCAAACATCATTTCTCAAGAGAATACATAGTTGGGCTTCCTGGGCTGTTCTTAGGGCATGATGTGGAGAATACCAATTCAGCCAATTTCTTATCCCTTATGGCCCTAAAACTTAAATGTAAACCTTAAAAGATATGCTCAAGACTTACTGGCAACAAATGGAGTTTCTGAAGCAGAGAGGTTGCTCTCTCTCCTGTCCCAGAATCATTTGTGCTGCTGCATTCCAGACATTCTGCATGTTGCACATATTTCTTCATAAATCAAACTTGCTATACAGAGGACTTATTGAATATATTAGTGACCTTCATATAGTGCCACTTATGGCTTCTCTTGTGTCAGTGGTAAGACCTGAGAAAGCACTAGGGCTTTATAATCATGAGGTCACCAACTAAGTGAAATTCTAGGATCCTTCGATGTGAAGTTATCAAATGCACTTATCTTTGAAAGAGTCCACTTTAACATTCCGTAGTCAGGTTGACATCGAAGGATCCTAGAATTTCGCTTAGTTGGTGACCTCATGATTATAAAGCCCTAGTGCTTTCTCAGGGCTTACCACTGACAACAAGCCAAGAAGCCATAAGTGGCACTGTATGAAGGTCACTAATATATTAGATAAGTCCTCTGTATAGCAAGTTTGATTTATGTTGAGTTTTGATTTCATGCTATAATTCAGGTATTTTTTTTGAATAGTATATCATGCAAATATTTCTTCAGCAGACTCATAAAGAGCTTGAGGTAAACCAGATACAAGATTTATAGGCCATGCACAACTATCTTAAAATTAATGTGATCTAAAAAGCTTGTATAACTGACAAACTAAAGCAGTTTAATAAAAGCTTTCCTAGTGATTGCTAGAATATTTTAGATCCATCTTTAAACCCAAGCCTAAAATTATCCAAAAGATAACATTTTGTAATTTGGGAGTAAAGGACAGTCCCATTAATAATGGGAAGCAGGCTCAATGCCAAATTATAGGATCTCAAACTTGCTGGAATTTAACCATATGCAAACATTTAAAATCTCCAATGCACCAATATATTATCTCGTACTGGAAAATGGATGTACACATCACATAAATGGCATTTTAAAACCAAACCTAATGATCTCCAAGCAGTTTTAGATTGTTAAATAAGATTTGGTATAGGCAGTGCTATCTTTCCGGGGGAAAAAAAAATGCTGGTACTCACATGCAGGATGCATATTATATATATTGAGGGACCACAGGGCAAATAAAGCAAATAGTGGAAAAAAGGTGCGAGTACTCAGTACCAGCAAGTATCCCCTGAAAAATAGCCATGGTTACGGAGATGAACCCTGTGGAATACCACAGTAAGCCAGTGGGATGATGTATGCAGTCTCCAATTGTTTCTCTGAACTATCCAAAGAAAAAACAGGATAGAACCAATTCCTAACCGGGCCTCCACCCCTCAATTCTACCAATTTTTCCAAGAGGCAGAGATCATGATTAACTGTATTGAATTCACAAGATAGACCCAGAAGTACTAGCAATGATGACCTATCCCAGTCTACAATATGCTGAAAATCAGTTGATGAAACTGTTGCCATGCTAGCCTCATTAATCATTATCTTGCTTTATAAAATGCCCCAAGTCTCTTGTCCTGTATGTTTATTAGATTGTAAGCTCTATTGAGCAGGGACTGTTTTTTGTGTTTGTACAGTGCTGCATGTGTCATGTAGTACTGCAGAAGTTTTAGTAGTAGAAATATATCTAAATATTAAGCCTGTTCTAAGAATAGAGTTGTTTTGAAACTGCATATTCAATTATTTTATTAAAAAAAAAAGAGTAGGTTAGATACTGGCCTATAATTATAGTTCTGGGCTCAGTAAAACTCTTTAGGAGTGGAAAAAAATGGTCTCCTTAAGACATGAAAGAAAAAACAGTATTCATTCAAGGAAGCATTAATCATCTTAAATTACCCAGTTTAATAAATCCCTTATTGATAAAACTGACAAGGCTTGTTGGTATCAACATCAACCCTCCCAGCAACTTCCTGGCTTTTCTCCACTGCATGAAAATTAGTACAAAACTGTTTAGGTTTCTTCCTTACCAGGAAAATCTGGTTTAACTCCTGTGGGCTGTCCAATTATTTCTGAATTTTAATAATTTTATTTTCAAATAAAGACACAAACTCTACAATCTGGAACCCCCAGATATTAATTAAATCTGTTGAGGGTTTTTGGAGCTCAAGCTATTTCTAGTAGAAAGAAATAAAGCTGAAACTTTTTTTGCAGTCATTTCTTTATAACTAGAACTTCTATTCTACTTCAAAATTGTATCTGACTCTGCTCATGTTTTCACCACAAGCATTCCAATCTGCACCCTACTTGTTTAACAGAAGTCTTCAGAGGACCAAGGGGCCGGTTTACCAGAACGAGATTGTTGGGCTTTAATTGGAGCAATCACATCTAAAAGTATTCTGCAACTCCAAATTCCACATATTAAGTAATTGACAGTCATTAGATAGATTTAAGTTTCATTCTCTTAAGCAATAAAATCTATATTAATCCTTTAAGTATAATTAAGTTTTTCCTATATGTTTCAGGGGATGTGTTTTCAGTTTAATTAAATGATGGGTTTAAAAAAAATCTTTGACAGACTGTACCTCATTCTTCTCATTGAAGCAGCAAATATCCATCTGGCTTTATGAGTTTATTTAACTACCAGTTGTACCAGCACTGTCGTAAACAGGGCTGAAATAAAATGTTGGGTATGATTAATATTTACTTTGATGACCTGTCACTTAAGAAAACTACTAGTCATGATAAAGTTGCCAGCTCCACTATACAATCAATTAGGCTATCAATGTAAATTAGATGTTTCTGCAAGAGGCCCACCATAATAGCCAATTTATCATTCTAGTTTGAAAACAAAAACTTTCACATCCCAGGGTTCATTCAGAATGCAGCTGCTAGAATGATTTTTGCATGCCCAAGATGGACAGGTGCAACACACCCCTGCATTAGTTACCTATTGAGCTGAAGGTAAAGTTTAAATATTTGTGCTTAATTTTCCAAATGAGAACAGATTGTCTTATTTGCAACAAATTCGAAAAGCAAGTTTGCTTACCGTAAACGGTGTTTCCATAGATAGCAGGATGAATTAGCCATGCTGACTGGGAGTGTCACGACTGGGATCAGTAGGCGGAGTTTTCTCCAAGAGTACAGAGTTTTCAACTCTGTGCGGTTGCGCGGTGAGGTTCCCTCGCAATTGCCCGATTTACCTCAGTCTCTTGTAACAAAGCAAGAAGTGCATAGAAAAATAAAGGTGTAGTCAGTGTATGTGAAGACTGTCTAGGGAGGAGGGAGGGAACACATGGCTAATAGAGATGTGAATCGGAACTGATATCGGATCCGATTCTGGTTCCGATTCACATCTATAGAGATATATCAGTTCCGATTCACATCTCTATAGATGTGAATCGGAACTGATATCGGATCCGATTCTGGTTCCGATTCACATCTCTAATGGCTAATTCATCCTGCTATCTATGGAAACACTGTTTACGGTAAGCAAACTTGCTTTTTCCCCAGCCATAGCAGGCTGAATTAGCCATGCTGTCTGGGAGTCCCAAGCTCCCGGGTGGTGTCAAGGTGTTTTGTTTGTAGGTTAGGACGCCACCCTTAAATTCTGAACAGTAGACAGTCTTATTTTTGTGTCATGGTTGACAGTATTGCCAAACCCATGGCTGCATCAGAAGAGCTCTGCTGTTGTAAACAGTAGTGCGCTGTGAAAGCGTGGCGAGAAGACCAAGTTGCTGCTTTGCAAATGTCTATCAGCGGAACGTTTCTGTAGTGGGCGACTGACGTTGCAGTTGCTCTTATCTGGTGTGCTTTTCATCTTATATTCAATGGTATATTGCGCTTATTGTAGCAATACGTAATGCATTGGGATAACCAACTAGCCAGAGTTCTCCTGGAGACAGGTTGGTTGGGAGTTAGGGTTGAAGGAGAGGAATGGCTGAGATGGCCTGGAGTCTGATTGAGTTCTCTGTTTGTAATAAGCCAATGCTCTTTTACAGTCCAAGGTATGGAGAAACTTATCTGTCATTCTGATGAGGTTTTGGCTTGAAAATTGGGAGAGAAATGGACTGGTTGATATGAAACGCAGATACTACCTTAGGGAGGAAGGCAGGATGAGGTCGAAGGGTACATTGTTATGAAAGAATTCTAAGTACGGGGAGTAGAGAACTAAGGCTTGCAGTTCTCCGTGCTGATGTTACTGCCACCAAGAAAACAGTTTTCCAAGTAAGGTATTTGACATGACAAGAGTCTAGAGGTTCAAAAGGAGGTAACATTAACGGTTCCAGTACGATACTGAGATTCCATGGTACCGGCGGCTTTGTGACCGGTGGTCTCAGATGCAGAATGCCACGCATGAATCTGGAGATTAAAGGGTGGTTGGAAATGGGTAGTCTGTTGTGAGTACGATGGAAAGCTGCAATTGCACTAACATGCACTCGAACGGAGGTGTATGCTAGACCCGCTGAGAAAAGAGTATGGAGGTATTCCAGAAGACGTGTTATCGTTGTAGAGAAGGGGTCTAGATTCTTTGGTCTGCACCATTCTGAGTAACGATGCCATTTCCCGGCATAGTTGTGCCTGGTGGACGGTTTTCTGGATTCAATGAAAACGTCCTCAAGTTAAGATGAGAGTCCTGGGTAATTTAGTGATGGTGTCTAATGATCTGAAGTCGGCGAAACAATGTGACAAGGCGATAGCTAAAGCCAGAAGAATGCTGGGCTGCATAGAGAGAGGAATATCGAGTAAGAAAAGGGAAGTGATTATCCCCTTGTACAGGTCCTTGGTGAGACCTCACCTGGAGTATTGTGTTCAGTTCTGGAGACCATATCTCCGAAGAGACAGAGACAAGATGGAGGCGGTCCAGAGAAGGGCGACCAAAAAGGTGGAAGGTCTTCATCAAATGACTTATGAGGAGAGATTGAAGAATCTAAATATGTACACCCTGGAGGAAAGGAGGAGCAGAGGTGATATAATACAGACTTTCAGATACTTGAAAGGTTTTAATGATCCAAAGACAACGTCAAACCTTTTCAATAGGAAAAAAATCAGCAGAACCAGGGGTCACGATTTGAAGCTCCAGGGAGGAAGATTCAGAACCAATGTCAGGAAGTATTTCTTCACGGAGAGGGTGGTGGATGCCTGGAATGCCCTTCCGGAGGAAGTGGTGAAGACCAGAACTGTGAAGGACTTCAAAGGGGCGTGGGATAAACACTGTGGATCCATAAAATCAAGAGGCCGTCAATAAAGAGTGGGTGGCTCGCCAGAACGACGGCTACTGCCTGGAGATAATACCCTTATTCAATAAACATACACATGGTTACTGTGACTCCAACATCGCTCTAAGCTACAACAGCAAGAGGAAATGTGGAAAAAAAGGATTCGCACTCACAAAGCGGGGAGTAGCTGGCTTGTTACGGCGGTTACTACCCCAAACCAAATAAGCCTGATACTTCACGTTCAACCCATATCCAGCATAGCTCTCTGCTTCAACAGCAGGGGAGAAGAAAAACTGATACTACACGCATATCCAGCATAGCTCCCTGCTTCAACAGCAGGAGAGAAGAAAAACAACCAATAAGGGCTGAATAACATAGTCTGGGTAAAACAAATAAGCATGGGTGTAGCTTGCTTATTGCGGCGGTTACTTCCCCTACTACCCCTAACTAACCAAGCTTGATATTTCACTTGGATGCACCTCCATCACTGCTCTCTACATTAATGGTGGGGGTGGAAGGGAAATAGAACCAAAGAGCTAAGAGAAACAGATAAGTATGAGAAAAAATGTGTGAAGCTTGCTGGGCAGACTGGATGGGCCGTTTGGTCTTCTTCTGCCGTCATTTCTATGTTTCTATGTTTAGTACGTGCCTTTCAATCTCCATGCTGTCAGATGGAGGGATTGATGCATTGGATGAAGAAGGGATCCCCCCCATCTGAGTTAGAAGTTGGGGATGGTTTTCCAGCAGAATTGATGGGCGAATGGATAGTTGTTTGAGATACACATACCATAGCTGCCTTGGCCAGGATGGGGCTATGAGTATCATGTCCGCTACATCTGATGCATTTCTGTATCGTTTTTGATATGAGTGGAATGGGAGGGTAAGCATAGAGTAGGCCCTCCATCCATGGAATGAGGAAAGCATCTGAAACATAACTAAGTTTGCTTGTGTGGATTGAGCAAAATGCCAGAGTTTGCCGGTTGCTCTCTGTGGCACACAGATCCATAGTTGGAAAACCCCACTGTTGGAATATGTTGGACACTACCTCCCGGTGCAAGGTCGATTCGTGTGGATGGAAAATTCTGCTGAGGCGGTCTGCTGTTACATTGTCTAGAACGGGAAGGTAGAGGCTTGTATCGAGACTTGGTTGGATATTGCCCACGTCAGTATGCGAAGTGCTTCTCGACAGAGAATCCAGGAACCTGACCCTCCTTTGTTCACGTAGAACATGGCTATCTGATTGGTCTGTGTACACCATGATATGTTTTCCTTGAAGTTGGGAAGAAGATTTGAAGTGCCCACCAAATGGCTCGAAGTTAAAGGAGATTGATTTGAAAATTAAACTCCCAAAGAGACCAACGTCCCTGAGTTTTTAAGTTGTTCAGATGGGCTCCTCAGCTCTTCCGGGAGGCATCCCTGGTGAGAGTGACTTGAGGAGGCCGCTGAAACTGTGCTCCCGAGTTCATATGGTTGGTGTTCATCCACCATTGAATGTCTGTACGCATTTGTCTGGTGAGGCGTACTCTGGTTGAGAGTGGTTGCCAGAACTGACACCATTGGTTCTTGAGTCCCCATTGTAGGCGACGCATGTGGAGTCTTGTGTATTGGACTACATGGATGGCTGCTGCCATATGACCCAGCAGTTGAAGAATTTGCCGTGCCGACGCATGCAATTGATTGAATAGACGCTGAGCTAGAGAAGACAGCGTTTGTATCCAATCCTGTGGTAGGTACGCCCTCTGATGCACAGTATTGATTAGCGCCCCAATGAACTGTAGACTTTGAGTTGGTTGTAGATGGGATTTTTCGTAATTGATTATGAATCCCAGCTTCTGAAGACAACTGATTGTTTGGAATGCATGAGTCTTTAATGTAGTGTGCTCCGAAGCTACCAACAGCCAGTCGTCGAGATAGGGAAAAATCTGTATTGAGAGCTGTCTGAGATGAGCCACCACCACCGCTAAGCATTTTGTGAATACCCTTGGGGCCAAGGAAAGGCCAAAGGGTAGGACTTTGTTTCCAAGTTCAGAACAATCACTATCAATTCAAAGGGAAGGGTGCATGGGTATATGGGAATAAGCATCCTTCAGGTCTATGGAGCATAGCTAGTTGCTGGGTTGCAGAAGGGGTAGAATACTCGAGAGATGTCATCTTGACTTTTTCTTTTTGAATGTGTTTGAGGTTTCGCAAATCTAAGATTGGCCGAAGACCTCTCGATTTTTTTGGAATGAGAAAATATGGGAAGTAAAACCCTTGATTTTTTAATTAGGTTGGGATTACTCGAATTGAGTTCTGCAACTGTAGAGTGACTAACTGTTCCCATAGGTCTGTTGAATGTTTTGATGTGTTCTTGAGGGGAAATTTGAGGAAGTGTGGGAAGAGTTAGAAAATTCAATTTGCAACCTTCTTTTATGATGTTTAGCACCCAGCGGTCTGAAGTAATCGCTTTCCAGCTGGCATAAAAATGCTGAAGGCAGCCCCCTATGTAGTGCGGTGGCTCTGGGTAACTCAAAAAGATTGAGTTTGTTTTGGAGGTGCTGCTGGAGTTTGTTTTGGAGGTCGTGGTTGGCGAGGACATCCACGTGAAGGTTGAGTTTGTGGTTGGTAGTGCTGATTGGGGTAATACTGTGATCTATAAGTATTATATGGCCTAAAAGGTGCCCTTGCATAAGGTCTTCTTCTGAATGAAGGGTAAAATCTTTTAGAAGAAGGATGAGGGTCTTATGATGTCAATGATTGAACTGCAGTATTCTGTTCCTTTAAAAGGGTAACTGTTTCAACAAATCTGTTACCAAATAGATTGTCTCTCAGACAAGGAATATCCAGCAACTTGTCATGGACATCGTCCCTTATGGAACTGACTCTTAACCATGCCATGTGCCGTGCTGCTATAGCTGTTGCTGAGGATCTAGCCGATGATTCAAATGACTCAAACAGAACGGAGTAAATGTCGGAGACCTTCCTCCATGTCTGTGAATGATTGTGGTAAGGAGTTATCCGAAGCCACACATGCTGGTTGTAATCTCTGTAGACATTCAAAGAGGTATTGGATTATTTATTTTTCTATACCGACATTCGATTTGACATATTACATTGGTTTACATACATGATGTCTAAGGCAGGCCTAATGACATGGTACAGTGGATTACGTAAAATTGATGTCGTATCTTTGTGGAGCATGGAGGAATGATATACCTTACGGCCAAAATCATCCAGGGATTTATGATCTTTTCCTGGTGGTGAGTTCGCGTGAAGTTTTGATCTTTAAGCACTAATAGTGCAGATTCCACTACTACCGAGTTATGGGGTAATTGAGTGGACTCAGACCGTGGAATTTCTCATTCGGTATTTTAAAGTCCATCTTCCTTGAGGCTGCTGAGGTAGTAAAGGGTTTTTCCCACATTTTATGTAGAACCGCATCTAGCACAGCATGTGGTGGTAGAGCTGTTGGTTCTGGCAGCATTTCAAATATCTTTAGGATTCCTAGAACCTCAGCTCGAGGGTCGGGGAACCTTTCCTGTTTCAATATTCAGGAGAGATCCTACTTTTTCTATGAATTTAGCGTAGGATAAATCCTCAGGAGGAGAATAAGGTTCAGAAAGGCCCTCAGGGGGATCTGACTGAAATCCTGTAGATGAGGAAGGGGACAAAGTATACCATTGTGAATGTGGAGAATCTGGTCGATCCAGAACTGGAATTGATTTTTCTCTTTGCTTTGGTGACGGGACCGTTGGTAGATGTCGAGGAGAGGTTGGAGAAGATGGACCTGGAATCTGGGTATGAACAGCTTCCAGATCATGGAAGAATGTATTCAAAGCCAGAGAAATTTGTGACATCGCCTTTGATGCTAGGATATGTTGTGAAGGTGTAGGAAATGGTTCTGAAGGTGGGGCAGTGCTCCCAGAGACAAGTCCTGAGAAGGACGGCGTGGTTCTGGGATGGTGGATTGAATGAGATCTTTGAGAAGACGACCAACCCGAATGAGAACTCTCTACCAATGATTCTTCAGAGGGGGAGAGGTGGACTACTTCTACATCAGAATCCATCCGTGGAGATTCCGGCATTTGGAGATGTTTCCTCTTAGCCTTTTGTTTGGAATGGTGTTCACGTTGTGATGGATCCTGGGGAGAGGTAAATGGTGGAGCTGTAGGTGGGTCATGATGTTTTGTACACTTTGCTTCATCATGATGGTGATGTCTAGCATGTTTCCTTTTGCGAATATCATGGTGAGATGACCCAGATAGTGAAGCAGCTCTTCCAGAAGCATCGTCCGATGCACCCTGCGAAGCGTCGTGACTAGGCTGAGGCGTCGATGCGCCGTGGACTGCGCCGTGCACCGATGCGCTGTATGGTTGCTCCGTCTTGGTCTCCCATGCTCAGAGTGCTTCGGCGTCGAGGAGCAGGAACGAGCGGGTACAGAGCCCTGTGACCACTGAACGGCGCATGAGTGGACTTTCCCGCCGAAGGAATCCTTTCGCGGCCCTGGCCGAATCGCCCTCCAGCGATGTGGATTTTCTAGCTGGAGTTTTCTTGAGTTTCTTCGCCGGGCCCAGGGCGACATCTGACCACACGGTCTTGGCATGAGGCTGTGTCATGCTCCGGGCCCAAACAAATAATAATTATGTTCATCAGTGATGGACAATTTTCCCGCATTGGCAGTACTTGAACCCCGATGGCTTCGGAGCCATCGCCGCCAAAGTGACGGGAGAAAAAGTCAAAAAAATTTGAAAAATCTGAAGAGACGAGTGAGGAGAAAAAACCCCTGCTTGCGGAAAAAAAACTCCGCCTACCGATCCCGGTCACGACGCTCCCAGACAGCATAGCTAATTCAGCCTGCTATCACTGGGAAATGTATATTCTCTCTCAATGTCTACAGTTCAGTCAAGGCCCTTTTATTTTTGCTGATATATTTTAAGGGGGTGGGTACAGTCCATCTTAGGGATTGAGTGTTCTCTGTAGTAGGGCCTGTTCTCTGGAATCTTTCAGAATCACTAGACAGAAGCTGTCTTTGTAGAGTTTAAAACAAACAAAACAAAAACACACCCTTAAAACATTTTTCCCCCGGTTGTTTGCTTGCAGACATTTTGCCAGAGGTCTCTAGGTTTGACATTTTAGAACAGACCTCAGTTTGGTGTATATGTTTTTGTTTTTACTACACACACTGTGTTGTAATGGTTTTTATAAATGTTGTACACTCTGAATGAGCTTCTGAAGGCTGATGAAGAGGTTTATAAATAAAGCTAAATAAAAGTGTGCTTGACCAAGGAAGAGTAGCCCAGTATATAATTGCTATTCAACCCCATCTCTTTCCTAAATTTGGAATACAGGCAAGTATCCTGGCAAAGGGTTGAGAGTGTAACTCCAAGTTCTATATGCCACATCTCAGAAATAGCAAATAAATCAACATCCTCATCTATTAGATCATGGACAGTCAACCCTCTCTCAGCCTCAGATCTGTCATCAAGAATATACTTAAGCCACCAAATGAAATTTTCTAAGGAGAAATTGTATCTTACCTGTTAATTTCCTTTCGCTACACCAGTCAAGAACCTATGGGTTTATCCTCCCCATCCAGCCAAATGGAGGCAGAGTTTTAAAACTTTTTTTTTTTTTAAATGACAACAGTAGAACATATATGCAGATTAGAACCAACTCAGCCAGTTTACTACTGTCAAAGCCAAAAAATGATTAGAAAAATACTAAATTTCTAAATATTAAATCTGAAACACCACAACCTAAAAGCTGAATCTAAGCAGAATTAAAATGAACTGAAACATAATTCATATATGAAGGAATGAATTCCCAATGCTAAACAATAAGTCTGAAACAACTTAAAATAGCAATGAGTAAAAACATTTAGCAACAACAAAACAAAGTATAGGGTTCTGGACTGGTGTAGCAGAAGTAAAGGAAAGGAAATTAACAGGTAAGAATTTCTCCTTCCATTACCTTCTGCTCCACCAGTCCTGAACCTATGAGAAATACCAGAGCCCATTTAAGGATGGGGGGGGGGGGGGGGGGGGGGAGATGACAATCCTGCTTTTAAGACAGAACAAAAAATGACTTGTATAGCGAGAAGATCCAACTTATAGTGCTTTGCAAATGTTCTCAAAGAAGTCCATGTTGCAGCTTTTCATATCTCCAATGGACTTACAAAACATCTTTCAGCCCACAATGACACTTGTGCTCTTATTAAATGAGCCTTAATCATATTAAGAATCAATTTACCTTTCAGCAAGCAAGCTGAAGAAATAGCATTCTTTAACCATCCAGCAAACGAAGTCTTCGAAGCTGCTTCTCCCTTTTGTGGACCATAAAAAAACAAAACCTTTCCAACTTCTGGAAAACCTTTGTCCTCTCAAGATAAAGTTTTAAACATCTCCTAACATCCAAATATCTTAAAAACTTTAAACCTTCCTTACACTCTCTCTTACTAAAAGGTAAAACAATATGCTGATTTAAATGAAATGAAGACACAACTTTAGGTATAAAAAGAAGGGACTGGTCTCAAAATAATTGAATTCTTTGTAAAGCACAAAAATGGAGATTGCACAGATAAGGCCTGCAATTCCGAAATTTGCCTTGCAGAGGTAATAGTAACTAAAAAAAACCAAACTCTTAAGTGTTAAGTCCTTAATTGTAGACTCTATTAAAAGGCTCAAAAGGTGAACCAGTTAATGCTTGTAAAACTAAATTTAAACTCCAATGAGGAAAAACAATTTACAGGACAACATAAGTGCTTCACTCCACATAAGAAACAACCAACATCCCTATGGGAAGAAATTAAGTTACCATTAATGTTTCCTCAAAGATGAAATGGCCACAATTTGAGCCTTCAAAGAGAGTTTAAATATAAACCTTGTCCAAACCACCTTGGAAAAAAGGAGAGAATATCTCCTATCTGCTCCTTCCATGGTAATACCTTCTTCAAACAAAAAATCTCAAACACCAAACTTTCTAGAATGTAACATTGTACTAATAACTGAACGCAAATAGCCTCTTTTTTACTAATCTTTCCCTTTCAATAGTCAAGCCATAAGCCAGAATGGAGTTCGATCCCATTTCTACAGTACCCTGATGAAGAAGTCCCTTCATCAGAGGGATTAGAAAGTTGGTCCACTAGAAGTCTCCTTAGATCTGCATACCACGGTCTTCTTGGCTAATCAGGCGCAACTAGCACCTTAAAACTTGAGCTATTAAAGGGCATGAGAAAAAAAAAGGTAGGAGATTGTAACCCCTCCAACTCTGTAGAAAAACATCTATTTCTTCGCTGTTCAATTCTCTGCAATGACTGAAAAATATTTTACCTTTTTGTTTTGATTGGATGCCATTAAATCTATTTGGTGAATAGGCATCCTGGATCTATTATGTTCCGACTTAGAACCAAATCCACCTCTTGTGTTAACGAGAAGTTGGTAGTACGAATTGACATAGCTCGCAAATCTAAGCATTTCTTGTTAGTTTGGGATGCTTATATTCAATCCCTGCCTCAGAGCTCGCAGTTTAATCCTAAATGATTTTTCTCTGCCCTATGTACAGCAAACTTCTCTGTGGCATTATGCCTTTTAAGTGTTAAGCTGAGGCCTTGAGGGGGTGGGGGGAGTTAGGGGGGCTGAGAAGATCTCACCAGTCTGCTCTCTGTTCTTGTTGCATAATGTTTGCTACTTGTCCACGGTTGCAATGATGATTACATTTTTTGTTATTTAACTGGTGGGGAAGAAGAGTATTTGGGGAGGGGATGGGGGGGTTAATGTTGGTGAGTTATTGTATGTGATTTTCAAGCAGGGCCACTGGAGAATCCCAGCGTACCCATCCTTATGTATTTATAGTAGTGCTGTATTTTTGAAACTCAATAAAGGTATTTAAACAAAATCTGCTTGCCCTGACCTGCTATGTGTTGTGCTGTCAAATGCAGTGGATGACTCTCGGCCCAAGCAAACAGGCTTGTCTCCTCCAACACACTGACTGCGAGTTCCTCTGTTTGTTTATATATATGTCACTGCTGTTGCATAATACCTTTGCTGCCTTTCCTTGAAGCTGAGGCTGAAAATACAGTACAGCCAACCTGTCAGCCCTGGTCTCTAAACAATTTGACTATTCCCTCTTCCTGAATCCAAACTGTGTGTGTAAAGATTCTTACAATGTGCCCCCCCCCCCCCCCCCCCCCTCAACCTGCCAAACTGGCATCCCTTGTCAAAAACTCAGAGTGTAGTTTCTAGAGGCATTCCCTTCATAGTTGACAACTGAATCCTCCATTTTAGAGTTGCTTGATCCTGATAATCCTGATTCCATCTTGAAAGAAACGAAATCCGCAGGGGGATTGTGCTCTTGCCCAAGGTACTAAACTCTAGATTTGAGGCCATTAGACCTAAAATCTGAAGGTAATGCCACAGTTGGGGCTCATATTGAAAATCACTTTATCTGGACACAAAGCTTTAAAGTTCTTTTCGGCAGTAAATAAACCATGCCAGCCGCAGAATCGAACACTACCCCTAGATGTTCCAACTTCTGGGTAGGCTTTAAATGACTTTGAAAAACTGATCACCCATCCTAGATGCTGAAGTAGAGAGACCACTATTTCTATCGATTTTTCACCTTCGGAGAATGATTTGGCCCTTATTTACCAATCGTCCAAATAAGGGTGAATTAAAATTCCTCTCTCTCAAAAAGGCTGCTACAACCACCGTTACCTTTGTAAAAGTTCTTGGAGCTGTAGCCAAGCCAATCGGAAGGGCCACAAAGAAAATGTTGGCCTAGTATACAAAAACAAATATTTTTGGAAACCTAGTTTCATGGGAATATGAAAGTAAGCCTCTTTCAGATCTAGGGAATTTAAAAATTTGCCCTTATGAACTGAGGCAATTACTGTGCAAAGAGATTCCAAATGGAAACAAGAGATGTTTCGATTTACCCCTTTTAGATCTAATATCTGTCTGAACGAACCGTCCTTTTTTGGAATCACAAAAACTGAATACCCCCTTTGCTGCTCTGGTAAAAGAACTGGACAAATTGCTTGTAATTGAACTGATTTATTTAATGTCACATGGACTGCCGACACCTTTACAGGTGAGTGGGCAGGTGAAACTACAAAATGATCCTTTACCAAACTCAATTCTGGAGCATAATTAACAGATTATATCCAAAACCCATTGATCTGAAAATCTGGATCCATTCTCCAAGAAAAGCCTGTAGCCTACCCCCAATGGCTCCCCTGGAAAATGAATCCTCCTCACTTCATTGTTTATTTGATGCCCCGATAGATCAGAACTCCCCTAGATCTTCTTGCACCATGAAGGAGGGAGAGGAGTTCTTCCCTTTACTAGAGATTGAGGCATTACTCTTACCTATATCTCTTGGCTTCCAAAAACTGAATATGGCTTCTATAAAAATGATAAACTTAGTTTAGCCTTATCCTCAGGTAATCTCACAATCTTTTGGTCTCCCATACTCTATTATATGATCCAAATCTTCCCCAAAAAGTTATTTTACCCTTGAAAGGAAGACGAGACAGCATGGATTTTGATAAAGAATCAGCAGACCAATTTCTTAACCAAAAGAGGTGTCTAGCTCCCACAGAAAGAGCCAAAGACCTAGCAGAAAATATCATATAAAAAAGCATCAGATATATAGGATGCAGCAGTCTCCAACCTTGCTGAGTTAGATAACTCAGATAAGTGCTGAATCCAAAGCAGCATAGATTTAGCAACATAACTAGAATAAACTGCTCCCTGTAAAATCAAAGAGCAAGCAGAAAAAAGATTAAGGACTGCCCCTAACTTCCAATCCTGAGCACCTCAAAGCAAGCATCTTCTTCTACAGGAATATTAGTTTTTCTAGCAACAGTGACTGAAGCATCCACTTTAGGCTGCTGAAAAAAAAAAAAAAAAAAGGAGACGATCCAAAACCTTAGAAGGTAACTGACACAATCTATTAAAAATCCTCTGATGCTTATAACTAGCTTCAGGAAATTCCCACGCAGCCAGATCATAGCTTCAATCTCTTGATGAAAAGGGAAAGTAGAAGCTGTTTTATGTGAACCTCTCGAAATAGGATCACAATCAGGAACAGGTTCATCTTTCTCCTCAAGAGGAAAGGTTGCCGAAACCTGTAAAATAGCACAGCCATCTCCTCTTTATGGAACAATCTAATCTGTTCTTCATCCTCTAATGACTGAATCTCGCCTTCTACAGAGTAGAGAATCCGTCTACATCCATCATCCTCCGTAGCTAAATAAGGACAATTTAAATCCAGAGATAGAGATTTTGCATCCGCTGTATCCAATCTCTTTTGAAATCTCACTGACTCAGCCATAGAAATATTAGGCTGCAAGTGATTCATATCACAACCCTCTCATAAAGCATTAAATGCCTCATTCAAAAAATCTAAAAAATTCTAGCAATAAAGATGCTGAGTTACTGGTAGTCACATCCTGCTTTGACTCTGTAGAAAAATCAAGCCCTGGCAGCAACCGGGGTAGTCCCTGAACCGCACTAGGACCTTCCCTTTAATGACAATGCTCCCAGCGTGTGATCCAAAATGGCTGCCAAATCCAAATCAGCCATTAGAACGGCTATAGAATGTTCCCCTGCAAGTGAAGATGCCCTTGATCGTGGTTTCTGCATGTCAGCAACAGGTTCATGTGACTACTTTTTTGGCTGTCGCTGGAACCTTCAAATGATTCAGAGGATTCAGCCTTACTGCAACAAAGAGCATAATGTTCCTTCACAGGAACTGCGTTCAGCTCCACAGCAACATTTCTCCGACATCAGAATTTTGAAGAATTCAGCTTACGGCAGTGGCTGTCAGATAAAGCAAAAGCTTTGATGCAGGTAAATAGCTAATTCATCAACTACTGAATGAATTAAGACAGCTATAGAAGCTCTTTACCACAACAATGGTAACAGAGTAGGGAAATTAGTGTCTCCGACTCGCTTCACTGCAGGAGCATGGCCATAAAAACTGCAGCTTTGACAAGTAAAGGGGCTAAAATTAGCACGCAATCCTTTAAAGAACTCTCCTATAAGAGTAAAATTAAAAAGCTCCCATCCAATGGCTGGAGGCAGAGAACACTGGCTGAGTAGGTTCTAAACTGAGTTTATGTTCTACTGATGTCATTTTGAAAAAAAAATTTAAGAACTCTGCCTCCATTTTAGTTGGATGGGGAGGATAAATCAATAGGCTTGGGACTGGTAGAGCAGAAGGTAATGGAAGCCAAATGTATTTTATTTAAAGATCCTCTCAATTTTATTAAGGATTTTGCCATTAGAGGTATTGGAAGGAAAAAGCATATGATAATTTTGCTTTCTGAACTTCATTTGGAGAAAAAAAAAATCCACAAACTGATACCTTACTATTCAGGACTACTGCAAGCAAATTTCTCTCAGGAACTCCCCACCGAGTGAAGATGTGGTTTGTTGCAATCTGATCTAAAAACAACTTATGAGAGTCTGACACAATCTGTACTGATCTTCAGTGATGAGATCTGGGGAAATCTCCAGCCTGATTAGTTTCTTGATAGACATGTCTGATGAACAGGAACCAAATCTGTCTTGGTCAGAATGAGGCTATGAGAATCATGGTCCCTGTCTTCAACAGTTCTCAAAATACCTCTAGTTGTGAAGATACATGTACAGCAGACCCTTGCCTCACTTGACAGCAATATCAACATTGTTGATCTCTGCTTTTTTGTAATGAACAGACGAGCTGGAGATTTCAACAAAATATTACGGGCTGAATAATGCTGGAATTTTAATTTAAGAACTATAGTCCCAGATGGTTTAATTTTTTCAGCAGATATATTTTGTTGCTAAGATGCTGAGAACGCTGTTCTGCTTTATTCCTTACACATATTTATACATGCAGTCTTTGTACTTTAAAGTTTGTTCTTTTTTTGTTTTCTTTCGCTTTTTTTGTATATTTGGAATTTTGGTGTATATATGTTTATTTAGATTGAAAAAAAACACATCATGTGTATGTGATGTTTGGAAAAGTGGATCAGCACTGTGAATAGAATACAGGAAGGGGTTACACACCCTCAAGGATAAAGCATACGGGGACATGGACTTACTTTCTTAAGTTATATTGTGGATAGCGAAACATGTTGGAAGATATTTGGTGTTTTGGGACCTGATGATTTTAAATGTATGGATGAGTGTGAATGGTTATATTTTTAAAAAAATATATTGGGTGGGTGTTACCTTGTATATGATTATTGTATTCTATATATTTTTTGTAATCTTTGTATAAATAAAATTGATTTGATTGGATATGAATGATCATATCACTTTTTGAATTTTGTTTTACTTGACAGCAAAGCATCTAAGGTTAATTTGACCTGTGCTCTTTGCCTGGAACAGAAGAGTGGTAAATTCCTGAAGGAATGCAAACTGATCCACTACAACCGTGCCCCACTCTCAGAACATCTGGTTTGCTATCCCCCAGCACAGGGACCATTTGTGTGGTTTCAAGGAATGACTCAACCTTTAATTCTCCATGCCTGCTAGAAATGTGTCCTTAAGAACAATCCTTTCAGAGATGGCACAGTCCCACAAATGGGCAGACACCTGACACAGGAGATACATAACATAATAAATGCCAGCAGAAAGACTCAAGTGATCCATCCAGTCTGCCCAGCAACTGCCACTCCATGCAGGTTACCCCTGTTAACACAGGTTTCCCCTTTTCAACCACTAGGGTCCCCATACCCTTTTGAATTTCATTACTGTTATCTTTATTACCTCTTCTGGTATGATCCCATGCCTCACTGCTTGTTGATATAGATCGCCTTAACTTTGCTGTCAATTTGAACCAGGACTACTTTATTGGCCAACTAATCTCTGGGTATGCTCTGAAGGCTTTCAAAACACCTTTGGCTCCAGGAAATATCCTGAGCAGACCAGAGACCTTAATTGCAGAGCCCATCTACATGAGTTTCCCATTCCAGGTTGAATGCATCCATGGTGAGAAGTCTGAAAGGGTACACCCTTGGTCAGACTGGAATTGTCTCCCTGCCAGTACAGAATCTGAGCAACTGTGTAAAATGGATGCTGTTGTGCAGAGCTTGAACCCATTATGATCTGAGAGTCCACTGGGTGCACCTCAAATGAAGATGTGCCAAGGGAATCACATGGACAGCAGATGCCATAATCACCGACATCCTTAACATGTCCCATACTGATGGGGAGATAATTCATTTGCATGCTTTCCACTACAAGGTGATAGCCCTCTGTTGCAGAAGAAAGGCTTTTGCCCGAGTCATATCTAGCAGAGCTCTGATAAACTCCAATTGAGATGAAAGGCTCAAGTGGCAGTTGGGGGTAGTTGATGAGGAACCCTAGTAACTCCCAACACCCTGATGGTCTTGGGTATTGATTCTGTGACACAACCAATTATCCATATAAGGATACACATGCATTCCCAATCTGCAAAGATGTACTGCCACCTCAGCAAGACAAACAAACTTTGAAATGTTTGTATGCTAATGCCAGAAGTCTAAGAAGTAAGATGGGAGAATTAGAATGTATAGCAGTAAATGATGACAGACTTAATTGGCATCTCAGAGACATGGTGGAAAGAGGATAACCAATGGGACAGTGCTATACCGGGGTACAAATTATATCGCAATGACAGAGAGGAGCAGTCGGGAGGAGGTGTGGCGCTTTATGTCCGGGATGGCATAGAGTCCAACAGGATAAACATCCTGCATGAGACTAAATACAAAATTGAATCTATATGGGTAGAAATCCCTTGTGTATCAGGGAAGACTACAGTGATAGGGGTATACTACCGTCCACCTGGTCAAGATGGTGAGATGGACAGTGAAATGCTAAGAGAAATTAGAGAAGCTAACCAAATTGGTAGTGCAGTAATAATGGGAGACTTCAATTACCCCAATATAGACTGGGTAAATGTATCATCGAGTCACGCTAGAGAGAACGTTCCTGGATGGAATAAATGATAGCTTTATGGAGCAATTGGTTCAGGAACTGACGAGAGAGGGAGCAATTTTAGATCTAATTCTCAGTGGAGCACAGGACTTGGTGAGAGAGGTAACGGTGGTGGGGCCGCTTGGCAATAGTGATCATAATATGATCAAATTTGATTTAATGACTGGAAAAGGAACAGTGTGCAAATCCAAGGCTCTCGTGCTAAACTTTCAAAAGGGAAACTTTGATAAAATGAGAAAAATTGTTAGAAAAAACTGAAAGGAGCAGCTACAAAAGTAAAAAATGTCCAAGAGGCGTGGTCATTGTTAAAAAATACCATTCTAGAAGCACAGTCCAGATGTATTCCACACATTAAGAAAGGTGGAAAGAAGGCAAAACGATTACCGGCATGGTTAAAAGGGGAGGTGAAAGAAGCTATTTTAGCCAAAAGATCTTCATTCAAAAATTGGAAGAAGGATCCAACAGAAGAAAATAGGATAAAGCATAAACATTGGCAAGTTAAATGTAAGACATTGATAAGACAGGCTAAGAGAGAATTTGAAAAGAAGTTGGCTGTAGAGGCAAAAACTCACAGTAAAAACCTTTTTAAATATATCCGAAGCAGAAAGCCTGTGAGGGAGTCAGTTGGACCGTTAGATGATCGAGGTGTTAAAGGGGCACTTAGAGAAGATAAGGCCATCGCGGAAAGATTAAATGATTTCTTTGCTTCGGTGTTTACTGAAGAGGATGTTGGGGAGGTACCCGTAATGGAGAAGGTTTTCATGGGTAATGATTCAGATGGACTGAATCAAATCACGGTGATCCTAGAAGATGTGGTAGGCCTGATTGACAAACTGAAGAGTAGTAAATCACCTGGACCGGATGGTATACACCCCAGAGTTCTGAAGGAACTAAAAAATGAAATTTCAGACCTATTAGTAAAAATTTGTAACTTATCATTAAAATCATCCATTGTACCTGAAGACTGGAGGATAGCAAATGTAACCCCAATATTTAAAAAGGGCTCCAGGGGCAATCCGGGAAACTACAGACCGGTTAGCCTGACTTCAGTGCCAGGAAAAATAGTGGAAAGTGTTCTAAACATCAAAATCACAGAACATATAGAAAGACATGGTTTAATGGAACAAAGTCAGCATGGCTTTACCCAGGGCAAGTCTTGCCTCACAAATCTGCTTCACTTTTTTGAAGGAGTTAATAAACATGTGGATAAAGGTGAACCGGTAGATATAGTATACTTGGATTTTCAGAAGGCGTTTGACAAAGTTCCTCATGAGAGGCTTCTAGGAAAAGTAAAAAGTCATGGGATAGGTGGCGATGTCCTTTCGTGGATTGCAAACTGGCTAAAAGACAGGAAACAGAGTAGGATTAAATGGGCAATTTTCTCAGTGGAAGGGAGTGGACAGTGGAGTGCCTCAGGGATCTGTATTGGGACCCTTACTTTTCAATATATTTATAAATGATCTGGAAAGAAATACGACGAGTGAGATAATCAAATTTGCAGGTGACACAAAATTGTTCAGAGTAGTTAAATCACAAGCAGATTGTGATAAATTGCAGGAAGACCTTGTGAGACTGGAAAATTGGGCATCCAATGGCAGATGAAATTTAATGTGGATAAGTGCAAGGTGATGCATATAGGGAAAAATAACCCATGCTATAATTACACACTGTTGGGTTCCATATTAGGTGCTACAACCCAAGAAAGAGATCTAGGTGTCATAGTGGATAACACATTGAAATCGTCGGTGCAGTGTGCTGCGGCAGTCAAAAAAGCAAACAGAATGTTGGGAATTATTAGAAAGGGAATGGTGAATAAAACGGAAAATATGTCATAATGCCTCTGTATCGCTCCATGGTGAGACCGCACCTTGAATACTGTGTACAATTCTGGTCGCCGCATCTCAAAAAAGATATAATTGCGATGGAGAAGGTACAGAGAAGGGCTACCAAAATGATAAGGGGAATGGAACAACTCCCCTATGAGGAAAGACTAAAGAGGTTAGGACTTTTCAGCTTGGAGAAGAGACGACTGAGGGGGGATATGATAGAGGTGTTTAAAATCATGAGAGGTCTAGAACGGGTAGATGTGAATCGGTTATTTACTCTTTCGGATAGTAGAAAGACTAGGGGGCACTCCATGAAGTTAGCATGGGGCACATTTAAAACTAATCGGAGAAAGTTCTTTTTTACTCAACGCACAATTAAACTCTGGAATTTGTTGCCAGAGAATGTGGTTCGTGCAGTTAGTATAGCTGTGTTTAAAAAAGGATTGGATAAGTTCTTGGAGGAGAAGTCCATTACCTGCTATTAAGTTCACTTAGAGAATAGCCACTGCCATTAGCAATGGTTACATGGAATAGACTTAGTTTTTGGGTACTTGCCAGGTTCTTATGGCCTGGATTGGCCACTGTTGGAAACAGGATGCTGGGCTTGATGGACCCTTGGTCTGACCCAGTATGGCATTTTCTTATGTTCTTATACATGGGGGGCTGATGTAGACCAAACTGCAGCACATGATACTGAGGAGACCAACAACAATGACAAATCAGATTTCCTGTGAGAAGGGAACTATGTGGGTATACGCATCCTTGTGATCATGGGCTTAGCCAGTCACCCCTTATTGAAGAAAGGGAATCAGGGTGCCCAGGGAAGTCATCTTGAACTTTTCTTTTGCTCAAGGCCTTAGTCTAGGATAGGTTAGAGTCCCCCTTTTATTTTGGTATCAGGAAAAATTTGGAGTAAAACCCCCCACTCTCTTTCCCAGGGAGGAATGGGCTCAAGTGCATTGGTCTCCAAGCAGGAAGAGAGCTCCTTTTGAAGCAGCTCCCAATGTGGTGAGTGAACCCAAACTTGGATCTGTGGGCTGATTTGGCAGGAGACCCAATAGATTTAATTTGTAACTTATGATGCTGAGGATCTATCTGACGGATAAAAACCTTCCAATGGGAAGGTCCTGTGGCTGCTGCAGCTTAGGGCCCATTCCTGCCTTGGAAGGCATGAGGGGGGTCTGTTGCATTCGGGACTGAGGGAATGGAGAATAGAATTGCCTTCCCTGCCCCATGCTCTGATACTGTCTGGAAGAGGAGAGCTGCTGACTAACTGCATAGTGCTCACAAATCTGCACCACTGCTTCCTTCACTCTCTGAAGAAATTCTCTCCCATACAAGACATGTCCACATTTCCTGCACCTCATGTCAAAGATCTGAGGCTTGCAATCTTGAACACAAAGGTTGAGCAACCCATGTGTTTTCCCACACTCCATTCTCTTTTCCATTCATCAGCGACTGGTGGATGTTGTGCTGTTTAAGGAAGCTGCTAGGCCATTTTCTGCATCTGCTTCATTAAGTCCTGCATGTACTAGCCCATAAAGAGCTGGTGGGAGGCTATGCAGGCATTTAGCATAGCTCCCTGAATCACTTTACTCCCAAGCGTGTTCAATGTTCTAGAATCCTTCCCCGGGGGCTCAGAGCCCTCAGTCCTTTTGTCCCTTGACAGCAGAATCAACTTAAAAAAAAAAAAAGAAGGCAGCTACCACATGTATGGCATGAGATAAATCATATCTGCCTTCTTGTTGACAGGAGCCACAGAGGGGATTTCCCCCACATACTCATTTATACCACCTGAAAGATTTCAGGAACTGGGACTACCATGATCTCCTTAGGGGGCTCCATGAACCAAACGTCATCCAGCATCTTGTCTCATCCTCCATCAAAGTAAAGGGAATGGCCTCCACTATCCTAATGAAACCAATTAAGGAGATATCCTCAGGAGGACTTCCTTCTTTCCAGGTAAGGAGAAGACTCTTCAATTCTTCCTCTTCAAAGGCATCTGCAGATCTATAGCTGAACCCCCAGGAAAATACAATGTTGGACCCTGACTGGTAGACAGGGGAGAAGAAAGACTGTTCACGTTCTGCAGAAAAAGCTTCAGAGAGGCACAATAATCTGCTTGGGCCTGTAACCTGAAGAACTCCAGTGCCTCAGGGAAGCTTCCTCTCCTGATGGGCCAGAGATCACTATTGGGGAGGCCAGTCTCTTGTTCTCCTCTAGTTACCAGCATCATTGCTTATGCAAAGCCACCAAAAGCTGGAGGGACTCTAGCAGTGGCTCAAACAACTTGCATTGGTCCTAATGCCAGAACACTGAAGCCTTGTAATCAGGGCTGGTGCTTCCATTAGGCAAACTAGGCGGTTGTTTAGAGCACCAATATTTTGGAGGTGGCAAAACCCTGCCAGCACAAGGCCCAAAAGGGTGCTGTGCCAGAACCAATACCATCAAAGATGAGTGCTGCGCTGGAGCCATTGCTGCTAGGAGGGAGAGCTGTGCTCAAGGCAAGGTGGGAGGAGGGTTGGTGAATGACCAAAGGTTCACCTAGGGTGCCAAATACTCTTGTATTGGCCTTGCTTGCAGTACCTTGTCCAAGGCCTGCTGGATCTTTTGGCAAAAACTATTCAAAGATAGCTGATGCCAACATCATTTGGGAGAAAGTTGGTGTAACAGTGGCTAACTCCTGGACCCTTGGAGACTGATGCAATTCCCGACCATTGATGAGGAAGAGCTCTCCTCTTTACAGGACAGCTTTAGGGGGGGATTGACTACTGTCATTGTCCCAGCGATTGAAACAGATGCCGGTACTTCTCAGTCTTTACTCAATGCTGATGTCAGAGGGAGAACCCATTGCTTTCTTTGAACTGGAAGAGCCAGGCAAAGGCCTGACCCTACTGTCTTGTTAGCCTTTTCTCACATTCCTGATCAGATTAGTGCTGATTTATCCTGAATTAAAATCTAAAAGAGTTGGTAAAGCTGATTAACTAGTATTCTTTTACATTTTTAACCCTTGCCTGCTTTTCAATATCGATATAATTTGTCTCCTAAACACTTTTTGGGTGTTCGGGGTTCCCTCCTGAAGCAGTTTTTCGAAACACAGCCCATATCGGGGAACCTTGAAGCTTCTGTTAACTATGTTAGTATGCTGACACATTTGCCTGACATACAAAACATTTTAAGTTATAAAGGGCATTAATAATTGTGTTGTCCTTCCTCGTTGGATTCTTCAGCTGGGATTCAATGCCAAGACGTGCAGTCATGCGTCTGGGGTGTGGTAAACCAAAAGAGCTGTATGTGATGGGAGATGAAAGATTGATGTGCAAGGACCAAGAGAGGGATCTTGGGGTAATAGTGTTGGGAAATCTGAAGATAAAGCAATGTGGTAAGATGATAGCTAAAGCCAGAAGAATGCTGGGCTGCATAGAGAGGAAGAACTAGTAAGAAAACTGAGGTGATAATGCTCTTGTACAGGTTTTTGGTGAGGCCTCACTTTGAGTACTGTGTTCAGTTCTGGAGTATGTATCTCAAAAGGGACAAAAGACAGGATGGAAGCAGTTCAGAGAAGAGTGAACAAAATGGTTTGGGGTCTGTAGGTGAAGGATCTGAATATGTATACACTTGAAAAGGAGGTACAGGGGAGATATGATACAGACCTTCAGATACCTGAAAGATTTTAATGATGCATAATCTACAAACTTTTTCCGATAGAAAGAAATCAGTAGAACTAGGGTGTCACGAAATGAAACTCCAGGGAAAATGACTGAGCAAATATCAGGAAATATTTCTTCATGGAAAGGGGGGTGGAATGCCCTTCTGGAGGAGGTGGTGAAGAAGAAACAGTGAAAGAATTCAAAGGCACATGGGATAAACACTGTGGATCCCTAAAGACTACAGGATGGAAATGAAGAAATGAGTGCATGGGGGTAACTTGCTGGTGTGGCGGTTACTACCCTTAACCAATAAACCTTCATATTGTTAATGCATCATCACTCTCTGCTTCAACAGCAAGGGGTAATGGGGAATTGGATTCAAACAGCAACAGAGGGCCCAACCTTTACAGTCTTGGAATCTGTTAAGTATGGAAGTAACCTGCACAGTGCAGCAGATACTACCATAAGCTTTCTGGGCAGACTGGTCCTTTTCTGCTGTCATTTCTATGTTTGTGTGTTTCTATATATAAACTAGGAGCTTGCTTCCACATATGCGCAAAGGTGAGAAATCCAGTATGCAGCAGCTAGTTGCTAAGCTTCCTATGCCCTTGCATACTTGAGCTGTCCTACTAAAAGTTCAGTAGGCAAATACAGAGATCCTTAGGTGTAGGGATCTCCCACAAATTTGCAGAATATAATTCAAATATTGCTTCCAGAACACTCCAAAAAGGAGGTATTCTCACCACACCTGGTAATGATCCACCTCCCCACATCCACACCAACAGTCAGGCCTACAAGAACTAAATTTAGCAAAAAAATATTGGTGTGCAATTTGTTTGATTTTAACAACTTAAGTCCTCTGCTTTTGGTACAAACAGAAATTGAGGTAGCTACCTGCCATTTGCTTTCAATCCAGCTCTACCTGAAAATTTCTATACCAAGAGCTAATTACATTTGGTGATGTCACCTTTGCTCTTGCCTCATTACCAATACACAAATAAACTTTTTAATCAAATGTTTGCCTCCCTTTTTACAACAAAAGAAGTCCCTCTAACCCATCACATTTCTCTGTATCCTCATCCACCCCTTGCATAGTAATATCTCTTCTTAACCGGAGATATAAATAGTGAGAATGAATGGAAACTAAATTCAGTCACCAAACAGAGAAGGACTTAACCCAAAAACTTTAAGCCCTTCTCTTCCCAGTCCATCATATCTACTGAGAAGGTTGCCTGTGAAAGTCAAAGGGGGGGGGGGGGGGTTATTAAAGAAAACATAAGACTGTTCTATAATAGAAGTCCCAAGTTTCTTATTAGCTATGTGCCAAGGTTTAAGAATATGGACTACAAGCAGGTTGGTTCTACTCACTGCCCTGTAGGCTACTGAAATGGGGGCCAAATGAAGTGCCACACGACTGAAGCCTTCTGTACAGCCCTGCTCTAGTGAAAGCCATTCCCAGATTCTAAGGCAGACTAGCTATGCAGCCCAGTAATATAACTGCAAATCTAGGAAGACTACCCCTTCCTCCCTTTGAGATTTAGTCAATTCTGTATATTTAATCCAGGCAGGCCCACCCTGCCACAGTTGACTAAGGATTTGCCCTTCCAGTATGGAAAAAATATTAATATGGCATGGAACATGCATGAAAGGGTATAGCAGCTTTGGGAGAATAACCATCTTAACTATATTTACTCTACCCAACCATGAATATAGGAAAAAGGGTCCACCTTAACAACTATTTTATTTATAATGGAGAAATTACTTATCTGATAATTTTGTTTTCTTTAGTGTAGATAGATGGACTCAGGACAAGTGGGTTATGCTCCCCTCCCAGCAGATGGAGATGGAGCAAGCTGACATCACAGTATATAAAACTCCTGCAGTGACCCCAGCCTGCCAGTATTCTCTTCAAAAGCAACTGTGGACAGACTAGAAAAATTTTTATTAAAAACAGTCAACCATAACTGTACTCAACCAACAATAAACCCTAAACTCAAGTAACATAGGTACCAGATTAACACTTACCAGTAATCCCCTGGGATCCATATCCCCACAGGAGGACCATGAACACAAACAGTTGGCAGCAGAGGGCAGGAAACTGAGGCCATTAGTTCCTGACAGTGAACTCCCCAACCTTGGAGACTCGCATCTGTCGTGATCACTAACCAGTGTGGGGAGGATAAGGAACCTCCCTGCCTCAGATGTACCTCCTGAATCCACTCTAGATGACAGACCTCCAAATGGCAAGTGGAAACGAACCGAATAGTCCTGAGACTGCGGGTTCCAACAAGACAGCAGTAAGTGCTGAATAAGACACATTTGTGCCCTCACCCACAGCACTACTTCCAGGGTTTCTGCCATCAAACTGAGCACCTATAGATAGCTCCACACTGTCGGGCGGATAGTGTTCACCAACCAACACACCTGAGACATCAACTTTTGGATCTGTGTGTCCAGCAGAAAGACGTTGCCCAGCCTCATGTCAAACCACTCAGATTTTCCAGTGACTGAAAAGATCTAAGACTGCTCTTGCCCAGGTTCACCACTCAACCAAGCTCCTGCAGCAGGGAGATCACCTTCTTGGTCACCCAGCTGCTTTCTTCCAAAGACTTGGCTTGAATCATCCAGTTGTCCAAGTATGGGTGCACCAGGATCCCATCTCTTCTGAATGCCACGGCAACAGCCACCATGACTTTAGAAAATGTTCTTCGGGTGGTGGCTAAACCAAAGGGCAGCACCCAAAACGGATAATGGTGATCCAGCATTACAAAGGACAGAAAACAGTGTTCCAAATGGATGGGAATATGAAGGTAAGCCTTGGACAGATCCAGGGAGGTCATAAATTCTCCCGACTGTACAGCCATCAGAGCACCAGGTTTCCATGCAAAAATGAGTCACTCACAGATGACTGACACTCTTGAGATCCAGGACGGGACAAAAGAAACCTTCCTTCTTGGGCACAACAAAATAAATAGAACAGCGCCCTGTATTTTCCTGAGATGCAGGTATGGAAACCACAGCTCACAGCTATTGGAGCCTCAGAAGCCTGCTTCTTCTGTGGGGAGTGACAAGAAGGCACCATGAACATGTCCTGAGGAATGCTGCAAGATTCCAGCACATAGCTTTCCCGTATTACTTCCAGGATCCATTGATCTGATGTGATCTCGACCCACCTCCGATAAGAGATAGATGTCCCTCTAGCTCCTCTTCCCAAGGTGGGTCGGCAAACCTTCATTGGGAAGCTCGGGACTGGCTGCCTGAGGTTGCTCCTCTCTTGGACTGATGGGGCCGAAAGGACTGAGACCTACCAAAAGGTCGAGTCTTCTGGAAAGTCGGATTCCTGTAGGGACGAGACACTGAGCCTCTGAGAAGACCCCCTCACAGAAAAGGGACGTGGTAATTGCTTATCCTCCTGTACTGGGGAACTGGAGATTTGCCCTACTTACTGGACAGCTTTTCCAACTCACTCCCAAACAGGAGTGAGCCTTTAAATGGCATTTTCATAAGATTAGCCTTGAAGATGTCAGCTGACCAATTTCGCAACCATAGCTGACGTCTGGCTGCCACCACTGAAGCCACTCCTCTGGCCAAGGTATGGGCCAAATCACAGCCCATGTCTTCCAAAGAGGTGGCTGTGGGTTCCATAACTGCTCTGGAATGCACCCCCGAATCATCCACCTCCTGAAAGAGAAGCAAGCAAGAACGTGCCACAAGAGCACAATAGGAAGCAATCTGGAAGGTCAAAGCCATTGCATCAAAGGCCTGCTTAAGGATAGACTCAATCTGCTGATCATACACATCCTTCAAGGCCACTTCTTCCCTCCATGGGGATAGTCATCCATTTAAAGATGGCGCAGACAAGTACATCCACTTTGGGAAAATGCAAACATTCCTTCACAGCTGGATCCAGAGGGTATAGGCCTTCCAATGCCCGACCCCCCTTTGAAACTCACCTCCGGGTATCCCAATCAATTCTTGAAGGGCTTCCATAATAGGAAAAAAGCAAGAGGCTTTACATAAGGAAACAAAAATGGGATTCTCTCTCTGCTCCAACACAGGTTGGAGGTTGCCCCAGGTACTCCCAGCATCTTCGAAGTCTGGGAAATCGGGGCCGGTTGTTCATCTTTATGAAAGAATCACAACATGGTTCGATATGGCTTCAAACCAGGAGGAATTTCCCCATCTTCCAAAGAATCAGGATCCGCCTCAACCGTGCCATCCAGTTCCCCACCTGGGATACCTGCAGTGAACTGAAGCGTGCCACAACGATTAACCGTAGGATTGGAAGAAAGAGGGGCCACCAGCTGAGGATCTGACCTGACAGGTGTGGGCGAAGTGGAGGCTTGTAAACCCTGAAAAAACCCCAAAACAAAACAAAAAACCATTCCACCCATGAAAAAGCAGCCAGATCCAGACCAAACCCCAAAGGTACTCCAGCAGGCCCAACTGAACTGTCATCTCCCTTTGGAACAGCCAATCAAGGGAGTAGCAAGATCTGGTGCACTTTCAGTCAATGCAGAAACTAGGCCATCATCAGAGCATGAAGATCCAGGCTTAGCAAAATCAGAGGAAGACAATTCTCCCTGTGTATCCGAACAGCGCTGGCATGAGGAAAGACAGGTCAGGCTGAGAAGCCCTAATATGACAGGCAACACAAAGAGAGAGGCACTTAGGCTTCTTGTTTACCGGCACCATGAGCAGCAGTAACTGTGCATTTAAAAAACTCGCATTGGAAAAAATGCACGCACAAATTTCAGGCACCCCTGAAATAAGCATGGCAAGGCGCATGCCAACTAGTCCACCTAGCTAGAGCGGATTTCCATGTTAAAAAAATTTGTGTGTACAAAAGTTGCGCAGAACTGACACACATCCAAGTAGGGGGCAGTAAGACATGTATAGGATGCGTAAAAATGCCGCCACAGCCATCACGCAGTGTGCAGAGAAAAGCCTGAATGCGGGGCCTAGTCCACTGGGACCACTCAACCCGCCAGGTTGCCCAGATCCCTTAACCCCAACGGGAGTGGGAACGATGTCGATATGGTGCGCCGGGCACGGAGACCGAAGAAAGACAGTTAAGGGGTTTTAGACCTAAGTGAAAATTTTTTTTTTTATATAGCTTACTCAAGCTTAGCGTGTACCAGATGAGTACAGAGACTGTCGCTGGCTGTGGGGGAAGAAGGCAATTGCTAACACCGCCACACTCAGCCTCCTGCACCCGCTGCCTTTCAGCCGCACAAGCAATTCATGCCAGGAACTGGCTACCGGATCAAGTCACACCTCTGAGGGATCATGGAAATCACCTCAGGAATTTCGAATGGGGGAGGGACCTTTAGGTATCACGGGAGAGTGGGGCTTTCATTTCTCAATTTAAAATTCTCTTTCCAAAATTCACAGCAATCCCCATAGTGAGATGCATGTCCACCATCTCCTGAGACGGAGAATACTAGCAGGCTTGGGTCACTGCAGGAGTTTATATATTGCGATGTCAGCTTGCTTCATCTCCATCTGCTGGCAGGGGAGCATAACCCACTGGTCCCAAGTCCATCTGTCTACATGCTAGGAAATAGGTAGTGGTGAACAACTTAGATCTTTCGGGATCTATATCCCCCGATACTTAAATCCCTCCTCTGCCAGATGGAATCTATTCAAGTGCTCCACCAGCATTGCCTCAGACTTGGAATTATTAATTACGAGAGAGCACTATAATGCTATAGCACCATCATAAATGCAGGAACAGACTCTCGTAAATGTGTGAAAAATACATTGTGGTCCTTTGACTATGCCTCTGATGCTGATTGGTCTGTCCTGCTGGTACCTGAAATACTTATCCATGATTCCAGCCAAGACATTTGTTCCCTCAAGGTCATGGTCGTGCACAGCAAACACCTACAGATGTCATGCGATGCCCCCCGGCACAGGAGACATCTATCATGGTGATCTTCGATAGACATGTCCCTGGTACACAGAGGGCATCGCTGAAAACTAGGGAGGCAAAAATTGAATTCTATGACAGCAGACAGATGCCCAGACACAGATGGCGCTCCAACCCAGCACCAAGGAAAGAAAACTTAGGAACTACTAGGAAATGAAACAAAACCGTGGGGCCCCATGATGAACAAACCTGTGAAAAACTACTCAAAGGCAAAGAAATAAAAGCAGGATTGGTGAGCTCTGCAGAAGAGAGACTGAAGGGGCCCCCATGTGGATGTATGGTGCAATGGGCATGCTGGGATTTTCTGTGAGGTACAAAGTTCTAGAAACTGACATCAGTTCTGGGCTGGGCTCCAGATGAGGATTGCCATACTGCTTGTCCTCAGAAAAAAACACTCAGATTATGTACCTCAATTTTAAAAAGTCTAATGATATCTAACCTGCAATTTGTAGGACTTGTCTGCCTTCTTACTATAAATATTGCTTTTCTCTCTGTTAAAATTTGTTTTGGGCTTACCATGTGGAAAGACCTGTGTTAATTCCTGACTCAGGTCTTAAACAACTTCCCCATCCTGGGGTGGCTGGAAATGGTGTGGATGCAGTGTTCAAAGTGCCTGGTGGTGGGGAAAGGGAGCCATATTAACTGCACAATTGCAGCACCTAGTGGCCAGATTTAGGGACCATAGCTGCAGATTTCCAGAAGGAGCCCGGATGTGGGGGCCCCTCGCTGAAGACTTATCACTAAAATGACTGGACTAAAGTGAGAGAAGATATAAAAACAGGGTGAAAAAATTCCCAGGTGAAATGCAAATTTGCTTATCAAATTATGTTCTCCATAGATAAACATGACATATGGGAGAAATCTGATGGTGCCAAACAGATCCTTCTTGGTTCATACAGCTTTTGCTCTATGTATGTAAGATCCTGCACAAATGCTACATCATGAGTTTCTTAGTTGGATTGCAGAGCTGAGCTTTAGCTGAGCAGTCTATTCTCCAGAGAGGTAGGCATGTGTTAAGCATGGCTAATTCATCCTTCTGTCTATGGCGAACACCATTTACGATAAGCAAATTTGCTTTCTCTGGTCAACAAGCAGGACTGAATTAGCTATGACATATGAGGAGTCCCAAGCAGAGGGTTGCAGCAGAGCACTTACTGAAAAAGCAACCCAGACCCCACCATGGAGATACTGGGTAAACAACCTGCACAAAATTGCTTGTCCACATTTGTTGTCACTTCTTGATAGATTGTCCAGACAGTAATAGGACATGAAGGTGTATCTTTGCGGATACTCTCGATAAGCCCGATTTGCAGATGAGCCACTGATGCAGCCACAGCTCTCATCTGATAAGCCTTAAGAGTCTAATCTGAAGGCCAGCCAGAGCATAATGTACAATATAATCTACAGGCCAGCTGGACAAAAGTGTGCTTGGCAACTGCTATGCCAAATGGTTAGGATCATAAGGAATGAATAGTTATGAGGCCTGATGACGTGATGGAGTTCTCTTTTGATAGTAAACCAAGGCCCTCTAACAGTGAATGAAGGGCCTTTTCTCCTTCACATACATGCGGCCTTGAAAAGCCTTGGGTAACGTAACAGCTTGATTTATATGGAAAAGCGTCACTGCTTTTGGCAAAAAGTTGGGTTGCATCCAGAGAACCACCCTATTATGGAAGAAATGCATATATGGTGAGTAATGTACCAATATCTGAAGCTCAGACTCTTCTGGCAGACAGTCCTATCTAGGAACACTTTTCATGCGAGGAATTTCAAGGGAGTAGACTCCAACAGTTTGAAGTTGGCTTCATAAGCTGGGCCAGTACCATACCGATTCCATGGCACTGGTGGTTTGGCTACAGAAGGCCTTATATGCCATAAGCCTTTCATGAACTGACACATAAAAGGATGAATGGGAGACTGGTTTTCCCTCCACATGGGCATGGAAAGCTGCTATAGCACTGAGATACTACTGATGAAATACTGAGTCCCATGGAGTAAAAGGAGAAAAAGTAACGAAGCAACTCGTTTGGTTTGCAAGTGAATGGGTCCAGTGAGTACTGATGACACTACCACTTAGCCAGATAAGTATTTATCTGCATAACTGATGGTTGTTAAACATGGCCAGGTATTCAGCTACCACCACTTATCTAGCTAAGTTCTTACCTAGATTACAAAAATGAATCATTCAAAATTAACAAAAAACTGGTAACAAGAGCATAGGTATAACCTACACTTCAACTAGAGTGTGTTCAACTGCAAAAATTATATAAAAAATGCAATACCTGTTGTTGAATGGTGAGTGGCAGGATGCAGAGGGTCATAGCCACCATTCTCATCTAAAAAAGGAAAAAAAAGTTAACAGGATTACTATATACATTTCAAAAGCAAGTCATCACCAAATAAGTATTTTGTGCACACAGGAAAGAATTAACATCCAGATACAGCCCAGTCTGAATCATACAGGAGGGAGGAAAGTAGACAACTTGTCAAAACTTAAAAGCATTTTTGGGTGGAAGCGGGTAGGGGGGAGAGAGAGTGAGCAAGTTACTTTTCTTAACCCCACAGTGCTGATACGTCTATTAAATCCATGAGAACTTTGATTGCATTTTATAAAAACTAATCACTTTTTATAAGAAATTCTGCTCATCTTTATACCAAAAGGATTTGCAATCATTTTAGCAGGAGATTTATAAAGAGGTATAAACAAAAAAGTTAAGATATCCATAAAGGCAGAACTAGGAAGCTTTTGTCTTAATTAGGAAGCAGTGCATCTATTCCTTTATGGCAGTGCTTCTCAATCTAGTCCTCAGGGCACATCTAACCAGTCAGATTTTCAGGATATCCACAGTGAATATACATGAGATAGATTTCCATACAATGGAGACAGTGCATGCAAATCTCTCATGCATATTCACTGTGGATATCCTGAAAACCTGACTGGTTATGTGTCCCGAGGACTGGGTTGAGAAGCCCTGCTTTAGCAAGTGTTGCTTACCTGTAACAAGTGTTCTCACAGGACAGCAGGATGTTAGTCCTCACATATGGGTGATGTCAGTGGACTGAGCCCCGCTACGGAAAATGTTTGTCAAAGTTTCTATAAAGCTTTGACTGACGCTGGCACATTGAGTGCACTGAGCATACTCAGCCTGCAATTATCCCTGTGACCACAGGTGTCGCCCCTCAGTCTCGTCTTATAGCAAAAAGCGCAAGCGAAACTAAAATAAAACGTATGTAGACCTAACTCCGTGGGGTGGAGAGTGGGTTTCGTGAGGGCTAACATCCTGCTGTCCTGTGAGAACATCTGTTACAGGTAAGCAACACTTGCTTTCTCACAGGACAAGCAGGATGGTAGTCCTCACATATGGGTGAGCACCGAGCTGAGGATGTCCGAGAGTGTATCCAATGCACCCAAGATGTGCAAAAGGCGCAACGTCGGGATGGAATTTGGTAAGGAGGGCATCCTGAAACCCTTAATGGGTTGGTGGAAGGATGTTGGGCAATTAAACCGAACAGAAGAGGAGTAGAAGGACTGGCCAAACATGGAAGCATGCCGGCCAATCTTATGTAAGCGATAATGGGCTGCGAAGGGATGGAGCGAGCTCAAGGCCGCAGCTTTACAAATATGTACAAGCGGCATTGGCTGAAGGTGAGTTATTGAGGCTGGTATGGCCCTAACAGAGTGTGGTTACACTGTGTTGTAGTGAAATGCCTGCTTGTTAGTAGGAAAAAGATACAGACTGTCAATTAGGAGGAATAGGTCTGTTTGCCCACTGGAACTCGCAGCTTGGCTTTTTCCACAGGAGGAAAGAGTTAGGTGTAAGTTCTATGGAGTGTAGTGTGGTCTGGATAGAATGCAAGTGCACTTTTACAATCCAAGGAGTGGAAAACCCTCTCGCTCTGGTGAGAGAGGTGTTGGGAAAAAGTGGACAGAGTATATTCTGAGTAAGGTGAGATGCTGCCTCTACCTTAAGGACGATATGTGGTTGAGTATGTAAAACCACTCAGTCACGGAGGAATGGAGGGTCAGGTGAGTATGTAACAAGGTGTGGAACTCACTGACCCTGTTGGCAGAAGTGATGACTACGAGGGAAAGAATTTCCCATTGCAGACTGTTATGTGAGAGGAATGGCAAGGATCGAACGGGGAACGCATGAGTCTTGTAAGCACTAATATATAGGCCCCATTCCGTAACCAGTAAAAATAGAGGTGGCTTAATCAGTGGATAACCCATGGTAAGCTGACTCTGAAGGGGTTGAACCGGTAATCAGGTATCCCCACTCCCAAGTGGTTTGCCAATTGGAATCGAGGCATACCCATGTAGAGGATGTCTGGTGAGCAGAATCCAAGGGAGTAAGAGAAAAAAAAAAGAGTGGTGTAAAAATAAGGGGGGGTAAAACCCCTTTTTTTTTCCTACGACACATGGTAAATCATGCCATTTTGAATGGTAAGATTTTTGTGTAGAAGGTTTTTGAGACGCTACCAGTACCTGAGAACATCAGTGAGTTCATGATATGAGAATGACCTGTGAGAAGGCGAATTGGTTACTGGTGCGATAGATTGAGAAGTAAGGGAAAACATACTGGTCTCGGCCAGGACGTGGGTCTGAGAACAGTGAACCCCGTCCCGGTGCAGCATAAGGGTGCTGGCTATGAGAGGCATCGAAAGAGACACATATAAGAGGCCTTTGTTGCAGCAAAGGCATCCATGGGAATGCACTGGAGACATGTGTAGGGAGTAGAATCTGTCCACCGTGTGGTTTGATTCAGACGCAGAGGGCAAGTTCGGCTGACCTCAGCGCTAGAAGATATTCCTCGCTACACATAATCCAAGACCATCCAAGAGGATGGAAACATATGCGGAGAAGGTCTGCTAGTGCATTCAGTAAGTCTGTTAAATAAGTGGCCCGGGGGTGCATGGAGTGAGCAAGGGCCAAGAGTAGAGCTGCACAGCTTCCTAGCAGAGCAGCTAAGAGGTTGTGCATGCTTGTGTGTTGGAAATACCACAATGTCATTATGCTGTCTGTATGCACAAAGGTTTGCTGCATAGGCAGTATTGTAAGGCATAAAGGCATAACTCATGGCTCAAAGCTCCAGGAAGTTAATGTGAAACTGCATGGCGTGGAAGAGACGCATATTGGGTTGAGAAGATGTTAGTTCTAACTCTGCAACCCTGAGTAAATGAGAGTATGAGCAGGACCAGTCTAGGTTTTGGCTCTAGATCTGCAATATGGATCAGGGACAATAGCGGTTGAACAGCTTAGGTCCACTGATAATTGAATTTCACTGAATCTTACTCATAGCAATTTTTTGAGACCTATGAGTAAATGCATGGTGAAAAAAATGCCATGGCCCAACAATGAAAGAATTGAGGGGCTGAGGTTAAGGTGTATGTGTGCAGAGACATATAGGAATTTGTCATAATGTCTGTGCGGTTGTTGGACAGGAAGTTTGTTGTGACTGATGTCCAGAAGTGTGCTATATGGGATTTATGGTAGTGAATAGCAATCCCAGGTAATAGATTTATAGTGAGTCATGAAGGTAGAGCTCCTTGCTTGGTTGACTGATGCAGCTGTCCATGCAAGGAAAAGCGTAAATGATGTTTTACTCCATAGAGAAACAGCAGTCACTGCTAGTGATTTAATGAATTACCCAAGTTACCGAAGCTGTGGCAACCGGCAGAGCTTGGGATTGTAATATTGACGACTCACCATGAAGCACACAGAAAGAATAGAGGAGAGAGGCAACCTACTTACTGTGGTATGGAAGCATGGTGACGAGAGATACTATTTTACCTGCACTTTCTGAAGAAAGTTGATATTTCTGAGGTCCAGGATGGGCGGAGTGTAACTACTTTCTGATGAAAGAAAGAATAGTGAAGTTAGAACTCCCCCCCCCCCCCCTGCGCTTTGTAGCGTCTGGGGGACTGTACCCTAAACCTTGGTACAAAGTGGGGTGGCCGCTCTGATATCTGGCAAGTTGAGAGACCAGGATGTGTCCAACTGGTGGGGCTGACATAATCAGGATATCATGTAATCTCCCACGGGAGCATGAGCGGTAAAAGTTGTACCCGCATTTCTGTGTGCTGTACAAGGAGACATCGAGACCTGTCGTCAGGCTTAGAGGTGGACTTGCACTCGAGGTAGTATTTGCTGGATCTCGTGTTTAGCAGTTCAGCGAATCCATCTGGAACTTTGGTTCTGAATTAGGAACTAGAAGCCAGAGTATTAATCAATACAGATCCCCGTTGCTGAAAATGGGAGGATGTACTGATGCAATCCCAAAGAAATGATAGAGAGGTTCTCTTGGTATTCTGGCTGACATAGCTGGCATAGTGATATGTGACACAAATACGGTTCTTGAAAGGTACATGACCTAGAACTTTTTTCGAAACATGTGGCCCGAATAAGAGAACACATCTCAATGGGAATGCCACAGAAGCGGGTACTTACCATCCGACGTGGATCACTGAAGGACGAGCCGGTGAAGATTGCTGGCTCGTGGATTTCAGGAGTCGAGGGGTAGCCTGTCGGCCGTAGACGCCTTCTCAACTCTGATGCCTGGTATGGTGACGCAGGTATAGAGGAGACTAGCTGAGCGTAGCTGGCACTACCACAGTAATTTTGTGGTGGGGCACGCCTCAGGAACAGGGGAGCCAATTAATAGCTTGTGAACCCAGCCCTCATCGCAGCGGCTCGATGTCTCGTGACGCCAGTGCAGAATTCTTCGGAACTCGTTCCGGTGTTTCTGGAGCACCAAGGACTGCTAGCACTGTTACAGAACAGTGGCGATGGCAGTGATGTTGCTCAGCCCGGGCATTCTCCAGCACCGAGAAGAATAGCACCGATGTGCTAGACGGCGTCTGTGGCGGATGGTCACCGTGTCAGTGACGATGCGTGCCACAGTGCTCAGCCCAATCTTTCCCCAGCGCCAAGATTGATGCCCTCGCTGTCTTGGATGGCGACTGATGACTGTCAGCATGCCTGCACTGCTCCTGGCACTATGTAGTGTCATAGGCTAATACGGGGCTTTAATAAGAACCCAAAGCATGGAGCACTGTGTCTAGGCAAGGGCATTACGTGGAGGTGCTATGTCGGTATTGACTGTGTTGATGGCGGCCTAGAGGGTATCATAAAAAATATATATGAAAAAAAGTCAATGACCCGGGCAGAGCAATGAGTGACGGAAGCACTGACGGCATCGGCGTAGGTATGTATGGAAACGATGTGGCATTGAATAATCGAAAAAACATCAGTTGGCATCGGAAAAATACCACATCGATAGCCCCTCCAGTTGGACACCTCCTGGCCTCCCAACTGGCCGGATATCAGAGCGGCCACCCCACTTTGTACCAAGGTTCCCGGTACACTCCCCCAGTTTATTGGAGAATTTTAAGAGAGTTTTTAATTGTTATATGTTCTGTTCATCAGCTGTTTTGAAACATTTATTCATATAGTTTTACAATTATTTCTGTGTGGGGATCTATAGCAGCTTAGCTTTTTCTGTTTTCCTAACTGGAGGTGTATTGATGTTTAGGGCCTGGTTTAATATTTGTAGTGTTGCCTTTTTATAGGTAGGATTGTTCCATTTGAGTGCATGCCATAATGCAGGTGTAACTTTGTGTGAATTAGTTTGTGTGCATTACTGCAGATCCTGGTACTACTATGTTAGTTGCTATATTTCTGTTTCTATTTTTCCAATTTTGTACTGCATGCAGAGTGGCTTTTTCTGGGTTTCCATTCCAATTTCTGTCTCCATATTTGTAATCTTTCTATACTTGAAGGTCAATCTTGTGTGTATGACAGAGGTGAGGTATTTTACTAGCATGTAGGAAATATTTCTTTACAGAGAGAGCAATGGATGCATGTAATGACCTCCCAGTGGAGGAGACAAACTGTATTTGAATTCAAGAAAGCATGGAATAAATTAAGGGGATCCCTGAGGAAGTAATGGGAATTTTAAGGGCAGCATAAATCAGACTGATGGGCAGACTAGATGGGCTATATGATCTTTTTCTGCTATTTTTCTGTCCTCAGTGTTGGCAGCCAGGCTAAAAAAGAGCTTGGCACCACAACTGCAGCAGTGGCCAGTTTCGAGATGCTGTTAACCAGTTGAGTTGACTATTCTCAAAGACTAGCATTCTGCTCTCAGTTTGCACTGGTAAATTTTTCTGTGCAATGAAATGCACAGTGGGACTCAAACTTACATACAGAAGTGCTCTGTTCCAGCATCATAGATGTGTCAGTTCCATACAGAGTATGTAACGTGAGCCTTGGAGCATGCACTCCATGCTGAAGACACGGACACCACTCAGATTGGTCCTAGGTTCAGGTAAAATAGGTGACTTGGCACCATGTGGATTTTCTGCACTAGAAAAGAAAGAGGGTGCCTGTATAAGGATAACATCCTTTCCGGGCATCTAGGAAGGTCCATTCCTGTGGGGCTCTGAGACAGAGGCATCAAACTTTCTGGCAGAGACTACCAATCTAAAACAGCACATATCACTAAAAGTAAAGGAAGGATACGCAAAACTCATGGTACTCAGAAAACTAAAACCACTACTAACTCAAAATGATTTCCGAACAATTCTACAGGCACTAATTTTCTCCAGCACGGATTACTGTAATGCCCTGCTGCTAGGACTACCAAATACTACGTTAAGACCACTTCAAATACTTCAGAACACAGCAGCTAGAATACTAACCGGAAAAAGGAGGAGGGACCATATAACCGAAACCCTAGCGGAACTACATTGGTTACCGATTGAACACAGAATTAAATAGAAAACCCTATGTACCATCCATAAACTAATTCATGATGAGAAATCAGACTGGCTAAACACAGCATTACGGGTACACGTCCCACACAGAAATCTTCGATCAGCAAATAAAGCACTCCTAACCATCCAGTCAGTTAAAACAGCAAGACTAACCCAAGTGAGAAAAAGGGCCTTATTAGCAGGACCCACAATTTGGAACACAATGCCTCCAGAGATCAGATTACAAAGTGATCTCAAGGCATTTAAGAAAAGTTTAAAAACATGGCTTTTTAAACAGGCATTTTACAAGGAGACGGGAGAATAGAAATTATTCAGGAATAAGCAGATAAACACCGATACACAGTACTTATGACAATACAGTAGAGTAGTCTATGAACCCCACATCACAACTAGCATATTGATAATACTATGTAAAATAAATTTACCCGTAAAAGTACTTTCAGTACACTCGGTCATGACCCACTTCTCTAAATATTTTGTCTAATGATATATTGTAACCGAACCTGTGACGGCACCTGTTAGAATGTACTATAGTACACTTACTTACATTAAATATGTGCCTACATGTAAACTGTTGCGATGGTATATAACTTAGCGACGTTATAGAAAAGATTTTAAATAAATAAATACCCAAAAAGGTGCCCCCCTTTGTCACCTTTTTCTATGTTGCCTAAAGCACACATGGCCTTCATGCCATCCCTGACCTGGGATGGATCAGGAACCCAGGCCCTCAAGAAATTGGAAAAAAAAAAAAGTGTGTAGCTCAGAGGATTACGAGGCAGCACGTACACTTGGAAACTCCCGTGCTTGCTCTGTCAAAGCTCAGTAAGTCTTTTTTACTGATAGGTATGTGTTGGTGCTGTTGAATGATGTCACTCATACATAATGGCTAATTCATGCCTGATGACAAAGTAATTTGTTATACTGTTGTATACACCCAGCTGCTCACATGGGTTCAGAGGGATTTGCAGGCAAGATTTCAGAATTTCATAAATAGCTGTGTTCCAGTAATCAAGACAGTCACCTGGTGGATTATATGCAAGGTGCCAGAAAGCCCATAATATGCAGAATAGGTGGCCTTAAGATATTGTGGTGCGATTCCACAGAGGGTCCTAAAAAAATTGTAAAAAGGTTTCTAGTTTGCTGCTTGATCAGAAAAGCACCCTCTCAAGTCTATTCTGCTCAACATACCTGAGTGTGCTACACAACGATCTTTACACTCTTCTTCTGAAAGGTGGTTGTTCTGGTTTCCCTTGCAACCTCCATATGTAAACTTTGTGCAGGTGCGAGTTGATGTATTATAGTACCAGCGTGGGAAGGCAGCACGGCATGGACCAGTAACACTTGGAGCAGCACAATATTCTAGTGGGATTAAGACAAGACAATGTGCTAATGTGAAACTGGTACAATGTGTACAAATGCCACTGGGTTGTCACCAGGACTTTAGAGATAGGATACTGCTATAGCAAAGTTGCAGACAGTTTTCATTCATGAAAATGCTATTTTAAGCTTCCAATATTAAAGTAGTTTGTTGTAGAAACTGTTTAAAACAGCATGCTGATCAAAATACACTTACCCTGGAAACTGACACCCTTGTCACTTTTGATCTTCTCTGGCTCAGCCACCATTGCTGAAACAAAAAGGTAGAGAACTTGACATTTTGACTGGCTGTCTTTGCTTCACCTGCCTGAGTTCTTGGAACTTGTTTCAGCAAGCCATGACTCACTCCCAAAACAAGAAGGAAGGTCTGTGCTAAAGAACATTTAATTTAAGTGAGCAGAACCAATACCACAATTTTGACTAAAACCTTTTAGATGCACTACCCTCCCTCACAATTAAAACTCTGGCATGCTCAACTTTCAAGGTTGATAAAAAAGTTGCTTACCTGTTATGAGGGTTTTCTTTAGAACAGCAGGATAAAATCAGCCACATAACTGGCACTATATCATCTGATGGTACGGCTGAGCTGATAAACCATACAGGTTTTCAGGGCATGTGCAGGAATTCCTGCACAGCTGCAACCTCTTAAGCCTTCTATAATACAAAGCTTGTACCCAGAGCCAGTGCTACAAGGTGTGCAAACTGTGCATCTGCACATGGCAGCAACTCCATGCGGGTGGCTTCTCATACCATAATCTGGTCAGTGCTGTGTGCAGTGGTGGAAATTTAGCCTTGATTACTGCCCCTCTCTAGCACCTCCCTCCCCATAGTGTCCCCCATCTGTGCTGGTCATGCTCAGCCTCTGCTTACCTGCACAACTGAAGATGGGTCTACTGGAGCCTGAAAATACCCCCAGGAAATATTGTCATCATGGATATGCAAAGGGTAGCAAGTGCTCCCCTAAAAAAAAAAATTGTTTGCCACCCTGGTTCCATTTCCCTTTCCACAGTGCGGCAGTGCAGGGACTAGAAAGCAGGAAGGGTTTGCTTGCAAAAAGGCTGCATTGCCAAAAAGCAGTAGCAAGCAAACAGAAAATAAACAGGAGCCGATCTGTGAGAGCACCAGCGTTAGTTATGTACTCACCAATACACTTATCCTTGCAAGAGTTTTCAGACAAATAGTTATTCTTGTTGCCCAAGCAACCTCCATAGATGAATTCCCTACAGATTTTCTCCTCCATGTCATAATAATAGCGAGGAAAGGCAGCACGGCATGGCCCAGTCTCAGGTTTTACAGTACAGTATTCTAGAAAAAGTTTAGGAATTTAGGCTTAATACACTTTGTAAAAATGAAAAAGTGAACAGTATTTTTACAATCCAATGAGCCTAGTGTGAAACTATGCAAGTCATTTCTTCTCCCAAGAGAGGCTACCAGTCCCTTAACCAGTCAATCACAAGAGTTTAGTTTCCAGCAAAAGCATGGCCCACCACGAGGTGGGTGTAAGTCCACTGATCTGCATATTGAAGCTTAACTTTGAAACCTAACTATGAATCCATCATGGATGCCTTTTTATCCATATGACCTTGAACAAGTCAATCTCCCACTATCTTAGCTTTTCTCTATCTCCAACACTTGCGTATGCATTACAACTTCATATACTTACTAGCAACTGTACACGTTCTACGCCCGGGCGGTGAGCCTTATTGACACATATGCTCTTGTATGGAAGCGTTAGCAAACTTTTTATTGATCAAAATAACACAATTTACATGACAGTCTAAGTAATTCCATTTTAAATTATTAAAGAATAAAGTTATTAAAGTTGTAGAATTTTAAATATTTTGAGCAGAATTTCCCTAGAAATTCACTGTAAGTGTCCCTTCCACATACACACATCCTCACTCTCTCGCACACACATATCCCATCATACAGGCTCCCTCTCTGAAACCCACTCAAGCATCCCCCGCACTCCCCCTATTACCAACCAAGCTGTCTCTCGCACTCCCCCACACACACTCTCTCACCGGCATCCCCCTCCCCTCATATAGACTCCCTCTGAAACCCACACTCAAGCATCCCCCCACCCACCCTCCCCACCCCCTCTTTCCAACCCCCTCACACACACACTCTCTCTCACCAGCATCCCCCTATGCTCTCTCATACCCTCCTGCTCTCTCACCCTCATGCTGTGGGACTTGTGCCGTTCGCGGCGAAGATAAAGTCTCGGCGCATTGTTCGCGGCACACAGGGGCCTTCCATTTTCGCCTTGAGCAGAAAATAGCAGTGGAGACCCCGGCATGCTGCGAACTGAGCTTGTGCCGTGGGACGTGCTCCGTTCACGGCATGCCAGCGTCTCCTCTGCTATCCTTCCGGTTTTGAATAGTCTTCTGGCGAGGGAGGAAATCTGCAGGAAGGAGAAATTCTGTGCAAATTTGCATTCCGCAGTAGTGCAGAATTCCCCCAGGAGTACCTCTTGTAGCTGGTGTTGAGACATGGCTGCTGTATGGCGTGTTTGAGCCTCCAAGGCGGCCAGGGAGCCACCTGCGCCATCTATCAGCGGGCTGGGGAACATGAGCGAGCACCAGACGTACTACCAAGCCAGATATATTATAGATTCTGTTTTGTTTTGCCTTCACATGGCTACACTTGAGGGATAATTAGCTACAGTAATTTTGGATATTTTAAAAAATGAGCATACCAACTCAAAATATTATAAAAAATGACTAAAGTGAAAAATTAAGCTAGTTCATTCAATGTCTCCCATCTCAAGAGGAATGTTATAAAATCTAAACATTAGGACTACCTAGCTACCATTACCATAACTTACTATACAAAAAGTTAAATTTACAGTACACAGCTTATGACAAAAGTATTTAGAGGACTAGCCCAATAGCACTGCCATTGAGCTAATAACTGACACATGGAAGATCCCCAGTTCTTCTGCCAGGTTGGCTGGGGATCTGCAGAACTAGTCTATATGAGGGGATGCGTGTGCTGGTAGTTTACAGTTCACTAGGGCAAGGAAGTTATAGTTATTGTTTAAGGGCAACACCTAGTGGCTGGATTCAGGCTCCATGCTTGAAGAACATGCCATACTGAGTTAGACCAAGGGTCCATCAAACCTAGCATCCTGTTTCCAACAGTGGCCAATCCAGGCCATAAGAACCTGGCAAGTACCCAAAGGGTACTTGCTTTAGATGTAACATTTTCTGCATGAAAACTTGCTGGGCAGGCTGGATGGACCATCTAGTTCTTTATCTGCCATCAATTACTACAGTCCATGGCTCCTGTCGCAAGACCATCACAATGACCAGACTAGGTATATTAAAAGGGAAAAATTTCCAAGTAGTTGTGAATGAAGACTCATGGAGCAAGATCCCAGCTCTGGTTTTGACTGAGCTAGAAGTACAAAAGAACAGGAGGAAACTGATTATTATAATATTTTTCTGACAATGTAAATTGTTTATCGCTGGTACATAAATTGACTGAAAAACAAGCTATTTGATTTTTAGTTAAATGCAAATAAAGTCTAAAAAATAGAAAAAAAAAAAAAGAAGTACTAGCTGGCAGTTTAATTATCTATAGAAACTTTAACAGAACCCCCCCCCCCCCCAACACCACGAATTCTGAAAGTTAGTCTTTACAAATAATTACTTAGCTAAATTTACAATTTAAATATAATCAAGTTATTTTCAGGATTTCCTTCCCTATTAAGGTTTATTTGGTTCTTTATACCGTCGCATCAGTGGGAACCTTCACAACGGTTTATAATAATTTAAAACAAGGAAAGTACAATAATGATAGAGTAAAAGAATGATAGCTAAAATATATAAAAGTAAAACATTAGCAATGGCTGTTAAAATAATCTAAAATACTATAGACTAAAATATGTAAATATCAAAAGACACTAACCTATTGTGGAAGCACAGCTAGAATAGCATAACTATGAACTAAATTAAAAACAAATGCAAAAGGTTGATATCCACTTATCTAATACCGTTAGCTTATCCAATACAGTCTTTTTAGGCTTGTCGGAATAGCCAAGTTTTGAGTAGCTTTTTGAAGAGTTTTGTGTCATTTTGAAGCCTTATGTTTTCTGGAAGTGAGTTCCATAGGTATGGTCTGGCTATTGATGTTGCTCTCTCTGGTAACCAGTTTTGAAACTGCATAAATGTATTACATGAAATTCCAAGGTTTGCCTTGAAACGAGGCAGGAACAGAGATACGATTGTCCACTCTGATTTTGTTGATGAAACATCGCAACATCCATTTAATGATTCGATCAAGAAGGAACATTGTGCACATACAGAACACTTCTTACAGGCATAATCATTTGAGGGAGAGATGCTGCCATAGTTTGCAAATGGTAAATTTAGATTGGAAGAGTCTACGAATTGTGAATCTAGAGGTGGGGTGTATGGATTGTGGTGCCCTTGCCCTTTGTTATATATTGGCAAGACCAAATGGAGCCCCAAGACCCGAATGATAGAGCACCGGAGCGCTATGGCAAGAAGTAGATTAGAGGCGCCCTTAGTACAGCATTGTCTAGATAAGAATCATACATTTGGTGATTTGATGTTTGTGGTAATTGGAAGACCTAGCCCATGTAATCGCGGTGGGAATTTTGATAATTACCTCCTACAAAGGGAACAAAAGTGGATTTATTTTTTTGATGGTGTTTCTGAAAGATTTGAATAAAGAGAGAGATCGATTGGTCAGTTTTTTAATTAAACTTTGATCATTGTGTTGCATATAATCAGTATTGGTAGTGGTGTTTGGGTGACTGGATAAAGGATGTATGAGTGGACTTAGGTTCTACAATTGGGTTGCATGATGGGTTATGTAGTCCGTAGGGAATAAGTTAAACCGTCGTTTCCGGTGACGTGTACCTGGAACGGAATTTAAACCCGTATTTGAGTCTGTGTAGACAACTTAGACACTGAGACGCCATGTTGAGATCTTTTAAGAGCCGTTTAGTATCACCCGGGTGAGTTTTGGATTCTGTTTTGGGTGTTACAGTTCACTGTGGAATAAGTTATGTAGTCTTTAAAGGATGGGAGTTAAAACATTGTTATATTGTTACCTTGTAGCCACCTGAAATGTATCCATGATTTGAGATGTTTCAGTGAAGGTAATTAATTTGAAGATGGATGCTCAGTGAATGTGTGTGTTTGATTTTATTAATTATTTTCTGTTTTAGGATCTGAGAATATTTTGCCTGTATTTCATGAAATAGATTTCCCCTGAAGAAGACTTTTTTCAGTTGAAACATGTGCCATGTTGGGAGAAAACTGGGAAAAGTCCTGTTTGGGTTTTTTGAGTGATCAACATTTGGGCTAAGTATTCAATTTTTTACTAGTTTTATGCACACTTCGCAATAAGAGATGCGTTAATAAAATATATTCTAGCACTTTAATTAAAATTGAATTTTTAGGATGGTTTAAGCAAGAGACAAATGATTATATGAGATTTGCTCAAAAGACTGAAAACTGCCTGCGGCCCATTGCGGGCGAGAGACAGCAGATTATAACTGTTGGAGCACGTGCTGATGATATTGTCTCTTGTCTTATAACAACCTTGTAGTGATAGGATTACATTCTATGTCCCTCTCTTTTTTGCATGTTTTGGAGTGATTAATACGAGAGGTGGTTGCTTCTGCATTTGTAATTTTATATGGAGACATGTCCGAGTCACTTTGATCTGTGTCCCATTATATTTTATACCGATGAGTTAATATTTTATTAATATTTTATCTGGCAATAAAAGTTTACAACCTTTTTATGTCCCTGGCCGAGTGTCTTTCCTCATTCTTCAGTCTTCTCTATCTTGTTTTTCCCTCTATGTGTGCCTCTTTATATTCTGGTTTTTGGTACTGCTCTAATCACTAGGCCAACTGTATTCAAAGTAATACATTATATAATATTTTCCTTCCCTTTATGTTATACCTCATTCCTCTTCTCTCCCTCATTCCCTTTTTCCTCCATTCCCTCACCCCTGTGCACCAGTGGTCGTGTGGAGGTATATTTTATCATAGAACACGCAGAAACAAATATTGCCAAAAAACAAACTTAGTTTACTAAATGTTATGAATATGAATTATCCAAAGTAACATTGAATACAGTATCACTAAGCTGTACATACATCAATACAGGCAAATAGGAGACAGAAATAAAGATAGAACATTAACAAAGAATAAAGAACAAACGCCTCCCTTATATAAGCCAGCATTTGTAGGAAACCTGGAGGACTCTGATCCAGAGACTCTGAAAAGAACCAGCTATATGCTCTGTTTCCTGAGCTCATCTAATTAGAATTAGCAAACATTATGCTTTATATATCTCTCTGCAAGTTAGGTATTTCAAAGACATTTCAGTACCAGTCCTTTGATCTCCCATTTGGTACAAGACATCAATTGCTTTGATGTTCCTTTCCTCATTCCTCTTCTCTCCCTCATTCCCTCACCCCAAGTTGTGGGTCTCCTCATTCATCCCCTCCTCTTTCCCTATATTCTGAGTTATTTATTCATCTCTTGTCTTCCCAGTACCTGGTCCTCTGTCTCTTTATCCTGGGTCCCATCACCCTGTCCCTTAGCCAGAGTCCTTTCATCCTTGATCCTCTCTTCCCCCCCCCCCCCCCCCCCTCGGTAAGGCCCAGCTTGTCCTAATCCTCTCCCTATCCCCTACCCCCACCATCAGGAGTAACAGTGCATAATACTGTCAGCATCTTATGTCTCCTTCTCCAAGCTTTCACAGCCCTTAACCCCTCTCTCAACGTTCACTCTCCTCCCCCCCCCCCCCTTCTTCCCCACAAATAACTCACCTGGCTACATCTCTGGGTGATTCCCTTTTCTGCTGTCAGCTAAGTCCTAAAGTCCCTGCAGCACAGATATCTAGGGCCTGAAACACTTGAGTCTCCAAGTAAAGAAAACACACTAGAGAAGAGTGCTGTACTTTAGGCAGCAAGTGGGGGTAGGGAGTGGACTGGAATAGAGTAGCTGGAGCAGTAGACAGAGGCTCTTACCTACCCATTTATTGCTGCTGTAAAAGAACATAAGATTTGCAATACTGGGTCAGACCAAAGGTCCATCACACCCAGTATTTTGTGTCCACCAGTGGCCAAGCCAGGTCACAAGTACTTGGCAGGATCTCAAAAGGTAAACAGATCTCATGTGGCTTAGCCCAGGGATAAGCAGTGGATTACCCCAACATTAATAATGTTTTATAGGGTTTTCCCTCCAGGAACTTGTCCAAACCACTTTTAACAAACTATTCTAACAGCTTTAACCACATTCTCTGGCAACAAATTCTAGATCTTTATTATGCACTGAATGGGAAAAAAAACCTCTCGTATTGGTTTTAAGTGTACTGATTTTTTTATTTTTTATTTTTTATTTAATTCAATTTAAAAGCACTTTCCTGATTTAAAATGTAGCTTTTGCACCTAAATCAAACTATTACAGAAACCCTTAGTTCATATCATTAAGCATAAGCCAAGTCTTCAGTTTCTTTCAGAATTTCATTAAATCATGTTCTTCCCTAGTCAAAGATAAATCATTCCACATCTTAGGAATTACCATGGAGAAAGCTCTATTCTGAAGTCTGATATTATGAAAAGCCTTAACTAATGGTAACTAATTGACATTATTGCTGGGATCTCTGTAGCCTGTTTTCCATGACAGAAGATTCTCAAATGCAGTGGGCATTTACCCTTCAGTATTTTAAAGACTAAAACTAGCACCTTAAACTTACATCGAGATCTTATGGGGAGACTTTTTTTTAAGAAGTGGGGCTGCAGTAACTATTGCATGACACCTTAGTTTTTGTATTTTTTGAAAGCGTAAACTACTGATGTGTTTACCCATTCTATTCAGCTCATTTTATAGACCTCTATCATCTCCCCCCTCAGATGTTTTTCCTCCAAGATGAAGAACCCTAACCGCTGAGGCCTTTCCTCATAAAGGGACTTGTTCCATCCCTTTAATCATTTTGGTTGCCTTGCTCTGTACCTTTTCTAATTCAGCTGTATCTTTTGAAATATAGGTACCAGAACTGCACACAATACTCATGGTGTGGTCATACCATGGAGCAATAGGGGTATTATGCTATTATCAATTTATTGTCCATTCCTTTCCTAATGCCTAGCATTCTATTTGCTTTCTTGGCTGCTGCCATACACTAAGCAGAAGATTTCAACATATCCATGATGATGCCTACATCTTTTTCTTGAGTGGTGTTTTCCTTGCGTTGTGTAGCTATAATTTACATTGCTCTTCTCCAAGTGCATCGCTTTGCACTTGTCCATATTAAATGTCATCTGCCATTTGGCTTGTCCAGTCTTCTAGTCTTGCAAGGTCTTCTTGCAATTTCTCACAATCCTCTTACAAAATTATTCAAAGTTAAACTGCATCTAGATCACCTCACTTGTTTCCATTTCCAGGTCATTTATAAATGTTAAAGCAGTCTCAGAACAGATCCTTGAGGCACCACACTAGTCCCCTTTTTCCAGAAAATTGATCATTTAGTCCTACTCTTTTTTTGTCTTTTAACCAGGTCCCAATCCACAATAGGCTATTGCTTCCTAACCCATGACTAATTTCCTCAGAAGAGACTCAAAAAACTTTCTGGATATCCAGATACACCATCAACTGCTTAAACATTCATCCACATTTATTTACACCTTCAAAAAAATGTAGCACATTGGTGAGGCAAGACTTCCCTTGACTAAATCCCATTAAATTATGCTATATGTTTAGGAATTTTGTTCTTTGTGATTGTGCCAGATAAAATGGTAGAAACTGACACCAGGCTCAGTAGTCTGTAGTTTCTTGGATCACCCATGGAATTAAAAATTGAAATTACATTAGCAACCCTCCAATCTTCAAGTACTGCAAATGATTCTAAATAGTGTACATACTATTAGTAATTTGTAAACTTGCTCATTTTTCAATTCTTTCAACACTCTCTGATGTATACCATCTAGCCCAGGTGATCTGCTACTCTATAGTTTGTCAGCTTGCCTTATTAAAGCTTCCAGAGTCAACGAGATTTGTTCAGTTTCCTCAGAATCACCACCTTTAAATATTTCTGGCATGGCTCTCTCCCTTATATCTGCCTCAGTAAAGACTGAAGCAAAGAATTCATTTAGTCTCTCCACTATGGCCTCATCTTCTCTAAACACTTTTAACCCCTTGATCACCCAGTGGCCCAACTAACTCCCTCGCAGGCTACTTCGAATATACCTGCAAGTTTTTGAGCTTTTGCTTCCATAGCAGGCTTCTTTTCAAGTTCTCTTTGCTTTCCTTATCAATGCTTGGCATCTAATTTGCCAGTGCCTTTGGCTAGATCCAAATGAAGAAAACAAGAAACCTTTATTATTTGAAAGATATTTTTAGCTATAATAGCTTCTCACCTCACCTTTTAACCATGCTAATAGTTTAGCCTTCTTTCAACCTTTTGTAATGCACAGAATTATCTAGTCTGGATTAAGTGCAGCTCTTCAGTATTCTCCTCGAAAAGCAGTTGTGGATATATATGAGGCTGAATAGCTTGATTAACTTGAACTGGTTATAGCTGGAGACCGCCAGTGCCCTCAACCAAGAAATGTCAACACCCGGTAGGATGGGTGTCCTAATTGGAGAGAAAGCTAGGCTTACCCATGAATAATTCGCTCTCGGGGATGTCGCCCGAGAATTCCGTGAATGATGGCAGCCATGGGTGGGATGTTTAGTCCATCTGTCTACACTAAGGAAAACAAAATTATCAGGTAAGTAATTTCTCCATTTCCTAGCGTGTAGCAGATTGACTCAGGACCAATGGGATGTATAAAAGCTATTCCCGAACCAGGTGGGAGGCTGCCCGTGACCCACTTAGTACTGCCCTTACAAATGTTGTGTCCTCTCGAGCCTGAACATCCAGGTGGTAGAACCTGGAGAAGGTGTGGATGGAGGACCATGTCGCTGCCTGACAGATCTCAGCAAGTGACAGCATCTTGGTTTCCGCCCAGGACACTGCCTGGGATCTAGTAAAATGGGCCTTGACTTGCAAAGGCGGCGGCTTGCCTGCTTCTACGTAGGCCGCCTTGATAACTTCCTTGCTCCAGCGGGCTATGGTTGCCTGTGAGGCCGCTTCTCCTTGTTTCTTCCCGCTGTGAAGGACGAATAGGTGGTCTGTCTTTCGTACGGATTATGACCTTTCCAGGTATCGGACTAGGAGTCTGCCGACGTTGAGGTGGCATAGACAGATTCTGCCGAATTCTTATGCTCATCTGGCGATGGAAGCGAGATGGTTTGGTTGAGATGGAAGTGAGAAACCCACTTTGGGAAGGAAGGACGGTACCATGAGTAACTGGATGCTTCCCGTCGTGAGCCTGAGGAACGGCTCTCGGCAGGACAGTGCTTGTAGCTCGGAGATACGACGGGCTGAACAGACTGCCACAAGGAAGGCTGTTTTCTGTTAATAGTCAGAGAGACAGGCCACAAAGAGGTCTGAAGGAGGCTCCTGCTAAGAAATCTATGACCAGGTTGAGGTTCCATAGAGGCATTGGATCTGCTTGACTCCCTTCAGGAAATGGAAGACATCCGGGTGAGAGGCTATGCTGCCGTTCTCACTCTTGGTTCGTAGCATGACAATGCGGCCACCTGTACCTTGGAGTTGAGAGACAATCCCTTCTGTAGGCCGTTCTGCAGGAATTCCAAAATTGCAGGAATTTTGACTGAGCGAGGGATGATGTCTCTGTCTTCACACCAGGCTTCGAATACTCTCCAAATCCTTATGTATGTTAGGGATGTGGAGAACTTGCGTGCTTGGAGCAGGGTGTCAATTACAACCCCTGAGTATCTGCTCTTACTCAGGTGAGTCCTCTTAATGGCCAGGCCGTGAGAGAATAGAGCTGGATCCTCGTGGAGGATCGGCCCTTGTTGGAGCAGATCCCTGTGTGGCGGTAGCAGGAGAGGGCTCCCTGTCAGCAGCCTTCGCATGTCTGCATACCATGGCCTTCTTGGCCAGTCCGGGGCCACTAGAAGTACTGGTCCCTTGTGGTGTTCTATCGTGTGGATGACTGTGCCCAATAGGGGCCACAGTGGGAAGGCGTATATTAGAGTTTCTTGTGGCCAGGTCTGTACCAGGGCATCAGTTCCCTTGGACTGAGGTTCCTGTCTGTGGCTAAAGAAGCTGGGTACTTGGGCGTTGGACCAGTTTGCCAGGAGGTCCATGGCTGGTGTTCCACAATGGCTCACTATCAATTGGAATGCTGTGGTCGACAGCCTTCTGCTGAGGTAATCCGCAGCGACGTTGTCTTTCTCGGCGATGTGGATGGCAGAGATCTCTTGAAGATTCGCTTCCGCCCATGACATTAGGAGGTCTATTTCCAGAGACACCTGTTGGCTTCTGGTTCCTCCCTGACGGTTGATGTAGGCCACTGTTGTGGCCTTGTCCGACATGACTGACTGATTTGTCTTGGAGTCATTGACCGAACCGTAGGCAGGCTAGTCTGACTGCCCGGGCTTCTAGGCGATTGATGTTCCATCCCAACTGTGTTCCATTGCCCTTGGGTGGTTAGCTCCTGGAAGTGTGCACCCCATCCTCATAGGCTGGCGTCCGTGGTGAGCAGAATCCAGGTCGGTGAGGATAGCCTCACTCTCAGGCTCAGATGGCCTTGTATCCACCATCGTAGTTTGGTCCGGACTTTGTCCGGGAGCTGAAGATGTACGGTGTAGTTCTGGGACCGCAGATTCCATCGTGATAGGGGTCTCATGTGAGCTCTTGCCTATGGCACTACTTCCAGTGTGGATGCCATGAGGCCGAGGACTTGGAGGTAGTCCCATGCTGTGGGACGAAGCTCACTCAACAGGGTCATCAGTTTTGATCTCCCTGTCTGTCAGGATGACCTTGTCTTGTTTGGTATCGAACCGAACTCCCAGGTATTCTAGAGATTGGGAGGGCTGCAGACAGCTCTTGTTTGTGTTGACCACCCACCCGAGGCTCTCCAGTAGAGTTTTGACTCTGTTGGTTGCCTGGTGACTTTCCTCTGGGGATTTCGCCCTGATCAGCCAATCGTCCAGATAAGGATGTACAAGGATTCCTTCCTTCCTTAGTGTTGCTGCCACTACCACCATGATCTTGGTTAACGTCCGGGGAGCTGTGGCTAACCCGAATGGTAGCAGCCCAGAACTAGTAGTGGTGACCCAGGATCGTGAAGCATAGAAAACGCTGATGCTCTTGATGACCCGAGGGTGTAGGTAGGCTTCAGACAGGTCCAGGAATGTAAGGAACTCTCCCGGTTGTATCGCCCTTATTACCGAGCGCAGGGTTTCCATGCAGAAGCGAGGAATCTTCAGGTGGCAGTTGACTGACTTGAGGTCCAGGATGGGTGGAATGTTCGTTCTTTCTTGGGAACGATAAAATAAATGGAATAATGTCCAGTATTTGTTGTGCGGGCACCAGTGTTATAACCTCTAAGGCTAGTAATCTGGTGAGTGTAGCTTCCACTGCCATCCTCTTGGAAGGGTCGTGGCAGGGGGATTCCACAAACTTGTCCGGAGGGAGGTGGTGAAAATCCAGATAATATCCCTCTCGAATGATGGATAGGACCCACTTGTCTGAAGTTATCATCTCGACCCATCTTTGGTAGAATAGGGCAAGTCTGCCCCCTATGGCTTCTTCCTTTGGACGGGTCGGCTGATTTTCAATGTGGGGTGCGGCTGGGACCTGGGCCCAAGCCGGCTCCCCTTTTGTTGTGCTTGTTCCGAAAGGACTGGCTCCTGCCTGCAGGGCGAGCCGCTTGATATGTGCTTCTGTATGGGTTGAAGCTCTGTGATTCTCTGCCTCTGGAAGTTTGGGGGAAGGGTCGCTAGTTTCTCTTATTCCTGTCCTCCGTAGCCGCGGAGATTCGCCCCATTTGTTGGCTAGCTTCTCTAGTTCGCTTCCGAACAGAAGGGTTTCCTTGAAGGACATCCTTGTGAGTCTGTTTTGGACGATGCATCGGCCGACCAGCTTCAGAGCCCAAGTTGTCTTCTGGCCGCAGAGGCTGATGACCTGCCTCTAGCTGTGGTGCGCACCAAATCAGAATCAGCATCCGTGAGGAATGATACTGCTGGTTCCAGGGCTTCCCCGGGAGTGTTGTTCCTGGTCTGTGATAAGCAGGCGCATGTCACAACGGCACAGCAGGCTGCAATCTGTAGAGAATTAGCAGAGACGTCAAAAGACTGTTTGAGGATGGATTCCAGATGTCTATCTTGAGCATCCTTGAGTGCTGCTCCTTCAACTGGGATAGTAGTGCGCTTCGAGACCGCGCAGGCCATTGCATCCACTTTCGGACATGCCAGGAGATCTTTGGCAGCTGGATCCAGAGGGTACATGGCTGCCAGGGCACGCCCTCCTTTGAATGTAGTCTCCGGGGCTTCCCATTCCAGGTCAATTAGCTGCTGCACAGCTTGTAACAGCAGGAAATGACGGGAGGTCTGACTGAGTCCCTCTAGAAGGGGATTCATCTTAGGTTCCCCTGAGGCACTTGTGCCTGGAATAGCAAGCTCTTTCAAGCTGTGTGTGACCAGGTCTGGAAGCTCGTCCTTGTTGAAGAAGTGCCTCATGGTTTGGTGGGGTTCGGTCCCTGGGGGAGGGGGGGGGGGGATTCCCCTTCCTCCAGGGGTTCTGATTCCTCATCTGAGTTGTCCGTGTCCCCGAAGGTGGAGCTACTGGATGGTGGAATCACTTCTCTGGGCATAGAGGGTCCCGGGATGTTGAGATCCTCTGGCGGAGGATGTGGCCATATTATCAGCGGCCCCGGCTGCATGTGGACGAAGGTATGTAGGCCCTTTGAAGAATTCCACCCAGTAGATAGGTGCTGGGTCTAAATTAAGAAGAGCTATGTCCCTGGGGAACCCTGTTTGAGGGAGGCTCCCGCCAAGGGATGCTAGGTCCGGCATACTGTTCGAGAAGCTGGAACCAGTACCGGCTGGGGAGGACCATGGGCTGGATCCCCCAGGGCCTCCTTGCACTGTATACACAGAGCCGTGTCCTCTTCATGCTGAGCAGCTCTAATATGGCATGCTGGTCAAAGGCCCTGAGCCTTGAGCTTCTTCTCCGGTGGTGGCATGGCTTGGGAATGTAAAAAAAAAATACAGACTAGGCGGCCTAGTTATGCGCTCTGGTGCGTCGAGGTTGTGCACGCAAGTTGGGTGCGCGTTCAATATGATGCGCGCCACTGTGTGCACAGGCCAAACTTATGCACCCGGCACAGTAGACGTGTGGTTGTGCGCGTCGCTATGCACATGGCAATTATGCGTGTGCCGATGCGTGCACAAGGGATTTGTGCGCACATCTCGCCTCTGAACACGGGTCGGGACGGCGTACAGGTCAATTTGGCGACGGCGACCACGCAGCCAGTATGGCGACCACCTCGGAGGGTCTCCACGTGGGAGGACCCCCAAATATGACCTGGGCCTAGCCCTGCTAGGGCTGATCAATCTGGTGGCACTGGTGCCGGCTGGCGACCTGTGCGACTCTTCAAACTTCGGAGACCGGAGACTTTAAAGAAGTTTTCTACCTTACCTTGTCTCGGCGTTTCCCGGTCTCATTCCGGGCGGTCTCCGGCTGCAGGGGGAGAGGGAGAATGCCCTCACTGCCAAGCTCGAAGTTACACCTGCTGCCTCTCAGCCTCACCAGATGCCAGAGGCTAAGTCCATGCCAAGGGTCGGCTGTCAGACAGAGGCCAACCACAGAGGGATCGCGGAAATCACCTTGGGAATTCTCAACTGGGGGAGGGACCCAAGGGGTGTCACCGCAGGAGAGTGGGGCTCATCTGTAGAGGTAAGATTTCTTCGGTAAAATTACTCTAATGCTGTGCGAGCGTGCATAGAGTCCCTAATGCTATGGAGTCTGAAAATACTGAAGAGCTGCACTTCCTGCAGGGGTATATGTACTAGGGCTGACATCAGATTGAAATCTGATCTATCTCCAACTGCTATCAGGAGTACACTATACCCATTGGTCCTGAGTCCATCTGCTAAACAAGATCCAAGTCTGCTATTAAAAAAAAAACCCCACAACCATGGGCAGCTGCTCCTTTCAGTTTTGTTCTTAATAATTGTACTCATTTTATCATAGTCTCCCTTATTAAAATTAATGTTATTGCAGTAGATTTCTTTAATGTCCTCCCTCCAAGTTAAGTCAAATTTGATCATGTTATGATCACTATGGCCAAGTGGCCCCAAAACCATTAACTCCTGCACCAAATTCTATATTTCACTAAGGCAGGTGGTAGGCAACCTTTTTGAAGTGGTATGCCAGGATTTCAATAAGGAGTAGTAACTCTGGTCCTTGAGTGGCACAAGCTGGCAGATCATGGTGCCGACCAGATTCCTTATACACAACTCAATTATCACAAAATTAATATTCTTCAGTTAAAATATTCTAGAATTATATAAAAATATGATTGAAGCCAATAGGTTTTTTCCTCATGTAAAAATAAAATGAGAAAAAAAAAGTAATACACCCCCCCTATTAGGGATACAGAACATGCCAGGCTGCTATAGAACCCTATAATGAACCTACATGCTAACTAGCAGAATACCTCATCTCCATCACAAATGCAGAACTTCATATAATGAACAAAGTGACCATAAATATAAAATAGGAACATGCAGACAAAAACAAAGCTGCAACAAGCCAAAATTCTGTATGCAGTGCAACAATGGAAAAATAAACGTTACCATGCCTTAAAACAAAAGAAAATATATAATAAAACCATACTACTAAAAGCACGTTTGCTTACAGTAAATGGTGCTGTCTGGGAGCACCCCCTAGTAGTCCTGTACAGGAACTTCTTAGAAAGTTGAAAACTTCTCTCCTGTGCACTTGCGCGGTGCTTTCCCGCACAACTGTGTCTCTTCAGTTAATTAAATAGCAAAGAAACAGGAACATACAGAAAGGTAGACAGAGCAGGAAGAAATGAATGAGACTGTCCAGGGAGGTGGGTGGGGACACATGGCCAATTCATCCTGCTACCTATGGAAAACACCATTTGCTTCCCATAAACTTGCTTTTTTCCTGCAGCTAAGCAAGCTGAATTAGCCATGCTCTCTGAAGTCCCTAGCTAGGGAGATGAAGCACAAAATAATATACTGTTTTTCAAACAAAGTATGTTTGGATTTGTGTAAGGTTATTTGTGCAGTGTATCCCTGAAAAGTGTGGACAGTCTTAAGAATTAGTCGCATATTGCATCTCCTGCCCCATGACTGTATCAGATTTGGTATGGTGCTGAAGGCAGTAATGAGAAGTTAAGGTATGTCATGATGACCACGTTGCTGCTTTGCAAATGTTTTTTGACAGGAACCTGTCTGTCTAAGGTGGGTGTAGCCCTCAACTAATGGGTTTTAACCTTTGAAGTTAGACACTCAGACTTGGAAGAATAGCTCAAGTAGATGCACTGAGTTAGCCAGTTGGCTAGTGTGTTTAGTTACTGGTAATCCAGGGGCATTCAGGTTGAAGGAAAGAAAGAGCTGGGAGTGCCTCTTTGGAGTGTTAGTCCTTTGCTTATAATAGGCTAATGCTGTTTTGCAATCCAACGTGTACAGAAGAGCTACCAGACTGAATGTGGTTTAGGGAAGAAAGTTGGCAACGTTATGAATTGATTCAAATGAAAAGTCAAAACTACCTTTGGAAGGCAGGATTGATGAATTTGTAAGGTGACTGTCATGATAGAATTGAAGGTAAGTAGAATAGTGCACTAGTGCCTGAAGTTCACAGACTCTTCGAGCAGAGGTTATTGCTACCAGGAATACTACATTCCATGTGAGAAATTTTAGTGAAGATGTTTGCATTGGTTCAAAAAGTGGGAGCAGGGTACTGCTGGTTATGTAGGCGAAGGTTGGAGTCTCAAGGCACTCCTCAAGAAATGAGATATGAGGCAGATGCGTGGATATGGAGGCTCCTTGTATTGAGGGATGATACGCTGTTATGGCGCTGAGGTGCACTCTGATGGAGGAAACCATTAGACCAGAAAGGTACAGAAATGCAGGTATTTAAGTAATTGTTCCGGTGAAGTATGAAAAGGGTCAAATGCTATTGACATACACCAGTGGTGATACCTATGCCATTTAGCTGCATAATATTTCCTCATGGACAGTTTCCTTGAAGAGATAAGAATGTCCTTAATCTCTATCGTAATTTGAAGGTGGCCTAGTACTTCCCTTTCAATCTCCATACTGTCAAGTGAAGGGAGTCATGCATGGGGTGAAGCAGCGTTCCCTCCTCTTGCGTTAGAAGGTCCGTCCTATTTGGAAGAAGGATCAGTCGCTTTATGGAGTGATGCATAAGGTAGGCATACCAAGGCTGTCTGGGCCACGCTGGTGCTATGAGGATGAGACCTGACTCATCCACTATGCATTTCTGTATTACTCGAGTTATTAGTGGGATTGGAGGGAATGCGTATAATAGGTTCCCCATCTTTTTGATTAGAAAAGCATCTTGTGCTAGCATTCATTTGCTTGGATATAGAGAGCAGAAGTTCTGTAGCTTTGTGTTGATTCGGTTGCAAAGAGGTCTATGTGGGGTGATCCCCACCTTTGGAATAGGGAGCATGGCTGTCGTGGTACATGTGGGCACCAACGACATAGGAAAATGTGGGAGGGAGGTTCTGGAAGCCAAATTTAGGCTCTTAGGTAGAAAGCTTAAATCCAGAACCTCCAGGGTAGCATTCTCTGAAATGCTCCCTGTTCCACGCGCAGGTCACCAGAGGCAGGCAAAGCTCCGGAGTCTCAATGCGTGGATGAGACGATGGTGCAAGGAAGAGGGATTCAGTTTTGTTAGGAACTGGGGAACCTTTTGGGGAAGGGGGGGGAGTCTCTTCCGAAGGGATGGGCTGCACCTTAACCAGGATGGAACCAGACTGCTGGCGCTAACCTTTAAAAAGGAGATAGAGCAGCTTTTAAACTAGAACAAAGGGGAAAGCAGACAGTCGCCCAGCAGCGCATGGTTCGGAGAGAAGTATCTTTAAAGGATACTAATGATGCATTAGAATTAGAGCATCCCGACAGTGAGGTTCCAATAATTAGAAAAGTAGTCCAAGTGCCTGTAACTAAAAACTCACCTGAGCTAAAAAATTCTAACTTATCCCTATCAATTAAAAAGCAGAATGAAAATACAAACAAAAAACAAACTTTGAAATGTTTGTATGCTAATGCCAGAAGTCTAAGTAGTAAGATGGGAGAATTAGAATGTATAGCAGTAAATGATGACAGATTTAATTGGCATCTCAGAGACATGGTGGAAAGAGGATAACCAATGGGACACTGCTATACTGGGGTACAAATTATATCGCAATGACAGAGAGGAGCACTCGGGAGGAGGTGTGGCGCTTTATGTCCGGGATGGAATAGAGTCCAACAGGATAAACATCCTGCATGAGACTAAATACCAAATTGAATCTTTATGGGTAGAAATCCCTTGTGTGTCGGGGAAGACTATAGTGATAGGGGTATACTACCGTCCACCTGGTCAAGATGGTGAGACGGACAGTGAAATGCTAAGAGAAATTAGGGAAGCTAACCAAATTGGTAGTGCAGTAATAATGGGAGACTTCAATTACCCCAATATAGACTGGGTAAATGTATCATCGGGTCACGCTAGAGAGATAACGTTCCTGGATGGAATAAATGATAGCTTTATGGAGCAATTGTTTCAGGAACAGACGAGAGAGGGAGCATTTTTAGATCTAATTCTCAGTGGAGCACAGGACTTTGTGAGAGAGGTAAAGGTGGTGGGGCCGCTTGGCAATAGTGATCATAATATGATCAAATTTGATTTACTGACTGGAAAAGGAACAGTGTGCAAAATCCAAGGCTCTCGTTCTAAACTTTCAAAAGGGAAACTTTGATAACATGAGAAAAATTGTTAGAAAAAAACTGAAAGGAGCAGCTACAAAAGTAAAAAATGTCCAAGAGGCGTGGTCATTGTTAAAAAAATACCATTCTAGAAGCACAGTCCAGATGTATTCCACACATTAAGAAAGGTGGAAAGAAGGCAAAACGATTACCGGCATGGGTAAAAGGGGAGGTGAAAGAAGCTATTTTAGCCAAAAGATCTTCATTCAGAAATTGGAAGAAGGATCCAACAGAAGAAAATAGGGTAAAGCATAAACATTGGCAGGTTAAATGTAAGACATTGATAAGACAGGCTAAGAGAGAATTTGAAAAGAAGTGGCTGTAGAGGCAAAAACTCACAGTAAAAACTTTAAATATATCCGAAGCAGAAAGCCTGTGAGGGAGTCAGTTGGACCGTTAGATGATAGAGGGGTTAAAGGGGCACTTAGAGAAGATAAGGCCATCGCGGAAAGATTAAATGATTTCTTTGCTTCAGTGTTTACTGAAGAGGATGTTGGGGAGGTACCCGTAATGGAGAAGGTTTTCATGGGCAATGATTCAGATGGACTGAATCAAATCACGGTGAACCTAGAAGATGTGGTAGGCCTGATTGACAAACTGAAGAGTAGTAAATCACCTGGACCAGATGGTATACACCCCAGAGTTCTGAAGGAACTAAAAAATGAAATTTCAGACCTATTAGTAAAAATTTGTAACTTTATCATTAAAATCATCCGTTGTACCTGAAGACTGGAGGATAGCAAATGTAACCCCAATATTTAAAAAGGGCTCCAGGGGCGATCCGGGAAACTACAGACCAGTTAGCCTGACTTCAGTGCCAGGAAAAATAGTGGAAAGTGTTCTAAAACATCAAAATCACAGAACATATAGAAAGACATGGTTTAATGGAACAAAGTCAGCATGGCTTTACCCAGGGCAAGTCTTGCCTCTCAAATCCGCTTCACTTTTTTGAAGGAGTTAATAAACATGTGGATAAAGGTGAACCGTAGATATAGTATACTTGGATTTTCAGAAGGCATTTGACAAAGTTCCTCATGAGAGGCTTCTAGGAAAAGTAAAAAATCATGGATAGGTGGCGATGTCCTTTCGTGGATTGCAAACTGGCTAAAAGACAGGAAACAGATAGTAGGATTAAATGGGCAATTTTCTCAGTGGAAGGGAGTGGACAGTGGAGTGCCTCAGGGATCTGTATTGGGACCCTTACTTTTCAATATATTTATAAATGATCTGGAAAGAAATATGACGAGTGGGATAATCAAATTTGCAGATGACACAAAATTGTTCAGAGTAGTTAAATCACAAGCAGATTGTGATAAATTGCAGGAAGACCTTGTGAGACTGGAAAATTGGGCATCCAAATGGCAGATGAAATTTAATGTGGATAAGTGCAAGGTGATGCATATAGGGAAAAATAACCCATGCTATAATTACACAATGTTGGGTTCCACATTAGGTGCTACAACCCAAGAAAGATCTAGGTGTCATAGTGGATAACACATTGAAATAGTCGGTACAGTGTGCTGCAGCAGTCAAAAAAGCAAACAGAATGTTGGGAATTATTAGAAAGGGAATGGTGAATAAAACGAAAAATGTCATAATGCCTCTGTATCGCTCCATGGTGAGACCGCACCTTGAATACTGTGTACAATTCTGGTCGCCGCATCTCAAAAAAGATATAATTGCGATGGAGAAGGTACAGAGAAGGGCTACCAAAATGATAAGGGGAATGGAACAGCTCCCCTATGAGGAAAGACTAAAGAGGTTAGGACTTTTCAGCTTGGAGAAGAGACGACTGAGGGGGGATATGATAGAGGTGTTTAAAATCATGAGAGGTCTAGAACAGGTAGATGTGAATCTGTTATTTACTCTTTCGGATAGTAGAAAGACCAGGGGGCACTCCATGAAGTTAGCATATGGCACATTTAAAACTAATCGGAGAAAGTTCTTTTTTACTCAACGCACAATTAAACTCTGGAATTTGTTGCCAGAGGATGTGGTTAGTGCAGTTAGTATAGCTGTGTTTAAAAAAGGATTGGATAAGTTCTTGGAGGAGAAGTCCATTACCTGCTATTAAGTTCACTTAGAGAATAGCCACTGCCATTAGCAATGGTAACATGGAATAGACTTAGTTTGGGTACTTGCCAGGTTCTTATGGCCTGGATTGGCCACTGTTGGAAACAGGATGCTGGGCTTGATGGACCCTTGGTCTGACCCAGTATGGCATTTTCTTATGTTCTTATGTCTGCCCTAGGATCCAGGGGTTTTTAGGTTTCTAAATTCAAGATGGTTCCCACCTTCTCTATGAACCAGGGGTGATAGCTCTGGTGGTTTCTCCGGAGGAAGGAGAGTGGAGAGGAGTAAGCAGGCTCTCCACATGGTCCCTGTCGTAGCAGGCTCTGATTCACCTGCTGATGAATTGGGGGAGGGTGCGGCTTTTGAGAGGACACTAAGGTGTCAAATAAGGTTTGAAGAATTCCAGTAATTTGGGACTGCAATTGAGAGGCTGCAGATGTTTTCTTTTTCTTAGCTGGTAGAGAGCTGTGTGTTGGTCCTTTCTGGGGGAAAGGACCAACACACAGGGCAGTGGGAAGGTTGCTTAGTGTTTTCCCTCTTGTGATGTTTATCTGAAGTTGAAGAGGAAAGTTTGGGAATGGGAATGCGAAGGTGTCAGCATCTGAAGTATTGGAATCTTCTAGATCAGAGATGGTAAACATGTCTTCAGATTGCCTGCAGGACACCTGCACCAAAGTTTGAAGAATGTTTCGGCGATTTCATAGTTTTCAATAGCCTGGACTCATGTGTGAGTCAGATGTGTCGACGTCATGGAAGTGTGGCTCACTTCGACGCACCTTTTGATGTTCGCATCAGTCGACACGTCGCCTGTTTATTTGTGTTGATCTAATTCCTGCGTCTGTCTCAACTGCTCAGTGCTACTCCGGTTATCACAGGAAGCATCAGCAACGCATTAGACACACTGGTGCTTGATTGATTGTGCTTTGGTGCATCCAGGCTGTTATGGGAATGTCCATGCTTCGTATGACCCCCCCCCCCCCCCTACGGTTTTTTACTTATTGGCAGCCAGTTCTAAGGAGGCCTGCTTTTGTTTTTCTGATCTGTTGGGTTCTCGCTCCGGTGAAGATTGCGCGGAACACTGGATAGAAGCATAAGAACCAGACGGGCCTTCCTCCAACTTCCTGAGCCGGGCAATCTTCACGGCCCTCTGCAGCTGGTCCCAAATACCGGCAGGATGCCCGATCGTGGTCTGGGCCGAGGCATAAGTAACAGCAAGTATGCCCATCTGTGAGGGACAATTTCGCTGCATTGGCAAAAATTTAAACTTGGAAGCCTTCGGAGTCATCAGGGTACTGAAAAGGAATAAGTTACTTAACTGATAATTTCGTTTCCTTAGTGTAGACAGATGAGACTCAGGACCAGTGGGTATTGTGCTCTTCTGCTAGCAGATGGGAGACCGAGTCAGATTTCAAAGCTGACGTCACTCTAGATATACCCCTGCAGTAACCTCAGCTCCTCAGTATTCTCTTCGAAAAGCCATTGTAGATATATCTTTACTTAAATAACTTGATTAAACTTTAACTGGTTCAACTAATTTCCAAACTGGAGACTGCTAGTGCACTCAACCAATTAATGCCGACACCGGACAAACTGTGGGTGTCTTGAACTAGGGGTAGGCCACAAGCAGATTGTGATAAATTGTAGGAAGACCTTCTGAGACTGGAAAATTAGACATCCAAATGGCAGATGAAATTTAATGTGGATAAGTGCAAGGTGAAACATATAGGTAAAAATAACCCATGCTATAGTTACACAATGTTAGGTTCCATATTAGGAGCTACCACCCAAGAAAGAGATCTAGGCGTCATAGTGGATAACACATTGAAATCATCGGTTTAGTGTGCTGTGGCAGTCAAAAAAGCAAACAGTATGTTGAGAATTATTAGAAAGGGAATGGTGTATAAAACGGAAAATGTCATAATGCCTCTGTATCGCTCCATGGTGAGACCGCACCTTGAATACTGTGTACAATTCTGGTCGCCGCATCTCAAAAAAGATAAGAGTTACGATGGAGAAGGTACAGAGAAGGGCGACCAAAATGGTAAAGGGAATTGAACAGCTCAACTATGAGGAAAGACTAAAGAGATTAGGACTTTTCAGCTTGGAGAAGAGACGGCTGAGGGGGGATATGATAGAGGTGTTTAACATCATGAAAGGTCTAGAACAGGTTAATGTGAATCAGTTATTTACTCTTTCAGATAATAGAAAGACTAGGGGGCACTTCTTGAAGTTAGCATGTGGCACATTTAAAACTAATCAGAGAAAGTTCCTTTTCACTCAACGCACAATTAAACTCTGGAATTTTTTGCCAGAGGATGTGGTTAATGCAGTTAGTGTAGCTGTGTTTAAAAAAGGATTGGATAAGTTCTTGGAGGAGAAGTCCATTACCTGCCATTAATTAAGATGACTTAGAAAATAGCCACTGCTTTTACTAGTAACAGTAGCATGAAATAGACTTAGTTTTTGGGTACTTGCCAGGTTCTTATGACCTGGATTGGCCACTGTTGGAAACAGGATGCTGGGCTTTATGGACCCTTGGTCTGACCCAGTATGGCATTTTCTTATGTTCTTATTATTTGCTTAGTCTCGAGGTTTGCTATCCAAGGTTCTCCTTTTCTGGGGCAACCATGGGTGGGATGCTGAGTCCATCTGTCTACACTAAGGAAAACGAAATTATCACGACCCAACTGAGTTCCTGCACTAGGCTTTTGACTCTGCTGGTCACCTGCCAGCTCTCTTCCGAAGACTTTGCCCTGATCAGCCAGTCATCCAGGTAAGGGTGTACCAAGATCCCTTCCTTCCTCAGTGTTGCTGCCACGACCACCATGATTTTGGTGAAGGTTCTGGGGGTGGTTGCTAGGCCGAAGGGTTGCACTCTGAACTGGTAATGTTGACCCAGAATCGCAAAGCACAGGAAGCGCTGGTGATCTTGATGGACTGGGATGTGAAGGTAGGCTTCGGAAAGGTCCAGGGAGGTCAGGAACTCTCCCGGTTGTACTGACATTAAGGAGTGAAGAGTTTCCATGCGGAAGTGTAGTACCCGCAGATGACTGTTGATGTTCTTGAGATCCAAAATAGGCCGGAATGATCCTTCCTTCTTGGGAACGATAAAATAGATGGAATAGCGCCCCATATTTTGTTGGGGCATGGGAACCAGAGTTATTGCCTTCAGACTCAGTAGCCTTGTTAGAGTGTTTTCTACTGCCAGTCTCTTGGTGTGGGAGTGGCAGGGTGACAAATTTGTCTCGAGAGATGCTGCGGAATGCCAGAAAGTAACCTTCTCGAATGTTTAGTACCCATTTGTCAGACGTTATCTCGACCCATCTTTGGTAGGAGAGGGCAAGTCGACCCTCTATCTCCTCTTCCTGTGGATGGGTCGGCCCATTCTCATTATGGAGCACAGCTGGAGCCTGCCCCCGGGCCTGTTCTCCTCTTGGTCTATCTGTTCCAAAAGGGCTGGGACCTTCCGGAGGGACGAGGTGCCTGGAACTGCGAGTTCCTGAAGGGTCTAAAGTGTTGCGATCCTCTGCCCTTGGTTTTTCTGGGGGCGGGATGCTGAGATCTTTTACTCCTATCTTCCAGTAGCCAAGGCACTGGGGATTCACCCCATTTGCTGGCTAACTTTTCCAATTCGCTTCCGAACAAGAGAGATCCTATAAAGGGCATTCTTGTGAGATTCGCTTTAGATGTCGTGTCCGCAGACCAATTCCATAGCCATAGTTGTCTTCTGGCTGCCACTACCGAGGCAACGCCCCTGGCTGAGGTGCGCACCAGGTCTGAGCTTGTGTCCATCAGGAAGGCTGCTGCAGGTTCCATCGTCTCAACAGTATACATTACGGAGTTATTTGCCTTGAGAGAGAGAAGCAAGGAGGAACATGCCACCAGTGCACAGCAGGAAGCAATCTGCAGTGTCACTGATGTTGCAAAGGCCTGCTTAAGGATGGATTCCAATAGTCTGTCCTGAGTATCCTTCAATGCAGCCCCTCCCTCAACTGGAATCGTTGTTCACTTTGAGACGGCACAGACCATAGCGTTCCTTGGTCGCTGGTTCTAGAGGATATAGGGCTTCCAAGGCCTGACCCCCTTTGAAGCTGGCCTCCATGGAATCCCACTCCAGGTGGATCAGTTCCTGGATGGCTTCCATCACTGGAAAGTAGCATGAGGCCTTACAAAGGGACACCAAGATGGGGTTCTTCTTTGGTTCCGCCATAGGGTCCGTGCCTGGAATACCCAGTGTCTTCAGATTCTGGGAAACAAGGGCTGGTAATTCGTCCTTGTGGAAGATGCAAAGCATGGTTTGGTATGGTTCCATTCCTGGAGGGATTTCTCTTTTTCCAGGGAGTCACCCTCATCATCTGAGGTGTCTGGGTCCCCGTCAGGGAAGTTCTTGGGTAGGCGAGGCATGTCTCGAGGCATCCGAGCAGGGCCAGGAGGATCTTGTGCTTCTGACAGGGGTTGAGCCTGCGGCACAGCCGGGGTTGATTGCACCTGAATAAAGGCTTGCAGCTCTTGGAAAAATTCCAACCAGGAGAAGATCCCTGGGTCCATAGTAATCCCAGGAGGAGTCTGAGTAGGGGCCCCCAGAGGTGCCCTCCTGTGGGGAAGCCATCTTGGAGATGCATAGAACCGGGGAGCTATAGTCAGTAGTTCCGGAACCATCTCCCGACAGTAAGGGACCAGGCTTTGGTTCCCCCTGGGCTTCTTTGCAATGTTGACAGACAGGACTCCAATTCAGGCTGCGCGGCTCTTATGTGGCAGGCTGTGCAAAGAGTGCCTTCTGGCCTTCTTGGGCACCGGTGCCATTGTCTCTATGTGTTTGCGCACGTGCAGTTCCAAACATGGCTGTGTGTGTAGTTATGCACAGCTGTATTGGATGTGCGGGCAAGTTAGGTGCATCAGCCGCCAGACCTGCCCCGCACGCACCGCTGGTCGAGAAGGTAAGATGGCGCCAACGACTCCCATGCATAAGATGGCAACCCCCCCCCCGAGGGTCTCCACATCTGTGGACCCTCGCACCAGATTGGGACCTAGCCCAACCCGATCGGTGCTCCCTTTTAACCTCGCTGGAGAAGAATTCGGTATGGCAATCCGAGCTCTGCAGACCAGAGACATGAACTATTTTTTTCTTACCTGGTCTCTGCGCTTTACGATAATGTGCCGGGCTCCAGCTGCGAAGGGGGGGGGGGGGGGGAATTACCTTCACTGCCGCGCTCGTTTCTGCACCTGCTGCCTTTCAGCCACATTGGGGGGCTAAATTCAAGCCGTAAATCAGCTACCGGACCAAGGCACACCTCTGAGGGATATCTGAGATCACCTCAGGAATTCTTGATTGGGGGAGGGACCCTTAGGTATCACCGCAGGAGAGCGGGGCTCGATCTTCTTTAAGGTAAATGTTGTTTCTTCTTTGCTGTAATTCTTAACACTATTCTAGTGTGTGGGATAGTGTCCGCATCTGCTAGGAGACAGAGATACTGAAGAGCTGAGATTACTGCAGGGTTATATTTAGAGTGACGTCAACTTTGAAATCTGACTCAGTCTCCCATCTGCTAGCAGAAGAGCACAATACCCACTGGTCCTGAGTCCATCTGGCTACATGCTAGGAAAGTGCTGTTTGGGGTTCACCACAGTGATTTGGAGAAGAGAGAAGTTTTTCAGTAAAGGCGAAGAGTAAGAAGAACCCGCGAAAGCAAAAAACTGAAGAGAGACTCAGTCGCATGGAAAGGCACAACCCAAGTGCACAGAAGTGACATTTCCGCACCAGACCGCCAGGGGGTGCTCCCAGACAGCATGGCTAATTCAGCCTGCTTATATCTGTGGGGGGGGGGGGGGGGGAAATATTCAAAACAGCTGACAAACAGAACATCCAATTAGAACTCAAATTTTTTTTTAGTTTTCCAAACACCAATAAAATAATTCAAAACAGCAGACATATCAACCAGCACCCAATAATTAAAATTTCTAAGGAATAAAAAAAAAACCAAAAAAACCCACCTGCTTTCCATACCTGGGAACTTTTAAATTTCCAGTCACCCTGAGATCAAATTTGTTGGAGAGGGGAACACAAGCTCTCTTCTCTCTCCTCCATGTGCAAATGATACTCACATGCTCTCTCCCTCCCACACATGCAACCATATACACACAGGAGCTCACATTCCCCCCTCAGGGCCTGGGTCTCTTCTTCAGCTGCCAGCGCGATGGGCTCTACTGGCAGCCTCTGGGTGCTCCCTTCTTTTCAACTGCTGTGGGATGGGCTTCGCAATGGGCTGTTGGGCCCAGGGCCGGAGGAACCACTAGGCGAGCTAGGCCTGTGCCTAGGGTGCAGAGATTTAGGGGGCGCTGGCGCCGCTCGCAGCCACTTCAGGTGGCAGAATTTTGAAAGGGCAAAAAGTGCCCCTTCAAAATTCTGCCCAGCCCCCCCCCCGGTGGTCCAGCGGAGGGCCCAGGAGCGATCTGCCGCTCCTGGGGCCTTGGCTGCCACGAGCGGCAGATCGCTCCTGGGCTCCCCGCTGGACCAGGTGTTTTGTGAGGGGTTTTTTTGGTGGTGGAGGAGTGGCAGCATGTGGTCCCTACCTCTGGAGCCAGGGCTGCGTGGCACAAGGCTGAAGGTGCCTAGTGCGCCCAATCCCCTTGCACCGGCCCTGGTGGGGCCTTTCAGTCATCAGTCACTAGCTGGATGGGGTCTGCTGGCAGTCATCAGGTTATCAGTCTTTTTTGCCACTGCTGCAGGATAGACTCTGCTATGTCCTGCCAGATTGCAGGGTGGGCAGCAGCAGGAATGGCATTTTAACTAAATGTCATCTCCAGCTGCCATGAGACCACACACGTTAAGAGATGAAGGCAGCAGGAGAGGACATTCAATTAAATGCAACACCTCCTGCAGGTGTGCGCGCGCGCAGGGTGGGGGGTAAATCACTATCCATAGCAAGCTACCTACAAGCTTGCATTGATAGCCCTTGGAGTTTCCAGCTGCTGCACCACAAAAAACAAACACACATGCCATTGGTTGCTGACCCCTGCACTATGAACTAAGACAAACAGTTCCTTCTCTTGTTGGTTCTTGAACCAGCTACTCCATGAAGTAGTCTATTTCATCTAGGAATTTTACATCCTTGGCATGTCCTGATATGACATTTGCTCAGTCAATACCTAGGTAACTGAATCATGGACCAAAACACTCTCACTACTTGAAATCTATTTAGAAACAATAAAAACCTGGTTCTCATAAGACTCAAATTGAATGCAGCAAAAACAGAATTAGTTTACCTATCTACTGTTTCCGACTCTGCCCAACGCCCTCCAAAAACGTTCAATTTTGATGGACAATCTATAACAAACCATGCAAGAAACCTTGGCATAACAGTAGACTCCAAGCTATCTCTATCCAAACACATCTCAGAAACTGTCAAAAAATCATTCTTCAAAATACACATGCTAAAAAAAAAACTAAAACCACTCCTGCTGTCATCTGATTTTCGAACTGTAACACAAGCCCTAATATTATCAAACTTGGATTACTGTAATGCATTATACATTGGACTACCATTATCCACGCTACATCCACTTCAGCTTATCCAGAATGCTACTGCCAGACTGATTTTCAACCTACCGAAGAGAGAACATATCTCCCCGATATTACAACACCTACACTGGCTCCCCATTACTCATCGTATAAAATACAAAATCTTAACCACCATTCACAACCTGCTTTACAATCCCAACTCTGTATGGATCTGCTCTATGCTACACATATACAAACCAACAAGACAACGTCGATTAACAGACAAATGCCTATTAGAAATACCGTCAGTTAGATCTACCAGTCTAGCACTAACAAGAAAAAGAGCTCTCTCAGTTTTCAGCCCATCCTTGTGGAACTCTATACCAGACCATATCCGGATGACACCCAATCGAAATGATTTCAAAAAGATGATTAAAACCTTTTTATTTAATGATGCATACAACTACAGTACCTGCACCTAAATTAATACCTTGAACCCCCTCATACCTTCTTGATACCGCTATCAAGTATTACTTTGTTTTACTATGCATGTAAATTTTGTTTTATTGTGTATGTAAACTTGTAAACCGCTTAGACTGACATGTAAGTGATCCCTTGTGCGGTATATAAAAAACTTTTAAATAAAGTATAGGCTCCCTGTGCTTGCTCCTCTCTTCAGTGCTGTCTGGTTGCCGTGGGGAGAGGAGGGAGGGGCTGAAGCAGCAAGAGATTTGGGGTACTGTCCAATAAAATCCAGGCTAAACCCAGGGAGGATCATGATATGGCAGTTAGCACTGGCACAGGAATAACACTTTCCCAAGGTGCACTGGTTGAGAACCACTGTTAGTTATAGAAAGCACCCCAAATTTCTAGAACTCACAGAACATTGTTAAAATGTACAATAAACTGAACAAATAGCACTGGAAAGCAGCATGGGCTACCCTACAGAATTAGCTAATCTAGAACACAAAACTACACCACATTACTCACAAGTAAAAAAAAAAAGTTACCTTGGTAACTGGAATCATCTGTAGATTGCTTAGCAAGAATGTTTTCAGCGTCTAGAATAAAAAGTAATTTAGGAAAAATTTAAAGATTTACTATAACATTGTGGACCACATTTAAGGCCCTATATATAAAGCATTTTTCTTCCTCAGACAAAAAAAAATAAAATAGAAAAACCTTTATTATATAAGTGACATTGGTAGCTAAGTACTTTAGTGTGCAAAGGAGAGAATTTTCAGCTAACTTGATAGCAGACTGCCTCCATATCATGCAAATTTTCTCTTATGCATAATCAGTGTGGATATCCTGAAAACTTGACTAGCTGGGAGTCCTCCAGGACAGGTTTGGAAGCCTCTGTTATAGACAAAGGCACAAAACACTTTCATAAGGGTGAAGAAAACAGCCCAAGAGGCAGATCTGAGGCATCAATGATTTCAATTTCACAGTGACTAGGAAACAAAAATAGGAAGCCAAGGTCCTAGATGTCTGTTGCTAAAATGACTGCATTATTTTCAACAGGAGTAGGTAAACTCTTTAAAAAGATAAAATTATGCCTCCATAATAATAACAGTTCAGAAAGTGTCATAACTGGCTAAAATGTCCAGAGTATTAAAAGGCTGCAAAGTCCTACATTTTATAGAGAATCCTAATAACCTAATTTCAGTACTTTAGCACAAACACTGTCAGTTGATAATCATCTCTGCTCTGAACCAGTGTAAGTACTCTCTTGTTTCATCTATTACTTTTTGATTCAGGTGACTTGCATAACCTAAAACTAATGAGCCTGATGCCCAAATATCCAACCTCCTAGGTCCCTATGGCTTTGCTGGATAGCACCTGGCTCCAACAGACAGTTTCTGTGAAGTTGAAGCCTGTTGTCAACAATCCAGCTACCCTTTGGCTTGCAGTAAAGTGTTACTTAATAAACCCTCACATAAAAACAAAAATCCAACATACTCATGTAAGATATGTCCAATAAGAGTAGGCTTTAAAAAAGCACCAGATATATAGTTTAACAAATTACTGCAAAAAAAAAAAAAAAAAAAAGCCACAAGGCAGCACCAACTTTCCTTGTATACTTAAAATGACCTCATGCTAGAGTAAACAGGGATTACCATTTCTCATCACATTTTTTTTTGTTGATTCACCTGAGCAGGGCCAGTGGTACCATTAGGCAAACTAGGTGGTTTCTTAAAGCACCAATTTTGGGAATGGCAAAATCTTACAAGCATGAGGCACAGAGGGATGCTGTGCCAGAGCCAATACTGCCAAAGAAGGAAATGCTGTCCCAGAGCTGCCACCAATATGCAAGTTGGGAGAGGAAGGTGCATAAATGAAGGTTTGCCTAGGGCACCAAATGTTCTTGCCCAAGTCCTGTACCCGAGCATATCAAACCATAAGGAAGTGGAAATGGAGAGAAATGAAGCAATGCACAGGATGTATAAAGTAAACAAAACTGGCATAGATACTCTCTTCAAGTCCAGCAAGCTCAATGTTTTTGATTTACAGATGATATAACCCATAGCAGGGAGCCCAAAAGAAACCATTTCTCCTGGCATTCATGAGCTTCTGGTGCAGTTTATTTCTACGCACAACTGCATTGAGTAGAGGCCGAGCAATGGCCTAATCATACAAAGTCCTCATAAGCTGCATGATGGCACTTTTAGGATTAGGCACAATCAATGCAAGGATTTTTTTAAAACAAGAAGTTGGTCTTTTCCTGAAGTATTTTCAGAAATCTGAGGTAATTTCTTAAACTTTTTAGGTCACAGAAAGCATAAGCATAAAAGGGATACTAAACCAGTACCACAGAACATCCAGGTTGTTTTGACCATACAGCTTGACAGAGGATTCTTAGAACAGCCCCATGACCTGTTGAGTACCTATAGCAAGGGGGAAAAAAAACACAAAACGAAAAAACCACACACCACACAAACTTACCCTGTACAAAATTTGTTTCTGCCATTCTTTTATTAGTTGAAATATTTGATTTTTCCTCACCTGAAAAATTATGAAGTTTTATCAAAAAGCATGTTCTGTGTGCAGAAGTTTAAAGCGTCAGGAATCAAAAAGACTTAAGGACATTGGCTCTCTCATTCAGATATAAACCATTTGATCTATAAAGTTGACTAAACCTAGTTTCACTGTGCTGTTTCTTCACTGCCCTGATGAAGTATAACTCTGGTTAGTCACAGATGTACTTAGGTAGTCCAGTTAAATAACAAAAACGTATTGCCTACAACTTGCTTGTTAACCCTTATTTCTACGTATTCAAATGGTTAATGCAGCAAGCACAATATTTTGCTCAAGTGTCAGTGGAAAAAAAAAATTTCAATAGTTATATATAGACACTAATTAGCTTTAATTTTGGTTTTAGTCTGCATTTCTAATATCCACTTCAATAACTGGTTATCAAGTATATATTTAAAACCAGTATTTCACACTATACAAATACATATTTTCATAAAATAGCCAAGGGAACTAAAGACCCAAATAGTGTCAGCAGGCTGTTTCTACATCTAAAACCACCATACACCCAAGTAGATTTTAAAAAATAAATAAAAAAGATACCAAATGCTGACGTGATACCACACAAAAACAGAACATTCAAAATTGCTTACTTGCAAAAGGCGTTTTCTATTGACAGCAGGATAATCTGCCACATAAATGGCATAACCTTACCCAATAGTGCAATGCAGAGTAGTTCCTCAATAGCATTAGGAACGTCTAGAGGGCTTTAAGATCCTGTCTAGTCATTGTCATGCAGGGCCTCCTCAGTCCTATATAATACATGGGGGAGGGGAGGGGACTTCAAAAGGCAGCTGAATATTCTGCTATTCATGGAGACCATCTGCAAGCAAATCTTTTAATGTATTTTAGAGTACTGATGATTTCTGTGCCTTTGAGATGCTAGAATAGTTAACATTGACCCGCTTCACTTTTTTAATCTCGTTTGTAAATGTTGACTTGCTATAACACGCCTTTTGAAAAAAAAAGTATGAAATAATTTAAACAATCAGGATAAAGTCAGTGACAACTGAGAAAAGCTAGCTAAGGGTTGTCTTCAACAAAAAAAAGTGGAAAATTAACAGAATAAGCTGCAATTAAGTAAAGAACTTGTTTTTAGATAGCTCCAAATGATTGGTCCTAGCCCATGGAAACTCTAGAGGAAAGGCTGACCAAACTTATTGTCAGCATATGGTTCTATCTGACCAATAATGGGATGCAAGCGTGTCACAGCCTTCGAAATCTCTTCAACAGAAGTTTCACAAATCAACCACCAATTATCATGGCTGCAACATAGCTGGACAAGTGGCACTGAACATGAATCTAAGTTGAGACTGTGGGTTATTTCTAAAGCTATCGCACATGTGCGATAGCTAGCTCGGGGCGAGGTTGGCCCCGGAAGAGGAGTCGTCGGGGCAGCACTAGGGCTGACGCCGTGAAGACTGCACTGACAGCGAAAAGGTAAGCCCTTTATTGCTGTCAGTTTCGCATCGAATAACTACATCTTTTATGGTGTAGTTATTTGGCGCGACAAAGAGGCAATCGCACCGCGGAGGTGCGATTGCTGCCGGCTATCGCAGGACCGCCCCCCCCATTACCGCCGAATTCACTATGCCTTGCAGCATTAAAGCCCATTAAATCCACTAAGCTTTTCCAGAGCTAGCAAGGAAATGCTTCGAGTTGCTACTGTCTAATATCACCTCAGCTGGGTGGCCAATTCATCCTACTTATCTACAGAAATCATGCAGGTTACAGAAATTTAATAAGCCTTGCTTCTTACTTTTGAAGTTATTGCACATCTTGATACAATCCTCCTCTGTCAAATAGTTGTTCAAATTTCCATTACAGCCACCATAAATGAAATGTAAGCAGGATTCGGTGTTTACATCATAGTTCCATCTTGGAAATGCTGCACGACATGCACCAACTTCCTTCCGTGCAAGGCAGAAGTCTAGAATGAAAAAAAATGACCCCCCCAATTCACAATTAAGCCTTTAACTCTTGAGTTTACCAAATTAGACTATAACCAGCAAAAGGCCACATGATACTGCTACTGTAACAGAGTGCCTCAGATATCAAAGCTTACAGCTTATGTAGATAATCCATCTCAGCTTCACCACCATGAAGAAATGCTCATAAGTTTTATAGTAAAACAAGCGCCAAAGTCAACAAATTTGATTAAAGAAAAATTAAGGCAATCTTCAGTAAACTGATGGAGTAGGCCAGAAAAAAAATGAATTAAATTAGTACTGTAGAGTAACTGTAGAGTTAATATACTAATGCAAGAACCACTGCACTAAACATTCTTTACATCTTACAAAAGAACCAATGAAAAATTAACAAGTGAAGATACTTGCTGGAGAAAAACGGGTAGTGCTAACACAGGCCGATGCATGTTGATGGCCCTATTAGTCATTCCCGTGCAATACAGTAAGTAAAATGTGCAGCCAAGCCGCACATTTAACTTTAAGAAATTAGCGCCTACCCAAAGTGCTTCTCTGTGCACCCTCCGACTTAATATCATGGCGACATTAAGTCGGAGGTCCCAAAAGTTAAAAAGTTAACAAAATTTAAAATCAGTCCGCGGGTTTGACAGCTGACGCTCAATTTTGCCGGCGTCCGGTTTCCAAACCCGTGGCTGTCAGCGGGTTGGAGAACCAACGCCGACAAAATTGAGCGTCGGCTGTCAAACCTGCTGACAGCCGCTGCTCCTGTCCAAAAAGAGGCGCTAGGGACGCGGTTCTGTCCCTAGCACCTCTTTTTACTGTGGGCCCTAATTTAAATACATTAATTTACTGAATCGCACGCACAGGAGAGTGGCCTGTGTGCTCGCCCGCGATTTTTACCGATTGAAACAGCAGAAAAAGAACACAAAGTCTATCTGGTTTGCCCATTCACACCTGCTATACAGCTTTACAATCCTTACTACTCCCTCAGATCTTCTGTATTTATTCCATGCTTTCCTGAATTCAGATACAGTTTGTCTCCACAGAGAGAGGCTATTCCATGGATCCACCACCCTCTGTAAATGTTTTCCTTAGATTACTCCCAAGTCTACCTCCTTTCACCCTCAATCCACGAGCTTCCTTTACATTGAAAAAGGCCCACTTCCTGTGCATTGAAATCTTGGAGTGTAATGGCCAGGGAGTGGTTAAGGTCACTAGGGTGTTTTCTTAATTCCCATAGGCAAACAGAAAATGTCTACACACTGTGCTTAGCTGATTTTCATATTTGTTGTCCCAGTACATTGAGAATATACAATAAAGGACTAATAAAAATTGCAATGTACATAAGAATAAATGTAAGCAAGGAAAAATACTTGGACCAGTGCTTTTAAATATATTTATAAATGATCTGGAAAGGAATATGAATGAGGTTATCAAATTTGCAGATGATATGACATTATTCAGAGTAGTTAAATCACAGATGGATTGTGATAAATCGTAGGAGGAATTTGAGAGACTGGAAGATTAGGCATCCAAATGACAGATGAAATTTAAATGTGGACAAGTGCAAGGTGTTGCATATAGGAAAAATAACCCATACTGCACTTACACAAATCGGGCTGATACAGTAAAGCGCGGCTGCGGTTGCCCTTTTTTTAAACCTGCTTTGGACGCATGTTTTGCGCGTGTAAGACGTACCAGCGATTCAGTATCTGCTTTTAAGCGTCCTTAGCGCTTGCTGAAAAAGACGCGTATCCATTTCCGCCCGCCGCATGTATATATATATGTTAATGATCGGATTAGCTATTCCCCCCGATACAGTAACATGTGTCTTTTTAACCAGTTTTTTTCCCCACGTCTTTAACCTCAATTTTTACCACCTACCCTGACGTTAGTGTGGTGTTCAGTTAGCTTTGGACCAGACAGTGTGCATCTTTTTCATTTGGTTGAGAAGCAGAATGAGAAATGCTCGGAAAGCGAATTCTACAAAGCAGATTGGAGAGGCCAACAGGGGAGCCCAGCAGCAAGGAGAACCCAGCCAACTGGAGAATCCAGCAGCAAGACTGGAGGAGGTATGTGTTCAACTGTACCATCCATCTCTGGATGCCTCCACGAACACCAGACAGATGGGAGCCGCGCCAGGCCTTCCTCCAGCATCTGCTAGGCATCCTGAGGCTCCAGGGGAGGGCCAGCGGGTGCTTATATGGATGCCTTCCTCCTGTGTCTAGAATTAGGCATCCCTGAGGCTGATTGTAGTAAACGCTTAAATAAGAACGCATAGCTCATTTATGAATAGTAAAAGCTTAGCTAAGAACGTATAGCTCCTTTAAGAATATAAACTTGAGAATCCACAGTGTTGCAGATGTATGTATTGTTAAACAATTTATATGTGCTACTAGTATGTACACCAGAGAATCCACAGTGTAGCATATCCATGTACTGGGAAACTTTTTGTATTTGCCCTGCTAGTAAATCTATGTACCCCCGAGAATTCACAGTGTTGCATATCCATGTATGTGCTGTTAAATGATTTGTGTGTGTTCATCAGCGTTTAATTTTAATTTCTTGTGTTTGCCTCTGTTGTATTCCATGCTGGCACAGCACCGGGCCATTGGCAGGCCAGGACGTTTCATTCGCACACGGACAACTCTGTTTGGCACATGTGAGTGAGATGTTGTCTGAACCAACCTGCTGAGCTCACAGGCAATCCTGTTCCTCTATGAAGATCTGTGCTACGACCTAGACCCCCTGGCCAATGGCCACCATGCTGTGCCAGGGTTGACAAAACTTCTTGGGGCCTTAAATTTTTTTGGTACCAGAAGTTTTCAAAACCCCATATCGTTGCAGGTATGACAGGCCTCCATTTCACGGCATCTGTCACAGGTGTTGAAGGCCATGATGAAGCGGATGAGGGAGTACATAGTTTATCCTACAGATCCAGCAGAGCTGCAACAGATCCGCAGTGGATTCATGGTATCGCGGGGATGCCGAACATGTTGAGTGCTATTGACTGCACTCATATTGCGTTTACCCCCAGGTCAGAGGAAGAGAGTGCGTTCCGGAATCGCAAGCACTTCCATTCGAGTGGTCAGGGGAGTTTGAGGAGCCCCTGATCAACACCTTTCCCAGCAAGGCAGACGAGACTGTACTCCAGGATGAAGACCTACTGTGACTCCAGAAAGATTTATGCAGTTCTTCAGTTTGAAGCGCCCTGGACTCTACAAATGCAGAGACATCCATCCACAGACATAGCAGTTCTGGTTGTGTTCTGGGCAGGGGCATCAGTATAAATTTGTGGCAGTCTGTGAGGGATAACTTTCCACAGATACTTGTGAAACCAGTCAGTCAATGTAATTGATTTCTTCTTCTGACTAGACATGGTAGAAGAGAAGGCCACGCTTCAGTATGAGATTTCCGCCCCCCCCCCCCCCATAGCACTGAAAAAAATGCTACTGTGGCGTGACAGACACAGCAAGGCAACAAAAGAAAAAGCTGAAGAAAAACATATCAAATTGAGACTGTTTTAAGAATTTTTACAGGAGAAAGTTCACATCCATGCTGTGTTCTGACATAAAATAAACTGAGGAGAATCATGAGGCAACTCACACATATGCTCAGAAGAGCTCAGTGCTCTACTATCTTGAAGACAAATCCATTCGATGCTGCCTGATTATGTCATTCCACATATAATGGCTAACTTAGTTTTACTATTGCTAAGCAGGCTAAGTTAATTAAATTACTTTACTGGAATAAGCACAAATATAAACTGTCCAAGCACTTCCTAAGATTTTACTGATCTTTCTAAACAGATGAGTAATTAATAGACCATTTTAAAAAAGGGTCTGGAAATCCAGATTATAGTCACAGCCTCCAGTTTCCTATGGCAGAAGTTAGAAAAGTCTGGTAGTTATGCAGTGAATTTGCATTAGTTTGTACATTTGTCTATTAAATTTGATATTTTACTTTTTTATAAAATCATTTTCTGACTGTGTATCTGGTTAATTTTTTTTTTGAGGGGGGAGGTAGGGAAGATTTTAATGACTGGCACTGGGAAGGGGGCTCCTAGACTGAGTAGGAGATTGCGATCTAGGGTCAGGAGAGGGAGAGGATCCTCTCATTCACTTGCATTCCACAAATCTTCATCCCCTTGTTCACCCACTCTCACATTAAACTCTTCCCCCCACTACTCTGTGCCAGGCTTGGTAGTAAGAGGACAACAAAGCATGGGTATTTCAGGCCAATGTCGTTCTCTTCTGCTGTTATATGAGGCCCAGAATGTTACATTTTAAACTGCACAGCACAGGTTCTTCAGCTTTTTAAAATTAGAATTAGTTAAACCAGTCTTACAGGTTTATCTTCAGATTATCAGAATGCATCAGCAACTTTGGTATGGTCCTCTGTTTATTTGATTACGTGCTTGAGAGTTTAGAAATGTGTGGTTAAAAAGTCTTTCTGCTTAAACAAAGGGATTTAACCTCAGCTTATAGAAAAAATTGACCATATTTAACTGTATGAAAAGGTGTTAATATACTGCATATAAACAAAATGGTTAATCCCAATCATTTTCTCTTTATATACTTCATAAAAGAACATGCCACTCAGAACTAAAAGGAGCCTATTTTCTGTACAAAAAAGTCTACATGTTGAACTGGGGGGGGAGGGCGGGGGGAGAAGAAGTCCACTTCTCTCAGAGTCCTTATACCCCCCCTAACAAGTCTGCAAAATATGTCATGGATAGGATAATAGTTGATTTATATTCTGCTTTTTAGGCACTTCAAAGAAAATTTTGTTCAGGTACTGTAGGTATTTCCATCACCAAAAGGACTCAGAATCTAAGTTTGTACTGATACACAATCTCATAAGCCTTCTTTCCTTTGGAAAATAAATAAACAATATGGGATAAGTTTACAGTCCTTTGTTTTTCATGTATATGAAGGCAAAACAAACATGATTCTGTAATACTGTATGTAGCTAGTAATCTAAAAATATAGCTATCCTTTGGAATAAGATCAGATTGGACTGAAGATTTTAACACAACAGTATTATTATTATTATTGTAAAGCTTGTTGCTAGGTTACGTTACACTGTGAACCGAGGTGATGTTTTGCAAACGTGCCTCGGTATATAAGAAACCCTTAAATAAATAAATAAATAAATAAACAGGGGGAAACCCTGCATGAACAGAGGACGCTAGGACTTTCCCTTTAAAGCACAGTTTGGAAAATATGAGGCCTCATAGGATACAATCTGTCAAGCTTTACTCAAAGCTTATATAAGCAAGTTTGCTTACCGTAAACGGTGTTTCTGTAGATAGCAGGATGAATTAGCCATGCTGTCTGGCAGCATCTCGTGACTGGTCAGTAGGTGGAGTTCTCAGTTAGTACAGAGTTTTGAACTCTGTACGGCTGCGCGGTGAGCTTCCTGCGCGATTGCCTCGTCACCTCAGTCTCTTGTAGCCAAGCGAGATGTACGTGGAAACGTTTTGGTAGAAACTGTAGACTGTCTAGGGAGATGGGAAGGGATCACATGGCTAATTCATCCTGCTATCTACGGAAACACTGTTTACGGTAGGCAAACTTGCTTTTTCTCGGCGATAGCAGGGCTGAATTAGCCATGGTGTCTGGGAGTCCCAAGCTCCCGGGTTGTGTCCATATAATATGTTCTGAGTTGAGGACACTACTCTTCAATAAAGGTACAGTCTTATTCAGTATTTAGGATCGACAGAACTGCCAAACCCAGAGCTGCATTGGAAGATGCTTGCTGTTCGATACAGTAGTGAGATGTGAAGGTATGAAGAGAAGACCAAGTTGCTGCTTTGCAGATGTCCAGCAGTGGAACCCTTTTTAAATGCGCAACAGATGCTGTTGTTGCGCATATCTGGTGTGCTTTAGGTTTGTCGCTCAAAAACAAGAGAACATTTATTGTAGCAGAATTCAATGCATTGGGACAACCAACTAGCAATAGTTCTTTTGGATTCAGGCTGGTTTGGATTATTAGGGTTAAAGGAGAGGAACAATTGAGATGGTATTTCTTGAGATAGAGTCCTTTGTTTGTAATAAGCTAACGCTCTTTTACTGTCTAAAGAGTGCAGAAGCTTGTTGCAGTCATTATGATGAGGTTTAGGTTTGAAGATTGGCAATGTAATTGACTGGTTTGTGTGGAAAGCAGATACTACTTTAGGAAGAAAAGTAGGATGAGGCTGAAGAGTGACTTTATCATGGTAAAATTCTAAACAAGGAGAATAGTGCACCAAGGCTTGTAGCTCACTTACTCTCCGTGCTGATGTGACGGCCCCTAGAAATACCGTTTTCCATGTTAGGTATTTTATGTGGCATGAATCTAATGGCTTGAAAGGAGGTAGCATTAATTGTTCAAGTACTAGATTGAGATTCCGTGGTAAAGGTGGTTTTGACACCGGTGGCCTTAGACACAGCATGCGTCGACTGAATCTGGAGATTAACGGATGGTTGGAAATGGGAAGTCCATTATGAGAGTGGTGGAAAGCTGCAATAGCGCTAACATGCATACAAACTGAAGCCAATGGTAAACCAGCAAGGTAGAGTGTATGAAGATACTCTAGGAGTTGCATGGCTGTTGATGAGAAAGGGTTTAGCTTTCATGGTTTGCACCATTCTGTGTAACAATGCCACTTTCCTGCTTAGTTACGTCTAGTTGAAGATTTCCTAGAAGCAATGAGAATATCTTCAAGTTGAGCTGGCAGTCCCAGGTGGTTTAATAATTGCCTTTCAACCTCCAAGCTGTCAGGTGGAGGGAATGATGTATTGGATGAAGGAGGGACCCCTCTTCCTGAGTCAGACGTGGATGGTTCTCCAGTGAAATTGGTGGGCGAATGGATAGTCGCATGAGATACGGATACCAGGGCTGCCTTGGCCATGCTGGAGCTATGAGGATCATATCCGCTGTGTCTCAGATACATTTTTGAATCATCCTTGATATTGGCGGAATGGGAGGGTAAGCATATAGCAAGCCCTCTGTCCATGGGATGAGAAAGGCATCTGGAGCATGACTAAGTTTGCTCGGGTAAATGGAGCAAAATGCTTGTGTTTGACGGTTGTTCTCTGTGGCGAAGAGATCTATTATCGGGTTGCCCTAGCGTTGAAAGATTCTGGTTGCTACTTCCCGATTCAAAGTCCATTCATGTGGATGAAAACTTCTGCTGAGGCGATCCGCCATGACGTTGTCTAAACCTGGAAGGTAAGTGGCTTGCATCAAAACTTTGCTTGCTATTGCCCATGCCAGTATTCGAAGTATTTCTCGACAGAGGATCCATGAACCTGACCCTCCTTCCTTGTTTATGTAGAACATGGCAACTTGGTTGTCTGTGTATACCATGAGATGCTTGCCCCGAACCTGAGGGGAGAAGGTTTGAAGAGCTTTCCAAATGACTCTCCTGTGCAGACCAGAGACCTTGAGTCTTTAGGTTGCTCAGATGAGCTCCTCAGCCCCTTCTGGATGCATCTGTCGTGAGTGTGAGTTGATGGGGAGGTAACCGGAAAGGTGCTCCAGTGGTCAAATTGTTGGGGTTTTTCCACCATCGAATGTCGGTGCGCATTTGAGTGGTACGTTGTACCTTGGTTGAGAGAGGTTGAAAGTATTGAGCCCATTGATTCTTTAGTCCCCATTGTAGGCGACGCATATGTAGTCTCATGTAGGGAACCACATGGGTAGCTGCCGCAATATGACCAAGTAGCTGGAGGACTTGATGTGCTGATGTATGTGAATGGTTGCATAGATGTCGAGCTAGTGAGGATAAAGTTTGAATCCTGTCCTGTGGGAGGTATGCTCTCTGTTGTGTTGTATCTTTGAGTGCTCCAATGAACTGTAGTGCTTGGGTCGGTAGTAGGTTGGACTTTTCGTAATTGATTATGAAGACAGTTGATTGTTTGGAAAGTGTGAGTTTGTAGAGTAGCCTGATTTGAGGCTTCTAAAAGCCAGTTGTCCAGATAAGGAAAAAGTCTGGATAGACAGTTGTCAGAGGTGAGCCACCACCACTGCTAAACATTTTGTGAACACTCTTGGGGCTGAAAAGAGGCCAAAGGGTAGAACCTTGTATTGATAGTGGCTGCTCTGAGCTTGAAAGCAAAGGTATTGCCAGGAAGAAGGGTGCATGGGAATACGGGAGTACACATCCTTCAAGTCTATGGAACATAGACAGTCGTTGGGTTGTAGGAGGGAAAGAATAGTCTTGAGACATGTCATCTTGACTTTTTCCTTTTTGAATGTGTTTGTTGAGATTCCGTAAGTCTAAGATGGGTCAAAGACCTCCAGACCTTTTTGGAATGAGAAAATAATGGGAGTAGAATCCCTGATTTTCCCATGACATTGGAATTCTTTGAATGGATTTCTGGCTTTGTAGATTTTGTAACTGTTCTTGAAGGTACAGTGAGTGGGTTGATGTATTTCGGGGGGAGGGAGACATGGGAGTGTTACAAAAAAAAAAAAACAAACTTTCGGTAGCTCTCCCTTATGATGTTCAGCACCCAACCATCCAAAGTAATCGCCTCCCAATTGGCATAAAATAGTTAAAGGCGACCTCCTATGTTTGGTGGTGGAGGTGGCTCAGGATAGCTCAAAAAGATGAAGTCTGTTTTTGAAGAGGTGCTGGTGTTTGCTTTTGTAGTCTTTGTTGAAGAGGTCATCCATGGGACTGAGTCTGAGGTTGGTATCTTTGGTGTGAATAATTCTGCGATCGATAGGTACTGTATGGTTTAAAGGGTGCCCTTGAGTAGGGCTCCTTCCTGAATGAAGGATAAAATTTTCTGGACGAGGTATGGGGGTCTGTTGGAGATGTGACAGAACAGCGGTACTCTATTCTTTAAAGAGTAACTGTTTCCCCAAACTTTTCACCAAAAAGACTATCTCCTAGACACGGTATGTCCACTAACTTATTGTGAACATCTTAATTGCACCCGCTCTCAACCACGCCATTCGTCTTGCTGCTAAAGCCAAAGACCTTGAGAAGACTCAAAGGACTCATACACAGACTGAAGTAGATGGTGAAGCCCTTCTTCCATGTCTGTAAATGGTTGTGGTAGGGTATATCAGAGGCTAAACATAAGGGATGTAATCTCTGAAGACATTCAAATAAATACTGGATTATGTAAAACTGATGGTGTTGAATTTTTGTTGCTAACATGGAAGAATGGTATACCTTACAGCCGAAATCATCCATAGACTTATGGTCTTTCCCTGATGGTGAATTGGCATGAAGTTTTGACCTTTTTGCCTTTGATAGTGCAGATTCCACTACTATTGAGTTGTGTGGAATTGTAAATTGAGGAATTACGCATATGGTAATTTAAGTCAGTTTTCCTTGATGTGGCTGCGGTGGTAAAAGGTTTCTCCCACATTTTATGAAGAACTGTATCCTGCACTGTATGTGGTGGTAGAGCTGTTGGTTCTGGAGGCATTTTGAATATTTTCAGTATTCCTAAAACCTCCGACCTAGGATCAGGGGATCTTTCCTGTCTCGATATTTAAAAAAAGAGCCTGCTTTCTTGATGAACTTTGCGTAGAACAATTCTTCGGGAGGGGAATAAGGTTCCGGGAGACCTTCTGGAGGGTCAGATGGGAATCCTGTAGATGAACCAGGCGATGATGTCCATGGTGAGTCTGGAGTGTCTGGTCGATCTGGGATTGGAGATGGTGCCGACGGCCGAGACGGAAGGAGCGGAGTTGGTGATGCAGATGGCGAAGGCTGAGAAGGCGCAAGTGGAGGCTGAGGATGTGCCATGTTCAGATCTTGGAAAAAAGTATTTAATGCCTGCGAAATCTGTAACCGCTTTAGATGCAAGAGGTTGTGAAGGTCCTGGAAAAGGACCTGGTCCTGAAGGCATTGCTGCTATGAGCGCGTCTTGAGGAGGCAGGCCTGACTTATGGAGAAGACGAGGGGATTGTGGTCTAAGAAGATCCATCAGAATCCTTGCTAGAGGTGTCGGAGTCATGGACAGAGACTAGTTCCACATGCTGGTCAGAATCTGTCTCAGTATGTTTTGAAGAAGTTATATTCTTCGTTTATGACTAAGATATTCCTGACTTAGCAGTGTAGACTGCATCAAGACTCGTGTCAAGTACATCGGAATTAGAGGTTGAATAGATAGCATCAGGACTCAAAACATACGAAGCTTCGATGCGTCGTGTGGCATCGGTGCTGTACGCTTAGATGCGCCCTTCTGCGCCAATGTGTTACGCGCCGGGCTATTCGTCAATGTGCCGTGCGCGTATCCCTGTGCCATTCTTCAAATGCTTCGGCCGATTTGATTTTGTGTCCCGACTTTTTTGGTGAGGAGCAGGAGCAAATGGGTTCAGTGAAATGAAAACCCAGCGGCTCATGAGGGGATTTCTGTGAAAGGAGTTGCGGCCTCAACTCCCTTCACTGGCCCTGGTGGTATGACCGACCTGGCCGAGGCACCCTCTAGCGAAGCAGACCTCTTAGATGGTGTCTTCGGTCTTTTCGACGGTCCCGGCGAAGACTGTGTGGAGGATATCTTTAAATGCGCGATTTTCTCTACGCACTTCCTTTGGGCCCGGCATGAGATTGGTCGTGTTACGGTCCCAGGACATAATTTTACCGCATTTACAGTAAAATCCTGATGGCTTAGGCGCCATCACTACTCAGAAGAAAAGGAAACAAAATTTGAGAAAAAAATCACTTCAGAGACAAGGAGGAGAAAAATCTCATGTGCAGACTGCTCGCAGAAAAAAAAAAAAAAAAAGAGACTGAGGTAACAAAGCAACTGAGTGGAAAGCTCACCTCGCAGCCGTACAGAGTTCAAAACTCTGTACTAACTGAGAAAACTCTGCCTACTGACTGGTCGTGAGACGCTCTCAGACAGCATGGCTAATTCAGCCCTGCTATCGACGGGAAATGGTTTTTAAATTTTACTTCACAAAAAGTTGTCAGTGGGATTAGGTTTTCAAATCCTCCTATAAAAGGTGACATTTCTTCAATATATTAAGCCAAGACTTGACAAATGGTGGGAAAAAGGTTTACCAGAAGTTGACACCATTGAGATTTTTGTACCCTGCTCCAGGTACTACTGCCACACAGGAATTACTGCTCCTACTGGGTGAGAGCCCGCACTGTGCTGCTATCAAATGTATTTGAGCCATGTGACACCTACCTCAACTCTTGTATTGGTCTTACATTCCATGAGACCAACACAGGAGTTAAAGCACTGCACATCTCAAACACCCCAAGAACTGGCAATAGCAGCTACCCTCCTCCTCTTCTGATTGCTAATAGGAGTCTGGGGGTGCAGCTGGTTTAACACAGCTGGCATGCTGAAGGCAGAATGGAATTGACTAGTTGGGCTCCCCCCACCCCCACATATACACCTAAACTTCCATGGAACAGGGAAGTAGAGAGTTCTTAGCCACTGGCTCCTAGATCCAAAGAAACTTTTATCAGGGCCAATGTTAAGCATTCAAATTTTGAATGACCAGTATAGCTACACTCTAGCTTGAATGTCATTTGACATTTGATTTTTTTTTTTAAACCAAGAATGGCCTCAAAGCAGATTACAATACATTTTAAAGTAGATTGCAATAGTATGGATCAACAAACATTACTGGTTGAGGATCTATATATTTAAAGAGATTCAGTTAGGTTATTTTGTTGTTGCTTTAGAAACCTGAATACTTCTATGGTAACTAAGTTGTTGGTCAGAAAGTCTCTGTTGGGAATGATTGGCTAAAAAGCAATGCATTAGCTTTCTTTTTTAAATATATCCGACGCAAGAAACCTGTGAGGGAATCAGTTGGACCATTAGATGACAGAGGTGTTAAAGGGGCTCTTAGGGAAGATAAGGCCATTGCAGAAAGTCTAAATGAATTCTTTGCTTCCATGTTTACTAATGAGGATGTTGGGGAAATACCAGTTCCTGAGATGGTTTTCAGGGGTGATGAGTCCAATGAACACACACACCGGTCTAAGTACAGATCCCTGAGGCACTCCATTATATATAAATGATCTGGAAAGGAATACGATGAGTGAGGTTATCAAATTTCCAGATACAAAATTATTCAGAGTAGTTAAATCACAAGCAGACATACATTACAGGAGGACCTTTTAATTTAATTGCTATCTTTACATGATTTCATGTCTATCGTATAATGATATAAAATTGATTGGTGAAATGTATTAGGGGGTCACTATGTTTATAGGATTTGTGTTTTAAATGTTTTTAGCATGGTGTGAATGTACATGGATGTGTGGAATAGAGTTTTTATTGTCTAGATAGAGTGAGGATTGTTATACAATTTAATAAAGTTTGCACATTATTTGGTACTGTTTAATATATTCTCTGGGTATTGTATTATTAATTTACTGATATGCATTTTCATTGTTAGGTTCTCATCCAGCTATATACTTAAGTCCTGTACTTGATTTGAGGAAATAATCTGAAGATAAACCACCTGCCCTTAACTTGGGTAAACTATTAATGAATTTCTACTCAGCCAAATTATGTGTCTTTTTAGGGTTCAATGTTAGTTTAAGTTGCAAAAGTTCTTATTGTATTGTTTCTATATAGAGTATCAAAGCCGTATTTTCAAATGATCTGGAAAGAGATGTAGAACTGTATGTCGTCAGCATACAGGAAGAATGTTATTCCTAGATTTGTCAGTAATTTACATAGCAGGAGCATGTATATATTGACTAGTGTTGCTGACAGGGCTGAGCCTTGAGGGACACCTGTAGCGCTATAGAAAGTATTTGATAAATGATTGCCTAATTTGACTTGGAATGTTCAGTTAGATAGAAATGAGGAGAACCATCTAAGAACCAGGTCATCTGTCCCAATGTTTCTCAGCTGATGGCATAACAAGTTATTGTCCACGGTGTCAAAGGTGGCAGTTAAGTCAATTAGCACTAGGTAGTAAGATTCATCTGCATCAATTCCTCAGTTAATGAGATGAGTTGTGTCTCAGCTGTCATGTTTCCTAAATCCAAATTGATTAGGAAAGAGAATATTGTGATCTTCCAGGTGATATACGAGGGTAAGTCAGTAAGTAAGTCACAAATCTCTCTAAGGTAATAAAACATCTGTAATGTTGTCATATTCCATAGATGGCAGCACCTTAGAAGTGCTTATGTACAGTTATTTAAACTGTGCATGCACAGGGGCTATGTACACAAGGAAAATGGCTGCCGTGTTGACAGATTGTACGGTCGAAGAACAACGTACAGTTGTCCGATTTTTATGGGCTAAGGGCTTAGTGGCAAAAGACATTCATGAAGAAATGTATCCAGTATATGGAGAGAAATGTCTCTCGCGTAAAGCAATTTATAACTAGAACGATAAATTTGCACAAGGACGTGCCAACGTGAACGATGAAACCAGACCTGGTTGACCTGTAGAGATTGCGACAGAGGCAACTGTGAAGCAGGTTGAAGAGATGGTTCGCGCTAACCGGAGGGTAACAATTGACGAAGTTGCCAAAGAAATTGGGCGTTCTTACGGATTAGCATATTCCTTAGTGCACGATGCATTGAACTTTGCAAAGTCTGTGCAAGATGGGTTCCCAAACAGCTGACCGAAGACAATAAGAACAACCGGATGGGTGTCTGTTTGGAAAATCCCTGCCATTATGCAAACGAAGGTGAATCAATGATGGCACATATTGTTACTGGTGACGAGTCGTGGGTGGACCACTATCAACCAGAAGCAAAACGCGATTCCATGCAGTGGAAGCATCCACTATCACAGACACCAAGAAAGTTCAAACTTGTGCCTTCTGCAGGAAAGGTGATGTTGACTGTGTTTTGGGACCGAGATGGGATACTCTTAACCAGTTTTCAGAAGCATGGTGAATCTGTTAATTCGGCTTCCTACTGTGCTACTCTGTTAAAGCTTAAAGGAGCTATTCGTAGAAATATCATGATTCTTCACGATAATGCCAGACCACACACTTCGAATGAGACTCGTCAGACAATTGCGAACCTGCACTGGGAAGTTCTTGAACATCCACCATACAGTCCGGATTTGGCACCCAGCGATTTTCACTTGTTTGGCAAACTGAAAAGCCATCTCGGTGGTAAACATTTCACCAGCGATGAAGAAGTGGAACAAGAGGTGAAGCACTGGTTACGATGCCAGCCAAAAGACTTTTATGCAGAAGGTTTTGACTGACTTTTCAAACGCTGGGACAAATGTATAAATGTTTGCGGCGATTATGCTGAAAAGTAGTTGGTTTTTCCAGAAAAACTGTTTGTGACTAAATTCTGTATATTTCACAGTAAATAATTCATCTTTTGCATTTAAATAAATTTCATGAATATTAATCCCATGTATGTTTGTGAATTACTTAGTGACTTACCTTTGTACAAACTGGGATAACACTGCTTTCTCAAGAATTTTTGCGAGAAAGGACAAAGTTGGATATTGGATGACAGTTGTCCCACTCGTCAGTTCTACCAGACTTTTTTTTTTTAGGATCAGCTTTATCACAGCCTGTTTTAATGCATTTGGAACAGTTCCTGTGAGAGAGAAAGGTTAACTAATGTTGTGATTACACAAGGTTATTACTCAGACACTTGTTTCAAGGAACTGGCTGGAATTGTGTCATGTGGGTATATGGCTGGTTTAATCTTAGCAATGATTTGACTAATTTCCAGTTTCGATACTGTGTTGAACACGAACCATTCAAATCTTCAGATTTTGCTGGAGAACATTTAGGAAGTTGAATTTTCAACTTATTTTTTGTAAAAGCATGGTGGTGTATTCATTACAGTCAGCCTTTGTGAAGGTGTAGTTTTTCAAGATGGAAGATGTCGGGTCTTTGATTAAAATGTTTAACAACCTCAAAGCAGTTTAGAATTAAATATAACCGCGTGAATCTGTTTGGCATAGTAATCATTTTTAGATTTGTTAGCGTATGGTATTCTGCAAGGAAAGATTTATATTTTTCTAGGGATTCAGCAGCTTGGCATTTTTGCCATTGTTTCTCTAATTTTCTGATGTTCTGTTTAGTTCTTCTTAAATCATTATTCCAAGACTTATGTTTGGAGGAGTTCATTTCTTTGTAAATAGTTTTTGTCTGGACCAGACTGAGGTTTTCAGGTATGTCACTGACAATCTTATCCCAGGATTCAAAAGACGATGTGGAGATGGTTTGATTAGTTCTTGGAGCTTGTTTTCTAATGCATCAGCACAAGTATTTCCAGCGCAATCTTTTTCCTGAAGGTAAAATAAAGTTAGCTTATTATCTATACTATTGTGGATTTTGTTTGCGAATGCTATTTCCGCTTTTATAAACTGGTTTAAGGTTTATTTGGTTTTCTATACTGTCGCATCAGTGGGAACCTTCACAATGGTTTACAATCATTTAAAACAAGGAAAGTACAATAATGATAGAGTAAAAGAATGTTAACAGCTAAAATATATAAAACATTAGTAATGGCTGTTAAAATAATCTAAAATACTATAGACTAATATATGTAAATATCAAAAGACACTAACCAATCGTGGGAGCACAGCTAGAATAGCATAACTGTGAACTAAACTAAAAACAAATGCAAAAGGTTGATATCCGCTTATCCAATACAGTCTTTGTAGGCTTGTTGGAATAGCCAAGTTTGAGTAGCTTTTTGAAGCGTTTTGTGTCATTTTGAAGCTTTGTTTTCTGGAAGTGAGTTCCATACGTATGATTCGACTATTGATATCGCGCGCTCTCTCTGGTAACCAGACCAGGGCAATATTGTGTACAAGGTACTGATTAGGCAACTGCTAGTATTAGCAAACATTAGGTCTAGAGTGTGACCCACTTTATGAGTGGCTTCGGAGACAAATTATGACCATCTCAGGGGGCTTCCATCGCTTCTAGACATTTCACAGACGGGTTCTTGGTGTTCTGTCTACATGAAGGTTAAAGTCTCCTACAATTAACGTAGAGTCTGGAGATGGAAACACCTTAGCGAATAATTCAGTTAGTAGTGAGCAATCTTTTCGTAGTGTGCCTGGAGGACAGGAGATGTGTCCTAAATTTGAGGAGATTTTAGGACTGCAACTTCATAGGGTGGGTTAATCTCAACTTTATAAAGGTACTAGTGTTTTTTTTTGGTTTTGGTTTTTTTTTTGTTTACTAATTATTAATAATCTTCCACCTTTTCTTTTGGGTCTAGGAAAGTGAAATATAGTTAATATTTGAGATTTGGTTTAGGAGCACATTTTGTCATTCAGCCAAGTTTCAGTTATGCAAAAAATAGAGGGGTTTAAATCTTCTAGCAGATCATTAATTAGAGGGATTTAGTCCTTATTCTGTTTGTTAAACTGTTCCTCCTGCAAGCTCCTGTCTTGGAACACTATCAAACTACATCATATAACGAATCTGTCTAGTCCACATTGACTGAAATGATTGCTCCAAGGACTCAATGATTTACAGAAGACAGAAAAAAAGCACCACACAAACAGCACCTTGTAAAAGTCTTCACTGCAGGAGAGACTGAGAGAACGTTACCATTTGAAGCTGTAATTGTCAAATTTTGGGGCTTTCCTCCTGCCTGTTACCACATCACCGATGGCATCAAGAGGGCCTTTTCTTCTATAAAAGCTGTGATGCCCTATGACATATTGCTATGTGCCAAAGGGCCCTACACCCAGAATCACTATCTTTGAGTATATGACCATGGAGAAAAGGGAATGCTTTATATTACTCCAGCCAAGACTGCTTCTTCTGGTCCTTTTCTTCTAAGCAAAATTGGACATTTTCTAGCCAAGATGTATCTGTTCAGGTGCTTGAGGGCTCGGCCTCTGCACCATCTGGGAGCTCTCCCTCATTGAGTCTGCTGCTGCTTTTGAATATCCAGAAAGGATTCAAGTACGGTACCAATATAGCTTCCACTTTTCCTCACAGTGTTGGAGGTGGGCCTCTGCTGTTGGATCCCTAGAAGAATCACAAGCCATTTTGGTCAGTGATATATTTGGGATCCTTCTCTCCAAGGGGAATGAAAGTAGAGACACTTTGGTCAGCTATTGGATTAGAGCAGAGCAGACTGTCTTCAATGATTACAAGGTCAGATCTTCAGTGGAAGAGATCATTCCCTAAATTACCACCCATGGTAATAATCTGCAAGTTTGGACTTGCAGATGTTTGATTTGCAGAATTTCTTCTTAGCCCTTATAAAAGGACAATGAGGAATTACACTGTAAAATTGAAAATGCTGAAAAATCTTACAAGTAGATTCAATTTATACTTTCTAAATTTTCCAAAAACGTTTCCTTAGTTTCACCAACATACATGCTCAGGAGATTTTATTCCAAAAGGTTTCTTCTGATTTGATTCCTTTGAAATCAAAGGTATTGTATCTCCCTGTGGAACCCTCAGCCAGTACCCCAGTGAGAAGGGTATCATTGGGCATTACACCGAGATTCTCCTCCTGAGAACTGAGCATCAGCACTACTTTGCTAATGGTTTATCCCTCAGAACCTAATAAAAAGTGTGCTACAATGTTTTAAGATTGAATCAAAGTTTTCTTGGGTAAAATCTATTGCAGCATTTCCAGCTATATCTAGATCCAAACTGATTAGGCATAAACAATTTTTGGAAGAGAGTAGTTAATGGGTAACAGTTAGGAGGGTTACTTTTTTGTTGCATTTTGCTAAAACTAACAAAAACTTATACGGGAATCTTAAGTAGGTTTTCTATGACTAAGCAATTCGAGAGGTTTCTCCAAAACAGAGTTGGCAGCAAATTTGGCTGAAATTTGTATTTCCCTGTGGAGCCTTGTATTTTTTTCTGTTAATATTTTTTCTTAGTTTCTCTCCCATGTGGTCTATTAGAATTCCACATTTTCTTTTGATTATATTTTAAGATGTATGGGAAATTTTTTTCTTATTTAGACAACTGTCAAGATTTTGCTTGATTTGAATTGGAAATTAAAGGCTAAAAATAAGTCTTCACAGCTGTGTATTTTTTTTTTTAATGTTTAACCACTTATTGTTTTGCAATTAAAATGCTTACGACCACTGCAATGTAAACATGGTTCCTTTGCATCCACACAGATTAGGATATCAGAACTTTCAAAGTTATCATCATAATCATTCCATTCCCCTCTCCCAGAATACTCTCCCCCTTTCTCCCCCCCCTTCCAATAAAGGGAACTGGAGGAGAAAGAGCCACCAGAAATGAAACACTGACACAAGAGGGCAACAACACCTTAGGAGAGTCTTACAGAGCACGCCATCAATTATTTAAGATCAGACTCCTGGATCTATGCGGCAAGGATTGGATATATAAAAAAAAAAAAATCCCATATCTGCAGGAACCGCCGCCGAAGAGCCAGGGATGTCTTCGAAGTCATACTATCCATCTGCATTATCCGATGTAGGTGGTTGCGCCACGCCCAAAAGGATGGCAGGGATGAGTCCTTCCAGCTGAGTAATATAAGTTTCTTTCCAACGTAGCAAGCCTTTTTGACAAAGGTGCACAGGCCCGGACTTCGCAGCAAACAGGGCAGAATACAGTCAAATAGCAATAACTGTGGTGTGGGGGTTAGTGCTATGCCCAAAGGTTCCGTCAAATGACGTACAATCTTATTCCAAAACTGCTTAATGTGCCAGCACCCCCAAAACAAATGTGAAAGCGAACCTTCCACCTGCCTGCACCTTCCGCACAAAGACAAAGGAACTGAGAGCGAAAGGCAGGAGTGGTGGAAATGTACGCCCCGCCATAAAAGTTTATACTGCATTTCATGGAAGTACGTTAGGAAATACTGAAGGCAATGAGAGTAAACTGGATCTAATCATAACATCTTAGACTTTAAAATATCCCTTCGGCATTCCATCTTTCCACTAATAGTGAACTCAGGTCAAGTCTCATCTGGGATCGTAACTGCTTATAATAGCATGATAATGAAGGGGTTTGTTTTTTTTTTATCTAGCAACAGAAAGGTCTCAAGGCTTTGAAAGACAGCGGATTTCAGAGAGGGTTGAAATAAAGAATTGACAGTGTCTGAGCTGCAGGTATGGGAAGGTCTGTATGCCAGATAGACCATACAGATCTCGTAATTCCTACAAGGGTAACAGATTACCAGTTTCGTGTAATACGTGGCCCAATTGTACAATGCCTTGGCTATTCCAGTATTGAAACGCTGCCGACAGAGCCCGGCAGGAACTCCATATTACCCTGAATAGGCAGCAAATAGGCACACAGCGAAGGCAGCCCCAAAATACAAATAATTCACTAAAGAATTTGACAAAGGTAATGCATAAGTTCCTGCAAATTTTGTTTAAATGTAAACCGATGTGATATGTAAAATCAAACACCGGTATATAAAAGTAAATAAAGAGAGAAAGTGTTTCACTAATCTACACAAACTCTCCACTATCATGAAAGAACAATTATAGAAATAGTCCACAGTAATTAATAATGAAAAAAAAAACTACAGCCTTGATTGAATAAGTCTTCAAACCCTTTAACTATACTTGATGAAAGCCCCTTTTGCAGCAGCACAGCCATAAATCATTTAGGATAAGTGTCTACCAACTTTGCACAGCAGGATGAAGTTTATACTCCTTCTTGGCAGTAGAGCTCAAGTTCTTTCAGGTTGGGAGAAGGATCATCGATTTTAGACTGGGCTACTGAAGAACAGTTCCTTTCTTCTTGCTCAGCCTACTGCACTGTTGCTTTTGACCATTATGCTGGTGACAGGTGAATCTTCTCACCAGTCCCAGACTGGAACAGGTTTCCTCCAGGGTCTGCATGTGCACCATTCTTCTTTCCCATGATTTTCATAATCCTCCCTTTCTATGCTGCTACAAAGCATCCCCACAACATAATGCTGCCACTAACGCCATCTGTATATTAAAGCATGTTAGAGTGTTCTGCTGCATTTGTTTTTATGAATGACACACATTTAACAGACTCCCAAAAAGTTCCACTTTAGTCTCATCAGAACACAAAACCTCTTCCCCCATGCATGCAGTATCCCTTAAGTGTGTCTTTTCAGAAGCTATGCAGCACATCATATGGCTTCTTTCTTGCCACCCTCCCATATAGGCCATATATGAGAGTAATGGAGTAATCTTGAAATTGTTGAACAGTCAGCATTTTCCCCAGTCTCAGCCAGAGATCTCTGTAGTTCTTTTAAAGTAATCTTAGGCTTCATGGTGACCTTCTGCAGCATTTTCTTCTGGCAAGAATGTACATGTGTAGAAGAACACTGTTGCCAAATTGTGAATGTGTTGAAAACTAAATGCTTTGCATTCTATCCAAAGAATAAGATTTTTTTTTTTTGGCCTAGCAGTTTTTGCCTGCTTCCTTTGGGCTTTTAGCTCAATTTAAATAATTCCGCTGGGCTAAGTACCATTCACAATTACCCAGGGATTTTTCCCATGTTTAAATTCCCCATCCAACTTAATCAGTCTGGGCATTATGACAGTCCTCAAACCAGCAGCACAGAGTGCAGCACCCTCTGAAAGAGTTCATTATTCATGCCTGAGTCTGGCCACTAGCTATTACTGTTAAGTGATAGATAGGACTCCATCCATTAAAGGGCCGTGAACCACAGCATCACTAGGCAGTAGAATCTTCGCCCAAGAATCAAACTCCACTCCTCTTATGGAAAGCTTGCAGCTCCGCCAAACTGGTCCAAAGCACAAGATTTTTAAACCATAAGAATGTGCCATGTGAATCAAACCAGTGGTCTTAATGGTTCCTGCTGCTCACTCCCAGAGTAAGGTGGTTGTGAGATACCCAAGTCTACCTGATTAATAATTAACAGATCTTGTCTTTAAATCCAGCTATACTAATAATATGAACCACATCATTTGACAAATTCCACAGCTTAATATTTCATTGACCAAAAGAAACCGCACTTTCTTAAAATTTAAAAGCATTTATATTCCACCAACCCATCAAGTTCTCAACTGAGAAAATAAAGCAATATAAAATAAAATAAGTCAAATATACAGCAACATTACTATTAAAACTTGTTGTAAAGTTACTACCATGAAGTTTCATAGAGTGGCCCCTAGTTCTATTTAAAAGGGTAAACAACTAGACCCAGTTACAGGAGTGGCCAATCTTTCACACACCAAGAGCCATAAGAACATAAGAACATAAGAAAATGCCATACTGGGTCAGACCAAGGGTCCATCAAGCCCAGCATCCTGTTTCCAACAGTGGCCAATCCAGGCCATAAGAACCTGGCAAGTACCCAAAAACTAAGTCTATTCCATGTAACCATTGTTAATGGCAGTGGCTATTCTCTAAGTGAACTTAATAGCAGGTAATGGACTTCTCCTCCAAGAACTTATCCAATCCTTTTTTAAACACAGCTATACTAACTGCACAAACCAAATTCTCTGGCAACAAATTCCAGAGTTTAATTGTGCGTTGAGTAAAAAAGAACTTTCTCCGATTAGTTTTAAATGTGCCCCATGCTAACTTCATGGAGTGTCCCCTAGTCCTTCTACTATCCGAAAGAGTAAATAACCGATTCACATCTACCCGTTCTAGACCTCTCATGATTTTAAACACCTCTATCATATCCCCCCTCAGTCGTCTCTTCTCCAAGCTGAAAAGTCCTAACCTCTTTAGTCTTTCCTCATAGGGGAGTTGTTCCATTCCCCTTATCATTTTGGTAGCCCTTCTCTGTACCTTCTCCATCGCAATTATATCTTTTTTGAGATGCGGCGACCAGAATTGTACACAGTATTCAAGGTGCGGTCTCACCATGGAGCGATACAGAGGCATTATGACATTTTCCGTTTTATTCATCATTCCTTTTCTAATAATTCCCAACATTGTGTTTGCTTTTTTGACTGCTGCAGCACACTGAACCGACGATTTCAATGTGTTATCCACTATGACACCTAGATCTCTTTCTTGGGTTGTAGCACCTAATATGGAACCCAACATCGTGTAATTATAGCATGGGTTATTTTTCCCTATATGCATCACCTTGCACTTATCCACATTAAATTTCATCTGCCATTTGGATGCCCAATTTTCCAGTCTCACAAGGTCTTCCTGCAATTTATCACAATCTGCTTGTGATTTAACTACTCTGCACAATTTTGTGTCATCTGCAAATTTGATTATCTCACTCGTCGTATTTCTTTCCAGATCATTTATAAATATATTGAACAGTAAGGGTCCCAATACAGATCCCTGAGGCACTCCACTGTCCACTCCCTTCCACTGAGAAAATTGCCCATTTAATCCTACTCTCTGTTTCCTGTCTTTTAGCCAGTTTGCAATCCACGAAAGGACATCACCACCTATCCCATGACTTTTTACTTTTCCTAGAAGCCTCTCATGAGGAACTTTGTCAAACGCCTTCTGAAAATCCAAGTATACTATATCTACCGGTTCACCTTTATCCACATGTTTATTAACTCCTTCAAAAAAGTGAAGCAGATTTGTGAGGCAAGACTTGCCCTGGGTAAAGCCATGCTGACTTTGTTCCATTAAACCATGTCTTTCTATATGTTCTGTGATTTTGATGTTTAGAACACTTTCCACTATTTTTCCTGGCACTGAAGTCAGGCTAACCGGTCTGTAGTTTCCCGGATCGCCCCTGGAGCCCTTTTTAAATATTGGGGTTACATTTGCTATCCTCCAGTCTTCAGGTACAATGGATGATTTTAATGATAAGTTACAAATTTTTACTAATAGGTCTGAAATTTCATTTTTTAGTTCCTTCAGAACTCTGGGGTATATACCATCCGGTCCAGGTGATTTACTACTCTTCAGTTTGTCAATCAGGCCTACCACATCTTCTAGGTTCACCGTGATTTGATTCAGTCCATCTGAATCATTACCCATGAAAACCTTCTCCATTACGGGTACCTCCCCAACATCCTCTTCAGTAAACACCGAAGCAAAGAAATCATTTAATCTTTCCGCGATGGCCTTATCTTCTCTAAGTGCCCCTTTAACCCCTCGATCATCTAACGGTCCAACTGACTCCCTCACAGGCTTTCTGCTTCGGATATATTTAAAAAAGTTTTTACTGTGAGTTTTTGCCTCTACAGCCAACTTCTTTTCAAATTCTCTCTTAGCCTGTCTTATCAATGTCTTACATTTAACTTGCCAATGTTTATGCTTTATCCTATTTTCTTCTGTTGGATCCTTCTTCCAATTTTTGAATGAAGATCTTTTGGCTAAAATAGCTTCTTTCACCTCCCCTTTTAACCATGCCGGTAATCGTTTTGCCTTCTTTCCACCTTTCTTAATGTGTGGAATACATCTGGACTGTGCTTCTAGAATGGTATTTTTTAACAATGACCACGCCTCTTGGACATTTTTTACTTTTGTAGCTGCTCCTTTCAGTTTTTTTCTAACAATTTTTCTCATTTTATCAAAGTTTCCCTTTTGAAAGTTTAGCACGAGAGCCTTGGATTTGCACACTGTTCCTTTTCCAGTCATTAAATCAAATTTGATCATATTATGATCACTATTGCCAAGTGGCCCCACCACCGTTACCTCTCTCACCAAGTCCTGTGCTCCACTGAGAATTAGATCTAAAATTGCTCCCTCTCTCGTCGGTTCCTGAACCAATTGCTCCATAAAGCTATCATTTATTCCATCCAGGAACGTTATCTCTCTAGCGTGACCCGATGATACATTTACCCAGTCTATATTGGGGTAATTGAAGTCTCCCATTATTACTGCACTACCAATTTGGTTAGCTTCCCTAATTTCTCTTAGCATTTCACTGTCCATCTCACCATCTTGACCAGGTGGACGGTAGTATACCCCTATCACTGTAGTCTTCCCTGATACACAAGGGATTTCTACCCATAAAGATTCAATTTTGTATTTAGTCTCATGCAGGATGTTTATCCTGTTGGACTCTATGCCATCCCGGACATAAAGCGCCACACCTCCTCCCGACTGCTCCTCTCTGTCATTGCGATATAATTTGTACCCCGGTATAGCACTGTCCCATTGGTTATCCTCTTTCCACCATGTCTCTGAGATGCCAATTAAGTCTATGTCATCATTTACTGCTATACATTCTAATTCTCCCATCTTACTTCTTACACTTCTGGCATTAGCATACAAACATTTCAAAGTTTGTTTTTTGATTGTATTATTATTCTGCTTTTTAATTGATAGGGATAAGTTAGAATTTTTTAGCTCAGGTGAGTTTTTAGTTACAGGCACTTGGACTACTTTTCTAATTATTGGAACCTCACTGTCGGGATGCCCTAATTCTAATGCATCATTAGTATCCTTTAAAGATACATCTCTCCGAACCATGCGCTGCTGAGCGACTGTCGGCTTTCCCCTTTGTTCTAGTTTAAAAGCTGCTCTATCTCCTTTTTAAAGGTTAGCGCCAGCAGTCTGGTTCCACCCTGGTTAAGGTGGAGCCCATCCCTTCGGAAGAGACTCCCCCTTCCCCAAAAGGTTCCCCAGTTCCTAACAAAACTGAATCCCTCTTCCTTGCACCATCGTCTCATCCACGCATTGAGACTCCGGAGCTCTGCCTGCCTCTGGTGACCTGCACGTGGAACAGGGAGCATTTCAGAGAATGCTACCCTGGAGGTTCTGGATTTAATCTTTCTACCTAAGAGCCTAAATTTGGCTTCCAGAACCTCCCTCCCACATTTTCCTATGTCGTTGGTGCCCACGTGTACCACGACAGCCGGCTCCTCCCCAGCACTGTCTAAAATCCTATCTAGGTGACGCGTGAGGTCCGCCACCTTCGCACCAGGTAGGCATGTTACCAGGCGATCCTCATGAAACTGGAATGCACAGTAGCAGAGCACAGTAGCAGAGCACCTCACCTTTTGAGGAGACCAAATTAAGGGCCAAATCTCTCCTTCACTCACCTACCCTGGCCCCACTAGTCTCTCTCCTTTGCTCACTATCTCCACTTCACTAAGGCAGCTTTCCTCCTGCTGGCTGGTGGAATCCCTATCTCTACCTTATTTCTGCTCACAAGGCTAGTGACACTATTTAAACCACAAAACAAGTTTTATTTATTTAGTTATAACTTACATGTTGGGATTGCACCCCTTTTAGAGCTTTCAACCTCATGGTGGTGGACTTAATTGACCTATTAACCTTTATCCAGGGGAGGGGGGGGGAGAAACTACCTGCAAAGGCAGGAACTGCAATAAAAGCATTGTCACCTGGCTAGAGAGTGCACTGGGGTCAGGCGGTTTCCATCTCCTCAGGTCTCACAGCCAGCCCGGTGGAGGGGCTCTTCCTCTATACCATACTGATGCACCTGTGTATTTGGCTTCCCTCTCTGATATGGTGCGCTACAATGTTGACGACTGTCCCCCACCCTTCTGAAACAATGTGTGGGCATGCTACTCTAGTGACAGGGGCCAGTGATGAATAAGAATGCTGCTACAAATGCCAGGGAAAACAATAGCAAACTCTGCCTATTTATTCCATTGGGTCCACATGGGCCTCAGACTCTACTGCCACTATTCAAAGAGCTACAGTTAAGTTCTCAGAGAACCTTATGTAGCTCATGAGATGATGGTTGGCCACTCTTGCCCTATTAACTTCTTCCATACCACTTATGATTTTATAAACCTCTATTCATACCAGGTTGTACCTGCTGTATGAAAATAGCTAAAAGGCAATACAGAGGAAATGTTTTTACCATAACCGTTCCATTTTAACTGTGGCTTATTTTAGATGTAATTCATACCTTACTACTTATTAGTTGCAAATATACTTAAACAGTAAACTCAAGGACCTGGATTTATTAAAACTTTTTCCTCTGCTCCTCCCAGACACTGAAGTGGAAAAAAAAGCCTTAGTAAATCAAGTACTTCGTCCATGTTACTACTTTCAAATACTTTAGTGGAATATCATCCACTGATTTCAAGCTGTAATACTCTTAGTTGAAAACCTCATTCTTTTCCTCATCTATAATATACAGTGTCAAAGTGTCTTATCAATCTTGATTCACAAAAGATATTGTGCTTGCCTCAAACAGAAAACCTAATTTTACCACAGCTATTTCATTCTACAGTAGTTTTGAAACATGACCACACTAGGATGGCCTGAACTGTCCATTTTAGCCTTAGAAAACTATTCCATTTCTTTCTTTCTACTATGCTTCTGCTAAAAGTGTACAGTATATTCATTCTGAAAGGGAAGGCTGCCTCTTTAAACCCCCCAATCTATTCCTTTCCCATCATAAAGGAACTCCTGACCTCCCCGCACCTTCCATTCCCAGAGAGACTTTATTTCAAGAGGGACAGTCAGGATGGAGAAAGTCCAGAGAAGAGCAACCAAAATGGTATGATGTTAGTATGAGAAGAGGCTGAAGGATTTGAATATGTATACTCTGGAAGAGAAGGTGCAGGGGAGATAAGATACAGACCTTCAGATATCTAAAAGGTTTCAATGATGTATGGACTTTGAACCTTTTCCCATTGGAAAGAAAATAGAACTAGGGGGGGGGGGGGGGTCACAAAATGAAACTCCAGGGGGGATGACTCAGAACTGTCAGGAAATATTGCTTCATGGAAAGTGTGGTGGATGCCTGGAATGCCCTTCTGGAGAAGAAGATGAAAACAGTGAAAGACTTGAAAGGGGCATGGGTTAAACACTGTGGATCTCTAAAGGCTAAGGGATGGAAATGAAGAAAAGATTGCATGGGGGTAGCTTGCTGATATGGTGGTTACTACTCTTAACCAATAAGCCTTCATACTTTTGACACAACTCCAACATGGCTCTCTTGCTTCAATGGTCTAGGAAACTGATATGCATAGGAGTAATGTACATGGCGCAGCTGATACCTGATACTACCATAGCTTGCTGAGCAGACAAGATAGCCTATTTGATCCTTTTCTGCAGGCATTTCTGTTTTTTTTCCCCCAGTTCTGGATTCCATATCCACTTCTCCCTATTCTCACCAACCAACGATCACAGTCTCTTTGCCCCTTCCCAAGGATTAGGAAGCTCCATACCACCTACCCCTTACTATTAGATATTCTCCCCATCCCTTTGAGAGACATGATACCTCTTCTTTCCCCACCCTAATTCCATCATTAGAAGGTCCCTCTCACCCCCTTGGCTTCTTACCCTCCTTGGTGGGCTGCTCGGCCGCCTCTCCCTTCTGGTAACTGATGGCTCCGTCCCGTGGCCCCAGGCGACAGAGACTGTGGCCCTGATAGGTACAATTTAGCAGATAACAGCTGTTATTCTGCAGCAAGGCCAAGTTACAGCTGGGCAAGGCACAGCAGGCATCAGCGCAGTCTGCCGGATCCTCCGTCTGGCTAATCACGTTCATTTCCACAGCCCAGTGCAATGGGTCCTCTAATCCCATGCCGCTCTGCACCTGCAAGGGCTCCCCGCTGCCGGGGCACAGCCTGGTCTTTTCTGGCGAGGCCGAGCTCCCTTCGCCACCTAACGACAGCAGGAGGAGAAATGAGCCAAGGGAAAGCACCTGTGCTGCCATTTCCCTGCGCGGACGACTCGTACACAGGTGGAAAAAAAAAAAACCGCCCTTAATTTAAATAAATACAACGCTTGTGTACCCTTTAACCGCCGGCTGGGGTCGCGAGCCCACCACCCAATCAAGCGGGGTTTTTCTTTACGTTTGTTCCTCTTTTTCAGGGACGAACGCTCATGTCCTCCACCGAAACAATTAAAAAAAAAAAAAAAAAACAACTACAACTCTCTTCTTTCTCAACCAATCAATCTCCGAGGTGGGGGGACGAGAGTTGGTCTCGCGCTCCCAACTTTAAACCGCCTAAAAAACCGAGACGACCAACAAATCCACCCCCCTCCCCCTTCAGCGAGTTGTTTCTCCTCGTTCGCAGCGACGCGGAACTTAAAATCTTATTTCCCTGTATGACGTCATGTGCAGGTGCAGTTTCCTTCGACGCTTTTTTTTTTTCTTTTCGGCCACTCTACCTCGTTCGCCTCAAGTGTTGCGCGACGGCGGCCCTACGCACGTATGGGCAAGGTGTGGCTGAGGTGGGTGTTGACTGTTGAGAGGGGCGGGGCGGCTTTCTAGCTGGTTTGGGCCGGTGTCGACGGGTAGAGGCCGACGAAGGTCCTAGAGACAACAGTGATCATAAGACAATCAAATGTTGATATAATCACCAAAAGCGTAATATGAAATAAAATTATAATAGCGGGAGCATATCGTTTTTCAAACGGGGGATTATGACAAAATGACAAACTTAGAAGGAAACTGAAAAGAGAAGTTGTGAAGACTAAAAGCTTGAGGGGTGAAGATTATTTAAAAACATTCCACGCATTAAAAAAGATCCAAGAAAGACCAAACGTCTGCTAGCATGAGTATTTTGCTCTAAAAGTTGTTGTGAAGCAGGCTATTAAAGCCAAAAGGCATCCTTTAAGTAAGGAAAAGGGATCCCTAATGAGAAAAATAAGGCGGCGCATATGCACTGCAAATTACCTGTAAAACAGTAATAGGGCAGGAGAAAACAGGTTTTTAGGCGAGACCTGCCAGAGAGAGAAAAACTAATAAAATCTTTTCAAGTACATCAATAGCAGGAAGCCTGGGTGATAATCTTTTTGACCATTAGATGCCCGGCCCAGAGAATAAAAAACTGTTAAAAATAACAGTTCTTTATTAATCATTGTCAGAAATGAAGTATGTAATACATGCTATGTTTTATTTGTATTGTCATTTTAATTATGTATGTTAATTGTAAACCATCTAGACGGTCAGAATTCTGACCAATTCACGATATATAAAAAAGTTTAAATAAATACATAAAATAAAGTGTGCACTCAGGTGCATACCCCATTGGAGAAAAACTAAATACATTCATTACTGCTGTTGTCATAGGGATGATGTTTGAAGATCCATGCCAGAACCATTGTTTGTTAGTGATGACTCAGACTCTGAGAAACTGAAACAAATCTGTGACTCCAGAAGAGGTGCTAGAGCAAACTGACCAGCTAAATAGTAGCAAATCACCCCCAGATTTCTGAAGAAACTTCAGTGTAAAATTTCAGACATGCTACTGGTCATTTGCAACTTCTCAGTAAAATCTTCTGATGTAACCCGAGGACTGGAAGGTAGCCAATGTAATTTTAACTTTTATAAAGAACTTCAGGTGTGATCCTTCAAACTACAGATCAGTGAGCCTAAAGTTCCATCAGTTTCCCAGTGCCCGGGAAAATGATGGAAATGATTGTTAGTAACAGAATTAATAAATATAGAAAAACATGGCTTAATGGGAAAACCAGCAAGGATTTAGCAAAGCAAAGTAATACCTCCGAAAAGCAGAATATAAAAATCAGATAAATAAAAACAATCTGTTACAATTATTTAAAAGTATAAATATGTTTGTAGATAAGGGTGTGCTAGTCAATATATTGAATCTGGATTTTCAGAAGCATTTGAGATCCTCATGAGAGACTACTGAGAAAATAAAAATATCATGGGAAAGAAGGAATTATTTTATTGTGGATTTATAACCAGATAAAAGAAAGAATAGGACTAAATGTTCAGTTTTCTTAATGGAGAGAGTTCCCCCTCTGATATTGTTGCTGGCCTGGGGCTGGTGTTCTCCCTTCCGATTATTGCAGCCCAAGGGGGAAAGTCCCTCTCCAAGCATTACAGCCAGCTTACTGTTGCGCGTCCTGACCGCGTGGGTGCCGCAACCGGGTCTGCTCACCTCGAGCTACCCTCCACTAGCTCTGGTCTCGCAGCTGCTGCCAGTTCCCGCCGCTCACCATGGCCCTCTCCAGCTTCCTCCACTTCGCAGGCCTCGCAGCGGAGCTCCCGTCGGGGCCCCGCCCCTAGGTGCGCACACGGCCGACGTCCTTAGATTTAAAGGGCCAAGCGCAAGAAAACCAATGTGGGCGCAGATTGATGACATCTCTTGAAAGCCCTATATATACCAAGGTCCTGTCCCCAGGACCTCGCCTTGGCAATCGGGTCGACACCTCGGTGTACTAGTTTGCCTGTTCCATGTATCTGATCCTTGTTCCAGTGTCTCCTTGTTCCAGCGTCTCCAGTGTTCCTGTGTCCTTCCTGTGTCCTTACTCAGGTAGTACCTTCTCGGACTGATCTCTGGTTCTGACCTTGGCCTGCCTGACCACTCTCTTCATCTGCTGCCTGGAACTGACCCTCGCTTGCCTTGACTACGCTCGGACTAACCTTGGTATTGAACCCTGCTTTGGCTGACCACTTCTGGATGGATACTCTGGCTTTGACCCTTGCACTTCATTTGGACACACTCTTCTGGCCTACCGTGACTACCAGACCAACCTGCTTGGATTCAACCCGCGGTCTTCACCAGACTAGACTCGCAGATGCTGCCTGTCTCGCCCGGAGAACCTTCCTGAACTGTTTCCTCCCTGAGGTCTCCGGAGCTTCCAGTTCGGGACTAGTCCCTCCTTTTGGCATCAGCCGCGCACCCTTGCTTGTGGTGGGCACACCCCTCCGCTACTTCTCCAGGAGACCATCTGGGGCCTACCTAAGTCCGGGCGGTCCAGGTACCCAAGGGCTCAACCTGCAGAAACCCCGGACTGTTATTGGCGAAGCTCCAGCTAGCCTCTGTCTCCTCATGTGCTCTGCCTCCTGGTGGCAGGCGTTCTCTGGATCCGACGAGAGGGCCAGACCAATCCTGCACAAGGCCCAGGGTCACCTCCAGCGCAACGCTTACCTTGCAGTCATGCCCCTGTAATACCCTGTGTGCCTGCCCATCTTACCCCCTCTTCTGATGGCCCTGGCCACAGGAATCTGTTTTGGAACTAGTGCTATTTTACATGGTCATTGATGATCTGGAAAAATAAGTGTTATGGTTTTGAAGGAAACTGTGAACCCCGGGCCGAGGTGAGAGATGTCTCCGCCCACAGGGAGGAGCCCCGTGAGCCTCACCGTTGATAGGCATGGTCTCAGCGACATAGGACACAGCTATGAGAGAGACTTTATTAGGGTGAAAAGAATAATGCATAACCGAAGGAGTGGGGAATGCAATAAACACAGTTCTTGAGCAGAATAAACTCAGGGTGATGCTGTAGATGAGCAGGTACGGTAGTGGCCCACAGCGCGGGGTACACCAGGAGAATCCTGTAGGTTGATGGAGATACCTCTGAGTGCAGATCCGGTAGTGGCCCGCAGCGCGGGGTATGCCAAGGATCTTGAGCAGTAGCAGCAATATCCTGTAGCTCAGGATAGGCAGAAGAGTTATGCTGAAGAACGGTAGTGGCCCGTGGTACACCGTGGAGAGTCCAGCAATGTTGGTATCGTAGGAAGTTGAAGAAGGTGCTCACACAAGGAGGTTCCAGGAGAGGAAACCCAAGGATCGGGTCATAGCGTCAGAGACTTAGGAGTTTACCTAGACAACCAACTAAACTTGAAATCCCACATTAAATCACTGCTAAAAGGAGGCTTCTTCAAACTCCAAACCCTCAAAAAACTGAAGCCCCTCCTTCACGCCCATGATTTCCGCACCGTCATGCAAACCACCATGTTATCCAAACTCGATTATTGCAACGCCCTTTTCTTAGGCCTCCCAGCCTCTACTACTAAACCTCTGCAAATCCTCCAAAACGCTATGGCACGTATCCTAACAAACACAAGAAAATTCGATCATATCACTCCCATACTACAAAATCTCCACTGGCTCCCCATTGCTTTCCGTTCCCAATACAAAACACTCACCATCCTACATAACACCCTATACAAAAACAGCTCCCCCTGGCTTGAAGATATGCCTCAATTCCGGCAATCGAACCGCCCCACCAGAAACGCCCTCGCCGGCACCCTCCAAACCCCCTCACTCAAAATTGGGCACCTCACCGCCACCAGGGAAAGAGCCTTCTCTATCGCGGGCCCCTCCCTCTGGAACTCCCTCCCGGCCAAACTCCGACTAGAACCATCCCTGAGCCACTTCAAAAAAGGAATAAAAACATGGCTGTTTAAACAGGCCTACCCCAACTCCTCCCAACCCTAGGCCTCCCACGCATGCAGGAACCTGCATTCTCCATACAGCCCTTCCCACCTTTCCCACCCTGGTAACCCTTCCAGCACACCCCATGCTCCCCCCAACTCCCCCCCTCCACTCCCCACCCCCCCCCCCGCCTTTTAGCCTCTTCAGCCTCCCCCCCCCCCCGCCTTCTTTACCATATCATTCCCTCCCTTACCTCTACCTCCCCTTTCGCATATATTCTCCCCCCCTTTCCCTCTCCCCTCACCCCTCCCCCCAACGCTGTAAATAAGTTCACATATGTAATATGTAATTTTGAACCCATATCTTTCCAATTAAGTTATCCATGCTTGCTTTCTCTTTTCTCTCGTACTTCGCTTTTTACCTTGTTCTTTATTATCCAATTATTATCCAATATCTCCCAGTTAAACCCCCCTGTTCAATGTAATTTCCTTTCTCAGTTAATTGTGAACCGACATGATGTGTCCTACGAATGCCGGTATATAAAAATGTTAAATAAATAAATAAATAAAGGAGAAGTCCAAGGCAGAAGGTCCTCCGAGGAGTGGATAGCCAAAATGCAGAAGGGCCCCCGAAGAGCGGGTACCCAGAGCATCCAATGCCACGAGGAGATACTGGAACAAAGGATCCCGATGTGGAGCAGATTTAACAACGAGAGAACTCCTTGCTAACTTGTCTTAGCAATGGGCCGGTCAGCTTAAGTACACCAGCGGGTTGATGTCATTGGGAGGGGACGCCCCCGAGGTTCCCGCCATGACATTTATTTATTTATTTATTTATTTATTTAGATTCTTTTATATACCGAAGTATAGCAGGCTGCCTTCACTTCGGTTTACAATGTAACCAACATCATACATAAAAACGCATTCATATCGAACATATACAAAAGGAGGCCCTGCGCGTGCACCTAGGTGATTCTGGAAGTAAGATGGCGGTCAGCAGCGCCCACGTTGTCCCGGGAATGCCGGGGAGGTCAGCGTTGGTTAGCGGAGGCCGCCATTCTCCCAATCATTGACAGTGCAGGGAAAAAAGAGGTGAGCATGAGAGGTCGCAGCTGCCTGCGACAGACGGGTGCAACAATAAGTAGTGAGGTGATCAAACTTGCAGATGTCATAAAGGTATTCAAAGTAGTAAAAAGATGAACAGATCATAAGAAATTGCAGGAATACCTAGGTATCTAAATGGCATATGAAATGTAATGGGGACATTTTATGTACTTTATGTACACGATGCTGGGTTCCAATTTAGGAGTTACCACTCAGTAAAAGGATCTTGGAATCATTGTGGACATACATTAAAATCCTCAGCTCAATATGAAGCAGCATTTACAAATTAAAACAGAACGTTAGGAATTATTTGGAAAGGAATAGAAACCAAAACTATAAACATTCCTCTGTATGGATCTGTGGTATGACCGTATCATGAGTATTGTGTGAACTTCTGGTCACACCATCTCAAAACGGTTATAGCAGAACTAGAAAAGGTACAGAGATAGGCAATAAAAATTATAAAGGGGATGGAACAGCTTCTTTATGAACAGGGCTGGAAATAAATTGGTCACCTTTGCAGCCAAGCAACTAAAATTTGACACATGGGGTCTAGTGCTAGTCCAGGCTTGAGAGGAGAAGTCTGTGGTAGCTCAGGCTTCACCAAGTGGGGCAACTGCTGGCCCACATGGAAGGGCTGTGACCTAGTGCAAACCCCTGCAGCCACACTGCACAGACAGAGCCAGAGGGGAAGGAATCAAGGCACCTACCCTGTGCCCTCACATCCATGGGTTACACCAACAGCCTCTTCCATCTCCTCCCATCCTGACCCAGCACGATCCCCTTTGGTCAACAAGAGGAGAGCAGTGCTTCTTCCTTGCTGCTGCTGCCTCCTTTCTGCCACTCTCAACAGAAGTCTGGCCTGCACAGGTCCCCATAATCTTTTGGGATTTGCTAGCCTTAAGCAGTTCAAATTTCAGATGGAGTCGGTAAAGGAGGCAGATGCATCAGCCTCCCCTGTGAGCTGAAGGGGATGATTGTGCAGGTAGTGCAGAGGAAGCAGCATAGGGGATGATTGTTCCTGGGGGGGGGGGGGGGGTGGAGGGAGAGGCTGGTGAAGGAGATGACTATGCTGTAGCAGAGAGAGGAGACATTTGCACCCTGGGGTGGGAGGGAGAGGAGATGATTGTGTCATGGGGAGAGGGGAAAAGTGAGAGGGATGATAGTGCAATGGGGAGAGGAAGAAAGAGGGAATAATCAAGGCCCTGTAGACTAAAAGTGGGATAAGGATAACAACAATGACTTTTATGGCCTATAGGTGAGCACTCTCCTTTCCTCATTCTCTTTGGTTGCCTGACAGGTTTTAAATTAGGAAAACCAAACCGGCTGAGCAGCTTCCTGAGGAAACAAGTTTTATTTTCATTGCTTGGGAGTCTTTAGGACCAGATGTACAGAAGAGGGTTATTTTTTCCCATTTTGTATTGATAGTTTTAAATACTTAAACCATCTGACTCTTTGGCGATGCTGCAAGCATGTTCTTATTATAAGAAATTGTCCTGTAATTTGATTTTTATAAAAGTATTCTTATCTATTTACAGTCATTCAGAAAACCAGGCATAGTGTTGGCAACACTATGCAAGGGAAAGAAGAGCTATCTTGGGTCCATCCAGAGAATAAGAAAGGGGAGGGCAAACTTGGGTACTTGAGAGCCACTCTCAGTTCACCTTAATCTAAGTTTAGACTCCTGTCTCCAACAATGGCAAGTATCAGGTATTTAGAGGATGGGTATTACAAACCCTCTTCCTCACCAGGCACATCTCCTCTTGGTCCTATTCGCATACCTGGGAACGTTTGATCTCCAGTCACCCTGAAAATATCATGGGGCGGAGGGGCAGGAACACTAACCTTCTCCTGGGTCATAAACACACATGTAACACACTCACAAGTTCACTCTCACACTCTTCCACACACATGCTCAACTTTCACTTCTCTCATTCTCCCACACATATATTCACACGTCTCTTATTCTCCCACATACTCTCTCACTCACACGCACGCACGCACACTCTGTGATACACATTCCCATTCACACGCACATGTTCATTCGTGCTCTCTGTATCCCAGATCCGATCCCACCAGTGGCACCTGCTTCCTCTTTCTGCAGGTGTGCGAGCCAACATTTCCCCTGCTTCTCTTAGGTGGATGTTTCCCCCTGCTCCTTCTACAGACCTCCCTGGCCGACACTGGTCACGCAGGCCAAAGCTGTTAGTGTATGCTGCTTGTGACCAGCAGCATTCCATCTCTCCTTTCAGCCACATGCCGACCAGGGCTTAATTTGAGGGGGAATGGCTTGGAATGCAGTTCTGCCACTTCTTTTCAGACTTAAGAGGCAGAGCAGCAGGGGTGTTCTCCAGCCTCTCCCTTTCAGGCAGCCCGTAGGGAAATGAAAAGAAGTTTATTAGCCTGGAGCAGACAGAACAAAGAATAGCTGCACCCTAAACCAGCCTCTTCCTTCTTGTTCTATAGGGAACAGGAGGAGGAAGGGAGAATTCTGAAGTGGAGACTACAGAGCAAAGATTGAGTACAAAAGGGGGTTAAATTAGCACACATTTGAAACTTATAAGCAGCAGTGCCACTTGTCAAGGCTTCAACCATGGCCTTGATGATTAGCGCTACAGCTCACAAGTTTCAAACTTGTGTTAATTCAACCTCTTTTTATCTGTGTTACCCAGAGCAGAACAACTCAGAGCAAACTCAGAATGGCCTTCTGCTACTGTTTTTTTTCTGGGACCCGAGGAGACAGAGACAGCAGTGGAAATCAGTTCCAGCGCCCCTGGAGAAAAGCGTAGAGCTGGTAGTGGCATGGCTCATTTCTGCCCACTCAGGCCTCAGAAGAAGCAGAGTAGAGTGTGTTAGAGTTGCTTATCCTGAGATGGGAGCAATCACATGATCTTGATTTTTGTGTAATTTGCTAGCACATTGGAGGATGCCATGAGGGAGAAAGGCCAAGGTCGAAATGACAGGAGGTGAATGCCTGTCTGCCCCACTGCTTCTGTTGCCACTGAATATGTTCACATGTTTGTGAGCATATATATGTGTTTAGGAGAAAGAGATGTAACATCCAGCCTTGCCCCCCCCCCCCCTACTAAACAGTTCCACTTCCTTTTTGTTTTACAAATTACGGTAAGTCCTGACCCAGACATTCCTTCTGCCAGCCTGTGCGGGCCCTGTTGCTGGCTTTCTCTTCCAAGGCCCATGCGGGCACTTTAACTATGCACCTGGAACTTGCCTGGGTTCACCCAGAGACCTGGTAATTCCTTTAGAATTCTGGAGTCTCATGGTCAGATCTGGGACGTTCCCTCGTATGCGCAGGCAGGACTGATTTAAGGCTGTAGCAATTTATGTGACTGCACTGAGCCCAGCTGTGCCTGGGGCCCCAAAGCAGGCCAACTGGGAGCAATGGCAAGATGTAGCTGCTAACACTGTCTATGTCTCTTCTGCCTACCTCACTGCTGAGCTGCTACTTTCGCTCTATGGTGCTTAAAATAAATGCTGCTTGTTTTGCAGCCCCCACAAAAGGAACAGACCGGCAGGGTACCAAAATTGTCCAGTCCCTCAAGGAGAAGAGCTGAAGTGCATTGCAAAGAGAAGAAGGAGATTTTCTATTTGTTTGGCAAAAAGGGGAGAAGGGAACCTTTTTTGTAGCCAGGTGTAGAATGTAATTATACATTTCTTTGCCATGTGTTTGTGGGGAGAGAAGGGATTAAGGAGGGAGCCTCTAAATTTGGTGTTGTATTGAGCTAAAACATTTCTTAAACTGAAATTGTTCACAAGTACTGTTACTAATACTGATATAAAATTAGGTCCGCAACTATATTCAAGTATAAAACATTACAATAAAGTATTTTATTTATTTATACATTTATTTTTATATTCCAATTCTGAGCACTTCAAAGTGGATTACAATCAGGTACTGTAGGTATTCTTCAAGGAAGGACTCCAAACTAGCCTAGAGAATCCTCTCAAGTCCATTTACAAGTTCAATTTTGTATTGGCCTAGCAGCACTCAGGAATCACTTTGTAGTCCCTGCTACTCAGAGCCACTTTTCCGCATCAGTGATCACTGTGAACCCCACCACTGTTCATTTTCCCAGTGGTACCTGAAGATCAACTTGCAGCCCCTGGTACTATGAACTAGCAAATGTCTGGTTCAGAGTACCAGGGGCTGCAAGTCTTCTCAGTAGTACCTGGTGATCACCTTGCATTCCAATAGTTGATATGTAGCCAGTTGCATATCTGTTGAGTCCAAATTGGTCTGGTTTCTTCCCTCTGGTCAAGGTTAGACATAACTCCTGCCACTTAACAGTGGCTTTTACTGATTTAGATGTCACTCCCCCTCCATAGGCAAGGGGTAATAGCCCCTTGCCCACAACATTGATAAACTACAACTCAATGCTTACTTATTAGCCCCTTGATTAAATAAATTGTTTCCTATATCAGACAAATTAATACCATTTGCTCTAGAAAGACAGTGCAATCAGCTGACGAGAAATTGTGGAGAATTGCTATGTCCCCAGTAGGCCTCACAGTGTCACTATCTCCTTATTAATCAGCTTCTTGCTCCTGTTCAAAAGTCTTTCATTGTGCCATCTCCGCTAAGGGATGATGTCAAACAAAAGAATTGTAAATCAGCTGAACTCCTATGATCCAGTCCAGTTTATTGCCTTTCAGTTGTATTAGCATGTCAGGAAATGTCTGGGATTTGACTTGTAGGAAGACTGGAATTAGCTAGTTCCACAACATTCCTCCTCTGCCTCTCCACTGGATTCTACACTTTTGTTGTCAAAAGATACTGTCTATAAGACCTACGGCATAGAAACAGAAGATGGGCTGGAGGGTACTGGAAGCCAATAGTAACAGGTGGGAGAGAGAAAAAGGGAAAAAAATGGATAAAGTGTGTAGCTTGCTGGGCAGACTCGATGGGCCATTTGGTCTTCTGCCGTCATTTCTATGTTTAGGTCCATTCAGAATGTCCGTTTGTGCCTATCTACTGTGCAGTCATATGTTTTAGTTCGATTTCTGATCTTCTCCCACACTCTGACACCTACAGGTGAATTTTCAAAGGTGTTACGGATGTAAATGGAACCTACTATCATAGCAATTTTCAAAAGCCCACTTACACAGGTAAAGTGCATACACATGTAAAACCCAGTTTTAAGCATATAAATGCTTTTGAAAATCAGGCCTTAAGATTTATTTAGGGACAAAAATTAAACTATCCATATTGGTGCAAGCAAGCACCGTGGTAGTTTTTACCCATGATAGTTTTGCACAAATAATCAGTAAAGTTGCTTATCTGTAACAGGTGTTCTCTGTGGACAGGTGGGCAAACAGCCACACATTTCAACATGCTCACTGACACACTTGCACTGACTCACATTCTGAGTCACGCTCACAAATATGGTGATACACTCGCAGTGTCACTCCCACATGTTCACTGGCACACAAACTCTGACTCATCCATCCAGTCACGCTCATACACATGCTCAGACTTATGCACACTCACACATGCTGTCATTCTCTCTCTTGCACACATGCTCACTGACACACTTGTACTCTAATGCTCACACACATTAAGTCATGCTCACTTTTGTTCGCTTTTCTCCCCGTCTGTCTGTAAATAAGTAAAACAAACATTTTTACTTACATTGGAGGTCAGGAAAAATCCAGGCAGGACCAAGAGAGGAGAGTCTGAATGGGCTTTTGAGGGAGGGGGTGGCCGTTTGGTGTGGGAAGGCCTGAGGTCTGTTAAGCCCCTTAAGCCCTGAAGCTGTTTGGTTTTATATGTACTTTTGCTGTGGAATGAGAATGAAAGGAGCCTGCCACAGAGGAAAACTGTAGGAGCTGGGAGGCAGGCATTCAGCCCGCGGTGAGGCAGCGGCAGGAAGTGTGCTGGCTGCCTCCCGCCGGCAAAAACAGAAGCAGGGCAGGCGCGAATGGAGGCGGCGGGAGTGTTTCCCGCGGCCGCGGTGATAATGGGGGACGGGACAAGTGTGGCGAGTAGGCCCATGGAACTGGGGCTGCTGCCGCAGGGAAAATACAAAAGCAGCACTAAGCAGAGGGCCTCGGGGGAGGCTCCCGCTCTCTGAGAAATGTCACATGGCTGTTGTTGGTCGCCGCGATTCTGTACTAGGCATGTGGCCATGGCGACCACGTGATAGATGTTGGTCGCCGTGGCCACATGCCTAGTACAGAATCGTGGCGACCAACACTTATCCCGGGATTGGGGTGACCAGTCCACCGGGTATGCCCGAAGCCCCAATAGGCCAATCCACCCCTGAAAGTACACTAAATAATTTAAAATCCCTTAAATTGAGAGACATACCTACTCCATAATCAGCTCATAACAATTTAATAAAACTAAGATGCAGACAGAAGTCCAGCAGCAAATCAGAAGTTATCCAGTCTTTTGCACCAAATGTCACATGTATGATTATCTACCGGTTGGTGAGGTGTTGTATGTGTGTACCCGGTGCAAAGAGCCTCTGGCTCTCAGAGAACAAGTCTGATCTCTGGAGACCAGATTGGCACCTGGAGAAGCTGAGCCAGATAGAAAGGGATATAAAGGAGACCTTCAGGGACATAGTAGAGCGGTCCCAACTTCAATCAAGCAGCACTTGTGCTGTTTTGGAGAAACAAGGTCACCTGACAAGAGACCATCACCTTGGTGAGGCAGGAAGTGATCCTGTAGTTAGAACCTGCCCTCCAGGTGAAGCCTTATCCTCTCGCACTGAGGATCTGTCTCAGGGCCATGTGCCCAGGAGGAAAGGGTTAGGATAGCTGATATAGTGGGTGATTCGATCATTAGAAATGTAGATAGCTTAGTGGCTGGTAGGCATGAGATTTATTTGGTATTTTGCCTGCCTGATGCTACGGTAGCAGACCTCATGTGCCTCTTAAATAAGATTTTAGAGGGTGCTGGGGAGGAGCTAACTATTATTGTACATGTGGGTACCAGTGACATAGGAAGTGTAGGAAGGAGGTTCTGGAGGCTAAATTTAAGCTCTTAGGTAGAAAACTAAAATTCAGAACCTTCAGGGTTGCATTCTCAAAAATGCTCCCTGTTCCACACGCAGGACCCCAGAAGCAGGCTGAGCTCCAGAGTTTTAATGCATGGATGAGATGATGGTGCAGAGAAGAGGCTTTTAGATTTGTTAGGAACTGGAGAACATTCTGACAGGATGGGCTCCACCTTAACCTGAGTGGAACCAGGCTGCTGGCCCTAACCTTCAAAAAGGAAATAGAGCAGCTTTTAAATTAGCTGACGACAGTCGCTCAGAAGTGCATGGTTTGAAATGATGTATCTTCAAAGAATATGAATAAAACAGGGAAGTTAGGGCATCCTGAAGGCGAGGTTACAATAAATGCTAAAATAACCCAGGGTCTTTAAGTAAAGAGCAGAAAGATCCCAAATTACCCTTGTCAACTGATGAGCAGGTCATTAATACAAACAAAAATCATACTTTGAAATGCCTGTATGCACATGCTTAAAGTATGAAAAATAATATGGGAGAATTAGAATATATAAAGCTGAATAAAGAGGTATAGTTTGACATCTCAGAGACTTGTGAAAGAAAGATAACCATTGGGACACTGTGATACCAGGATACAAATAATATTGCAATGATAAGATGGTTCAAATTGGGGGAGATGTGGTTTATATTTTAAAGAGGGCATATTTATTTATTTACATCATTTATAGCCCGCTGATCCACTAGTCACATAAAAGTAAATAAACATACTACATAGAGTCAAATAGGGTAAAAAGTTCTGTAAGAGCCAAAATGTAATGTGGAATCATTATGGACTGAAATTCCATATGAGAGGGGGAATAAAATAGCAGTGGGGGTGTACTATCATTCACCTGAGCAGAATGAATAGACAGACGATGAAATGTTTACAGAATTTAGGAAACAGGGCCGGTTCAAGGGTATTAGGTGCCCTAGGCAAGCTTTTTGCCTTGCCCCCATCCCCCCCCCCCCCCGATCTCGGTCCTGGCTCCTACCGCATTCACACCGCCAAGTGTGTGCTTCTCTGGGCCGCATGTGGGATAGGCTCAGCTCGCAGCCCCACATGGCTGCTCTTTGATGCCCCCTAAGGGTCAGCACCCGAGGCAACTGCCTAGTTCACCTAATAGGAGGCACCCACCCTGTTAGGGAAGCTAACAAAATTAGCAACATAGTAATAATATGTGATTTCAATTACCTTGGCATTGACTGGGTAAATGTAACATCAAGACATGCCAAGGAAGCAAAGTTTCTAGATGAAATAAATGACTGCTTTATGAAGCAGCTGGTATAAGAACCAAAAAAGGGAGGGGGGGCTATTTTAGATCTAATCCTTTGTGGAACACATGATTTAGTGTGAGTTGTAATAATCAGGCCGATACAGTACAGTGCGCTCCAACGGAGCGCACTGTTAACCCGCCACTGGACGCGCGTTTTCCCTTACCCCTTATTCAGTAAGGGGCCGAAACGTGCATCCAATCCACCGAACCTAATAGCGCCCGTAACATGCAAATGCATGTTGATGGCCCTATTAGGTATTCCTGCGCGATACAGAAAGTAAAATGTGCAGCCAAGCCGCACATTTTACTTTCAGAAATTAGCGCCTACCCAAAGGTAGGCGCTAATTTCTTCGGGCACCGGGAAAGTGCACAGAAAAGCAGTAAAAACTGCTTTTCTGTGCACCTTCCGACTTAATATCATGGCAATATTAAGTCGGAGGTCCCGAAACTTTCCAAAAGTAAAAAAAAAAAAGAAAAAAAAAAATTTGAAGTCGGCAGGCGGCTGTCGAGTCGAAAACCGGATGCTCAGTTTTGCCGGCATCCGGTTTCCGAGCCCGTGGCTGTCAGCAGGCTCGAGAACTGATGCCGGCAAAATTGAGCATCGGCTGTCAAACCCGCTGACAGCCGCCGCTCCTTTTGCCCGTTTTTACCGCCGGGCCTCATTTAAATACAGAATCACGCTCGCCTGCTCTCCCGCGGACTTTACTGAATCGGCCCATAAGTTAGGGCCATTTGGCAATAGCTATCATACATGATCAAATTTGACTTGATAACTGGAGGGAGGACATTAAAAGTGAGGTGAGAGAGTTTATTATAGGGAAAATAGCATCTTTCAAAAATTTGAAAAGGGATCCAAATGTAGAAAACAGGAAACAGCATAAGCACTGGCAAGATAGATGCAAAGCATTAATGAGGAAGGCTATGACAGAATTTGAAAAGAAGCTTGCTGAAGAAGCAACAATTCCTAATAATATCTTTTTCAGGTACATTGGAAGCAAAAAGCCTGCAAGGGAGTCAGTTGGACCATTAGATAATCAAGGGGTAAAATGTGTACTAACAGAGGACAAGGTCATAGCAGATAGATTAAATAATTTCTTTGCTTCAGTTTTTACTGAGGAGAATGTAAGGCAGATACCCATGCCAGAAGTGATATTTAAAGGTGATAATTCCGAGGAAATTAAACAAATCTCAGTGAACCTGGAAGATTTAATAGGGCAAATTGACAAACTAAAGAGGAGCAAATCACCTGGCCAGATGGTATACATCCCAGAGTACTGAAAGAACTGAAAAATGAAATTGCAGGCCTATTTGTTATGTTTTTGTAAGAATGTGAACCCTGGGCCGAGATGAGAGATGTCGGTAGGTCACAGCTGTATGATAGAGACTTTATTATGAAGGAAGGAAAAGCAGAGCCCGCAGAGCGGGGGATGTAAATAAGTACAGTTCTGAGCAGTGGGGTATACCCAAGGTGATACCACTGATGTGAAGATCCGGTAGTGGCTCGCAGATCGGGGTACGCCAGGAAGTCCTTTCAGACGAGTATAGATTACCTCAGAAGTGCAGATCCGGTAGTGGCCTGCAGAGCGGGGTATGCCGAGGATGTTTGTACTGTAGATGATGAAGAGATGGTCTGAGGTGCATGAACCCGGAAGTGAATCCTGTAGCTGGTGCAACAGTACCCTGCGGCACAGGGTATATTGGAACAACTTCTACTAAAGAGAAATGGTAGTTGCCCGAGGCATGGGGTACACAGCAGAGAACCTTCAGTGAAGCTGGTATCGTTGAAGTCTGTAGTAAGGTACTCACAAGAGGTAGTTTCAGGACAATGTCCTGAGAAAGTGGGTCAGGTAGTAGTTCAAGGCAGGAAGGCCCTCCGAGAAGCAGGTAGCCAGGAATGTGGAAGAGCCCCAGAGAAGCGGATACCTAGAGCGTTCACATGCCAAGAGAGAATCTGGAACTGGAAGTCCAAGAATGGAGTGGATTCAGCAACGAGGGAATTCCTTGCTAACTCGTTGAAGCAAAGAGCCGATCAGCTTAAGTACAGCAGCAAGTTGACATCATCAGGAATGGACACCCCCGAGGTTCCCGCCATGACGTGTACAAAGGAGGCCCTTGCGCGCGCGTCTTAGGCGATTCTGGAGACAAGATGGCGGTTGGCAGCACCCACGCTGTCCCAGGAATGCTAGGGAAGTCGGCGGTGGTTGGCAGAGGCCGCCATTCTTCCCAGGATTGACGGTGCAGGGAAAAAAGAGGTGAGCATGAGTGGTCACAGCCATCTGCGACTGACGAGCATAACACCTATTATTAATTTGTAATCCATCATTAAAATCAGCTATGGTACTTGAAGATTGGAGGGTGTCCAATTTAATGCCAGTTTTTAAAAAGGGTTCTAGAGGTGACACAGGAAACTACAGACTAGTGAGCCTGACGTCAGTGCTGGGGAAAAATTATTGAAACTATTATAAAGAACAAAATTGCTGAACATATAGATAGTCATAGTTTAATGGGACAAGCCTAAGGGTTTAGCCAAGGAAAGTCTTTCCTCATTAATCTGCTACATTTTTTTGAAAGCATGAATAAACATGTGGATTAAGATGAGCCAATTGCTATAATGTATCTGGACTTTCAGAAATCATTTGACAAAGTACTTCACAAAAGGCTCTTGAGGAAATTAAAAAGTCATTGGGATAGGAGGCAATGTTCTATTGTGGTCTGAGAACTGGTTAAACAGAGACAAAATAAAGTAGGGCTAAATAGTTAATTTTCTCATTGGAGAAAGGTGACTAGTGGAGTGCCCCTTGGATTTGTACTGGAACCGCTGCTGTTTGACATATTTATAAATGAGATGGGAATAATGAGTGAGATGGTCAAATTTACTGAATATACAAAATTATTCAAAGTTGTTAAATCACAAGAGGACTGTGAGAAATTACAAGAGGACCTTGCAAGACTTGTCCACATTAAATGCAGATGGCATTTAATGTGGACAAGTGCAAAGTGATGCACATAGGGAAGAGGAACCCAAATTATAGCTACACGATGCAAGGTTCCATATTGGCAGTCGCCACCCAGGAAAAGATGTAGGTGTTATCGTGGATATGTTGAAATCCTCTGCCCAGTGTGCAGCAGCAGCCAAGAAAGCAAATAGAATGAAAGGAATTATTAAGAAAGGAAAGAAGAATAAAACAGAGAATATCATAATGCCTGTATGTCACTCCATGGTGCATCTGCACCTTGAATACTGTGTGCAGTTCTGGTCACTGCATCTCAAAAAAGATATAGCGGAATTAGAAAAGGTACAGAGAAGGGCAACCAAAATGATAAAGGGGATGGAACAATACTCCTATGAGGAAAGATGAAAGAGGTTAGGGCTCTTCAGCTTGTAGAAGAGACAACTGAGAGGAGAATAATATAATAGCATATAAGCAACTGTATAGAGATAAGGCATCCAAGTGGAAAAAGCATCTGCGCCAGAAGGAAGAGCAGGAGCAGAATATCATTTCTTCAATCAGCAGTGATGAGTGCCGATGATGCACCCATTAGCAAAAAAAAAAAAAAAAAAATCAAAAGAAAGTAAAGAAAAGCAAAAAGTGAAAAATGCAAGTCTGAAGCCCACAGAATGACCATCCAGCACCCACTGGGGCAAATACTCACAGGAAGAGAGAATATTAGCACTGGTGATGCAGCCACCAATGGCTCAAACGAGGCATCCGAGTGGGGTTTCCTGGAATCACAGTATTGCAGAATAGAGTCTCTTCCACCATGCAGCCCTAAGAAAACAGTGCAGTGGGGAAACCCTTCCTGGCAATTGTGCAGACCACAGCATGAATAACATCTAATTGTAACAAGACACCTGGACACCAGTTTCCGTGACATCAGTGCCACTACTCCAGTCTACCATTGGCAGTTGACAGTTAAGATCCGCAAGTTGGATTGTTTTGCTGTTTCCATGGGAGGTGGTCAGGCGTGGGCTGGGTGGAGTTCAGAGACTGTCAGTGTGGCACATGATTGCAGATATTTTGCTGCTCTCCATGGGAGGTGGTTCCTGAGGAAGTGCCCCCTGTTAGTCCGGCATAGTCATTGGTGGGCCAACTTGGGCCAGGAGCAGTCCATTAATGGCTATTAATCAAGTTTACTTAGGGAATAGCCACTGCTATTAATTGCATCAGTAGCATGGGATCTTCTTAGTGTTTGGGTACTTGCCAGGTTCTTGTGGCCTGGTTTTGGCCTCTGTTGGAAACAGGATGCTGGGCTTGATGGACCCTTGGTCTGACCCAGCAGGGCAATTTCTTATGTTCTTATGGGGTTCAGACTTTCGTTGATGGTTCAGCAAGGCAGTTGACAGTGGTTGTGTTGCTGTTCCCATGAGAAGTTTCTGAGGCTGTCATTGGTGGTTCAACATGGGCAGGGAAAGATTCAGAGACTGTTACTAGTGTGGTCTGGCATGGCAGTTGACTGCTAGATAGTCAGTGGTGGTCCAGCATGGGCCTAAAAACAAAAGTGGCCATACCAAAGGGCTCAGCTCTGAAACTGGCATCAGATGCACATTACAAGGGGGAGGGGGGCTGCTGCCTTCTGCGGTTTCAGAGTTGGATGATGAGTTTGCCTCCTGGGGGGACCATGAGCCCAATCACACAGGTAAGGGTCCTGTTTATTTCCCGTGTAGACAAGTCAAGTTCTCATAGGACACGGCCATTGTAATTGGACAAAGCTCTAACTGCAGCTGTGCTCTCCCTCTCAGACAGTTTGGACTTTCTCTGCAGCCAACACATTTCCTTCCTCATGCATTCACCACTTGCCCACCTATCACGCTTATTCTCTCCCCCACTTGCACCCCCTCTGTCTCACTCTATTCTCTCCATAGCCATGAACACCCATTCCACTCTTTCAGGGGCCGTGCGTTTTTAATGCATGCAATATGAAAAATTGGTGCTAAAATGTTGCTCCAGTCTTGATGTGGGTTTTATTACATCAGCCTCAAATGAAGTCTCACCAAAGACAAATAGAGTTAATATTACTTTCTTTTTCCTGCTGGCTATTCCTCTTCCTATTTTATGTTTTTATTTTTTTATTTAGATTTTATATTTCGCGTTTCACACTTTTTTCAGCACTTCAAAGCGGATTACATTCAAGTACTGTAAGTATGCACCCAAGCATCATTCTGGCTTTTTGCAATCACCTTATTTATCTGTTTGGCCTCCTTAAGATCATCAGATATGATCACCCTCAGATCCACTCCTGTTTTATGCACCCAATTCTGTTTTCACTTGTTAAATATCCATTCAGAAGTTTCTTATGTTGTTTCCTTCAGTCTCCATAGGCAGTAGTGACATATGGGGGTTGTTTTAGACTACACTCATTGGATGTAGATGCCTCCTGTTTTGCAAAGTGATTTTATATGTTACATGTCCTTGGCTTCCTGCCAGGTCCTGTTTTCTAATCATGTTTTGTATACTTCTCAAGTGTCCTTGAATTTTTCTCCAGCAAGTTTAATCATCAAGTGTCTGACATTGTTGTGAGGCTGATTCTGGTAGATCTTGGTATAATCGCGTGATGAGCTTTGAGCATGCTTGTTCCTATTATCTGCCCATTAGCTTATATGCCAACATTTGAAAGCAATGAGGACAGGAGTGAGCAGTTTCTTTGTTGTCTGTTGAAATGCAGTGGATTCAGCTAATCTTTGGAAAGGAGACAAAAAATACAGAATAGAATATTTAGCTTTGAAAAGAATACCAACTGACATTTCTTCTGAAGGTAACAATGCTAAGAAAACTGATCCAAGATCTGACATTCTAGCGTAAACACAAACAGGACGTTTTTATTGTTGTGGTTGAAACTTCATGGAAATTACCTTTCTCTTCATTTTGTGCTGGATCTTTTTCCATTGGAATTTTTCTATATCTCCAGGTGTTTATGTCCCAGTTTTCCCATTCTTTCTCAACAAGCTTAGCTCCCTCCAACTTTGTATTCCTAGTTTAATTCTGCCCCAGCCCTTCCTTCCTTCCTTTAATCCAGCCCAAACCTTAGCCTCCTTCACATGTTTCAGACTTGGCACCAAGGCATACTATATGGCACATAACTAAGGTGGAACGAGAGAGGGGGCAGCTACTCAGGACGCAAAGCCTTAAGAGGCGGTGCAGATAAAAGAATGGTGTGACATAGCTGGCGCGTTAAAGAAGGAGCCTAGAAGGCAGGGCTTCTCTCCCTCATTGACCTCCAATCCCAGCCACCACAATGGGATCCCTTTTCCCCCTCTTCTCACCCCAGTGCTTGCAACCATAAGAAAGAGGTGTCAATGGGCAGCAGGGCTTTCTACCTGTCCCCACGCCGATGGACCTGAACTCTTCAAGCCAGCCTCCCCATTCATCTCTAGTGAAGCTCAGAGGAAACTGCAGGGGCTGAAGGCTCTGGAATGAGCACAGCAGCGTCTGAGCTGGCCTCTCCTCACAGGCCCTGTTTTCTGTACAGAAGCCAGGAAGGGTTGGGGGTCACTAAGGGACTTGTGAATATAAGCCAGCTCAATCACTGCCTTCATGCCAAAGGAGGCTTATGGCTGGCCCCTACAGCTTCCCTGAGGTTGCTTATTTCAATTTGCTATATAATTTTTAAATTACTGCTACATAAAACTTGTTGAGCTATTTAGGGAAAAAAAAACTTGTTGAGCTATTTAGGAAAAAAACTAGAAAGTTGTTCATCTTAAAAAAAAAAAAAAAAAAAAAAGGGATGTGGTATTTTTCAAGTCCTTGCCCCAATTAGGATTGCAGTTGAACATGCTAATCCAAACTGTTTTTGCTCCCTCGCATGAATGAATTTATAGTTCACATTTTGCCACTGACGTTCCTAAGAAAATCAGAAGCACAAATTCGTGCGTGCAATAGCAAAACCGCAGGACCGGATCAGCTGGCAGGATTTTGATTAGCTCCACGATTGCTGTTCGTGCAAGGCTAGGTGCCGCCGCCCTTATTCCCTCTTTGACAACCGCTCGTCTGTCCTTTCACTTTTCAGTCCCTAATGCACTACGTACCATATATTCTTCAGCTATTTGTCGGCCTGCCAGAAGTTTAAGGTCGTGTCTCAAGCAAAGTCTAAAGCTGGGCAAGCTCAACCAGAAAGCGAGTTCTAGCGGTTGCTTCCCTCCTGGGAATGGAGCGGGCTGGGGCTTTCTGTGGCAGCCGGCGCTAGGACCCTTCGAGCGCCGGCTGCCTCCAGCCTGATATAAAAGAATTGCCATGCGGCTCTTTCTGCTTCGTGTCATTGTGGGGAGATGGCTGCAAACAAGCTCGGCAGGAAGGTGCTAAACAAATTCCATTCCCCTTCTAGAGGCAACGATTCCTCTAACCAGGGCATTCAGAAGAGGCAGGCCCGGGTGACAGTCAAGTATGACCGCAAGGAGCTCCAGAAGAGGCTGGACGTGGAGAAGTGGATAGATGAGAGGCTGGAGGAGCTGTACAAAGGCAAGGTGAGTGTGAACTTGGAAGGGGGATGTAGCTACCCTGCTATTGCTCTTTTATGGGATCAGGTAGCTTCTGCCTCTACTTTCCAACACCGCATTTTCTAACGCGCACATGTTTTTAGTCTCCACACTTTTTCAGGGTGCATTTGTAGCTGCCCCAGGCTTGTTGGATTCTCTGTATATGTACTGTTTGCGATCCCATTCTGATTATCCAAATTGCCTCTATGCAGTACTGAGAAGCCTTAGAAATTACAGCGATGAACTAGCTCTTTCCTTTCTTCCAGTCTTTTGAGACCAGTTTGCACAAAGTTTTGTATGTTTAAAACCAATGATGATAAATGTGTATCTTAGACTGCTCCAGGCATTCTGCCTGCGATTTTCACATATAACAGCCCAACAAAAGGCAATGTGCCCAAATTCTGGGGCATTTCATCACAGACTTTTTTTTTTTTAATTTCAATTTACATGGCTTGAGGTCTCAAGAGTATCTGCTTTTCTGATTAAAGTCAATATATAAACTGTGTAAGAAGCTCTTTGGTTTGCCTGCATGGGGCTTCGGTGTTCAGTTTATTGGGTTGTTCACTACTTTGCACAGCAGTTTCTACACAGAAAAAATGAAATAGGAAATCCAGGATGTGTTTTCCCCCCACTTCCCCATAGTTAACACTGTAGCCTATAACGCGGCTATTGTCTAATGTCAGCTAATCACATCGGGTATAGAAAGAGTGCATCCTGAGTTTTGGATTGTGTGTACACCATGCAGCAATTGAGGGTGTAAAGAAAGGGACCTTAATAGCCAACTAAACTGAGCTGACCTGTTAAGCGATTTGGGTGACGTCTAAAATTCTTGTCTATATGCTGTGACTTTGTTACATGCATTGTCAAATCCTTAAAAAAAAAAAAATCTAAAGAGAAAAATTCATGCTAATATACTTTTTTTTTTTTTTTTTAAATGTTAGCTTAAAGTTTTTAAATTATAACGCTGGTTTATGTTCAGTTCTTTCTATTGGAGTGAGCTGTCTTTAGGAGTGAAACTGAAATAAAATGACTGAACCCTGACTTTTCCTTGAGGAAGGAGTGCTCTCCATTTTTTTTTTTTTGGACCCACTAGTTTCCCTTCTATTCTTTTGGATTCCAGCTTAGTTAGAAACAACTTCTTTAATGCCATGAGCTGAATTTTTCGCTCTGTTCTATATCCCCTCCCAACTTTTCATCCAGTCATTGAAGCAATGAGCCTGTACTTTGATGTTTAACTCAAGATCCCTCTGCCTGGCAGTACATTGAGCCACTGTGCTGGCCCAGCCAGGTTCTTACGGCTACTGGGTAATGAGTGCACCTAGAGTTAGGAAAGTGGCATGCAGATGTGCACATAAAAAAAAAAAAAGCCATACCTTTGTGCAAAGGTACTAGGCTGTACCAGATGTAGTCATATGTGCCTTTTATCAGTTAAATCACTATCAAGAGTTCTCCTTTTTTTTTAACTTTTGTTGTTAAAATGCTTCTTATATCCAGACAAACTGCCATGTGCACAACAGTGTTGCAGACTGCAACAAAAACCAAATATTTTATAGGATGTCACTTATGCCAGTGGGTGGTAATCATGTCTGCCTGTTCCAAAAATCAGAAGTGTGCAATGTAAACACCGGACAGAGGGAAATATCCCGCAAACGGCCTAACTAAAGGGGGGGGGGGAGAACCCTTTTGTTAGACAGTTGCTTGGGGTAGTAATTTTCTGACAACTTCTAAAGTACAAGAGCTTGATATGCTCATTGTAGCATCCTATGTAGATGAGGGTGGGGGGCTAGGTTACAGCAGACGTTTCACAGTGTAAAATGCAGAAGTGTAAAAAGTCATATGGCAGACAGTCATACAAATGAGAGGTCCCACACTTCTGGCAGGGGTGTTTAAAATTAAACTGCTCCCTTGTAGGCCCTATCGTCATAAGTGCTTGCAGAATTTTTTTTTGTTCAAGGGGAGCCATAACCAAAATTATAATGTGTAAAAAAAAAAAAAAAAAATTAAGCATTCAATTGCTCCTGAGAGCAGCCATCTATAATAGGGGTCATAAAGTACCTTTCCCACACATGTGCTGCATGGTGAGCAAGCTTAGGAATTTCTTGGTGACATGATGATTCTTACACTCATTAGGCGCATCTTCTGGAGCCTAAACCTAAGTGTCCTCAAGGATTACTTCAGTGGCAGCTGTGTGCAAGGTCTGAAAAGAGTGGAAGCAGAATGTTCCCACAGATCTGCCTTGGAGGATAGTGTTAATGCTCTTTAATAAATTGTTCCTATTCTTAAGCATGATATCTCTCCAATTGGAGGGCCTCTTATTCTCAGATACTGAGCCCCTCTTGTGTATCCTGAACCACTTTCTCTCTCACACCAGCATCGAGCTGTGAATTGTCCACTTTTCAAAAGGATTGGTGCTTAAGGACCTTCTTATTTTTCCTGATACTTTATTTGTTTTTGTTGAAACAGTGATAAAATTAATGGGGGGGGAAATGACTTTCTGGGTAAATATAACTTTTGCTCTTGTAATAAACCTTGATAAATTTTCCAGTAAAAAATAAAAACTGAAAACAGTGATCCCTAGTGGTGGTACACTCAACACAAATTACTCCTCTCTGGATATAGTGAAGTAGTTTGCTCAATGTTGGGAGTACTCGAGCACCCTACGGAGTTGGCACCTATGACTCGGAGGCTGCCTCTGACTCATCTCCTTACTTCTATGGCCCAGCAGCATAACACTGTGGATCTATAGGGAGCACCACAATGTTGTAGCTTGAACCATGCCGGGTAGAGAGGTGCTGGCCTCAGCATCAGGCTGCTTTTGTTAGTGGGTAAGCAGGGCAATTGCCAAGGGCCCCCCCTTAGTGAAGCTGAATGATGCTATTGAAGCAGAACTTCAGGTTGCCTGGCACTAGCTGGGTCCCCCTCCTTAGTTTCTGCCTTCATCCAGATGTGTATAACTCCTCTGGCTCTGAGCAAGAAGAGCATATTAAAAGCACCTGGCACCGTTGCTGGGCCATGGAAGTAGGGAGGTGAGGTAGAGTCTCTGGCAGGCAGGAAGAACTGGTTTGAAGCTTTGAAGTAGAAAATAGAAGAGCAGGAATAGAGGAAGAGTGGACATTTGGGGACTTGGCTATCTGGGAGGGAGTATGGGGGTAGGGATGGGAGATGTTAGATGGCTGGAGATGAAAACTTGACAGGTGGTGTGAAGCATCTGGAACAGTGGTTCTCAACCTCTTTTTTTTTTTTTTTTTTTTTTTTTTTTTGGCTGGGACACCTGACAGATGGTTCTCACATGCATGACAAGTTTTAATATGTGACAGTCACGGAGCTAAACGTAAACATACATTCTGCATCCACAGGAACTGTCTCGACCTCCAACAGTGGGTGCACACAACTCACCATACAAAAATGATAGTCTGGTGACATCTCAGTAAAAGCAAAACAAACTCCCTCTACTACCAGGTGCAATATCCCTTCTTATGAAAAAACAATTTAACACTAATGCATGTCCTATTGAGAAAACACAACAAATAAGACTAATATAAATGCCTACATGCTAGTAAAATATCACACATGCAAAACCAAACTTCAAGTACAGAAAGACCACAAATTATAAATAAGGAGAGAGAAACCTAGAGAAATATAGCACCTAACACACTCCCAGGATTTGCAATAATGCACATAAACTAATCCACACAAAGTTTCACCTGCATTATGGAACACACTTAACAGTGGCAACACTACAAATATTAAACCAGGCTCTAAATATTAATACACCTCCTATTAGGAAAACAGAATAAGTCAAGCTGCTATAGATCCCCCACACAGAAATAATTGTAAAGCTATACTAACAAACTTTACAAAATAACATCCAACAATTAAACTCATTAATAAAAATTGTCCAAATAACATATTTCAAAACAGCAGACATCACATAAAACAAATTATTTTTCTTTATTGACTGCAATTTTAATTAACTTAAAAAGCCACCTTTTACTTATCCTCTCCAGCTGCTCCTTTCCCTTGCAGACCAAAAGTAAGCAGCAGAGGCTTCTTGAGCTCTGTCCTCACGGTCCTCTTCCTTAGACCCCACAACCAGTCTCTCATACACTCCAGTCCTCTCTCTAACAGAGAAACATCACCTCCCTAACCAGTCTCTCGCTCTCACTCACGACCCCCTTCTCCTTCCCAGCATAAAAGGCAGCTGCAGTAGCCTCCTCCATCCCCTGCAGCCCAAGAACAAAGAATCCAATCAGCTCTGGGGGCTAACTCTGGCTTTTTCCATCCTGATCGCCGGATGCGCTTCATTTTGGTCTGGGCCCGCACTGCTGCCAGTACTTTATGCACATACTTGGGAACTTTTGATTTACAGACATCCTGAGATTTCGACAATTAGTTGGGGTGGGGACAGGCTGCGAGGTATGTGCACACGCTTTTTCCTCTCATGCGTTCACTTTTGTGCTCATTTTCAGCCCTGCTTGCTCACATTCCTCACATTCTCTCACACACAGACTCCTTTCCCTACTAGTGGCAACAATCTCCTCCTTTGGGCACCCCGGCAGCCATGAAATTCCTCCTCCATCTTCTTCAGGCCATGCCCTCTTAGTCTTTTTACTTCTGCTGTGGGCTATGAGAACTTTTTTTTTTAATCACAAAAATTTCATTTAATCGTGCTATACCATAAGATTTTATTTCTGGCTGGACTCCGATTTGGAAGTAGAGGCTCTGAATGTGGATAATCTGTTTCTTTTCACAATATGCTCCTGGCATTTCTCTTTGGCTTCCTTCATTGACTTGGCCAAAAGTTTTGCATACTCTGTTGCCTCCTTGTTCTTCTGTGTGTGCTGCTTCTTCAGAGCGATGCACCTACACTTGTGCTGCGGGACACGTGGAGTCACCAGGTGCTAGATCTTAGAGCCTTGGATCTGGGTTTCTTGCCTTCTTTGTTCAGGGGCTTCCTCCCGACAGACTGCCGGACATTGTCCTCTTTGGACAGGTTGAACAGCTTGTGGATTCTGCTGGCCCTCTTGGGACCGAGATGATGAGGGACAATGCTGTCAGTCAGCCCAGGAATATCCTTACCATGTTTCCTGATAACCAAGTTGAGAACCCTTAGGTTGGTATCAACAATGCAGCTATGAACAGACTTGCGCTTGTGTTCTCCTGGGATAGTAATGGGAATGACCTTGCTGAGGAGCAGCCGGCCTCCCCCGGGGATCAGCACGCCCTGCTTGTCACTTCCACCACTGATCCACACAACATATCCTTTCCATTCTTCCCCCAAGAGATCAACAAGGACCTCAATGGCCATGTGCTTTTCATAAAAAGTTTGTGGTTTCCACTCGATCAACCTCAATAAGCTTCTGGCAACCCTGTGACTAGGAAAGATAGTTAGCTTCATTCTCACTGAGCAGTTTGCCTGGATCTGCCTCCATCCCCTGCTTCCTCCCTTCTTCCTACTCCCACTGGCAGGAAAAAGGGAGGAAGGAAGCATAACTGGGGCAGTGAGACGCCAGGAGTCGCGACACGCTGGTATGTTGCCACACAGCGGTTGAGAATTGCTGATCTGGAGGGCTGTCAGGAGAGAGGAAGGGGGTAGAAATGAGATGGAATGGAAGACTGGGGGCTGGGATGTAAGCTCAGGGCTGGGGAAAGTGAGACTAGGGTGGTGGGGAAGTAAAAAGATGATAGATAACATGTGAGGTGAAAGGAGGAATGTTGATAGGGGGATAAAGATGGGTGAACTCTAGCTTATAAGTGTCTAGAGGCAGAGAAGATAAATGAAAGGTAAAGAGAGATCAATGTCTGAGGAAGATATAGGGGAGGAAGTGAAGACAGCAAGAAAGAATAAACTAAATAGGAATTAATTTTCTAACCAGAAAAAAAGTGGGGAAAAAAAGGCTGGCACCCACATGAGAGAAATAAAGTGCTTTTATCTGGAAATTTTATTTTCAGCTTAATGACTGGAATATGTCTGCTTTAGGAAAAGTGCCTTTCTATGTCTGTCGTTTTTTTTTGTTTTTTCTTTTTACAGTACCAGTGGACATGCATTACAAGTTTTTCACCATTGCACTACATGTAGTCTGGCTTCTTGGGATTTCTATTTTGTCTGCATGTTTAATTTCAATGTTATGGTTGCTTAGGACCTTAGTAAATCATAAGGACATAAGAAATTTCCATACTGGGTCAGACCAAGGGTCCATCAAGCCCAGCATCCTATCTCCAACAGTGGCCAATCCAGGCAACAAGTACCCAAACCCTAAGTAGATTCCATGCTACTGATTCCAGTAATAGTGGCTATTCTCTAAGTCAACTTTGATTTAATAGCAGTTAATGGACTTCTCCTCCAAGAACTTATCCAAACCTATACTAACTGCACTAACCACATCCTCTGGCAACAAATTCCAGAGCTTTATTGTGCGTTGTTATTGTGTTTATTGTGTCTCAGAAATGAACCATCACTGCAAACCTTCAAAAAACACCTAAAAACATGGCTGTTTTTAAAAGCCTTCCCACCCGACCCTTAACCTGCCCGAACGCAACACACCTCATCCCATACTCAAGTCTTCTCACCCCCCTGAATCCCTCACTCCGCTACTTCCTCCCACCCCACCTTCCCCCCTCCCTTCCCTCATCCCCCCCACCTCTATTCCTAAATTACCTAACCAACAAGTCCCTAATCCTAAATTTATTTTATCAACAACACATTCATGTACATATGTTATTTTCTATAACCTTTTGTTATATCCTATAACCATTTGTTCCATGTACCACTGTTATAATATGTTATAATTTTTATTTTTTTTTTTTGGTTACCATGTTATAATGTAAAATAGGGCGGACTACGCCCTATTCTCTTGGTTATCTGGAAACCGATGTGATATCTCGATTGAATGTCGGTATATAAAAGAAATAAATAATAATAATAATAATAAATGTGCTACTTGCTAACTTCATGGAATGCCCCCTAGACCTTCTATTATTCAAAAGTGTAAATAAGTCACATCTACTCGTTAAAGACCTCTATCATATCCCCCCCCCTCAGCCGTCTCGTCTCCAAGCTGAACAGCCCTAACCTCTTCAGCCTTTCCTCATAGGGGAGCTGTTCCATCCCCTTTTTTATCATTTTGGTTGCCCTTCTCTGTACCTTCTCCATTGCAACTATTTTTTTTGAGTTGTGGCAACCAGAATTGTACACAGTATTCCAGGTGCGGTCTCACCATGGAGCGATATAGAAGCATTATGACATTTTCCATTTTATTAACTATTCCCTTCCTAATAATTCCTAACATTCTGTTTGCTTTTTTTGACTGCTGCAGCACACTGAGCCGACTATTTTAAAGTATTATCCACTATGATGCCTAGATCTTTTTCCTGGGTGGTAGTTCCTAATATGGAACCTAACATCGTGTAACTACAGCAAGGGTTATTTTTCCCTATATGCAACACCCTGCACTTGTCAACATTAAATTTCATCTGCCATTTGGATGCCCAATCTTCCAGTCTCACAAGGTCCTACTGTAATGTATCACAATCCACTTGTGATTTAACTACTCTGAATAATGTTGTATCATCCGCAAATTTGATAACCTCACTCTTTGTATTCCTTTCCAGATTATTTATATTGAAAAGCACTGGTCCAAGTACAGATCCCTGAGGCACTCTACTGTTTACCCTTTTCCACTGAGAAAATTGACCATTTAATCCTACTCTGTTTCCTGTCTTTTAACCAGTTTGTTATCCACAAAAGGTCATCGCCTCCTATCCCATTACTTTTTAGTTTTCTTAGAAGCCTCTCATGAGGGACTTTGTCAAACGCCTTCTGAAAATCCAAATACACTACATCTACTGGTTCACCTTTATCCATATGTTTATTAACCCCTTCAAAAAAATGAAGCAGATTTGTTAGGCAAGACTTCCCTTGGGTAAATCCATGTCTTTCTATATGCTCTAAGATTTTGATCTTGAGAATAGTTTCCACTATTTTTCCCGGCACTGAAGTCAGGCTCACTGGTCTATAATTACCCGAATCGCCCTGGAGCCTTTTTTTAAATATTGGGGTTACATTGGCCACCCTCCAGTCTTCAGGTACGATGGATGATTTTAATGATAGGTTACAAATTTGAACTAATAGATCAGAAATTTCATTTTTGAGCTCTTTCAGTACCCTAGGATGCATACCATCCTGTCCAGGTGATTTGCTACTCTTTAGTTTGTCAATCTGGCCTACTACGTCTTCCAGGTTCACAGTGATTTGGTTCAGTTCATCTGACTCCTCACCCTTGAAAATCATCTCTGAAACAGGTATCTCCCCAACATCCTCTTTAGTAAACACAGAAGCAAAGAATTCATTTTAGTCTTTCTGCAATGGCCTTATCTTCCTAAGAGCCCCTTTAACCCCTCAGTCATCTAATGGTCCAACAGACTCCTTAGCATATGCATATTTATCTTTAAAACCCTTGTTTCTGTAAAGCCTGTTGCTGTTAAATGTTTTACTGTTTTTTAAACTGTTACATGTAAAGCCTGTTGCAAATTTATTGTTTCTCTGTAAACCGAGGTGATGTATGTCTATACGTACCGCGGTATAAAAGAATCTATAAATAAATAAATAGCAGGTTTCTTGCTTTGGATATTTTTTTTAAAGTTTTATGAGCTTTTGCATCTTCGGCCAACTTCATTTCAAATTTTCTTAGCCTGTCTTATCAAGGTTTACCTTTAACTTGACAATGCTTATGCTTTTTCCTATCTTCAGAAGAATCCTTCTTCCAACTTTTGAAGGATGTTTTTTTGGCTAAAATAGCCTCTTTCACCTCACCTTTTAATCATGCCAGTAATAGGTGGAAGGTAGGCAAAACTTTTAATGCATGGAATACATCTCGACTGCACTTCTAAGATTGTTTAAAACTAAATGTTCACACCTATTGTACACTTTTTAACCTTTGCAGCTGCATCTTTCAGTCTTTTCTAACTTATTTTCCTCATTTTATTAAAGTTTCCCTTTTGAAAATGTAGTGCTAGAGCTGTAGGTTTATATATTGTCCCCCTTCCAGTCATTAGTTCAAATTTGATCATGTTATGATCACTGTTGCCAATCATGCTCTTAGTCTGTATTTTGAGGTTCTGTGTATGATAGATGAGGTATTTTGTTAGGAGTGTATAGTAGTCTGAAAGTGTGTTAGTGCTGTAGGGCAGGCTGCAATATTTGCATTGCTGCCTTTTTTCATAAATTAGAGTTGTAACTATTTTTGAGTCTTGACTGTTAGTGTTGATATTTCTTATCAATTTTTTTTCCATATTGGATTAAAGAATTAGTTTTTGTTTTTGTTTTGGTTTTTTTTTTTTTTTTTTTTAAAGAGATTTTGTTACGCCTTTCCTTTGCAAAGCAGTCTTATACCCTGGAGAACCACCTGAAAACTCCCACTCCTTGGGATGGATCATTCTTAATCTTTTGTGGCTGACCACCCCAGTGACTCTTGCTGTAGGTGCAATACCGGAAGAGTTAACTGGATAGGCTAGTGCTTAGAGAACAGAGATGTGAGCACGTCATGGAAATAGTTTTTCCTTTTTGATTTCTTCCTCTCTCCCCCTCAACCTGCACACCTTTATCTTCTGCTGCATAGTATTGTCTATAGGTTGATAGTGTTTTATAAAATAGTAGCTCTTAACAAAAGGATGTGCTTACAGAATAAGGGTTCTTGGAATTTGAACTGCAGGAAATCAAGGAGGCTTGCAATGCCTTTCTACTGCAGAGAAATCTGCAAATGGTTTCTACACATTCCATGGTCCTTGACTTCTTTTTTTTTTTTTTTTTTTTTTTTCCCCTCCCCAGATGGTTTTGGCTGATTTATTTATAATAGTTCTTACTGGTACATATTTGGGGATTTTTTTTTTTTTTAATCTTGTGTGCAAGTTTAACATATCTGATACACTAACAAGCATAAACATTTACTTGTTTATAACTTGTATGTTTTATAATGTGTTTGGCTTTTTAATATTTAACTGTAGGATCATTTGTATTCCCATTTTGAGCAAAGAATATATATTTGCTCAAATTTGGTGTTTTTAGATACCACTTTTTTCCCCTTTTAAGCAGGATATAAAAATGCATGTGTGTTTCAGATGTAGTAATTGACCTATGCAAGTTTGACAGCTGGGGTTCCATTGTGAATGGGCTCCTGAGCTACAGAAATGGGTGACATGAATCCCTTATCTCTATGCATTTTATAAGTTGACTAGTTTAAAACCATAAAGCTCTGGGGGGGAAAAGGCCTAGTAGCATATATGTAGCACAGTGTGTGTCTGTCACCCAAAGACCTGAGCAATAGAACAGTCTCCTTTTTACAAATTACAACTGGTATAAGCAGACCTTCTAGGTATGACTGCTGTAGCCACATTTACTTATCAGGTTAAAATCTGCCTCTTCATTACCTTGAATTTCTGCACAGAGAAAATGGACTTCAAAGCTTAGGATGTGTTCTTTTAACTGGTATCCTTGGATAATTGAAATAATTTAATAAAATACACAATCTGGGTTTCCTACCTTATCTGCAAAATAGTTTTAAAGTTTTGTCATCTGAGCTGGAAGTTGTGGAAGAATTGGTCAGACTAGGCATTTTGTGTTTTATTTGGTGACATCGCTAGAGGAGATGTGAACAGATTGTAATATTGGCTAGGTCAGAATCCTGCGGTGTCTGCAGCTGGTCCTAGGTCAGGCAATCTTTCAGTTTGGTTTATAAATTCCTATCTGCATTAACAGCATTCTCCCCCTTGCTCCTTTTTCAGCTTTTCTGTGTAAGCTAGCCTCAAACAGCAAATATTTACAAACTGCATTCTTATCTTCTGGTTGGCCTTCTTTAAAGCAAATTCCATTAGGGATTTGTCGCCCCAGGTTCCTGTACACTAAAGGAACTGAAAGATGTCTCCATAAAAGGAGACATGTCCCTGATTTTAGGACTCTCCCAAATCATGCTAACTGGGCATGATCACGGCTTCCTGGCTTTGCAAAAGAAACCAACCAAATAAGGGAAGAGTCCTGTGATGGTTATCTGCACCGATCCTAATATCCACTGATCTCTTTTCATTCAGTACACTGTTAAACATTTTTATCTCATCCAGATTTTAAGTTTATTGAGGATGTTTTGTTTTGCTCCTGGTTTCTGGCATGCTCTCATACATGCTAGTAACCAGCCTTTTTTTTTTTTTTTTTTTTTTTACACACACCCTAAGTAGCTATGTGACTCCTAATTCTGCTCACTTTACTCCTATAAATTCTCCTTTTCCCACCCCCTGCTAGCCAGTGCAAAGCTGTGGGTGATCATTGGTCAGTGTTGGCTCCCTTATGTTCTGGGTTTTTTCTGTTCCCAATGATCGGCCCCAGCAGCAGTATTTCTGCATCACTGCAGTGAGGAGAATGGAATGGCTTCTTTGGCTTCATATTTATCAAAAATCCCTGAACCGAGTGTGGTTTTCTGTGCCTGTTTGAGCTCACACGGAAAGTATTACACTTGAAAAGTAATCAAAAACAGATGAAACTTGCACAATAGATGTTGGAAAATCCAAACTGTATTGCATATGTTAAATTTGTTGGAAATGGAACATTAACTTTTCAAAGAATTTGTGTGTTTTTGTTTTTTTTTTAAGTCTTAACTTGCCATATAAGTTCCAACAGCTAACCAAATCCATTTAAACTTTTCAACACTTATTCCTTGTAGCTGTCTTCTCCATTTTAAACAAACATGCCACAGTCTCTTTAAACCAAGAAATACACAGGCTTGTGCACGGAAGCCCATGACTAACCTGGGACCCCCTTCTCCCACGGCAGGCCCGAGGCTGACTAGGCTCTCTTTCACAGCCTCAGATGGTGGCATGGATCTTTAAATGCAGGGTTGGATGCACCATGCTTTCTCTCTTGCCTGCTCCTTCTCTTCCCACTCTCCTACCCTGTTCAAAAAGGATTCATGACATGTACGTTTTCTATAATATTGTGCTTTTACATTTTGCATATGGGTTTAAGTACTTGTGTTTAGCCAGTTAGTAGATGTTAAGATTCCACATCTGCTTCATCATGTACACATTCAGCTGTGCCTGACAAGCAGTATACAATGTTAGCAGATATTGTCTCAAAGACAGGTACCTGAGCTGATGGCAAGCTCCAATGAGTGGTGTAAGTGTTGCATCACAATAACAGGCCAGTTGTCAGCTGCCAAGGGAATGCCTCTATGGCAGAATTGGAGGGGGTATGGTTATACCTGGACAGGTGGCCCCCTTGCTTGATACTAAGGCAGGTGGCCGGTGTGAAGATTGCTGCCTTGGTTGGCTGTCACGGCAGGTGGTGAAGACTTGGGGGCATAGCCCCAGTGTCCATAACCACAGCTCAGGTACATGTTTGTATGTGTTTGTTTTATTGTTAAACCAATAAAGCTGCAGCCTTTACAGCCAATTCTTTGGGATTAGCATTACTGTGTTGAGAGTATCTGTCTGCTTTTGTAACATAAGAACAGCTGTAGAGATGGCATCTCCTGGCAGGAGAAGATGCTGAAGGAGTTTGCTTCCACCAGCATGGGAACGTGCTTTACCCAACACAGCCATTACCACTCCCAGTCTCAAACTGCTGCTGGCTTCTTCTCCAGATGCCTGTGTTGCAAGAAATGCAAAATAGAAAGAGCTCTGTCGCTGGCCCATTCTATTCCAAATGAATCCAGGTGTGAAGCAAATTATCTGAAATTCAGGAAAAAGATCAAGGCATCCTCTTGTCATCTCATGAGTAACTAAGTGGAGTAGAACGCTGCAGATTTTATAAGAGCCATGTGTTTGTGTAATGTGACAGTATAGATATGAATGTATGATGTGCATTTTTTTTATATAAAAACAATGGCACTGGAGATGCAAGAGGGCAAAATTCCCCAAGTCTGCATTTGAAAGGTTGTACTCGCAGTTCATGTGGGCTCATTGCAATCATCTGGAGGGAGGGGTTTCCATGTTTGTCTCTAGGGCTTCATCCCATGTGTGAGACTCACTATGGATCAATAAGAAGCATCTTATCAGGAAGTCGGTCTTACGAAGAAATGAAAAGCAAAGTGGACAGAGGGAGGGCATCCTAGCTGATGTAATTTGTAGTAGTACTTTGTCAGTTTACATTTGGTTTCTAAGAGCTTTCCAGAACTGTCTCCCTTAAGTCAGAACAGAATGAACAAAAGGTGGCATTACCAGAAAATACATGTGACTTTCCAATGAGCGTGAAGGTGGGCCTGAGGGGTTGCTAATAGGTGATCAGAAGGTGACACAGTATAAACTTAGGGGCGGATTTTAAAAGGGTTACGCATGTAATATACGCACGTAACCCTTTTAAAACCCTCCTGCGCGCGCTGAGCCTATTTTGCTTAGGCTCGGTGGCATGCGCAAGCCCCAGGACGCGCGTATGTCTCGGAGCTCAAAAATGGGTGGGGAGGGGGTGCTGGGCCCGGGGATCGCGAGCCGGCACTCGGCCGCCGCGCGCAACCTACGCCTGCCCGGAGGCAGATGTAAATAATCCAACAAAGGGGGGAGGGCGGAATGAAAGTTCCCTCAGAGGCCACTCCGATTTCGGAACGGCCTTGGAGGGAATGGGGAAAGCCATCTGGGCTCCCCTAGGGCTCAGTGCGTGCACCCTCTTGTGCGTGCAGACCCTGGATTTTATAACGTGTGCGCGGCTGCGTGTGCAGACCCTGGATTTTATAACGTGTGCGGCTGCGCGCGCATGTTATAAAATCAGGCGTAGATTTGTGCGCGCCAGGTTGCCCGCACGTAGATTACAAAATCTGGCCCTTAGGATTTTGTGTTGGGTTTTTTGTACATTCCCAAGTGTCTGATCATTTTAACTTCAAAAGTTAAGTTTAGGGCCTCAACGAAGTAATACGCAAGCAAAACAGAAGTTCAGTGCTAAACGTAACTCCTAATGCAGTAAGTAATAGTATGCTGTTAATCAAAAAATGTGCGCCCACATACTTAGTATAAAAACATGATTTATATGTATAAATCAAGTTCTGCACCCAGTGTGCAGAAAGCATGATAGGCTCATAAATGCCTATGAACTCTAGGTTCAGCCTCTGAACAGAAGTTTAATTTCCAGTGTTAAACATGAGTTAATCCTAAACACCTTTTATGTTGGAGTAATAGTTAATGCTCTGATTTAACATGGGATTTGCATAAAGGAGCATAATTTGTGTATATACCTTTTGGGGCCAATGTAACAAATCAGCCCGGAAAACGAGCACTTGGTGAGTAACTGCTCTCCTGGGCACACAATCAGATTTTTAAATGAGGGGTTGTGCTCAATTTAATGAGCATCCCATTTTCCTAACCTGACTGTGGCACACTCTTAACTTTTTTATTTTTTTAAACCTTTTTTGGTTCCTCTGACTTAATATTGCCATGATATTAAGTTGGAGGAAATATAGAAAAGCAGTATTTTCTGCTTTTCTGTACACTTTTATTGGGCTGCTCAGAAATTAATGCCTGATCTAGGTAGGTGTTAATTTTTGAATGTAAAAATGTGCGGGTCGGGTGCCCCTTTTTTTATCTGTAAAGAATAGTTAACGCTCATCACATGCAAATGCATGTTGAGGCTATTAGTTTTGCGGAGGGGGGTGGATGCATGTTTTGGACGTGCTAATCCCCTTATTCTACAGTGCCGCGTGCACTGTATTGCACGGGCTCCTTGTTAAATGTAGAGTAAACTTCACACAAACATGAGCTCACCTTATTATAACAGGGCCTTGGTGAGATGAAAGGTCAGGCTTTCAGGTTCCTGTGGTAAGTCACTAGACTAAAATGAATAAACCTTTTATTTCCCCCAGGAGCCATCATTGTACAATAGAAAGGCATTTATCCAATGATGGCAGCTGCTCAGAGAATCATCCCATGTTGTATTTCCTATGCAGTAACTAAATGTATGTATTAAAAATATATATTCCTTAATCAATGAGCTGTTAGTCACAGGGCAGGACACACAGTCAACTCTGTGGATCTTATTTTGATACAGCCTGCAGGTCTAGACATCTCCCTACTCATCTGGCAGTAGAAGCTCTTTCCTCCAATTACTAGAGGAGAATTGTTAGTCTCTTGGGGGAAGCACACAATTAAAAGCTTTCAGGACAATTCACTCTAGGGATTTTGCGCCTGCTATAATTTTTATTCTTCATAGCTCCTGAGCACAAACAGGACAAGCTGCAATTGTTCTAAACTGCAAGTAATTGTTAAAAGTCTGAATTAGATTTTTCCAAGAACAGCTCTACATTTGCTCCCTCTTTTGGCAAGCTATCATTATGAACTTTAGTGAGGGGGTGGGTTGTGCTGCTCCGATACTCGTGGGTAAATTATTCAGTAATGATGGCTCTGTGTCTATTCTGAGACCAGGCGCAGCATGCTGAAATTGTTTCTCTACTCCTTTTTAGCAAGGCTAGCTTTAACCATAGGCGGTGGGGGAATTTCCCTTCTCTACTCATCTTGGAGTTTATTTAAAATTTCTTAATTACCTCCCCAAGGCGGTGTACAGAAAAATTGCACAATTATAAAACAATAACCATTTTGTCAGCTATATTTATCTACACTTCATAAACCCAATTCAGTGTCCAACTTCTTACATCCCAACCTTAACACTTATCCTGCCTATCAATAACATATAGTACATTTGCTATACACATTTCTTACTCACCTGAAAGCAAACACCTAGCCCTATACATTAAGGAAAATGCGAGTCTTAACCTTTTTGCTGAAAGATTAAGTAGTCTCGTTCGGTCTAATATCTACCAGCAAGGAGTTGCATAGTATAAGGGCTGCTGATGAAAATGTCCTAGATCATAATCTCACATCTCTAAAAGTAGGTAAAGCTAACAATGCTGCTTGTTTGAGATCTCAACTGCTGATTTTATGTATATCATGACAGCTTCCTGCTCAAATATTCTGGGCCCAACTCTCAAAGAGCATGAAATGTTAATACCAGTAACTTAAACTGGATGTGTGCTTTGATTAGTAGCTATCTGACGCCATCCATGTAACGCTGACACTGGCGCCATCGATGTCCTACAAGAGCTCAGATATCCATGATGGCATAAATGTGCACTTATGCCACCATTAACCATTTTGATATCTTGTTCTGATTTATTTTTCAGTGGCTTTTCTAATAGGAAACATTTTGTAACATGTTTAATGTAAACTGCCTTGATAAGCAGTAAAACAAATTGCATAAGAAAAACCTAAATTTATTGACTTAATATTTCATGTTCAGCATACTTGTTAAGAGTTCTTATGAAAAATGAAGTGACTCTTAACTACACCTCTAGAGATATCAAGGGTTGTTTTTTTGGTTTGTTTTTTTTGCATTTAAAGTGTGCAATTGCAGCATTCTAATATGCTATTCACTAAAAGGCATTAGAGAATAGTATTCTAAACATTTTAAGGCAGCTTAGTAAATAAGCCTGTTAGTATATTCTCTGAGATAAATAGAACACCCTGAGTGTGTTCCTAACAGCCTACTAAATTATTTAAATAGAAAAAATAATGTGCAGACCATAGTGCTACTTTAAAATTGAAATGTCCTTCCTCGGAGTACACCTGCCCTCTTCTGTCTCCTCTCTGCCGCCCAGTAGCAGATGGGGAGAGAATTCAGAAACATCTGTTCCATTATCAGCAGAGATGGCTGTTCCCTGATACAGGCCCTCTGGGAAGGTTGATTGATGGGAAGGAGATAGGGTAAGCACGAGGGACATGGGAGCATCCTACTTCCTTTAAATATCTTGCAATCATTTCAGAGGAAGGAATATAGATTATAATTGATCTATCTGTGACTGGGTCAGGCATAGATGGGATAATAGAGTGGCTGCACTGGCTCAAATTGATGGAAGATTCCCTGAACCACTTTAAGACCCTCCAATAAAGTCTCTTCTTTACTGGTATGCCAAAGGGAAGAAGAGCAGATCAGCTTTAAATCTATAATTTTACTGGGTGTCTTGAAATCGGCCTTTTTTAATAGTTGCATAGAAAGGCCTTGGCCTTGGGACTTTATTTAAAAAAAAAAAAAAAAAAAAAGGCCAATTTCAAGGTAGAGGGCTGTGCTGTGAGGGTAAGTGAGATGTTTTTGGAATTATTGCCTTGGTTTTCTCTCCTGCCCCCCCCCCCCCCCCCCCGAAAAACAGAAATACTTTTCTATAAAGACACAACTGACCTTTAATAGAGCTTTCAACCTTCTGAAGTTAGGAGAAGACTTGACATAATAAGAATCTAACCCTACTGAGCAACTATATTTAGTTGCTCAAGTCCTAGATGATCCTGAGAGTAGGGTTAAGTCAAAGGAAGGACTTCTAAGCTATCCTTGTGCACTGAGATGACTAGTTAAGAATAAATATATATTAACCAAAATACTACCACAAACAAGAGACTGCTGTACTGTTCACAACCAACTAATTGAGCAGCTATGGAAACTGTACAATTCTATTACTTATTTAGCAAAAGTTAAATATATAAATCACTATTATAGACAAAACATTGTACAAATTTCTTACAAAAGCATTTTAAATATATTCTAAACCAGCAGAAACTACCCATAAGGCAAGTTAATATTTTTAAAAAAAAGCAGATCCAAAATGGGAGCGCTAGAGGCAGGACGCACTCCGACTCTCCTCTTACCTCAGATTTTCCTTGTTCGATGCCGCACTCTGGCAGGAAGCGGAAGGCCCGCGAGAGGCTGAATTTAGAAGCCTCTACGCCGGGACCATACCGAGGGCCAATGGACACCCATGTATTAAGAAGGACAGAAGAACCGGGAGAAGAGTCGCTGGAAGCTGATCGTGGAGGCGCAGCAACAGCAGACAGCTTCCCAGACTCATTAACATCTTTGTCCCCGGCAGAACGGACGGCACCCGAAAACCCAGCAGTCGGTAGGACAGCTACCCGGGTCCTGACGGAAAGGACCTCGGAAGGCACCAGGGAGGAATCTGCACAGTATACGAAGGGAGCTCCGGAGGAACTGCAGCAGCCGGTAACTGTCGGGGTGGAAGGGGAAGGAGTCCTACAAGGAGAAAAACAATCGCTGGAAGAACTATTGGAATGGCAACTTGAAGAAGATGCATCTAATCAGGAGAAGTCATATGAATCACAGCAGCTGGTAAGACCAGAACAGTTTACCCTTCAATCTATTTGGTTTGCTATAGAAACTGTTAATAAAAATCTGACCACACAGCTAGAAATTGTTACCAATAAAATGGGTTAAATGAATACTCAAAGAAAATCAAAGAAAAACAATTGGAAACTAAAAGAAATGAATGTTGTCAGAACTGATGTAGATCAATATCATGAAATGGCAAAAGATAATCTGTTTCTGCTAAGAAAATTTAGAAAACCAGCAAAGAGGGAAAAATCTGAGATTAATTAATTTTCCCAAGAAACTGACACCACCACAAACTGAATTATGGAAACAATATGCGGTGGATAACTTGAAGATAAAAGAAATTCTGCCACCTATTTCAAGGATATGCTATCTACCTGTAAGGAAAAAAATATCCAGGGGAAATACTGAAATACAACAGCTTTCTCCTGTCCATTTAAACTTGACTGAGATTCTTGAAACCTCTGCGGAAGAAACACCACAACCTGCAACATTGATAATAACTTTTCTTCTCGATTCGGATAGAGACGGGGTTTTAAAAGCATATTTCCAAAGCCAGCGGGAACTTTTTCTTGGACTTAGAGTTCAGGTTTTTCCAGACTTGGCTAGGGAGACGCAATTTAAAAGAGAGGAGTTTCTGGAATTAAAGCCCAGGGTTCTGAAAATGGGAGCACAAGTTTTTATTAAACTTCCTTGTAAATGTATTGTTAAAATTTAGAGATGTCACATACACTTTCTTTTTGCCCTCCCAATTAAAACAATTTCTTAATGATAAAGAAGCAGAAATGGCAGATGTTAAAAGTTTTTTAAACCGGCAATTGTTTGACCTTGTATTAGGAACTAGACCACCCTAGGTAGTAATATTGCCCCTCTTGATAGCGATTACATTTAAATTTAATTATTTCTTTGTGTAAGAAAGTCGCCCCCTTGTGATGGATCTCCCAGTATTGAGGGCTTGTAATGAAGGCATATTAAATGTGTGTTTATAATTATAGTTATGAGGGAATTTATAGATTTCTGTATTATGCCTTTTTTTTTTTCCATCAATGTATGTTAGCATTGAAAAAATTAATAAATAGTAAATTTAAAAAAAAAAAGTTCAAATAGTTTTCATGAGTGGTATTTATTAACAGTTCTTATTTTGTAACTGTTGCCGGTTTAAAAAACATTGGTATCCATACCAATACTGTTCCATCATGGACTATATGCAAACTAAAACAGTTAAGATCTTTCAGATGAAAGATCTCAAATGTTGCAATAATCCTTAAGGTGTAAAACCCTAGATCTTGCAAAGATCCCAAATGTGCTGAAAGAGCTGAAAAATTAAATTGTGGACCTGCTTTTGGGAATTTTGTGAACTCATTAATATCGTCTGTAGTACCTGAAGACTGGAAGGTTGCTAATGTAACGCAATTTTTACAAAGGGATCAAGGGGTGATCCAGGAAACTACAGGCCAGTAAGTTTGATGTCTATGCCAGGCAAAAATGGTAGAAACTATAATAAAGAACAAAATTGAACATTATGGATAGGCATAGTTTAATGGGACAAAGCCAACATGGATTTAGCCAAGGGAAGTCTTGCCTCACCAATTTGCACGTTTTTTTTTTTAAGGGTGTGAATAAACGTGAGCTAGTTAATACCGTATCTGGATTTCCAGAAAACATTTCACAAAGTCCTTCATGAGAGACGGCAATTAAAAAGTCATGGGATAAGGGGCAAGGTTCTATTATAGAAAGCCAACTGGTTAAGAGAGAAAACAAGAGTTGGGCTAAATGGTCAAGTTTCCTAATGGAGAAAGGTGAATAGTGGCGTGCCCCAGGGATCTGTTCTGGAATTGCTGCTTTTTAATATATTTATACATGACCTTGAAATGGGAACAAGTAGTGAGGTGATCAAATTTGCCAATGACACACAATTTATTCAAAGGTGTTAAATCACAAGACCCACCTTGCAAAACTGGAGGCTGGGCATGAAAATGGCAAATTAAATTTGTTGCCGTTAGGGAAGAGTAACCCAAGTTAAACATCACAATGCAAGGTTCCATATTAGGAGTCACCACCTCTCAGGAAAAGGATCCAAGTGTCATTGTTATATCGAAATCTTCTGCTCGGTGTGCAGCAGCCAAGAAAGCAAATAGAATGCTAGGGATTATTAGGAAAGGAATGGAGAATAAAACAGAATATCATGCCTTTTTATTCCATGGTGCTTCTGCACCTTGAATACTGTGTGCAGTTCTGGTCACTGCATCTCAAAGATGTAGCGGAATTTGAAAAGGGTGGCCAAAATGATAAAGGGGATGGAACAATTCCCCTATGAGGATAGGACTCTTCAGCTTGGAGAAGAGGCCTGAAGGAGAGAGAGAGCTCTATAAAATGAGTGGAGTAGAACGAGTAAACGTTAAATCGGTTTACTCTGTCAAAGTACAAAGACAAGGAGATACACAATGAAGTTACTAGGTAATGCATTTAAAACTAATGGAAAATATTTTACTGGTTGCATGATTAAGCTCTGGAATTTGTTGCCAAAGGACGTGGTGAAAGCTGTCTTTGTAGCTGCATTTAAAAACAATTTGGACAAGTTCCTGGAAGAAAAGTCCATTAACTATTATTAAGGTAGTTGCAGAAATTCACTGCTTATTCTTGGATCTCTGGTGGCTGAGTGGCAGACCTGGAGGAGCTGAGGCAGACTGAAGTACACTGATGAAACCTTCAGGGATACTAAACCGTTGTGATATGTAACATGGTTCCATGTACAGAAAGTGTCTAAATACTAAGTGACATTCATAGTTATAACTCAAAGATTGGTTACAGCGGTGGTATTCATAGGCAGGCATTAATATCCATCAAGTGAAACTTTCTAGTACAAATTAAAATGATCTGGTACATAAGGTAAAGAGTACAGATAAGATGTGGAAACTCATTTCATTTTCATTATTTGCGTCAAATGTATGCTCTGTATTGTGGGAATAGTCTTTTATTTTGAGATCGTAGTGTCCCTCCTAACAAGCCAGTGTTGGAGTGAATGATGTTGAATATTATCAATATTTTATAGTAGATTCTGGATTGTACTGGTAACAAATGCAGCATTTTGTAATAGTTGTAGTGGTTTTAAGAGACTTGCTGGAAGACTTAGAAGTAAGGAGTTAGAGTAATCAAGGTTTGAGAAGATTAGTGTTTGCAATACAGTATGGAAGTCCTCAAAAGTTAATGGAGGCAACTTGGCATAACAGGTCTTAATTTACTGATGTGCATTTTCATTGTGAGTTTCTTATATAGATGAGTATCAAATAGGGATGTGAATCGTTTTTTGACTATTTAAAATATTGTCCGATATTTTTTAAATTGTTAGAGTGCGATACAATAGAAATTCCCCCGATTTATCATGAAAAATCATTAATCTGGTTTGTGTCCACTAACGGGAGTTATTGGGGGGGAGGCGGGAAAACCGGCACACCAAAACAACCCCCCCCCCCCCAAAAAAAATGTTTTAAAATTACCTGGTGGTCCAGTGGGGGCACCGGGAGCGATCTCCCGCTCTCGGGCCTTCAGCTGTGCTAATAAAAATGGCGCCGAAGGCCCTTTGCCCTTACCATATGACAGGGTATCCATGCCATTGGCCGGCCCCTGTCACATGGTAGGAGCACTGGATGGACGGTCCCACACTGGATGGTGGTCCAGTGGGGGGCGCGGGGAGTGATCTCCTGCTCTCGGGCCGTCGGCTGCCACTAATAAAGATGGCACCGGCCATCCAGTGCTCCTACCATGTGACAGGGGCCGGCCAATGGCACGGATACCCTGTCACATAAGGGCAAAGGGCCATCGGCACCATTTTTATTAGTGGCAGCCGACGGCCCGAGAGCGTGATATCGCTCCCCGTGCCCCCACTGGACCACCAGGTAAATTTTAAAACGTTTTTGGGGGGTGTCAGGAGGGTGGGGGAGGCTAATGGGTCAGTTTTAAAGGGTTGGGGTGGGGTTTTTGTTTATCGGATCGGGCGCAGCCAATAAACAAAAAACCAATCGGGCCGGATGATAAAATTTATAAGATTTGAATCGGAACCGAACCGATTCCGGTTCCGATTCACATCTCTAGTATCAAAGCTGTATTTTCAAATGATCTGGAGAGTGGGATGTAAAACTGTGTATGTCGTCAGTACACAAGAAGAAAGTTATTCATAAATTAGTCAGTAATTTACCTAGAGGGAAAATGTATATATTGAATAGTGCTGCTGAGAGGGTTGATCCTTGAGGGACATTTGTATTCCACTGGAAAGTGTCAGATATGATTGCAAAGTTTGACTTGGAATGCTGTTAGATGGTTTTCTTCATTTCTATCTGAGAACCATGCTGTCAGTCCCAGTATTTCTCATCTGATGGCATAACAGGTTATGGTCCACTATGTCAAAGGTAGTTAAGTCAATTAGCAGAAGACAAGATTCATATGCGTCAAGTCCTATTAAAACAGAGTTCATTAATGAGAGGAGTAATGTTTCAATTGAGTGACGTTTCCTAAATCCAAATTTGATTTGGGAAGAGAATATTTTGATCTTCCAGATTTACAAATTGGAATAACACCGCTTTCTCAAGAACTTTTGTTAGACATGATAAGTTGGATATTGGACAATAGTTGTCCCAATCGTCAATTCGACCAGTCTTAATTTTTTAGGATTAACTTTATCATTGCTTGTCTTAATCCATGTGGTATAATGCCTTCTGATAGTGAATTTTTAATTAGGATTGTGATTCAGAGTGATAACTTGGTGTCCTTCTTTTAAGGAACTAGCTGGTACTGAGTCGTGGGTGAGTAACAGGTTTGATTTTAGCAATGATATGATTAATTTCTAGCTTTGGTACTTCTGAATGTGGACCACTTAACCATGTCATTTGAGTCTTCAGGCGCTTTTGTTGGAGAACAGACAGTGAATTCTTTTTTTTCAACTTACTGATTTTGAGTGTGGTGGCATATTCATTGCAAGAGGCCTTTGTGAAGTTGTAGTTTCTCAAGATGGAAGATGTTGGGTCTTAAACAATCTAGTTTAGAATTAAATATAACCCTAGGAATCTGTTAAGCAAAAAAGATTCCTATGGTATTTTGTAAGGAAAGACTTATGCCCATCTGCTGAATTCCTAGGTAAATGTCTGCTATTGTTTCTCTAATTTTCCAAGGTTCTGTTTAGTGCTTCTTAATTCATCATTGTATCAGGGCTTCTTATGTTTGAAGTTTATTCCTTTCCTTGATTTTCGTCTGGACAGGATTAAAGTTTTCAGCTATGTCCATTGACTATCTTATCCAGGAATCAAATACCGTTGTGGCGTTTGGTTTGATTTAGTTCATGGATCTTTTCTATTGCTTCAGCAAGTGCTTCCATCTTTTTTTTTTTTTTTTTTTTCCCCTGAAGGTAAAAGTAAAGCTTATCTGTCCTATTTCTGCTTGTATTAATTGGTGATCAGACCAGGGCAATATCTTGTGTGAGGTATTGATTAGGCAATTACTTGTATTTAGCAAATATTAGGTCTAGAGTGTGGCCCACTTTGAGTGGCTTTTGAGACAAATTGTGACCATCCCAGGGCTTCCATTGTTTCTAAATGTTTCACAAGCTAAAGTTCTCGGTGTTTTTATCTAACTGGAGATTAAAGTCTTACAATTAATGTAGAATCTGGTGATGGAAACACTTATGGGCCGATACAGTAAAGTCCATGGGTGAGCGGGTGAACGCCCGCTCTCCCGGCGTGCGCACAGGCCACTCTCCTGTACATGCGATTCAGTATGCAAATTAGGCCCAGTGGTAAAAACAGGTAAAAGGAGCCGCTAGGGACACTAGCGCGTCCCTAGCGCCTCCTTTTGGACCGCGGCGGCTGTCAGGTTTGACAGCTGATGCTCAATTTTGCCGGTGTCTGCTCTCGAGCCCGCTGACAGCCATGGGTTCGGAAACCGGATGCCGGCAAAATTGAGCATCCGGTTTTCGAGCTGCGGGCAGACTTCAAATTTTTTTTACTTTTGGGACCTCAGACTTAATATTGCCATGATATTAAGTTGGAAGGTGCACAGAAAAGCAGTTTTTACTGCTTTTCTGTGCACTTTCCCGATGCCCAAAGAAATTAGCACCTACCTCTGGGTAGGCACTAATTTCTGAAAGTAAAATGTGTGGCTTGGCTGCACATTTTCCTTTCTGAATCGTGCTGGAATACCTAATAGGGCCATCAACATGCATTTGCGTGTTTTTTGGCCCCTTACTGAATAAGGGGTAATGCTAGCACATCAAACGCGCGTCTAATCAAGAGTTAACAGTGCGCTCAGTTGGAGCACACTGTACGGTTATCGGCCCGTTTGCATTGTTCAAATCAGTGTGAGATGTCTTTTTGAAGTAAACCTAGAGAACAGTAGACCAGTCCTATGTTCAGTTGATGAGATTTTAGAAGTGCCACTTCTTAGGGTGGGTTAAGCTAGTACCTTGCAAAACAGAGAATAGGTTTTTTGTTTTGGTTTGGTTTTTTTTTTTTACAAATTATTAATAAACCCCCCCACCTTTTCGTTTAGGTCTAAAAGTGAAATACCTCCTCCATAGGGTGGAAAATATTTGGTTTAGGAGGACATTATCTTTGTCAGTCAGCCAGGTTTCAGAGATGCCTTTGATTAGACTAAACATTAAAGAGGAAGAGAGAGTTCTCCAGTTCTCCAAGCGTTGCTATTTGCCAAGATAGACTACTGCAGTGCCCTTTTCCTTGGCCTCCCCAAATCTACTACCAAACCACTGCAGATGATTCAAAATGCTGCGGCGAGATTATTGACCAACACCAGCCGTGGAGATCACATTTCTCCCATCCTTAAATCTTTACATTGGCTACCAGTGAATTTTAGAATACTTTATAAATCAATCACCCTAATTCACAAATTCATTCATCATCAACTCCAACTCGACCTCGAAATCCCTTTCAAATTACACTCCTCCAACAGACCAATTAGAGATATTCTCCAAGGTACTCTGATTTTTCCCCCAACTAAAGCCATACGCCTTTCCTCGACCAAAGTCCGAGCGTTTTCAATAGCAGGACCTTCTATCTGGAATAACATTCCCTCAGGCCTCAGATTAGAACCCTGCCTCTTAACGTTCAGAAAAAAACTCAAAACGTGGCTATTTCATCAAGCCTTTGCTGACCCTCCAGACAATCTCTAGTCACCATTATTCTCTCCTGGACAAATTTATCCCCTCCCAGACGAATGGTTTGCTATCCTCTCGAAAGATGGACTTCCAGGTTAAAGCACCTTAAGCTTTAACCCACATCCTATACTATTATGTTACAATACTTCCTGCCTTTATTTTTTTCCAGCTATTTATCTTCCAAGTTCTACACCCTGTTGAATGTAACTTTACCTTTTTTCTCCTCTATTGTTAATCACTTTATTTATTGCTTCAGTTTTCCTTGTTATATGTAAACCGATCCGATATGGTTATCACTATGAAGGTCTGTATAAAAGTGTTAAATAAATAAATAAATAGTAGAAGCATTAGTACTCATAGTTGGGAAGACAAAGTTTGCTATCCTTCTTTGCTTCTTACTTGGGGCACTCCTTACATCTCATTACAGGCCCCGTACTAGTGTGGGCTCAATGAAACACATCTGGTCCATGATTATAGTATAGAATCCAGGGATCAATGAATGAATGCACTTTGCACGTGCACAAAGGGGCAGCTCCTTCGTGTGCACCAAGGGCATGCACCCCATGGCGCAAGCACTTGCTGCTGCTCGCTGCCGCATTGATCTAGATCAATATCCAGGTAGTATCTAGATAGTAGCCAAGTCCCAAATCCAGTCTGGCAGCCCTGGTGCTGCCTTGGATCAGAAAAGTCTCCTGGTAGGAGAGCATCACCCTGGCGTAGCAGGAAGTGATCTGTAACAAGGACCTGCTCTCAAAACTAGAAATGAAATGGGGGGGGAAGATTTTTTTTTTCTTTGGTTGGGGCATGTTTTTGTAATTGTTTGGTCCTGGTCTCCCTTTTTCAGTCTGAAGTGTCTTGTTACCTCCACCTCCCAGGATTTTCTTTTCTTCAGTCATCTTCCCTGCATTTGTTGAGTACATTGATCTTCAAATTTTTTGTTTCTTCTTGCTTCTCTACCCACTTAGAGCTAAATTTTACCCCTCTTCTTCTCCCCCCATTTTTCCAGCTTTCCATCTGCCATACCCTGTCTTTCTCCTTTTCTCTAGGCCCCATTTCCATCCTTCGCACTACCTCTCACCAGGCCATCAGGTCAGGAACTATTAAGCCAGTCTGGCTGCTGCTGTGGGCAAATCCAGCCTCCTCCCTCCTAGGCACGTACAATTGAAACATCCCATGGTCAAGCACGGGGCTCCATGTCAACAAATCTCTGCGTGGGTCAAAACATTCAACTGCTTGAACCACGTGGAGCCCGAGTGGTTTAGAGGTGCCAGCTGAAGTTGGGACGGCAAGGCATTTTTGGGGAAGGCACTTGCCATCACAACTAAACATCTGTTTAGTCAGATGTTCAGGCAGAGACTTAAAACATTAAAAAAAACCCTGTACTTCACTTGTCTGCTGTTCTATCTTCGCACTTCATGTGCATATGGCACTGCATATTTTTTGGACTTGATGCATTGTAGCACCTGGATTTATGTGGCATACTCAAGGTTTGAAGAAGCCTTCAAAATCTAATAAAAAGTAAACCAAGACTGAATGATTTTGTGAAGTATTTTATATCCTGTATTACATCTGCTTAAGTGGAGTTGGTTTGCTGTATCTGTGTGTTCTAACTTAAGAGCAGGGCATAAAGCTAAAAGCGAGTGTGTGAAGAAAACGTTGCCACCCATCTTGTGTAAACTATAAAGTGACATCCAAAAGGCGTAGGGTCTTCAGAACCTGAGAACTGTGTTTAAATATCTTTTTGGCTTTTAAAGAAATGTTAGTCCAGGTTTAACCTGGTTGGTTGTATGTTTGCAAGCTGGGCATCTTGGCATCTCCACTGGTTTGTGAGAATCTGTAAACTTATTTATTTTTATTTTTTAACATTGACTTGGAACTTGATCCATGACTTTTCACATGGACTAAATGTGGGCTCAAAAAGCCAAGTGTTAGACTTCCACAGAAGTCCTGCTGATCATCACAAACTTTCAGTAGTCTCCTGGTCTAATCGGAGAAAGTTCTTTTTTACTCAACGCACAATTAAACTCTGGAATTTGTTGCCAGAGGATGTGGTTAGTGCAGTTAGTATAGCTGTGCTTAAAAAAGGATTGGATAAGTTCTTGGAGGAGAAGTCCATTACCTGCTATTAAGTTCACTTAGAGAATAGCCACTGCCATTAGCAATGGTTACATGGAATAGACTTAGTTTTTGGGTACTTGCCAGGTTCTTGGATGACTGGATACAAAATACTTTCTTAAATAATTCTATAGCAAGTGTTCCAAACTTATGCTAAGTAAAAGACTGATCCAGTTCTGCTGGATTAATTGAGGTCGGTCTCTCTCATAATGTAACGCTAAACCTGAGCCTTCATTATACTGAAGTGATTTGGCAGGAAGGAGTTTCTTGAAGACATGTTTGGCTTAAGTATAGATCAGCAAGTTGGTAACCAGGCAAGAAGAACTAGTGAGTGTTTAGAAAGCCTGCCTGGGATTTGACTAGCTGACTTTTCAGAAGCAGAGGGTTACTTCAGGACCAATGCCTTATATTTGAATTGATTCTAGGCCATTCCAACTCCTCTTCCCAAGACAAAAAATAGAAACAATGGGCAGGATTTCTGGAAGACTGCAGTGGCTCCAGCACAGGTGACCCATCTCTCTCTTCCCGCATTCTCCCTGCAGGCTAATCCTTTTTTACCTACCACAAAACAGAAGCCTCATTTCTCTTGTACAAGGTGTCTGCAAGCAGAAACCTTGTACATCGCATGGTTCCTTGTGTGGTCACCCAACCTCTAAAGCTGGCCCTGACTCTGGGTTTTTAAGAATTCATGCTTAACAAATAAAAATATTTACACACACAAAAATAACTCATGCTGACCACTTTGAAGCCAGGAAGGAAGTGTATTTGAGCTGTTAAACATAATTGACTGCTACTCAATGGTTTGGGTTCTCGTTTATCCTGTGAATCACTGCAAACACTTGTCAAATGTAATTCAAAATTTGGCAAACGTCTGTAGACTAGTTACACAGCTTGGTGCTGCAGTTATACATGTGTTAAAAAAAAAAAAAACCCAACAAAAACACATGAAGTGTTTGAACAAAATGTTCTTAGCTCTGCTGCTGATACAGCTTTTCCTCACAGCGGTCTTGCTTACTCATCTCCCTCATTGTCCATATAACTTCTGACTTTTTTACCATCCAGAGGCCAAGTCCCCTCCCTGCATGTGTGCTGACCTGTGATCCTGTGCTTTATTCTGCATCCTGACAGAGGCTGCTCTGTGGAGTATCCTTAAAAGAGACGTATTAGGGCTGCCAAGTGGAGGGTCCTGGTCCAGGATTGGGATTACTGCAGGACAGGAGGAGGAGGAGGAAAGGAATGGTCTTGCAATGATACCTAGTGCCTGGATTTAGGTCTGCTACTACTACTTAGCACTTCTATAGCACTATTCAACGTATGCAGAACTGCACAAAAATGCAAGAGATTTACAATCCAATCAAATGTACAGGGCAAGAGACTTTTTGGGAACTTCATTTATTAAAAAGATTGCATTCAGTAGGGCTGTAAGACGGATAATCAGGGTATAACTTTTAAAAACAGCCTTGAAAATCTTAGTTTTTAGACTGGATTTGAATAACACAACTCAGGAAGACCTTTTTTTTTTTTTTTTTTTCTTTTCCCAAGCATACTGTGCAGCAGGGTAGAAAGCACTGAGTCCAGACTTGGCAATAGAGAAGGGCATAGATAGTGACTTGCCTGAGGGTGTAGCTTGAGCTCAAAGTGAAGGCTCTCTCTAAGTGACAGGAGCTTGAATTGTATATAGGAACGGATAGGGAGGCAATGTAGCAACTTGAGAAGAGGGGGGTTGTGACTAGATCAGCTCTGAAAGATGATTCACACAGCTAAATTTTGGGTAGATTGCAATGGAGGTGGTCCACTGGGAGACCTGTGAAGAGAAGACTGCAGTACTCTAAGCAGGAGGTTATCAAGTGCAAACATGTTCTAGTGTGTGAAAAAGGGAAGGAATGGAGTTTGCTGATCTTATAGAAAGAAGACCTTTTAGCAGTGTGGATGTGTAGAGGAGAGAGACTACCTCCAAGATTACAGCCTCGGGGGGGGGGGGGGGGGGTTTGGGAGGATGACTCTTATCCACAGAGAGAGAGGGACTGGGAAAGATGAATTCTGTCTCGATCATGTTGAATTTAAGGCAGCAGTGGGAAATCGAGACAGCAATGTTGGACAAGCAGGCTGAGATCTGGGAATAGATTCCTGATGAAGTTTCTGGTGCAGAGGGGTAAATCTGTGAATTAGCATGAAGATAGTGGTATTGAAAGCCATAAGAGGAGATTAAAATATCAAGGGAATTAGTATAGATAAAGAAGAGCAGGTTGAGGATAGAGCCCTAAGGCACACCAACTGATAGTAGGATCCACTAAAAGTGGGATGGGAGAAGCAAGAGAATAAAGGCAGGATGGAGTCCCAAAATCCAAGTGAAAGGTTATCTTCTGTGGCATGTAGAGTATGAAACTGCAGTGGATACAGAATGGCTAAAGATGAAAAATCAAAACGGCAAAGGTGAGCAGTATGTTGGAACTAGTTTGGATGCAAAAGGAGGGAGATGGGGCAATTAATGAGTAGGACAGATAGGATCCAGTGAGGGTTTTTGAAGGACTGTTGCTTTGAAGGTAGTGAAGTCAGTTGCAATGGAAAGGATGACTGCAAAAGAAATAGAGCTGAGGAGCTGGGTGGGAATGGGCTCTGAAGAGGAAAGATGGGCAGTTTCCTCCATTGTGATCTCAAAAAAAAAAGAGAAGGAGCTAGAAGACGGGGAGAGGAATGAACTATATACAGTAGTAGAGTTGAAAATGATCTAGTGTGAAAAAAACCCCAAACACTTTTTGTTTGCAGTCTGGGGTGGGAGTGAATACCCTGGTTTGTGGCAGTACTAGGATTAGAATTTGCACCCCATGGCTTCTCCAGAATTGTAGTTTATCAACTTATCACTCATATTAATTTAACAATACTGTTACAGGAGCATGAGATGCCTGATGAAATCGATATCGACGACCTTTTGGATCTTGAAAGTGATGAGGAGAGAACCAGAAAACTCCAGGTAAGGTGCAGACTGAGATGTGGATCCTTTATTCTCACTCCCACCAGAGCAGGCACATGTTGGCTCCTTGCAAGATTTGGCTACCTTTTATTTTGTCTGCAGGTAGAGACATTAACAGATTTGGTTTAGCATTGTTGCCCATCTAATTCCTCGGTAATGAGATTTAAACACAGTCCTATCTCAGTATATCCTGCAGGACATAAGCACCAGAGTCTGGTGATGACCTCCATTTTAAATGAACAATATAATGTGTGTTTTTATTTGTCTAGAACTTCTTACTGAAAATCTTAGAGGCCAAATTTTAAATAACCCTCAAAGCTGGCAGGTGGATTTCAGAATAAAATTGTGAATTCACCACAGATTTCAGAATGAATCCCTGGTGTATTCTTTGCTGGTTTTGCCTGTCTTCAGTGCTGTTCCTCTTCCCTGCAGAGAATAATCTGAAGGTCCATTGTGATAAATATTTTTGGAGGGATTTTACCAATTATGAATCTTTGGGGAGAACATTGTAGAACTGGGCCTTTAATTGGCACCTATACACTATAATACAACTGTATTTGGGTCTCTTTAGACCACCTTTATTGTAAGCACTTGTGCAAACACTTCATGTGCCTGTCCAGTTGTCTTGCTGTAATTTTTAATCTATGCAAGCACAGGACAGACATTCTTTATGTATAGAAACTTGCACAGGCATCAAACATTGCACATGTAAGGCCCCCCCCCAATATGGCATATGAAAACATAGCAGGAGAGCCAGCATTGGAGCTGGCAGGGCTCTCCAGGCCTTGCCAGCCAAAGATCAATAGGAGGAAACTGCAAACAGCTGGCTCCACCAACTGAAAGACCGGCAATTTCCTTCCAGCCTCTCCCTCTGACCTGGCCTGATCTCCAGTCTTTACCCATTCACTCCCACAGACCTCCTGATCTTTCTGACTCCAATTATACAAATAACAGAAGGAGCGAGCACAGAAACTGTTAGCTTGTGGCCCTGCACTTACGGGCCTCTGCCTCCTGCATGGAAGCCTGGAGGGGGTAGGGACACTACAATGTCTGAGCATTGGGGCACAGGCTCCCACACTTGCTATCTTCTGATAACAGCACTACCAGAGCCAGGGGGTTTGGGATTAATTCATGGAGGGAAAGGAGCTGCTGAAGATGGATGGTTGGTTGACATGTTGATAGGGGGATCAAGCAAGGAAGAGTTAGACATCTGACTATTGAACAGACTCACAGTACCACATTTAAAGTCATGTCTTAGATGTGATATTTGTTCCAGATTTGAAATTCTCTGAGATTGATGACCCTGCCATTACACCATTGATATGGTCTGATCCTTATTTACTTTGCTTTACAATGAAAGTGGAATCTTTTGTTCCTGTTAAACTACAGTCAGTCTTTCACTAGAGAAGTAGAGAGACTATGGTGGAAAGATTTTAGAGTGTAATATCAGCATCTATTAGTTCCTGATGAGATTAGATGAATTGGTTAATTACTGGAAAGCTTTGCCTTTGGCACTGAATGAAACTGCTTCAATGAGACAGACCGAGGTTGGGTGCCATTTATAGATCAGCTTCCTGGTATATAGCTTAGCTTCATACCCTGAAAAGAGGAAGGAAACTGGAGAAGACTTGGTGGCCTTTAAGATATAGAAATAATTAGAACTCAGCCTCCTTCCTAAAATATTAAGGAAGATAAATCATGTTGCAAAAATCAGATTACTCGTACTGAGAAACAGTCAGATGGTATTTACACTGATTAGTAAACTGAGAAAGCTTCAATTAGGGGAGAATATAGTGGGTGTATACGAAGCTGCAGTGAGATTATAACAGTACCTGAACATAATCTGCTTTTTAAGTGCCTGAAAAGCAGAGTGTAAATAAATAAAAACAAAACCCACTTCAAGAAGTGTTGACGTAATTATCCTGAGATCTTATGTTCCATCTCTTTCCACTTTGATATATATATTTTTTTGATTTGATTACTTTTAATGAGATTGCTAAGCTTACAGAAATACTGAATATATTTTTTAAAAGCCCTAAACACTCCTCTTAAAATCATTCCCAATCCTAAATGACAATGGATTACCCCAACATGTCCCTCCTCAGAGGATGCTTCTTAGACTACTGTCCACTCTACTGGCCCCTTACCTCAATAGAATGAGCTCCCTTGGTGCTTATGTTGCTCCCCCGTTCTGAAGAACTATGTGATGTCTCGTTCTCTCCTGTTCATTTGACTGTATGTTTGTACCCCACTCTGAATGTAGGAAGGGCAGCTAATGTTTGTTTTGGTTTTTTTTTTTTAAATCCAGTTTTTTGCGTTACTCATATCCATCCCCTTTCATTAATGGAAGTAGCACTTTATTGGCCTAGCTCATTCAGAAAATGTAGTCTTTAACCAATCAGGGCTAATTCTAATTAGGAGAGTACCATTTGTCCTGATTAAGAAACCAGGGGCCGCTGCTTCCTGAGTTGCAAATTACTGCCCAGTTTCAAACTTACCTTATCTAGGTAAAATTATTGAGAGTGGTTGCTTCTCAGCTTGCTGTAATAATCAGATATTCTAAATAAGCAGTTGGGGTTCAAGAAATATTTTAATACCAAAATGACTTTAGTAGCTTTAGATCTCAGGAGAAGTTTAGATAGTGGGTTCAGTGGTGGTGCTATTTAGATCCGATGGCCGCCTTTGATATTTTAGATTATCAGATTGTACTGAAGCGTTTAACAGCAGTGGATATAGAAGGAATGTTGCATGGATTAACGTTTTTTTTTCTTGGAACATTGAATACTTTTAAGGATCTTCTTTCTCAGACCTCTGGGAACTATGTTGGAGCACCCCACCCGATCCACTTTCCACCAAGGATTGTTTTCACTGGTCATGTGACAATCTGGCTACTCTTATTCATGTGACAGTTACTAGCAGATGGAAATACTTTGCATGCTGGTCTAAATAAGAGGCAAGTGCATAGGCTGCAATTTATTCAAAATAAAGCCACAAGTATCCTTCAGGGTCTGAAGCTGTGAGATCATGTTTCTCTTATATTAAGATCTTTTCATTGGCTACCGGTATATCATTTTTTTTAAATTGATTTTAAAATGCTTACCTTTGGTCTGGCTCCCAAATATTTAGTGAACTGGCTTTCAGCATATGTTAAAACAAGTCTACAACTCCATCTCTTAGAAGCAAGATTGATGGAGACTAGAAAGAAGGCTTTCTTGTACCGTGTTCCAGGTATTTGGCGACTATATCTAGAGAAATTAGATCCTATATCATTTGACATTCTGCAAGCATAGTAAAACCGTTCTTTACTTTAGTTTTTGATAGGATTGTAAGTATACCAGGCAACTTTGATTCTATGTACTGTGTTTTTAATATCTTGTTTTGTAATCCTGCCTGGAGCCTGTACTGGATGAGTAGTGTATAAACTGAAGAAAATACACGCACAGTCTTGCAAATTTTGTGTTCATGTTTTACTCTTAAGATGTCAGGCCTCAGGTCTTACTATTGTGGCATGCTCTTGAAAAGGGTTTAGATGGGTGGACTAGGCCATAATGGTCTTTCTGATGTCATGCTTCTATGTATAACTGAAGGAGTGGAGTTGTGTACATTGTCCATCTCCTAAGAGGAGACATTTTCCTGAAAAGTGCATTTTGTGACTCACTCTTGGCAGTGGAAGGAGTCTGAGGCACCTTGTCTCCTGCCTTCTCCCCAAGGAGCTCCCTCTCCACACTGGAGAAACAGGACAAAAATCTACTTCTCCTGAAGTCTGGTGTACTGGTGAATTGTAGAGAAATCTGTATCCACAAGAGGGCACCCATCTGAGTTTGACAGATTCTTCCCCCTAACAGGATAGTTGGGGGAGAGAATCTGTAAATGAAGCAGAAGAGCTTGAAATTTGCTCTCAAAGACTGAGGAATAAGGGTGACCACTAGGGGCTTAGAGGCTCTGAAACTTTGAAAGGGCTTTGAATTGGTTTGTGCTGATTTTGTGGAATCTTTTTCCCCACATCATATGAGGACTCATTCATTTGAATGACTGAAAGGGTTATACTCATTTTTTAAAGAAAAGAATAAAATATTTCTTTATCGGGGGGGCTCTCCCTTCAGCTGAAGAAACTTGCCAGTCTTCTCAAATTCCCAGGCTGCCGGTTAAACCCTCCATGAACCACTCCCTTTAATTTACCTGTGATGCCCAGGGTCCAAAGAGGGATTGGGGTGATCACCAGTTATTCCTGTCCCACTGGTGTCCTAATTTATAATGGCACCAGGTGACTCAGTTTTTTTGGGGTTGTGTTTTTTTTTTTTTTTAGTGTGCACTGAAACCAAAATGAAATTAATCCCTGCCCCCCCCTAAAAAAAAAAAAAACAAACCAAAAACCCAGGAAAACAAACTGTACACCACTAGTGACAGAAATTTACATTCCATTGGGCCTTCCCTATCTTGAGCTCCTGAGACTCTAGCTAGCATTGGAAGGACCCAGCAGTTCCTGAAGGTGGTTCCTTTAAAGAGGGGCAATATCATAAAAAAGGGGTTCCATGTGGAAATTCCTTCATTTTATGCTGTTACAGCTATTAATGTACATGAAGACAAAACAAGTATAATGCATGATAGTTATTGCTTGCTTCAACAATGTTATCAAAAGTTCTAATAAAACAACTTGTTTGAGTGATGGGCTATCTTTACTGCTATATAGAATGCCTAGATTTTTATACAGACAGCTACCTAATACCTATGTCTCATTTCCCATTACATATCTCCTATCAGCAACATATTGTAAGAATCAGGGTATTTAGTTTATGCAACAAAATCTCATGGGGGTTTTTACTTTTTGTGCTCTTAAACTAGGGTAGTGGGCCATAATTTATCTAAACTCTAAAGAAAAATACTCATTGTTCTCGTAAATGATCTGTTAAGAAAATTCCTTTGGTTTTGCCATGCCAAGTTTTTCTTTTGGTACTTAGCAATATCAATTTGTATAGTTGAGTGGTGTGGTTTTGTTTTGTTTTGTTTTTTTTGGGGGGGGGGGGGGGGGTTACTGCAGCTAACTGGTGCTTCCTGTTGCCTGTGCCATCAATTTCATCTCAAGTCATCTATTTATGGCACACCCTTGTCCATTTATTCATCTTTAAAATACATAATTAGTCATTTTTAATAAATAAAATCTACAAATGTTGAGCATATGTCCCATTCAGGAAGAAACTTTTCCAGGTTCTCTTCTGCATATACACATAGACCAGTTTACATTTTCTTAGCGTTTGGGTAGGTCAGTCCTAATGAGTGGGTTATGCATTTCTGGCAGCAGATGGAGACTGAGCAAAACCTGATGACATGGCCATGGAGTCCCAACGTGACGGCAGCCCGCCAGTATGCTCCAGCAGATGGTGGATTTGCATTTTCCCTTCAGGGGATTGCCTGGGTGGGGGTGTGGGTTTTTTTTAAATTTTAAAGAATCAAAAGTAGATAATAGAAAGAAGAGATATCTATATAGCACTACTCACCTCCTGAGGTGATAATGTGTGGTCCCGCCCTCATCAGAGTGCCCTCAGTTCGATAGCCTTAACTGTTGTGGAGCAGAAATTCCAATAGCAGTTGCAAGCCGAAAGAGGCTCGGCTGAAGGCTTTAGCCTTCTCCCCCCATAGTTGGGACCTGTTTCTGCTCTCAGCCAGGGAAGGCTGAGCTTAGGTAAAAGGTTTGTGTTTTTTTGGCTTTAAAAAAAAAAAAAAAAATTACCCTTTCTCCTGCAATTTGTTACCTCAGCATTTGCCTTCTTACTTACATCTCTGGGGAGTTCAGTGAGGAGATACTGTAGACATAGCGGGGTTGAGTAGCCGTTTTGGCTAGGACCTGCTTCCAGGTTTTTTCCTTCGGTGTGTGATAGACCACAAGGTGACTTTGCGCCTTTTTTTTGCTGCAGACATCTGTGCACTCCTGCATGCCCAGATGTGCACCAGACTTTGTCCTTTTTGTCCTTAAAAGCCAGCTATAGCACTGCTGGCCTCCTGAGGGATATTGTGCAGTCCCTTCCTCAGAGTGCTTCAGTCCAGTAGCCTTGCAGGGCCTGGACCTAAAGTGCAATTAGAGGTTGTCTGCCAAGAAAGGCTCAGTGGTCAAGGTTTAGCTCTCTCCCCTCGTAGCTGGGACCTGTTCTGCTTTCAACCACAGAGGGCTGGGCTCAGGTGAATGTTTTACTTAAGTTTTTTTTTTTTGGTTTTTTTTTTTTAATCACCTTTCTGATTTTGCCGACAATGGTCTATCTGTGTGTACTGGGACAGAGGGTGATACGAGGGTATCCCTCCTTTGGTTGATCCACAGATAGTCACAAGCTGCTAGCTCTTAGGATGTCAGGTTTGAGCCTGTGGGGCCTGGAATGGGCCCATTCTCTCTTCCTGGGTCATTCCAGGCCCCAGGGTTGGTAGACTTTCCTACAGGGCCAGTCTTTTGAATCGCCAGTGCCTACTAAGGTTGACCTGTGCGTTCCAAGTGATCCTCCGCCTGGCTCCACAGCCAAGTGCCGTAGCACAATGCAGCCTGACTATTGTAGAATAGTGAATTGCATACATCCTGCACACGTGTCACTAGCACTATGATAACTAAACTTACCAGAGAATCAGCCAGCACAGATGACATCATTCCTGGGAAAACGGAACTAACTTGGTCTTCTTCTCTGCTACTGATAACAAGAGGCTCCTGCCTCCTATAGTAAGAGCACGCACACGCGTGCTAAAATTTATTGATTGGCTAGTAAGGTGATGGGTGTGGGTTATGCAGATATCTGGTATCGGCGGACCCAAACCCTTATAAGGCTGAGTACGCACGCTAGAGCACTGGGCAGATTCTGAATTATACACCGTTTGCTTTGTATTTGCTTTTGCCCCATGGAGGAATTCCCGCTTTCCTCCATTAATAAATCTTACTTTATAACTGTCTGAAGCTGGTATTCATTGAGTTAATTAGTCAGAGGTTGCCGCTATTAACAGTATACACGAATGCAGGTGAATCAAAACCATACCGATGGTGATGGGGGAACTTTTTCCCCACCTTTGGAGTCCTCTTTCTTACAGATGAGTTACTGAGTTTGGTCTCTTGGGCATTGAAGACCCTCTGAGCAGCTGGGAAGGCAGAAGAACTTTTCCTATTTTGGTCATCCCATGCAAGGCTTGTTTCTTTCCCTTCTTGGTTGCATTCCAGGAGTTGACTTTTGGAATGGAGTGTGCCAGGGATGTATCTTGGGTTTATGCCCCTTGAATCCACAGACCAGAGACTGGTTGCATTTCCCTAGGGTGGATGCCTTTGTGTTCTGTCACGAACCATACCACCATCCTGTAGAGGGAAGTACACTACTGGAGGATTGCGACTATCCTAAAGCAATTTATCATGCACAAGAAAAGTCGCATATTCCCATCTGTTGGGAACTTTAGCAGTCCGTTTTTGCTGTTCTGGATTATCCTTACCAGTTTCAAGCCTTGCCTCTCCTGGCTAGCTGCAGCGCGTTCGGGATCTTTTCCTAGGTCATGGTGGCAGCTCTCCACAAGGCAGTCCGGTCTATAACAGCCTTGTGTGTGTCTTGTGTGCAGGGCTGGATTTAAGATCATGGCTCCCATAGACAAGACTGGGGGAGGGGGGCTTTCACCCTGGAAATCAGAGGGGGAAGTCTAAGGTTTTGGGCACCTTCAGAGTTTGGCAGCCTAAGCACTTGCCTGTGTTGCCTATGCCTAAATCCAGCCCTACCTGTGTGTCTGCTTACGCCTGCCTGTCCCTGTATGTAGGAACATGACCAAGCCTAGGAGCAAAGAGTATCCTGTGTTGGTTGGGTTGTGTGTGACACTGTGTGTGTGTGTGTGTGTGTGTGTGTGTGTGTGTGTGTGTGACTGTGCTTTGCAGAAGGAGCAATTTATCTTTGCACAGTGCACCTTCCATTGTTCATAAAGTGTGTAAAAGAAAAATACCCCTAACAATATAAACTTCAAAATGGTATAAAGAAAAGCTTTTTGGTTAGAATTTTGTTTTAATGTAATCCTGACAAATGTTTGTTAGAAAAACTTTATTTTTATCAATGAAATAATTCATCCTTCGGTTAGTATTCTTTAACAAATCCTCATGTAGCAGTATATAAGAAATGAAATTTAAGGGTGGATCCCCCAGGTAGCCCTTCCTATGAAGTATGTAACAGCTTGGCCTGCTGTACTCCCATTTCCTCCCCCCCCCATGGGGAAATGCTTCAAGGGAAAACCTAGGCAGCTTCTTGCATGTAGAAGACAGAAGGATCTTTGCATTGCATAATCACGTGAGGAGAGTTTGAGCAAAGAATGAAGACCTAGCTAAGTCTGCTGAAGTTTTGGGCCTTCACCTCTAAACAGCATCTGTCTTGTCTTAATATCTCTTGGAGCATATGCTGTGGGGGCAATTCTCAGAATATCAGCAGTGTGACAGACTGTGTGTGTGTGTATATACACTTTCACTTTTGAAACTAGCTGCTAGCACATGGTACACTGAAGACTTTCTTTTCCTCGAAGTAGAATTTTTGTTGGGAAAGCACAGGTGAGGAGCTGAACATGCACACAGATTGTATGTCCTTCCCCCCACCTGATCTAAATATTCCCAGGAACACTTCTCTCAATGTGGCTAAAAGTGTGCACATTGTGGAACGCGTGAGCTTTCAGCCATATTGAGAGGGGGTGGGCTTCAGACAGCCAGTTAACACAGGTAACCCTCTGTAAGTGGCTGGTACAGTTGGACCGCTGCTTTGTCACCGGGTCTGGCATTTTCTGCTTTTGAGTCTCTACCACTCTGGCAGCACGCTAACTAAAAGCCTTAAATCTGTAATTGTACTTTGAACCATGTATAAGGATGGGTCTTCAACATACTCCAAAGTTGGTTTTTTGTTTTGTTTTTTTTTTTGGCACAAGACCTACCTAAAGTCCTTATAACACTATTCATGCCTCTTGAGATTTTTCTATATTTGATTTTTCTCTTTCTTCCCCTTCCAGAGCATGTTGAGTTCCTGCAACGATACGGAGGTAAGAAACTTTTTTTTTTTTTTTCCTTCACCTTTATGTCTCTCTGGCCTTCTTACCTATTCCCCTGCCCTACCTCCCTGCCACTTTTCCCCTAGATGGGCATCAGCTGTGACCTTTCTCCTGGGCTGAGGCCTGTGGGTAGCAGCTCTTCCTAGTTTATGGATCTCTACAGTGGCTCCCCACCAAAAGATGCTTACAATGATGGCCGTATGCTCTGGCAGCTCCCACCCTCCATGGCAATGAGACTTGACAGCATAACCATTCTTCTTCCCTGACTGGGCAGCCATCAGGCCTCCCCTGCCCTCCCTAGCTTTCTCACCCCTGCCTCAAGGAATATTCAAGCCCATGGAAATGTTCTTAATCTTCCCCAATCTGTGCCTTTTGAATAATGCTGTCCTGGAATACTTTTGGCAGCTCATTGTTCAGCATGTTTTGCTTCATATTAACTTTATACAATGAACAGCTGAATTCTTCATCTAGGATCTTTCTAATTTGGCTCAACTAACGTGATTGGGCATAGGTGGGCTCTGTTCAATTTATAGGTCTTAAGGTAATTAAGGTTTGCTATGAAAAAGGGTGTGAAAACTTATATAAAAACATAAATGATGGCAGAAAAGGACAAATGATCCATTCAGTCTGCCCAACAAGCTTCTTAAGGTAGTAACTGCTGTTCCATGTTACCCAAGCCTTATGATAATGCATAAAAATTGCAGCTACCTTTTTTTTTTTTTTTTTTTTTTTTTTTTACTGGGTGGTGAGCTTTTTTGAAAATTCAGACAGTGCTGCTTGACTGCTATGCTTATGGACTTGGCCGTAGAAGTGGGCCTGTACTTTTTCCCTTATGTCTGCATATCTGTACCCCAGACCATAGAAGCTGGGGGTTCTCTTAGTGGTTTAAATCCAATTCTCCTTTTTCCCCCCTGCCGTCAAAGTGGAGAACAATGTTGCAGTTGCGTTAAAAGCATCAAGGCTGGGACTTCTGGCGATGACGTAAGCGGGACGGAAGTGTGGTGTCTGAGCTCCATGGCCCCCCTCAGAGTTTCCCCAGCAAAACTTTCAAAAACCAGAGATTCCTTTGCACTTCTGCTCCGGATGGCTTCTTAAAAGGTCTGTGCCCACACTGGGGAGCTTTTTCTCGAGTGCCGTGGGTGGCATGCAGCGGCAAAGCACGGACAAAATGGCGGCCGCAACAGAGGCCCCAAAAATGTTGGCAGCAATCTCTGAGGAGGTGCTACAGCAGATATGAGTCTCTACAGCGCTGGATGCATGCCTAATTAAAATCCAGGCATCGATGGATGACTTGAGGGACAAGCAAAGTGGCTGGATCAGGCAGAACAAGTGCTCTCATCACTGGGACGGGCTGGCTGACTCGGAGTGCCACGTGGCGGAACTCCTGGATAAGTTGGAGGACCAGGAGAAGAGGCAGACGCAATAACCTTAAAATAATTGGGCTACCAGAATCCGTGCAGGAAGGTGAACTGATAAATTTCGTGGAGGTGTGGCTCCCTGGCAAACTGGGCCTGGTGCTACAAGATAAGCTGTGCTGTGAATGGGCTCACTGGGTGGGGCCACCACACGAGGCACCGGCCAGACCCAGACTGGTGATGGCACGCATCCTCAACTGGGCGCACAAAACTCAGCTGCTCCGCGCCTTCCACCAGCAACCCTCTGTGGAATATCATGGCCACAAAATACTCCTCTTCAATGGCTTCTCTGCAGCTACGGCAGCACAGAGGAAGCAGTTGTCGCCAGCCTGTTCAGAGCTTCATAAAAGGGGAATACGTTTTGTCCTCCTATACCCAGCAAAGCACCACGACAATCATGTGCTGTACCTTATGTCAAAGGAGGAAGCGTCATCCTTCCTGGCGAAGCTAGATGATCCTAGAGTGGTTTAAACAATTTCATCTGACCACTCGGTGAAAGGCCACAGCACGTGCAATTTATACTGTGTGGGAACGGGGGGTAAGCGGTCCGCTACCCCGAGTGGATGGAGTCCACAGTTCAAAGCTAACTTTCGTGCTGTGTGTAAAATAAGTTTAGTTATGTTTGTTATTTAAATAACCTCTAATAAGCTGTTTAATAATTTTGCTTTTACATTCGTAATTCTAGATGTTCTATGTATTCGACTAAGGAATTATATTTCCTGCTTGTTCAGTTTTCAGTGTAAACCGGCCTGATTTGCATTTTATGCAAGAAGGTCGGTATATAAAAATTAAAAATAAATAAATAATAACGTGTTCCTGTTACTGCACGTGCTGGAATGGTTATAGTTGGTAATCGCAGTTCCCTGTTTTTGGACTTTCACGGTACCAGACCAGATGAACCTTACGGCATAGCAGAGTACATGATCTTGGTCTGGCGAGACTGAACACTATAGTTGCTATACAAGTTATATGGTAGTCTCTTAGCTGGGGGAACGAGGAGGGGGGTCTGAGTGGGGTACTTATCTACGTTTGGTCAGTATGGTTCCGGATTGGGAAGGTCCCCGTGCCTCTTGGGGCATGTATGTAACATGCATGGGGGGTGTGTATTGGACGGGGGAGGGGAAGGAGACCAGGGAATAATTGCCTGGGTTTCGGTTTTGCCGGATCCAGGGGTTCAGGCTGGGGAGCTCCAGGACCACTCTGTACTGTGTCTAAAACCATGGGCTGAGGGCCCCTTGTGTCAGCAATGCACGTGTACTGATCATGGCAACGGTTAAAATCACGTCCCTCAATGTGGATGGTATCCACTCCAATAAAGAGGTCCAAATTGCTTTCCATGCTGCGACGCCAACACTTACGGGTAGCGTTTCTTCAAGAGACATGGGAAACTAAAACGGGATTGGGTGGGACAGTGCATATATTCCTCTCTTTCAGCTCGTAAGCAGGGTGTTGCCATTCATGGGTGTGCCATGATAAAGAAGGAAGATATGTGGTAGCTGCCGGGGTCCTCTGAAAACAGCGGGTGGCATTTTTGCAATATTTATGCCCCAAATGTATACTCCCTCGAGGGGGTTGGGGGGTTTTTTTGTTTGGTTTTTTTTTTTACTGGGTTGGTGGGCGAACTGACAAGTTTCCCAGGCCATACCTTGGTGGTGGGGGGGGGGGATTTTAATACGGTTGTTAGCCCATCGCTGCCAACGACCCTTATTTAGGCGTCAATTTTCTATGCCAAGAACTCCAACTGCTTGATGTGTGGCGGGTTTTACATCCCAATGAGCTAGACTTTACTTTTTTACTCCAACCTGCATCAGTCGTACTCCCGCTTGGATTACTTGCTAGTCTCTAGTGATATGTTTCCTGGGGTAGTGGACGCTACTATTGGTGTTTCACTCTCAGACCATGCTCCGGTGACCCTTACTTTGAAGGGCAAGCTGGGACCCTGGGGCCCTCTTTCATGGCGCATACGGCCTGAGCTGCTTCTTGATGAAGAAAAAAAAATTGCTCAGTGGAAGGAGTATTTAGAGCTAAACACCTCCCCTAGATTGTCCTCTGGACTGTTCTGGGAAGCTGAAAAGGCAGTGATGCACGGCCATATAGCCTATGTTGCTATGTTGAACAGTCAGCGCAATACAGAAATCTTACGCCTTAGGGGGTGCTCAAGAAGGTGCAGCACCAACATATGACCACCATGTCACTAGCCGATAAAGGCCTTGTGGACAAGCGCGCAAAATACTTAAATCCCTTATACACCAAAGAACTTCTAAATCGTTAAAGCATTACCAATACAAATTATATAAGCATGGAAATAAGGCAAGCAGAATGTTAGCCAATTTAGTGCGGCCCCGAAATCAAAGATCTGTCATTACTGGCAATCGGGGCCGGAGCGCATAAGACCACAGCGGCAGATCTCAGCCCGGTTTCTAGATTACTATAAAACACTGTATGCCAAACAGTGTCCTGATCCGGCCGCCAAAGAGCGTTTCTTTCAGGGGCTGACTTGGCCACGCCCGGCTGCGGACCAGCTAGTGGAGCTAATAAGCCTATTGGCGACTGGGAAGTGTATGCGGTGATACAGGGACTGAAGGTGGTGGGCCAGGACAGGCTAGGGTCTGAATTTTACAAAATTTTGAAATTCTAACTCTTGCCCCCGATGTCCAGGTATTACAATGAGCTACTTGTTACTATAGCGCTCCCTGTCGAGGCCAATCTTTCAGTCATTGTGGTTTTGCCAAAAAAGGACAAGGATCCACTGGAGGTTAGCTCATACCAGCCTATATCCGTGACTAATGTTGATATTAAGATTTTAGCAGCTGTACTTGCAGTTTGCTTAAATGGGATTTTACCCACCTTAATTGACCCTGATCAGACTGGCTTTATTAAAGGGTGACAGGGCGTGCGAAACGTGAGGTGCCTTATTGCAGCCCTTAGCTACCACCCCACAATGGATGCCATGATATTGAGTTTAGATGCCGAGAGCCTTTGATTCCGTAATGTGGGAATATCTGTTCCGGGCCATGCTTCAGTATGGCTTTTTGGGACAGTTTGACATGGCTTGAAGCGCTATATCACAACCCTAGCGCCTGTATTTTGCTGAATGGCACCCTTACAGATCCCTTTGACGTAGCGGGCATCCCTGCCGTATGCCACACTATCTCCCCTCTTATTTGTACTGGCAGTGGAACCCTTAGCCGCCCGATTGCATGGGGAGAAGGCATTTAGGGGACTTAGCATCGGCAGCCACCCCTTAAAAATAGCACTTTTCGTTGATGATATTTTGCTGTTTGTGGGGCATCTTCACCATAGTATTCCAGTGATTTCCATATTTTTGAGCGGTTCTGGAGTATTGCAGGGCTGAAGATTAATTTTTCAAAATCTGAGGCCCTCGCGTTGGACCCAGTGTTACCACAGTCATGGGGAAGACCCTTCCTGTTTACAAAAGCTTGCCAGGGGCCCATGCATTTAGGGGTCTGGATCCCCAGAGATTTGGGCCTATTGTACGAACTATATCTCTCTGCTCTCATTAGTAAAGTACGGACACAATTGGTAGCATGGCAACGTCTCCCGCACTCTGGCAGATGCGCATTGGTGAAAATGGTAACTTCTTAAGATTCTTTGTTACATGTGCTCCCATGTTGGCTTACTGTTAGCGATCTAAAGTGCCTGCGATCTTACATTTCCAAATTTCTGTGGCAGGGTAAGGCCATCCGTATTAAACGTACTACTCTTGAACACCCTCGACAGGCGGGGGGGGGCTGCAGGTTGCCGGATTTTCAGCTCTACAATGTCGCCTGTCAGCTGAGATTTGTGGGAGAGTGGCTGATAGATAATTATTGCTATTGTGAGAAGGGGTTGGTGAGCAGAATGACAGTGCCGTGGTCACCGCTTTGTTTATATCTTCGGCCCTCGCAGCTATGCACCTTGGATTTCCCCACATGGCGGCTGAACCCATGTATTCGTGCCTGGAGGTGGCTGAGGAAACTCCAGGATCTGGCGGGCACCACCTCCCTATTGGGAGTGGAGGAGTAGCCTAGTGGTTAGAGCAGTGGGCTATGAACCAAGAGACCAGGGTTCAAGTCCTGCTGTTGCTCCTTGTAACCTTGAGCAAGTCACTTTACCCTCAGGTACAAACTTAGATTGTAAGCCCTCTGAGGATAGGGAAATATCTACAGTATCTGAATTTAATCCACTTTGAAGTGCTGAAAGTACAAAAAGCAGAATATAAATCTAAATATTGATGCCGCTGCTGGGTAACTTGGACTTTCTGCCTGGCCGGGACTGCAGCGGCATCTTCCAACATTGGGCCAGCCATGGGGTAGTATTCACCTTTCACTTATGACTTGGAGTCCCATAACATTTTGGACTTTCAAAACACTGTCTAAGGACTATAATCTGTCACCACAGTATTTCTTTGCATATTTACAAGCTTGCCACTACCTGCAATCCCTTTCGTGGACAAGGGAGATGATGGCCACAGAAACTGCCTATGCAACTAAAGTTTTCGATGTAGCTTGTCTCAATAACACTATTGCAGGATGGAAAACCCTGGGCCAGGCTCTCAAAGCACACAATTTCCTGCAGCCACTGGTGTGCCGGTGGTCTATCATTCTGACCCGGGATATAACGGCGGATTATATGTTGAACTGCTTTAAAATCCTGCATGCCAATAACCCAGATGTGGGGCTTCGCAAACTACAGTTCTGGATTCTCCACCTGGCTTATGATGATGTCCGCTGGTTCAGGATGGGCCTCACCGACTCTCCACTCTGCATTAAATGTGGCCTGTAGGAGGGATCTTTGCTACAGTCTCCTGCAATGCCGGATGCTTACCTGGTTTTGGGGAATTGTGCTGGACACTTATCACCCATTGTACTGGTATTGCCACACATGCCTTAGGATGTATTCTGATGACCCATCCTTTCCGTATGCTACCGCCAGGTAATCATTCTAAGGTAGTTTGGGTGCGTGGCCACCCTGCTAGCATCCCGCAGTCTTATCGGTGTGGGTGGAACTGGCAACATCACCCTCCATAGCGGCATGGCACTTAGGATGGCAACGTTTATGCAAATGGAGTGCATGGATTGCTCTGCCGGAAGTCGCAAGCGGGACAAGATGTATGAGGAGTGCTGGCAGGCGTGTCTTGCATTGCTACCCAAGGCATTACAAATTGGACTGTTGGAAACTGGTTACACTATATTATGGGATTGAATTCCCCGGTCTCTGGATGGGAGGGAGGGGGGTTGTTGATCTGTTTGGGACCGCTGGTTTGAATGTATGGGGAGGGTAACCGGGATGAATGTGGGTGCTGTGGTGAGTATGGTTGGATGTTTGTAGGGGATGAGGTGTTAGTCCTTGGGGTGCCTGGTTGGGAGAGTGGGGCGTTGCTAAAACAGAAAAAGGTGGGGATTGCATTATTTGTGTTTCATGGATCGGTGTGTGGCTTTGTTACTGTTTGACATGCTACGTTGTGACATGCCCTTGTTGGAACTGATTGTAATATACCGCTCTCTGGCGCATGGATGCATATTCTTGCTGTTAAAAGCTATTTTGGAAAAAAAAAAAGCATCAAGGCTTATTGGTTAAGATTATTAATCTCCATGCCTTCTGCTAAGGGTAGTAACTGCCGCACCAGCAAGTCCCCCCCCCCCCCAATGCATGCTTTCTTCATTTCCTTTAGGTCTTGGTTGTAGAAGCAGTCCTATGCTTTTTCACTTATGTCTACATAACAGTATCCCAGATCGTGGAAGTCTGGCCTCTGTCATTTCTCCTACCATGTGATAGGGGCCAGCCAATGGCACCAATAGTCCTTGTCACATGGTAAGGGCCATCAGCACCATTTTGATTAGTGGCAGCCGACAGTCTGAGAGCAGGAGATCGCTCCTGGGATCCCCGCTGGGCCACCAGGTACTTTAGGAAAGTTTTGTGAGGGTGGGGGATTCTAAATTAAATTTAAAGGGTCAGGATGGGTTTGGGGGGGTTTCTGTGCCCTTTCTTCCCCCTCCCCAAAATGAGGAAACCCCCCCCATGAAATTTGTGTGGTTTTCTTATCGTTTTCGGGGACCCCCCTGATACTTGAAGGATTAGAAAATATCGTACGATATTTTCATCCGTCAAAATGATGCACATCCCTACTAATTGCCAATACTCAAACAGTAACAACCCACCTATGAAAAGGCAGCACTGCAAATATTACACCAGACCCTAAAACACAAGTACACCTCCTATTAAAAGAGCATGAGCCAGGCTGCTATAGAGTCCTACATTGAGATCACAAATGTTGAACATACAGACCCTCACCAAATACAGCATAAAGTGACCATAAAAGTATAAATAGAAACAAGATGAAAAACTGAACTGGAAACTGCAACAAGCCAGTCTCTGATTGCAAAAATAGAAACATCACCATTCCTCAAAAGATCAAACAATCAAGAAATAAAACATCAATCATAATAAAACTATACTAAAAGAGGTATATTTCAAAACTGTTGATGAAAAGGATATCTAATTAAAAACTCAAAATTCTTAAATTTTTCCCAAACGCCAATAAAATATTTTAAAAAAGCAGACTCTTCAAATAAAACCCAATAATAAAAAACGAAGATTTAAAAATCTCATGCGTGTGCTGTACCTGGACACTTGATTTCCAGACACCCTGCGATTTGTTGTAGATTTGGGGTGGAGGGTTCTTAGAAGTTTGGAGGACATAGGCTACACAGTGTCTTGTACTTTCTTCGCTTTTGCATGCATACAGGCTATCTTGCTCAGACGAGTGGTGGACTGTCAGTGATATATTTCTAGGAAGACACCAGCCCTTCAACCTGCCTCCTACAATTCCACCCACACTCACAGGCTACTGCCATGCTGCTCTTTGGGCCCTGGTGGGATGGGCTGTGCCGCAGCCTTGCTTCCCTTCAGGCTATCAGCACTTGGGCGTCATGTCTGTGGAAAGGTGAGGCGCCCGCTGCAGGAATGTCTTTAGATGGGGAGGAGGGGGGGGGGGGGGGGTGTTTGTTTTGTGGTTTGTTTGTTTTTTTTGCTGCTTTCTAAATTTTGCCACCATTTTGATTTTGGCATGCTCTAAATCAAAACCAGTGAAAAACATGCACATCCCTATTTGTCTTACTGCAGAGAGAATAATTGTGAGGAAATTTTAAGCTTATTCTGTAGCCTTTTCTAAGTAACTGGGCCTGGGATGTGGAATGGGGAGGATTAATGACAAGAGAAGTCTTTTTTAGTCTTTTCATTAAAAAAAAAAAAAAAGCAAAAGCCATGTTCTTAAGGCAGTCATACAAAAAAAAAAAATCCCATATTGTATTATCTTGATTAGAAGTTAAGGCTTCTCTGGTGAATTGTTCCATCTTTAGTAAATGGAAGGCCATAGCTGGATGGGAAGGGGGAAATGGCATTTCACACAGCAGCAATAAATTGTGGGAGGGAAGGCCGGATTTTTCATGTTCTTTATAAGGCAACTAATAGACCATTTAAATCAACAGCCCTGGAGATTACACCGGCGTGAACAAAAGTACACCAGATTTTATGATATACTCGCGTAGCCGCGCGTATCTTATAAAATCCGGGGTCGGCGCACGCAAGGCTGCGCAGAGCCGTGCAGCCTGCCTCGGTTCCCTCCGAGGCCGCTCCGATTTCGGAGCGGCCTCGGAGGGAACTTTCCTACCCCATCCCCCCCCCCCCCCTACTTTTGTTGGGCAAGTTACGCCTGCTTGAAGCAGGCTTAACTTGCGCGCACCGCCCCGGCATCCCCCCGGCACAGGCCGCAGTGCCGGGGGGACTCGGGACCGCCCTCCCGGCCCGCCCCGGGACTTACGCGCGTCCCTGGGCTTTGCGTGCGCCGGCGGCCTATGCAAAATAGACGCGCTGGCCCTGCTCACATAAATCCGGGAGGATTTACACGCGCAGGGGTTTTAAAATCTACCCCTATGATTCTAGACTTCTTTCAATAAAAATCCTGTTGTATTTTAGGACATGCAGTGTTCCATGTTTTGAAAAGAAATTTCTCATGATAAAATGGGGAAGGTGCTAATTTATATTTGAGTAAATGGACATTGAATGAGAGAGTGGCTTACCCTATGTTAGTTTCAGTGGAAAGGTCTGAATTTTCACCCCCAGGGTTTTTCCATTATTTATAGTTTAATGGCTTTTCAGACTATAGATCCTCCCTAAAAGCCTTTGCACTAGGGGGTTCTTTTAATGTTTTTCGCCATGAGTTGTACAGTGACTTGTCACCGGATATCTTGAACATTCCTCCCACTTAGTACTGTCAGCTTCTGATACAGGGAAGCAATCAACTGGAATCGTGTTATTGTACTTGCCTCAAAGTTGATAGGTAGACACTGCCCTCCTCAGTACTTCCCTGCCGCCCCCCCCCCCCCCCCCCCCCCCCCCACACAGACACACTCACATCCCTTCAGGCTTTCTATTCTGGAAGCATCTCCTGCTTAGCAAAACAAAAATGGCTATGGCCCCTGTTCTCTTGTTTTCATCTTCCTTTTGCTAGAGGCCTCTATCACTTCTCAAGAGCTTCCCAGTGTCAGTTGTGCTGCATATATGCTGCCATGCTGTAGAGTATTTTATGGGGTATCTATTCTATAGAAGATCTTTTTTTTTTTGCCAACAACTACCTTGCCTTACCCTTTTAGACTGAGGCCCCCCTCCCACCATAGTACCGCATATGTGTATAGTTAAAGAGCAAGATTTTCTTCTGAAGTCAATTTAGGTATATTCAGACTGGAATTTACTGCACTAGCAAGGAAATACTTAACTTTTCTAAAATGCTTGGATTAGCCTACAGACTGGTGCCATACAATAGACTTAAGAATAGACATGCATGCTGGTTTAGACCAATAATCCAAGCTCAGCATCCTATCTCAGACCATGGCCAGTCCAGGGTAGAACATTTGAGAATACAGTTGTGGGCTCAGGAATTCAACTTCCTTCCTAAATTGGCTTCTAGAACATCTCTACCTTCCTATGTCATTGGTACCTACCTGCTCCCTAGCACTCTGAACTCCAGTCTAGATGATGCATGAGGTCTTCTGCCTTCACACCAGGCAGGCACATTGCCAAGTCATCCTCCCACCACCAGTCACTTGGCTATCTACCAACTAAAATATCCGTCCTAATTCTTCCTTCCTGGAGGCATGTCTAAGTGTGAGAGGATAATGCATCGGGTGCACACTTGCAACTTCTCACCAACAGGTAGATAATTGTAGGTGTAGCTCCCATCTTGCTGCTGGACTGCTGTCAGCATCCTAATGTTAGCTAGTCTAAAGTAGGCCTTTGCTGAATGCACATACTACAATCAACGTGAGTGGTTTGTCCCTTTTTTTTAATTTTTTTTAATGCCCAATACACTTGCATAGTATTAGTTTATTACATTGGGAGTTTAAAAATGTTTAATCTGGGCGTTAAGTGTGCATTAAAATCCAGTCACAGATTACTGCATCAGACCAAAGAAAAGTATACCATGTTCTCTCTGTACACTGTGACTCCTCACCAGAGGAAGCACATTATTATTATTATTTATTGTTTTTGTTATACCGAGTTTCATGACTGGCATCACATCAACCCGGTTTACAATTAACAATGTGTGAAAAGCATAAGGTAACGTGATAACAATATTCCCAATAGAACTGTGAACTTTAAATACAAACACATCACTATGTGCATCAAATGTACTAAATGGTATACTAGAATATTAGTGTTTAAATAGGAAAGACATTCTCACGGTAAACAACCTAAATATATCTTAAAAGCATGTTTTCCATTTTTATTCCCCATGTACTTTTTCCCTACATTACTAGTCCCTTGTCCTGCCTGCTGTGGTTAGCTGCTGATTTTTCTCCCCCCACCCCCCCCCCCCCCCCCCCACACACTTTTGAAACCAGGGCAGGGTGTGGTCACCTCAACATAATGTCTGGACCCAGAGGACCCTGTTGATCCAAAAAATGATCCACCTCACCCAACACAGAGCAAAACCAGCCTTTATAAGGGAAAATCTTGCTGCTGGTATTTGGTTGACAGAGCTATTGCAGTGTAGCATTTTAAATATCTGTGTTGATATTATATAATCTTCCAATCTAACCATGACTTGCACAGTGGGTTAAAGGCATTTCATTTCTGTCTAGTGCAGTGGTTCTCAACCAGTGTGTTGGTACACACTGGTATGTCACCAAAAATTTGACATAGCAAATCTATGCTTTCTATAACAGTCACATGTGCTTGCTGCTTGCAGAGAGTGCAGAGTAAGGAGCTGGTATTTAAAATTCCTCATCACCCCTCCTTGTTCCTATTTTTCCTGTATCTTTGTTTATAATTTATAGTCTTTTGTTCTGTATTAGATAAGGGTCAGTCTGCATTCTGCATGTTTGACATACCTGAGGGATTCTGCTATGTAGAACATAAGAACATGCCATACTGGGTCAGACCAAGGGTCCATCAAGCCCAGCATCCTGTTTCCAACAGTGGCCAATCCAGGCCATAAGAACCTGGCAAGTACCCAAAAACTAAGTCTATTCCATGTAACCATTGCTAATGGCAGTGGCTATTCTCTAAGTGAACTTAATAGCAGGTAATGGACTTCTCCTCCAAGAACTTATCCAATCCTTTTTTAAACACAGCTATACTAACTGCACGAACCACATTCTCTGGCAACAAATTCCAGAGTTTAATTGTGCGTTGAGTAAAAAAGAACTTTCTCCGATTAGTTTTAAATGTGCCCCATGCTAACTTCATGGAGTGCCCCCTAGTCTTTCTATTATCCAAAAGAGTAAATAACCGAATCACATTAATCCGTTCTAGACCTCTCATGATTTTAAACACCTCTATCATATCCCCCCTCAGCCATCTCTTCTCCAAGCTGAAAAGTCCTAACCTCTTTAGTCTTTCCTCATAGGGGAACTGTTCCATTCCCTTTATCATTTTGGTCGCCCTTCTCTGTACCTTCTCCATTGCATCTATCTTTTTTGAGATGCAGTGACCAGAATATTTTTTTTTTATATATATACAGACATTCGATCTGAGATCACATCAGTTTACATTCAGGTACAGTAGGTATTTCACTATCCCCAGAGGCTTACCCTCTAGCAGGTCAATCCAGTAAAGTGCGGCTGCGTTTACCCTGCTCCTAACCCGCTTTCTACTCACTTTCCGGCCACGTTAGCATCCACAATCCCCTTTAACCTACTCTTACTGCGTCCTTAAATCCCCGGGTAACCCCTTCTGCATGCGACATGTATATTATATGTAAACGATCGAATTAGCTATTCCCTACCATCCAGTAATGCGCGCCCTGACTATCACTTTTTTACCCTGCCGTTTTGCCGTGCGTTTAACCTGCTAACCTACCGCCTACCCTTACCCCTGCGTTAGAGGCAGGGGTAAGGGTAGGCGGCAAACTTTCCCCCAGCCCCCGCTCACCTGCCCTGGCCGCATCCATGGGTGCTGGTATCCGGGGCAGCCCCAGTCCTCTCTCCTCCTCCCGAAGCAACAAAAGCGAAAAAAAGTGAAAAAAAAGTTGCGAGAGAGAGGACGGGCAATCCTACGCTCGGGATTGCCCGTCCTCTCTCCCCTCCTCCCGAGGCAAGGCGCGAAAAGCAGCCTTGCTCCGGGAGGAGGGGAGAAAGGACTGGCAGTGTAAAGTGACGAAGCGACTTGCTTTTTTTTGCAGCCCCCCTCCGGAGACGGACGACCGCGGCTCCCCTGCGTGAAGATGGATGCCTGCACGGGCGAAAGCAGCCCCTGTGCGTGCAATTGGGCCGCTCAAGGCATCACGGCATGTGACGTCACGTCTTGAGTGGCCCAATTGCACGCACAGGGGCCGCTTTCGCCTGTGCAATGCGTCCATCTTCACGGGCAGCTGGAGGCAGGGGAGCCGCGGTCGTCCTCGCCGATGTCCGTCTCCGGAGGGGGGCTGCAAAAAAAAGTCGCTTCGTCGCTTTACACTGCCAGTCCTCTCTCCCCTCCTCCCGGAGCAAGGCTGCTTTTCGCACCTTGCTTCGGGAGGAGGGGAGAGGGGACTGGCAATCCCGAGCGTAGGATTGCCCGTCCTCTCTCTTGCTACTTTTTTTTTTTTTCGCTTTTTCACTTTTTTTTTTCGATGTTTGTTTTCCGCTTTCATTGCTTGCTTCGGGAGGAGGGGAGAGAGGGCTGACAATCCCGAGCATCAGAGAACTGTCCACTTCCTGGTACCTGTCATTTGAAATGACAGATACCAGCGAGTCCATGAAGCGTTAGGCCTGCCCACCCAGGTTACTGTATAGCACTCTATACAGTAAAATGGGTTGCGTGGGCCTAACGCTTCATGGATGTTTCTTAGACGCAGCTTGCATTTGCAAGCTATTTACATACAGGATGGAGCGGTAGGTGAGCTGGACTGTGCGTGCGGCAACCGCGGGTGCGCCGGGCACTAACGCAGCTCTTCCTACCACTCGTTACTGGATTGACCTGTAGGTTTGTACCTGAGGCAATGGAGGGTAAAGCGACTTGCCCAAGGTCACAAGGAGCGACAGTGGGACTCGAACCCCAGTCTCCTGGTTCGTAGCCCACTGCTCTAACCACTAGACTATTCCTCCTCCCAAAACGATGTTCCTGAGCTCACAAGGAGCAGCAGGGGACTCTAACACTCGTCTCCCTGCTTTAGAGCCAGCTAGGCTACATAGGAAGCCTTGTTTACAGAATTGTACACAGTATTCAAGGTGCGGTCTCACCATGGAGCAATACAGAGGCATTATGACATTTTTCCGTTTTATTCACCATTCCCTTTCTAATTCCCAACATTCTGTTTGCTTTTTTAACTGCCGCAGCACACTCAGCCGATGATTTCAATATTATCCACTATGATGCCTAGATCTCTTTCTTGGGTTGTAGCACCTAATATGAAACCCAACATTGTGTAATTATAGCATGGGTTATTTTTCCCTATATGCATCACCTTGCACTTATCCACATTAAATTTCATCTGCCATTTGGATGCCCAATCTTCCAGTCTCAGAAGGACTTCTTGCAGTTTATCACATCTGCTTGTGATTTAACTACTCTGAACAATTTTGTATCATCTGCAAATTTGATTACCTCTCTCGTCTCATTTCTTTCCAGATCATTTATAAATATATTAAAGTATGGGTCCCAATACAGATCCCTGAGGTACTCCACTGCCCACTCCCTTCCACTGAGAAAATTGTCTATTTAATCCTACTCTTTGTTTCCTGTCTTTTAGCCAGTTTGTAATCCACGAAAGGACATCGCCACCTATCCATGACTTTTTACTTTTCCTAGAAGCCTCTCATGAGGAACTTTGTCAAACTCCTTCTGAAAATCCAAATATACTACATCTACCAGTTCACCTTTATCTACATGTTTACTAACCCCTTCAAAAAAGTGAAGCAGATTTGTGAGGCAAGACCTGGCTTGGGTAAAGCTATGCTGACTTGGTTTAATGGAACAATGTCTTTCTATATGTTCTGTTATTTTGATCTTTAGAACACTTTCCACTATTTTTCCTGGCACTGAAGTCAGGCTAACTGGTCTGTAGTTTCCCGGATCTCCCCTGGAACCCTTCTTAAATATTGGGGTTTACATTAGCCACCCTCCAGTCTTCAGGTACAATGGATGATTTTAATGATAGGTTACAAGTTTTTACTAATAGGTCTGAAATTTCATTTTTGAGTTCCTTCAGAACCCTGGGGTGTATACCATCTGGTCCAGGTGATTTACTATTCTTCAGTTTGTCAATCAGACCTACCACATCTAGGTTCATCGTGATTTGGTTCAGTCCATCTGAATCATTACCCATGAAAACCTCCTCTGATACGGGTATCTCCCCAACATCCTCTTCAGGAATCTAGAACAGTCGGGCTGCTTTGTTTTTCCAATAGTAAGTGTACTATGTTCTATATTTGCAGTCTTACTTTTTCATAGGTAAGGTTGTTGCCTTTCACATCCTGGGTGTTAGTACCGATAGTATGCTATATAATTTCTAAATGTGTTTTTTTAGCAGTTTTTCATGTTATTTCACAAAGTGTCTGGCAGGGAAGGGATTTTGACGTACTACTACTGGGGGGGGGGGGGGGGGTATCAGAATTTGAATATATTTTTTGTATGGTGAGTTGAAAGGGGAAATTTCCTATCTCTTCTTTGTATAAATTCCAGAAGATGTCAGAACTTTTTGAGGATGACCGTTTGTCTGTATTGAGAAAAACTGTGTGCTGCATATGCATATCAGTCCCAGATTTCTCACTGATGCACTAAGCAAAGTAACATTTTTATGAAAAAAATATTTAATATTTTATAAGCAGTTATTGAAATGAGAGAATATGGTGTCTTTGTCCTGCATCATTTTCAACAATAAAATATTTAGGATTTCTTTTTTAGTAAGGATGTTAAATGTGGTGTGCAATGTCACGCATTTGAGCATAATCTGTCAGGTGTGCCATGACTGAAAAAAGGTTGAGAACCACTGGTCTAATAGTGGTGGTTGTTGTGGGTTTTTTGTTTGGGTTTAACAAAAAAAAAACAATTTTAATTGAGGCTGGATTAAAGGTTTTGGTACCTATAGGTAAGATTAGAGCTCGGGGGAGGGAAGCACAGAATGCCCCTTTGAAGTGGCATCCTGGGTATTTGATGCGCTAGGCAGTTGCCTATACCTATTTCCTGGCCTGGTTGGTTATTCAAGTCAATGAGTGTAACTAGTGCCATATGATATATTTTTTTAAGACTGACAGGATCTCTTATTTTCAACAGTGCAATCAAACTGGTTAAATTTGGTTAAAATGCTCTTTTGTTTAACTTTAGGATGTACTTGAATTTGCTGGACACCATGCTGGCTAAATGAAACCAGCTTCATAGGTTTTCAGATATTTATTTCCTATGTGGCGTACTCATATTATGAGACTGGTGCACAGTTTAACCCTCAGTTGTGCATAGACTTTACTGCTAATGCAGCAGGGAGTTCTGTGCACAATGTATCTACAGATTACCATCCTTTTGTGCAAATCCAATGCCAATGATGGCCTTGGCTATTAACCCACCCCCAAGGCTTTTGCTGGCATACCTTTTCTTAGTGCTGGAAAGTTTTCCCAAACATTACCCCATTTTAACAAATGAAGGCACATGATTCTAGATTACAGGTCCCCTGAGAGCAGGAATAAGGGCGCAGGCCCTGGGTATCCAGGAGAAGGCAGTTCCTGACACATTACTGTCCTGAAAGTGTGATTCTGAGCTTTCCTAGGGATATGACTTATAGATCTGATGCCTGGAATGCCCTTCTGGAGGAAGTGGTGAAGACTAAAATTGTGAAGGATTTCAAAGGGGCATGGGATAAAGACTATGGATCCCTAAAGGCTAGAGGATGGGAATAAAAGCTTAACCTGCATGGAGTGACAGTTACTACCTTGGGAAGCTTGCTGGGCAGACTAGATGGACCATTTTGGTCTTTCTGCTGTCATTACTATGTTACTATCTCTCTTGTCCCAGAGTCTCTGGGATTCCTCAAACTACAAGAAGTCTGTACTTGAACCAATTCAAACTGTAACATTTATAGGGGCCAGAATAGACTCTGTCCAATCTTGGGCCTTCTTGCCCCAAGAGAATCGATAGACTTCATCAGCTCTGCACAGAATTGCTCCTCAGCTCAAGGATCCTGGCCCACCAAGTTCTGGCATTATTGGGTCACATGGTGGCAGCCATCTATGTAGTATCTCACACTCGCCTACAGATGTGTATTCTCCAATGGGGACTGAAATCACAATGGACCCAATATATCTCCAACCAATGTCTACCAAGATAAGACTCCATGAAGGAAAACATTTGTTGGTTGAACCCAGAATTCCTGTCAGATCACCTCCTCATGATCCGGCTCATACCCTAATACTCACCAGACACTTCCACTAAGGTTGGGAAGTGCATCTACTCCATTACAAAACTCAGGGTCAGTAGACAAGAGATGAACTAGCTTACCAAACCAATCTTCTAGAACTCTAGAGCCATGAGATATATGCCTTAATGACCTTTACAGATCTGCTACAAGGTCATACCCTCATGTTTCATCTAGACAATCAGGTTGCCATGATTTTCGTGAACAAGCAGGGCAGTTCAGGATCCTGGAGTCTCTGCAGAGAAGCAGTATGGATCTGGGAATGAGCCACAAACTTTCTGGGAATAGCAAACATGTTAGTCGACTGTCTCAGCAGACTATATCATCTCCACAAAAAGTTGCTTAACCCATCAATGGCAAATCTAATCTTTCTACAGTGGGGCTGCCCCTTCGATAGGTCTTTTCGGTTTTGCTCTGTAGCAAAACGTACCTCTGATTTTTGCTCCGTATGCCCAAGCCATCTCAAAGACACAGGTCACCTTTCTAATGTCGTGGGAGACAGGTCTTCTATATGCATTTCCTCAGATACCTCTCATCTCAAGAACAGTTCAGAAAATGATACGGGACAGGGCTTGCATGATACTCATAGCACCCACATAGCCAAGACAGCCCTGGCTTGCTAATCTAGTATAGTACTCCGAAAGCGACCCGTTGGATCTCAGTCAAGATCCAGATGTCATGACTCAGGAAGGGGACTCTCTCTCTTCTTCATCCTCTGCACTCCTCCCTCCACCTGACAGCTTGGATGTTGGAACGTGAGATTTTGCAGGGATTAACTTTCAGCAGATATTCAAAGAATTATTATTATAGCTGCGAGAACCCTCAGACGTAACTATTCCTTCAAATGGAAAGGTATGCCGACTGTCAGACTTGAAACATTAATACTTTCTCTTCTGCACCCAGCGACGTCCTAACTTATTACATCTTTTCAAGTCTTGGTTAGCGACATCATCAATTAGAGTTCACCTAAGTGCTATTGCTGCTTAACACATGAAGATAACTCTTCAGTGGTTTCTTACCCTTTGGTTTCACAATTCACGAGAGGACTCTTTTTAACCTTCATCCTCCAATCCACAAACCTCCAGTTCCTTGATTTAAATGTGGTCTTAGCTCTAATGAAGCCACCTTTCGAACCACTACATTTTGTACATTTGCTATGAGAAAAATCACTTTGAAATATCTAACTTGTAATCACCTCTGCTTGAAGAGTGAGTGAGTAACAAGCTTTAGTTTACTTCTCTCCCTACTTGCAGTTTTATCATTAGGTAGAAATTTAGAGAGCATTCTGAGAACTACCTTAAGTGGTTTCAGCTTTTCACATTAATCAAGACACTTCATTATCCATCTTTTTTTCCCAACCCACAAAGGAATAGAAGAGAATCTCTGACTGAAGGTGCCCCTGTGTAGACCTGTAGTATGTTGGCAAAGTTCTAGAAAGTTTGACATAAAAATTCCAGGCTAGACTCATTGGATGTTGTCGTCATCGGCCTGTGTATGAGGACTGATGTATTTTGCTGTCCTCAGAACACCTGTTTAAGCAACTCTGCTGAATTTTTAATATGTTGCATTTTGTAATCTGTGTTTGAAACTTCAACTTCATTCTGGGTGGGTCTACAGGACTAAAAGGGCAAGCTGTAAGTCTTAAATTTAGATAAGGTCCAGTTGAGTCAAGCCTAGTGTTTTTCCATTTACATTCTACCAAAAATGTTAGTTAATTTTGTACTGTTTGGTTGTCATAAGTAAAAAAAAAAAAAAAAAATACTTAATAAATGTTTGGGCAAATATGCTTATAAATTCACTTTGAAAAGTGGTTTAAACTTATGTCCATAAGTCCATTTTGGAAAATGATTCTGGCAAAATTACACACACAGCTACATCTATTTGGCACGCTTCATTTTGCTGAGTGAATTCACACACACATTTTTTCAGTATGATGCTCCATTGATTTTAAAAGTATATTTGACTATAAGCTAAAGTTCTTTTTGAAAACTTAGGAAGTGTATCTGCAAGCTCTGCCTCAGTGGATTCAGGCAATTCTGAATTTTGAGTGAAGTATTGACGTCCCACTATTATTTTGATCACCTTTTGTTTTACCCTATGATATCTTACCTAGGGTTGTGGGGATTGGGAAAGGATTTTGTTTAAGGTTGGCCAGGTAGCCACTTTGTTTCAGTCAGTGACAGAGTGTGCATAGATTCCCCATCCTCAGTCACATATTAGCATAGGCAAAATATACAGTATTGTAAGATTAATAAAAAGATTTGAAACAACCTGTGTGCAAGTCCCAGCTTGCCTAGACCACCCCAGAATGTACTTTCCCCTGTGAACATATGTAAAAATTACTTGTGTATTGGTCATGCAGAATTTTCTAAAGCACTATCTTACCTGAAGAATCCATTTTGAAAATTGAGAGGGGTAAATTTTTTTCAAAAGTATTTCTGTGCATAAGAGTGCTTTCAACACAGAAATGCCTCATTCTAATGTTACCCATAATGGATGGGTAAACTTAACACAGGTGTATGTATGTAAATTTACCTGGGCTGAGTGGGGTTGAAGAGTGGGTTTGGATTTCTGCGTCTTTCATAAGTGTATACATTTTTTCTTGCATACAAATTAGCAAGTATAATTGGTGGAATCATTTTTAAAGCCAACAGCCACAGGTCCGATCACTTTGAAAATTGGTGTAACTTAAATATATTTGTGAACTCATATGGGTGATTTACAAAATTGCCCCTTTAATGGAATTTGAATGTCTTGACTTTCCACAAAAAAAAAAAAAATGCTGTGACATATGAAATTTGCTAGGTAGTAAGACATAAGCAACCTTCGTGGGAGTGATGGTTTAGGTGCATTAATCACTCTTTAAAGTCTTTAAGCTTTGCCATGTCTTATTTATATCGTTCATTTCTTTTCCCCTTTCACCCCCATAAAGGATTTTGTCAAGGAGCTCATTCTGAAATTAAAAGGACTGCAAAAACAGACCCTGCTGAAAGGGAATGGACTGGAGCACCAGGAGCAGAGGAGCCGCGAGATTAAGAAGCATGCCTGACAGGACAAGGTGTAGGGATGAGGCTGTGCCAGAACCTGAAGGACTGAGAGGGGAAATCTACTTCTACCAGATAGTGCTGCAGTGTCTATGATATGAAAAGATGGTGTGGGGCTTAATTTTTTTTTTTAAATTGTAAATGCACATGTTTTGAGGATACACAGACTGTTGTAGCTTCAAGGTGAGTAACACTATGCCACAATTACATACTGCAGGCAGCTGATCACTCTTAAAATGGTGGATCAAAAAAAAATTAGCAAGGGCCCCATTGCTGAATCTTCTGAAGACAATGGGCAGTTTAACCCTATAGTACATACTAAAACTCTCAGTTGTAAATTGATCAGTGCGCTGTCTTCTTTTCCTGAGTGTAGTTAAGGAACATACATTATAAGACATTGCTGGTTCTGTCTTAGGAACTTTTTTGTTTGCTTAAGCCAGCTCTTTAGCTTTCTGTTTTGGAAGGTAGCTTTTATTAAATGTATTCTCTTGTTGGTCAGAGGATGTTTGCTTCTGAAATTCAGTGTATGCTGTTGCTCATGGCATCACTCCACATCTGGTCCCTATGTGCCACAAACTACATGACTTTCTCCAAGCAGTATTAAGTATTAGGGTGGAAAATTTTGTAAGAGTATAGGTGGCTTGTGTGAAGCTGCCATATAAGCTACATACTTTCAAAGCCAATTTAGGTGATTAAATAAATATACCTACGTTTTTGCAGAATTTCCAAACCAGAGTTTTTTATATTGGCTCTTTGCAATACATTCAAGTTTATGCATATTTAGAAAATGGAAAAAGTTGGTTTAAAGCCAAATTCCTTGTCAACTCTACCCCTCAACCCTCTTTATGTACACAAAGCCTACCAATCTTATAGCAAGCCACTTACATTTCATAAAACCTTGTGTTTTCACCTATAAATTGCTTTGAAACAGCACCCCTGAAAGTATAGCTGATAAATGGAACTGAGAGGAGGTATACAAGCAACTTACACAGTCTGTTCCCTTTTTTTTATGTTATGTATAATCCATGCAAGTTACAGAAAGGACTTAAAATCTGTATTACAGAACTACACTACACTATTCACCATCCAAAAGTTTCATTATTTCTATAGTGTTAAAATATTATTTATGTATATGTGAATAAACTTGAGTGGAACTTTTTGTTCAGTAACAAGATATTTCTATGGTAGCACTGCTACATGAGAGCAGACTCATTGAGCCTCTAGTTGCTTTGTGTACCTGGTGCAGTAGGCAGGACTAAGTGGTCTGTGGTTATCTATTCTGCAGAGCATAAGTGAGGGTCAGTCATGATCATTTCATATGGAACAATAATCCCCTTCCTCTGTCATATCTTTACTGCTAACCCTTTAAACTGCTACCCTCTCTTGCTGAGAACAGTCCTACATGCGAGGGGGAAATTGGTCCCGGCTGAATGTTATCAAAGGTAATGAGTGTTACTAAACTACCACTACAGTGGTCCTGAACCACTCTGAGTATGTGAAGCCTTTCACGTGTGTGCTAGCACTGCAGGAGACTTGCCAAGAACAGCTGCTTACAGAAATTCAGAAAGATGTATGGTGGCTAGCTTCTTTTTATACATGTTGGTACTAGCTGTGAAATGGATTCAAAGGTGGATAAAGGCAGATTTTGGTCTGGTTTGAGTTGGTAAATCTTCAAGACTTAACCAAGATCTGATGAAAAAAATCAATGCCTTAACTACATTTTGTAATTTGGTAGTGGAGATGGAACCTAACCCCTTCCCAAATTTGCAATTTAACATGTAGCTATTCACCAGCCTGCCAAACATAAGCTTAAGGATACAAATTTTTAAAGGCTTCAAGGAAAAAAAAAAGTGGTAAGACCACCTGTTTCTAAATATTGGGAGCAAGGAACAGAATTAGCTGTTTAAGGCACGGTGTTGTGAATTTTGTTTGAAATATTTTGTTTTTGGATTGTCTGTATTCTGTACCACCAATAAAGCTGTTGCTCAAAATCAAGGTGTGTTCAGTGCTGTAGAAAAGAGTGATGTTAAAGATTTCAACACTGGCAAACATGAGACTGCTTCCTGGTGTTAAAAAAAAACACACTTGAGTGAATTAAGAATCCACTGAATTCAGCTCTGCCTTTGGGTGTCCTACTTAATCAGTGAGCCTCCTATTTTGGCTACAGTAGCATGCACCTTCATTTACAACTAACTCAGGTTCCTCCACTCAGTCCATTTATTGTAGTGATGGTTCTTGGGCAGGGGCCACAGCAGACAGCTCTCTCAAGATTTTAAACTGCCAGATGTAGACTGAAGAATTCCTTCGGTGGAATCGGGCAGAAGTACAGAGATATTTGAACAGAGCCCCTTGAACGGCATCCACTAAGTGGTAATGGAACCCATGAGGGAGGAAGTAATACTTGACCTAGTGCTCAGCTGTTCTTTCTTCAGTGTTAAGTGGAGTGTCATAGGGATTGGTTTTGGGACCTGTTCTGTTCAATATCTTTGAGTGAACTGGTGGAAGGGATGGAAGGTAAAGTTCGATTATTTGCAGATGATACTAAAAGATGTGCAACAGAGTAGACATGCCTGAAGGAGTAGAGAAAATGAAAAGTGATTTAAGAAGCTTGAAGAGTGATTGTACTTCTTGCATTGAATCACAGCTAAATCTTCACTCTCATGCATTTGGGATGTGGCAATCCAAAAGAGCTACCGTATATGTGATGGGCAGTGAAAGACTAATGTGCACGGACTGGGAGCGGGATCTTTGTGTGATTGAGCTGAAGGCAGAGAAGCAGACACTATGCAGCACAGCATTCTTCTGGCTTTAGCTATCACCTTGTCACATAGAGAGGTATAACCAGTAAGAAAAAAGAGGTGATAATGTCTTTGTACAGGTCCTTGGTGAGGCCTAACCTCCTGTCTTTATTCTTTTTGAAGATAAGAGAACCAGTAGAGGCAGTCCAAAGCAGAGTGACCAAAATGGTGAGGGGTTGGCATTGGTAGACTTGTGGGGAGAGAGTGAAGGATCTGAATCTGTATACCCTGGAAGAGAGGAAGTGCAGGGGAGAAATGATACAGACCCTCAGATACCTGAAAGATTTTTATTGATGCACAGTCCTCAAACCTTATCCAGTGGAAAGAAATCAATACAACTAGAAGGTACAGAGAAGGGCTACCAAAATGATAAGGGGAATGGAACAGCTCCCCTATGAGGAAAGACTAAAGAGGTTAGGACTTTTCAGCTTGGAGAAGAGACGGCTGAGGGGGGATATGATAGAGATGTTTAAAATCATGAGAGGTCTAGAACGGGTAGATGTGACTCGGTTATTTACTCTTTCAGATAATAGAAAGACTAGGGGGCACTCCATGAAGTTAGCATGGGGCACATTTAAAACTAATCAGAGAAAGTTCTTTTTTACTCAATGCACAATTAAACTCTAGAATTTGTTGCCAGAGAATGTGGTTAGTGCAGTTAGTATAGCTGTGTTTAAAAAAGGATTGGATAAGTTCTTGGAGGAGAAGTCCATTACCTGCTATTAAGTTCACTTAGAGAATAGCCACTGCCATTAGCAATGGTAACATGAAATAGACTTAGTTTTTGGGTACTTGCCAGGTTCTTATGGCCTGGATTGGCTACTGTTGGAAACAGGATGCTGGGCTTGATGGACCCTTGGTCTGACCCAGTATGGCATTTTCTTATGTTCTTAGAGGTCATGAAATGAAACTCCAGGGAGGATAAGAACATAACGCCTTTCCTGACATTGCTTCTATTTCTTCTCAGAGAGGGTGATGAATGCCTGGAATGACCCTGCAACAGGAAGGTGACTCAGTTTTGCTCCCTATACAGGTCAGACAGCAAACCAGCCTCAGATACCTTTGCTCGCCATTGGGGCAAGGGTCTTCTGTATTTGTATCCACCGATTCCTCTAGTGACTAAGACTTTCTTAAAGCTTCGAGGAACAAGGGACTATGATCCTCATTGGCCAAAACAAATTTGGTTTCACCACCTTTGGTTTCCTGAAGGACAACTCCCAATCAGTCTGGTGACTTCCCCAGATCTCATCACGCAAGATCAAGGCCGACTGTGGCATCCCAACCTCAAGGCCCTCTCGCTCACACCTTGGATGTTGAGAGGCTGATTCTGCAGCCTCTTGATCTTTTGGAAGATGTGTCTCGGGTCCTGGTGGTTTCTAGAAAGCCTTCCACTAGAAAGTTCTATGGACTGAAGTGGAGGAGGTTTTCCCATGTGGTGTGAGCAGAAGGCTCTTAGATCCATTCTTCTGACCCACTCAAAGACTATCTTCTGCACCTATTGGAGGCTGGCTTAAAAACAGCTTTGTTAATGAAGCAAAGTTCATCTCAGTGTAATTTGGCACATACCACCAAGGTGTAGATTGGTGTACCATCTCTGTACAGCCTGTAGTTGTATGCTTCAAGCGGGGCCTGCTTAAATTGAAGCCTCCCCTAAGGCCTCCTGCTGTGTCTTGACCTCAACATGGTGTTAGCTCAGCTGATGAAAGCTCCTTTTGAGCTGCTGCGTACATATGAACTTCTAGGTCAGGTACTTCAGGTCATATTTTTGGCGGCAGTCACTTCAGTACGCAAGGTCAGCAAGCTCCAGGCTGACTTATCCACCTTATACCAAGTTTTATGAAAGGGTGCATATTCAAGACCACCCTAAGTTCCTTCCTAAGATGGTGACATATTTCCATTTCTCACATGCAATGATGGTATATAAAGCACTCAGATTAAATAAATCTTAACCAGTCAATTGTCCTGCCAACATTCTTCCCCAGGCCCCAGTCGCACCAAGGCAAACGAGCACTGCACAGTTTGAAGGTTAAGGCTCTCATGCAATCCAGTCTGGAGCAGACAGAAGCCCATAGACAGTCCATCCAACTGGCCTACTACATCTTCCAAGTTCACTGTGTTTTGATTCAGTAAACACCGAAGCAAAGATTTCATCGAGTCTCTCTGCAATGGCCTTATCTTCCCTTAGTGACCCTTTAACCCCTCGATCATCTAACCGTCCAAACAACTTCAGATTTTTTTTTTTAAAGTTTTTATTCTGAATTTTTGCCTCTGAAGCCAACTTCTTTTCAAATTCTCTCTTAGCCTGTTTAGGTACTCCTGGTAAACAAGCCTTATTTGTGTCAGTAAAATGGATAAAGATGCCATAAGCTTTGAGAAGGGTGTTGGGGTGGAATCTTTAACACGAAGTCACATTGAAACAATTCAGCTGCCTGTTTTGTTTTTTTTTTTTGGTGGTCAGGAATGTCCTCGTGTTTTTTCCTTTTTTAAAGCAATGTATTTTTTTTTCTTTTTTTAAGCTTTTTACTATTGTGTAGGGGTTCCCTGGATATGGCCAGTTTGAGAACTGCAGGGGCGAGGAACTGGAGAATTGATGTTCTACCACGAGCCCTCAGATAGGGAACGTTTGGCAGAAATTATTTACAGCAATTTCTGGCAATCATTTTTTTCACAGGATGTTTTATTTCACTTTCCTCATTGACTAATGTTGCCTGGATATATGGGTCGGCTGCTATTTCCCAGTAAATTCCAGAAGTTTGCAATTTTTCCCTCTCTCCTCATTGTTATTCATTTTCCAATGAGCTTTAGGGGAGCACAGTAGAAACCACAACCAATGGTGTCACACTGGCAGCCGCAGTTACGAATAATGGCTGTGTTTCACTAGGAGGCGTGGGAGTGTTATTTTTAGCTTTGTTTCGTGGAATTGTGTAATAAATTCTCATGCTTTTGTTTGCTATGCTTCCCCTTTCCCCTGATGTGTTTAGCATTTAAGAATCTGATTTTTTTTTCAGGGTGGGGAAGGAAGTTAGGCATCTCTCATGGTATAGTGTGGGGTGCTGCCTCCTGCCACCTCTTCACAAGGGGAGGGACAGGGGTGGTGGGAAGGGTTTCCTTTACGGAGGTCTGCGCCAGGGCTAAGCAGAGTGGGCTGGAGCCTGAGCCGCATACACTTTAAAGGATGAGCAACAAACCACAGGAAAGTAACGCTTTTCAAAAGTCAAGAACTATTGAGCAAACAATCAAAATTCTAATCTCCTTTGTCAGAACCCAAGCTGGGCTCTGGCATAAAAAGCCTTGTTTATAAGTATGGCTTATGGTTATGTTAAACTGGCAACTGAAAGCCAGCTAAACATAACCATGCAGCTCTATTTTTCAAGCTGAATTTTCATTAGTATTTAGGAATTTTCAAACTTTGATCTACTACTGACACCACCTCTAGCTAAGAAAAGTGGGGCTGCTGTGCTGATTGTCATCAGAAACAGCCCCTCCTACACGCATCCCCTCCACTGGTATGCTAAACTCCTTCTTTACCTTTTACTAAAAAAATACTACCCGTCATGACTGCTTCATAAGAGTTTTGTGTGGAAGCTCATTGGGGTAGGCACTTGACACATTCTGCACCTAGTGCTATTGCACACGTTATTGCAGTGGTCCACCTTGTCTCCCTTCTCTGTATGAGAGGTGCCAAACATAATAAATGGTGAATTTCTGGTAAATAGCTACTCTTTCCTTGCTTCCCTCAAGGGAGGAGTGTACTTTGCTGCTGCTGTCTGTACCGTGCAGAGACACGAGCGAGTAACACATTAAATCATTCAGGACTTTTTGTCCTTTTGTCACAGCTTTTCACTGGTACAAAGGCAAGCTTGTTCCTCTTGTGTAAGGCAGAGACAGCTTCTCTAAAACCATCAGCCAGGCCATTATGTGGGGGATTCTGAACTATGTTGGTGAGTTGAAAGGAGAAACAGTGGCCCCCTCCACGAAGCTGAATATGCAAATCTACATCCCTGATTTATACTAGTGCAAAAATAGGATATTAAATATTATGCCCAGTTGTAAAATAAAATTCAGAATATGTCAACTTTTATAATGGGAGCAGGAGCTTTCAAAATCCATTGATCTAAAATGGGGCCTGCGACTGTGCTGCTTGTCATGGGATTTTGATGAGTTTCACACTGTTGTCTATGCTGTATTCCTGCTTTATATACAACTGAGAGAGCTCCATTCAGACATCACGCTCCCTATATGTAAAACATGAATACAGCATGGAGAGCTGAAGAGTGAAACAGGGTAAGAGAGGAAAAAAATGCATAAAATGACGACAAACTAGTTTCAGGGACAAAAGGGAAGAAAACTAGGACTTTGTGTCTTAACTCTAAGTTAAATACTTTGGAACAACTAAAGCAGCAACACAAAACACAAGCTACAGGTGTCAGTCTGCCATATAAGCAGCTGAGGGGAAAAGTCATCCCTTCAATAAATGATTTCTGGTCCTAGCAGTGTTCTCTCTCCTTTTCGCTTGCTTTCACTCTTTGGACTTAGAGCATATGATTTCCTAGATACAGAACCCAGAATTCTGCCTGAACCTTTGCTGCACAGTTTGGTATAAGGAATTTTTTCCCAGATAAATTGAGGTTTTCCTGTCAAAGACCAGTCTCAGCGTCTTCTCCATTTATAGTCCCTGTGCTGCCGAAGGCTGGCCCTAGTGTGGGCTCCAGGGCCAAGCTGCAGCTTTTACCACTTTCAAGGATATTGTGGGAATCCGGTTTCTTGTGCCTACCCCAAACCATCAGCTGGGGTCAAATCCTCACATAGCAGTGGAATGGTTCACAGTTCTCTAATCACTGAATGAGCCCGAAATATCACTTAACCTCCCTGCATTCAAACTTAGACTGTAAGCGCTTGGGAAGTTATTCCCACTAATTTACCTCAGTTGCCTCTTGCCCCTCGCTAGCCCCATCTTAATACCAGAATATAGAATACTAAGGGACTGTATTCATTTTTGATACTATAGCCTTGGTACACAATAGCACATAAATACAGAGTCTTGTCACCTCTGGGACTGGTTTGCAGACCCCCACAGCAGGCATCACTCTGATATTAAACCTGCATTCCTTGCCCTGGGGCCTTTTCTCAGCAATGTTTTTCTCAAGTCCAATAGTTGCCACCAAAGGATATGAAGTTTTGCCAGTCTGCTTCAGTTGTTCTACCATTCTGAGAATGAAGCCACAACAAATGGAGAAGGAGAAAAAAGTTATTGATGGAGATGACTAAAATTAAATGTGATGTAGCTGCTGTGGTGAGGAGGAAGCTGAAAGTCATTCAGTGGAGACAGACTGATTGTAGGTGTTTTACTATTTCCTCTCCGCACACCAACTGCTCACACTATCATTCCCCAAAATGGCAGCTTCCAAATAAGCATTCCTGTCATATCTGCTTGTTATGGTTTTGAGGTGTTGGAGTGGATTCTTGGGTACTGTGGTGATGGCCACTCCCACAGGGAGGAGCTCCATGAGGAACCGCAGGACTAGGCTAGACTCTAATAAATACATATTCTCTGTGTCTGCGTGTATATACAGCTTGGTGGTACTGCCCAGGGAGCGGCAGCAGTGAGGTAACCCAGTAGAAGTAGTCCAGGGGTCCTCAGCAGAGGAGACCAGTCCCACGCTCGAGTAGATGGTAGGCAGCGCAGGATAGTAGAGGAACATCCCAGGAGCTGAACCTGAAGGTGAGACAGACTGACAAGGTTAGTTACTCACTGAAGTCAGGGCCGGTGCAAGGGGATTGGGCGCCCTAGGCACCTTCAGCCTTGTGCTGCCCCCAGCCACAGCCTCCTCCCCCCCCTAAAAGAAAACTTGCAAAATACCTGGTGGTCCAGGTGGGGGCCCGGGAACAATCTGCCGCTCCCGGGGCCTTGGCTGCCACTAACCAAAATGGCGCCGGTGGCCTTTAGCCCCTACCATGTGACAGGGGCCAACCAATGGCACCGGTGCCATTTTTCTTAGTGGCAGCTGAGGCCCCGGGAGGGGTAGATCGCTCCCGGGCCCTCCGCTGGACCACATGGGGGCATCGGGAGGATGGCACGGTGAGGCGAGGGCTGGCAGAATTTTGAAAGGGCACTAGCTTGCCTAGTGGTTCCTCCGGCCATGACTGAGGTAGATAGCTGTATTGATGAAGATCCTGGCAGGCAGAAGTAGATCAGTAAGGCACCAGAGTAGGAAGAGCAGGCCCTCAAGGAGCGAGTACCCAAGTTAGCGATGAATTACCCCGAAGGGTAGAGAGAGAGCTTCCTGCGGCAGAGCAGCTTAGACCGGAGGCAGTCCAATCCTTGCTAACTCGGTTTGTTAGCAAACGAAGGGCAGGCTAAATACCAGGAGGTCGTGACGTCACTCGGAGGGGACGCCCCTGAGGATCCCACCATGTTGTGGATAAAGACGGGGGTGGCGTGCACGTGCGCACCCTAGGAGGCCCTCAGGAGAATCATGGCGAACACCGTCGCCGTTGCTGTTCCGGGGACGCCGGAGAGAGCGGCATGAAGACGCGGCAGCAGCCATCTTCCCAAGGCTTGAGGAGAGAGAGAAGGAAGAAAGGTGAGGCACAGAGGTCAAAGCCGTCTGAGACCAACGGACGCAACACTGCTATTCATAAGCTTTATTGATTTATCTTGGGCATCTCTGTAAGATTTGGTGCCATTGAGTTGTTCACTTATTTTTCTTTAACCCTGTCGCGAGGTCCTGGAAGGTGTGTCGCAGGGCCAGAGGGAGGCTGCTCTCTCCTCATTAACCTGGGTGGGAGTTGGTTGACTTCTCTTACATTGGGCCTGATGGGAGGCTGCTCTCACTTCCTCTGGGCCAGAAAGAAGAGAAGGAAGTCTGTTTCCTCCTTCACCCAGATCAGAGCGAGACATTGCCAGCTCCTGCTGCTCTGGGCCTGATGGGACACAAACTTTATCTTCCTGTGCTGAGTCTGGGAGCAGGGGGCGGATTGGCCTATCGGGGGAATCGGGCATCCCCCGTTGGGCCGGTCGCTCCAGTCACGTGGTCTGCCGAGCATGGCCGTGACAGAGCCGCGCTCGGCAGACCACGTGGTATCTCCTGGGCTGGCCTGGGCGGCGAATCCCCGGGCCGGGCCGACATCGTGAATCCGCCCCTGTCTGGGAGTGATGCTGCTGCTGCTGAACTCATCATTCTGTGGAGGGTGGGGGGAAAGGAGGTTGGGGATGCTGGGAAGATAGAGGTGAAACGGAGATGGAGTGTGGAGGCTGCTGAACAGAGGGGTCGGGGGTAGCTGGGCAGGCAGGGAGATGGGATGAAGGGGGGTAGAGAGAGAGTCAAGCAGGGGGAGAGGGAGCACAGGGAAGAGGGTCAGGAATGCTGGGCAGGGATGAGAGTGTGAACGGATGATTGAAGGAGAGTAATTGGGAAAAGTGAAGGATGATGGGTTGTCAGAAGAAATGCACATTCCCTAAACTATCTTTGTACTTTGCATGCAGAGCTAACAGAAATACATATCCTCCCACACTAAGCAGAGTGGCTTTTTGAGGTTTCCATTCCAGTTTTTGTCTCCACATTTGTAATATGTGGCCTTTTATTCTGTATTTGGTGAAGGTCGGATCTGTATGTGTGGCTGAGGTGAGGTATTTTACTAGTAGGAAGGGATTTATATCAATCTTTGTTTCATTTTCTCACTCTCAATAGGACATGCATTGGTGCTGCACTGCTGACTTTTCATAGGAAGGGCTATTGGTGTTTGAGTTCTTGGAATTAGTGTTGCAATGGTATGGAAGGTTTCCCACACATGTGCTGTGGGGGTTTTTTTTTCAGGTTTTGTATTTTACAATGTGCCTGGTAGTAAGGGAGTTTGTGTTTCTGTTACTGAGATATTCTGATTCTGATGTTATCTTTTTTATATAGCGAGTTGTATTTTAAATATCCTAGTTCTGCTCTGCATCCATTGTTCAGGGACGGGGGTGGGTTCCTGTAGATGCAGAATATGTGTTTACATTTAACCCTGTGATGGTCAAGTGTTCAATGTGTCATACCTATAAGCATTATCTGCCAGGGGTGTCCCAATAGAAAAAAGGTTGAGAACTCCTGATCTAAACATTTAGAAAAAGTGGCTAGCATATATCCCTTATGTATTCCTTGAATAATAGCATATTAATGTATACTATCAGCCCTCAGTAGTAAAGACTGGTGTGCCACATACCAAATAATTTAAAATGCCCAACATTAAGACTAGTAGAGAGTAGCTAAGGCCCTCAATGGCTGTCCTACCCTTGGCATTCAATCTCTAGCTTGAGCCTCCTAGAGAGTTAGCTTCAGATATCAGATAAATGTTTTTGCTGAGGAACGTTCTAACTGAGAACTGAATTTATCTGAATGAGAAACAATTCAATCCTCACTGTGGATAAGATGGTACCAAGAGTAGCAGCACAGATTGAAGAAACTGATACAGCAGTAGTAAGTTTTCTCTGAAGCTATGGGTTAATAGTGGATGGTGAAAAGATGATGCTTTTTAGAGCTTGTAAGTGGATGAAGATGAATTATCAGCTTGCCAAGAGCTTACTTACTGGAGGGATTTTCAGTGGAAGAAAACTGCTCCAGGCTGATTTTGGTCAGAAGACCAAGAGGAAGAGGAGAGGGTCACAGAGAGAGAGAGAGAGAGAGAGAGCGCAAGTGGGAACAGAGCCAATAAATTCAGAAACATTCAAACAATATTCAGTAAAGATAGATTTCCTTTTTACAGGGTACAATCTTTATCTAAGCCAAGCAATCTCACAAGATGACATAGGTTGGCAATATACTAAAAAAACATACAAAAACACTGTGAAGACAGAACACTCCCCATTTGATATTGCAGATACCACTATTTTTAAACCTAATGTAAATCAAAAAACTATTAAAAATATGCAATGGTCCATAATGTTCAAGTGTTTTCATGCGACATAAGGAGCACTGTCTCGGCAACAGGGCTGATGAATGCCTTTTCCGTTCCTTGTTTTGCTGTTTTAATTTCAATCTTGTGGACCTTTCCGTCACTACTGAGAGGTTTTCACAATGAGAGCTATCAGCAATTCATTCTGTTGAGCCTATCCATCTTTGAGTAGAACAAGGTCACCTTTCTGGAAATCTGGTTTGCTAGATTGCAGAGCTGCTACAAATGGCAGAGTTGTGAGATACACTGCCAGCAGGTTCCAGAAAGTATTGGCGAGACTTTACAAGAGACAAGTACAAAGATCCTTGGTGTCAAAGTCCCCAAGTGGTGCTGGAGTCAGACCAGTTTTTTAAGTGAGAAGCAAGGTGGTTTCAAGAAGATTGGTGCCTCAGGATCAATGGAAACTGGGACTAAAGGTCTTGCATTGATTATAGTAGAGACCTCAGTCAGAAGCACTGTTTGGATCTCTGTGCCTTACCCATGAAATCCTATCTAGGAGAGCAGAGTCCAAGATGTGCCAAATGACCCCAATCATACATTCCCAGACTCAACCCATGTACAAAGAATGAGGAGAATTGAATATCCATGTACATTTTTGTTCTGACAGGTACCTATTATCAACAAATCTTCTGAATTGATTCTCAATGTTCTGCAGGCTCCAAAGAAGTTGGTTCCATAGTCAGAACTGAGCTGTTTGGCAAGTTTCTTGATAGAGAAGAACCTTTGGAGGACATTTATGAAGCTAGAAGTATCCATGGACTCAATGACGTCAATGTGAACAGCATGAGCTGTTTACTTACTGGAAGGACTTTCAGTTGAAACAAGGCTCTTGGCAAGCTAACTGTCCCAGACCACTTTTGGTCAGGAGACCAATAAGGAAGAGGAGAGAGAGAGAGGAGAGAGCAAGGAATCAGGAACAGATCCAGTAAGAAGTTCAGAAACATTTAAACAATAGCCACTCAAGATAGAGAAAACTTGTATCTTGTAGAAAATGTAAGTCAAGCAATCACAAAATGATATAGGGTGACAATATGCTAAAAAAAACCAATGGCAATGGCTAGCAGAGGCAGATTGCAGGAAAATATCAGCCCAGGGATTTTTCAAAATCGGCCCACATGGTATGTGACTCCACGTGTTCTTTCTATACAGCATATTCTTCAACAGCTCCCAAAATCCTTGAGAGGTGCATCATGGGTCTTGGAGCCTGGCACACATGAGTTAAAAGATCTCCAACATAAATTTCAATTTTCATAAATAACTAAGTAGTAGAGCATACCTTAGCTCAGAACTGCAGTCCCCCTTCCATCCATCCATGCAATCAGTTTAGTTACATCTCTCACATATAGATATATTGATCTCTATCTCCTGGATTCCTGACCTAGTGGTGAAATTTCTTCCCAACCAATCAGGTAATGAGACAATCACACTGCCAGCCAGTGTCAGACATAGACACAAATGCTTACTAACACAGATTTTCAGATTAAGGAAACTTTATTGGCACACTTATGCATGTGCATTCTCTCAGACACAGAGAGCCTCGCATACTCACTGTCTCTGTCTCTTGCAAATTTTGGCACACAAAGTAAAGCTCTCAGTTGAAAGTTTCATACTTGGGCTTTAAAACAGCAAAGGGAACAAGATCTCTTACAAATGACAGAATACAAGCTGTTCAGCAAATGCTCCGCCTAGTGATATTGTAGTGGGTGTAGGGAGGGAGGAACAGCCCAAGGAACAGAGAGGCCAAGAGCTAGCACAGTGATTGTAATAGGGGGAAGTAGGGCTTGAAAAGAGCAGACCCAGGACATACTGCCACGGTCAACCTCAGGGGAGGCTTTCACTATTAAGAAGAGTTGCTGCAGGGCCTGGTGTGGGATACTGCAACCAACAACCATGTGACTGAACCCAACCCACCTACTGGGGCATGCCTGAAGCCTCGATAGGCCAATCTGCCCCGATGGCTAGTATCTTCCCCAGATAGCTCTGAGTTATAAGCATTCATGGCAGGATTTCTCATGCTGGCAGATCTGGCCCCATGTGGTATTGGGCCAAAGACTGGAGGGTCCTAAAGCTGTAAGGATGCATGCTATCAATGGCCCAGTGAGGCTGAAGATCCTAGAGTCCTGGGAAATGTTTCTGAAAGGCAGCAGGGCCTTCTCTGGAAAAGACCAGAATCCTGATGAGTTCTGTTCTGTGCTAATGTCTCAGCTGATAGCCCACGGCCAGTAAAGATGCAACAGGCCTGATCTAAGCTTCACCTTTCAGCTAGTCTGCATTATAGCACTCATCCTGAAGCACTACTAATAGTTAGCACCAGCAAAGTACTCATCATTTTAAAAAGGGACATTTCCATCAAGTGACAAGGATGAGGTTTCTCCAAGCATAACTAGGATTTTTCCCAAGCAATATCAGGGAAATACTTTTCTTCAGACAGTACCTTACATGGTGACTTCTGCAGTGAGAAGAAATACTCAAGTTACTTCCAGGCTCGGAGCAGGTTTTGTAACATGGTGCTCCTCGGCTGTCGTTTATCAGCTTGGGTAACTGGCAACAAGATGCCAAGATGAACAGAGCCACAGGGTCACAGTATGCAGGAGCAGAAGATCTAGAGTGGCCGTCGGCCAAGGCAGAAAAACAGCCCTGAGGGCTTCAAGAGCTTCTGCTGAGATTTTCAGGAACTTTCGCTGATTTTGCTACAGACTCAAATACCGTTTGGTGCTAAAAATGCTAATTACAGTAGCATAATGCAGAGAGCACAAGGTCTAAAAATACCTGAGGTAAAGTGCAGAGAGAGGAGAGGCTGGCACAATGCAGAAAGTACAGGGGATAAAAATACAGAGAAGGGAGGAGGATGGACATTTGCAGGCTATGAGGAGGTCTTCCTTATCTCAGGGTAAGCCTCTGCTCGTAAGGCTGTCTTAAGAATCACTGGTGGCAATGGCTTGCAATGCCACCCATTAGAATTAGCACATTGTAACTCTGAAATGCCTTTGTCTGGAAAAAAAAAAAACCCTACTAGTACAGAAGTTAAGATCAAATTCATTCTTGAAAGGCAGAATGGAAACACAAAAATTTTTAAAGGGGATGAAGAATGGCTAAATGGATTATTTCTCTTTCAGGTAATACAAGGACTGGGGGAGGGGAAGACGCTACCTGTTAGTTTCCAGGAGTAAGTTTAAAACAATTTGGAGAAAGTAATTTTTCATTCAGTGCCCAAACAGCAATAAACAAGGGCCCTGACCTTTATGGTCTGAGAAACTGGTAAGTATGGGGGTGACCTTTATGGGTGGCAGATTCTACCATAAGCTTGCTGGGCAGACTGGCTGGACCGTTTGGTCCGTTTCTGCCGTCATTTCTATGTTAATCAAGCTAAGGAATTTGTTGCTGGAGGATGCGGTGAAGGCATCTAGGTTTCAAAGAAGTAAAGTCCATAAACAATTATTAGCCAGGTAGACTTGGGGAAGCCGCTGCTCATCCCTAGGAGTGAGGAACAAGAAATGGATCTGGTCTTTAGGATCCTGCTACTTCCTAGAGATCCGGATTGGCTACAGGATGCTATGCTCAATGAACCCTTGGCCTGTCCCAGCAAAGTACTTCTAACCTGTTCATGGAGGAAAGAAAAAGACGGCATCTATGTGGTTTATTGAATAACCTTTTTGGTATAATGTGGCCTTTTAAGGAACATAGAAAGTTAGAAGATGTTGCCAGGAGAGGACCACTTGGTGACCCCAGATTGCCCTTTTGTACCTCCTGCTATGCTGTCACAGGTCTCCTCTCTCCCTCTGACACTAGGATCCCTTAATGGTCAATTTTTAAAAAATGCTCAGTCCCTAAATTAGATGACTTTTTGGCCGAATATAGGTACCCACATTTTCAGCTGAAAGTTTTTCTACATTTAGAAACCAAAATGAAGGCCTGCGGTTCATTTGTCTAGATTTAGGTGCTCTGAAATTAGGTTCCTAGAACTGAAGAGCAGGGCTAACTAAGCACCTAACATTTTCCTCCATGCTAACTTCCTCCAGAGTTACGCACTTTTTTTCTGTAAAGGAAATTTTGATGCTTAGTGAAAATGGGCTCAGCTCTAGTCAGTTTTCAAAGGTGCCAATTTAGGTATCTAACTCTAAAATTGAACCCTTTGGGCCAGATTTTATAATATGCGCATGGGCAGAGATTTGTTCGCGCAACCCGGCGTTACGTAAGATACACGCGCAACCCCCGAAAACCTCCCCCTGCGCACGCTGAGCCTATCTTGCTTGCCCGGGGGCGGGACCGAGACCTCCGGAACAGCCACCGGGCTGGGGGATGGAGAGCCGGCGCGCACAATAAAGGTCAGGGGGGGGGGATAGTTAGGGCTGGGGGGGCGGGTTAGATAGGAGAAGGGAAGGGAGGGGAAGGTGCGGGGGGGGGGGGGGGTGGAAGGAAAGTTCCCTCCGGGAATGGAGGCAGGCTGTGTGGCTCAGCGCGCGCAAGTTGCACAATTGTGCACCCCCCCTGCGCGCGCCGATCCTGGATTTTATAACATGCGCGCACATGTTATAAAATCGGGTGTGCATTTGTTCGCACCGGGTTGTGCGAACAAATCTCTGCCCATGCGCATGTTATAAAATCTGGCCCAAAGGGCCACATCCTCCAGCAACAAAGGGGTAGATTTTCATTGTGTGTATCCCATGCAAGCTTGAATTCTTTCATGGTTTTTGCCTCCTATACCCTCTGCTGGAAGCCCTTTTCACTCTCTCAGTGCACAAGTATTTTCTCCGTTGACAAGCAGGGCTGAGTTAGGCATGACATGTGGGAGACACATGAATCTACCCTTCTCTCCAAGCTCAGAGCTGTTCCTCTACTGAGCATGTGCAGGAAATCCTGTCCGTGCATTATCTTATGAGCCCCTTCAGTCTTTTTTCATCCAAGCACTAGTATGGACCTGCACCCTATCTCTCAGAATTTTAATTAAAGTAATGAAGAAAAAAATTATAAAGTATTTTTTCAAAATTGCTTTGCTGCCTCAGTAGCCCCCAAACAGCACTTTTCAGTCCTTTTATGTTGAAAAAAAAATTGTTTTCTTCAGGATACCCAGCAAGAAAAAGCCCACTGTAAGCAGCTTTAAAGATTGTCTATGCGGTAAGAAAATGCCCATTATGGATGGATATGACGTTTGTTACCACTGCCTCAGACCGAACCGCGGCCAGGCCAACTGTCACCACTGTGGCCGAATGTCCTCACGTTCCCAAAAATTGAGGTACTGGAAAATGGAGGATGTGCAAGTCTCTGAGAAGCCGCAATCAATCTTCTTCCTGGAGCGCAGTCTTGCCATCTCACCAGGTTAAGGGGTTGAGTAGGAGCTCTTCCAAAATATCTCCCCGAGTCCTAGGAGTCGAGCAAACAGGAAAAGCTATGGGATGCGTTGAAAAAGCACCAAGCCTCGGCACTGTCGATGCAGCCGACGTACCACTCTCCAGCGCAGCAGTGTCATTGACACACTGGGACAATGTAATATTTGAAGGATCTGCTTTTTAAGCATTTTTCTTGCAAACTTAGGGCATCTCGCCCCCTAGTGGGAGCTAACTATAGAAGCAGCAGGATATCAGAATATGAGGTTTCTCATTAAAGTAATATAGATTTTTCTTTTAAATACACAATCATCGATATGTTAGAGGTTGACACAGCAGAAATCACAGTTTATACCAGTGGTTCTCACCCTTTTTTCTGTCAGGACACACCTGACAGATGATGCTCACATGTGTGACACACTGAACACATGACCATCACGGGGTTAAAAGTAAACATACGCTCTGCATCCACAGGAAACCCCTGAACCCCAATACTTTATTTATTTATTTAAACATTTTTATATACCGGCATTAGTTGTGGACATCATGCCGGTTTACAGTAAACGGGTTAAGCTTGGAAATTACAATTTAACAGGGAAATCAAAACTGGGAGGGGGGTAACAAGAAAAATAAAGAGTAGAAATAATAACAATAACATGGTTCCTCAATGTGAGAAGAGAGGATAACAGAATATGGTTCCTCAATATGAGGAGAAGAGAGTAGACGCAAAGGTGGTCTTTTTTTTTTTTTTTAAGACGGAGTGGTGGCCTTTTATTCTGGGAAAGCTTGCCAGAATAGGGGTGCAGAAATGGGGTGCAGAGCAGAACTAGGATATTTCTCTGCATAACATACCATACCAAAAAGAGATTCTGATTCTGGTGTCATCTCAGTAACACCATCACCAAATCTGGAAAAGAAAAGCCACTCAGCACATGTGTAGCAAACCTGCCACACCATAACAGCACTGATTTCAAAGACTCAAACAGCAATAGCAATAGCCCTACTTATGAAAAGATAGCAAATAAGACCGATACAAATGCCTATATGCCAGTAAAATACCTCACCTCAGTCACAAACACAGAACCGACCTTCACCACATACAGAATAAAAGACCACAAATTACAAAACCCCAAAAAGCCACTCTGCATGCAGTGCATAACTGGGGAAATAGAAACAGAAATACATTTTCTCCTGCAACAAGCACAATTCAAAGATAGAAGAAATGCACGTTGCCAAAACTGACATATGAATCTTGCACCCTCACTCCCCTTCCATTTCTCCATCATCCTTCACGTCTCCCAATTACTCCTCTTCAGTCATCCTCTTGCACTCACATCCCTGCCCAGCATTCCCAACCCTCCCACCTTGCACCCTCTTCCCTGTGCCCCTTCCTTCCCCTGCTCAACTCTCCCTAGCCTTTTCCTCCTCTGTCCCCTCCCTGCTCACCTACCTTACCCCGTGTACCCCCTTCCTGCGCACACACACACACACACACATCACATTCCCAACCAGTCTCTCTCACATACCAGTCACCTCCCCCGACCAGTATCTCTCACACACAAACACACGCAGTTAGCCCCCAACCAGTCTCTCTCACATACCAGTCACCTCCCCCGACCAGTATCTCTCACACACAAACACACGCAGTTAGCCCCCAACCAGTCTCTCTCACATACTAGTCACCTCCCCCGACCAGTATCTCTCACACACAAACACACGCAGATAGCCCCCAACCAGTCTCTCTCACATACCAGTCACCTCCCCCGACCAGTATCTCTCACACACAAACACACGCAGATAGCCCCCAACCAGTCTCTCTCACATACCAGTCACCTCCCCCGACCAGTATCTCTCACACACAAACACACGCAGTTAGCCCCCAACCAGTCTCGCTCACATACCAGTCACCTCCCCCGACCAGTATCTCTCACACACAAACACACACAGTTAGCCCCCAACCAGTCTCTCTCTCTCACAAACACACAAACACCAGTCCCCCTCCTCCCCTGAAACCAGTCTCTGTCACAGCAAACATTAAAGTAATACAAGAGCTGGACTTTTAAAATACAGACAGACCCTCACCAAATACAGAACAGAGAGACCATAAAGAATAACTAGAAACCTGCTGACAAAAATTGAACTGGAAACCACAACAAGCCTGACTGTACTTTGCAGTGAAACAATGGAAAAAGAGAAACATCATAATTTCTCACAGAACATCAAGCAATAAAATCAAGAGATATTCTTTTTATTAGTATAAAACATTATTCATGTTAGATTTTTGTGGATTGGTGGTAGGAAGATGGCACAAATTTTAGCCTCTGTCTCATACACACACACACACACAGGCTCTTTGTCTCACTCTCTCATACACATGCAGGCTGTCACTCTCATACACTAACAGACTCACACACACAAAGGCTCACATACATGCGGGCTCTCTCTCACACACATCCATACACACACATGCTCTCTCACTCTCATATGCTCTCATACACACACACACACACACACACATAACCTTTTCAGTCACTGCCAGACTCCTTCATCCGCCACGGCAGCCTTCTCTTCCTTTGGCAGCTGCAGGGATTTGGTCCATAGCAGCCGTCTCCTCCTTCAACTGCCACGGGTATAGGATCCCACAGCAGTCATTTTCAGGCCTTTTTCCAGTGTTGGACAGCACTGACTGAATGGGCCAAGGCCCACCCTGATCCACCCATGGTTACGCCAGCATGTTGCACAAGGTATGCACCGCCAGTCAAGGGAAGGAGGAAGGACTGTGTCAGCCACTGTGTCCTGCTCAGATTCTCAGCAGGGAGTGAATTGCAGCTGGCCCACAACACAACACGCCAATTAAGAATCACTGATTTATACTCCTACCACAGCTGAGAGACCATGCACCTAGCAGAATACAGCAGTTAACATTATGTTAAATGTTTGCGATAGAAAATGTTCATCCACAATTCCGCCAGCACCACCAAAATACAAAACAAGAGTAACAAAAGATTGGAATGACACAAATGATCTCTGTTCTATGTTCCCAGGAAAGCCATCCTGTTAGTTAATAAATAATAACAACAACAAAGTAAACAAATGAACTTAGGAAGCAAAATGGGTGAAACAAATTAAAAAATGGTAATTGAACCATAACAAACCTAACCGAAAACTGTTTCTGTGCACATCTCTAATAAAAGTATTGCAGAAGTCAGATGCCCAGCTGGGAAAGCCCTTAGAAAGTGCGCATACCGAAAAGATCGCCAAGTACTTTAATTTGAGGAGGCATTTACCATCGGTGCCAGGTTGTATTCCCCCCGCCTCCCAAGTTCAGTCCGTTCATCCCCATTCCCCCTGCCCATAGAAACTCCAATAGCAATTCCCACTCCAATAGCAATTCCCTGACAGGCCCTCTCCCCACCAACCTTGTGAACATGAGGGCTCTGGCTGCACTGTAAATGGACCAGTGCCATCCTTTGGGTAGAACAAGTTGGCCTATGGCTGCATGCTCACAGGTCCTTGGTGCGGATTGGGCTAGTGAACATGCAGCCACTGGTTGACTTTCTCTGCTTACCAAGTGCCATTTGTTTACAGCATGGCTGGAGCTCTCATTTTGAGGGTATCCATGGGGAAGGGGGGTCAGACATCAGAGGTCCATAGGGCAGGGGAGTGAGGATAAACATCGGAGGTCTGGGCCGGGTGGGAGTTGAGCTTGGGTGATTTGTCAGTGGTGATAGGAGAAGTGGGCTAGGGGAGGGAGACCTCTGATTTCTATTAGCAGGTAAAGAGGCAGAGGAGGGGGAGGAGGTCTCAGCAGCTGGACAGTCATGTGCATGGACCTGGATCGGGCACCAAATAGATTCAGGGCACTGTCAGATAGAACCGGAACAAAGGCCCCATATGCCAGGACCTAGCCATGCCCCCGATGCATGCAGCTTTATTTAAACTCCTCCAGTTTCCGGGTAAGGAATGCGTCATTTGAAGGCGTCAAGACAATGCCAATGATGAGGCCAGGTTTCCAGCTCTGACAGTCTTACTGCCATGGTAACATCTATTTCCGGGTCACACAAACATCCTATACACCCATAGGGAATGCGTTAGCACATTTGTCCTCAAATGTGAGCAACAGAACCACGTCAAGGTCCATTCCCCTGTCTGTTGGCCATTCACACCCATTCACACCTGAAGGCACTTTCTCCTCCCTTCACCTTACTCAGGTAGAGGACAGTGGTAGTGAATGCACCTTCTCTGTAGCGACACCCTGCCGGGGGAGTAGGTGCCTTCAAATCTTGCACTCACACATGCACTCTCACTTGCACACACATGCACACCCAAGCATACAACACATATACTCACACATGCATGCACACACCTAGAGGACTATTTGAGCCAACAGAGCTTAAATACTGCCCGAGGTGTGTAAAATATAGAAGCATATCTGTTCTCTTCTATATACAGGAATTCAGGTCTTTGGATTTCATTGTCTGTTGACGTGAATTATCCGTTGACGTGAATTATACAGGTATAAGGGTGATATCGCTTTAAAATGTTGACGCAGTGTGTGTCTTAAGGTTATTTTGATTTATCGTGTTCCCTTCGGGTTAGTTCACACATCTCTGGTTTTTCAGACCTTGAACCCTTGGACATAGATGTTCTATGAGGGGCACATCAAATCAATATTTTCCCCCTGAAGAAGCCCGTCACCTTGTTGGGGTTATGAAGGCAAGTACATGAAGCAGCTGAATTTCCGTTTCCCCTATGAGCATTGGTGATTGTCACATCACTGACGACAGAGTTGTCCTTAGAAAAGATGATTGTATTAGTCCGCCATCGATATCATCAGTTGAAGACCTGACAAGGAGCATCCTACCGTTGTTTTAGACTGCCTCTTATTGATAATATTGATTAGCTGTGACAAGAGCAGTGTGCTTTGTATGAGAGCTGTAGTGGGTTGGGGTTGAATGTGTGGATTGCATGTGGATTGCATGTGTTTTGGTTATTGATATATTTTTGTGTGGAGTTGTGTATCCATTGGACATTATTTCTCAATAATTTGTGTGATAATTTTCTTATTGAGTAACTTTCAATATATTTGTATTTATCACCTGTGTATCTTTGCTATTTGTATCACTGATTAAAGAATGTATAAAGAATCTTATAAAAAATGTATAAATGTACTTTTTGATGTGCTAATTATACATAATTGTTCTCTCAGCTCATCTGTTCTCTCGGCTCTTCTGTTCCTGGGTTCCAGTTCACTCTTACCTCCATGCAGCTCCAGTATCTTCCTCTGATCCAGTTGACCCTTACCTCCATGCAGCTCTAGTCTGTTCCTGTTTTCTAGTTCACACTTACCTCAAAGCAGCTCCAGTCTGTTCCTGTGTTCCACTTCACTCTTACCTCTATGCAGCTCCAGTCTGTTCTTGAGTTCCAGTTCACTCTTACCTCTGATCAGCTCCAGTCTGTTCCTGTGATCCAGTTGACCCTTACCTCCATGCAGCTCCATTCTGTTCCTGTGTTCTAGTTCACACTTACCTTCAAGCAGCTCCAGTCTGTTCCTGTGATCCAGTTCACTCTTACCTCCAAGCAGCTCCAGTCTGTTCCTGTGTTCTACTTCACTCTTACCTCCAAGCAGCTCCAGTCTGTTCCTGTGTTCCACTTCACTCTTACCTCTATGCAGCTCCAGTCTGTTCTTGAGTTCCAGTTCACTCTTACCTCTGATCAGCTCCAGTCTGTTCCTGTGATCCAGTTGACCCTTACCTCCATGCAGCTCCATTCTGTTCCTGTGTTCTAGTTCACACTTACCTCCAAGCAGCTCCAGTCTGTTCCTGTGATCCAGTTCACACTTACCTCCAAGCAGCTCCCGTCTGTTCCTGGGTTCCAGTTCACTCTTACCTCCAAGCAGCTCCAGTCTGTTCCTGAGATCCAGTTCACTCTTACCTCCATGCAGCTCCCGTCTGTTCCTATGTTCCAGTTCCCTCTTACATCCAAGCAGCTCCAGTCTGTTCCTGTGATCCAGTTGACTCTTACCTCCATGCAGCTCCATTCTGTTCCTGGAATCCAGTTGACTCCTACCTCCATGCAGCCCCAGTCCGTTCCTGTGTTCAACTTCACTCTTACCTCTATGCAGCTCCAGTCAATTCCTGAGTTCCAGTTCACTATTACCTCTGATCAGCTCCAGTCTGTTCCTGTGATCCAGTTCACTCTTACCTCAAAGCAGCTCCAGTCTGTTCCTGCGATCCAGTTCACTCTTACTTCCAAGCAGCTCCAGTCTGTTCCTGTGATCCAGTTCACTCTTACCTCCAAGCAACTCCAGTCTGTTCCTGTGTTCTACTTCACACTTACCTCAAAGCAGCTCCAGTCTGTTCCTGTGATCCAGTTCACTCTTACCTCCAAGCAGCTCCCGTCTATGTTCCAGTTCACTCTTACCTCCAAGCAGCTCCAGTCTGTTCCTGTGATCCAGTTCACTCTTACCTCCAAGCAGCTCCAGTCTGTTCCTGTGATCCAGTTCACTCTTACCTCCAAGCAGCTCCAGTCTGTTGCTGTGTTCCAGTTCACTCTTACCTCCAACCAGCTCCAGTCTATTCCTGTGTTCTACTTCACACTTACCTCAAAGCAGCTCCAGTCTGTTCCTGTGATCCAGTTCACTCTTACGTCCAAGCAGCTCGTCTGTTCCTGTCAACCAGTTCACTCTTACCTCCATGCAGCTCCATTCTGTTCCTGTGATCCAGTTGACTCTTACCTCCATGCAGCCCCAGTCTGTTCCTGTCTTCAACTTCACTCTTACCTCTATGCAGCTCCAGTCTGTTCCTGAGTTCCAGTTCACTCTTACCTCTGATCAGCTCCAGTCTGTTCCTGTGATCCAGTTCACTCTTACCTCCAAGCAGCACCAGTCTGTTCCTGTGTTCCAGTTCACTCTTACCTCCATGCAGATCCATTCTGTTCCTGTGATCCAGTTGACCCTTACCTCCATGCAGCTCCCATCTGTTCCTGAGTTCCAGTTCACTCATACCTCCAAGCAGCTCCAGTCTGTTCCTGTGTTCAGGTTCACTCTTACCTCCAAGCAGCTCCAGTCTGTTCCTGTGTTCTACTTCACTCTTACCTCCAAGCAGCTCCAGTCTGTTCCTGTGTTCCACTTCACTCTTACCTCTGATCAGCTCCATTCTGTTCCTGTGATCCAGTTGACCCTTACCTCCATCCAGCTCCATTCTGTTCCTGTGATCCAGTTCACTCTTACCTCTATGCAGCTCCAGTCTGTTCCTGTGATCAAGATCACTCTTACCTCCATGCAGCTCCAGTCTGTTCCTGTGTTCCAGTACACTTACCTCCAAGCAGCTCCCGTCTGTTAATCTGTTCCAGTTCACTCTTACCTCCAAGCAGCTCCAGTCTGTTCCTGTGTTCCACTTCACTCTTACCTCTGATCAGCTCCATTCTGTTCCTGTGATCCAGTTGACCCTTACCTCCATCCAGCTCCAGTCTGTTCCTGTGATCCAGTTCATACTTACCTCCATGCAGCTCCAGTCTGTTCCTGAGTTCCAGTTCACACTTACCTCCAAGCAGCTCCGGTCTGTTCAGTGTTCCAGTTCACAAGTACCTCCAAGCAGCTCGTCTGTTCCTGAGTTCCAGTTCACTCTTACCTCCAACCAGCTCCAGTCTATTCCTGTGTTCTACTTCACTCTTACCTCCAAGCAGCTCCAGTCAGTTCCTGTGATTCAGTTCACTCTTACCTCCAAGCAGCTCCAGTCTGTTCCTGTGATCCACTTCAATCTTACCTCTATGCAGCTCCAGTCTGTACCTGTGATCCAGTTCACTTTTACCTCTGATCAGCTCCAGTCTGTTCCTGTGATCCAGTTCACTCTTACCTCTATGCAGCTCGTCTGTTCCTGTGATCCAGTTCACTCTTACCTCCAAGCAGCTCCAGTCTGTTCCTGTTATCCAGTTGACTCTTACCTCCAAGCAGCTCCCGTCTGTTCCTAAGTTCCAGTTCACTCTTACCTCCAAGCAGCTCATCTGTTCCTGAGTTCCAGTTCACACTTACCTTCAAGCAGCTCGTCTGTTCCTATGTTCCAGTTCACTCTTACCTCCATGCAGCTCCATTCTGTTCCTGTGATCCAGTTCACTCTTACCTCCATGCAGCTCGTCTGTACCTGAGTTCCAGTTCACTCTTACTTCCAAGCAGCTCCAGTCTGTTCCTGTATTCTACTTCAATCTTACCTCCAAGCAGCTCGTCTGTTCCTGTGATCCAGTTGACTCTTACCTCAAAGCAGCTCCAGTCTGTTCCTGTGATCCAGTTCACTCTTAGCTCCAAGCAGCTCCACTCTGTTCCTGTGTTCCAGTTCACTCTTACCTCCAAGCAGCTCCAGTCTGTCCCTGTGATCCAGTTCACACTTACCTCCTTGCAGCTCCAGCCTGTTCCTGTGATCCAGTTGACCCTTACCTCCATGTAGCTCCATTCTGTTCCTGTGTTCCAGTGCACTCTTACCTCCAAGCAGCTCCAGTCCATTCCTGTGATGCAGTAGACTCTTTCCTCCAAGCAGCTCCAGTCTGTTCCTGTGTTCTACTTCACGCTTACCTCCAAGCAGCTCCAGTCTATTCCTGTGTTCTAGTTCACATTTACCTCCAAGCAGCTCCAGTCCGTTCCTGTGATCCAGTTGACTCTTACCTCCATGCAGCTCCAGTCTGTTCCTGTGATCCAGTTGACCCTTACCTCCATGCAGCTCCTTTCTGTTCCTGTGTTCTAGTTCACCATTACCTCCAAGCAGCTCCAGTCTGTTCCTGTGATCCAGTTCACACTTACCTCCAAGCAGCTCATCTGTTCCTGAGTTCCACTTCAGTCTTACCTCCAAGCAGCTCCAGCCTGTTCCTCTGTTCTACTTCACTCTTACCTCCAAGCAGCTCCTGTCTGTTCCTATGTTCCAGTTCATTCTTACCTCCAAGCAGCTCGTCTGTTCCTGTGATCCAGTTCACTCTTACCTCCATGCAGCTCCAGTCTGTTCCTGTGATCCAGCTGACCCTTACCTCCATGCAGCTCCATTCTGTTCCTCTGTTCTACTTCACTCTTACCTCCAAGCAGCTCCAGTCTGTTCCTGTGATCCAGTTCACTCTTACCTCCAAGCAGCTCCAGTCTGTTCCTGTGATTCAGTTCACTCTTACCTCCATGCAGCTCCAGTCTGTTCCTGTGATCCAGTTGACCCTTACCTCCTTGCAGCTCCAGTCTGTTCCTGTGATCCAGTTCACACTTACCTCTAATCAGCTCCAGTCTGTTCCTGTGTTCCAGTTGACTCTTACCTCCATGCAGCTCCCGTCTGTTCCTGTGATCCAGTTGACACTTACCTCCATGCAGCTCCATTCTGTTCCTGTGTTCTAGTGCACACTTACCTCCAAGCAGCTCGAGTCTGTTCCTGTGATCCAGTTCACACTTACCTCCAAGCAGCTCCAGTCCGTTCCTGTGATGCAGTAGACTCTTACCTCCAAGCAGCTCCAATCTGTTCCTGTGTTCTAGTTCATACTTACCTCCAAGCAGCTTCAGTCTGTTCCTGTGATCCAGTTCACACTTACCTCCAAGCAGCTCCAGTCTGTTCCTGTGTTCCAGTTCACGTACCTCCAAGCAGCTCCAGTCTGTTCCTGTGTTCCAGTTCACTTACCTCCAAGCAGCTCATCTGTTCCTGTGTTCCAGTTCACTTACCTCCAAGCAGCTCCAGTCTGTACCTGTGATCCACTTCACACTTATCTCCAAGCAGCTCGTCCGTTCCTGTGATGCAGTAGACTCTTACCTCCAAGCAGCTTCAATCTGTTCCTGTGTTCTAGTTCATACTTACCTCCAAGCAGCTTCAGTCTGTTCCTGTGATCCAGTTCACACTTACCTCCAAGCAGCTCCAGTCTGTTCCTGTCTTCCAGTTCACTTACCTCCAAGCAGCTCCAGTCTGTTCCTGTGTTCCAGTTCACTTACCTCCAAGCAGCTCGTCTGTTCCTATGTTCCAGTTGACTCTTACCTCCAAGCAGCTCCAGTCTGTTCCTGTGTTCTAGTGCACACTTACCTCCAAGCAGCTCCAGTCTGTTCCTGTGAACCAGTTCACACTTACCTCTAATCAGCTCCAGTCTGTTCCTGTGTTCCAGTTGACTCTTACCTCCATGCAGCTCCCGTCTGTTCCTGTGATCCAGTTGACACTTACCTCCATGCAGCTCCATTCTGTTCCTGTGTTCTAGTGCACACTTACCTCCAAGCAGCTCCAGTCTGTTCCTGTGATCCAGTTCACACTTACCTCCATGCAGCTCCCGTCTGTTCCTGTGATCCAGTTGACACTTACCTCCATGCAGCTCCATTCTGTTCCTGTGTTCTAGTGCACACTTACCTCCAAGCAGCTCCAGTCTGTTCCTGTGATCCAGTTGACACTTACCTCCAAGCAGCTCCAATCTGTTCCTGTGTTCTAGTTCATACTTACCTCCAAGCAGCTTCAGTCTGTTCCTGTGATCCAGTTCACACTTACCTCCAAGCAGCTCCAGTCTGTTCCTGTGTTCCAGTTCACGTACCTCCAAGCAGCTCCAGTCTGTTGCTGTGTTCCAGTTCACTTACCTCCAAGCAGCTCATCTGTTCCTGTGTTCCAGTTCACTTACCTCCAAGCAGCTCCAGTCTGTACCTGTGATCCACTTCACACTTATCTCCAAGCAGCTGCAGTCCGTTCCTGTGATGCAGTAGACTCTTACCTCCAAGCAGCTTCAATCTGTTCCTGTGTTCTAGTTCATACTTACCTCCAAGTAGCTTCAGTCTGTTCCTGTGATCCAGTTCACACTTACCTCCAAGCAGCTCCAGTCTGTTCCTGTCTTCCAGTTCACTTACCTCCAAGCAGCTCCAGTCTGCTCCTGTGTTCCAGTTCACTTACCTCCAAGCAGCTCGTCTGTTCCTATGTTCCAGTTGACTCTTACCTCCAAGCAGCTCCAGTCTGTTCCTGTGTTCTACTTCACTCTTACCTCCAAGCAGCTCCAGTCTGTTCCTGTGTTCTACTTCACTCTTACCTCCATGCAGCTCCAGTCTGTTCCTGTGATCCAGTTGACCCTTACCTCCATGCAGCTCCATTCTGTTCCTGTGTTCCAGTTCACTCTTACCTCCAAGCAGCTCCAGTCTGTTCCTGTGATCCAGTTCACTCTTACCTCCAAGAAGCTGCAGTCTGTTCCTGTGTTCTACTTCACTCTTACCTCCAAGCAGCTCCAGTCTGTTCCTGTGATCCAGTTCACACTTACCTCCAAGCAGCTCCAGTCCGTTCCTGTGATGCAGTAGACTCTTACCTCCAAGCAGCTCCAATCTGTTCCTGTGTTCTAGTTCATACTTACCTCCAAGCAGCTTCAGTCTGTTCCTGTGATCCAGTTCACACTTACCTCCAAGCAGCTCCAGTCTGTTCCTGTGTTCCAGTTCACTTACCTCCAAACAGCTCCTCTGTTCCTGTGTTCCAGTTCACTTACCTCCAAGCAGCTCCAGTCTGTACCTGTGATCCACTTCACACTTACCTCCAAGCAGCTCCAGTCCGTTCCTCTGATGCAGTAGACTCTTACCTCCAAGCAGCTCCAGTCTGTTCCTGTGATCCAGTTGACCCTTACCTCCTTGCAGCTTCAGTCTGTTCCTGTGTTCTAGTTCACACTTACCTCCAAGCAGCTCGTCTGTTCCTGTGTTCCAGTTCACTTACCTCCAAGCAGCTCATCTGTTCCTGAGTTCCAGTTCACTCTTACCTCCAAGCAGCTCCAGTCTGTTCCTGTGATCCAGTTGACTCTTACCTCCAAGCAGCTCCAGTCTGTTTTTGTGTTCTACTTCACTCTTACCTCCAAGCAGCTCCAGTCTGTTCCTGTGTTCTACTTCACTCTTACCTCCAAGCAGCTCCAGTCTGTTCCTGTGATTCAGTTGACTCTTACCTCCATGCAGCTCCAGTCTGTTCCTGTGATCCAGTTGACCCTTACCTCCATGCAGCTCCATTCTGTTCCTGTGTTCTAGTGCACACTTACCTCCAAGCAGGTCCAGTCTGTTCCTGTAATCCAGTTCACACTTACCTCCAAGCAGCTCATCTGTTCCTGAGTTCCACTTCACTCTTACCTCCATGCAGCTCCCGTCTGTTCCTGTGATCCAGTTGACCCTTACCTCCATGCAGCTCCATTCTGTTCCGGTGTTCTAGTTCACACTTTCCTCCAAGCAGCTCCAGTCTGTTCCTCTGATCCAATTCACACTTACCTCCAAGCAGCTCATCTGTTCCTGAGTTCCAGTTCATTCTTACCTCCAAGCAGCTCCAGTCTGTTCCTGTGTTCCAGTTCACTTACCTCCAAGCAGCTCATCTGTTCCTGAGTTATAGTTCACTCTTACCTCCAAGCAGCTCCCGTCTGTTCCTATGTTCCAGTTCACTCTTACCTCCAAGCAGCTCGTCTGTACCTATGTTCCAGTTGACTCTTACCTCCATGCAGCTCCAGTCTGTTCCTGTGATCCAGTTGACCCTTACCTCCATGCAGCTTCAGTCTGTTCCTGTGTTCTAGTTCATACTTACCTCCAAGCAGCTTCAGTCTGTTCCTGTAATCCAGTTCACACCACCAAGCAGCTCCAGTCTGTTCCTGTGATTCAGTTCACTCTTACCTCCATGCAGCTCCAGTCTGTTCCTGTGATCCAGTTGACCCTTACCTCCATGCAGCTCCATTCTGTTCCTGTGTTCCAGTTCACCCTTACCTCCAAGCAGCTCCAGTCTGTTCCTGTGATCCAGTTGACCCTTACCTCCATGCAGCTCCAGTCTGTTCCTGTGATCCAGTTGACCCTTACCTCCATGCAGCTTCAGTCTGTTCCTGTGTTCTAGTTCATACTTACCTCCAAGCAGCTTCAGTCTGTTCCTGTAATCCAGTTCACACCACCAAGCAGCTCCAGTCTGTTCCTGTGATTCAGTTCACTCTTACCTCCATGCAGCTCCAGTCTGTTCCTGTGATTCTACGTTGACCTCTTACCTCCAATGCAGCTCCATTCTGTTCCTGTGTTCCAGTTCACACTTACCTCCAAGCAGCTCCAGTCTGTTCCTGTGATTCAGTTCACTCTTACCTCCATGCAGCTCCAGTCTGTTCCTGTGTTCTACTTCACTCTTACCTCCAAGCAGCTCCAGTCTGTTCCTGTGATCCAGTTCACACTTACCTCCATGCAGCTCATCTGTTCCTGTGATCTAGTTGAGTCTTACCTACACGATGCTCCAGTCTGTTCCTGAGTTCCACTTCACTCTTACCTCCACGTAGCTCGTCTGTTCCTGGCTCCAGTTGACCCTTACCTCTATGCAGCTCCCGTCTGTTCCTATGTTCCAGTTCACTCTTACCTCCAAGCAGCTCCATTCTGTTCCTGTGATCCAGTTGACTCTTACCTCCACGCAGCTCCAGTCCGTTCCTGTGATCCAGTTCACACTTACCTCCAAGCAGCTCCAGTCTGTTCCTGTGATCCAGTTCACTTTACCACCAAGCAGCTCCAGTCTGTTCCCTTGTTCTACTTCACTGTAACCTCCAAGCAGCTCCAGTCTGTTCCTGTGATCAAGTTCACTCTTACCTCCATGCAGCTCATCTGTTCCTGTGATCTAGTTGAGTCTTACCTGCACGATGCTCCAGTCTGTTCCTGAGTTCCACTTCACTCTTACCTCCATGTAGCTCGTCTGTTCCTGGCTTCCAGTTGACCCTTACCTCTATGCAGCTCCCGTCTGTTCCTATGTTCCAGTTCACTCTTACCTCCAAGCAGCTCCAGTCTGTTCCTGAGATCCAGTTCACTCTTACCTCCATGCAGCTCTATTCTGTTCCTGTGATCCAGTTGACTCTTAACTCCACGCAGCTCCAGTCCGTTCCTGTGATCCCCTTCATACTTACCTCCAAGCAGCTCCAGTCCGTTCCTGTGTTCCAGTTCACACTTACCTCCAAGCAGCTCCAGTCAGTTCCTGGGATCCAGTTCACTCTTATCTCCAAGCAGCTCTTCTGCTCCTGAGGTCCGATCCTCCCTTACCTCTATGCAGCTCCTGTCCGTTCCTGGGTTCCAGTTCACTCTTACCTCCATGCAGCTCCAGTCCGTTCCTGTGATCCACTTCACACTTACCTCCCGACAGCTCCAGTCCGTTTCTGTGTTCCACTTCACTCTTACCTCCAGGTAGCTTGTCTGTTCCTGAGTTCCAGTTCACTCTTCCCTCTATGCAGCTCCAATCTGTTCCTGTGATCCAGTTCACTCTTACCTCCAAGCAGCTCCAGTCTGTTCCAGTGATCCAGTTCACTCTTACCTCCAAGCAGCTCCAGTCTGTTCCTGTGATCCAGTTCACTCTTACCTCCAAGCAGCTCCTGTCTGTTCCTATGTTCCAGTTCACTCTTACTTCCAAGCAGCTCCAGTCTGTTCCTGTGTTCCACTTCACTCTTACTTCTATGCAGCTCCAGTCTGTTCCTGTGTTCCACTTCAGTCTTACCTTTGATCAGCTCCAGTCTGTTCCTGTGATCCACTTCACTCTTACCTCTATGCAGCTCCAGTCTGTTCCTGTGATCCAGTTCACTTTTACCTCTGATCACCTCCAGTCTGTTCCTGTGATCCAGTTCACTCTTACCTCTCTGCAGCTCTTCTGTTCCTGTGATCCAGTTCACTCTTACCTCCAAGCAGCTCCAGTCTGTTCCTGTGATCCAGTTCACTCTTACCTCCAAGCAGCTCCCGTCTGTTCCTAAGTTCCAGTTCACTCTTACCTCCAAGCAGCTCATCTGTTCCTGAGTTCCAGTTCACACTTACCTCCAAGCAGCTCCAGTCTGTTCCTATGTTCCAGTTCACTCTTACCTCCATGCAGCTCCATTCTGTTCCTGTGATCCAGTTCACTCTTACCTCCATGCAGCTCCAGTCCGTTCCTGTGATGCAGTTGACTCTTACCTCCAAGCAGCTCCATTCTGTTCCTGTGTTCTAGTGCACACTTACCTCCAAGCAGTTCCATTCTGTTCCTGTGATCCAGTTCACTCTTACCTCCAAGCAGCTCCAGTCTGTTCCTGTGATCCAGTTTACTCTTACCTCCAAGCAGCTCGTCTGTTCCTGTGATCCAGTTGACTCTTACCTCCATGCAGCTCCAGTCCGTTCGAGTTCCAGTTCACTCTTACTTCCAAGCAGCTCCAGTCTGTTCCTGTATACTACTTCACTCTTACCTCCAAGCAGCTCGTCTGTTCCAGTGATCCAGTTGACTCTTACCTCAAAGCAGCTCCAGTCTGTTCCTGTGATCCAGTTCACTCTTACCTCCAAGCAGCTCCAGTCTGTTCCTGTGTTCCAGTTCACTCTTACCTCCAAACAGCTCGTCTGTCCCTGTGATCCAGTTCACACTTACCTCCTTGCAGCTCCAGTCTGTTCCTGTGATCCAGTTGACCCTTACCTCCATGTAGCTCCATTCTGATCCTGTGTTCTACTTCACGCTTACCTCCAAGCAGCTCCAGTCTATTCCTGTGTTCTAGTTCACACTTACCTGCAAGCAGCTCCAGTCCGTTCCTGTGATCCAATTGACTCTTACCTCCATCCAACTCCAGTCTGTTCCTGTGATCCAGTTGACCCTTACCTCCATGCAGCTCCTTTCTGTTCCTGTGTTCTAGTTCACACTTACCTCCAAGCAGCTCATCTGTTCCTGAGTTCCACTTCACTCTTACCTCCAAGCAGCTCCTGTCTGTTCCTATGTTCCAGTTCACTCTTACCTCCAAGCAGCTCCAGTCTGTTCCTGTAATTCAGTTCACTCTTACCTCCATGCAGCTCCAGTCTGTTCCTGTGATCCAGTTCACACTTACCTCTAATCAGCTCCAGTCTGTTCCTGTGTTCCAGTTGACTCTTACCTCCATGCAGCTCCATTCTGTTCCTGTGTTCCAGTTCACTCTTACCTCCAAGCAGCTCCAGTCTGTACCTGTGATCCACTTCACACTTACCTCCAAGCAGCTCCGGTCCGTTCCTGTGATGCAGTAGACTCTTACCTCCAAGCAGCTCCAGTCTGTTCCTGTGATCCAGTTGACTCTTACCTTCAAGCAGCTCCCGTCTGTCCTATGTTCCAGTTCACTCTTACCTCCAAGCAGCTCCAGTCTGTTCCTGTGTTCTACTTCACTCTTACGTCCAAGCAGCTCCAATCTGTTCCTGTGTTCTAGTTCATACTTACCTCCAAGCAGCTTCAGTCTGTTCCTGTGATCCAGTTCACACTTACCTCGAAGCAGCTCCAGTCTGTTCCTGTGTTCTAGTTCACACTTACCTCCAAGCAGCTCCAGTCTGTTCCTGTGTTCCAGTTCACTTACCTCCAAGCAGCTCATCTGTTCCTGAGTTATAGTTCACTCTTACCTCCAAGCAGCTCCAGTCTGTTCCTGTGATCCAGTTGACCCTTACCTCCATGCAGCTTCAGTCTGTTCCTGTGTTCTAGTTCACACTTACCTCCAAGCAGCTTCAGTCTGTTCCTGTGTTCCAGTTCACACTTACCTCCAAGCAGCTCCAGTCTGTTCCTGTGTTCCAGTTCACTTACCTCCAAGCAGCTCATCTGTTCCTGAGTTCCAGTTCACTCTTACCTCCAAGCAGCTCCAGTCTGTTCCTGTGATCCAGTTGACCCTTACCTCCATGCAGCTCCATTCTGTTCCTGTGATCCAGTTCACTCTTACCTCCAAGAAGCTCCAGTCTGTACCTGTGATTCACTTCACACTTACCTCCAAGCAGCTCCAGTCCGTTCCTGTGATGCAGTAGACTCTTACCTCCAAGCAGCTCCAGTCTGTTCCTGTAATCCAGTTGACTCTTACCTTCAAGCAGCTCCCGTCTGTCCTATGTTCCAGTTCGCTCTTACCTCCAAGCAGCTCCAGTCCGTTCCTGTGATCCAATTGACTCTTACCTCCATGCAGCTCCAGTCTGTTCCTGTGATCCAGTTGACCCTTACCTCCATGCAGCTCCATTCTGTTCCTGTGTTCTAGTGCACACTTACCTCCAAGCAGCTCCAGTCTGTTCCTGTGATCCAGTTCACACTTACCTCCAAGCAGCTCCAGTCTGTTCCTGTGTTCCAGTTCACTTACCTCCAAGCAGCTCATCTGTTCCTGAGTTCCACTTCACACTTACCTCCAAGCAGCTCCAGTCTGTTCCTGTGTTCTACTTCACTCTTACCTCCAAGCAGCTCCTGTCTGTTCCTATGTTCCAGTTGACTCTTACCTCCAAGCAGCTCTTGTCTGTTCCTGTGTTCCAGTTGACTCTTACCTCCAAGCAGCTCCAGTCTGTTCCTGTGTTCTAGTTCACACTTACCTCCAAGCAGCTCCAGTCTGTTCCTCTGATCCAGTTCACACTTACCTCCAAGCAGCTCATCTGTTCCTGTGTTCCAGTTCACTTACCTCCAAGCAACTCCAGTCTGTTCCTGTGTTCCAGTTCACTTACCTCCAAGCAGCTCATCTGTTCCTGAGTTATAGTTCACTCTTACCTCCAAGCAGCTCCCGTCTGTTCCTCTGTTCCAGTTCACTTACCTCCAAGCAGCTCGTCTGTTCCTATGTTCCAGTTGACTCTTACCTCCATGCAGCTCCAGTCTGATCCTGTGAACCAGTTGACCCTTACCTCCATGCAGCTTCAGTCTGTTCCTGTTCTAGTTCATACTTACCTCCAAGCAGCTTCAGTCTGTTCCTGTGATCCAGTTCACACTTACCTCCAAGCAGCTCCAGTCTGTTCCTGTGTTCTACTTCACTCTTACCTCCAAGCAGCTCCAGTCTGTTCCTGTGATCCAGTTCACTCTTACCTCCATGCAGCTCCAGTCTGTTCCTGTGATTCAGTTCACTCTTACCTCCATGCAGCTCCAGTCTGTTCCTGTGATCCAGTTGACCCTTACCTCCATGCAGCTCCATTCTGTTCCTGTGTTCCAGTTCACTCTTACCTCCAAGCAGCTCCAGTCTGTTCCTGTGATCCAGTTCACACTTACCTCCAAGCAGCTCCAGTCCGTTCCCGTGATGCAGTAGACTCTTACCTCCAAGCAGCTCCAGTCTGTTCCTGTGATCCAGTTCACACTTACCTCCAAGCAGCTCCAGTCTGTTCCTGTGACTCAGTTCACTCTTACCTCCATGCAGTTCCAGTCTGTTCCTGTGATTCAGTTCACTCTTACCTCCATGCAGCTCCAGTCTGTTCCTGTGATCCAGTTGACCCTTACCTCCATGCAGCTCCAGTCCGTTCCTGTGATGCAGTAGACTCTTACCTCCAAGCAGCTCCAGTCTGTTCCTGTGATCCAGTTCACACTTACCTCCAAGCAGCTCGTCGTGATGCAGTAGACTCTTACCTCCAAGCAGCTCCAGTCTGTTCCTGTGATCCAGTTCACACTTACCTCCAAGCAGCTCCAGTCCGTTCCTGTGATGCAGTAGACTCTTACCTCCAAGCAGCTCCAGTCTGTTCCTGTGATCCAGTTCACACTTACCTCCAAGCAGCTCCAGTCCGTTCCTGTGATGCAGTAGACTCTTACCTCCAAGCAGCTCCAGTCTGTTCCTGTGATCCAGTTCACACTTACCTCCAAGCAGCTCCAGTCCGTTCCTGTGATGCAGTAGACTCTTACCTCCAAGCAGCTCCAGTCTGTTCCTGTGATCCAGTTCACACTTAGCTCCAAGCAGCTCCTGTCCATTCCTGTGATGCAGTAGACTCTTACCTCCAAGCAGCTCCAGTCTGTTCCTGTGTCCCAGTTCACTCTTACCTCCAAGCAGCTCCAGTCTGTTCCTGTGATTCAGTTCACTCTTACCTCCATGCAACTCCCGTCTGTTCCTGTGATCCAGTTGACCCTGGTACATTCCAGAACGCAAACCTAAGAGAATAATACACAATTGAACTCAAATATTATCAAGACAACACATTTCAAGAGGAATTTCCAGGGATAGTGAGTCCAATTATAACAACACCCCGTGGACTTTTGTGGTCCTCCTGACCAGGAGAAACAGCGTAAACTCCAAACATAACCCACCACCCAGTCACACCACAAACATCCACTAACATTCCACACATTACACATACCACCCTGCCCCCTCCCACCCTTTTTTACCCTGAGAGACACCCCCCCATAACTAGCACTATCCAACAGTGGTAAAAAGAAACGTTTACATGCCCTTGCAGAATTCAGTCATCCTTGTAATGTACAATGATCTCAAAGCAAGTCATTTCCAAGAGGGATGATAACCAGCAGTGGTTAAAGTAGATTGAAGGTCTGACGGCAGTTGGTCATAACAAACTGACCAACAAGACTGGTATAGCATATCGTTTTTGAGTTCCAGTTCACTCTTTCCTCTATGCAGCTCCAGTCTGTTCCCGAGTTCCGGTCCACCCTTACCTCTATGAAGCTCCAGTCCGTTCCTGAGTTCCAGTTCAAGCAGCTCCAGTCTGTTCTTGACTTCCAGTTCACTCTTACCTCCACGAAGCTCCAGTCTGTTCCTGGGTTCCAGTTCACTTTTACGTCCACGCAGCTCCAGTCTGTTCCTGAGTTCCAGTTCTCGCTTACCTCCACGCAGCTCCATTCTGTTCCTGAGTTCCAGTTCACCATTACCTCCACGCAGATCCAGTTTGTTCCTGGGTTCCAGATCACTCTTACCTCCAAGCAGCTCCAGTCTATTCCTCGGTTCCACTCTTAACTCCACACAGCTCCAGTCCATTCCTGTGATCCACTTCACACTTACCTCCAGACAGCCCCTTTCCGTTCCTGAGTTTCAGTTCACTCTTACCTCCACGCAGCTCCAGTCTGTTCCTGAGTTCCAGTTCTCGCTTACCTCCAAGCAGCTACAGTCTTCACTCTTACCTCCATGTAGCTCTTCTGTTCCTGGCTTCCAGTTGACTCTTACCTCTATGCAGCTCCCGTCTGTTCCTATGTTCCAGTTCACTCTTACCTCCAAGCAGCTCCAGTCCATTCCTGAGTTCCAGTTCACTCTTACCTCCAAGCAACTCCAGTCCGTTCCTGAGTTCCTGTTCACTTGTACCTCCAAGCAGCTCCAGTCTGTTCCTGTGTTCCAGTTTACTCTTACCTCCAAGCAGCTCCAGTCTGTTTCTGTGTTCCACTCTTACCTCCATACAATTCCAGTCTGTTCTTGAGTTCCAGATCACTCTTACCTCCACGCAGCTCCAGTCTATTCTTGTCTTCCTCTTCACTCTTACCTCCAAGCAGCTCCAGTCTGTTCTTGTGTTCTGGTTCACTCTTACCTCCATGCAGCTCCAGTTTGTTCCTGAGTTCTAGTTCACTCTTATCTCCAAGCAGCTCGTCCATTCCTGACTTCCAGTTCACTCTTACCTCCAAGCAGCTCCAGTTTGTTCTTGTGGTCCTGTTCACTCTTATCTCCACGCAGCTCCAGTCTGTTACAGAGTTCCAGTTTTAAGCCACAGCTGCAGCCACTCCATTCCAGTCGAAGCCTTACTCCAGGTTCTTCATACCATCCTGCACCACTCTGGCAGTGGTGTCCACCATGCTCCAGCTGCAAAAGAGCCCTCACGGTTGTAAGGGGAAGCACCCTAGATCCATTGTTTGGAGAGTTTCTGTGGTTGTAGAGTGTGTTAGAGAACTGGAGGTTAAAATTGCATAGAAAGTCCTTGGGATGTTTTGTTATTGCATATTTGTATATTCAACAGAAGAAATTGCCATGCTGGGTGAGAGCAAGAGTCTAATTAAGCCCAGCATCCTGTTTCCAACAGAGGCCAAACCAGGCCACAAGAACCTGGTAAGTACCGAAACACCAAGAAGATCCCATGCTACTGATGCAATTAATAGCAGTGGCTATTCCCTAATTAAACTTGATTAATGGCAGTTAATGGACTTCTCCAAGAACTTATCCAAACCTTTTTTGAACCCAGCTACACTAACTACACTAACCACATCCTTTAGCAACAAACTCCAGAGCTTAATTGTGTGTTGAGTGAAAAAGAATTTTCTCCGATTAGTCTTAAATGTGTTACTTGCTAACTTCATGGAATGCCCCCTAGTCCTTCTATTATTTGAAAGTGTAAATAACCGAGTCACATCTACTCGTTCAAGACCTCTCATGATCTTAAACACCTCTATCATATCCCCCCTCAGCCGTCTCTTCTCCAAGCTGAAAAGTCCTAACCTCTTCAGCCTTTCCTCATAGGGGAGCTCTTCCATTCCCCTTATCATTTTGGTTGCCCTTCTCTGTGCCTTCTCCATCGCAACTATATCTTTTTTGAGATGCGGCGACCAGAATTGTACACAGTATTCAAGGTGCGGTCTCACCGTGGAGCGATATAGAGGCATTATGACATTTTCCGTTGTATTAACCATTCCCTTCCTAATAATAGTCAATTTGAAAGCAGGGTGCTGTGCTGTTGAGGCAGGTGTGATGTGTCTGTAAATGTGACTTTGGTTGTGCATGAGAAGGTGAGTGTGTGTGAATGTATATGAGAGAGGGGGTGAGGGGGTGTGTATGTATGGGTGGATGGGTAAGGGGGTATGAGCAGGTGATGTGTGTATATATGAGAGGGTAGCGGTGAGAGGTGTACATATGAGAGAGTGGGTGAGCGTGTGTGTATGTATGGGTGGATGGGTGAGGGGGTATGAGTGGGTGGTGTCTGTGTGTATGGAGGGTGGTAGGGGTGATGTGTGTATCTATGAAGGTGGGGTGAGGGTGTATATATGAGAGAGTGGGTGAGGGTGTGTGTATGTATGGGTGGATGGGTGAGGGGGGTATGAGTGGGTGGTGTGTGTGTGGGTATATATGATAGGGTGGTAGGGGTGTGTGTATATATGAGAGAGTGGGGGTGTGTGTATGTATGGGTGGATGGGGTATGAGAGGGTGATGTGTCTGTATGAGACGGTGGTATGTGTATCTATGAGCGGGTGAGGTGGGGGTGTATATATGAGAGTGTGGGAAAGGGTGTGTGTATGTATGGTTGGATGGGTGAGGGGGTATGAGTGGGTGGTGTGTATGTGTATGAGAGGTGGTAGGGGTGATGTGTGTATCTATGAGAGGGTGGGGGTGGGGTGTATATATGAGGGTGTGTGTATGTATGGGTGGATGGGTGAGGGGGTATGAGTGGGTGGTGTGTGTGTGTATCAGGGGGTGGTCGGGGTGGTGTGTTTTGTTTTTTTTTGCAAAATAATTTTTCTTGAGTCAAGGGTTATAAACAACTCGAACAACAAACATCGTTCCACCACAAATCAGCATTTGCTCAGAAGAAAGAAAAACAGTGGTAACAGTGCAAAATCCCCATTTTCTGAATTTGAAATCCAGAATGCCTGTATATATGAGTGGGTGAGGGTGTGTGTATGTATGGGTAGATGGGTGGGGCGGTATGAGTGGGTGGTGTGTGTATGAGAGGGGGTAGGGGTGATGTGTTTATATATGAGAATGTGTTTATATATGAGAATCATGGGCGTATGCATGTATGGGTGTGTGTAGAAAGGGGAGAGTGGGGCAGGGTGAGGTGGGAGATGGGAGACAGCTAGAGATTATAGCTGGGAGAGGGGAGACAGCTAGAGACATGGTTGGGAGAGGGGAGATATTAGAACTAGAGCCTCAAGAGGGTAATAGACAGCTAGAGTAAGCAATACAGAGCATCTGTGTTTGGTTTTTGCTTTTATGTTACACCGCCATAATCTATAGCGGTGTCCCATCTCCCAGCCATAGTCTGTAGCTGTCTCCCCTCTCCCAGCCATAGTCTGTAGCATGGGTGGCTCAAGGCATTTGATGGCAAACATAGAAATACTGTAAATAAATACATATAGGGCTAGGAGAAGGGAAACAGATAGAGTACAGAGGTGATACAGCTAGAGGTGAGGACTAAGAGGATGAGAGAAATTCAGATAGTACAGCCTGGAGTGTGTGAGAGATATTTAGAGACATAGGACTAGCAGGCCAAGAGGTAGCGAGTGAGAGGCTAATCACAAATTTGAAAAAAAATACATTTTTTTTGACTGGAAAATATTGCATTTTCATTTTTCAATACATTTTATATTCAAAGTGTATTAACTGACACAGAAAGTATTGCAGTGCTTTACTTATGGTTACACAATATTTTGCAGTAATTCTATTCCCCAAGACTGAAGCTCAGCTACTTTTCAGATACATGTGTCCTGCTCCCCTGGCCCCCTTCTCCCCCTCCGTCCTGGGGTAATCACATTTAAACTGGAAACCTACATGCACTATTCGCCTAGCCAAAGGGGCGGAGGGATGGCGCATCAATTTACTTAGCCAAATGGCTTTGGCAATTGCCCTCCACAAGCCTAGGGCTATTTCTATAGAGGCGAACAGGCAAACTCTTACCTTCGTCTACTGCTTCATGGTCTTGCTGCCATCATTTCTTGTCCACGTCCTCTCCAAGTCTCGGATGGTTCCAGCCCACTTCTGGCGGGGCTCTGCATGGGAGCGACTGCTCGGGAGCTGGCTGGCCACTGGTCCCCCACTCTGCCCATCTCAGGATGGTTGGCTGTAATTTATTGACTTTCTAGTCACCGAGTAACAACTGTGCATGAAGGGCAGAGACACGCCCTCCACTGTGACATCACCCCACCTGTGCACCATAGCAACATGCATTATGACATCCTGTCTGCCTCATCTACTTCCTGGAGCAAGGTCACTTGATGTCCAGGCAGGGGGAGGAAAGCTTTAGCTCAGAACCCCTTGCCATGCATTTAGGAGGAGTGGGGGGCATTGTCTGTTATGGGCAATAGCAGTAGTACTGAAGGAGAACCTACTGAGCCCTGAACCTGTACATTTACAGTAAAGAGAGTGGGAAGTGCGGGAAGAGGAACACAGCATAGAGGGTGATTCCCCCCCCCCCCCAAGACGTACAATCCAATGAGCTATCCCCGTACAAACCTAGTAGGTTTGCCCAATGCCCGAAGAGAAAAGAGGGCCAAATTAGGAACGGTGCACATGCAAGAGAGCATTCCACAAACTTCCCGCTGGCCCTTAAGCAAGCACTAATTAGATAGCATCCCGCAGTTGCCCTGATTACATGGGTGACAGGTTTGTTCGAGGCCTGCATTTCAGTCCCTACGGCCATTCAAAACGTCTTCCCCCCCAGTCTCTGTTAAGAACATAAGAACATAAGAAATTGCCATGCTGGGTGAGAGGAAGAGTCTAATTAAGCCCAGCATCCTGTTTCCAACAGAGGTCAAACCAGGCCACAAGAACCTGGCAATTACCCAAAAACTAAGAAGAACCCATGCTACTGATGCAATTAATAGCAGTGGCTATTCCATAATTGATTAATAGCCATTAATGGACTTCTCTAAGAACCTATCCAAATCTTTTTTGAACCCAGCTACACTAACTGCACTAACCACATCCTCTGGCAACAAATTCCAGAGCTTTATTGTGCGTTGAGTGAAAAAGAATTTTCTCCAATTAGTCTTAAATGTGCTACTTGCTAACTTCATGGAATGCCCCCTAGTCCTTCTATTATTCGAAAGTGTAAATAACCGAGTCACATCTACTCGTTCAAGACCTCTCATGATCTTAAAGACCTCTATCATATCCCCCCTCAGCCGTCTCTTCTCCAAGCTAAACAGGTTGCCCTTCTCTGTACTTTCTCCATCGCAACTATATCTTTTTTGAGATGTGGCGACCAGAATTGTACACAGTATTCAAGGTGCGGTCTCACCCATGGAGCGATACAGAGGCATTATGACATTTTCCGTTGAAGCTACTATTATGGATACCGATTTGTGCTGTCGGTCTACCCACTCGTTGCTATGTCTGTAGCTAATTGTGTAATGCACACACTTTTTTACCTCATGTTTTAATTTGCTACGTATAGATTACTGCTACGTTAGTGCAGTTAGTGTAGCTGTGTTTAAAAAAGGATTGGATAAGTTCTTGGAAGAGAAGTCCATTACCTGCTAATAAGTTCACTTAGAGAATAGCCACTGCCATTAGCAATGGTTACATGGAATAGACTTAGTTTTTGGGTACTTGCCAGGTTCTTGTGGCCTGGATTGGCCTCTGTTGGAGACAGGATGCTGGGCTTGATGGACCCTTGGTCTGACCCAGTGGAATAGTGCTGATATTTGTCAGCCTTTGGTTCTTCGCTGTGGGTTTTAGGAAGGGCATGCTGGTGCTGCAGCAGAACCTTTCTTGCCAGGAGATGCCCTAGCAGAAGGCCTCAGTATGGAAGGTGAGCTCTTAGCAGTACAATGCTTAGGAGAGGCAGAGAATTAGGCAGGGAGTTCTTCACAAAGTAAATAATATGCTTCTGCCACAGTTATGAAACTATGCAAAATTGTCACAGAATTGCTGTGAAATCTTGAAAAATCTTCCAGATGAAGCCTGGTGACTGACTATACTCGGGGGAATATCATTTTATCTTTATAGCCCAGTTAACCAGCATTCCTGGCTTGTTACAGAATTAATTCCTTGTGTTTAAAATTCAGAACTTTTAAGTGGGAGAGTGGACAGCCTGCTTGCCTTGGATGAGGTGGGGTATGGGGCCTGACCTCTGAGAGTACAGAGAGCAAAATGAGGGGGATAACGGAGTCGCCTGAGAGCTCTCTCTAAGGAGCTTTTCACTCCACACCAGCCTCCAAGCTCCCACAAAGTGCAAATGACTTCTGAAACAGTTCAAGCCAGCTTCTTCGGAAGGTTCTCAGGCCTTCTGTACCTCTCTTAGGGTAACCTGATCAACTTCTCTAACTAAGATTTGGTTTTCAGCTTTTTGTACCCTGCTGTACCTTGAGTTCTGACCTGACCGATCTGAGATCAGTTTGCATTTTGCTTAATTATTCACTCATAGAAGTTCCAAATTTAATTTCGGCCAAGAGTGCTTCTATACTTCCATTCTGGGTGCTTGAGGCACTGCCAATAAGGCACAGTGTGGGGAGCTATAGCAGCTTGGCTTGTTCTGTTTTCCTAACTGGAGGTGTATTAGTGTTTAGGGCCTGGTTTAATATTTGTAGTGTTGTCATTTCATAGGTTGGATTGTTACTGAGTGCATGCCATAATGCAGGTGTAACTTTGTGCGGATTAGTTTATGTACATTATTGCAGATCCTGGGAGGGTGTTAGGTGCTATAGCTCTGTTTCCATTTCTCCAGTTTTGGGGTTTCCATTCCAGTTTCTGTCTCCATATTTCTAATTTGTGATCTTTCTGTACTTAGTGAAGGTCTATTCTATGTGTGTGACCAAGGTGAGGTATTTTACTAGCATGTAGGCATTTGTATCGATCTTATTTCTTGTGTTTTCTAAATAAGACATACATTGATGGTAAATTATTGTCTTTTCATAAGGAGGACACTACTGTGCCTGGTAGAAGAGGGCGTTAGTTTTTACTGAGATGTCACCAGAACCGGAATATCTTTATTGTATGGCGAGTTGTATGGAGCATGTCCTAGTTCTGCTCTGCACCCATTATTGGGGGTCAAGGGGATTCCTGTGGATGCAGATTGTATGTTTACGTTTAGCCTTGTGATGCTCACATGTTCATGCATGTGAGAGCCATCTGTCAGGTGTGTCCTGACCGAAAAAAGGTTGAGAACCACTGTTCTATAGTTTCCAAAAAATGGTTATGTTTGGATGTCTTATTATTTGGGCACTGAATTACAGAGAAAAGGTGGATGCTAGGTTGCACTGAGGCCATCTGTTACTCCAATGTTATTCAAACTGGTGCCATGGAGCATTCCTGCTGCCCCCAAGCTAATTGGATATCTCTAATGGACATCAATGAGACAGATTTGCATACATTGAAGGCAGTACATGCAAATTTCTCATTCACATTCATTAGGGATAGCCTGAAAACCAGTTAGCTTGGGGTGGAGGGACTGAGCCAAGCACCGCTTGGAGCACCATTGTGTTACCCCCTGCCCTTCCTTCTATGATATCAACGTCTCAACGATAAAGCAACCTGCCACAAGTGATAATTTCTGAAATTAGCCAGAACTAGGGATTTAGTGACGGATAACAATTTTTTCTTCTGTCCTGCTATGCTACCCATAATCCCTCTTGAACAGGAGCAGTGTTACAGAAAAACACTATTCTACACATTTGTTCCAGATACAGAGGAATTATTGCTAAAATGTGCTGACAGCTGCAGAAATTTTGCATCTAAAGTCCTTATAGTCTTGAAAAAAAAAAGCATTATCATTTGCCTGGGTACAGAAAAAGAAATGTTTATTGGGGTGCAAGCATATTTTTGTACAAAAACAATAATGCCCTGTGGCCATGTGTGGAAAATTATTTTACGGAGGAAGTTAGCGTGTGGAAGAGTATCGTGCCACGATAGACAGGAATGAAGCAGAGAAAATCACTGGTATTATTAGTGTAATTATTTAATATAAGGCCTATAAAGTCTGAGAATACATATACCATTTTTCTTAGCCTGTCTTTAACCAAAAACTGTAACAAAACAAGTCCTGAGATCAGATATATTGGAGAGCTGCTTCTCAGAAAGGCTAACTGCAGATATCTGAGCCTCCTGGCCACACCTCACTGTTTGTTGCTGATGCAATAATGGAGAGCTGGGGCCTCAGCGAGCACATGGGGAGTGGTCGAGAGAAAGAAACTAGGACCAAGAAAAAATTAACTTAAAGAGCAAGATGAGACTAACTTTGAAATCAGAGAACCAACAGCTCAGAGGAAAAGCTTTTTGGACATTACCAGTGTTAATACAGTGACCCATGAAGCAGGGAAAAGCATTTTGGACATTATCAGTGGTTAATGAAGTGACCAATGAATTGATGCTGATTTTCCAATGCGTTGTCCCGGATTTCCAAAATACGTCACATTGGGAATTGTGAGGAAAGTATTTTGTGTACATATTCTTTAATGCAAACTGTGTTTTGATTGCTTATTCTCAGACTTATAAGTAAGTAAAGCTTCTATACTTGTAATTAAGTGTGATGTGTATTCTGTGACATATAACCTACCACTCACACCCCCCCCCCGCCCCCTACCCCCCCCCCCCCCCCCCCCCCCACACACACATTTTACACCATGGGAGCTGTAAACACTTTGGCAGTGGAAAGGATCATATTAAATCACAAGGGTCCAGTAGTTTCTCATAATCACATTTTTTACCACTTCTCTGAAAAATAACTTTGCTGCCTACAGATTTACCTTTCAGGCACTCCTAGACACCTAGTAGGTTTGCCCACTGCCCAAAGAGAAAAGAGTTGTACACAAGACAGCCAAATCAGGAATGGTGCGCACGCAAGAGAGCATTCCACAAACTGCCCGCTGGCCAAGGAATTTCTCCCCCATGCTTGTAGGCACTGTACAGAAGTCTTCCGCCCTTAAGCAAGCACTTAGAAAATGTCCTCATCCTAATTAGATAGTGTCCTGCAGTTGCCCTGGTTACACGGGTGACAGGTTTGTTCGAGGCCTGCATTTCAGTCCCTACGGCCATTCAAAACGTCTTCCCCCCCAGTCTCTGTTGAAGCTACTATTATGCTGTCGGTGTCCCCGCTTGTTGCTATGTCTGTAGCTAATTGTGTAATGCACACACTTTTTTACCTCGTGTTTTAATTTGCTACGTATAGATTTCTGGCTTGTAATTATCCGTTAAATAGGCACACCCCACTATTTTAAAATGAGTATATATTTTTGCAAATAGCAAGGCCAGTGGAATAGTGCTGATATTTGTCAGCCTTTGGTTCTTCGCTGTGGGTTTTAGGAAGGGCATGCTGGTGCTGCAGTCGAACCTTTCTTGCCAGGAGATGCCCTAGCAGAAAGCCTCAGTATGGAAGGTGAGCTCTTAGCAGTACAATGTTTAGGAGAGGCAGAGAATTAGGCAGGGAGTTCTTCACAAAGTAAATAATATGCTTCTGCCACAGTTATGAAACTATGCAAAATTGTCACAGAATTGCTGTGAAATCTTGAAAAATCTTCCAGATGAAGCCTGGTGACTGACTATACTCGGGGGAATATCATTTTATCTTTATAGCCCAGTTAACCAGCATTCCTGGCTTGTTACAGAATTAATTCCTTGTGTTTAAAATTCAGAACTTTTAAGTGGGAGAGTGGACAGCCTGCTTGCCTTGGATGAGGTGGGGTATGGGGCCTGACCTCTGAGAGTACAGAGAGCAAAATGAGGGGGATAACGGAGTCGCCTGAGAGCTCTCTCTAAGGAGCTTTTCACTCCACTCCAGCCTCCAAGCTCCCACAAAGTGCAAATGACTTCTGAAACAGTTCAAGCCAGCTTCTTCGGAAGGTTCTCAGGCCTTCTGTACCTCTCTTAGGGTAACCTGATCAACTTCTCTACCTAAGATTTGGTTTTCAGCTTTTTGTACCCTGCTGTACTTTGAGTTCTGACCTGACCGATCTGAGATCAGTTTGCATTTTGCTTAATTATTCACTCATAGAAGTTCCAAATTTAATTTCGGCCAAGAGTGCTTCTATACTTCCATGCTGGGTGCTTGAGGCACTGCCAATAAGGCACAGTGTGGGGAGCTATAGCAGCTTGGCTTGTTCTGTTTTCCTAACTGGAGGTGTATTAGTGTTTAGGGCCTGGTTTAATATTTGTAGTGTTGTCATTTCATAGGTTGGATTGTTACTGTCTGAGTGCATGCCATAATGCAGGTGTAACTTTGTGCGGATTAGTTTGTGTACATTATTGCAGATCCTGGGAGGGTGTTAGGTGCTATAGCTCTGTTTCCATTTCTCCAGTTTTGGGGTTTCCATTCCAGTTTCTGTCTCCATATTTCTAATTTGTGATCTTTCTGTACTTAGTGAAGGTCTATTCTATGTGTGTGACCAAGGTGAGGTATTTTACTAGCATGTAGGCATTTGTATCGATCTTATTTCTTGTGTTTTCTAAATAAGACATACATTGATGGTAAATTATTGTCTTTTCATAAGGAGGACACTACTGTGCCTGGTAGAAGAGGGCGTTAGTTTTTACTGAGATGTCACCAGAACCGGAATATCTTTATTGTATGGCGAGTTGTATGGAGCATGTCCTAGTTCTGCTCTGCACCCATTATTGGGGGTCAAGGGGATTCCTGTGGATGCAGATTGTATGTTTACGTTTAGCCTTGTGATGCTCACATGTTCATGCATGTGAGAGCCATCTGTCAGGTGTGTCCTGACCGAAAAAAGGTTGAGAACCACTGTTCTATAGTTTCCAAAAAATGGTTATGTTTGGATGTCTTATTATTTGGGCACTGAATTACAGAGAAAAGGTGGATGCTAGGTTGCACTGAGGCCATCTGTTACTCCAATGTTATTCAAACTGGTGCCATGGAGCATTCCTGCTGCCCCCAAGCTAATTGGATATCTCTAATGGACATCAATGAGCCAGATTTGCATACATTGAAGGCAGTACATGCAAATTTCTCATTCACATTCATTAGGGATAGCCTGAAAACCAGTTAGCTTGGGGTGGAGGAACTGAGCCAAGCACCGCTTGGAGCACCATTGTGTTACCCCCTGCCCTTCCTTCTATGATACCAACGTCTCAACGATAAAGCAACCTGCCACAAGTGATAATTTCTGAAATTAGCCAGAACTAGGGATTTAGTGACGGATAACAATTTTTTCTTCTGCACTGCTATGCTACCCATAATCCCTCTTGAACAGGAGCAGTGTTACAGAAAAACACTATTCTACACATTTGTTCCAGATTCAGAGGAATTATTGCTGAAATGTGCTGACAGCTGCAGAAAGTTTGCATCTAAAGTCCTTATAGTCTTGAAAAAAAAAAGCATTATCATTTGCCTGGGTACAGAAAAAGAAATGTTTATTGGGGTGCAAGCATCTTTTTGTACAAAAAACAATAATGCCCTGTGGCCATGTGTGGGAAATTATTTTACGGAGGAAGTTAGCATGTGGAAGAGTATCGTGCCAAGATAGACAGGAATGAAGCAGAGAAAATCACTGGTATTATTAGTGTAATTATTTAATATAAGGCCTATAAAGTCTGAGAATACATATACCATTTTTCTTAGCCTGTCTTTAACCAAAAACTGTAACAAAACAAGTCCTGAGATCAGATATATTGGAGAGCTGCTTCTCAGAAAGGCTAACTGCAGATATCTGAGCCTCCTGGCCACACCTGTTTGTTGCTGATGCAATAATGGATAGCTGGGACCTCAGCGAGCACATGGGGAGTGGTCGAGAGAAAGAAACTAGGACCAAGAAAAAATTAACTTAAAGAGCAAGATGAGACTAACTTTGAAATCAGAGAACCAACAGCTCGGAGGAAAAGCTTTTTGTACATTACCAGTGGTTAATGAAGTGACCAATGAGTTGTTGCTGATTTTCCAATGTGTTGTCCTGGATTTCCAAAATACATCACATTGGGAATTGTGAGAAAAGTATTTTGTGTACATATTCTTTAATGCAAACTCTGTGTTTTGATTGCTTATCCTCAGACTTATCAGTAAGTAAAGCTTCTATACTTGTAATTAAGTGTGTTATGTATTCTTTGACATATAACCTACCACCAGGGCCGGAGGAAGCAGTAGGCGAGCTAGGCCTGTGCCTAGGGCGCTGTGATTTAGGGGGTGCTGCGGCAGGCGGCAAAATTTTGAAAGGGCAAAAAGTGCCTTTTCAAAATTCTGCCAGCCCCCGCCTCACCGTGCCACCCTCCCAATGCCCCCCTTGTAGTCCAGCGGAGGGTCCGGGAGCGATCTGCCGCTCCCGGGGCCTCGGCTTCCACTAAGCAAAATGGCGCCGGTGGCCTTTAGCCCCTACCATGTGACAGGGGGCGGCAGATCACTCCCAGGCCCTCACCTGGACCACCAGGTATTTTGTAATTTTTCTTTTGGGGGGGGGGGGGGAAGAGTCAGGGCTGTGGCTGGGGGCGGCGTAAGGCTGAAGGCCCTGCCTACCACATACCCTCCCCCTGCACACACACACACATTTTACACCATGGGAGCTGTAAACACTTTGGCAATGGAAAGGATCATATTAAATCACAAGGGACCAGGAGTTTCTCATAATCACATTTTTTACCACTTCTCTGAAAAGTAACTTTGCTGCCTACAGATTTACCTTTCAGGCACTCCTAGGCAAGAGGGAGGGAGTATCTGCCTCCTCCATGCTAGTGGCAATCGTTCTCAAGCACCATCTCAACCTGAGGAGATGGAGCCCTCATCAGGCTTGCCCCTTTAAAGGTGCAGGACCAGGCTGGCACCAATTTGTTTATAATGCTTGTTGTTTCCATCTTACCGAGTTTAGAATTTTATGCATGTTTTTATTGTATCCTGGCCTAAAATGTGGAAGGCACAGACTAGAATTTTATTTTATTTTTTTTAATAACAGTATTCTGAATGCCACCGGCTGTGAGCTCCTACACCTTTAAGGGATGGGGAGGGGAGCAGGTTTCTGATGGGGCACAGCCACTTAAACTCAGCCGTGCTTGTGAGAAAGCACTATCTGGGCCTGCGCCCACCCCGTACAAAAGTTCTGACAGGACATGCTGTGAATGTGCGCACTGTGCCGCGGGAACGCTGTTGGGGGGGGGGGGAGGGGCAGGTTGAGGATGCACAGGATGCTGTGAGAGCAGCGGTACCGTAAACCACTCAGAGCCTTACTGGCTTCGGGGGTGAACCAGTACTCTGTTCTTGGAAGGAACAGCTCTGAATAACTGACGGCTTTAGTACTACTACTAATTTTATTTAGCCTTTCTAGTGGAAACACACAGCAGTAGTACTGCTGGCCTTGCCTTGGGAAGGTGAAGCCTGTTTTCCTCGGTGAGCCCTCCTTACAATAAGCAGGTGCATACGGGAACTCAATAAGATTTGTGTGTGTGTGTGGGGGGGATTTTTAATTAAAAGGGGTCTGTGAGCCTCCATGTTTGGAGCTATGCCCATGAGTTTGGAAAGCAGACTAATAATGATAGTGGAATTTTGAAGGGGGGAAATACGTTTTTGAAGCGCAGTTATAGCAGATTGCTGAGAGCATCGACGGACAGCTGCTAAATAGTGAGCTGTTTGGGCACTTGGGCACTTTTGTCTTAGAAGAGCTCAGATGAGCACTTACAGCACAATATGGGAGTTTAGGTCAAACCTATTATGCATGTCTTACCTCAGCTCAAGGTTTCCAGAGCTTTTTAAATACATAGGTTTCACTTAAACTGTGATTGCTGTATTGGGCCGCTGGAATATGTCATAATAAGGGTGAACAAGCAAGTGGTAAATGATGCCTTTCTGTTGGACTAACTTGAAGCTAATCACAGATTGAACAGGTTAGGCCAATAAAAAGGTATCGCCTGCTGGTTTGGTCCTTATTTCTACTTTGAGCTGCACAGGATGTCTCTCTACACTATACCTTGCAGCTCTGAGGCAGGCTACTTACACGTGCTATGTGATCAGCATAAAATTTGTTTGAATTGCAATGGGAAGTCTTGCTAAGGCTTCATAAAAATGATGCGCTGTAGTGAAGTGAAATTTTGCCCTCTAAAAAGAAGAATAAGAATTCAGGTAACACTTTAATGTGCATGATAATATGGGCACCAGGCTTGGCTCCCCTGCCCCCCAAATGGACGAATGGATTACCTTGGGGCTATTAGGGCCTTTGGGCTGGGGGGGGGGGGGAGGGGGGCACCTTGCTGCACTGGGTCTTTAAATCATGCAGGGGCTGCTCGAGTCCCGATTGGTTGTACCCCAGTGCATCAAGGGAGAAGGGGATGGTCCTGAGGGGCTGGTTAAGGGCGCCCTCCAGCATGGGTGGTGCTTCCCTCCTTCCCGCCCTTTATTAGATTGGTGTGGGTTGTCGCGGCGGGGGTGCGGAATTACCCGAGCCATTGTTGGGGATGTGGGTATTGTTGAAGGATCAGACGACACCACCTACTCCGAGTACTTACATGTGATTGGGTTCGGTCACGTGGTGAGGGTCCCAACCAGTGGCGGTTGCTGCGGGGGGAGGGGGGGTGGTACATCTTGCTGTGGGGAGGCAGATGTACATCGGGGTTGATTGTAATCAAGAGTTTGAGGCTCGGGTGAATTAGTGTGATGATAATAAAGCCACGGCCTTTGATAATTCCAAGCTGTTGCATGGCGTGTTCATTTCATCTGTTGTATTTGTAAAAGGGGCCGGGGTAGGGGAGGCCTAGAATCTCGGTTGCCCATATTATTTGAGTTTGCTTGCTTGAAGTGCTTCTTGGAATTATTTAAGGAACTGCGTCTAGAAATTTAAACAATTCCCAATAGCACTTCAAGCAAGCAAATGTGAATTAAGGTTTTACCTGAATTATTATTGTTAGAGGGCAAAATCTCATTTCACTTCTGTGAAACGATGGGGCTATGGCAGATTTTGTGTTATTTGCAGACAGGCTTCAGGCAGGAGCTGCACTCCGTGCAGTTTAAGTACATACGAGCACCAGCCAAGCTGGAAGCGAGGCCTTTGGATTGGACTATCTTGAAGCTAGTGACAGAGGTAGCAAGTTAGTCAAATACAAAAGGTACAACTTGCTTAATCCTTATTTCTACATATTCCAGTGGACTAATACAGAAATCATAAGGAAAATTTGCTATATTCCTACTTCCAAGAAAACTTTGGAGAGAGATCGGTTATCTGAGAAACCAGAGGACATTTCTTCCAGAGCGACTTTGCTTGTGTCTTTTGTTTGTGCCCTTAGATCGGATCCAGCTTTTTCCTCTCTGCTATAGTATTTAAAGGACAGAAAAACTCTGGCTATTTCCAGCTTTTGCTAAGGTCCCGCCCAGGTGAAGGAGAAAGTTTTTGGACAATGAGGGTGGAAGTGCTGTCTTTGGGGGCCACCTGTGTAATAAGACCCCCTTGAAAGGGTGCTGCAACTTTCAATACCCACACGTTGCTATTTTAGGATCCTGTACAATTGCAACAGTTCATAGATTCCAGCTGATGTATTCCTCCTTTACACTGCTCCAGGCTGATGCAAATTGCTTGTTTTGGACAGTGAATTCTACTTCTAGCAATATTAAAGAGAGGCAAATACTTCTATTGGACTTATGGTCCTACAATCTTCTCTATTTGCTCATAATAGTTGTAATCTAAAGGCGTTAACAAAAGTACATATATTGCATTAACTGGATTCCTCTATTTTAAATATATGCTTGCATGTTACCTATTTTTCTTTTCAAATATGTTTGCATTTTGAATTTGTTTAATTTCAATAAAAACATTAAAAGAAATCATAATTCTGTACAAGGTAGGTGAAATCTTTGTACTTAAAAACTCTGGAAACCATGATCTGAACTAAGTGACATTCTGTTGTAAGTGTTGATCTGACTTTGCCTACCTCAAAACAGCCCACATGATAGAGCAATTCACTATTTAGCAACTGCAGCGCTTTCAAATTACTCAGTTCCCGGAGAGACACCTTTGGCGTTGTAGTACCCGATGCCACCCATTGGAATCAGCACTGCAGGGCCCATAATGCACTAGGATGGGGTGGTCAGAAATCCAGGACTGGCCTCAAATCTTCCTCTTTGTACTTGGTCCCTTGGCAGCGCTGCAGCTGGCAGTCGATGTTCCCAATAATCAACCCTTTCAACAACTTGGATTTTTGTTTCCTTCAAAACTCCACTACCATCATGCACATGCATTTGGAAGGTAGAATAATATTTCCATGCATAGAGGGCTACAGACCTTTTTAAGTCCAAAAACACTAATGTATTATTAGGTTCCAGCATGCACCTGCTTATTTTAAGGAGGGTTCAGCAAGTAAATCCAGCTTCACTGACAGCACCTTTTTTTTTTTTTTTTTTTTTTTTTAAATCAACCCCTCTTCCCTGGCACTGGGCTCTCAGAGCCACAATCGCATGCTCAGCCTTCACAGTCCCACAGCAACTAGAGGCCAGAAGCCCACCAGTTACACGGATATGTGCATTCTGGTATCACCGGCACAAGAACTGAGCACCGGTTCACTTCCAACCCCCGTGCTCAGAGCAGCTTCCAGTCACGTGGGCCCCAGCCCACCTCCAGCGCCTTGGCCCATCTCCAACCTGCATCGGTCAGCTGCCCCAGCCCACTCATTCCCTCCCTCACAGCATGCCAGCAGCTCCGGCTGCGAATTCAGTGTATAGTCCTGAAATAAAAAAGTTTTACCACCTTCACTGTGTTTAATAGTATCACCCTCCAATTATTTTATTTATGCAGACTGTCATTTGAAAACGCAAATCTTGCTTGCTGTCTCTAGCCAGCACCTGTAGCGATACACCATGCCTCAGATAGGAGCAGCCAGCAGGGAGCATGTGCAGCATTAGTGATGGCTGCAGCAGGCTCTCGCCTGCAGGGAGCCTAGGTCTCAGTGTTGGTGCACAGCCATGAGGGGTGCTGTGGGTAGGAGGAAGTTGAAGGATGGGGTAAGGAAGAGGGGTGGACTTTGTGTCTTGGCAGCAGCAACGTGGTGAAAAAGCTCACTGCAGATAAGAAAAACTGCCTATAAATTAAAAAAAAAAAAGTCCCAGTTTGGCCTGAAAACCCACATCTTGCCAACACTGTTTTCTGGGGTCTAGTCCTCCATGATGACGCTTCCCTTTTACCTTCATGGCACGCACTTGTGAGCCATTTTGCAAACAAAATTAATTTTAATGCTGCAAAAGCAAGTCGCCCATATACCAATCAGCCTCATCACTGCACTGACTCCCTGCTCATGGATGTGGCCTCCTTAACTCACCCCTACAGTGCTTCCTCTTATAGACTAGAGGCCCCACTTCTTAGAGCTAGCCTCACTGTTTTAAACACAAAGACCCTACCTGTCTGATTTAGATTGTAAGCTTTAAGGAGTAGGGACTGTCTAGTATATGTCTTTTAATTGCTGCATATAGCTGGTAGCACGATACAAATAACTTTGATTTGTTAACACAGAAATGTCAGATATTAGCAAAGTGCAGTTTGCAGACTTGTCCACCAGGGTGCAGCAGAGGCATCATGGTAACCCTTGCACCCAGATTGCGTAGAACCAGGCTCGCTGCAGCATTTCAAAATTGGGAGTTTTTCCACTTCAGATCTTGGGACAGAGCGAGAAGTCATCTGAAACTGACTCAACAGATAACCATCCCTAATTTCTGACACATGTGGAAATGGTGCCAGATACACTGCTGCAGTTGCTAAAAGAGAAAAAAAGTACAGCAACAAACCCTCAGCACTGAAATGTGCAATTCTACGCTCTGTGATTTTTAAAAATCTTTTCAGCTTCAGTCAAGCATAAAACTTTGAAAACAGTTTTCAGTAGGAATACCTGACAGAGAAACACACAAAAAAAAGGCTGATTAATTAATCATTTGCTTTCTGAAACAGTAATGGGCTCACTGAGGACTAATCTCTTGCAATATGTAGAAAATTAGGACAAAGCCTTCCCTCCTCAGCCAGTCTCTGTCCATTCTCTCTCTGTGCTCTAATACCATAGCCCAGGGCTTCCCAAACCTGTCCCAGGGACCCCCACAGCCAGTTGGGGGTTGTAGGATATCCACAATGAATAGGCAGGAGCTAAAAGGTGCTTTATCACTGTATGCTAATTTATCTCATGTATATTCATTGTGGATATTCTGAAACCCACCTGACTGTAGGGTCCCTTGGACAGGTTTGGGGAGCCCTATCAGACAACACCTGATCTTCAGCTTTAACCTTTGCTCCCTGTTCATTAAATAAAAAGTTCCCAAAAAAAATAAAACCCAAACTAGGACATTTTCCTCTACTGCATTCACCTGGATGAGGTGAGTGGTAGAACTAAGCTGTAGCCTTGTCTGTCTTAAGTTACAAAAAGCACATACTCTCTTCTTCCCTCCCTTACAGTTTGAGCAGCAAGATCTAATGATTCTCCATTCAGTATTTCTTTCTCCAAACACCGACTCTGCTCAGCTCCTGCAGTGGCACTGTCCAGGTCTCCAGACTCCCGGTGATGCTGAGAGATAGAGGGAGCCCGTGGTGCACACGCCCTGCAGGGTGCTGCCTTCTTAATAAACAGGAAACAGGAGGAGGATGCAGAGGAACTGGGAAGAGATAAAGGGATAGAAATAGCTCCCGTATCATCCACACAGGAACTGTACTACTGGTCCTCTCTCACTGTATCAGAGGGGCCTTAGATATCCCTTCCAAGGCTGAGGTTCACCAATTTCAGCCAAAAGCATTCCCAGAGCCCCTCGCCCTCTGCCAAAAAGCACACAGGTGGTTCCTGAACACACAGACTTTCTCTCCACCTTTGGGAAGAGGAGCATATTCTGAGCAGGATCATAACACACATGGTTAAAGCCCAACCGTCAAGGCACAGGGGGAGGCTAGCTTGGTCTTTTTCAAGCCTCACTAAGCTTGGTGGCTGTGGGGAGAAACTACCACCTTAGGAGAGGAATAGGTTAGCAGAGAAGCCAGGGTTCACCTCCTTTTGATCTTGGGCAAATTACTTCAACCGCCACTGGCACAGGTGCACACTTAGGGCCTCCTTCGCAGAATAGGAGACAAGCCTCAGTAAAGCAGGACAGGGAAATAGCTCCAGTGTTTGAGTGTAATCAGCTGTGATGGGGCTAACCAGACAGGAAAAGCATTATACGAATAGAAAGAGAGCCTGCGGGTTGATGTAGGTCTCATAAGAATCACAGTTAAAAATGGAGAAATCTGATAAAGGACCCTCATCTTCTGCACCAGTTGTGTACTTTTTGTAGTATTTATGGCATTGAAGGATTTGGTCACAACTTGAACTTTATTTTAGATTTTTTTTTTTTTTTTATAATGAAATGGCCATCATAGACAGATATGGAGAACAAGACAGGAACAGGGTAAGATGCTACATAAGACATGGGGAGGGGAGAGCAGTGTTGGGTTGCAGATGGGAGTTTAAGGCAGCAGCTACCAAAAGTTGTCAAAGCTTCTAGGAAGACTGAAGAGGCCCTTCTGCTCTTTAGTTGCCATCTTTTACAAGCTGGGGCAGTGGAAGGCCCTCTGAATCTCTACCCTTAAAAGGCTACAGGAGTTTGCAGACTTGGATGGGATCTGGCTTACAACTGCTCCTGTTGATATAAGCAGCACCAAGGGCCACAGGATGAGCAGGCCTCACGCTACCACAGCATGCATGAACAGCAGAGCAAGAGGCTCAGTGGCCAACCATGGGCCAGGAACCACAGACCCAGCAGTAAGGCAAGGATAAGATGGAGGGGGGTGAGAAAGAGGCCCCTCCCTGCACTCAGTTTTTGCCACAATCCATCTTGGTTTCCTAGACTATCTGAAGAGGAAGGAAGGGCTGATTCATTACAGCACCTAAATGGATAATGAGAACGTCTGGGATACAAGTTCTACACCCTAGCTCTGTCACTGCCTGTGTAACCTTGGGCTGAGGTGCTTATCCTTCCTACACCTCACTTCTATTTGTCAGATTGTGTCAATGACTCTGTACATGAGTGCAAGGTGAGTCACTTTATCACCCTGTGCCTCAGTTCTACCCCAAAGCTGGGTACCTCAGGGTGAGATTCTCTGTATCCACACGCACTGTTATGTAAGTGGGTGATAAACAACTTTTCCTACATGGAAGCTGTCAGAGTACAGACCATCCACCTCAGAGCAGCTACTTACTAGAATCTGAAATAAGATGATGCCCTGTTAAGATCCTGTCTGAACCAGAGGCACAGGTATCTCTCTCACCTTGCAGGCAGTCTACAGCCGATTACCAGAATGCAATCTGTCCCTAGCTATCCTATGAGCTTAGGGAGTCATTTCCAAAGCCACATTAGGTCATTTATCAGATAACACAAGGTATCTGAAATACCTTGCATTATTCTGCCTCTGTACATATTATAATGAGCTGATTAGTATGCCAGAGTTGTAGCTAACTTGCCCCTGAGCACATCAGGATGTTAATATGTTCTGCTGATTGCAGGGCTGACCTTGTAAACCCTCCCCACCACTGTCCCAGGGCCACCATCGCTCAATATTGTTGGGTCTTAGGGAAAATACTGTGGCTTCATGAAGTGGCAATGGCAAGTACTGCTAGTTTTGTAAGGCCCACAGTCTCTCCCCTCTGGGAAAGATACTGCAGCTAAATAAATGAAGCCCTAAGTTCCTTCCTAAATGATTTATTAGTAACCTTTACTGATACAAGACAAGGCAGGTAACTAGAGATAAAAGCTTTTTTTTTTTTCTTTCTATTATAGAGAAGTGTAAACAAAACCAACACAGTACAACAACTTTGCCTCTGCTTCCTGAGCACAGAGAAGGCAGCTGCTTTCTTAGTAGAAGCAATGCCTTGTACTCTACCTGTTTACATTTCTATTTTTCTTTTAGGGCACTCCCAGCACCAACAATGTCACCAGCAGGATGAGACCAGAAGCAGGGGGAAAAGGAGAGTAACAGTATGGTGCTAGGTGGCCCCTGCTCTTCCAGCTTTAGTCTGTGCACAGCTCCACTACCAAATGGAAGCAGCTGGTTAAGGCCAGACTGGCACTTTGTGAAGTTAGGGTGCAAGAGTACGCCCTCCACTGGCAAGAGGCAAGCATTGCAGCTAAGGGAAGATACTGCTTGCAGGGAGCTCTCGCGTATCCAGGCAGTACGGCTGCTGGTTCTGCTGCTCTGGGGGAGAAATCCATGCACAGGTTTTAACACTGTGATTCCTGAAGATTGTAAGAGGGGGGGGGGGGGGGGGGAGGACCACTGCAAACCAAAGGCTCCAAGATCTACCCCACCTCCTTTCCCCAATAAAATATAGCAAAAAGGACTCTGCTTCAGCAAAGCCTTGCTGCAGAGTTAAAAACAGCTCACATAGTTCCAGTCTTCTCCAGGGCCTGGCTACCTGACTGCAGATTAACATCCTACAGTTAAGAACACGCAGTGTTAACAGCTATAGGCTGCAGCAGGAGGCCAGGAGCATTTTCTTTAAAAAGTTGTCTATCGCCAGTCTGAAAAGGCTTTATATATTTTAAAAAAAAAAAAAAAAGTGAAAAAAGTTTCCTTCCTTACAACCCCCACAATTTAGCTCTCATTGAAAGAAAATGTCAGATCTGTAAAATGGAGCTCCAAGAGGCTCTCTTATTCCAAGAAAGTCTCCCTCGTCTGATATGGACAATACTACCAAAAAGCAGAGAGGAAAAAAAAAAAGTATAGAGCAGAATTGTATTAACATCTCCCCCCATTAGGCAGCACAACTCTGCATGCTGTTCACCCCTGCCAAAACCTAGTCACAATACAGAGTACCAAACTAGGATATATCTCTCTACCCGACCATTTACAAAACATGTCATACCATTAAAGTTATTGGAATCTTCTGGAAAGGAGTAGCAGACAAGTCAAAGGATGTCACCCAAGCAAGTCCTGTTTTAAACAAAAAAAACAAAAAAAAAACATTCTCCCTGCATAAAGGGACAGTCTATGGTTTGTGGGCTAATCAGACTACAATTCCCTGTATGCTTTGGGATAAGACCAGAACCCGCTCAACTCTCTCCAAAGACCCAAAAAACAAACCTCTCTCTCATCTCAGTCTATTCCTCATTTTCACAACTCCTCTACCAACTTTCCTGGAACCACTGATAACCCAAACCTAATAGCACTTAAGGAGGTCTGGTTGACCAGCTCTTATCCTCCTCAGATTGGGCTGTCAAACCTGTGGCATCCCCTTTTGTAAGCGTGTGCCACATTTTCAACAAGTCAATCCAATCCAGCCTTCTGGAATAGGACATGAAAGAGGCCGGACAGATGTCACACAGATAAGTTTTAAAGTAGGCAAAAGGAAGCCATAGGTAGATTCCACATTGCTGGTTCTATCCAGAGTTCCAGTCATGCTTTAGAAATACAGACACAGAGCGAGGTAACAGAAGAAACAAGAAGATTCTATGAGCTGGGTGTAATAGTGTTAACCTGAAGAGGATCATTTAATGAAAAATGAGGGTATCCAATGCTATCACTATTGACCATCAGAGAAACCTCAATGAAAACAAGTCAGTCATTGTTGCACTGGGATGCGTCGTCATTTCTTCAGCTGCTATACAACTGCATCCAGAAGGAAGGGCAGGAATGTCTGAAGACATGCCATTCCCTTATCACTGAATCCTAAGATTCCTTTGTGCTGGGGAGAGGATGCAGAGGAACTGCAAGGCGTGATCCAGAAATTATCTTAAATACAAGATACACCCAGACACATACACACAATTCCCATGAGACTACCTAAGCATTTTCTATAAACAGCAAGCTTAAATGTACAAAATATCCAGTAGAGATGAAGGTCAAAAGAAAAAAAAAAAAAAAAAGTCAGAATGTGAGATGCACAGGGGAACAATGTGTTCCCTGCCACATCAGTACGGAGCTCATCCTGGGCCAGGCTACCAGCTGAAGATGACACTGGAGCATTGAGATAAATCCATAAAAAGATGAACTCCAGGAGCCCAAGAGAGATGTTGCTGATCTATGGTTAAGAGGACCAGATCACACCGGGTCACAGACAGGAAAACCAGAGCCATAAGTCCAAAGACGCAATGGGAGGAAAGCCAGGATTGGCTGAGCCTGTGCGAGATGGAGCTCTCTGGTCACTTTATAAGCATCAATCCCCAGTAGAAGAGGGAATGTGTTCGATATTTTGTCAGAGACAAACTTCTTGAACCTTTAAAGATGAAATATGGGGGGGGGGGGGGGGGGGGGGGGGGGGGGGGGGGGGGGGGGGGAGTAGGATTTAAGAGTTAATGGAAGTTTTCAAACTCTAGTCTCTTCCAAAATAGGATTCTCCAATTGACCTTGAGGTGTTTAGACTTAAAGGGACTGTCAGTCAGCTAGGAAAGCCCCCCCTGCCCCCCCCCCCCAAAAAAAAAGACAAGCTTATACTGCAGAGAATGAAATATTCCTCAAATAGTGATAAAAGTTCAAAGTGTTGCTCTCCAAATGTCTTTGTGGAGCACATCAAGACTTGTATCTGTCCATAATCTGCAGCACATCATCCAGAATTGAAGGGCCCAAGTCTAGGTCCAATCCAAGCAGAGAGCCCGGTGGGGCAGAGGCAGACTCTACGGGTGGTATACTGCCATCCTGCCTTAGCAGGCCTGGGATTTGGCTCCCCGAGAGAGATCTTTCTAAGGAAGCCGTGGAGGCAGCAGAGAAGGACACACAGGAGGCCACAGGTTCACGGTGCAAGCTGGCAGAGAGTGAGACATCCTCTTGGCTATGGAAGCTAACGCACACAGCCCCCTGAATGGGGGCGTCCTCCAGGTGGAGCCGGGGAGGCTTGGGAGGAGCCTGGTCCGGGCTGAGGGTGCCGCTGAAGACGGGGAGCGACACGGCACTCTTCAGTAAGCTGCAGTAGCCCTCCGGGCTGAGGGTTTCGTTCAGGCTCCCATCAGCACTTTGGAAGGCCAGGCTGCGGGAGAAGCCTGGGAGGAGATCGTACTTCCCCTGCAAGAACGAGAGCTCCCCAAACATATCCCCTTCCCCATCCAGGCCAATGTGGGCGCTGTGACGGAAGTCCCCCAGGGGTGGGCTGATCATGGCCCCCGACAGCACATCCCGCAGCTTGACTTTTTTGCCCCTTTTGGGGGTGGAAGTTTTTAAATAGATGGGGGTTTTTGCCGGCATGTTGAGTCAAGACGAGTCCTTTACTCCAAATCCTTCCCGTGGCCCCTTCAAGCACAACTGTAAAGTCCGGAAAAGCTCTCAAAGGCCTTAAAGGGCTTGGTCTTTCAGCAGGAGCCTGAACCGGTTACCAGGACCGATGGTGAAACGAAAGCTTAAATCTGATGCTGCGTGGTAGTCGCCTCCCCGCGTGCTCATCCTTGAGAAGAGGTAACTCTCTCACCCAGTACTTCAGTTTATAAAATCCTCAGTAGATAAAGAGGGACAGGTATTGCTCTCCACAGACCACGACTTGAATTTAAAGCCTTTTTCCCCAGAACGCTTCTGAAATGAGAGGAAAGGATCCAAGGTTAAGCACATGGCACAGGAAGAGCTCTGACCAAGTCACACTCCCAAAGGAGTTTTGGAGCAGCTTTGTCAATCTTAACTGCATGTTATCCCGAGATTCTGATTCCCAGCTCCTACCTCTCCCCAGGGCTGGAGGAACTGCTAGGCCTGTGCCTAGGGCGCTGAGTGGAAGGGGGCAGAATTTTGAAAGGGCACTTTTTTTTTTTTTTTGACTACCACAGCACCCTGCCTCCCCCCCCCCCCCGCTTGGCACCCTCCCCGACACCCCCCTGGTGGGCCAGCGGAGGGATCTGCTGCTCCTGGGCCCTCGGCTGCCACTAACCAAAATGGCACCGGTGCCTTTTAGCCCCTACCATGTGACAGGGGCCAACCAATGGCACCGGTAGCCCCTGTCACATGGTAAGGGCTGAAGATCACTAGCGCCATTTTGATTAGTGGCAGCAGTGGCCCCGGGAGCGGCAGATCATTCCCAGGCCCCCACTGGACTACCAGGTGAGTTTTCTTTTAGGGGGGCAGCGCAAAACTGAAATTGCCTAGGGTGCCAAATCCCCTTGCACCGGCCCTGCCTCTCCCCATCTAATTCCTATTTTTCATAGGAAATGCAAAAATACCCAGAGAGACGTTTGAATAACCCAGAGTCGAGCAGAAATCTCAGGGCGACATGCAGTTAGGTTGGTAATCAAGTCATCAAAAAGCACAAGAAAGGATTAACAACAGTTCTCACTTATTAAAAAGAAACATGAGATGTTTTATCAGTTCATTTGACTTCCAAAATCACGGTAAAACAGCCATGGATTTGCCTGCAAGGAATGTGTCAGCTTCTAGAAAAGATTTGATTGCCACAGAAAATCATTTAGAATCCATTCAGCACCACCCAACGATTCAGTGACAGATGAAGCACAGGTTTCCTGCCTTCCCCAAAATAAAATGTACCAAAAGTCTAGGATACTATAGATGCACAGAAGCTGTTTGCAGATCAGGACCTCCTGGGTCACTGCAGACTGCACTCTCCAGTTGTCACCCAGGCAGGCTGCTCTCATCTCTGCTGGAGGCAATGCTAGGTAACATTTCCTCTGAGCCTCCCTCCATGCAAGGTATCACAACCCTTTGTCCTGGAGTTTTTTTTCTAAAGAGAATGCCGCATCCACCTTGCAATTTAAAGTTGTTTGCTAGATATTCCCCCCTTCCCCAGCATCGTGCAGAAGCTTTGAGGCGCCTCTGGCTTACATAGAGAAAAGTTACCAGAGTTAGGGCTGAGCTATAGTTTGTTAAAAAGAACAGTCCAGGGATTGCTCCATCTCCACCAGCACAAAGGCCTCCAAAGAGAAAGAGGCAGGGCCGGTTTTCAGGGTGCGCAACCCATGCAGCTGCACAAGGCGCCCTCCCGTGGAAACATTCCCTCTCCTGTGCAGCAGTGCTCTCTGGCCTCAAGTTTAGAGATAACAGCAGTCAATCCCGTAAGGTGGGAGAAGCCACACAGATGCAGAGCAAGGCACCTGTTGAAGAAAGCAGGGAAGGGGTCTTATGGAGCTACACATTGCTGTCAGGGCTCCCCCTCTGTTGAAGCAGCCAGCCCTGGGAGGGAGTGTGTAAGAGTACAGAGATATGCAGGACTAGGTGGGGAGCCGTTGTCGAGGCAGCCTGTAGGTAGGAGCTGAGTCCAGCAGAGACTGGGGAAGCTGCTTCCTGCTGAGCCATTCCAAGTCCTACTTAAATCTGAATTTCAATTAGGCAAGGGGGGCACGGGGACACAAACTACACTCCCCCCACAAGCAAAAATTGGCATAGTAAATAAGTCAAGTCAGCCCTGGATTAACCATAATAATCATATGCAGAGGGCACCACAGATTGTTGAAAGTTTGCATTTTTTCTGTTGCCCCCTAGCTATAAGTAAAAACATTTGCTTACTGCTATTTAGTGTTACAAACTTTCTTTCCTAAAGTAATATAGTTCTGGAGTCTGGCCTGGAAGAAAATGTTTAATCTATTTCACCTTCAGCACTTATGGGAGCTGATGTAATAAGACCCACTGCAAAGGCCACGCTCGTTTTGAGCATGGGTTTTGATCACTGTACACGGCTAAAACTGGTGCCTCCACGGGATGTGTAAAAGAAAAAAAAATTATGCAAATGATTTGTACGCACAAATCTGCAGACACATGATCGCACGTGTGTACACAAGTGCCCGCATCGCTGCCAAAAAGCAAGCGAGCGAAGTCTCCCTTTTCAGCGAAAGTATGACCCTGGAATATATTTCTAATATTTCAAATAACTGTGCTGCAGAAGACGTGGCAAATATTCACACCGCATGCCATGACCTCTGTCACCCTTTGGTGAAGCATCAGCATCAGGAATAGCTGGACACCATCAGAAAGCGTACCACTACCAGAGCTGCACGGACACAACCACATCACACCTATGCAAGCAATGGAAGAAAATGGCACCATAGCCGGCACTGTCACTTAACTCGTGCCCTGACCTTGGAGGTAAAAAAAACCTGTACTAGCATTTCTGTCTTCTAGTGCAGCTCCCTCCCATTGACCATTAGGGAGGAGGAATAGCCTAGTGGTTAGAGCTATGAACCAAGAGACCAGGGTTCGAGTCCTGCTGTCGCTCCTTTTGCCCAAGGTCATGTCACTTTACCCTCCATTGCCTCAGGTACAAGATCGTAAGCCCTCTGGGGTTAGAGAAATACCTATAGTACCTGAATGTAAGCTGATGTGATATCTCAGATCGAATGTCTGTATATAAAAAATAAATTAAATAAATGAGATATTGCCTCCTTTGCATGCAGAAAAACTGCGGGTCTAAGTGCTTTTTTTCCCCCCCATGCACAAAGCCATTACATCCGTGTATAGGGCTTTGCGTGGGAAAACATGTACAAACCCACGGCAGCTTCCACACACACCTTATTACATTGGCCCCATTGAATCTTAATGTCGTCAGTTAAGCAATGGAAGGGCAGAGGCGACGCCATTGTTGGGCTGTGCCTAGGGCATCAGTTGGCTTTAATCTGGCTGAATGAAGTACTGAACCAGCATAAACTCTAAAATGAATCAAGCATCATCATACATAGAAACATAGAAACATAGAAATGACGGCAGAAGAAGACCAAACGGCCCATCCAGTCTGCCCAGCAAGCTTCACATTTTTTTCTCATACTTATCTGTTTCTCTTAGCTCTTTGGTTCTATTTCCCTTCCACCCCCACCATTAATGTAGAGAGCAGTGATGGAGCTGCAACCAAGTGAAATATCAAGCTTGATTAGTTATGGGTAGTAGGGGAAGTAACCGCCGCAATAAGCAAGCTACACACATGCTTATTTGAAAGCAAGCAAGATGGAGGACAGAGTTGTTCACAGAAAGATATTGAACATAAAGGGAAGTGGCACATTGTTTTGGAAAGTCAGGTGCCAGTGATCAAGGTTTTAATACAAATCGCAGACCCAGAGGCACTGTGGCAGGGCCTGACGTGGACATAGTTGCTATCTCAGAGTCTTGTATAATGGAAATCGGGACAGAGACACTATCCAGCCTAAGATCTCTTCAGAAGAGAAAAGCAGCTCTTCATGGACCTGATGTATTAAAGGTTTTCCAACTTTTGCCTATGGGAAATTAGTACATCTGTCCCTATTAGGAACACAATAGCAGCCACTGAAACAGAGGGAGAGGCTAAGTCACCATCCTCATGGTAAAGGGAAAAAAAAATGCTGGAGCGTGTGATCACAGGCTTGTATGGCTATTGAACCAATTTACACATAAAACCACATCTTATCGTCAGGTTAGCATACTGGGACCAGGTTGAAGGCATAAACTAGCCCACAAATGCATATTTGTTTGACAATAGTTTTCTGTACAAGGGCAGTCTGTACCCAGCCAAAGGGGATAAAATCTCAGATGACACGAAGGAAAAAAAAAAAAAAGTGAAATAAGATCCGAGAGGAAAGGCCCTTCCCAGAACTCGTGACATCTGCAGCCCCATGAGATTATGTCAGTGGTGAAGGAGAGATTAGCTGTCCTGAACAAAACAGATCCACTTCCTGCCTCTGGAAAAAAAAAAAAACTCCTGCAGAGCGAGTTTACCCAAAAGAATGCAAAAAACTTTTCCCTCATGGAATCTGAAGCCTAGCACAAGAGAGATAGGGGCTCTCTCCCCATATCACAGCCGTGAGATCCTTCTTCCCCATTCTCTCACGGTCAAAGACTTCAGTGTGAAAATAGGAGGGACCGCAACAAACTGGATAAGAAAAGCAGAGGCAGAGAATGGATCATTAAATCAAAAGCAAGCGTCATTCCTTTAATAAATCGCAATGATTTCTATTTATAGCATAATCAGCCTAGCAAGCTGCACTCCTACATGCCACAGGTTGCCTCCCTCAGCCTGCAAGGCCACGCTACTGAGAAATAATTTGGCATGCGTGTGTAGCACTAGATTACAGTGCTGTAATCCCTCAGAGGTACCACAAACGTTGCAATCTGTGGTACGGATCAGGCCGTGTTCATCTCCAGGCAGATTTGCCCCTATGGCCATGTGAAAGTACGCACTCTCACCCTGTACACATGAGCTGGGAGAGACAAAGAGTGGAGAAAGGTTTTAAGAAAGTTGTGTTTTCAATAATGCCAAGGAGACAAGTATGGCCCTGGACCCTAGTCTCTGTGTGAGGGTTATCATTAACTTCTATCAGAGCTGACCTTTAAACTCAACCAAACTTGATTAGTAATCTCTACCTTAAGTGGGGGGGTGTGAGCCTTTAAGCAATAATTAGTTTTATTAAATTATGGATTTTTTATTTATTTATTTTTTTTAACTACACTAAGTTCTATATCTTAATAGCATTCAGGCCAATTCAGAAAAACGCGCGGGAGAGCTGGTGAGCGCCCGCTCTCCAGGCGCGCGCACGCACAGGCCACTCTCCTGGGCACGCGATTCAGGAGGGTGGCCTATGTGAATTAGGGCCTGCGGTAAGAGGCGGTTATAGGGACACTAGCGCGTCCCTAGCGCCTCCTTTTTGGCAGGAGCGGCAGCTGTCAGCGGGTTTGGAAAATGGACGCCAGCATAATTGAGCATCTGTCTTCCAACCCGATTTTTTTTTTTTTTTTTTTTTACTTTTGGGGCCTCAGACTTGATATTAAGTCGGAGGGTGCACAGAAAAGCAGTTTTTACTGCTTTTCTGTGTACTTCCCTGGCGCCGGCAGAAATTAACGCCAGCCTTTGGGTAGGCGCTAATTTCTGAAAGTAAAATGTGCGGCTTGGCTGCACATTTTACTTTCTGTATCTCGCGGGAATGACTAATAGGGCCATCAACATGCATTTGCATGCTGCGGGCGCTATTAGTTTCGGGGGGGGGGGGGGGGGGGGGGTTGGGACGTGCTATTACCCCTTACTGAATAAGGGGTAAAGCTAGTGCGTCGAAAACGCGAGTCCAAATGCGGGTTACAGTGCGCTCCGCCGGAGCGCACTGTACTGTATCGGCCTGAAAGTAATTTTTCTCTACCACCAGGAACCCCAAAAACCTGCCAACACACGCAGAACCTGCCCTACCACAACATCACTAACACCCAGGACTCACACAGCATCAACCTTAATACAGGGCGTACGGCTCCTGTTGGTTAAAGCCCTTTGCACAATGAGCTCCTCTCCCCACACCCCTGGCTGACCCACCACCCACGTCATCTTTTTCGATTTCTCCAGTTTCCCAGAAGCCCAACATATCTCGTCAGCTGTAGGCTTCTCCTTCACAGCTGATTAGATTTTCAGCACAATTTTTTTTTTTTTTTTAATGAACAGGATCAGCAGCACTTACCTTACTTCAGAGGATACTGCCTGGCCCGGTTAGGATGTGAGGGCACGGCATTTGGATGTAGTTTGAAACCGAAAAACCCTCCCTCCAATCTCTTTCCCCACCCAGTCACCTCTCTGCACATACCAGGCTTGGGAACCTTTGAGTTGTGGTCACCCAGAAAGGAGTCCAAACAGGGCACACATTTTTTTCAACCCGTGCACCCAATGCAATAGTGAATGAGCTGCCGTGCTAAAAAGGAGGCGCTAGGGATGAATTGTGTGTCCCTAGCACGTCCATGGCATCAGGCACCCAGGAGATGTGGCTGTGCGCCAGTTAGGAAAAACGGATGCTCAATTAACGAGCGTCCATTTTCCTAACCCACGCACAGCCACGGGTTAGGAAAACAGAAATTCTTAAATTGAGTTTCCATTTTCTCTAACCTGACCGCTGTCAAGATTTTTGTTTTTCATGCTTCCTATGGTTCTTAGGGGGAACCACAGAAAAAGTAGGATTTTTGGCTTTTTGTGGTAGCTTGGAAGGAACACTTAACACCAGCTTCAGGGCTGGCTTTAAGTTTTGCATGTTAAAAAAAAATGTGCAGTGTGATTTTTTTTTGCATCAGGCATAATTGCTAATAGCCTCATCTACATGTCATTTATATCTGATGAGGGCTATTAGCTATGCTGGTTTGGACACCCTAATCCCATTATTGCATCAGGAGTTTTTCTAGCATGTCCAACCAATCAGAGTCTGAAAGATATAGAAGGGGCTGAGTGAGGCAGAGGCTGAAGCAGACAGAGCAGAGAACAAAAGAGCCACTCTACTCCCTAATCCAGCTCCTCCCTTGGTTTTCCCCCTCTGGTCGGTAGGAGCAGGGAGCTCTTCTAGCAGTGGTGCCTATGGCCCAGGACATACTGGCTGTAGGCCAACTACAGCTGTTCTCCCCAGTTGAGGTCCTGCCTCCCAGAAGCTTCTCTCTAATGCAGAATGAGGTACTTTTTACAACCTGATTTTAGCCATATTAATGGACATCAGGAATGCTCTACAGCAGAATCAATGAGATTTGAGACCTCTGGTAAGACCACGAAACCCAGAGATCAAGCATCTTAATTTTGTTGGAAAATGAAATGAATTTTGCATTTGTCCATTAAAGCCAGAGGCACATGAACACATGAAGGGAAATATGCATTTACCTGACAGGCAAAAGCAATAAGGCTCTGGCACTGGGAGGTACCATAACAGCTACCCAGCAACCCATCATCTCCACCTGCACTCGTCTGCCTGCCACAGCAAGCTGGAGAAAGCCAGAATGAAAGCATTTCCAAGCTTGTGGCCAAGTCAGTTTACCAGCTGTGGCTTCTTTATCAGCACCTGGAGGGGTTCATAGGCTGGCTGCCTTCTGAAAAGGGGGTGGGGAAAGCGGGTCAGATTTCTCAACACCTTTTAAAAAAAAAAAAAAAATTATTTAAAGGGGGACAGAGCCCGAGAATCAGAGCTGATTTACCATGCCTAGGGGCACCTCCTCCATGGGAGGCAGAAAGAGAAAGAAGAAAAGTTAGGTCTTTGGGCAATAACCCCAGCCTTTCCCAGAATGGGTCTGAACTGCAAGGATTCCCTGCCCTCTGGGGTACAGTTTGAAAAGACCCCTGGAGACAGCAGTGGCAGGATAGCCCAGTGTGCACCCAGAGTGGAGCTGCTGCCAGGCCTGTATCTCACAGGAGGGGCTGGGGGTCCCTGCAGGACCTGAGAGTAAAGTTAGGCTCATTCACTGTCCCGCAATTGCTCTCCCAACTGCTGACAGGGGGGGGGGGAGGAAGACAGTCCCTCCCGCCTCCCCTACTGGGGTACTTCCCAGTAAAGAACTGAAAATACCACAGGAGACTCCAGCAAAACAGTATGTAGGGGCTAAAAATGCCAGAGGCTTTTAGGGTGGGCAGCAGACAAGAATAAATAAAGTCACTCGTGCTTGCTGCTGATATAACCAGCAGCATCAGGGTCTTCACAAGTAGTCAGAGCAGAAAGAAATATGCAATTTAAAGATCCCCAAAATAATTCACAGCCCCTGATGGAGGGGAGTCAAGGTCACTGTGCAGTGGCAGACACCAGGTGGCTGGATCTAAGGCCCATGAGTGGCGGGAGCTCCGGTGCGGCCCCCAGGCTAAGGGCTGCCACTGCAGTGAGGGGACCGTCTCCAGAGAGAGTTACCAAGGAAGGCGCACATGGCACCACATCACAGATCCAGCCAAACCCTGGTTCCGGAGCTGGAAGTACAGAGTGAGCAGGGGGAGACTGCCGGCCCCAAAAGACATAAGGTTACAAAAATCAGAGCGTGAGAGAGGCTGGATCAGGTTTTTATATAGACAGCAGGAAGGCGTCCAGTTAATACAAAAGCAAAATCCTAGAATGTCAGAGTTTCAGCCACAAAGGAATTGTTAAAAATGGGTACTTATGAGGGGGGGGGGGGAATGGGGGTGCCCTACAGTCAACATTCAAAAGCTAAGCTTGGGAGAGAGGGTCTGGAGGAGGAAGCGTGAACTCTCCCCACCCTAAGCAGCATTCACAAACAAACAAACAAACAAAAAAAAGTCAGGCAACTCCAGTCTGCCAATCAGACTTATAGGGACAGGGCCGCACCCAGCCCCTCTGCCTTGGCACAGAGTCAGGGAACATTCTTGGGCCATGCGTTTCCCCACATGGGGTTCTGTCTTTTTCTTCTTTTTGCCAAATCTCGTTAAAAAATTAAGAATCAGCATTTAGTAACAGAAACGTTTCAAACATCCCCAACCCCCCCTAAGAAAGTGTGATTTAGAGCACAAAGAGCCACCAGCAAATCTCAGCTACAACTGAACAAGCCCAACAAATAAGCAGCAGCCCAGGGAAAGATCTTATATATCTGGAGTGGCCTTTAAGGTATCCATTAGGACACGAAACTTCCAAACGGAACAGCCATTTTTCTTGGGGCCCTGAACTTTTGAGGTACAACACACCCTTCACCCCTCGAGTCAAGGATGTGCTGTGATCGAGTGTACAAGGAACTCATTTGCTCCCATAATTTGAATTTTATATTCAGTGAATGCTTGGCTCTCTGGTTTCCTGCCAGAACATTTCAACAACTGGAACGGATCTGTTCCAAAACATTTTAGTGGTGGGAGTCCATTACTTGGGGCTTAGCCACTTTTGGGGTGGCCCAGATATGAGGGGGGGGGGGGGGGGGAGAAGAGAAGATAACGAGCTTGAGGCTCATCCAGTCTCTGTTGCAATACAGCATAGCCTATCCGGTCCTCAGCGTTTCTTCTGTTTTTAGCCCATGAATCCTCTTACTGTTTATTCCTAACCCACCCTCTCCCTAAAGAGAAAGTTTTCTGACGTCATTTCTCACTCAAGCCTTACCCAGCCTCAGATCACGACCCCTCGCTCTAGAATTTGAAGTGTCTCCCTCGAGGATCAGAACCTCCACCCTTCTCTAGGGCACACGGTTGGATGAAAACCTAACTTTTAAGGACGTTATAAATCTGCTTCATATCCGGCTATAAATGCAGAAAGAGCATGGCTTACCTCCGAATCCGGAGTGACAGAAGAAGAAATGATAATTCAGAAAACACTTTTTCCCCACGCTGTACCTACGGGCAAGGGGGAAACGTTTTCGTGGAAGATCCCAAATTCAGCAGACACGCGAGCACTAGTTCTATAGCTTCTGACGGGGGCTCTGTATCCAGGGGAATTCCTGAAAATGCAATCGTTTACTTTTGAGTAAAAGAAACCAAAAAAAAAAAATTCCTGATTAGGAGCTCGTTCAAAGAGGCTTTTTTTTTTAATCCCGTGCCTCCAGAGAATAGATTTGGTATTTACGTCGAAGAGTTTGGATTAGTGACAGGTCACTTACCTTGTCCTGGGACCCCCCTCACGTGCGGAGCTGGCTGTACAGATGGGAGCACGCGAGCCCCGCTCGGGCTGAGAGAGAGTAGTGCCCGAATGGGCGTGGCAGGGGAGGAAGAGCATGGAAATCTCCCAGCTCGGAGGGGCGGGCTCTTTCCTTAAGGCAGCAGTACTAGGAAAAAAAAAAAAGGTTTTGTTTGTAGCTCATTATGTTGACAGATACAACTCACAAAAATAATGAAAATATTTTCCACTTCTCATAATCTGATTTGTATTTTCTTTCCATGGAGAGATTAGTGGGGCAGGGTCCGGTTTCTTACAGCTTTACCTAATTATATTAAGTTGTCGCTATCTTTTTTTTTTTTTAATTACTCAATTTGTGTTTTCAAGGATTAGGGTAATTGTCAATTTATCTGACTAGAAATCTGGCGTCTCTCCACTTTTATTGCAGTTGCTTTAGAGCTGTAGCAGGAGAGGACTGGCTTTGTGACTACACCTATTAAAGTGCCCAAATGAACGTTTGTTCACTCAGATGGCTTGCTGGTGTACTATTGGTTTGATTAACACGCCCAATTACGCTGTTTGTTAATTGGTAAGCAGTGTTTACAGAAGGTTAGACGCTTTCTAGAGAGCTTGATTAGCTTTTTGTTTTAGAGAGAGCTGTTAGGCAATCAGAGGAATTTGGGATTGAATGGCGCTCTGAGGGGCAGGTTACTGGCAGGGACAAGAGACCTCAATTGTAATTTGCATCTTCTGACCTTATCACTTTCGTTAAAGTAGTAAAAAATTAAACTTTAATTACTGTATCTTACCAGTGAAGAGATTTCTTTATTCCCTTATCTTCCCTTGCCATGTTTTTCTATCAATCAACTTGCCAGCCTCTACAGAAATACAAGCGCTTAGCAAGAAGAATTCTCATATCAGTCCAATAAACTCTTATCACAGAGAACTTAGTTTTCTCCAGGACGAGTACTAGATTTTTGTAGGACTTCCAAGTGGCCCATGTATAGCTGGCTTGGCTGGTTTTCATGGAAGCCAGTGGCCGGCAAGACCTTGCGGTAATTCTGCCGGTTGTTCTTCTCTCCACAATATAGTCTTGCCCCTGAGCTCTTCTTATCCTCTCCTCCGTTCCCCTGCAAACCTTTCCTGATGGGTTAGAAAAGCAGCGACGAGCCGTGTTTAGGGACTGAGCCAGCACGTGCTCCGCTCCCGGGCCCCGCCTCCGGTAGAGAAATCGTGAGGGGGAGGAGCCACGACAAGGCCTGGGGGCGGAGCACGTGCTGGGTTAGTCTCCTGCCCTCGTGCCGAGCCTCTAGTCCTTAAGAGTAGGCAGCGGGTCTTGTAGAGACGCAAAGCTTTGCAGGGAGGGAATTTGGAGGCGGGAGAGGCAAAGGCTGTCTGGTCAGTCATTTTGTGCATATGTCTTTTCAATGGTGGCAATCGTACCGGTACTACAGCCCCTAAGCTGGCTGTTATGTTGAAGGCATGTTGTAAATTCACATTGAAACGCATGGAAGTGCTGTCAAGAAAATTCAGAACAGTTCCGGCTGGAGTCTTCCACCAGTGGCAACTGCTTGCTTATTTATTTATTTAAAATCATGCCAAAGCAGAGTGTAAAAACAAAAAAAGAAAGTCAAAATTTGGTTCACCATTCCAGTTTCAGCCCAAAAAAGTGAACAGAGGATATTTAAATATTCAGTCACAGAAAGGCCGGAAGCCATTAATCACAGTCCTGCCGAGGGAAACTAGTATCACGGCGCCGTTCAGCTCTATCAGGTCAAAACAGGTTTTTGAGGATTGTTTCCTAACAAACCTGGTCGTTGCTTCAAAATTAACCGTGCAAAAAAACACTGCAATTATTGAAAAAAAAAAAATTTACAAAGCCAAGTTCTGCTGCGGTTCAGTTTTCGTTTAATTTGTATCTGCTTCCCAAAAGTCCCTCTCCGCCATAAACGTGGACCTTCCGCCCCATGAGCCCGTTCTTGTGGGGGGGGGATCCGATTTCGCTAGAGCCATTCACCAGCTGCTCTCCTCATCCACGCTACAGCCCCTAAAGTGAAGGCTGAGTCTTAATTGCACATGGAAACCACATAAGGAAATCCACAGACCGCGTACCAGAAAATCAATTCAGAGTAGCAGCCCGGCCGGAGACTCCAAGAGTAACAATACAGAAAGGGAGGCGCTGACACACAACACAGGATTTCTAACGCTTTCCTTTTCATCGCTATATAGAGATCCGGTTTATGGTTGGGTGGGCCAGGATCCGTTTGGTTTTCAGGAAGGGATTTTTTCCGCCGAGGTTTCCCACAGAGAAACCCACGTCAGATCCGCAGAAGGAGGCCCGGGAGTCAGCAGCCTGCTGTCTCCTGCCTTCTGCGGTAGAGTGGACCCCTTTATTGCTGCTATTTATTGGGTGGCTTAAGTCAGCACCTGAAAAAGTTATAGCAGGTGCACACAAGAAATAAGATGGGCTTACGAACCCTGTATTGTGCTACGCCTTTCTTGTACCCCCGAGACCCTGGGCTCCTCCTCACATCGCCTAAATAATTGCTCGTGATCCCTTCGCTTGCCTTCTTCAGGTCAAGATTGTCCCAGTCTCTGTGCTCAGTCTGAGCCCCTTCTCCCACCTGACATATCTTTCTACCTTGTTTCTCCTCTTTTGCCACCCCTCCTTCTCCAGTTGGCTTTATGAAACATCACTAGTGGGAATACAGCAGAATTTGCTCCTGTCCTGATTTATCTATCATTTGCTGCAATTTCCACTTTTTTTTCACTTTTTGAGCTGCAGCTTTCTTTGTTTAGCAAAAATGTATATTTCAGCAGGCTCCAGTCTGTCTGGCCCCCACAAACTAAGGAGTCTGGAGACTGTCTGTCAGTGGAGAGGAGGGCCGGGATAAGAAAGGGAGGAGAGGAGAGCAGGAGCTGGCGGTGTAGAGCCTACCAGGGATGAAAGATAAAAGCAAATCACTAGCCCCTCCACCTCTGCAGGATTCAAGTTTCTTTCTGCTTATTTTAAGAGTTATTAGGGGTTTAACATTCAGCCCTTAGCTGGATGAACTTATCTGCCTGTCTTGGTCAGGATATTCAGCAGTGCAGGTGCCCCACCTGGCTATATCAATGTTAGCCAGATACGTTTATCTGGCTAATTTTAGGGCTGCTTTCAGGCACTGAGAACATCTCTCCTATGATGAGAGGCTATGTTCTTCAGCTTGGAAAAGAGAGCTGAGAGGGGACATGATATAAGTTTATAAAACGAGTGGGGTGGAACAGGTAAATAAAGGACAGTTATTTACCCTTTCAAATAATGCTAAAATAAGGGGACACTCAAAACAGATCATAGAAAGAACTTTTTCACTCAGCAGACAATCAAGTTGTGGAATCTGTTGCCAGAGGACACGATCAAGTTGATTAGCACAGTGGGTTTTAAAAGAAGTTTGGATAAGTCCATAACATATTAGCTAAGTAGACTAAAGAAAGCTATTGCTATCCCTGGAAGTGAGTAACATGAATTGGATCTTCCTTATGGGATCTGCCAGGTACTTGTGACCTTGATAGACCTTAGTTTGACCCAGCATGGCAATTCTTATGTAAAATTTAAAAAAACGGGGTTTTCCCTAAGTCTCAGCTTAGGAGGAGAAAGTCATTTGAATAAGGACCGCTTAGTTTAGTTTACTTTTAATAGACTTAGTTACAGAAACAAAACATTTCATTATTCAGTCGAAGGTCAGCTATATTGAAATCTCCTCTCAGGGCTGCCTTAAGTGCTCCAGATCCTGGAGGAAGACTTCTGGCCAGATTCTCCCTCCCCCTCACCTTATAGTGACTCAGCCTGAGGTCACATACAGAGCCTGGCATTAGAAGTGAGATACAGGAAGATGTAGTGACTTCGTCTGAGGCCATATTTATTATTTATTTATTTATTTATTTAAGGTTTTTATATACCGGCATTCGAGATCGCAGTCCCATCATGCTGGTTCACATAAACAAGGGTGCATCGTGAAACATAAACTAGAACAGTGGTGCGGAAAATGCAGTTATACACAAGGAGGCCAGTGTAATTAGCTGAGCATTAAAATTGTGCACTGAAATTCAGCCCACAGTTCCCTAACACCATGCTAATGTTTGTAAACTCCCAGTGCAGTAAGCTAATTATGTGCTAATGCCTCGGGAATTAAAAATTGCATGCAAGATGGAAAATGCATGCAGAAAAAAGTATTGGCAAGCAGAAAAGCATGATTTATAAACAAATAAAATGTTTTCTGCACAGAATATACCAATTATAGACCCCTGCACAGGAACACCAGCTTCCTCCCATAAACTAACCTTAGATCTGGAAACTTTACTCCACCTTGGTCTAGGAGTTAAGCTACCAGTGCACCCCTCCACGGGGAGGGGGGGGGGGTGTTAGTAATAGTTAATGCCATCATTAGCATGGATATCTAATCAAGGGCATAACTTCAAACACATTTTCTGTGCGCAATAGTCCATGCTGCATCAGCACTAAAATCAATGTACAAAAAACGTGTGCATGACTGTGGGAGCATCTTATTACCCTGACCTCAGCAGGGCCAGAATTCACATTTCTGGAGATTTGCTTTTCAGCTCCTCCCGATCTCCGCACCTTCTTCCTCAAGCCATATAGAACAGACCAGGAAGCAGGCCGTTTCTCCACCCCTTGCAACTCTTTTCCACTGAAATAGTCACTTTTCCTACTGGTCCAGCCTGCCCTTTGGCATCCCATGATTCTGGCTGTGTTTGGGGAAAGCGCGTCTTGCCGAGTCCTGACTCACACTCCCTGACTCCAGGGAAATCCTCCAGCTCTGTGATGTAAGTTTATGGGAAAGGAAAGCAATAGTAATTTCCTGTCAGTGAGCGAGAAGAGGGAAGAGACAACAGAGGCTGGGTTCAACCATAAAGCAGTAGCCAGCACAAAAAACATAACTTGCCTCTTTCTTCTTATCATTTGTATAGGGCATACCAAGTCATGCAATGAACAGTCCCTACTCCTTGGAGCTTACAGTCTAGGCAAGGTGGAAAGACAAGCCACCCAGCAAAGCAAGTGAAGAGGCTTCGAGCTAAGGCAGCAAGGCCATGGCTGAGAACAATTAAGGTAGATTAAACTAAGGATATTAATGATCATCAACATGGCTATTCAAACAAGCCTTCCCAGACTCAGATTAAACCCATTATTCTCCGACAAACAACCTCCAAGCAACCAACTTACTTTTTACAACCAATTTTCAACCAACCCTAAGCATTACCAATATCCAGAAAACCATTATTTCTGATCTCTACCATCATGTTAAAAACTGCATCTATGCGAACTGAACAATTCATTGTAAATCACTCAGTTCCCTGCTTTGTACCTTACCATTTTGCTGGTTAATATACTATGTTAAAGTTACTATCTTCTCTTCTTCTTGCTCCTAGTTGTACGCCTCCTTGTTTTATTGTAACTGCAACTATTGTATGTTTAGTACATATTATCTCGTTCACTGTTCTGGTTATCACCCCACTGTTTATTGTAAACCGGCATGATGTGATATTCTCACGAATGCCGGTATAGAAAAATCTAAAATAAATAAATAAATAAATCAAATAGGGGAAATGGGTAGGCTATAGGAGGTCTGCAGAATTGTTCCACCCCAGGATCTTATCCTTCAGGCTGGCTTTGTAACCACTTGTGTTACGTATTATTATCTTTCAACAAAAAATGTTGGTTTTATATTTCAATAATGAGGTTTCCCCCCTTCCCCAGCACACATGCTCTTAGGGTCTGACCCACTCACATTTTTTCCCATTCTGTGTCTATGGGGAATAAGAGCTTAGTAAATCAAGCTCTAAATCTTGGGTTTGGGGTTTTTTTTTCTGCAGGATTTATTAAAAGCAAGGAGAAGGATCACTTCCAGAGTACACATGATCTGATGACTTTCAAGGAATAATCTTTTGGATTAATATATGGTTTATGCTTTTACTCTCCTGGAAAATAGATGTGGGGGGGGGGGAGGGGGGCATATCTCCCGACAAAATGTCTTAGCAGCACAAACCTTATTGGTTTGTGAAACAGATGGGATGGATCCTGCCCCCTAAAATGGTCAGGAGGCTGAAGGACTGTCCAAATCCCTCCTCTTAAGTTCCGGCCCCCTCCCTGATTGTCCTCTGACTTCTGTGTCTGTTGCCAATGGATTTCACTGAAAACCTTGGCTGAGGTTTTCCAGTCTAACCCTTCCTCCCCCCCCCCCCTCCTTCCATTCTTAAATATTTTCAAAAACATTTACAGAGAAAATATATTTCCATGGGAAACAAAAATGCATTCTGGAGAAGTCTGAAGCCTTTGCTCCCCAGGGCAACACTGAATTTAGTTGTCAGAGATGGTAAATACAGAATGAAAGATCCCTTGTACTGTGCTGGGAGGCTGTCTGCGATTTGTAAACTTACATTTATACAATGCACCCTGGGATGTCATCGGAATACTGCAGAATAAGCACGCAGGACCAAATTCCGCAGGAACACTCGGCCCTTCCGCACAGTCCCTGCCGTCTCAGGGCAGGATGCATTACAGGAGCACTCGGCCCTTCCGCACAGTCCCTGCCGTCTCAGGGCAGGATGCATTACAGGAGCACTCGGCCCTTCCGCACAGTCCCTGCCGTCTCAGGGCAGGAGGCATTACAGGAGCACTCGGCCCTTCCGCACAGTCCCTGCCGTCTCAGGGCAGGAAGCATTACAGGAGCACTCGGCCCTTCCGCACAGTCCCTGCCGTCTCAGGGCAGGAGGCATTACAGGAGCACTCGGCCCTTCCGCACAGTCCCTGCCGTCTCAGGGCAGGATGCATTACAGGAGCACTCGGCCCTTCCGCACAGTCCCTGCCGTCTCAGGGCAGGAGGCATTACAGGAGCACTCGGCCCTTCCGCACAGTCCCTGCCATCTCAGGGCAGGATGCATTACAGGAGCACTCGGCCCTTCCGCACAGTCCCTGCCGTCTCAGGGCAGGATGCATTACAGGAGCACTCGGTCCTGCATAGTTGCTGCAATTTCACGACGGGCCTGGAAGACAGCAACAGAGAATACGGCCACAAATAAGGACCACAGTCTGCTTTAGGTGCATGCAACCTGCGCAGTCGCACAGGGCGCTGTCACTCAAGGGATGCTGCCGACTGCAGCACTCCAGGGGAGGACTTGGCCTGGCAGGAAAAAAAAGTGTTGATATGGTGAGGCGCCTGCTGCACCAAAATCCCTACGAGACTTAAGAACCTAAATGCCTCTCTCTATGCAGCCCAGCATCCCTCTGCTCTAGCCATGGCTTCGTTGCACTGTCTTGCTATCTTCTGCACATGCCCTGCTGTTTCGGGGCAGGCTGTGTTACCAAAACACTCAGCCCCCCTACAAAGTCCCTGCTGTTTCATAGCAGAAGGACTCTGAATTTCTTTCTCTTCGAGGAACTGAAGATCTCTGATGCTCCCTGATCGCTAAGAGTTTTGAACAATGTGTACTGTGTACGGCCAGCTGGTGGACAGTGGGACTAGATCCTTTACAAATATGAACTTCTTGATACAATACCATGGAGTCTAGCAGCTACAATGTTTTGCTAAAAAAAAATGCTGTCACAGTAAACATAGGAAATGTCAGCAGAAATCCACATCAAGTTTTGTTTTAGGTAGCAACTGCCGCTCCATGCAGGTTACCCCAGTTAACCTAGGTTACCCCTTTTGTTCATTTCCATCCTTTAACCACAAGGGATCCTCTGTGTGTTTGTCCCATTTTTCTGTTCTTATCTTCACCGCCTCTTCTGGGAGAGCATTCCATGCATCCACCACACTATTTCCTGACGCTGCTCATTCATTTGGCTGCAAGAACCCTAGGGAGAGGTATAGTATAGGGGGGCAAGAAACAAGAGCAAGCTGTGCGGGTGATTGTATCTAATGATCTTCAGGTTGTCAGACAGGGGGATTAGGTGAAAATGCTTGGATGCACTGGGAGAGGGAATGGTCAGCAGAAAAAGGGAGGTGCTGTTGCCCCTGTACAGGTCCCTGGTGAGACCTCACTCTTGCCCCGCCCTCCATTTGTCCAGCTAGAAGCTTAAGCCAGCTAAGTGGCAACCGCTGATCCCCGGCAGATATTCAGCCGCTGCCGCTTAAGCCAGATAAGTCGCGCTGCAATATTGCCCTCTGTAAGGAGTGGTCTGTCTCAGCCAGAGAACACAGGCGAACTGTAAGGAGTTCTGAAGAGGAGCGGATTGTTATCCATTCCTGGATGAAGGAGTGAAGGGGAGATGAGTTGCCTGGACCTAGTAGTAGGCTCACTATCATCTCAAGGATTTCCAAGAAGAAGAGGCGCATAAAAGGTGCCCATCAAGTACCGTGAGAGAAGAGAAGGAAGGAGAAGCTTCAGGAGAGGTAGGAGTGACTGGGAATCTTCTGTATGGACTTTGACTAAATTAATCAAAAAGGAGCTATCTCCCATCCATAGGAAGGACGCTTACAAACTGCCCCGATTGATTGGACGGGAGAGACTTTCAATTTATTCATTGGCATGTGAAGTGATTTATTACTGGCAACTGGACTGGAAAGAGAGAAGGTCACAAATCTAAAGACTTTAATTCGTACCATCATATATTGACATGGAACTGGGAAACTGCCGTGCGGCCGCACCCATGCCTACCTTAGAAGGAATGTTGCCGGAGAACCATGCGGATAAAGCATCTGTCACCGTCTGCTGTGAAGGAGTTCGGTCCCCTGCCACTGGGATACTGCAGAAAGGGCCCTGAACCAGTGGCTACCGAGGGACTTCCTGTGTTTATTTCCAGTGACAGAGCCCGACACTGCTGTGGATCTTGTACCCATTGATGCCTATGGGGTTATTAGTAAGCCTTATAGATGGTAATGCTTGGACTATGAAAATGGGGGAGGTAGCGGCTGTTTCATGAAACTGAAGAATGGACAGTGTGATGACCTGGGGGAACAGAGCTCTGGACTGCTGATTCACTCAAGCAGCTCAAGCTCCTGCTGCTTTTCATTCACTGCCCCATCTGCCCAACACAGCCTCCAGTGGCAGAAGGCACTCGGCAGCCTCCCCAGGCCCAGCTCACTCTTTTTAGTGGTAGGTGGAGCCTCCTCAGGGTCCCTGCAATGTCTTTCTTTGCTTCTGCTGACTGCCCCTTTTAAGCTCAGGCCACAGCAGCAACAGAAAAAACCAAAACAAAACATAACAAAACAACAAAAAAACAAACAAAACCAGAAGGCTGAATTGAGCAGGAACAGCTCAGCTCCTGCTTTAACTCTCCTGCTGCCTCGTGCTTGGGCTGTTGGTCCTTTCTGCTTTTGGCCCTCCTTCTAGCTATTGGGCTGTGGCAGCCGCCTCTCTCAATCCTGCCACCTGTGCCAGCTCAGCCCTGGGTATGAGCACCTCAAGGGCATCACCAGGCACCTCTGACCCAGGTAATCCATGGATCAGTTTCTTGTAACTGTTAACACAAAAATTGACCCCTTACCCGCCCCCCCCCCCCCCCCCCCTCACTACCACCACCACCACAAAAAAATCTTACCCTATCCATGAGTACAAAATGTCCAAATGGAGGAGGAAGTGAGAGGGGATAGGCAGTAGCAGCAAAATGTTGCATCCTGCCACCAGGCCAAAAACATTACCTGAGCCAGGACAATACAGAATAGCAACACAACCTGATAATTGTCCTCGTTGTTGTCCTTTTCTATAAATTGAGGATGCCGATTTCCGTTTTTGCGTCCATCGGTTAGCCTAGAGCTGGCCCATCGGGTAATTCCCTTATGGTAAAACAATGGACAATGTGATGACTTAGTGGAACAGACTGATTCACTCAGGGAGTCTGCAAGTGGATAATCCACTTAAACAACTTAATTAACTTTATTATAAGAGCTGGAAGGTTCTACCACCCCCGGGTGAAGTCAGTCTGTCTGCTTGTGTCATCCAAAGAATAACGCTGGATTTGCCCTGTAAAGAGCTCTCTTGGACTGTGCTGCCATGCTGGATTTCCCTGTATATCTGCAAGAAGGATGCGTAATTGGTTGATGTTACTGTTGGTTTCATGTGTAGCTGTTAGTAATGAAAGTGAATAAGAATAACTCATTTTGTGATGAGTGTGTTGTTGGCTAGCAACTTTAAAGGCCAGTGACAGACCCACTATTCCCTCACAATGTAACATCATGCCTCCGGCTAGGCCTGAACCTCCACCCAGGCTTGTCACACCTGATCTTGAAGTCTTTGCCCATGGGTATGTGTGTGTTGGGGGATTGCTCTTTTCTATTTGCCCTTCGATAACAAATTTTGTTTCTTTTTCAGTGATATCTGCTTATAAGCTTGTTCTTGTCATGTTGGAATCTGTACTTGTAGGGCCCTTGGCTCTGGTGGAAATTGCCACTAACCAATGTGCCTCTTTGTGGAGGATTTCAAAGGATGTTATGCAAGGCTAGTTCTTTGGGGTAGTCCTAAAAAAAAGCATTGCACTTTGAAACAACTACCGTAAGACTTTGACCCAGAGACATTTGGGTGATGGGCTCAGCCCAGAGCTGGTGTTAAGTTTTGAGGCATAAGAACATAAGATATGCCATACTGGGTCAGACCAAGGGTCTATCAAGCCCAATATCCTGTTTCCAGCAGTGGCCAATCCAAGTCACAAGTACCTGGCAGGTACCCAAACATTAGATAAATCACAAGCTACTACTGCTTATTAATTACAGTAATATCCAAATCTTTTTTAAACCCAGTTATTTATTTAAAAGCTCTTCTATACCGTCGTTAAATTAGGTAACACTAACTGCTGCAACCACATCCTCTGGCAGTTAATTTCAGAGCTTAACTATGCGCTGAGTGAAAAGAATTTTATTTGATTTGCATTAAATGAGCTACTTGCTAACTTCATGGAGTGCCCCCTGTTTCTTCTATTATCTGAGAGAGTAAATAACCAATTTACATTAACTTGTTCAAGTCCTTTCATGATTTTGTAGGCTTCTATCATATCCCTCTTCAGCCGTCTCTTCTCCAAACTGAACAGCCCTAACGTTTTTAGCCTTTCCTCATAGGGCATCAGTTCCATGCCCTTATCATTCTGGTCACCCTTCTCTGCACTTTCCCCAGTGCAGCTATATCCTCTTTGAGATGCAGGGACCAGAACTGCACACAGTATTCAAGGTGCGGTCTCACCATGGAGTGATAGAGGGGCATTATGACATCCTCTGTTTTAGTTTCCATTCCCTTCCTAATAATTCCTAACATTCTGTTTGCTTTTCTGTCCTCCACAGCACCCTGTATTATCCACTATGCTGCCTAGATCTCTTTCCTTACTTTCCCAAGCCATGCTCAGAAGAGCAAAAAATACAATTTTGTTGTGGTTCCTCCTACTTAATATTGTTACAGTACCAAGCTGCAACAAAAAAACAAAAACCCCCAAAAACACACAACAAAAAAAAAAACTTGACAGCGGTCAGGTTAGGAAAAGGGAAGCTCAATTTATCAGCATCTGCTTTCCTAACCTGTGGCTGTACACGGGTTAGGAAAATGGACGCTCAGAAAATTGAGCGTCCGTTTTCCTCACCTGCGCACAGCCACTTCTCCTGGGTGTTCGATGGCATGGACGTGCTAGGGGCGCACAGATTATCCATTGCGCGGCCCTTATAGCGCGCCAGCTCAGAATATTAGATCGAGGGGATGTGCACGCGTTGAAAAAACGTGCGTCCTTTGCGCGCATGATATTGCGACGGCCCCTGGGTGTGTGACCGCTTCATGCTGAGAGAAATCTAATCAGCCTCCTATTTGCTTATTTGTTGTTGTTGTTTGTTTGTTTGTTTTTTTAATTCTTTGTCCAGACACAGCAAATACAAGAAAACAGTACAGAAGAGGCGTGGGGGTGGGGGGATAGATAGATAGATACATTTTGTTCTCAGCTTGCCAGTCACAGACATATATCTCAGGTTTCGTGGCGTGATCCAGAATGAAAACAGAAGAAACCAGAGATAAATCATCTTCGATGCTGCTTGAACTCTTCTGCCAGATGTTTGTTCGTTTCCACCAGAGCAGTTGCCAGTTTGGCATCGTATTTCCCCAGTTCCCCCTCTGCATGACACTGCGATATTTTCAGGGGTTGCAATATTAATAATTGAGGCTTCCAGGAGTTAAATTGTCGACCTAGCTAGAGGGATCATCTGAAATGTCACCTTTTTAGTGTTGGCAGGAATCAAGGCTCCTCCCTCCCAGGCTAAGCTGGATCTCATATGAAATCATAGCCTGAGGTCCTGTTAACAGATTGAACTCCGGCTTCTACTACGGTAGATTCCAGAAATATTGAATATATATCCAAGGTGGGCTGTTGGGGTGTGCCAGTCATGTGGCCACACAAGGTGCCGTGCTGGCAGGGCGCCCCCGTCCCTGCCCCCTGCTTCTCTTCCCTTTGATGTCTGCAAGCAGAAAGTTCAGGAGCCCTGCGCAGGAGAAAGAAGGCTGCTCTGTCCGTGGTGGCATCTGAAGGAAGGTGAGAAAACGAGGCCGGGCAGGAAAGGGGAAGAGAGCGAGATGCTGGGCACTGTGAGGAAGGAGGGGAGAGATGGGGGTACTCTGTTAGCTCCGCACCCTTTTACCCGCCGGACCTTGCGCCTGTTCTGAAAGTGAGGACACAGGCAGACACTTTCCGTTTGAAACTTGTCACAGGTATGAGGCAAGTTCACTCGCACCTGCTGTTTCTCCAGGTGGAATTTGGGGGGGGGGGGGGGGGAGAATACACGGAAGGTTCTGGAAAATGCCATCTACTTATGCACTTTTCCTTCTCTCAACCTAAACACCCCCCCCCCCCCCCCCCAGGGACGTCTTCTTCTCCCTACACAGCTCGAAGGGAGATTCCTCCGTCATGGGGCCATGCAGCAGGGGACCTGCTGGAGCCCTGAAATCATGAGTCCTAAATTCTGCCACTATGTGATACCATTGCATAATGACTGGGGCTCCCTTTCCACCTAGGGGCTGTGAGCACGGCTTCTGCAGCATCACTTCCCTTGACCAGCCTAGGAAGTCCAAGACCTGACCTAGGAATCAAATCCAGGACCCTCTGCACTGCACCACTCTTCTTGCCATCACTTTTCACATGCCATGTGCAGGAAGTGACATCTTTTTTCTCTTTCTTTCTTATTTTTGACAAATGACTTCATGTCCCTGAATAATGGCCCCTATGAATACCCAAAATAAAAGGGTGATTAAAAAGGGAAGGGGAGATCACGTGTTGCCGTGCTAGGAGCAGGACGTATTTCAGTTCTGCTCTCGGGGCCCGTTCACTATCCATCCCCGTTCACCAGCATCACTTTTGTGCTCTGCTTTTCAGCTTTCTGGCTGCCTTTGGCATCTATTGCGGCACCGTTTTCGCCGGCTGGAGTGCAGTGATGACCACCAAAACCACATGGAAAGACAAGGACAAGCTGAAGCCCGGCGATTCCAAGATGGCGGAGAGAGAAGAGGACTGGCAGCCGCGGGAAATGTTTGTCTTCGTCAGACCTGGTCAAGGCAGCGACTGCAGCCGTGTGGAAGACCCCCGGCCATGAAATTTCATCAAGTTTTCAAAATCTTTGATGATTTTGCAGCCTCCATGGAAGCTGTGTCGTGATGGGTGAGTGGGGGCGGAACAACGTATATTGGACGTGGAGGACGGCGCACGTGGGATGGAAGCTACCCTGCGGGATTTTGCGCCACAAAGGTAGCGAGACTGGATGTTCGGGTAGAGGACCTGGAAAATCGATCCCGCCTTAAAAACCAGAGTCGGTCCTTGATGTGGAGCTTCAAGGCCTTCTTGTGGCCTGGCTAGACTTCTCCTTGGGACCGCTTATTATTGAGAGGGCACATTGCCTGGGCTCGCGCTTGGACACGCAGGAGAGGCCATGAATTGTGATAGCCCGAAATTTGAATTTTCAACACAAAGTGACTATCCCGCAGGCTATCTGTAAGGGTTTGCAGCCAAAGGTGGGAGATCGCAAGGTCCTAATTTTCCAGGACTATTCTGTGAAGTTACTGGGCTTACGCCGGGCCTCTTCTCCCATCTGCTCTCTCTTATTTGCCCGAAAGATTTGCTTTGCTTTATTGTACCCTGCAAAGCTGAGAGTGCATTAGAATGGGCAGACCTTGTTTTTTTCAACGCCCGGCGAAGCCCAGGGTTTTCATGGGGGGAGGGGGGGAGTGTATATGGGACGTGGTTCTGTGGAGCACTGTGTTATACCTAATGGGATTTTCATGGGCACTGGTCGGTTGTGGTTCCCGCGGGGATCTGTTGGTTTAGAGGGGGAGTTCCTATTAGGCTGGAGGGAGGGGTTCCTATTGTGCAGTGAGCTCTGTTTTCTTTGGTACTTTCTGGACATGACTAAGGACGGTTGCCAAGTAGTTTCCTGGAATGTGGGGAGGGGCAAAAGATGTTGCGAGCCTTGGCAAAACTCATGCTCTAGGAAACCCACCTGAGTGGGTTGTGCACAGTAGGTTAGCCAGATGGTGGGTGGGAGATGCCTACTGGGTCTCCTCTGACTCTGAGAAAGCTGATGTGGCTGTCTTGATCCATAAAACACTAACCTTTACCATTCAGGTTCAGATCAAAGACCCTGGGGGCAGGTTTTAAAACTTAGGAGCTCCCTGCAAGGGCAGCCTTTGCTATTATACAATATCTATGACCCTAATGTGTATGATCACGTTTTTTCCAGGGTCTCCTTCGTAACTTACAGTAGGGGGGTATACTTTGGTGGGGGTGATATGAATACCGTCTTTGACCCTGCTCTTGATAAATCGCTCTGCCCAGCTAGAGAGAGAATGGCGAAACATAAAGGGATCCCTTGGCTCTGTGACCGCCTAGATCTCTTGGATGCTTGGAGAACTTTGCATCCTACTGAACGGGACTATATGCATGTCTCTCGAGCTCATGCCATACAATCTAGGATTGATTATCTTTTGGCCTCCCTAGCCCTGTTTTTCTTAGATCACTCAGGCGGTAATTGTCCCCTTGAAAATCTCTGATCATGCTCTCATTTGGGTTGACGTTTACTGGGGAGAGCTGAATAGTAGGGATAGGACAGGGCGCCTTCCTGTACATCTGTATAGAGATCCTGGGTTTAGGGCTTTTCTGCAGAACAAGTGAAAAGACTTTCATGAGAACAAAAAGGAACATGCATCCAACGCTGCTCTTTATTGGGAGACGGCAAAGGTTGTTTTGAAGGGTGAGAACATAGCCTACTTGAGTTGGCATTGGAAAATATTGGATAAACGGCTTTTGCTGTTGGAGAAACAGATGAGGTGGGGCAAACTGCTGTTTGCCGCTTCCCCTACACCGGCCAGTTGGTTGCCTTTTTTTGTCTTCCCAGGTGGCTTTGAATTCTCTGATACATCAGAGGGCCCGAAAGTCTATGTTTTATTATAAATATCAATTGTTTAAATATGGAGATAAATCTGGTAAGCTGCTGGCCTCCTTGGTCAAGCATCGGGAGGGCATTTGTCGCATTGCTGCCCTAAGAAACCCTAAGGGTAGGGTGGTCAGTTCTGCGGCTGATATTTGCACGATATTCCGGGACTTTTCTCAGACTTTGTATGCTGGTGGGCAAAGTGATCTGGAGGCTAGGGGACTTTTTTTTTTTTTTTTGCAATCTTCCCTTGCCTAGATTAACACCCTCTCAACTTGAGGTCTTGAATGTGTTTATAACTCCTATGGCAGTCCAGGTGCAGATTGAGCAGGCCGCTTTATGTTAGGCACCGGGCACTGATGGGTATGGGGGTGAATTTTACAAATTGTTGAAGGAGCACATTGCTTCTGCTTTACAGGCTCTGTTTACTCAATTGATAGCAGTAAAGTAGTTTCCCTATGATATTAATAGGGCCCTGATTGCGGTCCTTCCCAAAAAAAGGAAAGGATTTCGTACTGCCAGAATCTTACAGGCCAATTTCTTTGCTTAACTTTGATCACAAATTTTTAGCAAAAATATTTGCTGACCGTCTTGCTGTACATTTACCTACCCTTATAGCGGCCGTTAAGCGGAGTTTGTGTGAGGGAGACATGCGGCCTTTAATATTCTTAAAGTAATGATTTCTATTTCCCAGAGTTTATGTGCACATATTCCTTCTCTACTCGTTAGTTTTGATGCTGACAGGGGTGTCCCCTCTTGCCTTTGTTATTCCTCCTGGCTCTGGAGTCTTTATTGCGGGCTGTGCAAGTGGAAGATAGGATACATGGGGTCAGGTTTTTAAGATTGTGGCTTTTGCTGATGACCTGTTAGCCCATCTTTCCAGCCTTTAGAAGCGCTGCTAGGAGTAACGTCCACCTATGGCTCCTTTTTGAGCTTCAAACTTAATATGGCAAAGTTGGAGGCTTTGGCATCTGACCCTCAGGTACAATCATTGTGGGGTAACGCATTTCCATTGAAGTGGGCTAATGGTTCTTTTGTTTATTTAGGGATCGTGCTTACTCTGAACTTATCTCACATTTATGATTTGAATGTTATACCATTGTTGAAAGGTATGAAAGATGGGTTTTTATGCTGGAATTCACTGCCACTGTTGAGCTCTGGATGCCTCAGCCATTTCAAAATGATGGTGAGGCCTCGATGTCTTTCTGTTTTACAAGCGAGACATACCATTGATTTCTGTGATGATCTCTAGATTCCTGTGGTGGGGCAAGCAGGTTTGTATTCTTTTTCAACGTTTGTTGGGTGGGTGGAGTGAAGGGGGCATGGGAGTTCCTAATATTGAGCTGTATAATATAGCTTGTGTTCTTCGCCATCTTGGGGACTGGTTGTTTGATATCTCTTTCTATTCTCCCTGGACCTGGGAAACTGGGTGGGTGGCTCCATTGGCATTATGTTTTGTATTGCATACAGAAACCTCTGCCATACCGGCGGCTCTGTGGGCTCATTGGGTTGGGGGGTGGGGGGGGTTGGAGGTTTCTTTGTACTGGATTTCGCCATAATTTCGGAGAATCTATTTTCTTACCTTTGCGTGGTGATGGAGATTTCTCACCGGGGGTCCATAATAAATCCTATTCAGATTGGGAACGTCAGGGGATGGGTCATGTGGCCCAGATAGTGCACTTGAATGGGCGCATTATTTTGTCTCAGGATATAGAATTTCATTTTGGTATGTCGATGGGACAGCGGTTTGCTTATCATCAGTTAAAGCATTATTGGCGGACCCTCTCCAGTGATAATCTCCGGGAGGAATTTAAGGTAGAAATTGAAGACTTTTTTGAAATTGGTGAAAGACCAAAAATGAGTATATTTTGGTTTTATAAAGCTCTTTTGACTTTGTGTGCTTTGCCTGTTCTTGAACCTCTGATAGATCAATGGAGGGCTAAAATTCCTTTGCGGGTGACAGAGAAGCAGATGCCATCTGCTTTTAGTGGTATCCCTACCCTGATAGGGAATGCACAGTTGAGGGAGTTGCAATATAAATTTCTAAGGTGGGCATATCTTCCTCCTACCTGGTTGTTTAAGGCAGCGTTGCTCCCGTCTGATTTATGTCTTAAATGTGCCAATGGTAGGGGAACACTGGGACATTGCTTTTGGTCTTGCCCGGTTGGGCAAGCTTTTTGGGGGAAACTACAGAGGTACTTACAGTGGATATTGCACTCTTCTCTTCCCTTTCTCCTGAAGCCGTGTTATTTGATTGCATAGAGGTTAAACCGGGGGTGGGGAAAGGGGATCACTTTTTTCTTCGCAAGGCGTGGTTGCTGGGGAAAAAGCTATGCCCTCTGCCTGGTGCACTTCGGAAGTTCCGGTGTACTGGGCATGGAGAAATAGTTTACATGTGCTAATGCAAATGGAAAATTTGGACACTACTCGATCCTGTTTTTTGTAAACCAACATGATGTCCACAACTAATGCCGGTATATAAAAATGTTTAAATAAATAAATAAATAAATCTTTCAAGAGAAAACTGAGATTTGTATCAGTATGGGATAAGTATATTCAATCTTTGTCCACAAAGGCTAGGAGTATGGGGCTAAATTATCCCTGAAGGGTGTGGACTGGTTGGGATATATATGTGTAGGGGGGGGTTGTCTCCTTTCTTGTCCAGTTTGCTCCACTGTTACCTATAATTTTGTCTGCTGGAGGGGGTGGGGAGACTGTTTTGGGGGGAGGGGGATATATGAAAAATGTAAGCTGTGATTTCTTCTTTGTTTCTTTATCCTGGTGCGCATAAATGTCACGTGCATCAGATTTGTATTTGTTGTGGCCTGCTTACTATAAAAACTTATAATAAAAAAAACCAAGGGAGGAGGGGGATCAACCTCATATGCACTGGTCCATAAACCTATCCTCATCCTGGACGCTCTGCACTTCTCTAGGCTGAACAAGTCTATTTCATGTGACCAAGCTTGCGTTCTTCCTCTGCCAAGTTAATGATCCACTCTCAGAAAGTGTGACATCCTAAAGAAACCAGCTTGCCTGAGCATTAGCAAAGCCCACTGTGTTATTAAGAAGGCGGGGAGCGAGAGCAAGGCCAGGGCTGGCATTCCAGGGCCCAGAGAGATGAGACCAGAGCTCTAATCAAAAGCACTGTTTACTTCCGGCATTCTTGACATTTTTTGGCCCTTGGAATTTTGCCTATCCACAACTGTTACGATCCGAGGCCTTTGTGTGCCTTTGCATCAGCCTGAGGGAAACTTTCTCCCAGAAGGAAGTTTCCGAGAAGTCAGTGGTGGAATGGATCTTTCTGTTTTTAATCTTTTCTAGGTGCATTTCTCTTGCATGCACACTGCACTTCCAAAATAATGTGCACACATTTGATATTGCGCCCATTTCCTCTCTGCCTCCTGAAAAATGTGTGTGAGACATGTAGTTCTGTGCTTAACATTTTCAGTTTTAGTGCTGGATCAGTGGCAAGCTTCGTGCGCTGCCAGGCAAAGGGCCTGAGATAGGGGGGAGATAGTTTCGGTATTGTTTAACAGCGACACCTAGTGGCCAGACTTAGGGTTCACATAAGCGCTGTTCTGGAGGCCTCCTACCTAATAAATGCTGCTGCTCAAAATCCCCAGTAGTTGCAAATGGAGGCTCATCCTGCAGGATCCCAGCTCTGGTCCCTGACTGAACTGATAGCATAAGGGAGCAGGAGGAAACTGCCAGACCAAAGCAAAAAAAAAAAAAACAAAACAATTTCGAGTTTTGGATTTAACATCTTATCCCAAGCAAGCAAGATACATTTACTTCCAGTTCAGAATGGCCTGAGGCAAGGAAGGAGACATGACGATTATACTGTAAGATCTTTCTTGACTATATAGCTCCTATGAGCTTACATACATCATCTTATTGCATACTTTCATCGTTTCATTTAAAAATGTTTTCTTGTTTTCACAATGTATGACAGGAAACTGTAGAAATACGAGAGAAAAAAATGAACAATGACAAAAGGGGTTTTATGGGGAAACCTGATGCAGATCTTGAAAGGGAGTGGAGGTTAGAGCAGTGAGCTGTGAACGCTACCACTCAGATCCTGCTGACACTCCTTGTGACCTTTGGCAAGACGTCCATACTCCTCTGCCTCAGGGAGTTATTTATTAAGCTGCATTAGGCATTTACAATGCATAATGGGGCCAATGTAATAAGACCGCTCTGAAATCCATGCTGATGTTTCTGCATGGATTTATTTGGGGTGTGTGGAAAAAAACCAGTGGCAGCGCGGGATGTAGTAACAGCCGCATATGCTAATTAGATACATGTAAAAAAATCCGCATACACTATACGCGCCATAACGCGCACAGTAACACATGCTCATGGCCCTATGTAGTAAATCATGAAGACATCCACGCAGAAACCCACGTGGATACCCATCGGCATATGAACACCCGCGATTGATTCTCTGGGCGAAATCCTTTCTTTTTAAAAAATGAATACGTTAGTGGTCCGGAAGTTGATCTGAAGGTGGGTAGAGCAATATTTAACCCCTTCCTGATCAGACTCCGACGGCCGGCGAGAGCGTGAAATGCAGATCGGCAATTCTGCCTCATTGAAAAGCTGCCTTCTCTCTACCCGTTCCGTCCGCTGCTTGGCTGACCCGCAAAAGCATAAAAAAACCTGTCTCATCACCGGTGCTTTCACTTACCTCCTGCCCTGACCCAGGCGCTAAAAACCCGCATTAAAAAAACCCACACTAACCCAATCTCCCTGTTAGCGCAGCTCCCTGCATTGATCATGATTAGACGATCGCTTCCTTTGCATGCCATTAGCATGTACTGGTGCAGAACCTGCCACGGGTTTTTTAACGTGTTTAGGCGTGCGTTTTTCCCAAGCTGATTACGTTATCACATACCTGCATGAGACTAGGGCGAGAAAACCCGCGGCAGCTTTAGCGCTTTATTACATCGACCCCAATGCATGGTATTTTAAATACCGTACATTTATTTAACCCTGAATAACATTGTTGCACTCCTTAGCGTGTGTGACAAGTGCAGGCACCACCTCTGGCATTGGGTCCGGTTATTTCAAGAGGTGTCTGAGCATCATCAATGTTGGGAGGTGGGGGCAGAGCTAGTAACGCAGAGGGGTAGGAAAGCGAACTTCAGTGGGAAAAGAGTACATTTGGAGTAGGGGGGAACATTTATTGGAAGGGGGAGTTGAGTAGGGGAGGGGCATCGCCTCTAGAGGAGGTGGGGTCTTTCACACATTGTGGGGGGGGGGGGGGTGCCCTTTTGTGCTGTGATGTCCCTTTAATAACACGAAAGTCCCAAGTTTAGGGGCTGTTATCATACACTTTTTGGTGTTTTTTACCAGGCAGTAATTTTCCCTGCAGAATTTTACCACAGGGGAAAAAACTGCACAGTTTCCAAAGCTGTGGTACAGAGTATCACAGCTTCGAAAGCCCCCATGCTATTTTACCACGTTAGGGAAAAATACCACGGCTTGGTAAATGTGCCCCTTAGATTGTAAGCACTCTGGGGATAGGGAACCTGAATGTAATCCACTTTGAAGTGTCGTGAAAGATGGAATATAAATAATTTAAACCACCACCTATGGAAGGGACCACATAAGTACTTCCATCTCTCAGCTGTGTGATTTAGAATAGGCATGTGGAGCAGATTCTCCCAGGGGTGGCGAGGAGAGGCTTAAGCAAAAAGTAAGAACAGCATAAAATATATTATTTGCAATAGTAATATTGTAAGAAAATCAGTGCATGCGCATTTACATAACACACTTAGATTCTCATGCTTTATAGGAAACAGAAGCACGTGGCATTATAGAAAACGAAATCTTTTAGCATTGGAAAATTAAGAAAATTAGCTTTTTGTAAGTTATAATAGAAGATCACTACCCTGCCCTGGCCTATATCTCAGTTCAGTTCAAGAAAAATTTCAAAACTCCCATCTAAATTCTGGCCAGAATATTAACATAAATTCTCTGTTTAATCCCATGTGATGGTTGAATTTTTTAGATGGTCTTCTCTGCAATCCAGGTGGGTGATGAAGCAGTTGCAGATATTTGGGGTCCAGTGCTCTACACAGATACAGGATCAACTTGCTTTATGGAGATAAATGTCCAAAATCTCACATAGAAATAATATTCCCTCTCTATTCTAAATAAAATCACAGCAAATCTTCTGAAACTTCATTTTCACTAAAGTTAGATTACTACTAATAGTGTAATCTATTTAGCTAGCTTGAAATAAAACACAAATCAGGAAATATCTAAAAGAACATCAGCTTCTTTTCTCTCACTTCAAAATAACAGAGAACTATCTGTTTTGGTACTAATGGATAAATGCTTTTCTTCAAATAATGACTACAAGAAAACTTCCAGCTACTTAAAACTGCTTTTTTTTTTTTTTATAAACCAAGCAGCCAGCTGGTAGATGCATATAACACCTAACCTCATGGCTCCATCTCTCTATCTCAGTATTTCCCAACTAGTGTGTCTTTACACCTAATCAGGTGTGCTATAGAAAATTCACCACCGTCTTACACTCAGATCCAGACCAGCACCTAGACTCTGCTCTTAGCACCTCACAGCAACAAAAGTCACCAGCGGTGGCTTTTAAGCATGTAGGAACTCCTTTCTGAGGACATGTAGTCATGCATTGCACGCCTCTTTTTCTTAGCTACAGTATGAGTCCTGGGGTGTGGTCATTTATGGGCAGCATGCAGCGCATGGATATCTGGGCCCCTCTTTGTACAACACATACCGTCACACAGCATCCTCCTCCTTTTAATCCTTCCAGCTTCTGTCATATCCCCAAGCAGTGTGAGATGAAAAGAACATGCACTGAGCACCGGATATGACTCACTGAGTGTTGGAAGCAGCAGCAGTGGAGAAGCTCTGGCAAATATCTGTGGCAGCCAAGGTAACAGCCAGCTGCCCGCACCACACAGACTTCTCCCTTCTCCTGCGCTTATTTGTAGAGGAACTAGTCCTTTCTCTCCCTTTGTTTTAAAATCCAACTAACAGACAGAACAGCTAAATCAGACTCTCGAGCAGTATCTCTGCTACTTCTGTAATTTTCACCAGATGAACAGGGCACAGTTACTCCCTGTAGCAAGATTTGCGTAAAATAATTCTTAAGCACCAGCAACTAAAGCCTCCCCATTCTTCGCAAGCTATGGTATCCATCCTCACTTCCACTCAAGGGAGGCTTGGCAGGCCAAGGACCCTGCAACAGCACAGGGGATAAATGCCCCAGCAGAAGCACACGTGCGAGGCCAACATGAATTAGAACAGGCTAAAAAGTTGCAGAAGAAATTTGTGGATAGGCAACTCCAGGAAGCCCCACAGTTAAAGTAGAGGATAAGATCTGGGTCTTTACAAAGCACATAAGGAGCAAGAGACCCTCAAGGAAGCTTGAGCAGAAGTTTATGGGTCCATTTCTGATCCAAGAACCAATAAATCTAGTGGCATTCAGGTTTCAGCTTCCAGCTAACATATGGGTTCTGGTTTTTCATGTGGCCCTTCTGAAGCCCTATAGACCTTCCCAGCAAGATGGCCCTCCTCCTCCATCACATTAAAAAGGCACCACTGTCTGTCACAAAGAAACCTGCACGAAGACTCCTGCCTCTCCTGTCTAGCTGCCAGCCCTCTAGCATCTGTCTTATAGCAGACTTATCCATCACTTGGATATGCAGCACAGCCCACCTGCACTCGGATGCTCAGTTCCTGCTAGAGCTGCTTCCTGCCCCTGTCTCAGCCAGGTCCCACCAGTGAGCCATCAGGGGGAAGTAAGCATGGATAACATTCATGCTGCTCCAGATATCACTGGTGAAATGCATGCTACTCCTGTCTGCCTTGGCCACCTGTGCCTGTATGCAACTAAAGCACTGGTTGTACAGGGTGCAGATAACTTGCCTACTAAATGTAGTCCTGGATGGAGGACCAACAGGTGCAGCCGGCACTTTAAACCCTCATTTTCCACTACCTGCAGGGATTGGTCATCCATTTCCCCAATACACCTCACTGACTGCCTTAAATCAGGTAACATTAAAAGATACTCTACCGTAATCTTGGCTAAAAGTTTAACATCAAAATTAATTAAGGATATAGGCCTATAAGAGTCAGGCTTCAGTGGATCCTTACCAGGTTTAGGAAGGATCATGATAAGGGCTTTGTTAGCACCAGAAGTCCTTAAAAAGGCAGCCCAGGGGAGGACTTATCTGGTCTAGCAACAATTTATAAAATTCGCTAGAGAACTCATCGGGTCCCAAGGCTTGAGAGACTACGTTCCAAATGTCTTCAGGTTTAATATGTGCATTTAAAACAAGAAGTTATTACACAGATACTTTCAGAAGGTTCAAGGAAGAAAGATAATCTCATCATTTCAATATCACAGGGGCCTTCCTTAGATAATTTCATGTAGTATGTATAAAAATATCTGCTAAATCCATATTAGAATTGACTATTACCTGATCTAGCTATGCACTTAGGTAGTTACCAGGAAACTCGCAGGATATTTTAGGGCTGGTATTTTAGTTCAACCATTGTTGAAGACTTGGAGATGATTTTGCAAGCCTCTCTGCTCCCTGTTGCATAATTTACCTTTTTGGGGGTAATTGGGATTTTCCCAAGCAGTGTTTAGGGAATGACATTGCTGTATTTCAATTTTTGGACCCTCAGAGAAAGTTTTTTTTTTTCCAGGAACTGCAAAATAATTTTGAACTGGACCAGAGGGACTTTTATGGTTACTTACACGCTAGACACGTACATTCAGGCGTTAGATGCTTCTGCCCTGAGTTTGCAAAAGTGGCCTGCGCTTCTCCCGATTTTTTATTTATTGGAACCTGACCGTCCTTCCCTCTCTGCTCGTCATAAATTCTTGAGAGAGACAGATTCTTTGATAGATTTTGGGTCATTGTTAAATAAATGGAAACTAGATTTTCATTTGCCTTTAACAGTTAAGCAGTTTTCTCACTGTTTTCCAGTCATTAATGCCATCTCCACTAATATTCTGTTGTGTGAGATGTATTATACATTTTTGGTTTGATTTTATATTTTTCAACCTAGGATCTTTTTTTTTCTTTTTTTTTTATCAATTTGATGCATTTTAAACTTTGTATAAAATGTCAAATCTCAAGTGGGGACTTTGGGGCATTTTTTGGGGCTTGCTCTGTGGTATAAAATACTTTCCTACATGCAGCGGATTTTATGTTTTGATATTCCTTGTAATGCTGCTATCATTTTGTTTTGAGAGTTGTCTTGTTTCTCTCAAATTCAGTAGATTATGGATACAAAAAAATGTTTTTATTTTGCTTGGGAAAAAGACTATTACTGCACTATGGAACTGAATGAAGCATATGGGGGGGGGAGGGTTGAGGGTTAGTGTTAAGATTGTTGTTCCGTATTTTGGGCATGGACATGATGTGTAAAGAACCAAACGTCATTGTGTCTCATACTTTGCTTATTGCTTTAGAAAACCAATAAAATAGATTAAACAAACAAAGAATTTCAAGAAATGGTTTTGCTTCAGCTATGTGGCTGAGGGTGTGAGTGTTTGGGATGGTGTTTTGTTTCTGTGCACAGCGTGCCACCTGGTGGTATAAAATCCAAATAGCATTACAGAAATCTGATTACAGAGCATTTTAAACAAAAGTGTTGCATCTCTATAAAATATAAAAGCAAGTAGGGAAGGCATGCAGAAATATGGTTTCAGGAAAGCTTTCCAACATCAGTTTGTAGAAGGGGTGTGTGTGGTTGTGGGATACGTATGTTTGTTTGTGTGTTGTGTGTGTGGAGGGCAGGGGCGTGGTGGTGGTGTGTTTGGGGGAATAGAGAGTGTGAGTGTATTTGTGAGTTTTATATATGGTTAATGTGTGTGTATGCATGGGTGTAAGGGAAGGAGGATGTGCATGGTGGAGGGTTGTGTGTATTTGGGAGTTTGGGAATATATTGGAGGTAAGGGGTCTGCGTACATGTGTGTGGGCTATAGGCCTATGTGTAGTGTGTGTATTTGGGGAATGGATGGTGTATTTTTGGGTGGGCAGGGGTTATGTGGGTGGAAAGTTTGTTGAGGATGGGGGTTGTGGGTGTTTTTGAGAGTATGTCTGGATGTAGGAAATAGATACGGTTGTCAAAGTGTGTGTGTGTGTGTGTGTGTGAGTGCATGGAGGTGTCTGTCTGGAGGTATGGTGTGTATATGTGTGTGTGTGTGTGTGTGAGTGCATGGAGGTGTCTGTCTGGAGATATGGTGTGCATGTGTGAGTGTGTGTGTGTGTATTTGGGGATCTAAATGTTATTGTGACAGAAACGAGTGGCCTAGCCTCAGGTGTGTTAAATCCAGGCAGCTGAGAGTGGAAAGCCTTCTGCCTATGCTAGTCACCTTCCCTTCTGGTGAAGTCCTCATGTGCGGGTGGCCTGCGAGACAAAGCCACAGTTGTCTGCTTCTTGTTTGACCACGTGATAGCTGCACCTTTGTGAAAGGAAACAGCTCTTCTTGTTCATTTTCTAACTGTTTCCTCCCCACTCTCCCCCCAGCCAGCCAGGTCTGAATGCTCAGTGGCTGGTAACTTCAGTTTTAAGTTCATTGTCCCTTTCAGGTATCTTCCCAGCTTTTTTACTGCTGTCCAGCCCTCCTGAGTTGGATTCGTCGCTCTTCTGCTAAGTAGACTCACAGCATTGGCTGTGCAGGGTCTGGATATTCTTGCAATATAAAGAAGTTTTCCAATTGCTGTCCTGTAATGATTATTACTGGTAAGCCTTTGTGACTTGCACCTCCCTTTTGGAAGCCTGTTTCCATGGATGTGCTAGCTTCAGCAGACTCAGAAAATCCACAAGATCTTTGATCTTTTTTCTTTGGTTCAACAGGTACTGTCCATCTTTGTCCTTTTGTATCTCGATCCCTAGATAGTAACATATTTCCTAGCAGTTTTATTTCCACTTCTTTGTTTAAACAGACCACATCCTGCAATAGCATTGAGGTCATGCATGATGACCTAGTAGGCGGCTGCGGCCTCAAGGGTACACACCTTGATGTCATAGAGGGCTGCCACAGCATTGAGGGCCTGCCACCGCTTCAACCTCAATAGCCATGAGGGTGGCCACGCATGCATCTTGATGGGATCAAGGGTGTCGATAGCACCATGGGTGTCGAGAGCACTGCATCGAGTGCACCAAAGGCACTGTGGTTTCAATGGTGCTGCAGCACCGAGGGTACTGTTGCACTGAGGGCACCGCAGTGTCTATGACAGTGCAGCCTCGATCAATGCATCGGTTTGCGCTGCTACTCCACCACCTCGATGCCAAAGCTGGAGCAACGAGACTCCAGTTCCACCAATGGCACAGAATGCCTCTAGGGCATTGTGGGCAGTCACGCATCTTGATGGCATTGAGGGCATCTCTGCACTTCGACAACATCAAGGGTGACCTCGGTGCACAAAGGTGGGCCTGGTCCCTGACACGGTCCTGACATCTATGCGTCACGAATGGTGCGCTGGTCATAGCTGTGCACAAGCAACTATTATTGGGCTTGGCACCAAGGTGTGGCAGCAAGTTGCTAGCCCAGGCTCCTGCTCACCCTCTCTCTCAAGGAGACTGCACTGCCAAGACTGGCACGCAGGAGGCTTCCAGGGCTCCCGCAGATGGAGACTAGTTCCTTGGGATGCGGGGAGGATTAGCTCTCCTCCCCACAGGAACGGCATGGTACTCAATTTCTGCACTGTCCGAATTTATCAATGCTGATACTTCTGTAAAATGTCATGGAACTCCAGCCCATGTAGTACTCAGGCGAGTCCCCAGGTTCAGCGGCCTACATGGATCAATCAATGGGCTGCATAAATAAGTCTGTTAGCACCGGGGAAAGGGAGAAAAAGGAGACAAAGCAAGGAGAGGACACAGATAACAAAACTGCAGAAGTAGTTTTTCTTTTCTTTTTTTTTTTTTTTTAAATAGTAACAGACTCTGTCAGGCTGCACTGGGGAAAGCCCACCATGCAGCCAGCAGACAGTTGGAAAGAAAAGGAAGAATAAAACTACCTTAAGGAAAGAAAATAGCTGCAGCTTAAAAAAAAAATCACTTACAAGAACTGTGAGAAGAGAGCAAAACTGAATACTGTGAACACACAGCTTGCGCAAGCACCCGGCTTCACAGAAAAAAAGAGACTTGAGGGACTTTGCCTGGGGGGCAGGGTGATGACTACAGCTGCACATGTTCAGTAGGGCATGTTCGAGAGTTCTGGAATCTTTGAGATCAAAGTTCTGTGCCAGGCTCCATCTGATGATGTCATCCTGCTTGTCCTAAGAGAACAGAGGCTTCAAATAGTCAGCAGGGAAAGAAGTGTCAGATAAAGAGGTCTAGGAGAAGGAAATGGGAGTTCCTCCTTGATGGGCTAAAAGAGTCTTCCAAGACAGGATTGAGGCTGGAGGGAACTTCTGAGGAGCCCCTATAATCTGGAGAGGTAGGGGCATTTCTTTGGTTCCTTATGTTTAAAGCCCAGGAATATTCTGACAGAATAATATAAGTAGACACCTTCAATCTACCAATAATGGAACAGTGAGATGCTCAAAAAACATAGTAAAGACCAAATTGGTCCATTCTCTCTGCCCAGTTGATTATTTCATTTTGGGCAGTTGATCACATGTATGCCATCCAACACCAATGTCCTGCCCCACATCTTGAGGCCGATGTAATAAGACCTGTGCTGAAATCTGTGCTTTTTCTGTGACTTTTTTGGCATGTTCTGCAAAAACCAGCAGCAGCGCGGGATGTAATAACAGCCACATATGCTAATTAGATACATGTAAAAAATCCACATACACCATATGTGCCATAACATGCACAGTAACACATGCTCATGGCCCTATGAAGTAAATCGTGAAGACATCCACGCAGAAACTCACATGGATGTTCATTGGCATATGAACACCCGCAATTGATTCTCTGGGCAAAAGTCTTTCTTTTTAAAAAATGAATGTTGGTGGTCCAGAAGTTGATTTGAAGGTGGATAGAGTAATATTTAATCCCTTTAGTCTTTCCTCATAGGGGAACAGCTCCCCTATGAAGAAAGACTAAAGAGGTTAGGACTTTTCAGCTTGGAGAAGAGACAGCTGAGGGGGGATATGATAGAGGTGTTTAAAATCATGAGAGGTCTAGAACGGGTAGATGTGAATCAGTTATTTACTCTTTCGGATAATAGAAAGACTAGGGGGCACTCCATGAAGTTAGCATGTGGCACATTTAAAACTAATTGGAGAAAGTTCTTTTTTACTCAACGCACAAATAAACTCTGGAATTTGTTGCCAGAGGATGTGGTTAGTGCAGTTAGTATAGCTGTGTTTAAAAAAGGATTGGATAAGTTCTTGGAGAAGTCCATTACCTGCTATTAATTAAGTTGACTTAGAAAATAGCCACTGCTATTACTAGCAACGGTAACATGGAATAGATTTAGTTTTTGGGTACTTGCCAGGTTCTTATGGCCTGGATTGGCCACGGAAACAGGATGCAGGGCTTGATGGACCCTTGGTCTGACCCAGTATGGCATGTTCTTATGTTCATGATTGGACTCTCACTGCCGGTGAGAGCGTGAAATTCAGATCGGCAATTCTGCCTCACTGATAAACTGCCTTCTCTGCCCATTCTGTCCGCTGCTTGGCTGACCCACAAAAGTATCAAAAAAACAGGTCTCCTCACCGGCGCTTTCATTTACCTCCTGCCCCGACCCAGGTGCTAAAAACCCACATTAAAAAATTCACACTAAACTGCTAAAGTGGCTCCCTGCATTGCCCATAAATAATCAACTCACTTGCATGCCATTGGCATGCACTCGTGCAGAAAAATCATATGTCTATAAGTGTGTTTGTACGTGCTTTTTTCCCCGTGCACAAAACATTACATACTGGTATAGGGCTTTGCACAGGAAAACGCACGTACAAACCGCAGCAGCTTCAGCGCATCTTATTACATTGGCCCCTTTGTCTTTTATCTGACTTCTGTCCCAACGACATCCAAAATCTGTTAAAAGTGCTGGCCTTCATCATCTCCATGGGTAGGCCTCATCACATTCAATTTTTTATTATTACAAGAACATTACTTAATCCAACACTCAGTTCACCGTCTATGTTTTATTACCAAGTTTTGTAATGCCCCATGGACACTGGTAAGGCTGTTGTCTTAAAAAAAAGAAAAAGAAAAAAATAGCCTCTCCATGATCATTGAGGTTTGGCCTTTACCCATAATTGAAGCCCAATACAGTCATATCAGATGTTTAGGTTGTAATTCCTGCTATGAGCAGGTTACTCCAATGCTTACTTGAAGCCCAGTGCAGACTGCTGTTCTGGGTTGCATGTAATCTCTGCTCTGTGCAGATTACTCCAATGTTTTTTACCATCCTTTTTTTAGGGCTTACAGGCCATATTTTGTATCCTGGTGTTCCAGGGAGTGACTTCAACACTCCCACTGCATAATAGTTTGAGTGGCCCAACTAAGTAACAGGCCCTTAGCTGTGTACCTGGGCAGGCAAAAAACTCCACTATGCTTCATTAAGATCACAATAAAATCCAAAATGGCTCAAACCATCAAGAATTATGAATCTTAAACTGATTCCACTGCAGTGATGTAATAAACAGTCCAGAAACCATTAAAAACAAACAGCACTTTTTTTTAATACAATTGTACACTGTTTTACACAATTACAGAAAAATAACAGGGCTTGACAGAACAATATGTCTGGAAGACGAATAGTGTCATACAAAAAGAAAAATAAAATAAAATTTCATAAAACAATAAAGGCATGCAACATAAGAGGGCTGTAAAAAATACTAGTACAACATATACACATTTGCACCTGGAGCTTCAATATACTTTAGGTATTTATATTTACAACTTTTTTTTTTTAATTTCTTTATTTTTAAATAAAGAATTTTTGTTATTTTTAAGTCTGGCTTGATGAAGAAAAAAATGGTAATGAGCTGTAGATTCCTCCTCACCCCAAAGAAAGCAGGAGGGGATTCTTTCACCTTCAACTCCATACCTTTCTCATACTGAATTGGATTTGATTATACAGATGCACTTCAGGATCCCAGTACTGTTTATTCAGGGCCCCCAACCGGTGGCTTGTCCAGCTTGTAATGCCATCCCTATGACCAAGGTTTGAATTGGGTCCTTGATTATTTTTGCTTTTTTAAAATTTTTATTATAAAATCCATTTTATTTTACAAAATACCACTTAATATACACCACAATAAAAGCAAAAGCCTCATTTAAAGGCTCTTTGTTTTTGTTTAAGTTAAACCAGCTAACTCATCGCATACACCAAAAGATAAATTCATAGCACACTTGAAAGCCTCCAAACAAATACAGCGGGAGATAACATAGCATCAAGTGCATTGATTGCATCAGTGCTGTTGCACTAATGTGAAGAATCAACTGGTGCTATAAATTATTAAGAAGAGAAATCAAAGAGGTTAAAGGTGAACAGATGGCTCTGCTTCATCAGGGACCTACTGAAGCAGTCCTAGTTTTGCTCCAAGGTATACATGGACTTGTAATTCGAATTTCCCTGAGACTAGTAAGAACTACAAATCCATGCATGCAGTATGGGGTAAAATCAGGACTGGCTCAGCCTGTCCTGAAAAAATATGCCCAGTTGGCAACCCTATCAGCCTGTCCCTCATGACATTTGTCACTTTACAACAAATCTTTTATTGTAGGAAACCATTTCCCTCCATCCCTTATAACTTGATTAAGAGATGGTAAAGATTTTCCTACTTTTCTCTGCTGTCTCCCTCTCCGGCATGCAGGTAGCATTGAATAAAAAAACCTTTCAGACTGGAACGGGATCTCCATTTACATTGGCTATTCACAGTGAACTATAGCCATGGCAGAGAAAAGTAGTTATTATGCTATTTGGATTACAGCAATGCGGCGAGTAGGTGAAGTGGGGTCCATAACTTGTCTGACCCCCATGCAGCATATGCACACCCAACTTATGCTGGATCATTCTGTGCTTCATACTGCCATGATCATATTGGCCAGTGACATAAGGCACAGAATGAATACAGCCTTGGCAAGAGCAGCTGTTTTCTCATTGCATTAATCAAGCACATGAAAGGGTGTATCTGAACCAAGTAAACTGAGCTAGGAGTCATGGGGAAGCCTCACTAGCACATTACCCAAAGGCCTAATATTTACATAGCGGCATAAGACATGGCACAGGGGGGTAACTTGTAGAGTAGCAGCTACTACCCTAAAAAAATAGCTTGCTGGGCAGACTGGATGGACCACTAGAGTCTTTCCCTGCTGCCATTTACTGTTACTAAATAGACAATCTCTTATCAAAAACCACAATTTGTGATGGAAGGATAGGACCACGTTAAATCTAGACCTTGCCACTGGTCCACATGTAATGCATCTTCCTTATGGTTTGACTCAGTTCAGTGCTTTTTCGCAAGCAGTTCATAAGTTTAGTTGTCCATTACTAGGGCAGAAGGTAAACAATTTCACCTCCACCATGGCAGGATGGAAGCTAGGCAGATCAACTGGGTTTTCTTCCCTCCAACAACGCTGCTGTGGTTCAGTAGGATGGGTTGACTAGCTGCAGGAAGGATGGAAGGGATTTCAATTTGTAATTGAATCAACCATGAATGGTGCCAAAAACCAGGAGAACACTTATAACTAGAACATTCACTTCCTGGTGCTCAGGCACTACAGAAAAGAATGATATCACAGTTCCACATGGGGCCAGATGTAACTTCAGCATTATTTTACAGGGGGAGGGAACAGAAATTTTATCCTTAATGTAAACTTGGTGGTGGGGGTTTTGCCGATAACTCCAGGTCTCTTAGGATGGGCTGAGACAGTCATGGTTTTGCATGCCCTCCCCCCAGCCTACACATGCATAGAGATACAATTCTGATTTCCCTATGAAAAGCCAAGACTGCAAGTCTATACATGCAATGAGGCTAAAGCCAAGACAGAATCAGATCATTTTAAGCAACATGGTCATAGTGGGGAAAATAATCAAAACTGGGTATCTTGGTGCAAACTTCTTGGGTACTTTTACCCACAGGGTTTGCACCAATATCAAAGCAAAACTACACCAGTAGTTTTATTTTGTTTCTTGCCCAAGGAAAAATTACCTGCAAAGATTTGTTTCTGCTTTCTCAGACAGTAATTTTCACCACAAAACTGCATGCTTAGTTCAATTATCTGCCCTCAGGACTGCTTCTACAGTCCATAGGTAAAAGTGTTGTTTAAAAATGTGTATACTTTTACCTGCAGACAGAGTGGATAATAATCAAAGAGTCCATTTCCATGGGTAAAATTGTTTTTTCTCATTTCCATTTATTTTCTGCCTTTCAGACACTTCAAAGCAGATTACATTTAGGTAGTAAAGGTACCCACAGAAATTCCTTTGATTATTGCACTCCCTGTCTGTCTCAAAAGACTATGCATTACATGAGCCTATTTACATAGGTGCAAGGCGCTAATTTTTTTTTTTTTTTTAATAAATCACCTGTGATTTTTTTTCTGTAAGACAAAGTGTGGACTGTGGCTTGTGTCACTGCTGAGGCTGGTGGGGAGATGTGCTGGTTTTCAGAAGCTGAACCCCCTTGCCATCCCTTCCATGGATTTTCCCTCTTCCGCTTGCCTCCATTAATGTTGCAGCATGCTAACTCAGAAAAGGCTATCACACCACTGGAAATGTCAAGCGGCATCGTTAGAGGAAGGGAGCGAAAGGAAGAGAAAGCCACCACTTCAAGCCAGGCTCTCAAAGGAATCCAATTTCTTTTTCCAGCCAATCCTGGTTTTGTCCCACTCTATGAAGGAACTTGTTAGTTCCTGCTTTTCTTAAAGGAAATCAAAGTTACAAGTCCATGCATGCAATGAGGTAAAACCAAGACTGGATCAGTTTTCCCTGACAAACTGGAGCTAGTTAGCAACCCTAGTGCAGGTGTATCTGTTACACCTCAAAGAAATTTAGAATTGGGAAAAGTCATCTGACCAACAGTTTCAATAAACTATAAATATACACATATATATTTTTCTAACTTGCCTTATTAGTGGCTCTTCAAACTGTTCTGCATATGCTATATCCTACAACCATATGTGTGTGTGTGTGTGTGTGTATGTGTGTATATATATATATATATATATATATATATATATATATAATTATTTTTTTTTAACTTTAGCACTTTAAAATTTCAATCATCTGACTTTTGTCCTCACAATGAATGCAATTGTATTATACAATTTATGCTTTAAAAAGACGACTGACAGGATGGATTTGGCAGGACTGCCTCCACATTCATATAAACTCAGAGATGTAAAAAATAAAAAAAAAGTATTTTTTGCCCACCCACTCCACCCTTATAGCGTGTGCAGTGCAGTGCAATGCGGAAATCTTTCTGCTTAGCTGTGAATAAATCACAGGATGTGGTCCATCTTTTTCTTCCTGGTGGCATTGCTGTATTACCACAAGATATCCAAACAACACAGCCCTGGTCCTTGATGAGATCAGTGCATACTGATAACAGATCACTTAATGTACCAGCTACATAGAGAACATATCCTGACCCTGATATTCTCTTTGCTATGAGCAGCAGTGAATTAAAAAAATAAAATAATGAGGGGAGAGATTAGAAATTTAACCCATGTTGAAACAGAGAACTCCTAAGGTTCTTGTTGCCCTTTGCTCACTCAATAGTCCAGACTCACTTTCACACCTGTGGCCCAGCTGGGATTCTAGGTTTAGAATTTTACATGACTTTTATTCTCTGATCCCATATATTGGGGGAAATTGTGATTGTGGTTTAAGGTTGCGCTTTGCTACCACTGTTTCTACAGAGGGCAAGCGCCCATGAAATATGAAGCAAGCCTCCCCATTCCCGACTCTCAAGTCATGATCTTCAACTAAACCCAATTTAACAAGCCAACATTCAGAAGCTGCAGCTAAGACCCTGGAGACTTCAGGAAATTTGGACAGAGCATACCTGGGTTAAGAGGATTCATTCTGAATGTCTTCCCTTTCTACCATAAATTACATAACCCCCCCCCCCCCCCCACTTGGGCCCCTGTATAAAAACACTGCCACCATACACAGTTGTTTCTCTATGGTAGTTCTATCCATCATTCTAGCAATTTGGCTGGTTTAAAATAGCTCTTCAAATACATAGTGAATCACAACACTAGTTTATTCCCCACCAAATTGTCCACAAAATAAGGACAAAAGCTGGTGAGAGGAAATATTTATAAATATGTCTTCACCCCATCAGTGTTTGTCCTTTATTTATATACAGATACAGCATCCCAATTCAGGGAGAATATCGCAACACAACAGATGTTTGCAGGATTATTCACAAACTTGGAAATAGTCTGTGCAAGCAGGTAACACAAGCTAGAATTTAAGCACAATTGGGCTTTCAAACACACAAATTAAAATAAAACTCTTTTAGGGGGCACAGTAACTTTAAAACTGGGCAAAAAACCCAGGAAATATTCTGTGTGGGCAATCACTGTACACAGACTAATTCTCAAAAAAAAGGGGGGGATGCTCTTGGTGCTAAAAAGTCATTGCAGTGGTCAGCTTTGCAATATTTGATAAACACTGTATCGTCTGCCAAGCTCCAGCAATCCCTACAGAAAGGAGGGGACCAGGACTTTTCTATTTTCCTGCTTGTATTCACATTTTAGAAAACATTTCTGAGAACTAAGAGAAAACCAGCTCTATATAAATAAGCAAATTTCCCAGGAATTTATGGGTCAAATAATCAGTAAATAGTTTTCTATTTTGCTGATCCCTACAAATGCTTTATTTTCAAAATATGATTGTACCCACCTCCCACCTCATTCAGCTTTTCGTCTCCTCTCATGACACTCTTAAGTGACAGATATGCATTTCTGCGCCATTCAATAAATTACTTATTACCTTGTTCTGAGATGGAAAAGCTTTGAATAATGCCAAAATTAGGAAAACCAAAAACTGAGGCACACCAAAGTTCATGGAGGCAGAAAATTACAACATATTTTTTGGGTACAGATGGAAATTCAGCATTAGTTTGCAACAAGCATTACCTGCAGTCAATGAAACTAGAATTGTGCTTCACCATTGCTGTGTGACATTTTAACAGTAGCTTTTCTAGATTAGAAATATACCATGTCACACTGCAAAGCTGAAATAATGTTTTTTTTTGTTTGTTTGTTTTTACCAATAAGACAAGTGGGGTCTCAAACTCCATTCTCTTAAGGCCCATAGACAAGCCTGGCTTTCAGGAAAGCCATAATGAATATATATGACTTATTTGCATACAGTGGCTCTGGTTTATGGTCAAATTTACATATTCTGCCTAGCCTGAAAACCAGAGCCATTTACAATCCTGGAGGAGTGGAGTTCACCACACCGAACCTAACAGAAACTGGCAAGAGCGATTCTGCTATCAAGAACGCAAATCACAATCCAAGATTTTTTTCTTTTTAGTATTTTTTTCTGCTCAGATCAATAGGACTGTGTCCTTTTTTTCTTTTTCTTTTTTTTTTTACAAATTGTATGTACAACACAAAAAGAGAGGTTAGCGGCGGGAAGCTCTGAAAAATAACCTACCCAAATCAAAATTATAAAAAATATTACAAAACGGAAAAAAAGGGTTTGGTTTATCAAGACTGATTTCAGTTCTGTTTGATGTATACATGCTAAAAAGAAGTGCTGGGTAGTCAAAAGTGTCCCCCCCACCTAGAACAAAACAAAAAAAATCCATGAGTTGTTACCACACAAGGACTCTCTGATTATTTTCATTAAAAACAGCTCTTGTCAGATTATAGGTGGGTATAGCACAGACATGGAATTGTGGCTTTATGTACAAGTTATAGGGTTATATAACATGAGCACTAATGGAAGAAGAATTTTTAAAAAAATGTAAGTTTCCAACACTGTATGATTGCTGTTAAATACAACGGGTGCTTTGCAGTTCTTCACTGTCACTGGCAGAATGGAGAGGCCGTGGGATCAAAGCCCTTAAAGACGTCTTTTAAGGAGCCTGCATCCTCTTGGCTGTCCTGGGCAGGGCTGTTGCCCGTGAAAGGGCTGCTGGCTCCAGACTTTGCAGTGCTTTGCTTTACTAGGCCATAGACTGAGGGGACAGGAAGGCTGTGTACTCCTGCCTGTGGTTGCTGCTGCGGTCCAGGCTCCTGGGATGGTGTTGCTGTAGGTGCTGCTGTGGCTGCTGCAGTTGTTTTGGCACGAGGGCGGTTGTAGCTGTTATATCTGTCCGTGGCTGGCTCGGCCTCTGCTTGCTCCAGGGCAGATCTGCGTACAAACAGTGGCTCCTTAGCTTTGCTGCCTTTGGTGCTATCTGTACCCTTAGGCTGAATGTTGCCCCCTTCACCGCAGGGCTCCCGGGGGTCATACAGGCTGATACCACTCAGGACACTGCTCGGGCTGCCGCTTGCTTTGCTGAGTCCACCAGCCGCCAGCAGCCTGGGGTCATAGGGAGCAATTGTGGTGGGAGTGCTCTCAGAGGCAGCTCGGGGGGTCACTGTGTCTGCAGCCCTCTGTAGTCTGGGATCAGCTGGCGCTTTGCGCACTCGAGGGTCACTGGGCTTGTCACTTGGAGTTGGAGTTGCAGCCACAGCTGGTACAGCAGCTGCATTTACAGTCTGTAATATCCGTGACAGCAGTTCCAAATCTGGGATACTAGCACCTCCGGGGGGCTCTGGCTGTTGCACTGTGCCACGCTGCCTCAGTTCAGAAGGTCCACTGGTGGCTGGCTGGTTCAAGCGTGGGTCCAGCAGAGGCAGCGATTGGAGAGCAGCTGGGATTGGGACAGACTCCTGTTTGGGGAGAGGCAGGGGGATGAGATCCTCTGGGCTCCATAGCACCATCCGGGCAAAGCTGGTCTTTTGCAGGATCACATCCTTTTTTATATGGCTGAACTGCTGAAGCTGTGAGCGTGGGTCTCTTAGTAGGACACCTGGCATGGGATCCAGAGGGATGCTGACTGCTTTATCTCGCAGTGCCCGCTCACCCTCCTCCTCCTCGGGAGCTAGCCCAGCTTTCTGACTAGAATGAAGAGTCTCTACCTTGGGTGTGGGAACCTGGCGAGTTAGTCTAGGGTTGTTGGTCCCAGTGTCACCCACGGTGGTGACCATAGAGGCAGTATTGGCTACATCCTGGTTCCGAGCAAGCCGGGGATCTCGTGAGAGGCGTGGGTCCGTGGGCCGACTCCCTGACTTCTGCAGTCGAGGGTCACCGACCCCCTGTGCTCCGGTGGCTATGTTGCTGTTTTGCTCCACTGGATGAGGCTGTGGCTGAGGCCGGCTGACCGTCTGCTGCCTCAGGGTTTTTAGGATAGAGGTCACACTGCTTCCACCCTCATCATCGTCACTTGAATACCAGTTTCCTGTGTCACCTAACAGGGACAATATTTACAGAAAATAAATTGTAAATCCACACCAACATGAGTAAATAAAGCAAGCTCAGTGCATTCTTTTTCACCCAGAACTACTGTATATTAATTGAATTATGTGAGGTATTCTTACAATGGATCAGAGAAGATTCCTCTGTGTGTTTTTAGATACAAGACTCATGAAATCATAACAAGATGTTTTCCTCAACAGATGGGAGCAAATTGTATTGCTAGTTCTCTCCTGTCTATCCCAGCAATGGCAGAGCTCCTCTGCTGTGAGGCATGGACCAATGCTCCTCTTCACAACCCAACACAAACACACCCTGGATTCAGCCAACAGGTGCCTTCCAATCCTTTAACTATTTTCAGGCATATACAGGTGAATCTTAATTTACAAATATTTAATTCCCTAACACTTATTATTTGACACCAGCTTCTTCCAAGACCCAGATGCAATAAGTATGTTACCTGCCCAAATATGGATAATTAAAGTAACAGTACAGGCTCTAACTATTTCCCTGCTGATTATAAGTAAGGTTAGACAGCCACTTGCCTTCCTCATTCTCCTTCTCGTGCTTGCTGTTCTCAGCCAGTTTGCGGGCCCTCTCCTCCTCTTCCTGCTGTTTCTGTTGAATCCTCAGGAAGAGCGCTCGCTGGGCAGAGGGTAAGAAGTCTGGGATGTTGGCTACAGTGGTCTGCATATCCGGGGTACACTCCTCCAACATTGTTTCATCCTCTAAGGGAAGTTCTGGGAACAGCTGAGCTCCAGGAACTTCTTCCATCTCCTCATATTCTCCATAGTCCTCTGCAGTAGGAAATGAAAAAGTCACAAGTCTCCTGAGTTTGTGCAGCTACATGGAGGTGTGGGAATTTAAAATTTGTAACTGGCTATGAGCAATTACTAGATATTATCACAAGACTGGTTCTTTACCAAAGGGCTGTGAATGCTAACTCAGAAGTCTTCTCCACTTTCATCAATCCAAGAATCGGAGCCCAAGCCAAGAATGAAGCCTAGCCTGCCTGCTTGCTTGGCAAATAGAAGGGGGGAGGTTTTCTAAGGATGCACCATTTTTTTCACCCACCTAAAACATTTCCTAAGACCCATCAGCAACATAGAAGCACTACGTGTTTTCCTAAAAATATCACATTCATAGTAATGTAGTAGCATTATGAATGATGGTAAAGACCAAATGGCCCATCTAGTCTGCCCAGCTTCCTTGGCACTCTCATTTCCTCTAAAATTTTTTTTAAAACAGAAAAACATTTCTTAACTCATTTTGTGGGTTCTTTTCTAGTTAAACCATGGATTTCTCCTCAATTTTATTACATCTCTTTCCACCTGCCTGCACATTTGTCACTTGTTTACATTTTGAATGCATTGGTAGCATAAGACCAAAATGTTCAATGACAAACTTTTGCTATATAGGTAAATTCAGCAGTGCAGCCTTACCGCAGAATATCCATTTCAGGTTATTCACATAGGCATATATGCATAAAGCAAGTCTGCTTACCATAAACGGTGTTTTCAGTAGATAGCAGGATGAATTCATCATTACATGTGGGGTGACTTCATTCAGTGGCAATGAATGGACCTCTCTCTTAGCTAGTAGAGCTTTTAGCTCTACTGAGCATGTGTGGGAATTCATGTGCGGGTGTTGCCTCTTGAGCCTCCTTCAGTGGACAACAGAGCTCAGAGGAGCATTTACTGAGTAAGCAACTCAGACTTCACCATGGAGAGCACTGTGAGAACAGGTTACTCAAATCTGCTTATCCTATTTACTGTCAATTCTCAAGAGAATGTCCAGACAGTAGTGGGACATAAAAGTGTGTACTGAACCACGCTTTGCGGATGACCTTGAGCAGTGGTTTTGGAGATAGGTGACAGGCATATCTCAAATCCGATAAGCATGACAGTCTGCAATATGTAGGCTTTCTAGCATGCAGTAGTGCGGAATGTAGTCCTCTATCCTGTTAGACAATGATTACTGGTATGCCAAGTCTATTAGTATTTTAAGATCTAAAAAGCTGTAAAAGTGGCAATGCTGCTGAGTTCTCTTCATAAAGGAGGCTAAGATTCCTTTGCAATCGAAAGAATGAAGGATTATTATTTTTTTTTTTATACATGGGCTGATTATGAATGCTGATTGAAAATGAAAGCTGGTAGAACTTTCTGGAGAAACTTCAGGTGAGTATGAAGCACCGCCCTAAAGTGGAAGAAAGGAAAATTGGTTCTTACCTGCTAATTTTCGTTCCTGTAGTACCACAGATCAGTCCAGACTGCTGGGTTTTCCCTCCCTTCCAGCAGATGGAGACAGAGAAAAACTTTGAGAGCATCCCCTCTTAACCAGGTGCATCACTTATCTCTCCTCAGTATTAGAAATCTCAAAGCAGAAAAACAATGTAGTGCAACCATTCAGCAAGAACAAGCAAGGACAAGAAGGAAAAGAGCAAACCAACTATGTACAAGAAACATTTCTGCGATCAGGATAAGGGGAATGGACCCTGTAGAGCATCTGAAAAAGAATGTTATCAAGACAGTTCGAGCAGACTCCCACAAGAATTGTGTCCACACCCAACGGGCGGGCGTCTGGACTAATCTGTGGTACTACAGGAACGAAAATTAGCAGGTAAGAACCAATTTTCGTTTCCCTGTATGTACCCGGATCAGTCCAGACTGCTGGGATGTACCAAAGCTTCCCTATCTGGGGTGGGACCTCGAGAGTCCCGCTCGAATGACACTGCTTCCGAAACTGTCAACGTTCGGAGCCTGGACATCCAAACGGTAGTGTTTGGCAAAAGTGTGCAGAGACTTCCATGTCACCGCCCTGCAAATTTCTTGCGGCAAAACCAATTGGCACTCTGCCCAGGAAGCAGCCTGCAACTGTATGGAATGCGCTTTCAAACCTGCAGGGACAGAACGCCCCAAGCAAATATAGGCTGAAGTGGTTTAAGTGGTTTAAGTGGTTAAACTACCACTTAAGGGAGAAAGGAAGGAACTGTCCTAAGGAAGATTCCAGAGATCCTTAAAAAAGGTTCCCTGCACAAAAGGGCTTGAAGCTCCGATATCTGCTGAGCTGAGCATATTGCCACCAAAAACACCGTCTTCAGAGTTAAATCCTTTAAGGTGGCTTTCTTTAAGGGCTCAAAAGGAGCTTTGCATAAAACTCTGAGCACCAAGTTAATGCTCCAAGATGGACATACCGGGGGATTCAAGTGTTTCACCCCTCGAAGGAAATGTACCACATCCAGATGTGCTGCGAGCAGAGCTCCATGAATCCTGCCTCTCAGGTATCCCAAAGCCACAATCTGAACCCAGAGGGAATTAAAGGACAATCCTTTGCTGAGACCTTTCTGCAAAAAACCCAGAATCTGCGCCACCGAAGACTGTTGGGGTAGGACTCCCTGCTCGCGATACCAAGATTCAAAAATCTTCCAGACTCGGACGTAAATTAAAGAGGTAGAAGTCTTCCAGGCCCGAAGCAGGGTAGCAATAACATCATCCGGATAGCCCTTCTTTCTTAACTGCTTCCTTTCAAAAACCAGGCCGCTAGACAAAAGCGATCTGCCTGGTTGAAAAATGTAGGGCCCAGATGCAGCAGGTTTGGAAGATGACTCAAATGTAGGGGCCCGTCCACTGCGAGGTTGACTAGGTCAGCGAACCAGGGCCTCCGGGGTCACAAGAATTACCTTCCCTGAACTTCTATCCGCTGGAGGAGCTTGCCTGTCAGAGGCCACAGAGGGAACACATACAGCAGAATGTTGCAAAGCCATGGGAGAACTAGGTCATCGACCCCTTTCGCTCCATGTTCTCATCTGCGACTGAAGAAACTCTGTGGCTTGGCATTTGTTCAAGTTGCCATCAAATCCAGATGTGGAGTGCCCCATCTGTGCGAGATGAGGGTCAACGCTCTCCACGACAGCTCCCACTCTCCTGGGTCTAACCTTTGGTGGCTCAGTAAATCCACTTGCACATTGTCAGTCCCCACTATGTGGGACGCCGCAAGTAAGTCTAGATGCCGCTCCGCCCAGGACATCAGTTGCTCCGCTTCTTGAGCCACCTAACGGCTCTTGGTTCCCCCTTGGCGGTTGATGTAGGCCACCGCCGTTGCATTGTCCGACAGGAACCATACTGCCTGGTTGCACAAGAGTGGAAGAAACTGCCACAACGCCAGTCAAACCTCTCTGGTCTCTAAGCAATCGATGGACCACTGTGCCTCTTCCTCCAACCATAATCCCTGAGCTGACTGGGACTGACACACCGCTCCCCCAACTGGAGAGGCTGGCATCCGTGGTTACCATCACCCATTGAGGCACCTCGAAATCCACACCACGCCAAGTGTTTGTGAATGAGCTACCAACCAAGTCTGGACCTGGTGGATGCTGTGAGCGGTAAGGCCAAATGGAACTTCTCCGACATCAGGTCCCAATGGGATAGCAACACTCTCTGCAAAGGCCTCATATGAGCAAATGCCCACAGAACCAGCTCCAGAGTGGACGCCATGGAGCCCAGGACCTGCAAATAATCCCAGACTGGGCATCAAAGCTGCCAACAGATGTTGAACTTGAGACTGCAACTTCAAGACTCGGTCCTCTGCTAGAAAGCCCTTGCCCATTCGAGTATCGAATCTTGCTCCTAAGAAGTCCAGAACCTGAGAAGAATGAAGATGACTCTTGGCCTGGTTGACAACCCAACCAAGGGACTTCAGACGGAACAACACCTTGTCCACCACAAGCTAGCAGACCACCTCTGAATTTGCACGAATGAGCCAGTTATCTAGGTATGGGTGAATCAACACCCCCTCTCGTCTCAGGGCTGCCGCCACCACAACCATCACCTTGCTGAATGTGTGTGGAGCTATAGCCAGACCGAAAGGGAGAGCGTAAAACTGGAAGTGCTATCCAAGGATCATAAAACAGAGAAACCTCTGATGATCTCTGCGAATCCTTATGTGCAGGTATGCCTCCGTCAGATCTAAAGAAGCCAAAAACTCTCTCCGATGCAGGGCTGCTATGTCCGAGCGCAGGGTCTCCATGCGAAAACGTGGGACTTTGAGGGTCTTGTTCACCTGCTTCAGGTCCAGAATGGGACAGAAGGAGCTTTCCTTCTTCAGTACCACAAAGTAAATGGAATAGTGGCCAGTCCCCAACTCTTCCTGGAGGACAGGAACAATGGCTCCCAGACTGAGTAAGCGCTGGATTGTCTGTTGAACGACCTCTCTCTTGGATGGACAGTCCATAAAGAGGTCCTGCAGAGGCCGAGCAAACTCTAAAGCGTAGCCGTATTCTATGACCCTTAGAACCCACTGGTCCGACGTTATTTTGACCCATTCCTCATGAAAAAGTGCCAGCCAGCTGCCTATCACTGGGATAGAGGAACGGGTTGGCTGTATCTCATTGAGAGGACTTGGATCCGAGGGACCCATGGCTGGCCCCATTTCGGCTTTTACTACATCCACGAAAGGATTGAGACCGGGGTTGGGGCCTTCCCAAGGATTGTCGCTGGCTTACCCCGGAGTCCTGCTCTGGCAGAAACGCCTTTGCCCCCAAAAACAAGAGCGGGAGGGGAGAAAACTTCGAACCCCCTTAGGCTTGTCCTCTAGGAGTTTGTGTACCTTGTTTTTGCCCAGAAATTTGATCAACTGCTCCAAGTTTTCACCAAAAAGAAACTTGCCCTTAAAAGTCATCTCGCTGAGCTGAGCTTTGGAAGACACATCTGCCAACCAGTTGCGAAGCCAGAGAAGTTGCCTTGCCGAGACTGCCGACACCATTGTTCGCGAGGAGGTACGAAGGAGATCATACAGGGTATGCTTCATAGGCCACTGCCACTTCTAAGCGATCGGTCTGTGCTGCCTCCTGAGGAGGAAGATCCCTGGTGCTCAACAGCTGCTGCACCCATCGGAGACTGGCATGAAGCATGAAACTGCTACAGACCGCAGTGCAAATGTTGAGAGCAGACACCTCAAAAATCCTATTGAGATGCACCTCGGGCGGTCCTGACTAGTGAGATAGGCTTTGTGCATTAAGAGCACAAAGTCGGCAGTAAACCCCATTGGGCCCTTAGAACTCCCCCCAAGGGATTGGGCTCCTCCTCTGAAACATCAAGGAACGTGTCCTGAAGCCCCTCAGGACTCAAGTCCGCAGGAGAAAGGTCGGGCAGGAGATTTCCCTTCCCTGCTGCCTTCCGCTCAGCTGCACTAAGGATTCCAAAATAGCCACTGTTCCCGCGCTGAGCATAAACAGATTGGCCTCGAGGTCCATAGCTACAGGCCATTTACCCGCACCGTGAGTCTTGCCTGCCTTCGCCCCAGAGGAACCCTCCCCTCCGGGGAGGGGACGCACACAAAGCCCAGTGCGGGACAATCGCACGCAGGCCTCTCCACAGGCAGAGCATCGGGACCCAGGTGGCATGGTGGCAGGAGCGCGGGGGGGGGGGGGACCGCCACAAAGCAGGAGTGAAAAACAAGGAGCCTGGAACCCGAAATGCAGGCAACCGTTTGTTTGGAGCCCAGCTGTGAAGCGCAATCCATGCCGGGAGACAAAGAGTCTTCTGACGGCGTTCTTCTTTGTTTTAAGAACATAAGAAACTGCCATGTTGGGTCAAGACCAAGGGTCCATCAATCTCGGCATCCTGTTTCCAACAGAGGCTAAACCAGGCCACAAGAACCTGGCAAGTACCCAAACACCAAGAAGATCCCATGCTACTGATGCCAGTAATAGCAGAGGCTATTTTCTTTCTTTTTTTTTTTTGTACCTAACAGTCAAGCACTCCAGACCCACAAAGAGGGGGGTGGGGGAATAGGGGGGAGGGTCAGGACCACCCCTGGTGCCACCAAAAGAAGGGGAGCTAGTTAGGGCCACCGACCCTTGCTCCTGAAAGCCTGCAACCAGGGGGGATGGTCCCTCCAGGATCTGCCAACCCTCTGGGAGGAACCACAGATCATTCTTGTTCTGCTTGAGAACGTTGAAGCTGCTGAGGTTGCTTTTGTAATCTGAGAGATTCTTTTTTTTTTTTTTGGAGGAAAAACTAATTATGGTCAGAGCCACAGGATTTGCACCACCTCCATCTGCTGGAGAAATACTGAGGAGAGATAGGTGATGCACTCAGTTAAGAGGTGATGCACTCAGTTAAGAGTACGCATATAAAGGACTACTTCAAGTTCCCCCAGCCAAAACCACCAAACACATTACGTTAAGAGACCGGGCCCTCTCTACTGCTGGACCAACCTTATGGAACTCCATCCCCCCAGATCTCAGAATGGAACCCAGCCTCTCAACCTTCAAGAAAAGACTCAAGACTTGGCTGTTCAATCAGGCATTTCCTAACACCAACATGATTTAACCCTTAACAATCAAAACCCATCATCTTCAATTTCACTGTTATTTATGTTCTTTTCTTTTTCCTTTGCCAAGTTCTATTATCCCTGTTATATGTAACTGCTTTTCTGCACCATGGTTTAAGTTTTAGTTTAATTGCACTCCTGTTCTATGTGAACCAGCACGATGGGACTATCAGTCTTGAATGCCGGTATATAAAAAACCTAAATAAATAAAATAAATAAATAAATAAATAAGAGGGGATGCTCTCGAAGTTTTTCTCTGTCTCCATCTGCTGGAAGGGAGGCAAAACCCAGCAATCTGGACTGATCCAGGTACATACAGGGAATCATATGTATGGTGAATAGTGAACATATGTTTGCAGTGTACAAACTGTTGAGTTCATGCTAATGGTTTGAAGATGCAGGCAGTGACTCAGGGAACATGGGCCCTCGAGGAGTGAGTACCGGTTTCCTGATAGCACCTGGTAGGGGATCTAGGCATACAATTGATAGGACCTGGTAGGGGATCTAGGCATACAATTGGATGAGAACCTCACGATGAAGAAACACAATAAGCTAATCACATCTGGCTACAGCAAGTTAAGGATTCTACAGCGTCTGAAGCCTTTACTAACTGTTGCGACCGTCAGTCTATGACGGCTTCGCCCCGCCTACCTTTCACTACTTGCGGCTCCTCCCGCTCACCTCGGACGGACTACTGGCTGCCGCGGCGTTTGTCTGCTGTCCTCTCCGGCATCCCCGGACCGGCTTTGGTGCTGCCTCCAAGGTACCTTAGGGCGCGTGCGCTGCCCTCATCTTTATTTCCACGTTGGCGCAAACCTCAGGGGCGTCCCTCTGATATGACGTCACGCTGCCCGGATATTTAAGCCTACAATATTTGCTAGCTCATCGAGTTAGCACCGGAAACTCTACGGATGGGATTCGCTCTCCATACCAAAGCTGCTCTGCCACTCCAGCGCTATCTGGAACTCTTACACCTTTCAGGGTTGCTAACGGGGTACCTGCTCCTCGGGGGCCCCTTTTGCTTCTTTCAGGTGCTATCAGGAAACCGGTACTCACTCCTCGAGGGCCCATGTTCCCTGAGTCACTGCCTGCATCTTCAAACCTTTCTATTTGGAAGACTTCACTAACAGTTTCCATCTGTGAGTACAACTACCATCTATTCCACAGTACTGCTTCACTGGAACCAGGTACTCGCTCCTCCAGGGCCTGCCCTCTGTTCCGGTGCTAGACCTCTCGTCTAGTGCAATTTCAGTTACTGCTACATGAGTACAATACAACGGAGTCTCTCTCCTCTAAGGGATCAGGTACTCGCTCTTCGAGGGCCTGCTCTCCCTGTCTCAGAGCTTCTCCTAATTCTACCTGGGACTCTGAATGCTTCTCATTGTGTACTCATAAAGAAAAATTAGTTTCTTACCTGATAATTTTCATTCCTGTAGTACCTAGGAGGTTATGCCTCCTGTCCAGCAGATAGAGTCAGAGAAAAGCTGAAAAGCACCCCCTAGATATACTGGTGTTCCACCTGCGATCCTTCAGTATAAAGAATATCAAAGCAGAATGAATCATAGAAACATCCACTCCTGCTGAATAGTAAACTCCTTTAACTCAACCAATGACTAGATCAAATAGGCCTAAGGCTCTGAAAACACAAACTTGTCTCCCTATATGAAAATAGAAAACCCTGTATAATTTGCCTGAAACTACGCATCAACACGTATTCCGATACTCTGCAGCTGCAGGAACTGTAAGGAGACAAAGGAACAGAAAGAAATACGAGCGGACTCTCCAGTAGTAAACAGACTTGGGCGGGCTGATCCTAGGTACTACAGGAACGAAAATTATCAGGTAAGAAACTAATTTTCCTTTCCCTGTACGTACCAGGATCAGTCCAGACTGCTGGGATGTACCCGAGCTGCCTTAAATGGGGTGGGACCCAGAGAGTCCCGCTCGAATCACAGTGCTACCAAAAGAATCCGCCGACGGATCACGGATATCCAACCGATAATGTCGAGCGAATGTGTGCAAGGACTTCCAAGTGGCCGCCCTGCAAATCTCTTGAGGAGACACGAACTGACTTTCAGCCCATGATGCCGCCTGAGAACGAAGAGAGTGAGCCTTAAGCCCATCCAGTACAGAACGTCCGCACCCGATGTATGCGGAAGCAATCGTGCTTTTCAACCAGCGGGCAACAGTAGTCTTGGAAGCCTGAAGACCCTTTTTGGGGCCATTCCACAAAACAAATAGATGATCCGACCGTCGAAAATCATTAGTCACCGCCAGGTACCTCAGAAGTGCCTGCCAGACATCCAAACGCGTCAGATCCCGACCTTGAGAAGAGCGAATATCCTCCTCAGAAAAGGCAGGTAATTCCACCGCCTGATTGACATGGAAGGCCAAAACCACCTTAGGCAAGAAAGAAGGCACCGTGCGTAGGGATACCCCGGACTCAGAAAAAGCAAAAAACGGCTCCCTGCACGACAATGCCTGAAGTTCCGAAACGCGAAGCGCTGAAGAAATAGCCACTAGAAATACTGTCTTGAGAGTTAAATCCTTCAAAGTGGCTCTCTTGATAGGTTCAAATGGAGAAGCGCAGAGACCACGGAGAACCAAATTCAAGCTCCAGGATGGACATGGAGCCCTAACAGGGGGACACAAATTCCTAACCCCGCGTAAAAAACGAGCAACGTCCGGGTGGCAGGCAAGAGAAGAACCATCAATCCTGCCCCTCAGACAGCCCAGGGCTGCTACCTGCACGCGAAGTGAACTGTAAGCTAAGCCCTTTTTCAAACCGTCCTGCAAAACGCGAGAATATCCCCCAAAGAGGCCCTCCGTGGTGACAGCTTTAACCTACTGCACCAGGAGTCAAAGACTTCCAAACTCTAGCATAAGCGAGAGACGCTGAGGACTTGCGTGCCCTGAGAAGAGTAGAAATCACCGCTTCCGGGTAACCCTTCTTTCTCAGTTGTCTCCGCTCATAAGTCAAACCGCTAGACAAAAGCGATCCGCCAGATGGAAAGATACTGGGCCTTGACTCAGAAGATTCGGGAGATGACCGAGACGTAATGGACCGTCCACCGCCAGATTAACCAGATCCGCGAACCACGGCCTTCTTGGCCACTCCGGGGCCACTAGAATTACCAGACCCTGGTGAGATTCGATGCGTCTTAACACCTTTCCCACTAGGGGCCATGGGGGAAACACATAAAGGAGGATGCGTGGAGGCCATGGAAGTTCCAGCGCATCCACCCCTTCCGATCCGTGTTCCCTCCTTCGACTGAAGAAACGAGCCGCTTTGGCGTTTCGCAGAGTCGCCATTAAATCCAAGCGCGGGGTTCCCCAACGTCGAGTTATGAGTTGCATCGCCTCGGCCGACAGTTCCCACTCTCCTGGATCCAGGTGTTGTCGACTGAGAAAATCTGCCTGAACATTGTCCACGCCTGCGATGTGTGAGGCCGCAATGCGGGTCAGATTGCGTTCTGCCCAGGCCATTAACAAAGTCGCTTCGGCAGCCACCGAGCGACTTCTTGTGCCTCCTTGCCTGTTTATATACGCCATGGTGGTGGCGTTGTCTGATAGAATTCGCACTGCCAGACGGTGCACCATCAGGAGGAGTTGACGCAAGGCCAGATGAACCGCCCGGGTCTCCAAGCAATTGATGGCCTGCCGGGGGGGACCATCGTCCCTGCACTGCTCGGACTGACAGACCGCCCCCCACCCGGATAGACTGGCATCCGTCGAAACAATGACCCAAGGTGGAGATTCCAAGTACACCCCCTGAAGGAGATGGTCCGGTATTAACCACCAACTGAGATTGGACCATGCCGGCTCCGGCAAGGGCAACAGCATGTTATAGTCCTCCAACTTGGGATCCCAGCGGGAAAGCAGTTCCCCCTGCAAAGGGCACATATGAGCAAAGGCCCAAGGGACCATTTCCAGAGTAGAAGCCATATGCCCAAGTACCTGTAAATAATCCCAGGCCGTAGGCAATGGCAGTTCCAACAGGTTCCACACCTGAGCCATTAAATTGACCATCCGTTGTCGTGGAAGAAACAGTTTGCCCACCGAGGTATCGAATCAGGCTCCCAGAAACTCTAGGTGCTGAGTTGGGGTTAGATGGCTCTTCGTGAAGTTGATCACCCAACCTAGCGCCTGTAGCTGCTCCACCACTGACTGAACCGCTAGCTTGCACAGAGCTTCCAACTTGGCCCTTATGAGCCAATCGTCCAGATAGGGATGCACTAGTATCCCTTGGCGGCGAAGAGAAGCCACGACCACCACCAATACTTTGGTGAAAATTCTGGGGGCTGTCGCCAAACCGAACGGCAGGGCACAAAACTGATAATGGTCCCCCAGAACCATGAACCTCAGAAATCTCTGATGGTGCTCCTGGATTCCAATGTGGCGATACGCGGAGGGGGAGGGGGCCTGAGTGCTAGATGCTGTTCTGCCCAGCTGATTAGATCACGAGCTTCATGAGCCAATGCCCAACTCTTGGTGCCATCTTGTTGGTTGATGTAAGCCTGCCACCAACAGGACTTACTGTATGCTTTTTTTTTTTTTTTTTTTATAAAAGCACTGTCCGACAATACTGTCACCAGCTTCTCCCTTACCAAGGGCAGAAAAGCCTTTAGAGCCAAATGAACAGCTCTCGTCTCTAAGTGACTGATGGAAAATAAGGCTTCCTCCACTGACCACTGGCTCTGTAAGGACTGGTCCTGACACACTGCTCTCCAGCCGGAGAGACTGGCATTGGGTCACTGAGGTCCACTCCTCGTCTCAACTTGTTCGGAAGGAGCCACCATGAGAGACTGGACCTGGCAAACTCCGTAAGCCGAAGTGGAAGCTGAAACTGCTCTGACAACGGATTCCCAGTGCGATAGTAAGGCTGACTGTAGGGGCCTCATATGAGAAAATGCCCATGGAACCAACTCCAAAGTGGAGGACAAAGACCTGAGAACTTGCAAGTAATCCCAGACCTTGGGAATCCACTTCCTTAACAACTCACAAACTTGAACTTACAATTTGGAAATTTGCTCTTTAGTGAGGAATACCTTCCCACCTTGGTATCGAAACGCGCCCCCAGGAATTCCAAAACCTGGAAAGGGAAAAGATGATTCTTGGATAGATTAAATTATCCATCCTAATGACCTCAAGCGCCAGAGGACCAAGTCCACTGCCTCCCAGCAATGAGCTTCTTACTTCACTCGAATCAATCAATCGACCAGATAGGGGTAAACCAAGATGCCGTCCCTCTGGAGGGCAGCAGCCACCACGATCATCACCTTGATGAAGGTCCTGGGTGCCATTGCCAGACCTAAGGGAAGAGCGCAAAACTGAAAATGTTCCCCCAGAACCATGAATCTCAGGTATCTTTGATAATCGTGCCATATTCCTATGTGTAAGTACACTTTGGTCAAATCCAGAGACGCCAAGTACTCGCCCTTGTGTACCGAGGCAATCACCGATCACAGAGTCTCTCTTCGAAAGCGAGGAACCTTTAGAGCCATGTTCACCTTTTTTAAATCAAGGATCGGGCAGAACATGCCCTCCTTCTTGGGAACTATGAAATAAATAGAATAGCGGCCTGTCCCCTGCTCCTCCAGGGGGACATGAACAATGGCTCCCAGCATGCAAAGGCGACAAACTGTCCCGTACTGCCAATTTCTTTTCTTTTAAGTACATGGGGAGACCAAGAACAAATCTCTTATTGGGCGAGCAAATTCTAAAGTGTAACCTTGTACTATCACTGGCCCACTCCTTGTAGAACAGAGCCAACCAGCCCCCCCTATGACTGGCACCGAGGAGTGGACCAGCGTGGCATTATGAGGTGGACTTGGCTCCACCACCACTCTGGGAGGAGCCATCTCTTCCCGGCCTTCGCCCTTGAAAGGACTGGTTCCAGAACGGCTGCCTTCCCAAGGACTGTCAATGGTTGCTACCTGACGCTCTGGTAGACCGAAAATGCCTATTTTCTCTGAAACAGGAACATGAAGGAAAGGACCCTTTTCCCCTTCGGCTTATCTTCAGGCAGTTTATGAACCTTGTTCTCCCCGAGAAGCTTGATCATCTCCTCCAAGTGGCGAATGAAAGGTAATTTCCCCTTGAAAGGCAAGGCTCCCAACTGAGACCTGGATGAGACATCGGCCGCCCAATTCCTCAACTAGAGTCGTCTGTGGACTGAAACCTTCGACATCATTGTCCTAGAAGAGGTCCTAACGAGATCCTATAGCACATCAGTGCCATAGGCCACCACAGCTTCCAGCTGCTCCGCTACTGCATTTCAGATTCAGACAAGGAGCTGTCTGATTGTAACTGTTGAACCCAGCTGCTCGAATGCCAAAAGCAAATACCTCAAATATCTTTTTGAGGTGTATGTCCAACTTCCTATCCTGAAGGTCTTTCAGGGCTGTAGCACCGGCAACTGGAACAGTTGTCTTCTTAGTAACTGCCGAAACTGATGCATCCACCTTTGGGACCTTCAGAAGCTCAGGTGTATCCCTCTGGCAAAGGATACAACTTATCCATGGCTTTGCTGACCTTCAGGCCTGCCACTCCCATAGAAACAACGGCAGAAGAAGACCAAACGGCCCATCCAGTCTGCCCAGCAAGCTTTCACACTTATTTTTCTCATACTTATTTATTTACTTATCTGTTACTCTTGGCCCTTATTAGTAACTTTTTGGTTCTAATTACCTTCCACCCCTGCCATTGATGTAGAGAGCAGTGCTGGAGCTGCATCAAAGTGAAGAATGAAGCTTAATTGGTTAGGGGTAGTAACCGCCGTAATAAGAAAGCTACTCCCATGCTTATTTGTATACCCAGCCTGTGCAATTCAGTTCTTGTTGGTTGTTGTCTGAATATAAATCCTCTTATCTTCTTTCCCCCCTGCCGTTGAAGCAGTGAGCTGGATAAAGTGAAATATCAGGCTTAATTGATTTGGGGTAGTAACCCTGAACACCAACGTGCTGACCGACTGGTAAAAAGGAAAAGACCTTGTTGGACCCCGGTAGCCAGTCATGACAGGGTCCACGTCTTCCAGCCCCGATTCCTCTCGTGGGATCCAGAACCGTGGGAATCAGGGGATCCAGCTCCTCCTTGTGGAACAGCCGTACCACCTTGGGATCATCCCCTTCCACCGCCGGGCTTTTAGTCCATGCCTGATCCAGATTCTGGTCCACCAAACCCATATCTGACCCTGCACCCGCAGATCCTCCTGTTCTTTAGCCTCAGAGGAGGAGTCTGTGGTGGTAGTCAGTGCTGAGGCCCCTGGGACCCTCAGCCCGGTTGGGACTAGGCCTCTTCGCTGGTCTTGAGCGCGCTTAAGCTGCCTGTACTGTTTTAAACCGACCCACGGCTTTCCTAGCTTTATGAGCTTTGTGCAATAGGAGAACAAAGTCAGATGAAAAAGTAGAAGAAGCATCTGAGTCAATCTGGGAAACTTCCTCGCCTCCTGCTTGATTCTCACCAGCCTCTGGACCTCCCCCGGAGGCCCTAACCACTGGAGACAATGAAAGAGGGAAATCCCCCTCCCCCTCCGCGGCTTTCGAGGCAGCTGAAAATGTGGACAAAATGGCCGCCATTCCCGCACTCAGCGGGAGGGGGTCATCCAGACTGCCTCACTGGAGAGAGCCTCCCAGGCTTGCGGCATCCAGCAGAAGTAGCTGTCACCCTCCCCAAGGTGTCCTCTCCCCTGGAGAGCTAAAAGCGGTGCCGTCAAAATGTCATCCACATGAAATGGCTAAGTCAGCATGCTTATCGATGGAAAATTACCTACAGCTGAATATGGACCTCTGTGTTTTACATATTATATTTAAAGCAACAGCATTATCGGGTTCTTTTGTTATTGTTATGGATTTTATTAAAGGTTTTTCAAAGCCTCTACTCCTTTCCATTAAAGATATAAGCAATTGGCGGGGATAAGAGGTCAAAAAGAGCTGGTGATATGCTATTATTCATATAAGTTTATCCAAATAACTTTAGGACCTTTCTATGGCACCAGACCTTCCTAGATAACTTAAAAGGGGTGGACTAGAAATGTTTTAAATAAATAATAGTGATTATTGGTACTATCTGGCTAAGTCAAGTCTGCCCGCAGACCATCTCCAACTTATTCAGCTAAGTTTTTATCCAGATAATGACTTAGCTGGACAAACTATCTGAAAATGGACTTCACTGTGTACAGACTGTGTTTTTGGAGAAGAAGAGAACCAAGAAATAAAGCAGGAAAATGCACCTGGGTTGCCCATCATCTCTGAGTCCATTTCTAGGCCTGGATCTTGGTAGAAATCATCATAGAAGTTCTGTTCTGGGGGACCTGGTGGCATCATTCCTGAGTTCTCTGGATCATCTGGATCGTACGGCATCATTGGGGGGCCTGAGCCCATGGGAGGCCCTTGATTCATTCCAGGGCCCATAGGCATCTCATGAGGCATAGATCCTGGTGGCCCTGGAGATTCGCCAGGGCCAGGGAATCTGGGAGGCGGAGCACCCGGTGGTCTAGGAGGAAGCATACATAAATGAATGAGATTTCAAATAACAAACAGGATCCTGATGCTAACTTTTCCATGATACACATGCTGCCTTTCAAGAAATCCTTGAGTTTATTGTCCAGCATTTTATTGTACAAGTACACTTTCAATCAACAAGGTGGCATCACCATATGTCCTCTGCCAACTATAGGCACAGGAGCAACCCCTACTTTATACCCTCCCACCCTCAAAAGCAGGATGATGCCAATGTAGGAACTTTCCAAAGCTTTTAAATACTTATTTTACCTTGAGAATGAGCCAAAAGAAATTTCAGAAAGTAGCAGTGAAGGACTTTGGTTTTATCTGCTAGCTGACACATACTTTATTGGCAATATTATATCCATGTGTTTAACATTCTCCCAACCATAAAAAAACATGTTTTAAAAGCATATTTATAAGGGAGTTTAGGGTCTTTAGACAACCAATTAATGGAGCTGCATCCATCTTATGAGCTTTCAAAGGTGGTGATTTATATTTCATGGCTTGTGTAAGGATTTGTGCCTATGAGCAAGTGTTAGCCCTACGTCACTTGACCAGCAACATTCCTACACTGGGCTTTATACTGATGATGACTGCCTCATCTACCAGCATCCTTCTCCCTAGCTGTTACTATAAAGGGAAAACTGCTTTCTATATACCTGACGCCCAGCTTGTGTGCCAGATGTGCAGTGGGGCGGACCACGATTTCAAACAGAGACGGGATTTTCTTCTGACATAACTGGTCTTGTAGGTCCTGCTGCTGCTGTGGTGGCAGTGGTACTGGCGTTGGCTGTTGCGGAGGCGGCATGGGTCCAGATGGGGGAGGCAGTGGAAAAGGAGGTGGTGGCGGTGGGAGACCCCCAGGTATTGGGCCACCAGGAACTGGCCCTCCACCAGGAATTGGACAAGCAGGAATTGGACCACCTACAGGAATTGGACCTCCAGGACCAGGACCTGGTCCTGGACCCCCAGGAATTGGACCTCCAGGACCAGGACCCCCATGGATTGGACCACCTGGACCAGGACCCCCAGGACTTGGACCTCCAGGACCAGGACCACCAGGAATCGGACCTCCGGGACCGGGTCCCCCAGGAATTGGACCTCCGGGACCAGGACCCCCAGGAATTGGACCCAGACCCCCAGGAATTGGACCTCCAGGGCCTGGTCTACCATTAGGTGATGTTGGAGCCGGTGGTGGTCCTGGCGGCACAGGGGGCCCCTGTGGTCCTGGGGGCCCAGGAGGATGAGGAGGTGTAGGCAAGAGACCAACTCCAGGAGGTGGTTTGGGTAAAGGATTGATGCCCTGCTTTTTCAGCTCTTCCACGTCTTTTTCATCCTCTGCTCCTGCTTCAGCATCCTCAGCTAACATCTAGTGAAAAGAGAAAAATGTGAAAAATGTGTGACCACTTCAGTTTTATAAACAAGAAATAAATAGTCATTCTCAGTAGACAAGGTAGTTTGCAGTTATACTAGCCTCATGACAACTAGAGTCTCTGGACATGGACAGAACATCCCCTATAATTTTTTTTTATGCACTCACGTATGGATTCTCAAAGCCTTGCCACGTGCGTAACATTACCCACTGTCAACTGCTACTAACTGCTGAGGGATTCAGCTCTATGTCTGCAGCTGATCACAAGAATCTCTGGCTCAGAAAGGCTGACTTAAGGGCTTCTGTATGGAAAAATGTAGCCATAACAGTTCACATCCGAATGAATACAAAGCAAAGTTTCTCACCTGTAAAGGAAAATTGGTTCTTACCTGCTAATTTTCGTTCCTGTAGTACTCCGGATCAGTCCAGATTGCTGGGTTTTGCCTCCCTTCCAGCAGATGGAAACAGAGAGTACCCCCTCTTAAATTGGTGTGTTACCTGCAGCTCCTTAGTATAAATAGAATCCAAGCAAATAATAAACTTTATGGAACAAACGCATATCAAGGGAAGGACCAAGAAGAATTATTAACTCCAACTATATACACTAGAACTATGACACTGGAGTTTTCTGTGTAGGATGATCATAAAAATAAACTCCACACGAGCAGACTTCCTAGAAATTGAAGACTCCCAATGGGCGGGCGTCTGGACTGATCCGTGGTACTACAGGAATGAAAATTAGCAGGTAAGAACCAATTTTCCTTTCCCTGTACATACTTGGATCAGTCTAGACTGCTGGGATGTACCCAAGCTGCCCTACCTGGGGTGGGAATTGGAAAGTCCGGCTCTGGACACTGCCTCCAAAATTAACTACGTCTGCAGCCTGGACGTCCAGACAGTAGTGTCCTGAAAAAGTATGTAGAGATTTCCAGGTCGCCGTCCTACAAATTTCCTGCAGAGAAATCAACTGATTCTCCACCCAGGAAGCTGCCTGTGACCGAGTGGAATGTGCCTTCAAACCTTCCGGAACCACATGTCTACGGCAAATATAAGCGGAAGCAATGGCCTCTTTCAGCCAGCGGCAATAGACGTTTTAGACGCCTTCTGGCTCTTCTTAGGGCCACTCCACAAGAAAAATAAATGATCCAAAAGCCAAAAAGAGCTTGTGACCTCCAAGTACCGCAAAAGGACCCTTCTGACATCCAAGCACCTCAATTCCCAAGTGTGAGTTGGCTCTGTTTCAGCATTAGGAAAGGCTGGTAATTCAACAGATTGATTCAAATGAAAAGCTGAAACCACCTTCGGAAGAAAAGAAGGAACAGTCCTGATAGATTCCCGAATCCGAAATCCGCAAGAAGGGCTCCCAGCAAGAGAGAGCCTGTAACTCTAACACTCTCCTAGTGGAACAGATCGCCACCAAAAACACTGCTTTCAGGGTCAAGTCCTTTTATGACACCTTCCTAAGCGGTTCAAAAGGAGCTTCGTACAAGACTTTAAGGACTAACTTAAGACTCCAGGAAGGACACACTTTACGAACTGGAGGATTTACATGTTTCACTCCGCGAAGGAAACGTACCACGTCGGGATGAGCCGCCAGGGTCGCTCTCTGAACTTTGCCTCTGAGAACTTTGCCACCACCTGAACTCTAATGGAATTAAACGACAAGCCCTTAGTGAAGCCCTTCTGTAAAAAGGCCAGGATTTGTGCCACAGAGGCCTGACGAGGGAGAACTCTCCGCTCCTCACACCAGGATTCGAAATCTTTCCAAACCCAGACATAAGTTAAGGACGTAGATGTCTTGCGAGCCCCAGAGTAGAGATGACGTCCTCCTGGTAACCTTTACTTCTTAGCCGACTCCTTTCAAAAGCCAGGCTGCTAGACAGAAGCGATCCACCTGGTTGAAAAATATAGGATCTTGCTGCAGCACATTCGGAAGATGAACCAGGTGCAGGGGATCGTCCATTGCCAGATTGACCAGGTGTGCAAACCAAGGTCTCCGGGACCACTCTGGAGCTACCAAAATTACCGGACCAGAATGAATCTCTATTCTCCGAAGAATCTTTCCTATGAGAGGCCATAGAGGAAACACATAAAGCAGGACTGTTTTCAGCCACGGGAGGACCAGGGCATCGACCCCTTCCATGCCGTGCTCCCTCCGGCAGCTGAAAAAACGTGGGGCCATCAGGTTCAGAGAGAAATGAGCTGCATGGCCTCGTCTGAGAGCTCCCACTCTCCGGGGTCTAGCCTCTGACTTAGAAAATCCTCCAGCACATCGTCGATTCCCGCTATGTGCAATGCGGCCAGAATGGATAGATTCTACTCCGCCCAGTCCATCAGCTGAGCTGCCTCCGTGGCCACTGGGCAACTCTTGGTCCCGCCACTGCTTTGTCCGATAGGACTCGCACCACCCAGTTGCGCAAAAGTGGGAGGAAACTCTGTAGTGCCAAGCACACTGCTCTCGTCTCGAGACAACTGATCGACCACGCTGCCTCCTCTGGAGACCATTGACCTTGAATCGAATGAGACTGACACACAGCCCCCCATCTGGCGAGCCTGGCATCTGTTGTCACAATCACCCACTGAAGCACCTCGAGATCCACTCCGCGTGCTAAGTGATCTTGCACCAGCCACCAGCTGAGACTGGACCTGGCGGACTCTGTGAGTGGTAAAGGAACTTGAAACTCCTCTGACATAGGGTCCCACCGGGACAACAATGCCCTCTGCAAGGGTCTCACGTGAGCAAATGCACATGGTACCAATTCCAGAGTGGACGCCATAGACCTCAGAACCTGTAAGTAATCCCAGACTCTGAGATTCAGTGTCCCCAGAAGGTGCTGCACTTGAGATCGCAGCTTGGTGGCTCTTTCATCTGGAAGGAAGACCTTGCCGAGCCGGGTATCGAACCGGGCCCCTAAGAAGTCCAGGATCTGAGATGGCTGCAGATGACTCTTGGCCTGGTTGACCACCCATCCCAGGAACTGTAAGCGATGCACTACCGCGGCTACTGCCTGCTTGTAGAGCATGTCTGATTTCGCCTGAATGAGCCAATCATCCAAGTATGGGTGGACTAGAATCCCTTCCTTGCGAAGGGTCACTGCTACCACTACCATTACACTTTGGTGAAAGTACATGGAGCCATCGCCAGGCTGAAAGGAAGAGCACAGAACTGGAAATGCAGTCCCAAGGTCATGAAGCGAAGAAATTTCTGAAGGTCCCAACATATACCTATGTGCACATATGCTTCCATCAGATCCAGAAAAGTGCACCGCTGCGATAACAGAGTGTAATGTTTCCATACCGAAGTGTGGGACCTTGAGGGCACTGTTCCCCTTCTTCAGATCCAGAATGGGACGGAACGACCCTTCCTTCTTCTTCGGCACCACAAAGTAAATGAAGTAATGTCCCGTCCCCCTGGAGGAATGGGAACAATAGACCCCAGGGAGTCCAACCGGTGAATGGTCTGACAGACTATCTGTCATTTCGCTGGAGAACTGCACAGAGAGACCAGAAAGAGGTCTTGGAAAGGGTGAGCAAATTTTAAAGCGTAGCAGTGAGCGATGACACGGAGTACCCACTGGCCTGATGTTATCTTGGCCCATTCCTCGAAGAAAAGGAAGAGTCGTCCCCCGATGATCGGCACTGAGAAACGGGCCGGTCGCCACTCATTGCGAAGATTTAATAGCGAGGGCTCCTTGGCCGGGGCTATCTCGGCCGGTCCTGCGCCCACGAAAAGGACTGCAACCAGGACTGAAATCTCCCCGAGGTCTGTCGCTGGCTTGTGCCCACTGATCTATTCTGGCGAAAATGCCTCTGGCCCCTAAAACAAGAGCGGGCTGGGGGAAAATCCTTAGACCCCCTCGGCCTATCCTCTGGCAACTTGTACACCTTAATCTCACCCCGAGATCTGATTATTTGCTCCAAGTCCTCACCAAAAAGGAACTTCCCCTTGAAAGGGAGCGCACTAAACTGCGCTTTTGAGGAAACGTCCACCGACCAATTGCGCAACCATAAGAGCCTCCTGGCTGATATAGCCAACACCATAGTTCTGGAGGAGGTCTGAAGGAGATCATATAAGGCATCCGCCCCGTAGGCCACTTCCTTTTGAGCCGACTCCTAAGGAGGAAGGTCTCTGGCACTCAAGATCTGTTAAATCCATCTCAGGCCTGCTCTAAGCGCAAGGCTGCTGCAGACAGCTGCTCAGATCCCCAGAGCCAAGACCTCAAATATGCGTTTGAGTTGAACCTCTAGTTTCCTGTCCTGTAGGTCCTTGAGGGCTGTTGCCCTGGCCACCGGAATGGTGGTCCTTTTGGTGACCGCCAAGACCGAAGCATCCACCTTCGGGAGACCTTTGAGTCCTCAGGAGCTCCAAGGTCTCCTCTGGCAAGGGGTACAGTTTATCCATAGCTCTACCCACTCACAGACTCACTTCCGGAGTATTCCACTCCCAGGTCATGAGCTGTTTTATCAACTGAGGAAATAGAAAGGTCTTAGCTGGGCCACGTAATCCCGCCAGGACTGGGTCCACCGAATCCAGACTGGAATCCTCTGAAGGTGCCGCAATTCCCAGCTCTGCCAGGACATGCGGAATAAGAGGACCAAGTTCCTCCCTCTGAAAGAGATGAACGACCCTATGATTGTCGCCATCCAGGGGCGCCTCCTTTTCTGGCTCCTCTCCCATGTCCTCCTCCACTGGAGGCACGGAAGCACCCTTCGTCCATGTCCAAGTCCTGCCCTGTAGGCACCCTGAACAGAGGCCTCCGCGGGAAAAACGTGTGACAGACTCTCCACATGCTTTACAGGCGCTGGAATGGGCATCATCGCTGAAGAAAAAAAATTGCAAAAAAAGTGAAAACAGCTGAGCTATGCAGGGCTGAAGTCGGTCAGCGGAGGCAGCGACTGAACTCTGCATGCTGCCGGAGCTGACCACAGTTCTTAAAAAGTAACAAATACAAGTAACAAATTCAGCCCTGCTTGTACCCTTTTTTTTTTTTTTTAAACTGCTCAGCTAAGCCAGGGGAAAAACACTCCCTGAGAGGGTACTGTTTTACAGTGGACAGCTAGATAATGGGGGAGGGAATGGACCACCAGTATCACCCCAGTTGGTCACCGGGAAAAAGGGGCCTAGGATGGGCAAGCCCCCCCCAGGCTCCCAGCAGAGCAGAGAGACCGAATTGTCTCTGTGAGGGAAAAAAAGGGAGAAAACTTTCAAAGTTCTCTTTTTTTTTTTTTTTTAACAAGAATTTAATACTTGCTTGATCCAGATCAAAAGTAAAGAAAATCCCCTCAGGAAAACTAAGGGAAGAAGAAGGGGAACCGAAGGTTCAGCTGCCTACACCTGCTGGAGACAGATGAATACTGAAGGGGTGTAGGGTAGGCTCTGTCCTGATATAGGATACCCTCACAGTTTTGGTCTGTCTCCACCTGCTGGACAGGAGGCTCAACCCATGGTCTGGACTGATCCGGGTACGTACAGGGAACAGCAGGTTTTGCACCTCCTCCATCTGCTGGAGACAGAGAAATACCGAGGAACTGCAGGTGGCACACCGGGTTAAGAGGTGAAGTTTGCGAAACTTTCTCTGTCTCCATCTGCTGGAAGGGAGGCAAAACCCAGGAGTCTGGACTAATCTGGGTACGTACAGAGAACTCCAAATTTGTAAAGGCCGGAAGCTCCACTGACTGATTTAAGTGGAACACTGAAACTACCTTTGGCAGAAAAGATGGAACCGTCCTCAGAGAGACCTCGGAATCCGAAATCAGCAAAAAGGGTTCTCTACATGCCAGGACTTGAAGCTTAGACACCCTTCTGGCTGAACAAATCGCCACCAAAAAAAACCACCTTCGAAGTCAGATCTTTTATGGTGGCCCTCTTTAGAGGCTCAAATATCACCTCACATATGCCCCTGAGGACCAAATTAAGGCTTCAAGAGAGGCACACCTGACAAACAGGGGGCGCAGATGCTTCGCCCCTCGGAGGAAATGTACCACATCCAGATGCTCAGCTAGGGATGTTCTATGAAACTTGCCTCACAAGCAGCCCAGGGCCGACACCTGCACTCTCAGGGAACTAAAGGACAAACCTTTCAACAGACCTCTCTGCATAAAGGCCATAATCTGTGCCACTGAAGCTCGCTGATGATCAACCCCCTGCTCTGTACACCAAGCCTCAAAACTCTCCAAACCCTGACATATGCCAAGGAAGTAGAAGTCTTATGAGCATGCAACAGAGTAGAAATAGCATCCTCAGGATATTCTTTCCTTAATTGCTTCCTTTCAAAAGCCAAGCCGCTAGACAAAAGTGATCCGCTTGATCTGAAAATACAGGGCCCTGTCGTAGAAGCTTTGTCAGATAACCCAGTCTCAAGGTGCCGTCCACTGCTAGGATTGACCAAATCTGCAAACCAAGGCCTTCGTGGCCACTCCGGAGCCACAAGAATCACTTCTTATATTTTTTTTCAGGTACAGAATTGCAGGTTTTGCACCTCCTCCATCTGCTGGAGACAGAGAAATTCTGAGGAGCTACAGGAGGCACACCGGGTTAAGAGGTGGTGTCTGTGAAACTTTCTCTGTCTCCATCTGCTGGAAGGGAGGCAAAACCCAGGAGTCTGGACTGATCTGGGTACGTACAGGGAACTTCCATCATCAGCTTTAGAGACAGAGAAAGTGTGCAAAAAATGTCTTTTCATTCTAGAAAAAGAAAAATGACAGAAAAATATTTTGGGAATGTCCATGCATGCTCAGAAAGATTCTCTCTAACTTTCTGAGCTCTCTGAGACAGCTTTTCCATCTGAGTCCTTGGATGACATCGCCTACTTGTGTGGCTGACACTTGTCCTAGTTGTCAACAGAGAAACACTTTTTTTCTTTTGTTGATAACTAATTTGAAACACAGAACAGCAATAACTATCCCAAGTAGTGGATATGGCCCAATCAAGAACCACATTAAAAGTCTTGGAGTTATATTAGATGATACACTGTCCTGTCGTCTCCAGATAAAACAAATCATATCTCAAGGTTTTTATAGGCTTCGCTTACTGTCTGACCTTAAAAGTCTGCTTCATGAAGCAGATTTTCTCATTGTACTCCAAGCTTCTATCCTCCCAATCATCGATTACTGAAGTAGTCTATTCTTTGGCCTCCCATACTTTTCCTTGCATCCTCTACAGTTGCTACTAAATTCTGCAGCGTGGTTACTCTCAGGATTAAAAAGAACGGAACACATTACATCTACATTGATTGAGCTTCATAGGCTCTCAATACAGGAGAGAATAAAGTATAAGGTTGCTTTGTTAATTTTCAAACTGTTAAACGATCAGACATGTCATTGGGCAAACTCAATCTTAAAATTTTATCATCCAACAAGAACCCTTCATCACAACGCGACCTACTTGAGATTCCCTCTCCAAAAGTGGTCTGTTTACATACGACCCGTGAATGTGCTTTCTCCGTGGCAGGGCCTACTTTTTGGAATTCGTTACCGATGGATTTGAGACAATTAGATTCAGTTAAGCAATTCAGGAAAGAAGTAAAAACCTTTTTATTTAATTTAGCCTATTTTTAATTTACGATTTTTTAAGCTCATTGCCTTAATTATTATTGCTTTATTTTTACTGATGTATATTTACTTTTATGATTATGATACTTTTATTATAATTGTTATCTGTTGTTCAGTTCTGTTATTGTTTTATCATTATGTATGTTTTTCTTGTTCATCGCCCAGGCCTTATTGTGTTGGACAATTCATAAATTTTAATAAAAGTAAATCTAAATCTGTAATAATGTCAAGCACTGTGCTGATGCCTAATGGATAGTAGCACCCTGTCTCTTTGGCAGTCTGAAAGAAAAAGGATGTAGCCATCTTACATAAACTCAGGTAGCTATCTATTCAGATAAAGTGTCTATTTTTGTTTGCATTTTTCCTACTATGATCCCCACCTTGTCCAGAAGCTCCTTGGTTTCATCCGAGAGAGGCTCATGGGAAAACATGCAGTCATCACCATTGACGCAGTTCCCGGTTGTGTGGAATAGCTTACAGGGAAATTCACGTAAAGAGTGGAGGTTAAAGAGAACAGACTTGTATGGATCAAGAAATGTTATGTAAGCACAAATGTAGTTTTTCTTCTTACAGCTGAGTAGAACAGTACCTCAACCCAAAGAAATGTCACAATCCCACCATTGCCACTGACTGCATCATTCAGCTAACCTGTGCTTTACCCCATCCCTCTCCTTTGTCTAGGCTTATCTTATTCTCTTTAATCCTTTTCAGAGTGTGCACCTAATGACCTCTGAAGTTGGTAAACAATTTTAGGATAGAAAGCCACACAGAGCCAACTTCCTGTCCTAGAAATAGATCATTTAACACCACATACCTACTTTGCTAAGGATCTAGAAAAAATAATTTCCGCTTTTAAGCATTGAAATTTTGCTCTTCTAGAGGTACCCTGGCTTACTGGCCCTTGCTCTTAAATGAACTACAATCCTTATCCTGTACCATGCATGTACAAAAGGTTCTCCCTGCTGCCTACCTTAAAATTGGCTAATACCCTCCCCCCCCTAACATGATAACACTCTCAGCATCTAAAAATAAAATGAATTACTCTGCACTATGATTCTGTTGGCATTATTTCTGCAATAGCCACCCTCTTCCCTTTCCACTCTGCTATGGACATTCAGAATGTCATTGATGCAGCAGCTCCCCATGCACCAGTAGCTGAAATCACAAAAAAAAGGATATCATGCATATATGGGCAGTTCTCAGCTCTGGCACAAAACCCAGTCACATAAAATTTGCAGAGTCCTCTCCTCCGTGGGACTTCAATATCATGGCTGAAATTACAATGATCTCCCTGAAGCAGAAAGGAAACAAAAAGCCAGGTTCCAGCAGGTTTCTGTCAGTATTTTTATGTTCTTGCACACCAACATTCTTATGCATACATACAACCTTGCTTTAGATGAAGTCTGTGAAGAAAAGGGCTTTTGATTTCAAAACTTGTTTTTCTTTTAAGAGATTTAGTGGGGCTTCCAGGGGAAGCACATTGCAATTGTTCAGAGAAATGCCACCTTTCTGCAACAACCATTGATGCCAATGCCCATACATTTTTAACTGAACTACCTTCCACTAATTGCAGCCAATATACTAATATCACTAGTTTTCAAAGATCACAGGTCCACTCTGAAGAAAGTTAAGGACCAGTTGAGGACTATCAAGACTACAAATTCACCAAAAGCAAATTAAAGTTATAAGTATGAAAGAGAAGACCTCTTATGGTCACAAGAGAACATCATCTTGCTCAATTTTCAGAGGCAAGACATATGAAGTAGGAGAGATACAATAAGGTGGTATTGTCGTCTCCTGTAATCCCCTTCTAACTAGTTTATAAAGATGTTTGTCAAGAGGCTGGTATGGAAGAATGTACTGTTCTATCCCTACAAAAAAAAGAAAAACAAAACAATGCTCAATGAGAGCTCTAAAATTCAATTGCAGGGATCTGCAAGAGCTTAAATCACATTCTAAAACTCTCCAAGGTTTGATTTAATTTAAAATAAAATAATTATAAAATAAAACAGGTATATGGAATGCAATATATACTATTGCTAAACAGAAAGTTTCCATGCTTTAAAGAATTATGCTGGGAAACTAGTGTGTTTTGGGTCCCCATCATCAGACTGGCTGAACATTTCCTTACCCAGGTGCACCGGCCTTCCACGAAGTACTTGCAAATCACCTTCCCTTTCTTATCAGAGCGGTGGTGATGTGATCTGTCATGGTCATTCCTTCTGTACATCCCTCCCCCTCCACCATCCTAATGGGAATGGGAAAAGAAAGGAAAAAAAATGAAATTCAGAGGGGGCATGAGTAAGTCAGAGAAGAATAAAATAAACTTTCTCCTAGATAGATAACCTCACTAGTCCTTATCATCCCACCAGTCCGGTACATGCGCATGGGTTTTGTCTCCCTACCAGCAGATGAAGGTAGAGAATAATGGATTTGCTGATGTCACCCCTTATAGGGCAGTGTGCCACCTGCAGCTCCTCGGTATTTCTCTGTCTCCGGCAGATGATAGAAGTGCAATCCTGCAGCTGGAAATCAAGTTTGGACAAATTGCTCCTAGGAAGATGTTTGGTCTTCAACCATTCCTCCCCTGGTAGCAAAGGAATACGCTAGGAAGTGTGAGTGTGTGTGTCGGGTACCTTTTTTTAGCTTGCTTCCCTCCCTCATGTGAGATGGGACTGAAAGCCAGTAGTCTGGTTCATTCTTCTAGGCCCATTTTGGTCAGGTCTCCCAGAGGACCTCTTAGTAGAGATCAGAGCCCTGAGGTTCAAGCTCTGGTAGCCAGATGTTGGATCCTTGCTAAGGGAAATATTCTTAATTTTCTTTCTTTCTTTCTCCTTCTTGGATGATTAAAATTTAAAAAAATTAAAAAAAAAGAAAAAAAGGATAAAGGATAAAGATTGGAGGATGTGAGCAGGGATTTGTTTAATCCAGGGCTATCATGTTCTTTTGGGAAGCTTTGTGTATTAAGAGGTAAGAGAGAAGCTTTGCTCTTTGTGCAGCATGGCTGCTTCCACTGAATGCAGAAAATACTGCAACATGTGTGGCAGCCAGCATGGGACTGTTGGCCTCGAGTGGGTGCCGTGACTACTCAAGAGGAAAGGAGGTTTATTCAAGGGAGCCCTCCTCCAAAGAAATTGGGTACCATGAGTAGCTGAGGTGGCCATTTTGGATTCCAGTGCAAGCAGCAGCATTTGGAAAAGAAAAGCCTCCTGTGAACCATTGGTGTTATCCACCAAGGTGGCGGATCGGCGTCTTCACAAGAGTTAAGGCATGTGGAGCTTCTGTCTGGGGACATGTCTGTCTTCAGCAGCCTCTTTTTCTCCGGTATCTGTGGTGTTTATGCACCAAACATTTTTAAATAAACCAAGCTCCACTCCTTTTCAATCCAGACTGGGTTCTTTCCCCTCAAAAGTCCCTGTACTACCTTCCCAGCCAGAGGGCCAGGTGGGATTCTGAGCCCAAGAGAGAGGTAACCTCTCTACATTCAGATGCAGGTTCTCTTAGGGATCTGGCTGGGGATTTCAGCGAGTCGGAAGGGGATCTTCTAGAAGAGAGGGTGATCCCTTTTGCAGAAGGAGAAAATCCATGTATGGTTTGGCTATTTAAAAGAGAGGAGTTGCTGGCTATGATTACTCAGGCAGTAGCAGAAATTGGTATTAAGTACGACTGGATGGAATCCTCCAATTAAGGAGAAAATATTTTATAGGGTCTTCGAGGTCCTGCCAAAATCTTTCCCTTTCATAGGATGACGACGGCTTTGGTTTCTGTGGTTCTGGTTAAATTTATTTGTATGCCAACCATATATATCCAGGGCAGCACACAACAAACAAACTGTGGAGTGAAAGACTCCAGATGCAGGACTGAAAGTGCGCAGAGCGATGAAAGGAAAATTAGTTCTTACCTGATAATTTTCGTTCTTGTAGTACCACGGATCAGTCCAGACTCCTGAGTTTTGCCTCCCCTCCAGCAGATGGAGACAGAGAAGTTTTGTCAGACTCTGTCCTAAACCCTGAGATGCCACCTACAGTCCATCAGTATTTTAATGTATACAAGCAGAATGATTCAAAACTCTACTTAACTATCTGCTATAACTGGGGTTCAAACCCATAGAAACCAGGCTAACTAACCCAAATGGTAGCAGAGCCCATAACAAGATTGAAAAACATTAATAAAAAAGTTCAAATAATGTAATCACTTATCTGCAGGCAAAGTAACCAAGAACTGAACGAGCAGACTCTCTGTTATCCCTACGCTGAAAAGTGCGGGACTCTGGACTAATCCGTGGTACTACAGGAAAGAAAATTATCAGGTAAGAACTAATTTTCCTTTCCCTGTACGTACCCGGATCAGTCCAGACTCCTGGGATGTACCAGAGCTCTTCTACTCAGGGTGGGACCTTGAGAGTCCCGCTCGGATCACACCTTCACCAAAACTCCCAGAATCTGGAGCTCGCACATCCATCCGGCAATGACGAGTAAAGGTGTGCAGCGATTTCCAAGTGGCTGCTCTACAAATCTCCTGCAGCAAAATCTGTTAGCACTCAGCCCACGAGGCTGCCTGGGAACATGTAGAATGCGTGCGGAGACCCTCCAGGAGAGGACGACCCTGGAGGAGGTAAGCCGATCCAATGGCCTCTTTTAACCAACGGGCTATAGTAGCCCTCGACACCTCAAGACCTCTCCTAGGGCCACTGCAGAGGACAAATAAATGGTCAGACATGCGAAAACTATTTGTAACCTCCAAATAACGCAGCAAGGCTCGTCGGATGTCTAATCTTCGTAACTCAGTGGAATGGGGATCAGAAGGATCCAAACCAGAGAAGGATGGCAGTTCCATAGACTGATTCAAGTGGAAAGAAGAGACCACTTTCGGAAGAAAAGAAGGAACTGTCCGCAAGGAAACTCCCGAATCCTTAATTCTCAAAAAGGGCTCCCTGCAAGACAAAGCTTGAAGTTCCGACACCCTACGAGCCGAAGAAATAGCCACGAGAAATGACACCTTAAAGTAAGATCCTTCAAAGTAGTCCTTTTTATGGGCTCGAATGGCACGTTACACAAAGCTTTAAGAACCAGGTTCAAATTCCACGACAGACAAGGCCTTTTAAGCGGAGGACGCAGATGATTCACCCCTTTAAGAAAATGCGTCATGTCAGGATGTGCGGCCAAAGAAATTCCTCGTAACTTTCCATGGAAACATCCAAGAGCCGCTACCTGCACATGTAGCGAGCTGCAGGACAATCCTTTAGCAAGGCCGGCCTGCAAGAAGGAGAGAATATCCGCCACTACCGCTCGAGTGGGATCTATGCTGTGTTGAATGCACCAGGCCTCAAATATCCCCCACACTAACATAAGCTAGTGATGTAGAAGTCTTTCGCAACCATAAGAGAGTATCACCGCATCTGAGTATCCTTTGCTCTTCAAATGTTGCCTCTCAAAAGCCATGCCGCGAGACAGAAGCGATCTGCCTCATCCAAACAGATGGGCCCCTGATGCAGGAGATTCGGCAACTCTCTGAACCGCAGTGGACCGTCTACCACTAGGTTGACTAGATCCGCAAACCAGGGACACCTCGGTGACTCTGGTGCAATTAGTACCACTTCCCCCGGATGAGTCTCTATTCTTCGAAGCACTCTTCCGATTAAAGGCCAGGGAAGAACCAGGGTATCCACTCTTTCCGCCCCCGTCTCCCGGCGCCAACTGAAGAAATGAGGAGCCTTGGCATTTCAGAACGTGGCCATGAGATCCATGCTTGGCTTGGACCACCCGTCATATATCATCTGGAAAGCTTCTGTGGAGAGTTCCCACTCTCCGGGATCGAGTCGGTGGCAATTGAGAAAGTCGGCTTGAAAGTTGTTTACCCTGGCAATGTGAGAGGCTGCGATACTGACGAGATGATGCTCTGCCCAATGAATCAGGAGCTGAGCTTTCAGTGCCACCGGTTGGCTCTTGATTCCTCCTTGGCGATTGATATAAGCCACCGTTGTTGCATTGTCCAACCGATTTCCTCTGTAGAAGCGGCAGAAAGGCTTGCAACACCAACTTCGCTGCTCTGGTCTCCAGACGGTTGATTGACCAACTGGATTCTTCCAGCAACCAGAGGCCCTGTACCGATTTGTCTTGACAGACTGCTCCCCAACCGGAGAGGCTGGCATCCATGGTCACTACCGTCCAGAGAGGCATTTCCAGGGGCATACCCTGGTTCAAGTGGTCTGAGAGGAGCCACCAGTCGAGATTGGACCGAGCAGAATCCGTAAGGGGAAGGAAAAGGTGGAACTGTTCGGAAACGGGATTCCAACGGGAAAGCAATGCTGACTGTAGAGGTCTCATATGAGCAAAGGCCCATGGCACCAACTCCAGGGTGGAGGTCATGGAACCACAGACCCGCAAGTAATCCCATACTCTTGGAGGATTCTTGGACAACAAGTCTCGAATCTGTCCTTGCAGCTTGACAATGCGGTCCTCAGTGAGAAAGACTCTGCCATGCCGTGTATCGAACAAAGCTCCCAGGAATTCCAAAGACTGTGGAGTCAGGTGGCTTTTGGCGGGGTTGACTACCCAACCAAGAGACTGTAGTAGGTGAAGCACTCTGCTTACCACCGAATGACAGAGCTCCTCCAACTTCGCCCGAAATAGCCAGTCATCCAGATAGGGATGTACAAACAAACCACCTTTTCTCAGGTGTGTCGCCACTACGATCATGATTTTGGTAAAAGTCCTGGGTGCTGTAGCCAGACCGAAGGGAACAGTGCAAAATTGAAAATGATCGCCCAGCACGGAGAACCGCAGGAACGTCTGATGGTCTGGACGGATGCCGATGTGTAAATTCGCTTTGGTGAGATTGAGAGACGCTAGGAACTCGCCTTGTGAACCGAAGCTATGACTGATCACAGAATCTCTATGCGAAATTGTGGAACCCGAAGGCATCTGTTGACTCGCTTCAGGTCCAGTATGGGCCAGTAGGTGCCATCCTTTTTTGGAACTACGAAGTAAATGGCCTTTTCGCCATCCCTTGGCGGGAACTGGAACTATTGCCCCTAGATTGATCAGGCGCCTTACAGTGTCCCTGACCGCCTGACATTTTTCTTCGTAGGAGCAAGGGGAGATTAGAAAGCGATCCCGAAGGTGCCAAGCAAAATCTAAAGCGTAGCCTTGTCTTATTACCATGAGGACCCATTGATCTGATGTTAACTTGGTCCATTCCTCGTAAAACTGAGACAGTCTGCCTCCCACCAGCGGAACGGACCAGCTGCATTTCATTGAGAGGATTTGCCTCCTCCTTCGGACTGAGAGGCCCCGGATCTTCTGAATCTACGGCCACGAAAGGACTGAAACCATGATTGTTGCCTGCCTGCAGGCTGCCTGGAGGAGGACCCCGACAAACAAGAAGCTCGGAATCTGCAATTCCCACGGAAACGAGACCGGGAAGGGAAGGAACCCCTCGATCTAGGCTTATCCTCCGGTAAGCAATGGACCTTGTTTTCTTCAAAGGATTGTATCATATCTTCCAGTTCCTTTCCAAACAGCAATTTGCCCTTAAATGGCAAAGAACCCAACTGAGCCTTAGAGGAGACGTTGGTTGACCAGTTCCTTAACCAACCAACTCGTCGGGCCGAGACAGCTGCCACCATGTAGCGGGCTGATGTCCGAAGCAGGTCATACAAGGTATCAGTGCTGTATGCCACCGCGGCATCCAGGTGTCCTGCCTTAACGGCTTGCTCCTGAGAAAGAGAGGTAATATTCTGCATATATGTTGGACCCAACGAAGCCCTGCACACAAGGAAAAACTGCTGCACATTGCAGCCCGGACTCCCAGCGCAGAAACTTAAAAAATGCGCTTAAGCTGCACCTCAAGCTTATGGTCCTGCAGATCTCGAAGTGCTGTTGCTCCTGTCACCGGGATGGTGGTCTTCTTGGTTACAGCAGACACTGCTGCATCCACCTTAGGCACTTTTAACAGGTCCAATGCCTCCTCGGGCAGGGGATACAGTCTATCCATTGCCTTGCTGACCTTCAGCCCCCAAGTCCAGAGTGTCCCATTCCCAGAACAGCAAATCGGTGACGGACAAATGAAAGGGAAAAGATTTTGTCGGACCCCGAAGACCCACCATGACTGGGTCAATGTTTCCCCAAACGGGAATCTTCCTTAGGTACCTCAATACCTAATTCTTCCAAAACAGCCGGAATGAGCGGGTCCAACTCATCTCTCCTAAAGAGATGGACCACTTTAGGGTCTGGGTTGTTTTTTTTTTTGGGGGGGGGGGGGGGGGGTTATATAAGTAATTAAGACCAGACTGTAGGTTTTGCACCTCCACCATCTGCTGGAGACAGAGAAATACTGACGAACTGTAGGTGCACCTCAGGGTTTAGGACAGAGTCCGCCAAAACTTCTGGCTCCATCTGCTGGAGGGGAGGCAAAATCCAGGAGTCTGGACTGATCCGGGTACGTACAGGGAACAAGCTATACCCTCTTCTTGATGAGGCTATGGAGCAGTTGAAATTTCCTAAGGTGGATGCCTTGGTTTCTGTGTGAGGTGGAAAGACTGGAGGCTTGTCTTGCTTTTATAGCAGATTTTCCTTTATTGTTTAGTTTGAACCTCGGCCGGACAGATGGCGTCTTCTGCCATCAGCCAGGTATTTCCTATGGCTGCATAACTGGTCAGCGGATATATATTCCATGGAAAGGTTAATTAAGTTGCCTTTATGAGGAGACTTCTTTGGGAAAAACTTAGAGAAGTGGTGTAAGACTGTGGGGGAGTCCAAGGCACATAAGCTGCTGGAGAATAAGCCCAAGGGGTCTTCCAGATTTAAGAACGTGAGGTGTTACCAACTGAGTAAAGTACATCCTCTCAGAATGGGCATGCCAGAAACAGAACTCAGGCCTTTCGGACAGACAGAAGGAACTCAAAAGATGGTGGTGTAGGCGGCAGAGAAAGATTCAAGAGTTCACAATGAGATACAGAGAGTTCCTTCCCCAGTTCTTCAAACTGAAGGTCAGCTGACTCAATTTTATGGGAAGTGGACCTGAAATAACTATAGATCCGTGGGTCCTGCCGGTTGTAAGACATGGTTACGCCATAGAGGTTTCACAGCATGTTGGTTGCCCATAAAGGAGGCAGCAAAAGGGTCACTCTGGATTGTCTTCTTCAGTTGGTGGTGGTGGTTCCTATTCCATGGCAGGAGTGGAGACAAGGAAAGTATTCCATTTATTTAGTGATTCCCAAGAAAGCAGGCACATACACACCCATTCTGGACTTGAAGCAGGTGAAAGAAAAATTACTGAGTAATGATCCCTCTAATTTTTTATGGGCTGCATGCACAAAAAAGTTTTCATGTGCAACATAATGTACAAAATTTGTGCACTGTGTTCTTTGAAACACTATTTGTTTTTCTTGTGCATGCTGTTTTCCTGTATGTGCATGCACATATGTGCTCAGCTTACAGGGAACATTTCTACCAAGGTCTCTAGCTGATTGTTAAGTCCTTCTCCATTGTCTAGGAACAAACAAATGGGAGCAGTTACTTACGCCCATGTCCTCATCACAGAAGTCATCTTCATCATTCCCGCCTTTATTTCTATGGCCACCTCGTCCCCTGCCTCTTCCCATTCCCTTGAACCCTCTTCCTCGGGGGCCACGGCCCCGGCCTCGGCCATAACCTTCAGTGAAAGAAAAAAGCAATAGAAAAAAAAATGTGCATTCCTGTTCCTCAAGGGTAACTCGTCAAAATGATCATAAAACATGGACTGGCAACTGCCACATGTATCAACACTATCTGCATCACTCCGCTGCCTGAGTTTTGGCCTCTCGGCTGTACAGCTAAAGCTTGGCAGAGAGAGCTGAGAAAAAAATTGTCCCTTTTATTCATAGTAATTCAGTATTTCTGAATCCAGTCTCAGGGACAAATCTACTTTCTTGAAAGTAGTCCAAACACCCAAATTATCTCTAATCAGCATTGCACTTCAGTGTAACCAGACTAGAAGATTTGGTTATTAGTTTGTTTCATTTTTAACTATCCAGGGCAGAAGATTTTAGCAGTTTTCTATTTCCTAGAGTGCTGTAACTGTAGATTTTCTGTGAGACATCCCTCCAAAGTGGTTGAAAAAACACAGGAGACATCCCTCTGAATCAACTGCCCAGCCTGTAGGAATGTACAACTTGAAAATGAGCTTGCATTTTATCCCACAAATGCAGCCGCCCTAATGTGATATTCTTCTGACATCCCTCACCTCGCCCTCTGCCCTCCTTCGACCTCCTATACTGGTTCAGCTCCTTGGAATAATCGTCATACTCCTCCTCTCCCAGCGGTTCTTCATTTTCCCAGTACTGTGATTAAAACGTGCAGAAGTGATTAATGAGTTGAAGTGAAAGGGCAGAACTTGATTCTTAACACTACCTCTCCCCTACAATGACACAGTTTATTATTAGATTTCCTTATTGCCATTTAAAAGAAACCCACAAGGCTCACAGCCTCTCAAAATATTTTCTACCTATTCAGTGGAGATTTTTCTTCATTTAAATATGGTAATTACACGATAACCTTCAACATATAGCTCACTTAAAGGTAATTAGCAAGCCTGAGCTCAAAGGAGCATTGATGACGGCATGTGTGTATCACCTTTTGGTAATCAGTCTCTAGATTGATATTATATTGGCACACTAAGTGTAGGCTACCAAATGTAGGTGAAGGTAGGTCAAACAGCGAATAACTTACCTCCATCTCTTCATCATATATATCATCTTCCTCATCATGATGTTCTCCTCCCATGGAGCCTCGCCCTCTCCCTCCTCTCCCTCTGCCTCTTCCTCTCACTGGTCCTCTGTTTCCGTGGCCACGATAGTTTTTTCCATGGCCTCGGGAACCTGCTGAATCAAATTTACAATTAACAGACTTCTCACTTTTCCATGAAAAGTATCTTTCTGTACAAAGGAGATATAGGAAAATTGGTTCTTACCTGCTAATTTTCGTTCCTGACAGCTCAGTCCAGACTCATGATTTTTGCCTCCCTTTCAGCAAATGGAGATAGAGAAAGTTTCACTGACACTGCCACATAACATAATGTGCCACCTGCAGGCCTTCAGTATTGATAAGTACCCAAGCCTAGATACCAACGAACACAACCACAAATAATGTGCTCATATCCGCCTGAACGAGCAGTAGGAAGTGGAAACTTATAATGGATAAATCTTTCCAACCTTAAAAACGTGAGGAACTAATCAAAACCTGTGCCATTCTTTAGGCTAATTACAATAACAGATTGAGCGGACTCTCCAATTCTCCCACATCAACTGGGTGGGACTCTGGAATGATCTTTGGTACTATGGAATGAAAATTAGCAGGTAAGAACTGATTTTCTTTTCCCTGTACGTACACAGATCAGTCCAGACTCCTGGGCTGTACCCAAGCTTCCCTAAACAGGATGGGACTGCGAAAGTCCTGCTCAAAGTACACTCGTTTCCAAAGCCCATGGCCTCTGGGGCCTGGATATCCAAACAAAAACGCCTGGCGAAAGAAAGCATGCAATGATTTCCACCGACAACTCTCTTGTGGCGATATCTGTTGACATTCTGCCCAGGACGCCGCCTGAGAACAAGTGAGCCCTTAACCCTACAGGGATAGGACAGATAATCACCAAATCTATAGTTTCCTTCAATCACCACGCTATGGTGGATTTTAAAGCTTTATGACCCTTTTTTGCACCACTCCATAGCACAAAAAGATGGTCAGACAACTGGAAGCTATTAGTGACCTTAAGATACTGCAACAATGACCGCTTTACATCCAAGAGTCGCAACTCTCTCATGTGATGTGCTGTAGCATCCAAATTTGGAAAGGCCGGAAGCTCTACCAATTGACTTAAGTGGAACGACGACACCACCATCAGAAGGAAGGAAGGAAGGAACTGCCTGCAATAAAACTCCAGAATCCATAATTCTCAAAAAAGGATCCCTACATGACAAAGCCTGAAGCTCCGAAATCCTTCTAGCGGAACAAATTGCCACCAAGATAACCCCTTTAAGGTGAGATCTTTCATAGTAGCCCTTTTAAGAGGCTTGAATGGAGCCGCACACATATCCTTAAGGGAGCCTCAAGTTAAGGCTCCAAGAGGGACACAACTTCCATCCACATCCAGATGTGATGGCCTTGAAGACAGCCCAAAGCCACCATCTGAACGCTGTGGGAGTTAAAGGCCAAACCCTTCACCAACCCTCTTTGCAAGAAGGTCAAAATATGCACTACGGATGCCAGAGTAGATTCAACCCCCTGCTCCGCACATCAAGCCTCTAAAGGTCTCCAGACCCTCACATACGCCAAGGTGGTAGAAGTCTTTCTAGCTTGCAACCGAGTGGAAATGATATCCTCAGAATATCCTTTCTCCCTTAAGCGTTTCCTCTCAAAAGCCTAGCTGCGAGACAGAAATGAGTCGCCTCATCTGAAAATATGGGACTCTGGTGCAGAAGCTTTGGTAAGTGAGCGAGCCTCAATGGCCCGTCCACCACTAGATTCATCGGATCTGCAAACCATGGCCACTGAGGCCACTCCGGTGCCTCTAGAATCACGTCTCCTAGATGAATCTCAACACACCACTACATTTTGCTCACCAGCGGCCATGGCGGAAACACGTACAGGAGGATACCCCGTGGCCAAGAAAGAACCAAGGCATCAACCTCTTCTGATCCACATTCCCTTCTGCAATTGAAAAAGCGTGGAGCCTTGGCATTTCGCTGAGTTGCCATTAAGTCCATGTGGGGTCTGCCCCATCTGCAACTGATGAGACGCATTGCTTCCTCCGACAATTCCCATTCTACGGGATCCAGCTGTTGTTGACTGCGAAAATCTGCTTGCACATTGTCTATCCCGGCTATGTGAGAAGCCGCTAGTAATACCAGTTGCTACTCTGCCCAGCGAATTAACTCCTGGGCTTCCTGAGCCACTGTTTGACTTTTTGTACCACCCTTGTGGTTGATGTAAGCCACAGTCATCACACTGTCTTACAAGATCCTTACTGGCCGCCTGCGCAAGAAAGGCATACAGTGCGAACTGCACCATTCTCGTCTCTAAGAGATTGATAGGCCACAATGCTTCCTCAGCTGATCACTGGCCCTGCACCAACTGAGCTTGGCATACAGGTCCCCATCTGGAGAGACTGGCATCGGTGGTAACAACTATCCACTCCGGAACTTCCAAGTCTACTCTGCGACACAATTGATCCTGACCACGTCACCATGAGAGACTGGATCTGGCTAGCTCCATAAGAGGTAGTGAAAGATGAAACTGTTCTGACAACGGGTTCCACTGGGAGAGCAACACCGACTGCAGAAGTCTCATACCATTAAATGCCCAAGGAATCAGTTCCAAAGTGGAAGCCATGGAACCGAGAACCTGCAAGTAACCCCAGGCCCTGGGCACCACTTTCTCTAACAAACTGTGAACTTGCGCCTGCAATTTGCAAATGCATTCCTTAGTGAGAAACACCTTCCCCCAACTTGTATTGAAACATGCCCCCAGGAACTTCAACACCTGAGAAGGGGAAAGATGCCTCTTTGACAGATTTTCTACCCAACCCTGGGATCTCAACTGCTGCAGCATCAACTCCACTGCCTGCCTGCAAAGGACCTCTGACTTTGTTCGAATAAGTCAATTGTCCAGATATGGGTGACCTAGGATGCATTCCTTCCTGAAAGCCACCACCATCACAACTAACACTTTGGTGAAGGTCCTCAGAGCCATCGCCAAACCGAATGGAAGGGCACAAGATTGAAAATGCATCCCTAGGATCAAGAACTGGAGGAATCTCTGATGGTCCGGTCTGATTGCTATGTGCAAGTATGCCTCAGTCAAATCCAGGGAAGCCAAGAACTCTCCCTTATGCACCGCTGCAATGACTGAACGCATAGTCTCCTGTAACGCTTACTCTGATCGGTGGCCTCCAAACTCAGCCTCTCCAGGGTTCAGTCTTGGAGGAGCTTTCCTGGCCACTTGAAAACTCAATTAGAAGTCATGTACAATTTCTCTCTACAAGTCCCCAGGCGGAGTTTGAACTGTCCCAGGCCTAGTTGGAAGGCAGACGCCCTCCCCACTGAGCCAGTGGCCCAACTAGCAAAGGCTGGCTTCAAAAGTTAACCTTAAGTCTCTAGCCTTGTTTTTCAGTCCTCTGTGACATCCACCAGAAAACAAAACTAATCTCAAAACGTTCTCCAAAAGTCAAAGTCTGGCCCAATGGGCCTAACTGCCACCTCCGACCATACCTCTGGGATATCAAACTTGTCCCAAGAGATACAACCACCTGCTTGGCAGTTCTCCTGGTAAAGTATCCTTAAAGTAAGTAAATCCACACAAATAGGAGCTTTTTGTAGGCACAAGCTCACCTTCTTTGTGATCACTGTTGCTGTCCTTCTTCACATGGTAGCGGGAACATCCAGAGTCAAAGTCTCCCAGAGTAACAAGGTAGCAAGGTCCTTCCTCCTCAGTCCCTGGTCCCACCCTCCAGTTGGCCATCCCCCTGTAGCCAGGGATTGGCCTTCTGGAGCTCCACCCTTTATTTCCCACACCTGCGGTTTTTTTCTCGCTATGGTTACAGGGGGAAGGAACCAGTGTGTATCCTTGACTCTGTGTCACCGGGTATTTCTTCCCCCTCTTTCTAGAATCTTTGGTTCCTGAGGCTTTGGCTTACCTTCCCGGGTTGGAACATAGACCCCGTCACATCTCCATCCGAAAACTATGAACTTTGAGAGCTATGTTTACTTTCTTTAAGCCTAAAATGGGGTGAAAATCTCTCTCCTTTAGAACCACGAAATAAATGGAACACCGTCCTGTCCCTTGTTCCTCTAGGGCAGGGGTGGGCAATTCCGGTCCTCGAGGGCTGCAAACCAGTCGGGTTTTCAGGATATCCTTAATGAATATGCATGAGAGAGACCTGCATACACACTGCCTCAGTTGTATGCAAATCTATTTCATGCATATTCATTAGGGGTATCCTGAAAACCCGACTGGTTTGCAGCCCTCGAGGAAAGGACTTGCCCACCCCTGCTCTAGGGGGACGGGAAAAATGGCCCCCAGCATCTGTAGGCGGCTGATGGTTTCCTGCACCACCCGCCTTTTTGCCATGGAAGCGCAAGGGGAGACCATGAATCAGTCCCTTAATGGACAAGCAAATTCTAAAGTGTAACTTTGCCTTATCACACTTAAGACCCACTGATCCAATGTGATCTTCACCCACTCCTCGTAAAAAGGATTCAGTCGACCCCCTATGACTGGAACTCAGGAATGGGCCGGCCTCGCTTCATTGGGTGGACTTGGCTCCACCACCACCCTGGCCAGGGCCATATCTGTTCAGCTTTCGACCTTGAAAGGACTGGTTCCAGGACTGCTGCCTCCCCAAGATCTGCCTCTGGGCTCCTTCTGAAGCCCTATTCTGCCAAAACCTCCTATTCCCTCTGAACTAAGAATGCAGAGGAAAAGATGCTTTTCCCCCTTTTGGCTTATCCTCAGCCAATGTATGTCCTTTATTCTCTCACAGATGTTTTATCAGCTCCTCCAAGTCTTCTCCAAAAAGCAGCTTTCCTTTGAAAGGTAACACTCCTAACTGAGACTTGGATGAAACATCCGCTGCCCAGTTTCTCAACCAAAGAAGTCGCCTGACCAAAACCACCAACATCGTTCTATAAAAAGTCCTAATGAGGTCATATAATGCATCTGCTCCATAGGCCACCACAGCCTCCAGCCGCTCTGCCTCTGATGCAGACATCGATTTATCCGCCTGCAACTGCTGCACCCATCGCAGCCCAGCCCGAAGCATAAAGCTGCTGCACACCACAGTATATATGCTAAGGGTAGACACCTCAAAAATCTTCTTGAGATGGACTTCCAGCTTCCTATCCTGAAGATCCTACAGCACTGCAGAACCAGCCACCAGAATGGTTGTCTTTTTAGTAACCGCTGACACTGAAGCATCCTTTGGAACCCTCAACAGCTCAAGCATGTCTTCAGGCAAGGAATATAATTTATCCATTGCTCTACTAACCTTCAAGCCAGTCTCTGGGTATCCCACTCCCTGACCACTAACTTAACTGACTTATGGAAAGGAAAATCCTTCGCAGGATTTCTTAAGCCGTCCATGACTGGATTCACCTCTTCCTGATCGGATTTCTCTTGCTGAACCTTTATTCCTAACTCCTTAAGGACATAGGAGATCAGGGGTCCCAACTCTTCCCTGTGGAAAAGACGAACCACCTTTGGATCGTCCCACTCAATAGCCAGGGCTTTCCCAGCCCCTCTTCTGGATCCTGTCCTACTGAAGAAAGATCCGCCTCAGGAGGATGTTCTACAGGCAGATCCCCGTCCTCTGAATCCTCAGAGAGTTTGTCCGCAGCGTTCGACTGTGTGGGCATACCAAGGACTCGCCGAACCCTTGTAACCCCAGTAGCCCGTGAAACCCTGGTCCTCTTCCTGGGCTGTAGACCTACTGACCCACCCACCCCCACTCTGCTTAGAACCATGCCTTCCCACGGCTTTCCTGGCCATATAAGCCTTGTGCAACAACAGGACGAAATCTGTTGAGAAGGTTGTGGAACCATTGAATCCTCCCCCAGGAAGTCTTTGTCCTCACCCGACTGAACTCCCCAGGCTCCCCGGTCCCCATGGGGCTCAGATCAGCCAAGGACAGTGGCGGAGGGAGATCCCCTTCAGTCTCTGAAGCAGTCACAAGAGAAGATAAAATAGCTGCCATTCCCGCTCTAATCAGGAAGGGGCCCCGTTGCTTCCCCCCATGCAACCAAGAGCCTCCCAGACTCATGCTGCTTTTCTGATGCCGCCACGATCGTCCCTGAGCTGCCCTCTCCCCCAGAGGGGCAGCGGGAACAAAAGCCAGCCCAAGAGGGCCGCATGTGGTACACTTGCTGCCTCACGGCATGCTCTCAGTCCACCCCTGTCAGGCTTCAGCACCGCTTTCACTCCAAGATAGGGAAAACAAATAATACGAATTCCCCCCCCCACACACATACTTTTTTTTTTTTTTTAATAAACTTTCAGAAAAGACAAAAACTACTTCCCTTTAACTGAAGAGTGGCAGCAGGCTCTGCAAGGCCTCCTGGGGAAGAGGAAACTGGCCCCACCAGATTTTTACCCCCAGCAGATGAAGGACCGAACAATATAAGGGTCCCCAACCCCCTGCTCGTCCATCTCAGAACCAGGAGGGATGGCCACACCAGGACCTGCCAACCTCCTGGGAGGAAATATCCAAGAAATTATCTGTTCCCTTTTTTTTTTTTTTTAAACTAGTTTCCAGACTGCAGGCTTTGTATCTCTACCATCTTCTGGAGACAGAGAAATACTGTGGGACTGCAGATGGCAAACCAGGTTATGTGGCAGTGAAGCAAAACTGTCTCTTGTCTCCATCTGCTGGAAGGGAGCAAACCCCAGGAGTCTGGACTGATTTGGGTACGTACAGGGAACTGTGAACGGCTACTCTGAGTGGCCCTGTTTAATACTTTTAAAACTAAACATTGAAAAGAATGATAGAAGAAAACCAAAAGGAACACAGAGACACAGCTAAAGGAATTCCTTCACAAAATTCAAATATAATCATCAGAATAACTACACCACAAGTCAGCAACTCTGGTCCTAATGAAAATTTTTCATTAACCATGGCAAATGCTGTTCATGCTATTCAGAGAGGACTTTACATGCAAATAGATCTCTAATTCTAGAGATGGTGGAACTCTGCAGTGCTCGCAGGCTAGAACCGACACCCACTATGGGCAAGGCAGGGCAGGAATAATCTGCTTGCTCCTAGAGGTTTGAAAAACAGGACCAGAATTGCAAAATAATCAACATACACAGCTCCATGTTTCAATCTAAGTCTGTATCCAAATCTGTCTCCTGTGCATTCCTTTGTGAGGTAATCTCACCCTCTGGAAAAAGGATATTACCTCTCCCTCTGTTCGTGCCCTCCTTGGCTCTTCTATACTGGTTCAGCTCTTTTGTAAAGTCATCATAGTCTTCTTTCCCCATTTCCTCCTCCTCCTCGCACTCATACTCGCCATACTGGTCCCCCTCATACTCATCATACATGCCATAGCCCTTGTTCTCCATAGATGTGTACCCCTTCTTTGTTAATGAGGTGCTGTGGGGGGGAGGAGGAGGAGGAGGGTATTGCTGGTGGGACTTTGAAAAGAAAGAAACAAATGCTTAAGGTCAGAGTTTTCTATTATATATTAAAAGGAGCAAAAGAGAAGCAAATAAGATGAAAATTAAGCTCACATGACAAGTTGGTTTTCAGTTGACAGGTACACAATTATAAAATGTTTTAACTGAATGGCAGGGTCTGTGGTACTGCAGCAGGAAGGGAAAATGGGCAGCGAGTAGATGGGTCTTGCCATTATATCTATTGTTATATTCTATCAGGCTGATGCAATATAGTGCGCTCAGTTGAGCACACTGCTTAACACGCATTTGGACACGTTTCCAAAACCCCTTATGCAGTGGATTAGCGCGTCCAAAACCTATGTCCTAACCAGCTCGTAGCTAATAGAGCTCGTCACATGTAAATTCATGTTGATGAGGCTATTAGCTATTACCCCCAATGCAAAAAAAATGTATGCTCAACACGCATATTTTTACTCTTGAAAATTAATATCTGCTTTTCTGTTCCTTTTTTCGGTTCCTCTGACTTAATATCGTGGCGATATTAAGTCAGAGGAACAAAAAAAGAAGTAAGGAAAAACAAAATTAAAAACAAAAAAGTCACCAGTGGTCAGGTTAGGAAAACATACATTCAATTAACAAGTATCCATTTTCCTAACCTGCACCGACAGCCACCTCTCCTGGGTGCCCGCTGCCAAGGAGGCACTAGGGGCGCACAATATCCCCTAGTACTTCCTTTTTACCGTGGTAGCCCATTTAAATATTACATTGGGTGCCCCGGAGAGGTGGATCGGCGCACATTAGGAGAGCGGGCACTCAATCACGAGCGTCCGTTTTCCGCATGCCAATATTGCATTGGCCTGTATGTCAGAGACTTCCTCACCTACTGCATGCATCTCAGTGACTGACAATTAATCATTTATTATAAAACAGCAGGAAGAATTTCTGCTCTGCGACTGGATTCTGAGGGTTCTGACCACTATAAATATCCTACAGCATAATGCTAAACACTGTGGGCCGGATTTTAAAAGCCCTGCGCGCGTATTTTGCATAGGCCGCCGGCGCGCGCGTAAGTCCCAGGGCTTCGTAAAAGGGGCGGGAGGGGGCGTGTCCGGGGGGGGTGTCAGTTTGGGGTGGGTCCAGGGGCGTGGCACCAGCCCGGGGGCGTGGTCGAGGCCTCCGGACCAGCCCCCAGGTCGGGTGATGGCGCGCGCAGATTTACACCTGCTTTCGGCAGGCGTAAATCTGCCAACAAAGGTAGGGGGCGGTTTAGATAGGGCCGGAGGGGTGGGTTAGGTAGGGGAAGGGAGGGGAAGGTGAGGGGAGGTGGAAAGAAAGTTCCCTCCGAGGCCGCTCCGATTTTGGAGCGGCCTTGGAGGGAACAGGCAGCGCGCGCCGGGCTCGGTGCGCGCAGGTTGCACAAATGTGCACCCCCTTGCGTGCGCTGACCCCGGATTTTATAAGATATGCGCGGCTATGCGCAAATCTTATAAAATCCAGCGTACTTTTGTTCGCGCCTGGTGCACGAACAAAAGTACGCGCGCGTAAATTTATAAAATCTACCCCTGTATTTTTCGCTCCATAAGATGCACTTTTATGGAGCGAATATAAAAAAATAATAATAATTAACTACAACCCTCCTGACCCCCCAAGACATGGGAGGATGACAGGGGACGACCAACGGCACTGGTAGCACCTGTGACATAGTAAGGGCAAAGGGCCACCGAAGCCATTTTGATTACTGGCAGCCGACGGCCCAAGAGCAGGAGATAGCTCCCAGACCCCCGCTGAACCACCAGGGCCTTTTGGCAAGTCTTGGGGGAGGGGGGGTCAGGAGGGTGGGGGGGTTGTAGTTAATTAAATTTAAAGGGTTGGGGTGGGGTTTTGTTTGTTTTTGTTTTTTCCAGACAAAGAGAACGATAAAAGTTTTCTGATCCGAGGAGTGGACCGAAATGGCCCACCCCAGACCCGAAAACGAAATGGGGACCAAAACAATTGTATGCCCACACCTAATTTGCTCCATAAGACGCACAGACGCCCAGGAACAGAGCTGTTTTAGCCACCCTTTTTTTTTTTTTAATTTTCCCGTCTTATGGAGCAAAAAAATACAGTATTTAATTTTTTTTTTTAATATATAAATTACTGTAGGTTATACAGTGGCTTGCCAATATTTTTGAAGACCAATCACCCTGCTGTACCTTATTGTTTAACTGCACAACTCTGCATACAAGTTTAGTACACCATAAAAACAGAGGAAACAGAGATTTTAAAAATAAGGTGTGCATTTGTCCCAAAAAGACTAATGTGCTTGGGGGAAGAACGTGAAGGTTTAATAAATGCATATTGCACTACAGTTATGTTAATTCATTTTCATTTTTAAAGCCTAGTGCTGATTTAAGTCAATGAAAACGAAATTAGTCCAGGTCCTGTTTAATTAGGATATTGAAAACCATATTAAACTCTGGAATGACTTTTCTACTAAGAGGGTAATTTTAAAAGCCATTTCTGCAAGTAAAACAGTGTTTTAACCACTATAATGGGCTTTTAGAAAGCTGGCCTCCCTGTATGCGAAGAAACTTAGATGCATAGGGGGTCAGTACATGTTTAACTTTTCCCACAGTGAGAAGAGACATTCCGGTGGAGGGAGGCTTACATTTATATGCATACTTTTGAATTTTCAAAAGTGTGTGTATGTGCGTGTACTTTTCCTGGGATAGTTTTCAAAGTGAAAGCACGTGCATACTTTCATTTTTAAAATTGGTTCAAAGTCCATAGGTAAAAGGTGCCCTAGACTCTGCACCAATGCAGGCCATTAGGATATTACCCCCTAAATGCTCTCAGATGGCTCCACCACCACCGCTGGTAAGCCATTCCATGCATTCTCAACTTCCTTTTACCACTGCCCTCTATGTCCATCCCAGGCATGTAAAAATTCTGTCCTGGATTCCATTACCTCTGCTAGTGGCTATTCCAGGCATCCACCACCTTCTTTATAAAGGGTTTTCTCATATTTCCTCTTTCTACACCTTTCACCCTGCAATTTCATATTATCACCCTTTGTCTTTAACATTCCTTTTCTATGGTAATGACCACCTTCCTGTATTAATCACTGCCCACCTTGTTTTACAATACAATTCCAGTATGCACAGTGGAAAAATTCTAATTTAGGTGTAAGCAATAAAGGAAACTGCCAAATTTGGGAAGGTGGCTAAAAGCCCAGGCTAAAGAGCAGTCTGCTCTCACTTGCTTTAGGACTGTGCTCTCCAAAAATCTTAAATCCAGTCATGAATGCGACTCATAATGTAAGGAACAGCCTCCAGGAGTAGTATCAGAATTAAAGAAAGCTTGGGAAGAGCATAGAAGGTCCTTCGCATTGAAGTGAGGGTAATGCCGGAGATCAACTGGGATCTGCAGTACTGCAGGATATAATTTACTGGGCCTGACACTGTATCTGCCATCCATTTCTCTCTTTCTATACAGAATGTGTTTTTTCATCATAGACCAAGCTATTAAGTAAATGCTGGTGTTTTCTGCTACACCATGGTAGGGCAGTTACTCACCGGGGGATAAGGGGGAGGGCTATATTCCCTGTATTTCCGGTGTCCCTTCTCACCAGGGCTGAAGTCAGACTCGTCACTATAATCCGAAAACTCTTCGCTCGAAGATGCGTGACGCTGAAATTAATGATAAGGGCACAGTCAGACACTTTGCTTCAACCGTATGAATACTTTTAACTAATTATTTTGAAGCACAGATGATTGGTAATCTGTAACTAGTTACTGTCAAAGATATATCATAAGACTTTCCAAAGTCCTGTCCACAACCCACTTTCGGCATGAATGACAGACTTAAAGCCACTGCAATTATTCTTAATAGCCAAACTTTCTTTTCTGGCAGATTTAGCTGAGTAAGAACTTGTCTAATCGGGACACTGTGTAGGAAGGGCAAGAAGGCTGGCCCAGCAATAAATTCGGCATTTGTTTTAACCTCTTTGTTAAGGATATCATTAACCATGGATAAAATATCAGCGGGAAAATTCCACTGTGGTTGCAAAAGTTCATAAAGTACAAATGAGAACTGCTAGGACACTATTAAAATATATCTTATAATGCTATAGAAAGACATCAAACACCCAGTCCCACACAATTAGCAAGTGGGAAATAAGGGAAGACATTAAAGGTTATAAAAAATCTAATCTAGATCATGCTTACTTTGTGCTTGGATTTCCGTTTCTTCTTGGCCCTCCTCTTCTCCTTTTCTCTTTCTTTCCTCCGCTTACGCTTCATCCTGCGGTGGGCTTTCTCATCATCCGAATCACTGTGGTGCTTCTCACTTTTCTCCTTCTGGCTCTTTTCTTGTGGTTCTGATGCATCCTGCGGGGCCTCCTCTCCCCCATCATCTTCCAGCTCTCCTTCTTCTAGCTCACCATCCTCCCTGGAGACCAAGATGACCAAGCACATTTTTAATCTTGTAAAATAAAGGCCTTAAGGGAAACACTATGCTCACTACACTGAAGAAAGGGTATGAGGTAGCCCCATTGTGAGAGTTGTTGGCTGACAAAATGACTCTCTAACATAAAAAGTTATTCAAGCCGTTTTGGTGGGATATTTGGAGATTCTGTGAAGATTTCCTTCTGAGCATGATTTTTTGCACTCTTTCCCAATTTCACAGAATTTAGGCCTGTATAAGGGGAGAATGATTAACTGCTATCTGAAAACACTAACTAATATATCAGTTTCTAAGGGTCCAGCATAGCCAACTGTGGAACACAAATCATAGTACTGAGAAGCAAAGATAATTTGTTATTATAAAAATGCTGTTCAAAATTAAATATTCACTAGTGGCTCAGTAACAGTGCTGTGCATTGCCATATGAAGCTCTTGGATTTGATTCTCAGGTCAGACCTTCTGTTCCTTGGACCAGTCAGGGCTGAGGATGTTGCAGTGGCAGGATGCAGTCATAGTCACTGCACAACAGCAACATTTAGTGGCTGGATGTAAGGCCCTTGTTTGCAGAATTCCAGAAGGAGCCCTGATGCATAGCCCCCTGCCAAGGACTGTTGCTGTAATGACTGGGCTAGATGAGTTGGAAAACAATAAGAAAACAAATTTCCTGGGTAGTTATGAATGCTTATGGTGCCAGATCTCAGTCCTCATTCCAACTGAACAGAAACTTGTCTTCCCCCTACCCTCTCCCCCCCCCCCCCCCCCCACACACAAAGTACTCTTAATAATAAAAAATAAATATATAAAGGGCTTTAGCGCTATACCGCAGTGACACATTACTGATCCTGGGAAAGACTAAGCCACCAGTTTTCACATCCGAAAAAGAAAATAAAGCAGAGCTCAGCAAACATGCCTATAGCTCCAATTTATAAGAAAACAAATTGTTTTATATCTAAACTTTGGTATAAACGAAGTCTTATCTTTCATATACATATCTTTGCATTCCAATAATTTAAAAACAGATGTAAAATTCTTCTTGGGTCAAGCTTGAGGCATGTAGACAGATGGCTTTAAAACGATTACTATGAATCTGTATAAATAAGTTTTGGTTGAAGCAGAGTATTTGCAAGAAGGTATGAAGATCTCTGTCTAATAAACCTCCATACAACTCACTAATGCTCTGATATCCAGCCAATGTTGACTAGGGTAGTAGGCTGGAATTTACTGGCATACAAGATACTAGGCCTTACTGCACTAAATACATGCTTAAAACTAAAAACATGCTCCTACAAAAAAAATCATCCTTCCTGTTTGACTGCATTGCTTCACTATTTAATTTTAAAACATGGTTCTGATACTAAGGGCTCCTGCTTCTTTCAGAAAAATGGGAAGGCAGCCGCTACAAGACACAATAAAAACTTCACTTGTTTAATATTTAGATGGCAATTTTCATCGGCACATGTACTAAAGTCTGATACTCCTTTTTACTACAAATTTTAAAAGCAGGTTCAGACCAATAACAAAGTGTGATCAAGAAGCTTCTGGAAGTCAACAAGTCTTTCAATGTCAGAGTGATAGGATCCCTATAGCTCAGGCCAAACATAATATAAACAGCATTATTGTGAATAACTTAGCATTTAAATATATTTGGTCTGATATTCAAAGCACGTTCTGCATTATTTAATCAGGTGAGCAGGACTTATGTAGCTAAGTAGTGGCTACTGAATATGCACCTATGTTCAGTGGCCACTGCGTAGCCTTATAAGTCCAAGTTCAGGAGATGTCTTGAAAGTCAGCAATCTTGCCACCCAAAGGCCTCCAAGAAAGGTCTTTTGCAACTGTAGCACAGAATCTGGCGCTCAGGAGACAGATCTGGGGGACTGGGCACCGAAGGAAGCAGAGGCTGAGGTAGATGGTGCCAGGCTGTCCCTCTTTTGTTTTTGCTGTGTAATTAAAATGGCATTATCTCCAGCCAAAAATTCAACCAGGTCCTCCTCCTGCTGCAGCAGGACAAGCCCTGACCCCTTGTGCTCCCAACACTGAGAAAACTTGCCATATAAGCAGCCCTGTGCCATATAAGCAGCCCTGTGCTTATATAAGCCCTGTGCCATATAAGCAGCCCTGTGCCTCTCTTGGATTCTATAAGAACATAAGAAAATGCCATACTGGCTCAGACCAAGGGTCCATCAAGCCCAGCATCCTGTGGCCAATCCAGGCTATAAGTACCTGGCAAGTACCCAAAAACTAAGTCTCTCCCATGCTACTGATGCTAGTAATAGCAGTGGCTATTTTCTAACTTGATTAATAGCAGGTAATGGACTTCTCCAAGAACTTATCCAAACCTTTTTTTAAACCCAGCTACACTAACCACATCCCCTTGGCAACAAATTCCAGAGTTTAATTGTGCGTTGAGTGAAAAAGAACTTTCTCCGATTAGTTTTAAATGTGCCACATGCTAACTTCATGGAATGCCCCCTAGTCTTTCTATTATCCGAGAGAGTAAATAACTGATTCACATTTACCTGTTCTAGACCTCTCATGATTTTAAACACCTCTATCATATCCCCCCTCAGCCGTCTCTTCTCCAAGCTGAAAAGTCCTAACCTCTTTAGTCTTTCCTCATAGGGGAGCTGTTCCATCCCCTTTATCATTTTGAGATGCGGCGACCAGAATTGTAAACAGTATTCAAGGTGCAGTCTCACCATGGAGCGATACAGAGGCATTATGACATTTTCCATTTTATTCACATTCCCTTTCTAATAATTCCCAACATTCTGTTTGGTTTTTTGACTGCTGCAGCACACTTGAGCCAATGATTTCAATGTATTATCCACTATGACGCCTAGATCTCTTTCTTGGGTGGTAGCTCCTAATATGAAACCTAACATTGTGTAAACTATAGCATGGGTTATTTTCCCTATATGCATCACCTTGCACTTATCCACATTAAAATTTCATCTGCCATTTGGATGCCCAATTTTCCAGTCTCACAAGGTCCTCCTCCTGCAATTTATCCCAATCCGCTTGTGATTTAATTACTCTGAATAATTTTGCATCATCTGCAAATTTGATTACCTCACTCGTCAAATTCCTTTTCAGATCATTTATAAATATAATGAAAAGCACTGGTCCCAGTATAGATCCCTGAGGCACTCCACTGCCCACTCCCCTCCACTGAGAAAATTGTCCATTTAATCCTACTCTCTGTTTCCTGGTTTTTAATCAGTTTGTAATCCAGGAAAGGACATCGCCACCTATCCCTTGACTTTTTACTTTTCCTAGAAGTCTCTCATGAGGAACTTTGTCAAATGCCTTCTGAAAATCCAAGTACACTACATCTACCGATTCACCTTTATCTACATGTTTACTAACCCCTTCAAAAAAGTGAAGCAGATTTGTGAGGCAAGACTTGCCTTGGGTAAAGCTGGGCTGAGTTTGTTCCATTAAACTATGTCTTTCTATATGTTATGTGATTTTGATCTTTAGAACACTTTCCACTATTTTTCAGGGCACTGAAGTCAGGCTAACTGGTCTGTAGTTTCCCAGATTGCCCCTGGAGCCCTTTTTAAATATTGGGGTTACATAAGCCACCTTCCAGTCTTCAGGTACAATGGATGATTTTAATGATAAGTTACACATTTTTACTAATAGATCTGAAATTTCATTTTTAAGATCCTTCAGAACCCTGGGGTGATTCTGATGGCTACTGCAGCTGTTTTGGGAGAGCCCTTACATATGGAGGGGAACAGGACCAAAATCCATACCGGAAGAGGCCGATGTGGAAGATGGGGAAAAGAGGAGAAAAGAAATCAATAGGCCACAGTCCTGGGAGAAGAATTTCAACCTTCAAGGAGGTTGGAACCTCTTATAATCTCAAAAGCTCTGAGGCTACCCGAGTTTATTTCCTCATCCCTTGGACTCTACTGGGATTTTCTAAAGGCTGGTCAGTCAGAAACTCTCTAGATGATGCACCAGTCATGTTTGTATCTACTAGAGACAAAAAAAATACTCACAAGTTTTAGTACTGCATCAGCTCATGTACTGTAAGTAATATCACAGAAAACTTGTAGTTCTCTGTCTCCTCCTGCTGGCAGGAAGGAATCACCCACTTGTCTGAACTGGTATAGCAGGATAAGAATTAGTATTTAACCAGGTAAATGGCTTTGAAAATTGTCCTCATACAGAATAACAATATTCCTTAGCTGCCATCTGCGGGATTAATTGGAAGGATAACAAGAGGGACAGAAGATGCCTCCGATGTGCCAGGGGATGCAGGAAATTACTCCAGTCATGCCAGAGCACACCCTAAAAAGGAAACATGTGGACAAGAAAAAAGCAGGAATGCTAAACAAATATTTTTGTTGAGCATTTACTGAAAGTGGTGTTGGAGAAGGACCACAGAGAGGTGAAGGGGTATTTATGATAGTGATGTAGATGCCACATCATTTACTGAAAGCAAAGCTAAAAGTGGACAAAGCTATGGGATACATCCTAGAATATTAAGGGAGCTCAAAGAAGTTCTGGTGGATTCACTGATGAATCTACCCAATTATCTTGGGAGATGGGAGTCATTCCATAGAACTGAAGAAGAGCAAATATTGTCCCTAAGCCTGAGTGGTAATAGAGAGAAGGTGAGAAATTAGATTGGTTAGTCTTAACACGGTGAGTAAATTAATGGAGACTCTATTAAAGGAAAGATTAGTAAAGTAATTCATTTAATCTCATATATTTAAATGTATAGACCGCTTTTTAGATTATGACATCTAAGCCAAAGCTGGATGCAAGATCCAAGACAGCATAGTTTTACCAAAGGGAGATTGTGTCAGATAAATCTGATTAATTTATTTTATAGGATAACTAGAGAACTAAATCAAGGGATGCACTGGATGTGATCTACTTTGACTGCAGGAAATATTTTTGTCAAGAAATGTATTAAGTTCATCAAATAAAAAAATGTTATCAACCTGTATATTTTTTTTTATTGTCCATTATTTTTCTGTACTGAAGTGAATTAACATGGTAGCCACACTACTTTAACCAGGAAAACTTTTGATTCTCTCCCACATATGAGGTTCATAAATAAATAGAGCAGCTTGGGGATGGGCCCCAAGGTGGTGAACTGGTTAAAAAACTGGTAGAACAGAGAATGACAGTAAATGGAATTCACTCTGAGAAATGATGATCATTGGAATGTCTTAAGGATTTCTCCTGCAGCCGGTTTTGTTTAATAGCTTTGCGAGTGATAAAGCAATGGGATCAGAAGGAAATGTTTGTCACTATGATCTGTAACTATTGTAAGTGGACACCTGAGGGAATAGACAGCATAAGACGTGATCTAAGAAAGTTCAAGGAAAGGTAGAGTGCTTGACAGTTAAGATTCAATATATAAAAAAACATGCAGATTTGGGTTGCAAAAACCCAAAGAAGCTGTACTTGATTGGGGGAAAGGAAATGAGATACTGATATGTACTATCCAGGAGAGAGAGCTTGGGGTGACTGTCTGATAACTTCAAGACAGAGAAACAGTTTGATATGATGGTGGCTAGAGCCAGGGAATTTAAGGGTAACCAAGATAAATAGAAACAAGGACGTGACAGTGTTTTTGTACAATTTATTGGTGATATCTCACCCTGAACACTGTGTCCGGTTCTGGTGAACGTACTGCTAGATAGGAGGTGATCCAGAGAAAGGATGCCAAAAATGGTGCATGGTCTACACCGGGATTGTCCAACTTTTTCACATGAGAAGCCACATTGTTATTTTTCTCTCTCACTGGGTATGGTGAGCAATTTCCAGAAAGATATTAATTAAAATATTTAAAATGCAAAAATATGTACATTTAGTTATATTTTGTTATAAAATATTGTCATTTTCCATAGGGACAAATATGAAAACTGGGCACCCAAAGGCACCTGAAAATACTGGAAGAGTATTGACAGGGGAGGGAGTGGAGGGTCACTCATCCCCTCCACCCGCAAAAAAAATCATTAGACTGTGGAAATCACCCCTGCCCGGAACCCTCCCCTCACCTCAAATGATCTTCATTGGGTGCAGGCATTAACAGCAACAACTTGAAGACAGCACATGACCTGTGAACCAGCAGGCTCACAGGCCCTATGATGGCTCCTCTCTCTTCTCCCACATGGTCTTCGTATCATAAAATCATCTGTGAGGGATGGGGTTACCATAAGAAAATTGGTTCTTACCTGCTAATTTTCATTCCTGTAGTACCACAGATCAGTCCGGACTCCTGGGTTTTGCCTCCCCTGCAGCAGATGGAGACAGAGAAAGTTTTACCGATACTGCCACTTAAGTCAAGGTGCCACTTGCAGTCCCTCAGTATTATTAATCTGTACCCAAGCCAGAAAAGGAGAGTTAAGTAAACCAGGCATACTCCTCCAAAACGAGCAGGGGGAAGAGGATAACTCTAAGAACATTCAATAACAAAACTCCCTTACTCCAAAACATGTGTAGGATCAACAAATCCTGTGCCCTTCAGAGAACATACAGCAAAAAACAGATCGAGTGGACTCTCCCACTACCCTTTGCTAATCAAGGGCAGGACTCTGGACTGACCTGTGGTACTACAGGAACGAAAATTAGCAGGTAAGAACCAATTTTCCTTTCCCTATAGGTACCCAGATCAGTCCAGACACCTGGGATGTACCACCAAAGCTTCCTTAAGTAGGGTGGGACTGGGAGAGTCCTGCTCGCAGCACACTCACACCAAAATTTCCAGCCCCCAGGGCCTGGACATCCAAACAATATTGTGTGGTAAAAGTGTGCAACGACTTCCAAGTAGCCACTCTACAGATCTCCTGAGGAGAGACCAACTGACACTCGGCCCAAGAGGCTGCCTGAGAACGAGTAGAATACGCCCATAGCCCTGCCGGAATCGGGCAACCCCAACAAATATATGCTGAATTAATAGCCTCTTTCAACTACCTCGAAATAGTCGCTTTTGACGCTTTATGCCCTTTCTTGGCACTGCTCCACAACACAAAAAGATGGTCTGACAGGAATGTAGACAGCTGGGTGGCTGGTGGGCATGAGGATCGCCTGGTAACATGTCTACCTGGTGCGAAGGTGGCAGACCTCACACGTCAACTAGATAGGATTTTAGACAGTGCTGGGGAGGAGCCGGCTGTAGTGGTACATGTGGGCACCAACGACATAGGAAAATGTGGGAGGGAAGTTCTGGAAGCCAAATTTAGGCTCTTAGGTAGAAAGCTTAAATCCAGAACCTCCAGGGTAGCATTCTCTGAAATGCTCCCTGTTCCACACGCAGGTCATTAGAGGCAGGTAGAGCTCCAGAGTCACAATGCGTGGATGAGACGATGGTGCAAGGAAGAGGGATTCAGTTTTGTTAGGAACTGGGGAACCTTTTGGGGAAGGGGGAGTCTCTTCCAAAGGGTGAAACCAGACTGCTGGCGCTAACCTTTAAAAAGGAGATAGAGCAGCTTTTAAACTAGAACAAAGGGGAAAGCAGACAGTCAGCTCAGCAGCGCATGGTTCGGAGAGAGGTATCTTCAAAGGATACTAATGATGCATTAGAATTAGGGCATCCCGACAGTGAGGTTCCAATAATAAGAAAAGTAGTCCAAATGCCTGAAACTAAAAACTCACTTGAGCTAAAATATTCTAACTTATCCCTATCAATTAAAAAGCAGAATGAAAATACAAACAAAAAACAAACTTTGAAATGTTTGTATGCTAATGCCAGAAGTCTAAGAAGTAAGATAGGAGAATTAGAATGTATAGCAGTGAATGATGACATAGACTTAATTGGCATCTCAGAGACATGGTGGAAGGAGGGCAACCAATGGGACAGTGCTATACCGGGGTACAAATGATATCGCAATGACAGAGAGGAGCACCCGGGAGGCAGTATGGCTGGTGCTTTATGTCCGGAAAGGCATAGAGTCCAACAGGATAAACATCCTGCATGAGGCTAAATGCACAATTGAATCTTTATTTATTTATTTATTTATTTAACATTTCTTCTATACCGATGGCCGTTTACACATCGCATCGGTTTACAGTGAACACAAAACCATTGGGCAAGGCCCTTACATAGAACAGATAATATATTGAACTAGATTACAAATAATTAAACTGTGGGAGGAAATGGGTAGAAATCCCTTGTGTGTCGGGGAAGAAGGGATTTCTACCTTTATGGGTAGAAATCCCTTGTGTGTCGGGGAAGACTATAGTGATAGGAGTATACTACCGTCCACCTGGTCAAGATGGTGAGACTGACAGTGAAATGCTAAGAGAAATTAGGGAAGCTAACCAAATTGGTAGTGCGGTAATAATGGGAGACTTCAATTACCCCAATATTGACTGGGTAAATGTATCATCGGTACATGCTAGAGATATAAAGTTCCTGGATGGAATAAATGACATTTTTATGGAGCAATTGGTTCAGGAACCAACAAGGGAGGGAGCAATTTTAGATCTAATTCTCAGTGGAGCACAGGATTTGGTAAGAGAGAGGTAACGGTGGTGGGGCCGCTTGGCAATAGTGATCATAATATGATCAAATTTGAATTAATGCGTGGAAGGAGGACAGTAAGCAAATCCACAGCTCTCATGCTAAACTTTCAAAAGTGAAATTTTGATAAAATGAGAAAAAATGTTAGAAAAAAACTGAAAGGAGTAGCTACAAAAGGTACAAAGTGTGCAAGAGGCGTGGTCATTGTTAAAAAATACCATCCTAGAAGCACAGTCCAGATGTATTCCACAGATTAAGAAAGGTGGAAAGAAGGCAAAACGATCACCAGTATGGTTAAAAAGGGAGGTGAAAGAAGCTATTTTAGCCAAAAGATCTTCATTCAAAAATTGGAAGAAGGATCCAACAGAAGAAAATAGGATAATGCATAAGCGTTGGCAAGTTAAATGTAAGATATTGATAAGACAGGCTAAGAGAGAATTTGAAAAGAAGTTGGCCATAGAGGCAAAAACTCACAGTAAAAACTTTTAAAAATATATCCGAAGCAGAAAGCCTGTGAGGGACTCAGTTGGACTGTTAGATGATCGAGGGGTTAAAGGGACACTTAGAGAAGATAAGGCCATCGCGTAAAGATTAAATGATTTCTTTGCTTCGGTGTTTACTGAAGAGGATGCTGGCGAGGTACCCGTACTGGAGAAGGTTTTCATGGGTAATGATTCAGATGGACGGAACCAAATCACGGGTAACCTAGAAGATGTGGTAGACCTGATTGACAAACTGAAGAGTATTAAATCACCTGGACAGGATAGTATACACCCCAGAGTTCTGAAGTAAAAATTTGTAACCTATCATTAAAATCATCCATTGTACCTGAAGACTGGAGGATAGCTAATGTAACCCCAATATTTAAAAAGGGCTCCAGGGGCGATCCGGGAAACTACAGACCGGTTAGCCTGACTTCAGAGCCAGGAAACATAGTGGAAAGTGTTCTAAACATCAAAATCACAGAATATATAGAAAGACATGGTTTAATGGAAAAAAGTCAGCATGGCTTTACCCAAGGCAAGTCTAGTCTCACAAATCTGCTTCACTTTTTTGAAGGAGTTAATAAACATATGGATAAAGGTGAACCGGTAGATTTATTTATAGCTTTTTATACCGGTATTAGTAGTTACATCATACCGGTTTACATCATAACTGCAGGTTGAAATTACATTAAACAGGTGCAGGGTATGGGACTAGAAGGAACAAGAGCAATAGATGTAGTGTGCTTGGATTTTCAGAAGGCATTTGACAAAGTTCCTCATGAGAGGCTTCTAGGAAAAGTAAAAAGTCATGGGATAGGTGGCAATGTCCTTTCATGGATTACAAACTGGTTAAAAAACAGGAAACAGAGAGTAGGATTAAATAGACAATTTTCTCAGTGGAAGGGAGTGGGCAGTGGAGTACCTCAGGAATCTGTATTGGGACCCTTACTTTTCAATATATTTATAAGTGATCTGGAAAGAAATACGATGAGTGAGGTAATCAAATTTGCAGATGATACAAAATTGTTCAGAGTAGTTAAATCACAAGCGGATTGTGATAAATTGCAGGAAGACCTTGTGAGACTGGAAAATTGGGCATCGAAATGGCAGATGAAATTTAATGTGGATAAGTGCAAGGTGATGCATATAGAGAAAAATAACCCATGCTATAGTTACACAATGTTAGGTTCCATATTAGGTGCCACCACCCAAGAAAGAGATCTAGGCGTCATAGTGGATAACACATTGAAATCATCGGTTCAGTGTGCTTTGGCAGTCAAAAAAGCAAACAGAATGTTGGGGAATTATTAGAAAGGGAATGGTGAATAAAACGGAAAATGTCATAATGCCTCTGTATTGCTCCATGGTGAGACCGCACCTTGAATATTGTGTTCAATTCTGGTCGTCGCATTTCAAAAAAGATATAATTGCGATGGAGAAGGTACAGAGAAGGGCAACCAAAATGATAAGGGGAATGGAACAGCTCCCCTATGAGGAAAGACTAAAGAGGTTAGGACTTTTCAGCTTGGAGAAGAGAATGCTGAGGGGGGATATGATAGAGGTGTTTTAAAATCATGAGAGGTCTAGAACGGGTAGATGTGAATCGGTTATTTTCTCTTTCAGATAATAGAAAGACTAGGGGGCACTTCATGAAGTTAGCAAGTAGCACATTTAAGACTAATCAGAGAAAATTCTTTTTCACTCAACGCACAATAAAGCTCTGGAATTTGTTGCCAGAGGATGTGGTTAGTGCAGTTAATGTAGCTGGGTTCAAAAAAGGTTTGGATAAGTTCTTGGAGGAGAAGTCCATTAATGGCTATTAATCAATTATACTTAGGGAATAGCCACTGCTATTAATTGCATCAGTAGCATGGGTTCTTCTTAGTGTTTGGGTAATTGCCAGGTTCTTGTGGCCTGGTTTTGGCCTCTGTTGGAAACAGGATGCTGGACTTGATGGACCCTTGGTCTGACCCAGCATGGCAATTTCTTATGTTCTTATGTCGCATTTTCCGACAAGACCCTCATAGGCCAGCTCCTCACCAAGGGGAGAAACACTAGTAGGGCCAGAAGCACTGCCCCTGTCTCTAGATGACTGATGGACCAGTAAGCTTCCTCCGGAGGCCAGTAGCCTTCCACCGACTGACACTGGCATACCACACCCCAGCCGAAAAGATTGGTATCGGTAGTAACAACCGTCCAGATCAAGATATTGAGATCCACTCTCCGGCTCAACATGTCCCAGCAGAGCCACCACAAGAGACTGGCTCGTACAGACTCTGGTAGAGGGAGAGATAGCTGATAATGCTCCGACAACGGGTCCCAGCGAGACGGTAAGGCCGACTGCAGTGGCCTCGTGAGCAAAGGCCCATGGAATCAACTCCAAGGTAGGAGCCATCAACCCGAGCACTTGTAAATAATCCCAGACCTTGGGAACTCGCTTGTCTAACCATCCTTGAACTTGAGCCTGAAGCTTGGTAATCTGCTCCTCGGTAAGGAACACTTTCCCCGTCTTCGTGTCGAACAGCACCCCCAGGAATTCCAGACCCTGGGAAGGAACCAGATGAGGCTTTGCCAAGTGGACGATCCACTCAAGCAACTGGAGATGCTTGACCACCAAATCCACTGCCCTCTGGCAAAGGGATTCTGACTTCCCTCGAATCAACCAATCGTCCAAATAGGGATAAACCAGAACACCCTCCCTTCAGAGAGCTGCAGCCACTACAACCATCACCTTGGTGAAAATCCTGGGCGCCATAGCCAGGTCAAAGGGGAGAGCACAAAACTGAAAGTGTTCGACCAGAATCATGAACCTCAGGTATCTTTGGTGATCCGATCTGATTCCGATGTTCAGGTAAGCCTTGGTCAAATCCAGAAAGGCCAGATACTCCTCTTTGTGTACCGCCACAATCACAGACCGCAGTGTCTCCATCCAGAACCAAGGAACTTTCAGAACCATGTTTACTATTTTCAAGTCCAGGATTGGGCGGAATATGCCCTCCTTTTTGGGACAATGAAATAGATGAAGTAGCAGCTGGATCTTTGTTCGCCTGGGAGGATGGGGAAAATGGCTCCCAACTGAGACTTTGGCCCTTACTGCACCTTCTCCCAGTATGAGCATGGGGACATCAGAAATTGGTCTCTTAGTGGATGAGCAAACTCTAAAGTGTAACCATGTCTTATCACATTTAGGATCCACTGGTCCAACATGATCTTGGTCCTCCTATCCGTGGGACCGAGGAGTGGACCAGCCTCATTTCATTGGAAAGACTTGGCGCCACTTCCTCCCTGGGAAGAGCCATCTCTGCAGGGTTGACAGCCTCGAAAGGACTGAGACTAGGACTGTTGGCGACTGGAGACTTGTCTCGGAGGCGGACTCGAGGGTCTGGGTCCCCAGAATCTCTAATTCCCTTTGAAGCAAATACGAGAAGACAGGAAGCTCTTGCCCTTTGGCCTGACCTCAGGCAACAAAAGAACTTTATTCTCCCTAGCGACTTGATCGTTTCCTCAAGATCTTTGCCAAAGAGCAATTTTTCCTTAAAAGGCAAAGATTCCAACTGCGCCTTGGAGGAGATATCAGCCGACTAATTCCTTAACCAGAGGAGGCGCTTGGCCAAAACCGCCAACATAATCTTCTGAGAAGAGGTCCTGAAGTGGTCATATAGGGGCGGATTTTAAAAGGATTTACGCGCATAGGCCCGGCGACGTGTGCAAGCCCCGGGACGCGCGTATGTCCTGGGGCTTTGTGAAAGGGGCGGGCTGGGGTGGGACCGAGGCCTCCAGCACAGCGGCCGTGCTGGGGGAATGTGTGTGGCAGCCGGCCGGCAGGCGTAAATAACAAAATAAAGGTGGGAGGGGGGATTTAGGTAGGGCTGAGGGGCAGGTTATTTATTTATTTAAGGGTTTTTATATACTGAGGCACGTTTGGATCATCACCACGGTTTACAATAAAACATAATGCAGCAACGGGCGTTACAAAAAAACATGTGAAAACTAATAAAAAGCAACAGGCTTTACACAGAAATTCATGAATTAACAGGAACTGCATAGAAAAACTTAATAATAATAATTGGTTAGACAGGGGAAGGGAGGGGAAGGTGGGGGGGGGAGAGTGGAAGGAAAGTTCTCTCTGAGGCCGCTCCGATTTCGGAGCGGCCTCGGAGGGAACGGGGAAAGCCATCAGGGCTCCCCTAGGGCTCGGCGCGTGCAAGGTGGACTAGTGTGCAACCCCTTGCGCATGCCGACCCTGTGGCTGTGCGCGCATGTTATAAAATCAGGCGTACATTTGTGCGCACCGGGTAGCGCGCACAAATGTACCCCATGCATGCAGGTTTTAAAATCCGGCCCATAGTGCATCAGCACTGTACGCTACGATGGCCTCCAGCCGTTCCGCCTGGAGAGCTTCAGACTCCGACAAAGACTTGTCACACTGTAGCTGCTGAACCCAGCGAAGACCAGCTCGCAGCATGAAACTGTTTCACATAGTGGCCCGAATACCAAGAGCCAACACCTCAAAAATCTTCTTGAGGTGTACCTCCAGTTTCTTTTCCTGAAGATCCCTTAAGGCTGCTGTGCTGGTGACAGGAATGGTTGTCTTCTTGGTGACGGCAGAAACTGCAGCATCCACTGAGCGCCTCCTCAGACAGTGGATACAATCTGTCCATTGCTCTGGTGATCTTCAAACCGGTGTCCAGAGTATCCCACTCCCGGAATAGGAGAGCACTTATGGAACGGGAAGGTCTTTGCTGGACCCCGGAGTCCAACCATAACCGGGTCCACCGCTCTCAGCTCGGAATCCTGCTGTGGAACCTCAATGCCTAACTCCTTCAACACCACTGGAATAAGTGGCTCAGCTCCTCTTTATGGAATAAACGCACCCCCTTAGGGTCATCACCCTCGAGGGACACGCCCTGCATGAGGGTCTGCTCTGGATTCAGGGCTGAGGCTCCTGGTCCCAACTCCTGGGAATCTGCTCCCTGGGCCCCTTCCTTGTCCGAGGTGGCCGAGGAAGAATCCGTGTCAGCCGAGGGAGCCGAAGTCCTCAGAAACCTCTTGGCGGGCCACCCCGGGGCTTCTCTAACAGGACCTCGGCTTGCAGCCTTCCTGGCCTTATAGGCCTTGTGAAGCAAAAGCACGAAATCGGAGGAAAAAGAAGAGGACGTATCCGATTGAGCCCCGGGGTCCTCATCAGGGCCCCCAGCATCCAGACGATCTCTCCTGAGGCCGGGGGAGGAAAGTCCCTACTCTCAAACGCAGCCTGCATGGCCGAACAAAAATGTGATAACATGGCCACAGTTCCCATGCTGAGTGGGAACGGGTCCTCAGCAGCCTTCCGCGCTGATAGAAGCTTCCCTGACACATGGCGAGCACTGCCTGTGCTGCCCGCATTGCTCCCCAACGATCCCTCCCCTGGGAGGCATCGGGAGCAAAGGCCAGCGTAGAAAAGACGTGTACGTGTGTCCCCACAGATCGAACAGGCCGCACCACGTGGCATCACAAGGGGAGCCCGGGCTGTCCTTGGTGCAAGGGAGAGAGGCAGCAAGGAGCATGAGAAAGGAGGAAACCAACCTTCTATGAGCTGTCCGCCAAAATAAGGGGCAAAGGAAAGAAAGTCGCGCTGCCCCTGTGCCTTTCCGATGGCTCCTACGGTGCCCCAAAGAAAAAAAATAAAACCTCTTTTACTCTTTTTTTTAATTGAATAAAACTTTAAACAAATAGAGAAAGAGGCACGTTCCTGAAATAATTCAGCAGGCTCTGTGAAGAAGCAACAAACTCCGGTGATCCCTCAGGCGAGTGATCCAGAACCCCCGGGTATCAGCCCTGTCCGGCCAAGGATACAAGCAAAACAGGGTCCCCGAGCACCTGCTCGAGAGCCTCAAGCACCAGAAGGGATGGCCCCACCAGGGCCCAACTACCTTCTGGTAGGTGAAGACAGAAAACCTATTTGCCTTTTTTTTTGTTTGTTTTGTTTTAGTCAGAATGCAGGCTTTGCACCTCCACCATCTTCTGGAGACAGAGAAATTCTGAGGGACAGCAGGTGGCACCTCGTCTTAAGTGGCAGCGTCAGTAAAACTTTCTCTGTCTCCATCTGCTGGAGGGGAGGCAAAACCCACAAGTTTGGACTGATCTAGATACGTACAGGGAATGGGCATCCATGCTTTGTGCTGTCTTTTCTTGAAATTGTTACTGCTGCAGGCACTAGGAGGCCTGGACAAAGGTAGAGAGGCATTGTTGTGCCTAAGAAAACTAATGCTGGAGGCAGTTGCCTATATTGCCTATGCCCAAATCCGAGCCTTGCTTGTGTATCTGTATAATTTATTTTCGGGTTTTCTGGATGAAAAAAAATATCAACAAGGAAGGGGATCTCAGAGATGAAGAAGAAAGGAAGAGAGGACCAGGCATGGAAAAGAAAATGGAGAGGGACTGAAGTAACAGGATCATGAGAGGATGTGGAAAAGGAGAAGTGTTTCAGGATCTAGTGGACAGAATTTGAGATAAAGTAAGAGGAATGTGAATTGGAGTGAGAGAGGTGTCCATTCCCTGATGCTCTTTCCCCCTAGATCCCCACTTCCTCTCACACACATATACACACCTCCAGCCATTCCCCTATCTCAACAGGCTATTTGCCACTCTGCCATCTCCACCCCCCAGCATGCTAGCAAATCCCTCTCTCTCCTCCCACACAAGTTTCTTGTTATCATAAAATCGTCTGTGAGGGATGGGGGTTACCATTGGGCATCCATGCTCTGTGCTGTCTTTTCTTGAAGTTGTTACTACTGCAGGCACTAGGAAGCCTGGACAAAGGCCCAGAGGCACTGTTGTGCCTAAGAAAACTAATGCTGGAGGCAGTTGCCTAAACTGCCTATGCCCAAATCCGAGCCTTGCTTGTGTACCTGTATAATTTATTTTTGGGTTTTCTGGATGAAAAAAAATATCAAGAGTGAGAGGATCTCAGAGATGAAAAAGAACGGAAGAGAGAGCCAGGCATGGAAAAGAGAATGGAGAGGGACAGAAGTTAGTCCCTCTCATCTTGCTTGCTACTATTGCTGTCACTGAAGTTCTCAGAAAGCGTAAAGCTGCACAATGCTTGAACTCCCACGTTATATGTCTTGCCGTCTCGCAAGAATTTAGGAGTTTGAGCCCTGCATGGCTCACACTCTGCAAGAGATCCACAATGAAAAGAAACTATCAGCTGTTCAGAGGCCAACAAGAGTCAGTTTTTAGCTTCAATTCCTCTTTGGCAGTGTGACGGGTGGGTCACAAACGAATCATAAACAGGCTGGATTCTAGCCCATGGGCCATATTATGTTGGACAACCCTGGTCTACACCAAAAGACATAGTAGATAAAATTTAAGGAGCTAAATATGTATATCCTAGAGGAGAGGCATTGGAATATAATAAAGACATTTAAATATCTCACAGGTATAAATGATGCAGAAGTAAACTTTTTTCAGTGGCAAAAAAATTCTAGAACAAGAGGTCATGGTATGGTATAACTCTCCAAAAAGGATAAACTCGAAAGAAACAACAAAAAATATTTATTTATGGGAAGGGTGGTGGCTGAATGATACCACCTCCTAGTAGATATGGTGGAGATAAAACAGTAAAAAAAGGAAGGTGAAATCCCGACCATCCATGAATATTCAATGAATGCAATCAAGGCAGGGTAAAAAAAAATGTTTAGAATGTCCACCGATATTTAAATCACATAGCAAAGTTAAATAAATGCTGCTATGATGTGTCAAGAGGACAATCCAATTTTCATCTGAGTAAATGGTCCCCCGACACAGACCGTATTTCGTAAACAAACTGCATTGGGAGGGACCTTATATCAAAACTTTTAAACAGTTCATCAAAGCTTCTGATGTGTCATTCTCACTGGGCAAGCTGTCAGAAAGCTGATTTAAGAGATATTATGCAGTTTTCCTTTGATGAACTTTTAAAAGTTTTGATGTAAGGTCACTCCCTACACATTTTGTTTACAAAACCCGGCCCATGTCGAGGGACTGTTTACCCTCATGAAAATTGGATTGTCCTCTTGTTACATCATAGCGAAGTTAAATAAACGCTGCTATATGATTTAAATACTGGTGGACATTCTAAAAAAATGTTATCCTGCTTTGATTACATTGTTGGAGATAAAATAGCAACAGAATTCAAGAAAGCCTGGTATAAGCACAGTTGTGAAGACACAAATGGAAAGCCAGAAATCAACTGGGCTCTAGTCACTGCATCAGACTAGATGGACCTTATGGTTCTTATCCCTTCTCATAATGTATGTGCCTTATCCTTCTAGGGCCTGCTGCTGGGAGCCAGACACAGCTAATTAAAAATCTTTTTGAATTGCTTCTTTCCTTTGAAGGGGAAAAGGCATCAGGTAACCTACCTTCAATATAAAGTCTCTTTGTGTCATATTTTGCTTTAATTTTTTTAAAATTTAAGCTCTATTATGGCAACACCTTGTTTCAAAAAATCTCCTTCTTCCAAGTACATACTTCAGCAGTCCATGCTATATTGCTGCTTTGCAAGCATCAATGTACCATATGTATTGGAAAGTGGGGTAGAGACAGCATTGTTCTGAAGACAATCAGCACGGCAGCACCCTCCAGATTTCCTTTGTTTCATAATAGTGGGAGTGGATAAGAGGATTTTTAATTTTTATTTTTTTTTTAAGATTAACATCTTTCAAAAAATGAAATCAAAATCTGAATAAAAATACAGAGGGAAGAGGAGGGATACTAATTATGTTTATGGGAATTTAATGCTATCTGAACTTTCTTGAATAAAAAGAAATCCATGTCTTTGTTGGCACTTCTGCTTTAATTGCAGATTGTTCCACTCCCCTGATAGAGCATGCCAGCTGGGCATTACATCGCCACTGTTAATTTGTGTGACTTTAATAGAGCAGCGCTCCCATCTGGTATAAAAAGATCAGGCAAACACCTTGATCTCAAAGTCTCATCAGTAATAAAACAGTAATTAGATAGTTCAGGAAGGCGCTGTGGTGTTCACCATTGCTAAACGGACTACATTACTTTTAAAGCTTATTTCCTTGGTTACGGTAATGTGACCTGATCCACAGGTTCCCAGGTCGAGCTCATATTTTAAATTGTTTTTTATTTACTACAACTTGAATGAAACAATTTAAAAGTGTGTTGCTTAACTGACTGCCAATATCTTAATGATTTTTTTTCCTGCACTATTTATTTATTTATTTATAGTTTTTTTATATACTGCGGCACGTGATGCACATCAACAAGTCACTATAAACAAGTCTGGGTTATGCATGCCCGCCAAATCTCCTACACATTCAGCTCCTAAATGTACTTTCAATATACCTGAGTACAGAACTCAAAAAGATCTTGGACAGCATGTTGTATATTTCAAACACTGGCACCCTTGCTGAGTTCAAAAAACATTTGTTTTAACTATTCAAAACAAACACACTCGGTCCAGTTTTAAAACATTTCGCATTTTGGCTTGGGAGATACCGGTAGTTGATTTGCAGATCTACATAGCCTAACAGCAGCTAAAACCCAAGAATGTGCCCTGAAAAGCAGCATTTCAACCATTAAAATATAAAACCCACTGTAAGGTGGACAAAATCCTGCAACCAAAATTTTAAAATCTGTTGCATATCTGCAGTACAATATATAGCCATATATTTCCATTTAAATAGTGAAAAGTTGCCTTGCTTAGCTATCTCTGCAAATATAATCAAAATTTCATTATAGTGCCTTTAAATGTTACTCCCAGTTTTAGCAGTAGCCCGAAAAGCGTGTTTAACATACTATTTAAAATGTAAATCCATAATAGCATGCTGTATTAACCTGTTCAGATTTTTTCAGTGTATCCATGTTGAATAAACACATTAAACAATGCACCGTTCTGCTTTCTCTCCACCATTTCCACTGCCTGAACTATCTAATTACTCTTTTATTACTGATGAGACTTTGAGATCAAGGTGTTCTGTTCAGAGCTTCCCTAAGCAAATAATAGCTTTTCATCGGTAAGATGAACATGGCTGGTCTGCTTGCACCAGGTGTTTGTACCTGGAGGAGGCATATATATGCAGGAGGGGTTCTCCAATAATACAAAGTCCTTTTTTCAATGGAAACCTTTTAATGACAACATACTTGGTCATTTTGCTTTTTCACTCTATTAATGCAAAAAGATATTCTGAAGCAGCAAGTTGATATCGAAGTAGCAAGAAATTTCTTCATGTACAGAAAACTAGAGATCTTGTAGACAAACCAAGCGTATACAGAGCAACCCATGCCCCCAAAGAGAAGGTTATGAAACAATTTAAAATAAAGTTTTACCCAAATAGCTTCAGAAATTGATTTAAAAATAGATAAACAGTTTCAGTACAGGCTAAATATTAACAAAGAACAATTTCAGACTGACCAAAAAAAAAAAATCCACTACGGTATGCTGTACAGTGCCATGATGATCTAGCGTTGAATTCTTGCCAGGACTTTCCCTTCTCTGTTGGCCAAGTACGATGCAGAAGAAACATTCACAGACTCACTCCCCTCACCACCCTCCTCCCAAATCAAGGAAGAGAGCCTAAATGATACCACCTAGTGGACAGACTCCGATGTTGTTTCATTAGAGGACGCTGTTATTTGTGGCTCCAGCTGAGGACTGCCACTACAATGGCCGAGCTGGTTAGCTTAGAAGGGGTAATAAAAATAGAGAAAAAAAAATCTATAGGTAGTTGTGAATGAAGTTTCAGGATACCATAGCCCAACAGAGGCTGGTTCTGACTGAGCTGCAAGTCCAAAGCAGCAGGTAGAAACTGCCAGGTCAAAAAACAAAACAATACAGATGGTGGAAAAATAAAAGAAATTGACTATGATTTGCCTGAAAATGTTTAAATGGTGAGGCAGTGACAACATAAAATCTGTTGGGAATGAAGCTCAGAAAGTTAATTTCAACAAGATAGGGCCCCAAATTTATCTGGACAAACTTGGCTGCTGTAGGGTATTAAGAAGGCTATAGGGCATCCATGTGATATTTAAAGTCACCATCTCCTTTAGCCTACCTGGCTTATTTTGCATTAATTTGATGAGGGGTGTGGATACTACTGCTGATTGTTTCTATAATGCTACTCTTAAATTAATACATTTGTCACCAGCTTTCAAATCTAATAAAATGATATCACCTATAGCTTATTTGTTGGCTTTATATGCATGTATCCAAGTGGACTAACATGGCAACCGCACCATTTTATTCAAACCTGACTGCCTAACACTAGATACAAAATACAGCATTTGCAGTAAAACCCTCTGTACTTTATTTAACTTGGTTAAGAGTTTCTCATGCTTAAGACTAAAGCTCCAATTATTTGGGTCTCAGGCAAAAAAGTGAGGACAATAGATCCGTCATACTATATTCAATCTTCTTAGCATATAATTTATCAAGTTTTCTAACGAGGCTATATTATTTACCATAGCAAACATACCATAGCAGCTCCAACACAATTTTCACTATCAGATGGGGAACCAAAATGGGACTGAGTTATTTCTGAGCTCAAGTAGCTTGCTTTAAAGAAAGAAGGAACTTGTGAGATTATTGCCCCCAAGCACATGCTGGGACACTGGCTCAGAAGGAAGTGTGATCTCTAATACCATGCTGGGACACTGGGACAGTACTATCCCTGAACACTATGCTGGGTCATCGGGTTGGTACTGGCTTATTATTGAGTACTGTATATGTATTATATTTTGGAGGTCTTCTATCCAAGTCCTGGCTTGCCTGCTTAACTTCTGAAATTTCATAGAATCAGAATCCTGCTAAAAGCTAGTATATGATTGCCCATACAATAAAATTGAATATTCAATAAAACTGAATAAAATATTCAGAACCATCAGCTAAATTATTGGCTCACTGTACAATCTAACTTATATTTCTCATCTAGCCAGTAGGGCATATACAAATTGTACAGCATAGTCACTGCTGTCAAAAGTGAGGGATAAGTGAAATGATCACGGACACTACACTGCACCGAATGAATGAATGAATGAATGAATGAATAAATAAATAAATAAATTAATTAATTAATTAAAGCAAAGAACAGAAAGAGCTTCCAGACACTGGGACAATGGATGCAGTTAAATATAAAATATCATTGGATCCAAAACCTCAGGTTATATTACACATAAAGAAACTGGAAAAGAATTACTTTTGTAAAACTCCTCTGGTGGCTTCCTGACACAAATGCACAGCAAATAAAACTACCACAGATCACTTATGCAACAGGCATGTTTCTGCAATGACAAACCCCTAAGATGGTAGCTCCTAAAATTTGGGATTAAACTCATTAATGAATTGTAAAAGTTTTATAGCTAGGTTGTACGATACTTGACCCAGAAGTTTGTGTGTGTGTATGTGTGAGACGAGGGGGCAAGGGGAGGAGGGTAAGGACAACTGGAACCAAGGCGAGGTGAACTTTGCAAATTATTTTACATTTTCAGTGCTTAAAGCTGTGGAAAAGCTCACTCTGATCTCTATTTGAAGGTATAACATAGTAACATAGTAATGATGGCAAATAAAGACCAGATGGTCCATCCAGTCTGCCCAGCAATTTGCTTATAGTAGAAACTGCCACTCCATGAAGGTCACCCCCATGCATTCTGTTAATAGTAGTAACTGCCATTCCATGCAGGTTACCCCCATACATTGAGTTAAGGGTAGTAACTGCCACTCCGTGCAGGTTACCCCCATGCTTTCTGCTAAGGGTAGTAACTTCCACTACGTGCGGGTCACCCCCATACTGTTAAGGGAAGTAACTGCCGCTCTGTGCAGGTTACCCCCATGCTTTCTGCTAAGGGTAGTAACTGCCACTCCATGCTGGGTATTCCATGCGTTCTGTTAAGGGTAGTAACTGCCACTCCATGCTGGTTACCTCCATGCATTCTGTTAAGGGTAGTAACTGCCACTCCATGCTGGGTACCTCTATGCGTTCTGTTAAGGGTAGTAACTGCCATTCCGTGCAGGTCACCTCCATACTTTCTGTTAAGGGTAGTAACTGCCACTCCGTGCTGGTTACCTCCATGCATTCTGTTAAGGGTAGTAACTGCCACTCCATGCTGGGTATTCCATGCATTCTGTTAAGGGTAGTAACTGCCACTCCATGCTGGTTACCTCCATGCTTTCTGTTAAGGGTAGTAACTGCCACTCCATGCTGGGTACCGCCATGTGTTCTGTTAAGGGTAGTAACTGCCACTCAGTGCAGGTCACCTCCATGCTTTTTGTTAAGGGTAGTAACTGCCACTCCATGCTGGGTACCTCCATGCGTTCTGTTAATGGTAGTAACCGCTGTTACGTGCAGGTTACCTCCATGAAGAAATGTTACACCATCCCTTTTCTTTATGCTTTTAGGGATCAACCGTGTTTGTCCCACATCCTTTTAAATTCATTAACTGTTCTCAGCTTCACCACCTCTTCTGGGAGAGCATTCTAGGCATTGCCCACCCTCTCCATGAAAAGTATTTCCTGATACTGGTTCTGAGTCTTCCCCCCTGGAGTTTCATACCATGACCCTAGTTCTGTTTCCTTTTCAGCAGAAAGGGTTTGAAGTTTATGCATCATTAATACCTATCAGGTATCTGAAGGTCTGTAGCATATCTCACCTTGCACCTCCAGGGTATATGTATTTAGATCCTTCAGCTTCTCGTCGTAGGTCTTCTGAAATAGACCCCCCACAATTTTGGTCATCTTCCCCTGGACTGTTTCCATCGTGTCTCTATCCTTTTTGAGATACAGTCTCCAGAACTGAATACAGTACTCCAGGCAAGGCCTCAACAAAGTTCTGTACAAAGGCATTAAGCACTTCCCTTTTCCTGCTGGTTATTTCTTTCTCTATGCATCCCAACATTTTTCTGGCTTTAGCTACCACCTTGTCACATTTCTTTGCCATCTTCAGATCACCAGACAGAATCACCCCAAGGTCCCTCTCCTGCTCCATGCACAATAGTCTTTTTCTGCACTTCTTGGCAGTGAATCGCAGCTGCTAAATCTTCGACCACTCTACCAAGTTTTCTTAAATCACTTTTCATTCTCTCCAATCCTTCAAGTGTGTCCACTCTGTTACAGATCTTAGTACTTTCCGCAAAAAGGCAAACTTTTCCTTATAACCCCTTCACAATATCACTCACGAAGATATTGAACAGAAGCGGTCCCAACCCCGATCCTAGAGGTACTCCACACCTAGCACCGTTCTCTCAGCATGGATTCCATTTACCATTACACAGTTTCCTGTCAGTCAACCAGTTAGTAATCCACTCCACCAATTTGGCACCCACTCCCAAGCTTCTCATTTTATTCACGAGCCTCCTATGCAGGACAGTATCAAAAGATTTGCTGAAATCCAAGTCAATCACACTGAGCGCACTTCCTTGATCCAGTTCTCTAGTCACCCAACCAAAAACGTCAATCAGATTTGTGTGGGAGGACCATCCCCTGGTGAATCCATGCTGCCTTGGGTCCAGCAACCCACTGGATTGTAAATAGTTCACTATCCTTCCTTGAGCAGAGTCTCCATTAATTTTCCCACCACAGAAGTGACGCCTATAGTTTCCAGCCTCCTCCCTACCACTCTTGTGAAGCGGGATTACAGCTGCTCTTCTCCAATCACTCGACACCACTCCCTTTTCCAGGGATCTATTGAACCGGTCTATCAGCTGTCCCGCCAGCACATTTCTGAGCTACCTCTGTATCCTAGGATGTACCTCATCCGGTACCTTGGCCTTGTCCACTTTCAGATTTCCTAGCTCTTCCCATACATTCTCTTCTATAAACGGGGTTGCATCTACTGCACTCTAAGCCACAGTCTTGTTAACAATGGCCCTTCTCCATGACCTTCTTCTTTAGTGAACACCGAACTGAAGCATTTAATATTTCTGCTATTTCTTCGACTTTCTCCAAACATTGCTCCCCATCACCTTTCAATTTCACTATACCAATACTGGCCTCCCTTCTTTCTTTGATATATCTGAAAAAAATTTTCTATGTTTGTTCTGCAATAGTTCCCCAATTCTTTTGAGGATGAAAATGGTTTGGGAATCGCTGCTGTAAAACCTGTTCCATGTTGTCAACTGAAGTGAGTTACGCTCTGTACTTTGGAGACAAACATATGCTTTATTGTAAGCTACAAGTACAAGAACCAGCATAAAGGAAGTCTGAGCAAATGGTGTGACCAATTCTCCATGTAAGCTCTGACTTATATATCTCTATCCTCTCGCTGATTCTGCACAGATCATGCCTCTTCCTATAAGGCCACTGAATGAATCACCTAGAGAAAAGCATTTAAACTATAGGGGTAATTTTCAAACAGCTGGCTTAGATGCAAAATCTGTGGGCATTGTGTATCCACAAACAACGTACCTAATTTTCAAAAGGAAACTACACATGTAGTTTCCTTTTGAAAAGTTGTCCACAGGTACAAAGGATCCGTGAATGTTGCATCTGCTTTTTCTGCAATCAGATTTTGACTGGAAAATCATGCATGTACATTTGAAAATCCAATCCATATATATTTTTCCCCAACCTCATCTTAAAAAAGACCTCATAAATGACTCCCCTCAATCCAAATAAAAGGACATGTGCCATGGAACCGGTGTGTACTACATTCAAACTGAGTGAAGGCAATTTTCAGAGAGCCAACTTATCTGGGTTAATGGCTCTGAAAATTGACCTCTGCACATTCTGAAAAGCAACATGCACTTCTCATAACACAACTAGTCTCCATCAATACAAGAGAAGAACCATAGAAACTCCTTAACTTCTCCACCTCTTGCATAGAATAAAATGATATGCACCTAACAAAGAACTCATTCTGACTGGCAGTGGGGAGTTACTGCTCTATAAGTCCTGGAGAAAAGCAGAAATCTTTGGTTTTGAGAACTTTACATTGGACCAACAAAAAAGATGTTGGTCCAATAAAATGTACCTCAGCCAAACATAGATTTCAGGCCAAACAAGAACCAAATTTACCCAACTGAAGTGCTTGCATGAGCACTCACAGATCTGAAACTCCTATTTCTAAATAAGGGGTCCAGCCCAACAACCATGGAAGTGTAGCGGAAATGCCTGGTCATGCTATGGACCGCTCCCATAACTGAGAAAATGCATGATAAAAGAGCATGTCTTAAGAGTACACCTTTAACTAAATAAGCCCTGCTGCTTCAAAACGTTCAAAAATTTTGTATGAGTTTCACAGTAGTGGGAAAATGCTTCCTAACTGTGGAGAGCCAATTAGCTCAATTTCCTCCTAAATATGAACGAACTATTATCATGAGAGGATTCAACAACTGGCCTCATAGTTCTACTTCAAGAATTATTTTAACATAGCTAATCCAACTTAAAATGCCTTTGTGTGGATGTTTAGAGCTATATGATACCTCAAATTATTTTTCTCTGTCCTTTAGGAGTTCATGAAGAGCCCAAATGCTTTTTTCCCCTGCACCTAGCTCTCCACATCAAGCTGTATTCCCAATTAGGGTCCTGGTGAAAGCCATGAACCTTTGACCAGGTCATATGCTGGTACACAACCAGCTTTTGGACAATTGAGATGAAATACCTTCCTTTTCCTCTGCTTTTGCTGTTTATGCTGAATTTGTGCTTGCGTTGTATGGTTGACAGTTTCTGATGTTAAACCTTGATCTGTCTGAGCTCTTTAATGGTGGGGCCATAGCAGAAAAAAAGCAGAAAAACAAAACACAAAACTGGACTTGGAAGCAAAACCATGAATATGGTCTACTGCAGGAGTAAGCAATTCTGGTCCCTGAGTGCCACAACAGGTCTGGTTTTAAGGATATCCATAAGGAATATGCATGAAATATATTTGCATTATTATGGAGACAGTGAATGCAATATATATCTTATGCATTGTCATTGTGGATATCCTAAAAATTAGATCTTGGGGCAGCATATAAGGATCAGAATTGCCTACACTTGTTTTAGTGTTTTGGTCTAAATAGATCAAGAAAGAACAAGGACTATATAGCGATTAAGTATTAAAACTTGGAGATGGGATTTCCTGAGCACAAATGAAAATATAGATATCGACAAACCCACACTAAAGGCTGAGAGCAACTGGAAACAGCTCCCCAACAACTTGTAAGCCTATAAGTTCTTGCTCATGTTAAGTATACATGACTAATACTGGTATGGAAGCTACAAGATCATTCATTTCCAGTTTGAAGAAAGCTATTTGTGACCTAGAAATCCAGGCCCCAGACCTTGACAATGTAATGTTCTAATTCTGAATTGCACAGCCCCTTGACCTACTGAGAAACTGACTAGTTTTTATCAATAAATTGAAATATCCAAATAAAATCCAAGGTCAACAACCTATCCCATTAGCCAATACCAACAGCATTACTCAATCCACATTCTAGAAGTCACACTACATGGGGGATTCTAACAAAGAAAGAAAAAGTAGATCTTACAAAAATGTTCATATTTTCTTGAAAGGAGGGATGATGATTTTATCATGTTTCACTCCAGACAACTAACATTGTGAACCAGAGAGGTCAGAGTGTGAGAGCTGAAAACAAAACCTCACTTTTCATGACAAAGTCTATAGACAAAGAAAGCAAACTGGGCCTACTAATTTTCAAGTAATTAAAAAATTAGATGAGCTACAAAGGTAGATAGCATATATAATTTACTTATTCAATTTAAGAAACAAAAATGCCACACTTTGACATCTATATATGCTGCATCTCTGCAACGTCTATAAAATGCTGTGTCGATACTATATTGATCATCCAAGTGCATACATACATCCTTAAAAATGATCCAATTACTGATGAATCCTTAAAATTAAAAAAAAAAAAAAAAAGATTTGCCACAGACAGGTTTCACATTCATACCCTTTTTTCATGACAAATGAAGAAACGCAGATTTCTTTTTTTTTCCTGAACAGAACAGCCACTAGAAAGCATTTAATGCACAGCCTAGAAACTATACAAATGGGACACTAATTACATGCTGCTGTTTAACATGAATTAAGTAAAATGAGGAGTCTCTGAAGCAAACAAAGTAACCAAACTCTCAAGATAATATGCACCAATTATTGGAATGTGTGTTTACTCTGTACAATATGGTGGAGTTTTGTTCACCCAACCATGTGGGAGATCATGTTAAGCGTGGCACAGGAGGCTAACAAATGATCAAGATGTTACCTGGGGTCAGATATTGGGAGTGGGAGGATAGGCAGAGAAGATGCAACTAAGAAAAGTTCATATCAGTTCACCCTAATATCTGCGCTATTAAAAAAATGTAGCTGCAGCTTCAAAATACTGATTTCAAGAGATGTTTAATTTACACATATTACTTTTTGATTGCTATGATCTTTACAGTTATAGACTAAAGAAATGTTACTGGGTTTTAAATTATTTAAATTAATACCAGAAAAAGTAATAAAAGTCCTAATTTCACCAACAATCTACTTGAGCACTGCATCAAACAAATTTGGTTTTAAAGTACTGGATTCCCAGTGTTTGCCAGAATAAAAAATATTTGACTGTAAAATCCATTACAATTATTTACTTTAAACCCCCAATACACCTATACACACTGTTAGCTTTTGAACTATGTTTTTTTTTCAGTCTTTCAAGGATTTTTGATGGTACTTGAAATTTAAAAAACCTACATAAATAGCAATCTACAATCCTTCAACTTACTGGCCTATATAGCTTTTGGTTGTCTTAATGGTAGCTAATTTAGGTAAGGTTCTATTAACAAAAAATGTCAAGAGGGGAAAACCCATTTCACTTAGCAAATTTCTGTATTCACTCATGCAATCAATTATATTTTATCCATACAATTTAAAAAAAATGAGATAACCAATCAACTATTTTAGAGCCTAAATGATGTTGCTGAGGCTGAATTTTTTTTTAATTATCAAGACAAATTATATCATTAAAAAGTGGTTAACTGGGAAACTTGCAATACTTTTTCCCTGTGTAATGCAGGTCAGTCTGACACAATAGCAGGCAAAAAAATAGTCACATGAACTAGAAAATAAACGATTTCCCTGCCATGCTTATTCATTCAATCTAATATGTTACATTTAGCAAAAAAAAAATATATATATAGATAGATAGATATATAAAATTGCAATTAAGAAACAGTTAACTGTAAAGCAGCTAAAATCACATCCTTGGTGTTTTCAAAGTACCAAAAGGTCCAAGGGAGCCCCATTTTCACATATAATTTTTTAAATTAAAAAAAAAAGTAATAAATGTAATTATATCTAACAGGACTGTAGGGAGGGGCATAAAAGGGTTATTTAAAAAAAAAAAAAAGAATTAAAAACAGAGGCGGTTCAAAGGTCAGCCTGACAACGCACATTTCCCCTCCTCCCTCCCCTCAATCACCACCACCTCCACCCTCCCCCACCTCGTCCCTTTCGGGAAAATCCCACATCTTTACAGGTAAAATTTGTATTCAGTAATTTAGCGACTGGGCACAAAATCCGACTGATCACCCTCCAACCTGTCCCCCAATAACAAAATTCAAGTTAAGAAAAGGAACCCAGACTCGGCATGCATGTGAAATCCTTTAAAAGGCCCTTCGTTATGGCGTCTGACTTTAAAAAAAAAAAGGATATATTCCCTCACAGAAAATGATAAACGTAAGGATATTATTTTGCTCTCACGCCTTATATTTTCCTTTTAGATTCCTTGAATACGTGGCGACTTCGGGTTTTTATTTTTACCTTGTTGGTTTTCTAGTACAGTATTTACAAAAATTACCGACCAATTTTATGGGGAGATTTTCATTTGTTACGAGAAGCAAAAAAATAAAAATAAGAGAGAAAGAAAGATTTAACAAGAGAGAAGAATAAAGAGAGATTTGTTCAGGTTACTCGACCTTTCGTCAGGGAGGAAGTTGTTGTTGTGTTCATGGTTTGATGTTGGGGAGGACAGAAGGACATTCGTGCTTTCCACAGCCATTTTCCTCACATTTAAGAAAAAAAAGTTACACTCCAGTCAGGAAAAACAAAAAAATAAAAAACAATCGAATGATGACCAAAAAAAAAAAATAACGAAAAAAATGTTAAGTCGCTTTTACCAATTCAAACCTCGGTTGGCGGTGGTGACTTTTTTGTTGTTGATGTTGGTTTTGTATTTTTTTTTTTTTGGGAAGACGTTGAGAAAATTTGTGGGGATATTTTTTGGTCACTGTATAAACTTTTTCCAGTCCTTGGGGGGTTTAAGGAGATTTTGTTGGCTTTTTGTGTTTTTTGTTTTGTTTTTTTTTAAAGGGAGGAAGGAGTAAGGATAAAATATCAGATTATCTATATAAAAAAGGATAATTTTGCAGCTCGAGAGAAGAAGAAGAAGAGGCAAACCCCGCGCTTTTCCTTGCCGCAGTCAATAATTCACATAAAATGGCGGCCGCCGCTCTCTGAGGCGGGGACGGAAAGGGGGGAGGGGTGGGCCCGGAAGGCGCCAACGTCACAACGGGCCGCGATTGTCCGGCAGTCAGGAGACGTTGAAGGCCGGTTACGTCAGCCTCGGCCTTTTCCGGAACTCGCTTACCACCGTACCACCCTCAATCCGCTGTCCCTCATTGGTCGGAGGATATAATGTCACCTTCGGCTGTTTCCGGCTAAGAAAGAGAAGGCGGGAGAAGCGGGGGTAATGCGTCGCCGAAGGTGACGGCAACCTCGGGCTGCTCCGGAAACTGGGCCTCTCTCCGCATTGGTTGTAATGCTAGCTTGGGGCGGGTCCTGCAGAGTACTTTCGATGATGGTTGCCGGAAGTGATGTTATCTTCGGGCATTTCCGGAAAATGGTTTATGCGCATGTATTTAAGTTGTCTGCACTAGTTGAATTATTAGTGTTACTGTACTACCTATTTCTTTGTTACTCGATCTATGTAGTGCTGTAGAAACACAAATAAGAGATAGTCCAGCGCCATAAAGTTTATAATCTAGTCCTGACAAATAAGATTTTCTGGTAGAAGAAAATGGCAAAAATTCCTACAATATATCATGCTGCAAATGATTCCATCAAGTACCCATAGACACAAGATTAAACATCGCGCAGAAAAGATCAAGGCGACACCGCCGGGAGTGAATGGTTTTCGAAAAAAAGATCACTGCACCAAGATATTTAAAGTAAAATGTAAAACAATCCAAGAACATAAGATTTTACAGTTAAAATGGACAAGACACTTTAGTATTGACCTTGCAACAAGACATTTCTTATCTCATGAGCAAACAAATTATACTGTTACCTAATCACCCGTTCTTTTTCTTTTTTTTTTCTTTCCGTTTTTCTAGGCCTCTGAGATGAGCTACTAGATTAGCTGGCTGGAAGGCAAGGGCTGTTGGGAGTAGGTTGTCGCTAGCTGGACAAACCATTATTTATTTTACTTTATGTTATGTGTTTTGATTATGTTTCGTAAATATTATGTATAGTTAGTTCCTCGCTGAGAATTGTAGATCAGTAGGTTATACATTGTATAAATAATTAAGAATAAACTTACACAGGCACAAAAGTATACATCACAAAAAAAATGATAAAAAGATGTGAGGAAGTAGTTTAAAATCAAATATTGTTTTTGAATTGGTGCCAATATAAGAGTTCCAAAGATCAAGTTTAAAATGTTAAGAACATAAGAAAATGCCATTCTGGGTCAGACCAAGGGTCCATCAAGCCCAGCATCCTGTTTCCAACAGTGGTCAATCCAGGCCATAAGAACCTGGCAAGTACCCAAAAACTAAGTCTATTCCATGTTACCATTGCTAATGGCAGTGGCTATTCTCTAAGTGAACTTAATAGCAGGTAATGGACTTCTCCAAGAACTTATCCAATCCTTTTTTAAACACAGCTATACTAACTGCACTAACCACATCCTCTGGCAACAAATTCCAGAGTTTAATTGTGCGTTGAGTAAAAAAGAACTTTCTCCGATTAGTTTTAAATGTGCCCCATGCTAACTTCATGGAGTGCCCCCTAGTCTTTCTATTATCCGAAAGAGTAAATAACCGATTCACATCTACCCGTTCTAGACCTCTCATGATTATAAACATCTCTATCATATTCCCCATCAGCCGCCTCTTCTCCAAGCTGAAAAGTCCTAACCTCTTTAGTCTTTCCTCATAGGGGAGCTGTTCCATTCCCCTTATCATTTTGGTAGCCCTTCTCTGTACCTTCTCCATCGCAATTATATCTTTTTTGAGATGCGGCGACCAGAATTGTACACAGTATTCAAGGTGCGGTCTCACCGTGGAGCGATACAGAGGTATTATGATATTTTCCGTTTTATTCACCATTCCCTTTCTAATAATTCCCAACATTCTGTTTGCTTTTTTGACTGCCGCAGCACACTGAACCAACTATTTCAATGTGTTATCCACTATGATGCCTAGATCTCTTTCTTGGGTTGTAGCACCTAATATGGAACCCAACATTGTGTAATTATAGCATGGGTTATTTATTAATTTGATGCTGACATTATCACTGTATTGGCTATAAAATTTCAAACATTAAAGTCCCTGGACATGGCCATGCCAGTCGGCTTCTTCAGGAGGGACCCAACTAAGATATTGTAGAACAGCTTCTAGCCGAGTGATATACAAAGAAAGGCAAGGTAATGCTGTATCAGTGATCTTAGGATACTAAAAAGTAAGTTCAGAACAATCCAGGAATGTAAGACATTTGAAGTTAAAATGATCAAACACTGGAACTCATATAAAAAGAACTTAGCAGGGACATGAGTTTTTTAGCTCACAAGCAGAAATAATTGTACTGCCTCTCTGTTACTTTCTTATCACTCTTCTCACATCAAAACCCCCCTTCTCAACATATACACACACCTTTGCCTTCCCCTTCACACTACCATTGCAATGTATTTTATTATTCACTTGTATTTTCTGTCAGTATCATCTGTTACTTTGACCTGCTTATTCTGGTTGGACGAGGGGAGTGTTAACTAGGGGATGTGTATAGAAATTTTTATTTTGCTTTTTTTCTTTTAATTAATTTTTCATTTTGTTTCTTTATTTTGTTTGTTAGAAAGGAAGTAAACACTATAGCAAAAAGTGAAAACCAAAAGGAAAGGTCCCTCCCCACCAAAAAACTCCAGAGCCAGCATTTAAAAATTAACCCCTGGCCTTCCCTTATCCCCAGCCTTATGGACACCATCCTTGGGGTACCGAAGGAAAGGAGCATGAGCAATCCCAGTCACTCCTGCCCGCTGAATCCGCTTCCAAAAATGGTTCTGGCCAGCACCATTGTTTTGTAGGGCTTATGGTCAGACAACAAAATGTTGCTGACCTCGGGCCAATTGGTGCCATTTTGAAATGGACCCAATGGGAATTGCTCCTGCCCCTTCTTGATTACTGGAACCTCACAGATGGAGTAGATGGTGTGGGGTAGGTTTGCTATAGGGGAAGGCCCTTGTGGGAAGGGTATTGTAAATTTTAGTCGGCAGGGCTTGGAGGATTTTAATTTCCAAATTGAAAATAAACAAAAAACCCTGAATTTTGGTGAAATTTCTTTTTGTTTGTTTTGCTTTAAAACAAAATGAAACAAATTTTTTTGTTATGTTTTCATTTCAGTAGAAAACAAATGGGAAAAGAAAAAAACCATAATGTTAATTCTAGACAGCTAGTCCAAAAATCTGTTGAGTTCAATGGAAAGGCATTGTCTTATATATTTTGCTTTGTTGGTTAATCTCTATTTCTGTGCATTCAAGTGGACTAACAGTGCAACCAAACTAATTTATCCATGTATTCTATTGATATCTACACCAACCTCTACCACTCTATGTAAAACTTAACAGCTTTAGAATGCATTACTGTCAACCCCCTCCCCAAAGATTCAAGTGCTAACCTTGAGTCCCTTGAACTCACCTCTCCTAAACAGATTGAACGAATCCTCCAAAAGGCTAAACCCGCCACACATTCATCCGATACAATCCCCACTAAGACTCTTCTTTCCATCCCTGCCACCATTTCAAAACTCCTGACTGACATAATAAACTGCTCTCTCTCACATGGCAAAGTACCCGACCCCCTTAAACATGCAGTAGTCAAACCCCTTCTAAAAAAACCTAACCTCAACCCCAGTATCCCAGCTATCGCCCTATTTCTAATTTGCCTTTCATAGCAAAAATGAGAAAATAGTCAATATCCAGCTTACCGAATTCCTTGAAGAGCACAACACCCTTCACCCGGCTCAATTTGGTTTTCGTAAAGCCCGTAACACTGAAAGCCTCCTTCTTACCCTTTCTGACACTATACTCAAGGGATTGGACTACGGTCAATCATACATACTGGCCCTACTTGACATATCTGCTGCCTTTGACACCGTCAATCATACCATACTCCTCACCCGCCTTGCTGAAATCGGTGCCACTGGTTCTGCGTTGCAATGGTTCTCTTCTTATCTCAACAACAGAAATTACACCGTAAAAATAGCCAATTGCGAATCATCCCACATTCTCCTCACACAGGGCGTCCCGCAGGGCTCCTCCCTCTCTTCCACGCTCTTCAATATCTATCTCCTTTCCCTCTGCTATCTCCTCTCTGATCTTGGCCTAAAGTTCTTCATGTATGCTGACGACATCCAAGTCCTCATCCCGCTTCAAGAATCCCTCCCCAAAACATTACAATTTTGGGATGCTTGCCTTATTTCAATCAACACCCTCCTCTCAAACCTACATCTTGCTTTAAATGTAACAAAAATGGAGCTCCTCACAATCTCCAATCCCCCAGCTCGCTGGCTCCCTGCCTTAAGCAACACCAACCCTCCACTCAACGCATTCACCTGCAATGTGAGAGATCTCGGTGTCTATCTTGAACAACATTTAAATTTCAAATCTCACATCCACAATACCATAAAAACAGGTTTTTTCAAATTGCACATCCTAAAGAAACTTAAACCCCTGCTATATACCCTAGACCTCTGCACAGTCCTACAGGCAACTATCTTAACTAAACTGAACTACTGCAATTCTTTATTTCTGGGTCTCCCTCTCTCTACTATCAAACCTCTCCAACTATTACAGAATGCCATGGCCAGAATTCTCACAAACACACGTAAATCTGATCACATTATCCCTATCCTAAAAGACCTCCACTGGTTACCCATAGCCTCCCGCATAAAAATACAAAACACTCACCATTTTCCACAGTCTATTGTACAATCAAAATCACACTTGGCTCGAGAATGCACCACTTTTCCTATCGTCAACCCGCCCCTCCAGATCCAACCTTGCTGGAACTCTATACACCCCCTCCCTAAAAACTGCTCACCACACCTCAACCAGAGAAAGGGCTTTCTCCGTTGCCGGCCCTTCCCTATGGAACACCCTGCCCATGGCCCTCTGTCTAGAACCTAACCTGTCTAAATTTAAAAAAGGGCTCAAAACCTGGCTCTTTACATTAGCATATCCAGATGTTGACCAAACGTAGCTTGCACTCTAACCCTTTAGCCCACTCACTCTCCCCATCTCCTATCTGCCTCTCCTCTTTCTCCCCATTCTTCCCCCCAAGCAAAGACTCCAAAATACAGTGTTTCTTCCCCCAAGCAAAGACTCCTAAATACTGTGTTATAAGTTCCCCTCCTCCACTCTAAGCTTATCCTACCCAGTCCCTCCCCCCCCCTCCCCCTTTCACTGCCATCAATGGTCTGGTACCTATCAACCCACCTGTACATATGTCTATTGTTAATTTATATTCTTCGAATGTTCCTATCAAATTTCTCTCTTTCCCTATCTTTCCCTCTCTTTTTCTCTCTTTCCCTATCTTTTCCCTATCCTCAATGCCCATTTTTGACTTTACCTCCACCGTAGAAATACAAACCATACTCAAAAAGCTCAAACCCTCTTCCCACCCTGAAGACCTTATACCCTCCAAAGCACTTCTGACCATACCCAATACAATAGTTAAAGCCGTAGCAGATATCATCAACTGCTCGATTGCACACGGATCTGTCCCAGATGCACTCAAACACGCAGTGGTCAGACCCCTCCTTAAGAAACCCTCGCTTGATCCCAAAGATCCTGCCAATTTCCATCCAATCTCCAACCTCCCCTTCATTGCCAAGCTATTGGAAAGAGTTGTTAACTCCCAACTCATGATCTATCTAGAAGACCATCTGATCCTCCACCCATCACAATTTGGTTTCAGGAAACACTTCAACACTGAATCCCTTCTGCTCTCCCTCTCAGACCACCTCCTCCGGGGCATGGGTCAAGGACACAGCTACCTCCTTGCCCTCCTTGACATTTCATCAGACTTCGACACTATTAGCCACCACCATCTACTAACACGCCTTGAGCACATTGGCATCTCTGACCTAGCTCTCTCCTGGTTTAAATCCTTCCTCTCAAACAGAAAGTTCTCCGTTAAAATCGGGAACTCCACATCCACTCCACAACCCCTCCAGCAGGGAGTCCCCCAAGGCTCATCTCTCTCGTCCACCCTCTTCAACATTTACATCACCCCCCTCTGCCAACTCCTCTCTGATCTCAATCTCAAGTTCTACCTTTACGCCGATGATGTTCAGATCATCATCCCCATCCAGAACTCCATCTCCGACGCACTAGAACATTGGGAGAAATGCCTCACAGCTATCAACTCCCTGCTCACTAACCTCCACCTCGCCCTCAATACGAACAAAACTGAACTTCTACTCATCTCCCCTCACGCTTCCCCCTCCCCTCTGCCATCTGATAACACCAAATACCACCTCCTCTCAACACAACCATTTGTGAGGGACCTTGGAGTTCTCCTTGACCACCAGCTAAGCATGAAGAACTACATAAATTCCATTCTCAAAGCCTGTTTTTTCAAACTTAACGTACTTAAAAAACTCAGACCCCTTCTACACACCCAAGACTTCCGTACAGTTATCCAGGCCACCATATCATCCAAATTAGACTACTGTAATGCTCTACTCCTAGGGCTCCCTCACTCTTCCATCAAACCATTACAAATGTTACAACATGCTACAGCGAGACTCATTGCAAACTCTCGTAAATACGACCACATCACACCCATCCTTAGAGACCTACACTGGCTCCCCATAGCCTCTCGTATTATCTACAAAACCCTCACTATAATGCATAAAGCAATTTACACCCACAACTCCAACTGGCTAGACCTCCCTTCCACAGCCACCCAGTCCAATCGACCGACTAGAACAACCAAAAAAGGCGCCCTTGTTGTGCCCTCCCTGAAAACAGCCCATCTCTCCTCTACACGTGACCGCGCACTCTCCATAGCAGGTCCTACTCATTGGAACACACTGCCACCTGATATACGCCTTGAACCATGTATGAACAACTTCAAAAAGAAATTGAAAACATGGTTGTTCAAACAAGCCTACCCAGAATAAAAAGCTTACACCGTTTCCAATAAAAATAGACCACCTTGCGTCTACTCTCTCTTCCTCATACTGAGGAATCATATTTTGTTATCCTCTTCCTCATACTGAGGAACCATATTTTGTTATCCTCTCTCCTCTTCACTCCGAGGATCCACGTTAATGTTACTGTTACTTCTCTTCTATTCTATTTCTTGTTACCCTCCTCCCAGTTTTGATTCCCCTGTTAAAATGTAATTTCCAAACTAAACTAGTTTTTGATGTAAACCGGCATGATGTCCACGACTAATGCCGGTATATAAAAACGTTTAAATAAATAAATAAATAAAAATCCTTCCTACCGCTGTCCTCTCTCCTCTTTCATTGCTGCTCCCCCTTCCCTATCCCTGTTTATTGTATTTCATTCTCTTGTTAATTTGTTACAGTGTAAACCGGCATGATGTTCCGACGAATGGGGTATATAAAAATCAACAAATAAATAAATAAATTACTGTATTGGGATCCAGCTGCTCAGTGATGTGAAGGATATAATGTCCTAGCTTTTAAGCACTGGACAACATTATTAATCTAACTAAATGGATGAATAAGGCTATTTAAAATTATTTTATCCTCTAATTGGTTATATTTGTCTTAACTATTACGTATAATTGCTGTAAAAGGATTACCAAAAATGATAAATGACTATCTTCAAATTATACATTATATCTTTAAGTTACTTAAATATTGCCCAAGGTTCTTATATTCAAGTCATAGTAGAATTATTCTCCAGTGGTTCAGTTTCTTTCTTTTAGTAAGCATTAATTGACAGAGATGAAGGACAAGGACTAAACAATGTATTAAATAAATTGAACTGTTCAGTCTGGGAAAACAAATAAGCATGAGGGTAACTTGCTTGATGCAGCAGTACCCTAAACCAAAAAGCCTGATACTACATTTCTGATGCAACTCCAGCATAAGAACATGCCATACTGGGTCAGACCAAGGGTCCATCAAGCCCAGCATCCTGTTTCCAACAGTGGCCAATCCAGGCCATAAGAACCTGGCAAATACCCAAAAACTAAGTCTATCCCATGTTACCGTTGCTAGTAATAGCGGTGGCTATTTTCTAAGTCAACTTAATTAATAGCAGGTAATGGACTTCTCCTCCAAGAACTTAGCCAATCCTTTTTTAAACACAGCTATACTAACTGCACTAACCACGTCCTCTGGCAACAAATTCCAGAGTTTAATTTTGCATTGAGTGAAAAAGAACTTTCTCCGATTAGTTTTAAATGTGCCCCATGCTAACTTCATGGAGTGCCCCCTAGTCTTTCTATTATCTGAAAGAGTAAATAACTGATTCACAATAACCCATTCTAGACCTCTCATGATTTTAAACACCTCTATCATATCCCACCTCAGCCACCTCTGCTTCAACGGCAGGGGGGAAAGGAAATTAGACTCAAACAGTAACCAACAAGAGCCCTGACCTTGGCGGTCTGAGTGATAACTATGGGAGCTTGCTGGGCAGCCTGGATTGGTCAATAGCTCAAGTTACTTAAACATTCCTATCATAAAAGATGCACATCTGGCTAAACAAGAAAAGAGCCTTCTCCATCGCCTCCCCCAAACTCTGGAACACACTACCTGAAGACCTGAGAACACAGCACAACATAAAAACATTCAAAAAAGACCTAAAAACTTTTTTCTTCCGCAAATTCTTCACCGACCCACTGTCAACTGACCATACCAACCATCAAATGAATTCTCAACTCTAATCTCCAACCAAGCTTGCCTCCCTCCTCATCCAACCTAAGAATAATTATTTGACCTGACTTGTTAATCTCTATATATCCTTATTCTGTTATTATGTTTCAATACTGTTAAGAAAAATGTTCACTTTGTAAACCGTTATGATGGCTCTACCGAATAACGGTATATAAAACTCATCAAATAAATAAATAAATAAATAAGGTCCTTTTCTGTCATCATTTCTATGTTTCTATGGAATAGGGAAGCAAAACTTGCAAATGGCAATACACAAGTTTACAAAATGTTTTAACAAATTAACAATAAGTGAATACATGCTGCTGAGAGAGGTACTATACAAGTTTATGAGCAGGAGGATATACATAGATCAAAGCCAAACATTTGAAATGAAAATCACCCACTTATGTTTAAATGTACTAAGAAAGCAAATACTATAATATACTCATTTTGGATGTGTGAACCTTAAGGTTTTCTGGAAAAGAATTATACAATTCTTAAAATTTATAACATTTCAGCTCTAATAATTTATGCAAATGTATCTGTTTGACAATGTCATTGTTAAGCTTGCACAGATATTACAAAAAAAACTACCCTGTTCTTATGGATAGTTTTTTGATTGCAAAAAGGCTATTTTGAATTGTTGGTTGTCTGAATAGGCCCCTACATTTACACAATGGAAAACTGTTACATAATTTAAGTATGGAATCCTTAATTGCAAAAAAGTCTGAGGAGACAATTTTTTTTAATCCTTGCCGCATAGAGCAAGAAGCAATATTGGGAATTTTTGAGAATAACAAGTCTAAATGATTTGGATAGGTAGATAACCTGGGTAATACATCTAGTACAGGGGCAGGTAATGCCAGTCCTCAAGAGCCACAAACAGGTCTGTTTTTCAGGATATCCACAATGAATATGCATGGAGATATTTGCATACAATGGAGGCAGTGCATGCAAATCTCTCTCATGCATATTCATTGTGGCATATTCATTGTGGCACTTAAAAGACCAGAATTGCTTACTCCTGATCTAGTATATTCTTGTCTAAAGGAGACTGGAGAGAGGTGGGTAACAAAAAAAAATTAAAATGTTGAATAACAATGTTGTGTGTAAAAGGAATAGAGAGAGAGACTGACTTTTTATAAGGTTATCATGGTAATCAACTATACTACTTTAAGAGGGTCAACTAGTAACTCGAGGTGAGGTTTTGGTGATGTTCTAGGGCAGTGATGGCGAACTCCAGTCCTCGAGTGCCACAAACAGGCCAGGTTTTCAGGATATCCACAATGAATATGCATGAGAGAGATTTGCATACTATGGAGGCATTGCATACAGATCTCTCTCATGCATATTCATTGTGGATATCCTGAAAACCTGGCTTGTTTGTGGCACATGCGGACTGGAGTTCGCCATCACTGGTCTAGGGTTTGAGGGCCAGTTTTACATGCACATTTGATGTGATTTGGAATTAGGAAAGGTACACAAAGATGAAATTTCTACAATGTACTCTCGCCCTAGCTTGATAGCTTCCTCGTGCAATTGTATAAATAGTTAACTAATATGTGTGCCACCCTAGAGGCCCAAACTAGGGTTAGGGCCCTAACGTGCATTGCGATTTGAAAAATGACCCAGTAAGTTTGTACCTGAGGCAACAGATGGTAAAGTGACTTGTGCAAGGTTACAAGGAGTGGCAGTGGGATTGGAACCCTCATCTCGCTGGTTCAAAGCCTGCTTTTCTAACCTCTAGGCTACTCCTCTATTAAACTAAAGTATACTGCCATCATCCAATTGTTTACATGACAATACTAAACCATCCTAGTTTTGAGAGTCTCAAATGATGGAGCCTATACCTTGTGCCAAAAAACACTGATTACTCTGCAGAAAAATGAAATAACTGAATACAAAGAATCATCATTACTTATGATTGTTTGGTACAAATGGAGCCTCTGGCTTGCCGGTGTACAATGCATCTTAAGAGATTGAATAAACCTGGTGACTCAGCAGGTAGCCAGATTGGCATAAGCAGGCTGTGAACATACAGAAACAGTGGGTTAATGCTGGCAGTTTTTCACGATGTACCCAGTCACTGACAGAATCTAGGTGGCTGAATGTTTGGGCAGTAGCCTCACTGATTTTGGTGGGTTTTTATTGTTGCAGGGTTTGGGATTGAGATGAAAGTGGCACGGATGTGTTGGATTTGGGTTTGCAAACTTGTATATCCGACTGCACGGAGTGGAGAACCAAAGAGGATGCCAATAAAAGCTGACTTAACTAAGAAGCAATATCTTACAAGCAGTCACACTTCTGTGACATTGAAGACACAGCAGGTCACACTCTATGGCTGATATGGTTTTACTTGTATCACATCATGGCCATTAGTAATAGCTGAAAAGGAGAATACAATTTATTTCATTTTCCAATTCAACATGGTGCCCTTGTCTCTTTGTTGTTACCACTACAACTAACACATATCAGTGATAGTGTGGACAGAGACAGGCAGAGTGAATGGGCTAATTGATTATGGTCTGTGGTTATCTATTGTGTCACTTGTTCTTTTGTTAGCCGTCTGTCTGTAAAAGCTCCAGACAAGCAAATTTCAACAAACAAATCATAATACAGCCGATGAAGAGAACTTAAATTTAATACAGAACAATGCATTGATTTTGACATGAAATTAAAACAACTTACAAATCTATTAAGACAGTCCAATAAAAAGACATCATTTACTTATTTTTCCTTACTTCTACCTATCCAAGTCAACTAACACAACACATGCCTTACTATACTATACTGTATTCAATATGGAATGGAAAAGGAACTTTCAGAATGAAGCTGGTGCAAAAAAGATGATGCGTTTCACGTTAGGAAGCTTAAAGACAACCTCCCAACTCTCCACAGAACACAGGCTAAATGGCGAACGTCTCTACATGTAAGACAGGTGAAAACTAGATTGCAATCTTTCAAGTCAAGCTGTAGGCCATGCCTGTATCACGTGAAGGGAACCTACGCCTCTTCCAGAGCGGCTTCGAGACGGCCAGCGTACTGACGTCAGCGCGGCACGCCGGCTACAGATTCGAACGGCCGTTGTTAGGGGCGGCAAGTGCTGCTAGGCCAGAAGTATGGTGGAGAAGGAAGAGGCGGTGATTAGCGAGGAGGAGGCGGCTCAATATGACCGGCAAATCCGGCTCTGGGGCCTGGAGGCGCAGAAACGGTAACGCAAAAGGGGAAGTGGGAAATGCTAAAATCGCTCGTACTGCTTCGCCGAATCCTTGCTGCTGACTAGCTAGCGTGGCGAGGCGCGGGGCAGGCTGGGGTTAGGAGTCCATGTCGCGCGGAGCAGGCTGGGGTTAGGAGTCCATGTCGCGCGGGGCAGGCTGGGCGTGGGAGTCCTTACTATGGTCACATGTCCGTGTTGGATTATTTTTGCCCTTCTGGGCCATGGAAAAACCATGGTAAAGATTGTAAAATGTGAAATTCCTGAATGAACGTGTGGGGTGGAGGACGTAGTTCTGACCCCAGAACAAATTACTGCCTCTTCACCCTTTCTTCTTGTGTAAAATATTCTGGTCATAAGTCTCTCTTTATAAAGGGTTATTGAGGTTGCTGAGTTATGATTTACAGGCCATAACGCTACCGTTCACTTATTAAAAAATTACTTTGAAATCTAGCTTTCTGTAGGAAAACTGAACTTTATGAGATCTGTATTTCTATTTCTCCACCTCACCACCAATAGCTTTAAATTGTTCACCAAATGTCATTTAGGTTTGTAGAGCAGGAGTAGGTAACCAGAGTGCTACAAAAATTCAATGTCTTGTCAATATATTGACAAAGGAAACGCTTGATTTCCTGCATTTTTTGTTGGATTGTAAACCGATGTGATGATATGTTAAATCGAACACCGGTATATAAAAATAAATAAATACATAAATAGGTCTTTTTTTTTCCAGGATTTCTACAATGAATATGCACGAGTTATATTTACAGACAATAGACACAATGCATATATCATGTGTATTCATTTTTGCTATCCTGAAAACCATAACTGTTTGTGGCACACCAAGACCATAATTGCCTATCCCTGGTACAGAGCAAAGGTGAGCAACAGAGGGCCAGGCCTCCTAGAAGGGGTGTGAATGATTCTGAAGGGAGGTATTTTGGCTGCCCTCTCAGGGAAGAAAAAAATGGCTAACACTAATAAGTCTTGGTGCCATGGAGGGAGTTGCCAGAGCATAGTGACATCATTGTAAGCATGTAAGAAAGTGTGTCAAAAATGGGGGTATCAAAATGAATTGATTACACAAAATCCTCCAATATTCAATGTCTTAGATGTAATCCAAAAACATTTAATTTCCTAGCGTGTAGCAGATGGACTCAGGACCAATGGGTATAGTGTACTCCTGATAGCAGTTGGAGACGGATCAGATTTCAATCTGACGTCAGCCCTAGTACATATACCCCTGCAGGAAGTGCAGCTCTCCAGTATTTTCCGTCTCCATAGCAGTTAGGGACTCTATGCACGCTCGCACAGCATTAGAGTCATTTTAACAAAGAAAACCAAAATAAGAAGAAATCTTACCTCTACAGACGAGCCCCGCTCTCCTGCAGTGACACCGATTGGGTCCCTCCCCCAGTTGAGATTTCCCGAGGTGATTTCCAAATCCCTCGGAGGTAAGCCTCAGTCAGGCGGCCGACCCTCGGTGAGGACCTAGCCCCCGACATTGAGTGAGGCTGAGAGGCAGCTCGAGGAACCGCACAGGTCACCAGCCAGGACCAGTGCCACCGGGTTGATCTGCCCTAGCAGGGCTAGACCCCAGTCAGATCCAAGGGTCCTCCCACGTGGAGACCCTCCGAGGTGGTCGCCGTCACCATTTTGCTCTGTTCACCGCCCTGTCCGCGTTTTGATCCGTGTGCACAAATACCTTGTGTGCACAACGTCGTGCGCCCAGGTACCGAGCGCACAAGTGATGCGCATAGCCATACACTTACTGTGCCAGGCACATAACTTCGACCTGTGCGCACAACAGCGTGCACATCTCCCTGAGCGCACACCAAACCTACGTGCACAACTTCGATGCACACCGGAGCGCACAACTGTATTTTACACGCACAAGCCATGGCACCACTGGAAAATAAACTCAAAGCTCAGGGCCTTTGCCCAGCATGCCACATTAGAGCTGCACAGCATGAGGAGGCCACGGCCCTGTGTATACAGTGCGAAGAGGCTCTAGGGGATCCAACTCATGGCCCTCCCTTGCCGGTACCGGGCTCCAGCCTCTCGAGCAGTACGCCGGACCTAGCATTGCACAGCGGGACCCTCCCTCAAACGGGGCTCCCCAGGGACACTGTGCCCCGTAGTCTAGACCCAGCATCTATTTCCTGGGTGGAATTCTTCAAAGGTCTGCATCTTTTTGTCCTCGTGCAACCGGGGCCTCCTATAATATGGCCACAGGCTCCACCAGAGAACCTCAACATGCCGGGACCCTCTATGCCCAGGGAAGTGATCCCACCGCCCAGAAGCCTCACCTTCGGGGACACAGACAACTCAGATGAGGATTCAGAACCCCTGGAGGAAGGGGAACTCCTTCCGGGGGCAGAGCCCCACCGAACCATGAGACACTTCTTCACCAAGGACGAGCTTCCAGACCTGGTTACACACAGCTTAAATGAGCTTGCTATCCTGGGCACAAGTGCCTCGGGAGAACCTAAGACGAACCCACTATTAGAGGGACTCAGTCAGTCCTCCCGCCATTTCCCACTATTACAAGCCGTCCAGCAACTAATTGACCTGGAATGGGAGGCCCCAGAAACTACATTCAAAGGGGGCCGGACTCTGGCAGCCATGTACCCTCCGGACCCAGCCGCCAAAGATCTTCTGGCATGTCCGAAAGTGGATGCCATGATCTGCGCGGTCTCGAAGCACACTACTATCCCGGTGGAGGGAGGAACAGCACTCAAGGATGCTCAAGACAGATGTCTGGAATCTATCCTCAAACAGTCCTTTGACGTCTCCGCTGTGTCTTTACAGATCACGGCCTGCTGTGCCGTGGTGACACGTGCCTGCTTAGCACAGACTAGGAACAACACTCCTGGGGAGGCCCTGGAACCAGCTGTAATCATTCCTCGCGGACGCCGCTTCTGATCTGGTACGCACAGCAGCTAGAGGAGTGTCATCCGCCATGGCAGCCAGAAGACAAATTTGGCTCCGAAACTGGTCGGCCGACTCATCCTCCAAAACGAGACTCAAGGATGCCTTTCAAGGGAACACTCTTGTTCGGAAGCGAAATAGAGAAACTAGCCAACAAATGGGGCGAGTCCCCACTGCCGCTGCTACCGGAGGACAGGAATAAGAGAAACCAGCGATCCTTCCCCCGAACCTTCAGGGGCAGAGGATCACAGCGCTTCAACCCATATAGAAGCACATATCAAGTGGCCCGCCACGCAGGCTGGAGCCAATCCTTTTGGAACAAGCACAACAAATGAGCCAGCCCGGGCTCCGGCCCCAGCTGCACCCCGCAATGAAAATCAGCCGACCCATCCAAAGGAAGAAGCCATAGAGGGCAGACTTGCCCTATTCTTCCAAAGATGGGTCGAGATAACTTTGGACAAGTGGGTCCTATCCATCATTCAAGAGGGACATTACCTGGATTTCCACCACCTCCCTCTGGACAAGTTTGTGGAATCTTCCTGCCACGACCCTTCCAAGAGGATGGCAGTGGAAGCTACACTGACCAGATTGCTAGCCTTAGAGGCTATAACACCGGTGCCTCCACAGCAAATAAATACTGGACGTTATTCCATCTATTTTATCGTCCCCAAGAAAGAAGGAACGTTCACAACCATCCTGGACCTCAAGGCGGTCAACTGTCACCTGAAGACTCCTCGCTTCCACATGGAAACCCTACGCTCGGTAATAAGGGCGATACAACCGGGAGAGTTCCTTACATCCCTGGATCTGTTGGAAGCCTACCTACACATTCCGATCCATCAAGAGCATCAGCGTTTTCTACGCTTCTCTATCCTGGACCGTCACTACCAGTTCCAGGCAATACCTTTCGGGTTAGCCACTGCACCCCGGACATTCACCTAGATCATAGTGGTGGTGGTGGCAGCAACACTGAGGAAGGAAGGAATCCGCGTGCACCCTTATCTAGATGATTGACTGATCAGAGCGAAATCCCCAGAGGAAAGCCACCAGACAACTAACAGAGTCAAAACTACTGAGAGCCTCGGGTGGGTGGTCAACACAAACAAGAGCTGCCTGCAGCCCTCCCAATCTCTAGAATACTTGGGAGTCCGGTTTGACACCAAACAAGACAAGGTCATCCTGACACAGACAAGGAGATCAAAACTGATGACCCAGTTATGAATCTTGTTGACCGAACTTCGCCCCACAGTATGGGATTATCTACAAGTTCCCGGCCTCATGGCATCCACACTGGAAGTAGTGCCATGGACACGAGCTCACATGAGACACCTACAACGCTCACTATCACGATGGAATCCATTGTCCCAGAACTACACCGTACGGCTTCAGCTCCCGGACAGAGTTCAGGCTCAACTACGATGGTGACTACAAGAAGCCCATCTGAGCCAGGGAACGAGACTATCCTCACCAACCTGGATCCTACTCACCACGAATGCCAGCCTACGAGGATGGGGAGCACACTGCCAGGAGCTAACCGCCCAAGGGCAATGGAACGAAGAAGAGTCAAGATGGAATATCAATCGCCTAGAAGCTCGGGCAGTCGGACTAGCCTGCCTAAGGTTCGTTCACATACTCCGAGACAAAGCGGTCAGAGTAATGTCGGACAATGCCACAACAGTGGCCTACATCAACTGTCAGGGAGGAACCAGAAGCCAACAGATGTCTCTGGAAATAGACCTCCTAATGTCATGGGCGGAAGAGAATCTTCAAGAGATCTCGGCCGTCCACATTGCCGGGAAAGACAACGTTGCTGCGGACTACCTCCAGCAGAGAAAGTCTAGATCCAGGAGAATGGAGGTTGTCGACCACAGCATTCCAATTGATAGTAAACCATTGGGGAACACCAACCGTGGACCTACTGGGAAACCGGTCCAACGCCCAAGTTCCCAGTTTCTTCAGCCGCAGGCAGGAACCTCAGTCCCAGGGAATCGATACCCTGGTACAGACCTGGCCATAGGAGACTCTGTTATATGCCTTCCTGCTGTGGCCCCTATTGGGCGCAGTCATCCACAAGATAGAACACCACAGAGGACCAGTACTTCTAGTGGCCCCGGACTGGCCAAGAAGGCCGTGGTACGCAGACATGCGAAGACTGCTGAGAGGGAGCCCCCTGCCGCTACCTCCACACAGAGACCTGCTCCAACAGGGACCGATCCTCCACGAGGATCCAGCTCAATTCTCGCTTACGGTCTGGCCATTTAGAGGACTCGCCTAAGGAAGAGCAGATACTCGGGGGGGCAGTAATTGACACCCTACTCTGAGCACACAAGTTCTCCATGTCCCTAACATACATAAGGATTTGGAGAGTATTTGAAGCCTGGTGCGAGGACCACGCTCCATCAAAATTCCTGCGATTTTGGAATTCCTGCAGAACGGCCTACAGAAGGGATTGTCTCTCAACTCCATCAAGGTACAGGTGGCCGCATTGTCATACTACGGAACCAAGAGCGAGAGCGGCAGCATAGCCTCTCACCCGGATGTCTCACCCTTTCTGAAAGGAGTCAAGCAATCCGACCAACCCTGACGTGGCCGGTGCCTCTTTGGAATCTCAACCTGGTCCTAGATTTCCTAGCAGGAACCTCCTTCAGACCTCTCCGCGGCCTGTATCTCTGACTATTAACACTGAAGACAGCCTTCCTGCTGGCAGTTTGTTTGGCCCGTCGTGTATCCGAGCTACAAGCACTGTCCTGCCGAGAGCTGTTCCTCAGACTCACCCCGGGAACCATCCAGTTGCACACAGTTCCGTCATTCCTCCCCAAAGTGGTGTCTCACTTCCATCTCGCTATCATCGCCAGATGAGTATAAGAATTCGGAAGAGGCTCGAAGTCTACGCCATCTCAATGTTGGCAGGCTCCTAGTCCGATACCTGGAAAGGTCGGAATCCGTATGAAAGACGGATCATCTATTCGTCCTTCACAGCGGGAAGAAGCAAGGGGAAGCGGCCTCGCGAGCAACCATAGCACACTGGATAAAAGAAGTCATCAAGGCAGCCTACGTGGAAGCAGGCAAGCCACCGCCTTTACAAGTCGAGGCCCATTCTACTAGAGCCCAGGCGTGTCCTGGGCGGAAACCAAGACGCTGTCACCCACCGAGATCTGTTGCGTGGCGACATGGTCCTCCATCCACACCTTCTCCAGGTTTTACCGCCTGGATGTCCAGGCTCGGGAGGACACAGCATTTGCAAGGGCAGTACTAAGTGGGTCACGGGCAGCCTCCCACCCGGTTCGGGAGTAGTTTTTATACATCCCATTGGTCCTGAGTCCATCTGCTACATGCTAGGAAATGGAGAAATTACTTACCTGATAATTTCGTTTTCCTTAGTGTAGACAGATGGACTCAGCATCCCATCCATGGCTGCGTTACTTATGGAATTCTAGGGGGACATCCCTGGGAGCGAGTGATTCATAGGTAAGCCATACTTTCCTTCATCCAGGACACCCAGCCTACCAGGTGTCGACGTTTCTTCGTTGAGGGCACTGGCAGTCTCCAGCTATAGCCAATTCAACCAATTCAAATTAATTAAGTTAACTTGATTAACTTTATACTTGGTTATTCCAATTATTCAGTCATACATATATCCACAATGTTTTTCGAGGAGAATACTGAAGAGCTGCACTTCCTGTAGGGGTATATGTACTAGGGCTGACATCAGATTGAAATCTGATCCGTCTCCAGCTGCTAACAGGAGTACACTATACCCATTGGTCCTGAGTCCATCTGTCTACACTGAGGAAAACGAAATTATCAGGTAAGTAATTTCTCCATTTAAAACCTTCATACTAGGCACTTCTGGTTAAATACCTTCATTTGCCTTATATGTAATAATCCGTGTCCATCAGTCACTATGTATTATTATGCATTTTTTTTTCAAATACTTTTTCTTTTTGTGTTGGGGAGTATCCCTCAGATAAAACATTCTACACTGGAGCTATTCAAAGATTGGAGGGGTCTAGATATTCCCTATTTATATTCAGGGAAAGGGGAATGAGAGGCTAAGCCGTATTAATAACTTCAATGAATGGCTCAAATCCTGGTGTAAGGAACAAAGTTTTGGATTTATTGGGGGCTGGGGCCGTGTATGGAACAATAAAAAGCTATATGTCAAAGATGGCTTACATCTGTGGCAGGAAAAAGGATCCTAAGAGAGAAATTCAAATCCTATGTCATAAGGCATTTAAACTAGAAGCTGGGGGTGGCAAAAAAATTTAGAATGTCACCCCCAAATACAAATGCAATGGAAAAGGGTGAAGTGGATAACAAAACTCAACTAAATAAGTCACAAACAGGCCGATTCAGTAAAATGCGCGGGAGAGCCGGTGCTCCGAGGCGAGCGCCCACTCTCCTGGGCGCGCGATTCAGTATGCAAATGAGGGTCCGCGCTAATAAGAAGTGGGTTTGACAGCCGACGCTCAATTTTACTGGCATTGGTTGTCGAACTCGCTGACAGCCACCGGTTCAGGAAAACGGACGCTGGCAAAATTGAGCGTCCGTTTTCCAACCCGCGGGCAGATTTTTTTTTTTTAAGATTTATTTTTGGGGCCTCCGACTTAATATCGCTATGATATTAAGTCGGAGGGTGTACAGAAAAAGCAGTTTTTTCTGCTTTTCTGTACACTTTCCCGGTGCCGGCCGAAATTAACGCCTGCCTGCTTGGCTGCACATTTTACTTTCTGTATCACGCTGGACTAACTAATAGGCTCATCAACATGCATTACTGTATAAGGGGTAATAATAGCGCGTCGAAAATGCAAGTCCAAACGGGGGCTAATGGTGCGCTCGGCCTGAGCACACCGTACTGAGTCGACCTGAGTCCAAGAAAAGCAGTAACCTGAACGAGAAAAGCTGGAAAGCTATGAGCACACATGCTCATGGTTTGGGCAATAAAATCCCAGATCAGCCAGCCCTAATGGTAGAGGCAGACTTGGATGTTGCTGTCATGGAGTCGTGGTTCACGGAATCTCATGATTGGGATACGGCAGTACCGGGCTATAACTTATTAAGGAAGGACAGAGAGGACAGGAAAGGGGGAGGAGTGGCTCTTTATGTCAGAAACAATATCCAAGCATATGAGCTGCAAAGAAGATGGGGCAAAGAAAGAAGCACTATGGGCCGACCTAAAAAAAAAAGATGATGGGGCATCCATTTTTATTGGAGTGGTTTACAGGCATCCAAGTCAAATGGAAGTGCTTGACAGAGATCTGGTTGAAGACATCCAGAAGATGGGAAAGAAGGGAGAAGTGGTGATTGTTGGAGATTTTAATCTGCCGAATATAGACTGGAGAATCCCTTCTGCAGAATCTAACAAAAGTAGAGAGATAGTGGATGCCCTGCAAGGGGCTCTGTTTAAATAAATGGTAATGGAACCCAAGAGGGAGGGAGCTATATTTGATTTAGTGCTCACCAATGGAGATAATGTCTCTAATGGCCAGGTGGGTGCCCACCTCAGCACCAGTGATCATCAAACGGTATGGTTTCGTATCACAAATAGGATATGGAGAAGAAGCACAAAGACCCAAGTTTTGCTGTTCTAAAACACAGACTTTGATGAAATGGGGAGGTACCTGGAGGAAGAACTAAAAGGCTGGGCGAACAAGAGAGATGTGGAACAATGGACCAACCTAAAAGGAGCAATTACAAAGGCAACTAATCTATATGTTAGAAGAAAAGTATAGAAAAACAAAAGAAAAATGAAACCTATCTGGTTCTCAAAGGAGGTGGCTGATTAAAAAAACACAAAACCAAACTAAAAGAACAGCATTCAAGAAATATAAAGGATCCCAAAGGGAGGAGCACAAGGAAGAATATCTGGTGGAACTGAGGGAGATAAAGAAAGTAATCAAGACTGCAAAAAGTCAAGCGGAAGAAAGGATTGCCAAAGAGGTAAAGCGAGATGACAAAACATTTTTCAGATACATCAGAGAGAGGAGAAAAGTCCAAAGTGGTATAGTGAAATTGAAAGGTGAAAAGGATTAATGTGTGGAGAGATATGAAGAAATGGCAGAAATATTAAACGAATACTTCAGTTCGGTGTTCACTAAAGGGGATCCTGGAGAAGGACCATCGCTAGATAACAAGAAACTGGAGGGGAGTGGAGTAGATGTAACTCTGTTTACAGAAGAGAATGTATGGAAAGAGCTAAGAAAATTAAAAGTTGACAAAGCCATGGGGCCTGATGAGGTTCATCCCAGGATACTGAGGAAGCTCAGAGATGTGCTGGCGGGTCCGCTGCATGACCTGTTCAATAGATCCCTAGAAACGGGAGTTGTGCCGAGTGATTGGAGAAGAGCGGTGGTGGTCCCGCTTCACAAGAGTGGGAGCAGAGAGGAGGCTGGAAACTAAAGGACTGTTAGCCTCACCTCGGTGGTAGGAAAAGTTAATGGAGTTACTGCTGAAAGAAAGAATAGTGAACCATCTACAATCGGAAGAATTGCTGGACCAGAGGCAGCCTGGATTCACCAGGGGAAGGTCCTGTCACACAAATCTGATTGACTTTTTTGATTGGGTGACTAGGGAATTAGATCGAGGAAGAGCGCTTGATGTCATCTACTTGGATTTCAGCAAAGCTTTTAATACGGTCCCACACAGGAGGCTTGTGAATAAAATGAGAAGCTTAGGAGTGAGTGCCGAGGTGGTGGCTTGGATTGCAAACTGGTTGACGGACAGAAGGCAATGTGTGATGGTAAATGGAACTTACTCTGAAGAGAGAGCGGTGTTAAGCGGAGTGCCGCAAGGATCGGTGTTGGGACCGGTCCAGTTCAATATCTTTGTGAGCGATATTGTGGACAGGATAGAAGGTAAGGTTTGTCTTTTTGCGGATGATACTAAGATCTGCAACAGAATGGACACGCCGGAAGGAGTGGAGAGAATGAGACGGGATTTAAGGAAGCTGGAAGAGTGGTCGAAGATATGGCAGCTGAGATTCAATGCCAAGAAGTACAGAGTCATGCATATGGGATGTGGAAATCCGAAAGAACTGTATTTGATGGGGGGGTGAAGGGCTGATGTGCACGGAGCAGGAGAGAGACCTTGGGGTGATAGTGTCTAATGATCTGAAGTTGGCGAAACAATGTGAGAAGGCGATAGCTAAAGCCAGAAGAATGCTGGGCTGCATAGAGAGAGGAATATCTAGTAAGAGAATTGAAGTGATGATCCCCTTGTACATGGCCTTGGTGAGACCTCACCTGGAATACTGTGTTCAGTTCTGTACACCGTATCTCCAAAGGGACAGAGACAGGATGGAGGCGGTCCAGAGAAGGGTGACCAAAAAGGTGGATGATCTTCATAAAATGACTTATGAGGAGAGATTGAAGAATCTAAATATGTACACCCTGGAGCAGATCATTAAAGGTTGTAATGATCCATGGTAAACAACAAACCTTTTCGGAAAAAACTCAGTAGAACAAGGGGTCACGATTTGAAGCTCCAGGGAGGAAGACTCAGAACCAATGTCAGGAAGTATTTCTTCACGGAGAGGGTGGTGGATGCCTGGAATGTCCTTCTGGAGGAAGTGGTGAAGACTAAAACTGTGAAGGATTTCAAAGGGGCATGGGATAAACACTGTGGATCCATGAAGGCTAGAGAATGGGAATGAAGAGAAGAGCCATGGGGGTGGAGTACTGGCTGCTACTAAGCCTTCGCAACTACAACATTGCTCTCTGCTTCAACGGCAAGAGGAAATGTGGAAAAGAGGATTTGCATTCAGATAACAACAAACAAGGACTGAACTTCACAATCTGGGTAAACAAATAAGCGTGGGGTAGCTTGCTTATTACGGCAGTTACTACCCTAAACCAATTAAGCCTGAAAAATCACTTTGAATACATATACAGCACTGCTCTTTGCTTCAACGGTAGGGGGAAATGTGGAAAAAAAGGATTTACATTCAGAAAACATCCAACAAGGCATTGATCTGTGTAGTCTGGGTAACCAAGCATCGGGGTAACTTGCTTGATGCAGCGGTTACAACCCTTAACCATCAAGCCTTATGCTCACCTTTGATGCAACTCCAACATTACTCTCTGCATCAATGACAGGGGATGGCAGGAAATTTGAATCAAACAGTTACCAATAAGGGTGGTTGATGAAACAGATAAGAACGGGAAAATAAGTGTGGGAGCTTGCTGGGCAGACTGAATGGGCCGATTGGCCTTTTTTCTGCCGTCATTTCTAAGTTTCTGTTTCTATTTAGCTGCATGGTTGATTGGGATTGGGTTAGTAAGGATTCTTTGGTTTATGCTTGGTGGGATCTCAGGATCATAGTCCTATCTTCCTGCTGGAATACCCACCAACATCCTCAATTTTGGCTAAGGAAGGCAGAGCTAGTCCAGTTTTGTCCATACACTTAGGATTTGGTCATTGGTATATATGCGTCTCAGGATAGACCTGGGTGATTTCTCTCCCATTTCTTCTCTTTCAAACAATTCTCAGCTGTCTCCAGTTACTTTTTCTCCAGATTCCAAGGGTTTGGAAAAATGTGGGCTAAAGGTTTTAAGTTTTATTTGAAGGGGAGACTTTAAAATCTTTTGAGGACCTTCTGAGAGAATTCTGTATTTCATCACATACCCAATTTATTTTGTACCTCCAGCTACATAGGGATATATTTCATAATAGAGGGCCTGGATGTATTAAGGAGCAAAAATGGTTTTGAAAAAAATATTTTCAATCTCATTTCTCAACTTTATTTACATGATCAGTTAGATGATACCAGAGACTAGAAATTTGTTAATCAAAAAATGGAATTCTGCTTTTTCCTTAGACCTAGATGTGAATGACTGGCATGCTATTTGATGTTTGATTCATAAGCTTACATGTCTCATGCACGGTACAGAGTCATGCTGGCTACAATCGGTGGCACATGGTTCACCCAATCTGGAAGAGAAAGCAATGGCAGTAGCAGGGGATGGGTTTAAGAAGGAGTGATAATGCTAGGTATGGTGACATGCTGGTGGCAGAAGAATGAGTGATGGCAGCGGGGACACAGGTACAAGTGGATGTGCGGGACTGCGGCTTGGGTTTGTGTATGGTTCTCGAAAGTTTGGTAAACATGCAGTGAATCTTTAGATATTGCTTTCATCATTAGATGACCCTTTCTTACAGTCTGCTGATTTTTTTAGTTCTAAGAAAAAGCTTCTGGAATTTGCTTTTTTTGGTGCTTTTACCTTTCGTCTCTTTTTTTTTCTTTCCTCTTTTGAGAAGTAGAGCTGAAGTAGCCATGACACATGGATGATATCTAACAATGTCAAACGGACCCAGCTTTCTAGCTCAGTAGTTTTCAGTATTGAGCAAGAGTTGTTATGTACTTGCTGCTTCATGAGCCCCTCTGCCTTTATTTTTTTGGCTCAAGCTTCTGCATGAATGTGTACCCACTTTCTCTCTTGTATTTTTTTGTATCCTTTTCATTTTTCTGAAGTTCTTGCCTTGCGGCCTCAGCAGCCTCTCAGAAGCACTTTTCTGTGTTACACCAAAAAAAAAAAAGAATAATGTCCAGTTCCAAGAAAGCCACTTACATTGGCTTCAGGGACAGCGTCTGTGGCCAAAAGATGTGCGTCGCAACAGCCAAGGCATTTGTTACCGATGCCTTGGTCCCGACCATGATTCAACCAACTGCTACGACTATGGGTTGTATGTCACTGAGGACACAAAGGAACAGGGCTTGGAAGATGTGTGCAGCTTTGCAGGTCAGTTAAAAGTCAGTCTCTTCCATGCCAAGTCGAGCAGAAGCTCCTCGGGCAAAACTCCTCCAGCTGTGGCTTGGGATCTGCTGTAGTTCATGGTTCAAGTAAGGCACAGAAGTGTTGAGTGTCAACGTTTTCCCATCCTTGCAGGGCCCGTTAATGCAAAAGAAAAAGAAGTCCCACTCTTAGAGCCAACAGTGCTCTCGGCATAAGTCACCACCAAAACAGGCATCGATCTACCACTGGCCCACGGGACTGGCAACACAGTTTTCAGAGCCATCAACGCAATCGGTGCGCAGATCCCCAGCACCGTTGACGCATTTGAGGAACATGGATGCATGAGCAAGTGTTGGGAGGACAAGGAGGAGACTCCTTCCAGTTGCCTTCCTCTCGGCTGGTGCCTTTGTCTTTGTCTCTTCTCCTTGGTCCTGACCTGGGGCCTACTGGAACTGCTTTTTTCTGTAGTCTCTTTTTTTCAGTAAGTGCTCCGCTGCAACCCTCAGCTTGGGAATCTCTATGTGCCATGGCTAATTCAGCTCTTCTTGTCAACAGAGAACATAAGAAAGAACAGGATGAATTAGCCATAATACTCGCCTGCCTCCCTGAAGAGTTGACTATCTAGCTAAAGCTAAGTTCTGCAATCAACTAAGGGACTTATGAGGCAGTGTGGGTGCAAAAACTCCTTGCATGCTCATTTAGTAAAAGCTCTACTGAGCTAGAGAGATGGGTCCATTTGGTGCTATCGTATGACATCACCCTGTGTCATGGCTAATTCATCCTGCTGTATGGGAAATCCATTTATGATAAGCAAACTTGCTTTTTTTTTTTTTTCCTTTCTTCAAGAGTCTCACTTTAAATTTGCACTCACAACGCTAACAGTTAATGAGTATTAAGAGTGTGCCCTATGTATCTTACATCATTATTGCATGGGAGCATCTGCGGTGCTGCTCTGTGCTCAGATTTATAATCCTTTTAATCGCACAGGTTGGGTTTTAAGTCCTGATTTCTGGAAGCTTTAGGCAGAGTGAGACTGCCGTAGTATAGTGAACCTCACCTCTGGGCCAGTTTTGCACGCTGACGAGTTCTTCTTGACTTGTATTTTGTTTTAGGCTTCGTGCCTCACGAGTTCTACTGGTTGGCATGAGAGGCTTGGGAGCAGAGGTAGCTAAAAACCTCATCTTGGCAGGAGTTAAAGGACTGACCATGCTGGATCATCAACAGGTGAGAAACTTTGCCAATAACAGACTTTCATGGTGTCCCGGTATGAGGCACCTCGCAGATATGGTAGCCAGTTTTCTTATTCAGCTAGGGTTTATCCTCCTTTGGTAATAATTGTGTTGCACGACTAAGGATTTACCAATGCTTTGTGAAGCATTTTTCAAAAATTTCCCAAAATCTTTTGCCATAGGAATTTAATGCAAACAGAATTTGGCAAAAGTCTTTTTTTTTTTTCTTTTACAAAAAACTCATTGATGTAACTTATAAGGAAACGGGGAAAAAAAACAGAATGGTGGTGAAATGTTGCACAAAGGAATTCAAGATCAGTTGGTAAATGTTATAGTTTGTGTGAGGTTTTGTGGCCAACAACTGAAGCAGAAAGGGGGGCCAATTTTCAGGAACGAGGGACCCGATGTAATCGGGCGAGGATGGCTGCAATGGCGGCGCAAGGTTCTGCGTGCAGTTTTGCTTGTAGAAGTTTATTGTGGATGCAGCGTGGAGCCTTACGCCCAAAAGCGTGTGCCCAAATTGGTGCTCCTCCATGCAGATCCCAAGCTGATGAGGCATTCACTGTTGCTCCCTGATGTACAGAGGTGCAGAGCCGGGAACACTGGAAACTGAACTCCCTGGTCAAGAGGTGGGTGAAGGTTTCTGGGCCTGAACCCGGAGTTCGTGGTGTAGGGGTCCTGCACACATGACGTATGTTTTATGTGCATAACTTTTCTGAGCCAGGCTTATGTTCCTAACTTGTGTGTACAGTGTAGGAGCATAATTTATGGGTTCTGCGCACCATTTTTATGCATCCAAATCATGTTTACGCTCTAACATGGTTGGTGCGCAGAAACCCTATTTTGTGTGAATAAATCCTATTTCCTAAGCATAAAACATGGTTTGTGTGCATTTAAACATAATTTATGTGCGTTATTCTTATTTTTTCTTTTTAGGTTTATGCACTTTTTGACTCCCAATGCACTTAATTTGAATTTAGGATTTCTATTCTGCTTTTTCATTTGTAGCTCAAGGCGAGTTATATTCAGGTACAGCAGGTATTTCCCTATCCCCAGAGTACTTAAGTCTAAGCTTGTACCTGAAGTGATGGAGGGAGAAGTGACTTGCCCAGGATTAGAAGGGAAGCAGTGGCCAGATTTGAACCCTGGCTTCCCCAGTTCTCAGCCCATTGCTCTACTCCTTCACTCTATACTGTTAGCTTACTGTTTTTTGTTTTTTTTTGTTTTTAAGAAAATGTGCCCTGATATAGAGCACACAGACTTCACTCCTGTGTTTTTATCTCCAGCCCGGAGGGAGGCTCGGGGCATGGTCCATTTCCTTGTTTGGAATGCTTTGGCTGTGTACTTTATTATTAACTTGTCCACATGATGGCGCTGTTGATTAAAAGTAGCTCAAACTATACCTCATCTTTCTTGCAGATTTAGGGACTGCTTCTGTAACAGCACGCTTAAGAAGGTTGGCAAATAAGCTACACCAAGTTTGAAAGCGAGCTTATGCATCTGTGTTTGCTTTGAAAGCTATCCCAGCAAAACTACCTACACGCAGTTACACCTGCTAATTTCTGTACAGGAAGACTTATACATGTAGTTCTGAAAATCCAAAAGTACAAGTGTAAAATCCAAATCCTTCTCCAGCTCCACTCCCAGGAGTACCCCTGCCTAGGCCAGGTAAACTTGTGCTCATATAGGATAGATGCAAGCTATGTTTACCCAGCTATCAGGTGGACAATTTTATAACGAGTCCCATGGAAATGCCTTTTGAACAAGACCCTTTTTAAAGAGCAATTTTCAAAGTCATTTGCCCAGATAAACTGGCCACCTATGTGCGATCTTTCATAGTTCATGTACTTTTAGGGGGGGGGGGGGGGGGAAGGAAAATGGCACATGGTCTTCTCAATTTTGAAATGTGCATGCACTATTTTATTCCTGCGTGGCGGCCTGCACAAGTAGGTGCAAAGTTTGTGGGTCCCTTTGTATGCAAATGATTGATGCTAGCTAACTTGAGAAGCTAGCCTGGTTTTTGCTTTAAACTTGCGCATATAAGCCCAAATTTTAAAAAGCTCACTCGCGTAAAATCCAGGGGATACATGCATGGCCAGGCCATTCGTGCACCGACGCATTTTAGAAACTGCCCGGACACGTGCGTATCTCCTGGTATACACAGAAATGCCGGGCCATCAAAAAGGGGGGACAGGGACTGGGCGGGGGCCGAACAGGATAGCTGCCATTAGGCCCTGTCCCGGGAAAGTGCGCGCCAGCAGCTGGCCAATGCGCCAATGTTACTTCTGCTCGGAAGGAGCAGTAAGTAATAAAAAAAAAATAAAAAAATTTGGGCTAGCTAGGTAGGGGTCGGGGAGGAGAGGGGAAATGGTAGGAATTGGAGCGAACTGGGAAAACCCTACTCACGTCGCCTCGCATTTATTTTTTTAAATCCCCCCCCCCCCCCATTGCACGCAGGAGAGGCCACCCGCCTGCACATGCACGCATGGACATTAAAATCCGGTGTGCACGTGCGAGTGAATCGTACATGCGCATATTTTCGAAAATCAACCCCATACTTTGTAGCTAGGTGGCAGATTAATAATTGTCCCCAGTTTGCAGGGACTGTGGGGATAAGTTTAACTTGTCCCTCTGGGCAGGGGGCAAGTTAAGCCAATGTGAAAGTTTGAGATTGCAGATTTCATTTATACAAGTTGTACTCTATGCTTTTAATAACTTTCTATATTGCATTTGTTCAGTTTGCTGGGTAAAACCAGAGGCGTAGACACAATTACTGCATAATAATACAATCTCACAGCATGCTCCGTCTTGCCAGATGATTAACCATAGGATGGACCTCTTTTCATCGTATGTGATATCTAGCAAGAGAAAAAAAAAACACAGTTGTAGATTCATGATCCAGTTCTTCTATGCAGGAAATTTAGCATAAGGTGGACTGTAATGCAGTTATGGTCTTCAAGATGAAAATATGATGTTGGCAGGCTAACAGATGTATTATACCACAGGGAGGAAAAAATGAGAGCTTTTATGTACCCTTATTGCTGTGATTTTGAAACCTGCAGGTTTCTCAGGAAGATACTAGAGCTCAGTTCCTGATCCCTGTAGGCTCTGTGAATCAAAATCGGGCTGAGGCTTCCCTGGCACGTGCTCAGAACCTGAACCCCATGGTGGAGGTTAGAGTGGACACCCAGGACATCATCGACAAGGACGATGCATTCTTCACTCAGTTTGATGCTGTAAGTGGTGCAAAGCTCATACAAAACAGCAGGCCATGGGCTTCACAGAGGTGTGGCCCAAGTCCTGCAACCCTGCTGACTTGTATTCTGAGCAGAGTGGGGATTAAATAACCTGTTGTAAGCCGCATGGTGAGCAAAGGAGGTGTAAACATTGACCCACTCAAACTAGTATAGCATACAATGGGGATCATAAAGCTGCCTTGTCATTGGCCAGCAGCTCACAGTACATTGACTGCTATGGAGATTATGGACACCCAGTCTCATGATTCTTGACCAGTCATGATGCTTGTGTCCAGCGACTGGCTTAGACAAATGTTTCTTTGGCACAGTGGGAGAGAGAGAAGGCAGTCTGTATCCTAGTAGTCTTTCCCTAAGTTGATTCTAGGGGAGGTTCAATGGTTAGCAAGTGTCAGATTGGTACTGCGTGCACCAGGTCATAAGAACATAAGATGTACCATATTGAGTTAGACCAAGGGTCCAGCAAGCCCAGTATCCTGTCTCCAACAGTGGCCAATCCAAGTCGCAAGCACCTGGTATGTATCCAAACATTTAAATAGATCTCAAGCTACTATTCCTTATTAATTAATAGCAGTTTATAGATATTTCCTCTAGGAACTTATCCAAACCTTTTATAAACCCAGTTACGCTAACTGCCGTAACCACATCCTCTGGCAATGAATTCCAAGGCTTAACTATTTGCTGAGTCTGATTAGCTTAGGTGGTTGTTTATATCTCACGATTCTAGAACATAAGAAATTGCCATACTGAGTCAGACCAAGGGTCCTTCAAGCCCAGCATCCTGTTTCCAACAGTGGCTAAACCCGGCTACAAGAACCTGGCAAGTGCCCAAACACTAAGAAGATCCCATGCCACTGATGCCAGTATTAGCAGAGGCCATTCCCTGAGACAACTTGATTAATAGCTGTTAATGGATTTCTCCTCCAAGAACTTATCCAAACCTTTTTAAACCCAGCTACACAAACTGCACTAACCGCATCCTCTGGCAACAAATTGCAGAGCTTAACTGTGCGTTGAGTGAAAAAGAACTTTCTCCAATTAGTCTTAAATGTGCTAATTGCTAACTTCATGGCGTGCCCCCTAGTCCTTCTGTTATCAGAAAGTGTAAATAACCAACTTACATCTACCCGTTCTAGACCTCTCATGATTTTGAAGACCTCTATCATATCCCCCCTCAGTCATCTCTTCTCCAAGCTGAACAGCCCTAACCTCTTCAGCCTTTCCTCATAGGGGAGCTGTTCTATCCCGTTTATCATTTTGGTCGCCATTCTCCGTATCTTCTCCAGTGCAACTATATAATTTTGAGATGCAGTGAACAGAACTGTACACAGTACTCAAGGTGCAGTCTCACCATTGAGCGCTATAGAGGCATTATGACATTTTCCGTTTTATTAACCATTCCCTTTCTAATAATTCCTAACATTCTGTTTGCTTTTTTGACTGCTGCAGCACAGTGAGCTTAAGATTTCAATGTATTATCCACTATGATGCCTAGATCCTTTTTCCTGGGTGGTAGCTCCTAATATGGAACCTAACATCGTGTAACTACAGCAAGGGTTATTTTTCCCTATATGCATCACCTTGCACTTGTCCACATTAAATTTCATCTGCCATTTGAATGCCCAATCTTCTAGTCTCATAAGGTCCTCCTGCAATTTTCATACACCGTGATACATAAACCAGTAAAACCCAGGGAGGAGAAGAACCTACCCTCAAGAAATTCCACCAAAAACCTGCTGTTGACCACTGAAGCTTTTAGAGTTAAGATGCCAGCACTATTAGCAGCCCCTACCCTCTCCCTGGCTTCTTCCTCCTCCTGTCTTTCCTTCCGGTCTCTGCAGTGATAGTGGCTTCATTTCATCAGCTGCCTGGCAAGGGATTGCCCGGGGCTGCAGCAGTGACAACTTGTCCTTACAAAGCCGTTAAGGCTCCTCACAGTTAGAAAGTTTGTAAGTGAGATTCTTGAGAGCTGATGAGGAGGATTAGCTGAATGCTTGGGTGCTGGTGATTTTCTCAAATGACAGAAAGAAACGTCAGCTTCCTTGTCTTAACAAAAGTCCATGTTAGTTGCTGCAAAAGGCAAGGCATTGCCTTCATCTTATTTTTTTAAGTCCCTGAGCAGGTTAAAAATTCAGCTTCCCTAAACTCGGTCAATTAGGGTGAGTTCCTTTTTAAATTTGTCAGCCCAGGAGGAAGTGTGTAAAGATAGGAAGTTGAGGGATTTCATGCCAAGATATCATTTATATGTCCCATGGCCTTGGAAAGTGCATGAATAACTGTGTTGAGGTGCAGACACCCACAGATCGAAAGCAATTGGCAATGAGCAGTGAATACATGAGGGGCAGTGGATAAAGCTCAAAGGTTTCTGTAATTTGGGGCTCTCCAGTGCGGGCAATCCCTTGGCAAATGGACAGCCATTGTATGCTAGAAACCCCCAGTGTGACTTTTTTTTTTTTGTTTCAACTTGTCACAGTTCTCTTGTAGATGTCATAAACAGCCAACCTTATGACATCCCTCACAACCGATTCCAGAGGAGGGGATGGGGGGGTGTACTCGGTGCTCACATTCTGTCTCCACTGGGGAGAATGCAGGTTCCCCACACTCACATCTGGCCTTCTCGGTCCTGTTGCAGCGAAGGCTCTTTGATGCGTGTGGGCCGTTCGTTTCCAAATCTGCTGATCTTCTGCATTGTGAGATCAGTTCAGTTGAACTGCCAGCCCGCAAATTTTGAAAATGCTTGCAGTTTCATTCCCACGGTTGACCATGGGGTTGGGGGATGCTGCAGAGGCAGCACTCAAATCCTAGTCAGCATGCCATGGTGACACCTAGTGCCTGGACTTGAGGTCCACATTTCTCACTGGGTTTTGGGTGATTTTCTCAGTTTTGTCATTTGAGTGCCGAACTATTGTATGAATATTATTAAGAGAACAACAGAGACTTCAGCTTAGTTTCCAGTTCTATTATACTTTTGCTGTTGTAAAGTTAGATTATTTGTATTTCTGTATTAATTTTTTTAAAGTAGCTGATTTAACCTCTGAAAAGATTTTTTATTTTTTTGTAAATCTGCACCTGGTTAAATAAGAAAAGGAGAAGAAAATAGCCAGTCAGTTAAGGAAGGAGACTTGGGAATAATAGTAGCAGCAGAGAAGAGGATTAGAATGGGAAATTTGTCTTACAAGTGAAAGGGTTGGGGGATCCTGGCACATCTTTCAGGTTTCTTATGGCTTCTTTTCCACATGCAACAAACCCACCCGTCCCATCTCCTGATGTACCGTTTGCCCCTTCTAGGTGTGTTTGACCTGCTGTTCCCGAGACGTTCTGGTGAAGGTTGATCACATCTGTCACAAGCACGGCATCAAGTTCTTCGCGGGTGACGTGTTTGGCTACCACGGCTACACATTTGCCAACCTGGGAGATCACGAGTTTGTTGAGTAAGTGAGTGCGCGTCTATCAGTTTCCAGACTTTCAGTCAATCAAGTAAGCTGACAGCACTTTGCAATTCTATGGTCTTGGAAAGAGTGGAGGCTGCAACCAGTTCATGGAATGGAACTCTGCAGTGTGTTTGGTTTTTTTTTGGGGGGGGGGGGGGGGGGCCCTTCTTTTTTGGATGTCTGATTTGAAATTATGCTAACTATTTATGACCTACTGCAGACAGATCATTTAAATTGGCTTTTGAATTTAAACTTCATTTAAATCTCTTTAGGGAAAAGATGAAAGTTAGCAAAGTGAGTCAAGGGCTAGAAGATGGACCAGAGGCCAAAAAAGCAAAACTTGATTCTACTGAGACCACAATGGTGAAAAAGGTATGTCTTTAAAAAGTGTACATGTTTTTGGGTGTGCAGTTGTCTGTCAGTACCTGACCAGTATGAATTTTAACTTGCCTGAATGGATGTCTTGTTTACACACATCCTAGTAATTAACTATATGTAGGTCACATAACATATTTACATGTGACTGAAGTTGAGCACCTCCTAGTGGAAAGCCAGGGAACAGCATCATAAGCAATGTTGGTCTGCAGCAAATCTCTGCATCCTATAGCTATAGGGGCAAGCTATGATGCTTGGCCTACATATGGGGGTAGAAGGGGAGTGGAAGTTATAGGAGCTGATGATGAAATCTTTGTAGGCAATCTGTGATGGATCCCAGAGGAGTGTGGGATGGGAAGAAGTATGGGGAGAGGCTGTCCATGATAGTTCCTAATAAAAACCAGATAAGTAGGACAAACAGAGGCACACCAGGACTTGAGCTGAAATTGTTAATGCTCAGAGGCATAGGATCATTCTGATCTTGACCCAATGCTCCACAACACACCCAAGACATTCAAATTAACTAGCAAAGTGTATCTCTGTTGTGGCCTCCTACCTAATTAATGCTTTTTTTTCCTGGTAGATTAGCTCATTCTTCCCTTGTCCGCTCATGTTTTCAAAAGACTCTAGGTAACACTAGGATTTTATTAATTGATTCTGAAGCTGTAAATTACCTATCAAGTCTCAGGAAAACAGCAAAATGCCTTGTCCCGGCATGACCTGGAACTCGTCATTAATCGTGTTCACCTTCCAAGACATTCTTTTTTTGCATTGTGATATTTAATTTTTGACTGGCATTAAGATTTATTGACCTCTGTATACAATATGCTCAGGTTTAAAGAAGCAACATGTGAAGTTCGCCATCGTGGTGGTGGTTTCTTCCAGCTACTTTCTTTTTGTTCACTGCAAAATGGTGGGTGATCAAGAAACTACCAGGAAATCTTGGATCTTTATCTGACAAATAGCAAGATTGAGCTTGCTGTGCTCTGGGGGTTGTGTTTTTGTTGTTGTTGTTGTTTAAACTCTGGTGCAGTTTGGAAATACATAGCAAACATGGCCTCACAAAAGGAGAATTCTTTCCTTGTGCTCTTGCAACCATTGACCCCCCACCTTCAATGGTTGGCACTGGCTAGACCCGATTATGTCTGCTGATGCGCACATGATCACTGCTGAATGGAAAAGACTGCTCTTGACGCTGCCTGTATGAGTACTACTGAGAGGAGGCGGCTGCTCTCCAGGGCATGGAAGGCTTGGAGTTGGATACAGTAGATGAGATGGCAGCAGATAAGGACTGATTGGCTCATCCAGTCTGCCCGGTTTTTCTAGTTTTGGTCGTGAAGATACTGGATCCTTTCATGGCTATGATAGCTTTTTATTAAACTGGTGTGACTCCCTCCAAAGCCGACTGTGAACATGAGCTTTCAAGGCCAGATAGGTTTCTTCAGATGTTGGGGAAGGGCAGATCAAACATCTCTGAGCCCCCTGTAACTTCAGATTTGCAGTGCTTGGCACGTGCGTCATTATCTCAAGACATGAGATCTAATTAGTGAGAACAGACTTGGCTGGGTTCCAAAGTCCCTTGGGTTAAACAAGGACTTGCATTAACAAACTGAAACTAGAGAGAAAGTGAGCTCACTCATGTTTAGATTCCCATGGATGGCCGTTGTGCACAGGGAGTGAAGCACAGGCAAGTTAGCAGTCTTAGCTCCCATAGCCAAAATGGACATCTGCTGGTAGAAGTACTTTAATTGTAAAATTTCAGTCTAATACTATACCCCAGATTTGCCTCTTGCTGATTCTGGGCTCAGTCGGGCCCCTTGGCTCCTCATAAGCAAGCAGAAATGGATGCTAGACACAGGCACATTTCCCCTATGTTTCCTCAGGAACATGCACTGCTCATGGTGCCCTCTTGTTGCAGCATGAGAGCATACAACCAAATATTTTAAAATGTACCTTTCAATATCGACTGAAGCACAGCTGGTCACCCTGAATGAACTTAACTCATCACATAGCCCAAGTTATGGCCGATTGTTTGTTTGGAGGCCTTGACAGGGCCTGATGTTCTGCATTGTTGGCAGTTCCTAACTGTGATTAATCTCCAGCCCCCTGTCTCTCATTATGTGTGTTGGCCTCTAGGCCGTGGCTATCATTCTGAGTCTGTATTCTGATGTTCGCACTGCCTGTCTTGCTGGTGAAGGACTCCTAGGGAAGAATAGGTAGAGGAAGCTTCGGTTTTGCAGACTGTATCCGTAGCATGTTAAGCTTTCAGTGCCGGGATCCGGCTGTCTCACTAGCCAGCATTAAGCACGCATCGCCATGTTACTAGGTTACGAATCAGTTGTTTAATGGAAGAAAAATCCCAGGGGGCAGTGGGTCACCATCTCCAGAGGTAATGTGCCTTCAGATGACAGGGATAGCAGGGAGGTCGGTCTGTCCAGTCATTCAGAGTGAAACCATCACTCCTGAAGACAAAGCATGACTCGGGGTTGAGAGGGATTGTCCTTATCTTGGGGGTTGGGAGGGGGTCTAGAGACCCAAGCAGCAGGATATAGCTGCTCATATTTATTTTTTAATAATCTTTTTATTAAGTTACACGTATAGACAGCAAAGTTGTACAAACAAGTATCCAAGATCAAAACAACTCGCATCAAAAAAGAACCTTGTATCTGTAATAGCTCATCGTATTTAAAGGTTCTCTTACCTCAGAATGGCAAAAAAGAGCTTGAGATGGAAAGACACCACCAGAAACCACATTTTAAAATGCCATTGTAGCTGATATCCTTGCTGGTAATTTATCAGAATTGGGACAGGTTTGAAAAAATGTTTTTTCCCTGTATGTACCCAGATCAATCCAGACTCCCGGGTTTTGCCTCCCTTCCAGCAAATGGAGACAAAGTTTCGTAGGCGCCACCTGCATCTCTTCAGTATTTCTCTGTCTCCAGCAGATGGAGGTGGTGCAAAATTTATATATATATATATATATAGAAGAGAGATTCCTTCCAGGGGGTGGCAGGTCCTCCCTGGTAGTAGGTTACGGACGAGCAGGGGTTGGAAATCCTAAATTGCTCTCTTTTTTGTGGTCTGGCTCCCACCCCTTCAGCAAGTATTGTGAGAAGCCTCTTCCCCCTTCTTCAGGGAAGTAATCTTTACTCTTTTTCTTAAAGTTAAAAAAAAAAAAAAAGGAGGATAAGGGTCATGAAAGCAGTGGCTGGTTTTTGCTGCTCACCCCGTTGCTGGAGGCAGGGCGCTCAGGCATTATCATTATTGTGGCTCCTGATCCCGCTTGCTGTTGACGGCACTTGCCTTGCAGACAGTGTGGTACTGGGCCATGCCTCGCATGAGCCGTTGCTCTGCCTGTGGGAAGCAATCTTTGTGGCTCTACAGGGCCGGCCAATCCTCCTGCTGCCTCTCCGGTGCGAAGGGTTCTTTGCGGAGTGCTGTAGTGGCATCGATCAAGCAGTGTGGCCCTGGCAGGGTGCCAGCTGCTCCGGAAGACTAGCTGATCCACTCCAGCTAAGTGCAAGAATGGTGGCCATCTTGAAAACTTTCAAGGCTGCTGAGGAGAGAGTGGCAAGGGGAGGGGATCTCCCGCCAGCCCTGACGAGGCCTGAGAGGCCCTAAAGAAGCAGTCCGGGGAAGATCCTGATCCCTTGGAGGGGGTGTTTGGGGGATCCTTCTTGGTTTTTCCCCAGATTTTGTGCTTTTATTGCACAAAGCTTATCTGGCCGGTAAGTCCAAGAGGAATTGCTCCCCCGGGCGTAGGTTTACTGAGGGACCACCCAGATAGTGCTCAGGCAGTTGGAGATGCTGCAAAGCCACAAGGATCTGGAAAATCAGAGGTCCAGTGGTGCGGGGTACCACAGATGACCTTTTCTCGGAGGAGTCTGACCATGGGGTGCCCTCAGGGGGGATGGTCCCAGTCCCCCCCCCCCCCCTTTCAGTGGTCAGGATCAAGAGGAGGGGGACGATCCTAAGGTTGTTTGCCTATTTCAGAGAGAAGAGCTGGGCCCTACATGTCCTGGCGGAGTTGGGATTAGCTGTTCCACAGGAGGAGTCAGAACAGGATACAGTAGATCTGGTCATGGCAGGTTTACGGGGCCCGGCCAGGACTTTTCCTTTCCATAAGATGGTTAAGCAATTGATGGTCAGGGAGTGGGATACTCCTGAGACAGGTCTTAAAATTAGTAGGGCTATGGACAAGCTTTATCCCTTGCCGGAGGAGACTCTGGAACTCTTGAGGGTGCCAAAGGTGGATGCTTCCATGTCGGCAGTCACAAAGAGAACCACCATCCCAATAGTCTGCACGCTGGCTCTGAAAGATCTCCAGGATAGGACATTTGAGGTGCACCTCAAGAAGATTTTTGAGGTTTCTGCCCTGGGTATCTGAGCTGTAGTGTGCAGCAGTTTATGCATCAAACAAGCCTGAGACACGTACAGCAGTTAGTGCTGGAGATCTCTCACTCCAGGAATCTGAGCTGGCAGAATGATTAGAGGCAGCAGTGGCTTATGGGGCCGTCGCCTTATATGATCTGCTTCGTATCTCTTCTAGGACGATGGTGCCTGTGGTCTCAGTTAGGAGGCTCTTATGGTTGCGAAACTGGTCAGCGGATGTTTCGTCGAAGGCTCAGCTTAGTGTGCTCCCCTTTAAGGGCAAGCTCCTTTTTGAAGAAGACTTGGAACAGCTGATAAAGCAGCTTGGTGATAATAAGGTGAACAAACTACCGATTTTCTGCCGGTTCGCTCTTGCTTTCAGGGTCAAAGATGTTTCCGTCAGAGCAGGGCTCCGGGTGCAGGCCAGGGACAAACCTTGGGGAGGTCTCAGTCCTTTCATAGCTGCAGGGTGAACCGAGACTGTTCTGGCCAAGGGCCTAGCGGAAACAAATCCACACAGTGAGGTGAGGCTGACCCACTCCTCTGTCCCAGTCGTCGGGGGGCAGTTGACTTTTTTTTTTTTTTTTTTTTTACGAGGAGCGGTTCAAGATCAAGTCGGACCAGTGGGTTCTAAGTGTGATCAGATGAGGCTATGCTTTAGAATTTCTTTGGTCTCTAAGAACCCTATTCATGGTATCTTCCTGCATTTCGCCAACAAAGAAACTGATAGTTCAGGAGACCATTCAAAGACTGAGAATGCTGGTGGCCATTGTTCCCATCCCCCAGGAGGACTGGGAGATGGGACGTATTCCATTTATTTTGTGGTGACAAAGAAGGAAGGAACCTTCCGTTCAATTCTGCACTTGAAGGCAACATGGCTCTCAAAGTTCCACATTTCCGGATGGAAACTCCCAGGTCTGGCAAGGCATTGCGCAGTGGGGGGGGAGTTCTTGGCTTCCCTGGATCTTACAGAAGCATATCTGCACATCAATATCCGCCGGGATCATCAGAGATACCTCAGATTCATGATTCTCGGAAAAACATTTTCAGTTTTGCGCTCTTCCATTTGGTCTAGCCACTGCTCCGAAGACTTTCACCAAAGTGACGATGGTGGAATTGGCAGCCCTCAGAAAGGAGAGGGTGCTGGTTCATCCATTTCTGGACGACTGGCTCAACAGAGCGAAGCTGGAGGAATTTTGCAGACAGGCGGTGGAAGTGGTCTTGCACCGCTTGAAATCCTTGGGCTAGATCGTGAACCTGGCCAAGAGCCACCTTTTTTTCCTTCACAGGTTCTGGAGTTCTTGGGCACACGCTTCGATATCCGTGAGGGCAAGGTCTTTCTCATGGAGGAGTGGATCATTAAGCTGCAGGCACAAGTTCGGAACCTGTTGGACAGCAGAGTGCCCAGGGTTTAGGATTACTTGCAAGTCCTTGGTTCCATGGCCTCGACCTTAGAGCTCATCCCGTGGGCATTTGCTCATATGAGACCTCTACAGAAAGTGTTGCTATCCTGGTGGGATCCAACGTCAGAGCAGTTTAATCTCCCACGGCCGCTTACAGAGTTCACCAAGTCCAGTCTTGGCTGGTGGCTTGGCTGGGACCATTTGGGGCATGGGGTGGACCTCGAGGTGCCTTAATGGATGGTAGTGACTACCAATGCCAGTCTCACCGGTTGGGGGGCTGTGTGTTTCCTCCATGGCTGCTGGTGGGCAAGGTTGTAAGGAGGATAGAGATCCATCCAGGAAAGGTGATTCTTGTGACTCCAGAGTGGCCGTGAAGGCCTTGGTTTGTGGATCTGGTCAACCTAGTGGTGGATGGCCCCCTGAGGCTGGGTCATCTTCGGCAGGGCCCTGTATTTTCAGATCAAGCGGATCGCTTTTGTCTAGTAGCTTGGCTTTTAAAAGTAGGCAATTAAGGAAGAAAGGATATCCAGAGGATGTTATTTCTATTCTGCTGCAAGCTCGCAAGACCTCTATTTCCAGGTTTGGAGAGTCTTCAAGTCTTGGTGTATGGAACAGGGGATTATTCCTTGGTGAGCATCAGTGGCACAGATTCTGGCTTTTTTACAAAGAGGCCTAACAAAAGGTTTATCCTTTAGTTCCCTGAGATGCAAGTGTCTGCTTTGGGCTGCTTGCGGGGCAAGATTCATGGCGCAACTCTGGCGGTACATCTGGATGTGGTGAGTTTTCTTCGCAGAGCGAAGCATTTGCACCCCCTTGTTCGTAAGGTGCGCCCTTCTTGGAGTCTTAATTTGGTCCTCAAGAGGCATGTGTGAGGTGCCATTTGAGCCTCTCAAGAAGGCCACCATAAAAGATCTGACTTTGAAGGTGGTTTTTTTGGTGGTGATTTGCTCAGCCAGAAAGGTGTGTGAGCTTCAAGCCCTGGCATGCAAGGAACCTTTTTTTGCGGATTTCGGATTCCAGAGTCTCTCTGAGGACGGTTCTGTCTTTTCTGTTGAAGGTAGTTTCAGCGTTCCACTTAACTCAGTCAGTGGAACTTCCAGACTTTACAAATCTGGAGATTGTTGCGCCTCATTCAAGGGAATTGAGACGTCTGGATATCAGAAGGGCCTTGTTGCGGTATCCTGAAGTCACTAACTGTTTCAGGCTGTTGGATCACCTTTTTGTGCTATGGAGTGGTGCAAAAAAAGAGTTAAAAAGCGTCAAAGGCCACTATAATGCGTTGGTTGAAGGAGGCTGTTGGTTCCGCGTATATCTGTTGCGGTCATCTTGTCCCGGAGGGGTTAAGAGCTCATTCTACCAGTTCGCAGGAGGCCTCCTGGGCAGAGTGCCGATTGGTTTTGCTGCAAGAGATTTGCAGGGCGGCTATTTGGAAGTCTTTACATACATTTTGCCAGACACTAGTGATTGGACTTCCAGGCTCCAGACGTCGACAATTTTGGTAGAAGTGTTCTTCGAGCGGGACTCTGTCCCACCCAGGTTAGGGAAGCTTTGGTACATCACAGGAATTTAGACTGATCTGGGTATGTACAGGGAAAGGAAAATTGATTCTTACCTGCTAATTTTCATTCTTGTATTACCACAGATCAGTCCAGAGTCCCGCCCGGTGGTAGAGGAGTTTGAGTCCATTCGATCTGGCTTCTTTAGTAGTTTTTATTAAATCTTAAGAATGGCACAGGTTTCTCATTAGTCCTTTTAAGACGTATTCTAAATTTAATTATAGTTGTTAATTACAAATGTCCTTGTTCCAGGGGATATAGTAGAGTTAATTGGTTAGAAATCTTTTTGGTTAAGTATTTTTTGCTTGGGTACTGATTAATACTGAAGAGATGCAGGTGGCCCACTGGGTTAGGAGGCAGTGCATACAAAACTTTCTCTGACTCCATCTGCTGGAAGGGAGGCAAAACCCAGGACTCTGGACTGATCTGTGGTACTACAGGAACAAAAATTAGCAGGTAAGAACCAATTTCCTTTGTTTCTTTTTCTGGGCCCTTGTTGGATCTTTTTTTCTTTTTTAAACTTGTATTTAAATAAAACCACCTGCTGTACATTAAACAGCATGTAACACCTTGTACGTACAAAGTGCAAGGTGTTCCATGCTGTTTATTGTTCACAGTTTACAGACAAGGGAATTAAGCATGTTTAGCTAACTCTATCAGAATTATCCTTAAAATAGGATAAAGATTGCAAATCTTTTTGTGCACATTTAAATTGTTCCGCAGGGAATGGATCCTTTCAGTAATTGCAGTATCATGGACTTGTGCTGTCTCAACATTAAACACAGGCTTGTCTTGCCACCACAGGGCAGTAGAGTACCTGGCAGCATATAATAACTGAGACACACGCTTTTTACTGTAAGGTGTTGGACCAAAAGGCCAACTCGGCTCTCTGGGTCCCTTGAGGATGAAACTGAGTTCAGTCTCAAATCTTACTAATAAGTTTGAACAAAGCAACAAGACCCCCCCCCCCGTGTGATACATACCATATTCCCTGTGCTCGGAGGTGGACTGAAGTTAGCGAGAGAAAAAGATGGATGCCTGCATGGCTGATGCAGGACCTTGATCAACATTTCAGAGCGCTTCGAATCTATGAAGATCTTGTGTGCCTGTGTCCATATATTATGTCCGTTGTGCACATCCAGATTCAGTTTCTAGTTCCCATTTTCTACTTGGAAATAAACTTTACAGATACAGAACTAGATTGACCAGAAGAGAGCCAGCTCTTGTACAATATAGCTGTCAGCTGAGGAGGGGGGAGGGTAGAGCTAGGCAAGCTGAACACTTTCTGAAAGGGCTTTAATTCATTGGGCAAGCCTAGGTCAAAGCAGTCTGAAGCTGCAAAAAAGCAGTGTGGTATCTCGTTAGGGAAATCAGGTTTAGCAGATCTCTAAATGTCTTGAGCTCATTTAGTCCCCACAGCTGCTCTACATACCACAAACCCAGCTGGCGCCAATTCCTAAAAGGACTCCCTTCTTCTTTTAAAGTCAAAAGGGGAATACTAGGTGAAATGCATTAAACCACTCTCTGGATCTGTGCTGGTACTGAGACTAGTCTCATCCTCGCTAAGAAATGAAATTGGCATTAATTTGCTTAGCTAAGACCCGCGAGCCTTTTTTTTTTTTTTTTTCAGGATAGCCAGATCAAATGTAACGAACAAGCAGGCCTAGATGAATTGTATTATCCTGAAAACCCACCCCTGCCCCAAAAGGCTGGCATTGGCTGGCTTCTATTCTCAGAGTCTTGCTTTGACACCCTCCCCCCCCCCCCCCAAAGCACTGAAACATTCTTTCCCTCCTCTTATTCTCTGGACAGAGAGTGATGTTCTGTTCGCTTCGGGAGGCTCTGGAGCTGGACTGGAGCAGCGAGCAGGCGAAGACAACCCTGAAGCGCACGCCGGCGGATTACTTCCTGTTTCAAGGTAAGCGAGCCATGTCTGGCCTTCAGTGAGCGCTGGCACGCACCAGATGAGTGAGTAAACACGTCTGCTCCCAGGCAGTACATTTCAGCCCTGGATCAAATCTCCCTCCACGCAGCGAGTACCCTGCTGGCTGTGATGACCTTCTTATTGTCCCTACATAAGAATTATCCAAAGATGCGCACAAGCCTTCAAAAACCCCCCTGACTCCCTGGATCAACTGCGGCCTTCAATAGCTTCTTTTGATTTGAGCCGGTAACGAAGGCGATAGGAGCTGGGTGTCACACGCAGGCAGCTCCAGGACTGCCAGGTTTCTGAAGTGACTTTTGAATCGTTGAACTACCAGCCCTGTTATCTCAGCTCTCTGGTTATCTTATTCTTGTGTGTTCTTGGACCTGATGGCATCACTTTGATTTTTCTCTTTTTTTTTTTTTTTCTCCAGCTCTCATGGTTTTGTGGGCTTTTCTTGGCCAGTTGACACTTTTTAAGATAGCAGCAGGTATAAATAGCAGCAGACAGTGCTTCCTGCTCTGCTCTTTCCATTGTCTCTAGCCAGCCAGCTGTGACTGTTCCTCTCACCCTACTGCTTGCTAAGAAAGCTCGAGGCCCCTCAAGTCCCCTTCCCCTGTCCGCTGGCTAAACAGCTTATTTTGGTATTTAGGGGGAGAACTTTCAAAGCCACCGCCAGGCATAAAACCCTGTTGTATGTGCGTAAACAGTTGTACTAAAATAGTCCGGGCCTCAGTGTGCATAACCCGGGCCACGCATGCTTTTATACAAACCCGGGGAAGCCGGAGTAAGCACCTACATACAGACACTTTTTTTTTTTATTTTAAAAAGTATGCACTTAAGTACACTTATGTCCTCTGAAGAGGAGGTGTAACTTCACACGACTGAACGTCTGTGAAAATTGTGCTGTGAATGTGCACGAAGGTTTTGCTTTAAAAATACTCGGTAAAGTCTGCGTGTACGATGTAGTCTCGGACTTTACCTCCATGTGGGCGGCTTGAAAATTGCCTTCAAACTAATGAACTAAACCTAGGGTGCTGCACAACAAATGACATATCTGTTCTATGGGTCCCTCTCCCAGAGAGCTTAGAGTTTTATGTGAGACCCTGAGAGAGAGAGGAACAGGATTCAAGCCTTGCTCTCCTGGTCCCCCGCTGCTATTCTAATCGCTAGGCCACCTGCTCGGCACCATTCAGCTCGGGTTTCTTATTAACATTCAGATCTTGTTTCCCTAGCTGGGACGGTGCCGAAATATTGGGCCTGCCAGACGTTGTTTAGCAGAATGCAGCAGTGCCCAAGTCTTGTCCTGCAGTTCAGTGGCAGTTTGAAACACAAGGGTATTGTGGTTGCCGTGTTAGTCCGTTTGGGTATGTGGAATTGAGAATCGATAAACAAGTCTATAAGTGAAACCTTTATATTGGACTAACCTCGCTCGATACGGCACCTACAGTCTGTTTGTTTGTCCTTCATTCCACAGAAGGGAGTTGAATGTGTTGAGATTTTGGGAATCTTCTCCTCCTTTCTTAAATCTGTGCTTGTGTGTGTTTTTGTTTGTTTGATTGTTGTGGGAAAAGGTCTGCAGACATGACTGCCAAGCATGCTAAGTAGATAAAGATGCAAAAATATTTGTAAACTGCAGTGCTCTGCTGAGCCTCCTAGGAGGGCAATGTTTTAGTGATAACCAAATATTATCAATAAGTATGATCAGAAACATTTTCTAGAATAGGATACATCTGGCATCTCTCTGTGTCTAATAGTTGTGCTGGATTTGAGGTTTCAGAGTGTGGCTTATTCTTTGTCTGTTTGATGTTTTTGCATTGGATTCCATTTGAAGTGTATTCTGGGAAGATGGACCAGAAATCTAAATAAATAAAATCAGATAATAGAAATCCACTGGCCTCAAAAAGTGACCTGACCACCCGTTTTCTCAGCAGGTGGCTAACAGACTAGCAGATTTGAAAGTTGTGTGTTGTGTTTTTTTTTTTTTTTTATTGCCGAAGATGCATGGAGCTCTCCTAGGAGGCTCAGCAGAGCACTGCAGTCTAGCCCTGACTGGCATATGCCAAGCCTGATGGAAGATACTGAAGGTAGCTGTGCTGGCAATTGTCTGAGAAAGCTTTAGAGAGACCAACTGGTTCATATTTGTCATAACGTTGCCCTTCTATAGGCAAATCAGATGCCATCTCTATAGCTACTGGCTCTGTTCCATCCTCTCGCTAGTGATGAGGGAGCTGGTGCCTCTGGGAGGCACCCAGCAATTTGTAACCTCACTGCTCTGCTTTTGTCACCCCTAAACTGGCCTCCCAACTGATGCTGTTGGGGGCTTGCTTAGGAGCTGCAATAAAACTAAGAGCCCCCACCTCCCAAACAACACGGATTTTGCAATCTCCTGAAAGGCCTCAGCTTTTCAGCCAAAGCTGAGAAATTGCAGTGACTATCAGAAACAATCCCTGACCTGTAGCCTCCGTTCTGGCACACTTGTGAGTTTTTGTGAGCTTGGCATTCTTCTTCTCTTTTTTTTTTTTTTTTTTTTACTTTATTTAAAATGTATTTATATAAAAATTTTATATACACTTATCCAGATTTCTAAGTGGTTTACAATAAAACAATTATAATCAGTAAACATACATATTTTTTAAACATAATTAAAATAACGTTAAAACAAACATAAAATCAGAAAAACCATAAAGACAATACAAAAATCATAGTATGCTCATAGCTGTTTCAGAGCCTTACCATGACTATTACTGCTGTTTTGGGTTTTTTTTAAATAACTTTACTTATTGGAATCACATGCAACAAAACAGATAAATATAAGAAACACCATCTTCGGCATGGTAATACAACAGAGTTGAAATAAATAAATAAATAAATGCAGACTGGTCACATGTCCAATTTAACCTGTTTTCTATTTCTTTATTTGTTTTGCCTCCCTCCTTACACACTCACTGCTATCCCAAAATGCATCCCACACTCGCCCCCTGCACACACTCCTGTCAAAACCTATCATCCAGTATGCGCTTCCATCCCAAACCATATAATTACAAGGTCTTATGCACTTTCTTCCACAGCTGAAGGTAACTTTTGAGTTTTATTGCCTGCCGTGGATTACCAATATCCACAACCTTCCTTTCTTCATATAAAGCACTTTGCGCCATTAGCTGAGTCCAGACTAGGAATATCAGCCCCTTTCCAGGTTAATAAAACAACCATTTTGTGCCAGCAGTACAGATATATAATTAAGAATTTGAGCTCTCCACGTTGCAGTCTCACTCCTTAATTCAGTAAATGTAAATACAAAAGTTTCCCAAAGCAATCAACAGTCCATTCAATGAAATGACCTACTTTTCCCCAATATTCCTTCATCCTGTTGCAGCCAGTGAGCATATGACATAATGACCCATTTTAAGCATATATTGTGATCCCACACCTTCATTTTCATTCCCCGCACTCTGGTCAGATAACTTCTGTGAAGGAACTTGAATTGTTTCCCTCAAATTTACAACTGATAAATGTTCACAGACAAGTGAAAATGCTTGGGATATGTCTCCATCATCCAAAGGAACACCAAGATCCATGCTCCATTCAGCAACCAGTGTGGCAACTTTATAAACTGATGCATGGAGGAGGTCCACACAGATACTCTATTAAACTTAGGAACAGTGTCGGAAAAAGCATCCTCCACATCGGAAAAAGCCGGGGGTCTCTCCTGCCCTCCACTAAGGCTGAAACAATAATGCTTAGTTTGCAGATATGCCAAAAAAAAATGACTTATGTGGTAGATCCCAAGTTTTTTTGCAGAGCTTCAAATGAGAGCATGGTCCCAGAGTCTGCATCAAAAAATTGGCCGATTCCCTCCAGTCAGAAAAAACCCCAAGAATTCATTCCCACAGGGAAACTTTTTTGTTCCCCGTCAGGGGCAAGAAGGGTGAAACTTGCACTGGCTTGTCCTGCAAACCAGCCACCACCTCCAGGCTCTCTGAAAATCCCTAAAACAAAAAGAGACAGTGGACCACTAGCTGATCCATGCAGTACATTTATAGGATTATAGGGCAAACACTCTTCCTTTAATAGACCTTCTGGATCAAATTTAGAACCCTGCGACACCCAATCTGGCACATGAACCGCTACGTTATAGATACAAAGGTCGGGTAGCACCAGCCCTCCTCTAGCTCTTTTACCATTCCAAATGAAGGCTGTCTGAGATTGAAACCTGTATATATGCATGTGTTCTTATTTATTTTTCTTCTGGTAACGAATTGATTTTGGCTCTGCTGCTAGTGCTACTGAAATTTCGGACAGATAAGGGAAGAGACCCTTTGCCCGTGGCTTACGGCGAGGACAGCGAGCTGCTGCTGCAGATCAGAGATAAGGAGATGGAATTGATGGGCGTCAGCCCTGACCTGCTCCCTGATGACTTTGCCAGGTAGAATTTGTTCGTATTGCCAAAAGTAATTTATTCTGTGGTAGAGATGAAGGAGACTTGTTATCTTTGCTCCTACCCATTCAGTTTTCATCAGAGAGTCATCGTGCACTGCCCCCAGAATTCCTAGTAGTGTTTTGTTTTGGGTTTTTATTTTCCTCCAACGTCCTGATTCCATGTCCTGTATAAAGCAGAAATTTAAATCCAACAGCAGATAAGGACCAAGAGGCCCATCTAGTCTGCCCCACTTGCTTCTGGTGCATTGCTTTAGGCTCCAGTTTATCTCAATTCCTCTAAACTCCTTGACAATTCAGGATAACAGTGAGATCACTTGTGCCTCCATTAGGGGTTCACCTGTCTTGGATGCTGAGGAAATGAGTCGATAGGATTTCTACAACCAAGATGACTTATTGTCCTTGTGGCCGGTAGTCGTTTGACAAGATTCTGGCAATAGTTTGAAATCACAGTTTGGTATTTATGTGCAGGCTGATGATGCAAAGGGCCGAACACCTGACCTAGGCACAACCACCTAAAAGGTGAATTTCCTAGCATGTAGCCAGATGGACTCAGGACCAGTGGGTTATGCTCCCCTGCCAGCAGATGGAGACTGAGTCAGATTTCAAGGCTGACATCACCCTACACCCCTGCAGTGACTTCAGCCCTCCAGTTTTCTCTGTCTCCAGCAGTTGTTGGACATACCTCTCCCAGTGGGAATTGCTGTACATTTTGGAAGGAGAAATTCTACATTTAAACGAGTAGAAAATAGAACCCTGCTCTCATGCGGTGATACCTAAAGATCCCTCCCTCAGTTGAGAATTCCTGAGGCGATGTCCTAGGTCCCTCAGAGGCGTGCCTTGGTCCAGTAACTGGTTCCCGGTGTGGACTTGCTGCTTGTGCAGCCGAAAGGCAGCAGGTGCAGAAGCCAAGTGTGGTGGTGATGGCTAAAGCTCTCTGCCCCCACAGCTGGAGATTGTCTCTGTACTCAGCCGATAAGCGCTAAGTCCAGGTAGTTTAAAAAAAAAAAAAAAAATCTTCCTTCTGGTCAGGGACTATTAGATAGGTTTCATTAAGACTTCATCTGGTCTCTGTGCTCGGTGCATCGTACCACCATCATTCCGGATCCTGTTGGGGTAAAGGGAAGTAGGCTTCCAAGCAGGATGAGTGCCCCCCCCCCCCCCCCCCCCCCCGGAGGGAGCTAGGCCCCGCTTTAGGCTTGGTCGGCACATCGCAAGGTAGGTCGCGACAGCATCATCTTGCACGCAACTTTGTGCGTGCCGTATTGCCCTCCATAGAACGTTGGTATGCGTAGGCCATGATCTCAGTGCATGCGCCGCACTCATACGTACGCGCACAACCTACTGACAGGCTGATTCAGTAAAAGTCGCGGGAGAGCGCCCGCTCTCCTATGCGCGCGATTCAGTATTTAAATGAGGGTCCGCAGTAAAAAAAAAAAAAAAAAAAAAAAAGGCGCTAGGGACACCAGCGCGTCCCTAGCGCCTCTTTTTTGACAAGAGCGGTGGCTGTCAGCGAGTTTGACAGCCGACGCTCAATTTTGCCTGCGTCTGTTCTCAAACCCGCTGACAGCCATGGGTTCGGAAACCGGACGCCGGCAAAATTGAGCGTCCGGTTTTCAAGCCGCGGGCTGATTTTAAATTTTTTATTTTTTAAAATTATTTTTTACTTTTGGGACCTCCGACTTAATATCGCCATATTAAGTCGGAGGGTGTACAGAAAAGCAGTTTTTATTGCTTTTCTGTACACTTTCCCGGCACTGAGAGAAATTAACGCCTACCTTTGGGTAGGCGCTAATTTCTGAAAGTAAAATGTGCGGTTTGGCTGCACATTTTACTTACTGAATCGCGCGGGAATAACTGATAGGGCCATCAACATGCATTTGCATGTTGCGGGCGCTATTAGTTTCGGGGGGGGGGGGGGGGGGGGGGGTTGGACGTGTGTTTTCGACCCCTTACTGAATAAGGGGTAAAGCTAGCGCATCGAAAACACGTGAGTGCACCTCGCCGCATCCCACGTAGGCACTCAAAATAGATGCGTATACATTTTTAAACGTGTGGAAGCAGGAAAGCCATTACCTTCTCAGGTTAAAGCTCATTCCACTAGGTCTCAGGCGGTCCCGTGGGCGCTGTCTTCCGTTGATATCTGCCGAGCAGCAACGTGGTCCTTTCTCCAGGTTCTGTCGCCTGGACGTACAGGCCCGAGAGGCGGTGTTAACCAGACTGCGCGGGGAGCCTCCCGCCCCGATCGGGAGTAGCTTTTGAACATCCCATTGGTCCTGAGTCCATCTGGCTACTTACCTGATAATTTCGTTTTCCTTAGTGTAGACAGATTGACTCAGCATCCCGCCCTCGGCTGCCCAAGAACAGCACCACGGGTCCTCCCGTGGAGTGGTCCTCGAATCCAAGAGGTCATGGGCAAGTGTTCATCCAGTCCCTAGATTAGGGCACCTATATTTTCACCAGGGTTCAGTGTTTATAATCGGTTGAGTACAGTTTTGATCATATTTTTAATCAAGCTTTTCAACTAGTAGGTAGGTCCACAGTGGCTTTTGAAGAGAATACTGGAGGGCCGAGGTCACTGCAGGGGGTGTTTATGCAGAGTGACGTCAGCTTTGAAATCTGACTCCATCTCTATCTGCTGGCAGGGGAGCATAACCCTTTGGTCCTGAGTCCATCTATCTACACTAAGGAAAACAAAATTATCAGGTAAGTAATTTCTCCAATTTCAGCCAAACTTGAGAACCTAAGGCTTTTATTTAGGGAGCGGAAGCCAAACATTTGCCTAACCTTAGGTGCCCAGTGCTGAAAATCAGCTCTAGGCACCTAACTTGTGTCTTCTGAACTGATCTCACTTTTTAGGTCCCTAAATTTAGGCACTCAGCCCTAGTCAGCCTTCAAAGGTGCTAATTTAGGGACCTAAATTCTTTGAAAACTGAGTCCCTTCACTTTAAATAAGCTCTGAGTTGTGACTTGTATTGATGTAAGATTTTGTAACAGCTGCCTAGTTTATTTTAAATTTTAACTGACTTATCCTAGTTTTATATTTGAGATGAGGGGTTTCTAAATGTTTTATTCCTCTTCAGCCAGCCAGACCAAATGAGTTCTGCTCACCAACCAACAGATGGACACTGAGATCAACAGGTTCACTTATGTCACTTGTTATCAAATTGCTGTAATTTTTTCAAACACATTACTGCAGTTTGATCGATGATTATATTCTTAGTACATCAAGAGGAAAGCATTGTGCAGCCCTAGTACTATATGATGGTCACTTTATAATGAATCTAATATTGCTATAGTGTTCTTTTTTTTTCCTTGAATACTTGTTTTATAAGTGGATTCATATTATATATAGTATTCTGTCTCCAGCATATCCTGTGCTCTGAGCTCGAGGCCTCCTTAGGCTGGATAAGAGAAATCCAAACTGAAGGGGAGCTCCTGAGGTGAAAGGCTTATACCCCCTCCCTCAGTTGAACATTGCCCTGGTCTTCCACTATTTCTGGAGAAGCTTTGGACTAGGTCTGTAACTGGATTTTCCTCCCCCCCCCCCCCCCCCCCTCCCACCTCCTCAACCATTCTCACCCTTCTCCTTTGTTCCTACTTAGGGAATTTTCTCCCTCTCACAAGCAGAAAAAATTAAAAACAAAAAAAAAAAAACAAAAAAAGGATCTTTTCTCTGGCTTTGCTCTGTTTGATAGGATAACGTTTAAAAAAAAAAAAAAAAAAAGTAGTGAGGAGTGGTGTTCGGTGGCACTCTTGCGTCAATCTTCTGGCTGCATCGGCAAGTTTCTTGGGTTTGCAGCGCGCAAGAGGTCAGTGGAACACAAGAAAAGAGCTGAGCTTTGCAGCTGCAGAGTGTGGCATCTTCAAGCTGGGGGAGCCTTTAAACTGTGCAGAGGAAGGAGGGTTCGAGCAGGGCAGCAGTCTCCCTGCTCCGGGGGGCAGGGGGTAAAGCTGTGCATCAGTGGGGCCAGCCGTCCAAGCAGTTCCTGCCAGCGGAATCGTGGCTGAGAGAATAGAACCTCTCTGGTGCAGAGAGCTGATTCTTTTTCTTCGATCAACCAGATGGGGGCTGGCTCTTTTTTAAAGGCACAGCACCTTCCTCCTCAGTTTTTGAAGCTGCTTATGCTGCCTGGGCTTCAGTATCGAAAGAGGTTTTTTTTAAATGCTTGTACCAGGTATGCCTCATGAGTCTGAGTTTGGTCCCAGGATCCACTCCAGTGATTTCTTCTCCTCTGAGTGTCTGGAGGAACCAGGGAGGAAGAGATTCAGAAAAGAGAAGGATGTAGAGATGGATGATTACAAATTCTCCAAATCTGAGGATTCCCTCAATAATTTTAAGGCTCCCAAGGGATGGTGTTAGCGAGGAGATTTATCCTCATAATGTGAAGGATAGCTCTTCTGTGTGCAGCTGTTTCACAAGGAAGAACGTTCCTTTTTCAGTCCTTGCAGGATTTAGAGAAGTGCATGAATTTCATCAGTTTTGGAAGTACGCACATACCTCTTTGACTTTATAGTACGTGTGAAAAAATGCATAGTAAGCGTGTATTTTTAGTAATGAGTTAGGCACTTATTTTACATTTTTTCGTATGTAACATAAAGTTCATGAGGTATGCGCCTACCACCGAAACGAATGAAACAAATGCACATCCCTAGCAGGTTTTAGAAATTGCCGAGGACAAGAAAGAAGAGAGTTCTAGCTCTGCTGAAGATTCCATTAAGACCAGTATCAGAAAGCCTTCTAGATCTTTTCCTCTGCATAAAGCAGTAAAGAAGCTTACTGATCTCGAATGAATATCCCCAGAGGCCAATATTAAAGGAGGGTGCTCCTTGGCTAAATTCTACCCATTGGTTTCACAGAAGGAAAAGCTGACATTTCCCAGGGTAGTCTGCTGGTTTGCTCAGTTACCAAGTGGACTACCATACCTGTAGAAGGGGGGGGGGGGGGCACTGCTGTCAAGGATGCGCAGGGCAGGAGAATAGAATCAGTTTAAAGCAAGCTTTTGAGACTTCCAATATGGTGTTTCAGATAGCTGCTTGCATCTGTTACAGCAGGTTCAGGAAGGAACCCTAGAAGGAAGTGGTTCAAGCATAGAGAAAGCCTATCGATTGGAACCTGGAGCGAGCTTTCTGGTCGATGCCTCCTTTGACTTAGTGTGCACTACCACTAGAAGTATGGCTTCCATTATGGCAGCTAAGAGGTTGCTGTTGACGGACTCAATTTCTAAAACTAATTTGACAAAGCTTTCCTTTAAAGGGAGTCTTTTTGTTTGGTTGGTTTTTTGGGGTTTTTTTTTTTTTTTAGAAGATCTTGAGAAGATGGCAAAGGTTTGGGGAGATGGCCAGGTGCAAAAGCCTAGGAGTGCTTCATGTCCAGTGCAGGTCTGGAATAGATTTTAAGATTCCAAGAAGTATAAATAGGAGAGACCCTCAAGTGGTTGGAGATCTAGGTTGTATAGTACATTTCAGTCTTTTCATTCATCCAAAAAGTGCAATAAAGATGGAATCCTCTGGGATGCCAGAATCCTCCCATGGTTCCCAATAAAGTTTATAATAATTCAAGATAGGCAGACATCTGTCACGTTTTTATCAGAGATGGGTCCAAATTACCTCGGATCAGTGGGTCTTGAGAGAGTGTGGAATGGATATGTATTGCAGTTTTCCCCATCCTATTTTAGATGCCTTTTTGGTTTCCCCTTGTTGGTCCATCACAAAGAGAGAGATAGTAAGAACGACACTCGATTTGGCTTAAGAACATAAGAAATTGCCATGCTGGGTCAGACCAAGGGTCCATCAAGCCCAGCATCCTGTTTCCAACAGAGGTCAAACCAGGCCACAAGAACCTGGAAAATACCCAAACACCAAGAAGATCCCATACTACTGATGCAATTAATAGCAGAGGCTATTCCCTAAGTAAACTTGACTAATAGCAGTTAATGGACTTCTCCTCCAAGAACTTATCCAAACCTTTTTTGAACCCAGCTGCACTAACCACATCCTCGGGCAACAAATTCCAGAGCTTAATTGTACTTCTTTCCATAGAGACAGTAGTTCCTGTTTTGAGAGATCAATGGGGTCAGGGCCAGTATTCAATTTACTTTGTGGTTCTCAAGAAGGAAGGGGCCTTTTGCCCTATGCTGGATCTAAAACATGTCAGCAAGTCTTTGAGGGTGTCAGATGGAAACCTTAAAGTTGGTCATAGTGGTATTGTGATAAGGGGAATTCCTGACCTCTTTGGATCTTTAGGAGGCATATTTGCACATTCCAATAAGAGAATATCATCAGAGATTGCTTCGCAATGCTAAGAGGCCATTTTCAGTTTCAGGCGCTGCCTTTTGCATTGGCCAAAGGCCCAAGGACCTTTACGAAAGTAATGGTATTCCTTCTCTGCAATGCAGAAAATGAATTTTGGTTTGCCTGTATCTAAACGATTTGTTGAATAGCGTGAGATAATTTCAAGAAGACTATATGGCAACCAGGAGCAAAGGTGATCAACATGTTGCAGGAATTGGACTGAGTGATGAACTTCTCCAACAGCAGTTTGCTCCCCTCTCCGATTCTGGAGTATCTGGAAGCTCTGATTGACATAAAGTTGGGTCATGTCCGTTTGATATGGGAAAGAATTCAGAAACTCCAATAGCAGGTTCATTCTTTAATGACATTCAGGACTCTGCCAGTATGCAGTTATCTTCAACTTTCAAGTTCCATGGCAGCAGCATTCTTATATCTGGTCCCATGTGTGAGAGTGCACATATGACCTCTTCAGAAAGAGTTGTTGACCGGGTGGAATCCTTAATTGCGAGACTACTCGGTCAGGCTCCATCTTCCAGAACAGGTGAAGATGAGTTTGCAGTGGTGGCTGGATTCAAGGAATTTAGAGAAGGGAATAGTCTTCGGAAAGATGGAAAGGAAGTTGTAAAACTAGGGGTCACGATATGAAATTCGAAGGGGAAAGACTCAGGAATAATGTCAGGAAATATTTCTTCACGGAAAGGGTGGTGGGTGCATGGAATGCCCTTCCAGAAGAGGTGGTGAAAATGAAATTCGAAAGAGCATGGAACAAACATAAAGGACCCCTACTGGCTAGAGAACAGAAATGAAGAAATGGGGTAACTTCTGTTTCACCTAAAGTTTACATTTCTGCTTGGGGGGTAACCTGCATAGAGCAGCAATCACTACCATTAATAGGAGGATTGAGAGTAACCTGTATGGGATGGCAGTTACTACTGCCCTTGATAAAAGCATGGGGTAACCTGCACCAAGCGGCATTTATTACTTAAAAAAACAAACAAACAAAAAAAAACTTGGCAGACTAGATGGACCATTTTGGTCTTTGTGCTATCATTTACTATGTTACACAGGGACTCTGCTTCTTCACAAAGATCCAGATCAATTTTGTCTTATGGCCTGGCCCTTGAGAAAGCTCATTTGACAAAAAAAAAGGGCTATTCCTAGGATGTGGTGAATGCCCTCCTTCTCTGGCATATGTGAAGACTTGGTGAATCTTTGATGCATGGATAGACATAAAGTACCCAGAGGCACCTCAGTTCCCTGCATTCTAGAATTTTCGCAAGAAGGTTTGGCTAAGGGGGTTAGCTCTGAATTCTCTGAAAGTGCAGGTGGCAGCTATCGCTTACTACGGGGGTCAGATATCAGAATGTGTCTCGTTTCCTTAAGAGTTAAACAGATTAGACTTCTGGTGAGAGATCCCATTCTTTCTTGACATCTGAATTTAGTGTTGTCTTTCTTGGCGGGTTCTCCTTTTGAGCCCATCAGAAAGACTTCCCTGAAACTTCTAACACTAAAGATGGTATCTGGTTGGCTAGGAGAATCGCAGGTGCTCTCTCATAGGGGACCCATTTTTTATGTTTACTGAAGGATGTGGTTAAAATTCATACAGTACTGTCCTTTCTTTGAAAAGTGGTGTTGGCCTTTCATCTTAACTAAGTAGTATGTTTGCCACTAAAGAGGAGTAGTATCAATTTCATTGTTCGGATGTGAGAAGAATTCTATTATGGTATCTGAAAATTACAAATGCCGTCAGGAAGTCCAATCATCTTTTAGTTTTACTCAGTGGTTCGAAGAAGGGGAGAGGCAGTAACCAAAGCTTTTTTGGCATGTTGGATAAAAGAGGTAATTTCCCTGGCCTACATTGATAAAGATGTTACCTAAAAAGGTCAGAGTGCATTCCCCAAGAGTCCAAGTGGCAGTGCAGGCACAACTTTGCTTATTTTTTTCAAGAAGATTGTTAAAACATCAACAAGGTCCTCTTTACATTCTTTTTCTAAGCATTATCAATTAGATTTGCAGGCCAGGGAGGAGGCTGCTATTCCCTTGGAAGTCTCGCAAGCAGGTTTAGCAGTATCCCGCCTATGTTAGCTTGGCTATATCCCATTTATCTGGACTGGTCTGGCTGGAGAAAGAAGAAGAAGAAGAAACTTATTCTTACTTGATAATATCCTTCCCTTGAGTCCATCCAGATGAATCCAGAACCCTCTCTGTTCTATTGAGCATTTCATTTCAGTAATTGCTATATAAGAGGTTTAAGATCAGTACAGTAAAAAGGCAAGTGGTACTCTTGAGATAGTAAATAGTTTAATCTTTTCTGTTTGTTTCCTGGAAGGGGAATAGAATTTTTGTAATTTAGTTTGTTATAGGTAATACTTGGCAGGCATGGGAGCTTATAAGGGATCTGTTGCTCTCTGCCTCCATCTGCTGGCTGGTGGGCATAATACATTTGTCTGGACTGGTCTGGCTGGACTCAAGGAAAGGAAATTATCAGGTAAGAGTACATTTCTCCTTATTGACATTCCTTTTTTTATTCTTAGCTTCTGAATTGATTATTTCTATGTATCACTATTGTTTACCTTTTGTGGTGTGATTGTTGCATTAGTACTTACTTTATTACTATAAATCTTTATGGTTATTTTAACCTGCCTTGAACTTATATTGGAAAGGCAGACAAATTTAAAAAAATTATAAGACACTTGCTGACACTAAAAAAAAAAACCTGCTTCCCAGATTGTGACACTGATAAATTTGGAGTTTAAACCAGCTCAAAGTGATCCTACCCTGTTTGTATCACCTGAAACCAATTTGGTAAAAGCAATTTGAGCTCGGTATTGAAAACCAGTTTTAAGTGCTCCCTAATAAATCAGGTCACAGGCCTCAGCTGGCAAAGGGATTGTGCCCAGCGTGGAGGCCTTGGCATGGAATTGGTTCCTGAAAGGTCAAGTCGGTCAGGTAAAAGGGCAGGGAACATGGCTCGCTCCCCTCGGCACAAGGTGCCAGATATTAATGAGAGGCAGAAGCATTGAGCACGCTCTGTACCGGCAGGCCTCAGTAGGCCCAGGTCAGTCTGCATACAGACTGTTGTGTAACTCGTGGGCAGGTGTGTGACACGCTGACATGAAAGGCTCCCAGGTGTCAGCAGGTTTCTCACTGGGGCCAGAACTGGGACTTTCCAAACCATATTCAGCAGCTTGGTCTGGAATCTTTCCTTAAATCCAAATATGAAGTTTTTAACTTTTTTTGGGGGGGGGGTTTGGGCCAACTTTGAGCAAATTGGATTAAAGATCCAAGAGGGGAAAAACAGATTTTGATGTCTGTTGCCAGTTAAAGCAGACAGTCATTACAGTCCTTTTATTTTTTGTCCTGCATTTTATTTCATTCTCCAGGAAATATTTGGGGGGGGGGGGGGTAGGGAGCAGGAGGGATTTGTGAAAGTTACCTTTGCTTTGGAAAGATGGCATTGTGATTTGAGTGTGCTACTGTGCTGATCATCATCAGAACATGGTGTAGGCATTGTATAAAATGTGAATACAGCATGGACATATGAGGAGTCGGACTGAAGGAAAGAGTTTTTCAATTTAAGGTCTGGCCATAATTAAAACAAAACTAAACAAAAAAAACACAAAAGAAGATTTCAGAATGAGAAAGACATTTAGGTCTAAATATCTCCCAAAAAAGTATCCCAAACCCACAGTCCCCCCTTCTTTATTTAATAGTACACTGTCATTTCTTACTGTTCTTTAAAAATGTTTTTGGTTTGTGGGTTGTTTTTTTTCCAGTTTCTGCTTTTCAGAAATGGCTCCAGTGTGTGCAGTCGTCGGGGGTGTGCTGGCACAGGAAATTGTGAAGGTAAAATCCTTTTCCTCCTGCGTCGTTTGTTCTGTAATGTTCTATAAAAATAAAAGCCACTGTAGTCTACAAGGTGCGCGCAGGACGGAGCACTCGGCCCTTCACCATAATCGCTGCAGAGCAGAGATGTTCCAGGGTTGCTGCCAGTTCGAGAACAGCAAACACTTAATAAGGGGAACGTCCTTTCACCCCCTCCGCACCCCATAAAACCTTGAGCTGCAGCTGTCGTCTCTTATTTCTCAAGGCCTTGATCCCCCACTGACCCTCATCGGGCTTCCCAGCCACGATGCTGCTTTTTCAGCTGCTACCTGTGCAGGCTATCCCATCCGATGTAGGAAATCACCATCGAATGATGACCAGGGACCTGGTTCGATTACATTACTCCCTGAGTCTCTGCTCTTCTTTCTTCCATCCTTGCATTTCTATCCCCCTTGCATCTCTGCTCCCCTCCCCTCTCTTCCTATCTCTGCCTCGTGTCTGCTCTTTTCTATCACAACACCCCCCCCCCCCCCCTAGCTCTTTCTGTCTGAGGCTTCCACCTGCCTTGCTGCTCCGGTGCAGGACCAAGCTGTTTAAGTAGATAGGCTGGCGCTCAAGCTCTGAAAACTCAGGGATTACAATGTGGGATGGAGGGGGGTGGTGGGGGAGGAAGAGACTCAGCTGGTATATTGAGGACTCTGCCTTCTGGATCTTCAGTGAAGCAACTTCAGTGGCTCAGAAACATTGGTGGAGCTGAGCCCATCTTAACTATTGCTGGAGCAGAGTCTTCATCCTCACTTTGAGTCTTAAGCACTGCTAGGCAGGGATGTCGGGGCCTGCTGGGTTCCTCCTGTTTTTTCAGTTGAATGATAAAGCATTCCTGCCAAAGAAAATCAGAGCCAATGTTTTAGATCAGAAGCACATCTACGATAGGCGCAGGGGGGATGTTCCAGGTCTTGCATATCTTTCCTTGAAACACAGGTGTTTATGGTAGGGCGAGGTCTCCAGGCCCTTCCAGTCTTTGCCCATTTCACCATTACAAAAGCGCAGACCCGGCTTGAACTTTACTGTCCGTCACATCCTCTGTCCATGAAGAGTGTCATTTTCAAATATCCTGCATAACGTAGGCAGCAAATACATGCATGAGCTATACCAGTTATCAAAGCGGGCTTGTGTGCATGCTATTTGGGATGCACAGAATTTCCCAGAAAATGGAAACGCAGATATTTTAATTTTATAAAATGTGCATATAAATCTGAACACCCCCCCCCCTCCAACTCCACCCCCTCAGGAATTCAGTTTTGTGAAAGGCCACTTCTGTGCATAAAACGCCATTTTCCATCCAGAAGTTCCTTTGAAACTTTTCCCCCAAATTACTGCAGCATTTGGCATTCCCTTTTGCCTGTTGCAGAGCAAATAATGTTTGCACACAGGGCCTCCAAGTGTCACTGAATCCTGGCCCATGAATCCTAGAAGCCACTACTTGATGGAAACTAGAAAAAAAAATCAGCTTTGTGGTGCCTCTTGGCCTCTTAATCCGTGCCATTCTGGTCTGGGATTAGAAGAGCTCTTAAACTGTAAATCTCCTAGTCCTTCTTTTCAGTACTTTTCTGAGTGGCTCATATAGTTCTGGAAATACCCAGGCCTTGGAACCCATAATCAGTAAAACCTCGAGCATAGCCAGAAGAAACTGTGTTGGATTGATTTATACTTTGCTTTGGCAGTAATTCCTGGTTTGGTATAACTGAGAAATGTGCGGCATGCCCAGTGCCATACCAATTTACAATAGTGTTCAGATTTTTAATGTACGCCTGTCAGAAGCTACCATTTAGGGAAGAAAGACACGGCCTTGTTTGGAATTTTTGTCCCCACCACCTCAACTGCACTGATGATCTAAACACATCATCTGCACTTCATCCTTTGGCCAGAATTGGGAAAATTTGCCAGTGCTGGTGAGGAAAGCAGGAGGTCGCCTTGCCCAACACTAACACTGCCTCCGATTTTCTCATTAACAGCTCTGAGTAAGATGATAGAATTAGATTCAAGGGGGAAAAGTGGTGATCTGGAGTCTTAAGGTGACTTTCTTATTAGGGATCAGGAAGGAAATTTTTTGGAATTAGTTACAGGTAGTGGTGTGTTGTTTTTCTTTTTTTTTTTTTTTTTTTTTTTATCTCCCCCTTGGATTACCAGGAGAGAGGCAGTCTGGTGACGGTTTAGACTCCATGGAGCTCTGGTCATGCAGCCTAACTGACCATTTAATGCTTTTTGTGTGTGCATTTAACATACTATATGAACATAGCCCTGTAAAATTTCCACTCAATCTTGAAAGCATCTGTTCAAATACAGTCTCTGGTAGAATCTTGAAATTATCCGGTCTTCTCTTTAATGTCCAGTGATTGGGGTGTACACAACCTAGCTACACAGAAAAATTCATCATTTTAATTACAACTAAATGGTAAGATTAGAGGTTTTAAGTTCTTTAAATTAAATTAAATTTTTCCTAGCATGTAGCCAGATGAACTCAGGACCAATGGGTTATGCTCCCCTGCCAGCACATGGAGATGGAATCAGGTTGCAAAGCTGACATCACCGAACATATACCTCTCCAGTATTCTCCGTCTCTAGCAGATGGTGGACGTACCTCTCCATATGGAGATTGCTATACTTTTTGGAAGGAGAAAGTCTACATTCTAAATTGAAGGAACTTTAGCCCCACTCTCCTGCGGTGATACCTAAAGGTCTCTCCCCCAGTTGAGAATTCCTGAGGTGATTTTTAGAGATCCCTCAGAGGTGTGCCTTGGTCCGGTAGCCAGTTCCCAGCATGGACTTTGCTGTTTAGCAGCTGAAAGGCAAAGGATGCAGGAAGCCGAGTGTGGCGGTGATGGCCAAAGCCCTCTTCCGCTGCAGCCCATCTCTGTATTCAGCCAGTAAGCGCAGAGCCCAGGTAAGTTTAAAAAAAAAAAAAAAAAAGTAAGATTTACCTTCTGGTTCAGAGACGATTAGAGGGAGCTTCGGTAGGATTCCCCTCAGTCTCTGAGCTCAGTGTGCCATACCGACATCATTCCTGCTTCCATTAGGGGTAAGGGGAATTGGGCTTCCAAGCAGGTTGAGCAGCCCCTGGTGGGCTAGGCCTTGCTGTAGACTTGATTAGCACACCACATGGTAGCCTACAATGGCGCCATTATGTGCGTCATATTGCCCTCCATAGGACGTCAGTGCATGCAGTGCGTGTAACATCTGGCACGTCCCTACGTGCACATCTTTTAAAGCACATGATACAGGAAGAGCTGTGCACATGGGCTGTGCATGTGCCTCACCGCACCCCGCCCGGACACTCGCAATTTGTACGTATCCATTTTTAAGCATGAGCTGAGAAAAAGCATACAACTACCACTGCCAATGGTGCCGCCAGCCAAGAAACCTAAGGGCCTTGCTCTCTCTGCAATGCTTGCCATATTAGAGCCTCACAGGCTGACCTGGACTCCAATTTATGTCGGCACTGTAAGGAAGCTCAAGGAGAATTGGCCTCCTCAGACTTTGCTAAGCCAGGCTCCTTCCCTTCAGATGACAGCTTGGTCACTGCCTTAAGTGGAAGTACACTGGACCTCAATATCCCCTTGACTGGGTCATCCGCGGGAGAGGGAAATTCAACTGGTCCCACCCCAGTGCCTCCTGGATTAGGCATGGACCCAGCTGCCTTTTCCTGACTGAATTTTTACCAGGGGCTACAAGCCTTCGTATAGGTGCAGTCTACTGTCTCACTTGCCCCTATCTGGACGTTTGTCAGTGCAGAATGTTTATTGTTGAGTGCTTGCCTGTCCATCCACCCATTTGTTAGAGTGCTGCAACCACTGTATTCATTAGCCTAAAAATTGGTATGGTATTTGTCCACTGGAAGTTGTGAGGGGCAATCACGAGTTTGGTCCAGTTTTGTGACTACCTGAATCCCAAACGGTAACTCTCTTTAACTTTTAGTGTCAGGTTGTACCTTCTCTGGTTCACTGACTAATCCGCATATTACTACGGTCTGTGCTGTTTTCATGACTTGTCTGTCAGTGTGATGTTTGCATGGGGCTCTGCAGATCTGTGTTGGTGCTATATTCATGCTTTATGAGTATCAGTGCAGCACCTTCCTTACATTACTTAAAATGATGGAAGTGGCTAAGTAGCATCTTTCTGAAAATGTAAACGCTATAATCTTTGTGGATAAAAAGGAAAATCTTTAGTGATCTTGATTTAATTCTGCAAAAAAATCTGACACAAGAGGGGCTTTTCTTAAATGTGAGTATTAAAGGCATGATTTCTAGGTGTCCAGACTCTCTTTGGGAGGGAAGGTTTGTAAGTACCCTGATGAAAGCCAGCATTTGTAATGCTGCCTCCCACTCCCACATCTTTAGAAAAGCCTAAACCAAAACTCTTAAAGACAGTGTTCCCTGTGCCAAATTTTTCAAGATTCTGCAGCAATCTGTGACAAATTTGCATAATTTTAAATGTATTTGCATATTACTGTCGATTTGTATTATACTTTATAAAAATGAAGTCCTTGTCTGACATTTGTGTCCAGTTAATTTAAGAGGTTCTTTATTAGAGGAAAAGTTGCTGGAGGGGAAGGGATCTGGAAATGGGGAGAGAGGGGATCTCAAACGACAGAATCTCAGACAGGAACATTAAAGGGATGAGGGACAGAGGAGGACAAAGAGCCAGCATGAGAAAAGGGAGAGGGAATGAGAGGGGATGTGGGGTCAGGAGCAGAAGGAATGATCTACTTGCACCATTTTGCCTGCCATCAGTTCTCTTACTCATACCCCACACCCTTTCTTCAAACACGGTTCTCCAGTCTCCTCACTCCCTAACCCCGCTGTATATCCTCCAATCCTCTCCCGCACTCCCTTTCCTCCAATCACCTCTGCATGTCTCACTCACACTCCCTCAGATCCTTTCACTCATCCCGCACCTCTCACAATCTCCCCACCACCCCTCAGATCCCTTCATTCCCTTTATCCCCTCTCTCTTCCACCCCAACAGAAAAAAAAAGTCACCTAGGGATTTTTTTCACTGTAGGTTGCGCTTTCAGTTAACTCTCTACAGATCATCAATAAAAGTTATTTTAAAAAGTAAAGGGAAGCTGGACTCCACCTGCTGGGAAGACAGTGATTCTTGTCAACCTAACCCATTGGAGAGGGGAGTGGGCAAAAAAGTCTATGAGGATCCCTCCCACCCCTCTGCAAAGTGGGACGCATGGAGGACGAGAGCACCAGTGCCAGTTTGCCTGCATCTTCTTCCTCTACTTTTAACAGCAAGGTTGTGTTTCCTCATGTTTAAAAGCAACAGCTGGGCCCGGCTGGCAGAGGAAGAAGACATGGCCAAAGTGCTGCCATTGCTCTCTTCCTTGATGCTGCCTGATCGGCAGAGGGGTGTGAGATTGGCTGGGGGAGGGGGTTAATGGTATCACAGCTGCTTTCTTTTGCTCAATCCAGCTCGGCCCCCTTTCTCCCACAGCAATTCTGTACCAACTGGCCTAGCTCTGGATTTTGCGGCCCTTCCTCCAGCCACAGATTCATGGGAGACTGGGGGCCCCTGCCTAAAGTGAGCACAGACAGCCAGCCTGCAGCTGCGGCACCCCACGCACCATCTCGCCCTCCTTTGTCTCACTTGCGTTTTTTGCTTGCAGGCCTTGTCACAGAGAGACCCTCCTCACAACAACTTCTTCTTCTTCAACGGCATTAAAGGGAGCGGGGTGGTGGACTGCCTGGGCTCCGAGTGAGAGGGCAACCCTCCCAAGCCCTGGCCGGGATAGGAAGAGGGAGTTCAAGTCTCCATGCACAAAGGAGTGGGCTGGACGATGGCTGACATCCGCTTCAGAACTGCTGCTAGTGAAAATGTTTTCGCCTTCTTATCCCACCATCACTGTAGAGTAGCAAAGAAAGGGAAAGCTCGGGCTGTGTTCTGGTGATGGAGTAATGGAACTGTTTTGAACGGAGCCGATCTGAGCTGAGTGGGAACAGCTGCTGGCACTGCTCAGGAATCTCCTCTTTGAGCATGAGATTTTGGTTTATTCAGTATTCGTAGATGGCAGTTCCGCAGGGGTAAAATCTCGTGGGCATTTTCTAGCTGTAGAAGCCTGCTGGCTCTCCTGCCACTGATATGTGCTTAAAAGAAAAAAAAGAAGGTAGTGGTAGTCATCCTCTCCGTGTCAAAAGGTTTGTGACCTGTGGCTCATCCTGTCTTTTGTCTTTTTGACTCCTGCTGTTGGGATTGCCACTTAATTATCTGCAAGCAGGGCATTAGTTACTTAAATCAACAGTTCTTTGTTTACCTTGAAATATGAGCCTGTTCCATAATTTCTCTTCTTTCCTCTGTTCTTATTCCTGGTTCACCTTTCTTTTTGGTTGGAAATTAATATTTTTCAAAATCTTGTTTAAAAAGTTGTCAAGCTCCAATTAAATTTTTACAGCAGTATGTGTCATATATGTGATCTTTGTCTGCCAAGCAGCCGTGGCCTCTCTAAATTGGTTTTGGGGCATTAATGGAGTGGCTAGTTAATAACTTACCACTGCAGAATTATCACCAGCCAGTTTAGCATAAGGGATGGTCCTTACACCTTATTATCTTTCAGCAGTAAGCAGAGTTTGACTGCTGTAATTACAAAAAATGAATACATAAAAAATAAAGGTGTGACAATTAACTTTGGGGCAGCAGCTCCCCAAACTCTCCTGCTTGGCCCTCTTAATCATCTCAGAGGATCAACCATTTAATGTAAAATCTGTGTGAAATACAACTCCACATTATATTTTCCCACTGCTCTGATGTGTGTGAAAATATTTTACGAACTTCTGTTTGGACAGGTCTTTGATTGTGGATTCGAGTTGCTGGTTCATTTTACACTCCCCACATCTGCAAGTTTTTGGGATTTAAATGGCTGGTCGATCCCATTCTGCATTTTACCTCTGTGCATGCAAGGACTTTTTGTTCTGACTTTTCCAGAGAAAAGTAGGAGCGATAAGTCCTATGCATAGATTGAGGTAAAACCAGAACAGGATAATTTCCTTCTTTCTGCTAAAGGGAAGACTGGCACTTTCTACCTTGTTCCCAATAAAATCACATCCAAGATGCTTTAACCCCACATCAGAAGGAAATCCTTCTGTGGAAAATGACTTTCTTGTATTATTTAGTGAACATTTTTGGAAGCAGCTTGAAGCAGATGAAGGAAGAGCTGATTGTCGTCATGTTCAGTACATGTATGCATAAAACATAGGTAGTATTGGCACAAAATGACCAATTGCCTTACTATCTCTTTCCTGACTACTATTTATTTTAAATTCCACTTTTCACAGCACTTCAAAGCGGATTACATTCAGGTACTGTAGGTATTTCCTTATCCCCAGAGGGCTTACAATCTAACAGGCCGATACAGTACAGTGCGCTCCGACGTTTGGACGACGCGTTTTTGACGCGCTAGCATTACCCCTTATTCAGTAAGGGGTCGAAAATGCGCATCCAACACCCCCCCCCCAAAACTAATAACTCCCGCAACATACAAATGCATGTTGATGGCCCTATTAGGTATTCCCGCACAATTCAGTAAGTAAAACGTGCAGCCAAGCCGCACATTTTACTTTCAGAAATTAGCGCCTACCCAAAGGCTGGCGTTAATTTCTTTCTGTGCACCCTCCGACTTGATATCATGGCAATATTAAGTCGGAGGTCCCAAAAGTTTAAAATAATAAAAAATTTAAAAAAAAAGTTTAAATCAGCCTGCGGCTCGTGAGTTGAAAACTGATGCTCAATTTTGCTGGCATCCAGTTTCCGAACCCTTGGATGTCAGCGGGTTTGAGAACTGATGCCGGCAAAATTGAGCGTCTGCTGACAGCCGCTGCTCCTGTCCAAAAAGAGGTGTCCCTAGTCCCTCTTTTTACCCCGGGTGCTCGTCCACGCTGTATCTGTCTGTAAGTTTGTACCGGAGGCAATGGAAGGTAAAGTAACGTGCCCAAGGTCACAAGGAGCGACAGCAGGACTCAAACCCTGGTCTCCTGGTTTGTAACCCACTGCTCTAATCACTAGGCTACTCCTCCAATCCTATCCTCCAATACTAAGAATATATCTCAGGGGCTGACCATAAAGGGTCACCTCTTGTAGGATATCTCTCTTCTTCCTCTTCATCCAGTCAGACCAGTCCAGACAAGTGGCTCATGGTCACTGACCATCAAATAACGACAAAGATCAACAGGCTCACTGATGCCACTCCTTCTGTGCATCCGTGCTGACTCCAGCCAATGGCAGGCAAGCATCCTGTGTTGTGGATTGGAGCCTGGTAGGCTGAAAAGGAACTTGGGGCACCAGAGGTGAAAGACTAGCCCTTACTGTCGCAGTGGAGCAGGGTCCTTGCTATAGATTGAAGGATTAAAAAAATAAAAAAATAATAAATATATATATATATATATATATATATATATATATATGTATATATATATATATATATTGAGGGTTGAGTTGAAAGCCTGGTGCTCTCTCCCACTGTTGAGCAATTCAGGACCTGGAGACTTCCAGGGAGGGCCTTGATGGGGATTTCTCTTCCCCCCTCCCCTTCCCCTGCCTCCCCCTTTTCCTCTCCTTGTCATCCCTATTTATTTCTAGGTCCTCTGCTATTTGTTACTCTGTCTTTTACCTCTTTAGCGCTGTTGCTCAGCAACAATAAAGTTTAAAAAAAAACAAAACAAAGATGTTTGGCTGATGCTGCTTTAGAAACAGCGGCGGGGACATGAGCTTGCAGGAGCCTGGATAGGCTGTGATTGTGTGAGTTGCCTGAAATTGATCAGTTTCAGCAGGGGCTGCGTGGTGCAGGACTAAAATGGTGCCGGTGGCTGAGCACCGCACAGAGGGTGCCTGTACTCTGGAAGACACAGGCAGGGAGTGCTTCACTGCTATGCAGCCCGGGGGGGGGGGGGGGGAGGGCAGTTCTGTAGCCACAAATTTATGCCAGCAAGGGGGTCCAGAGTTAGCAGTGCTGTAAAGGAACATCCTACCCCAGGACCCCTGGTTTCTCAAGAAGCTCCAGTGGCCGTGTCACAACCATGGAGCAGTGAATTGCGGCCCGCTGTGAGTGCAAATAGGGCAACAGCTGTTACTACTTCAGCTTCTCCTGCCGTGGAACTTTCCTCTTTCCCCTGGGCTCTTACTTCCCAGGAGTTTGCAAAGGGCTTGCAGGTGTTTTGTATGGGGCAGGGAGCTGCTCCTTGGGTGGCCTTTGCTCCCCTTTTGCCCTTAAAGCTTTTGAGCCAGGAAGGGGGAGAACAGGATGCTGGAGGAGGAGGATTTGTCTGCATCAGGGGACTCCCTTGAAGGCTTTATAGGTTGCCTTGGAAATAGTGATGAGGATTTGGAAGAAGGTGAGGTTCCTCCAGAGAGGGGAAACGGTGCTTCCATGTCATGCCTCTTTCATAAAGAGGAGTTGACATCTTTGATTTCTCAGTCTCTGCGTATGTTACATATATTGCGGAAGAGAAGAAGGAAGAAACCCCCTCTTCCAAGGAAGATGCAATTATGGTCAGCATAATGAAATCTTAGAGGTTTTTAACTCTTCATCAGGTGGTGCAAGATTTGGAGTGGATTGTTCCTGTGGCTAATTTTAAGGTGGCTGCTCCTTGGCCAAGCTGTACCATTTGGATCTTCAAGTTAAGAAGAGATTTTGCTTTCCCAGATTCGATGCCTTAGTCTGCTCAGTCACTAAGAGAACCACTGTTCCTGTTGAGGGTGGTGCTGCTGCTCTTAAGGATTCTCAGGACAGGAAAATTGAATCTGTACTTAAGCAGTCCTGTGAGGCTGTTAGCATGGCACATCAGATCTGGGCATGCTGTTGCATTGTAGCAAGGGCTGGTTTATGGTTTGCACAGAATATTCAGGAGGAATTAGTAAAGGATTCCTCACAGTTGAAACCTGGAGCAGTTTATTTAGCAAACATCTGATCTGATTTGGTCCACTCCTTTGCTAGGATTATAGCGTCCATAGTAGCTGCTAGAAGGCTTCTCAGGATGCACAACGGGTCAGCAGACTCCATCTCTAACATGACAAAGCTACCTTAAAGGAATTGGAGAAGATGACGAAGGACTGGGAGAACTCCAAGGCACTGAGTCTCCCGGAGGACAATCCTAAGGCTCTGTCTCAAAAGTTTTCATCCTGCAGTAGGTGTTGGGATTCTAGGAGGTTCAGAGACAAATGGAATTCTTCTAGTCAGTTCTAGGACTTTCCAGATACCAAGCCTTTCATTCTAAGAAAGGAGGTCCACCAGAACTGCACAATGAGGGCTCTGGTTCCAAAGAAAGGTGGCCATTTTATCAGAGCTTCAGTGGCAGATTGGATTAAGGAGGTGATCATAGCACTATATGTTGATTCCAGTACACCTTTACGTAAGCAGCTAAGGGCTTATTCCAAGAGAGCTCAGACTACTAATTCGGCCAGGCTGAGACTGATATCTTCTTTAGAGATTTCTAAGGCAGCACCTTGTCTTCTTTACATATCTTTGTGAAGCTTTACCACTTACCTGTCAAAGTTAGAAAAGAGGCCTCTTTCAACTTTGCTGTTTTGTATTCGGCTTGGCCAGTGTCCCATCCTATTCGGGAATAGTGTGGGTACATCCCAGTTGGCTGAAGTTGTCTGCCTGGATGAAGAAGAAGGTGAAATTACTTCTCTTATGATGATTTCCTTTCCTTGAATCCAGTTAGACCAGGCCAGGACCCTCCTGATGCTGCCATACTTTATTCTATTCTCTCCAATACTGAAGGAAGAAAATGTGGAGAGTGGTTAGGTGAAAGAGCTTGCATTCTTGTGCTGTGTGGTAGGTGAGTGGTTCCCTATCTTTATATTACAAAGCTTTCTTTCTTATCTACTTCCTGGTTCTTCTGGAAGTCCTTAAAAAAATATATTTGGCTGTTGTATGGTTAGTTGGTTGAAAATGACGTTATCTATCCTTAGCTTGTTACAGAAATACCGGCTGACTGGTATTAGCTCAGATGCATATTTGGAGTGACAGCTACTGCGAGGTGACCATAACCCACTTGTCTAAATTGGTCTGACTGTACTCTAGGAAAAGAAATTATCAGGTAAAAAATAATTTCACCTTCTCCAAGACGCTGTTTGTCTTCCTCCTTTTGGGTATACATGATCTCTTCCTATATCACATACTCCCATGTCTAACTGCAATAATCTAAATAGCCACCACTACGAGCATGGCTGTTGCCTGAACATCTGGTCTTCTTGGATTCTGTGCCCTCTCCCGATGTTACTATGCTACCATCAACCAACTGCACTGACCTTGTAGACCCAAGGCGTGCATAGCTGACTGCATGAGCATGTATATTAGAACTTCCAATTCTTACTGCCCTTGCAGCCTGCCAGACCGATCTAACTGTAGGATTGCCTACGGTTTCCATTAGGACTTCTACCATTGTCTTTGTATAGCCGCTTGGGAAGGCTTTGTCTGACTTGGTAAATAACTTTCCTCAGTACACCATGGTTTATTCAAGATCAAACAGTGTCATGCTTCCTTTAATGGAGTGCCCAGTCGGCAAGCCTTGCCTTTCTGCTCTCTTCTTTCCTTCTCTTATTTAAAAGTGCACATATTCCAGGCAGGCATGACTGTTTATACATTTCCTTAATCCTAGTGGCAGGAGCCATGCTACTTCAGTGAGTGACAGAGTAGCAAATGAACAAGTCTTGGGCCTGCTTTGCCTGATCTGGGACTGACCTGAATAATTTGCAATGAGCCGGCTCCTGGGCTCCCCTCCCTGTGGCAGTCTGTCCCTTCCACCAGCACCCCACCCACCAGTGGTAGTCTGTCCCTCAGCTTAAATATGTTTCTGATAAATTCTCGATTGTGGAATCCTCTTTGTTGCAGGATGTATGATTGACAGTTGCAGAAGCCCTTGCTTGAGTGTTTTCCTACAGTGCACAGGGTGCTGGGTATTTTTGGATTGGTTTGTTTTTTTCATTTTGGGGTTTAAGGTGAGACTCTGCAGCCCTTTCTGCCATAAAGTGAGGGATTGATTTTGGGTAGAATGCAGCAGCAGGAGAGCAAACAATCTCGACTTGAATGGTAACTACTAGAAGTTGTGAATTAGTTGACACTAATAAAAAAATATTTTATTATTCCAAGGAGTCCCAGCAATCCAGCTTAAAAAAAAAAAAAAAAGGATCTCTTTTTGCACTATACATAAGGTAACAATATAGTTTCATTTCCTGATTCTCTCGCCCTCTTGCATGCATGGAGATGTAGTCCTGTTTTTTTTTTGGGGGGGGGGGGGGGGGTTGTTTTTTTTTTTTAAAGGGAAATCAAACTTACATTGCCAAGCCTACAATGGGATAAACTTAGGACTAATTCAGTTTGCCCTCTTGGATATGGAACTACACAGTTGCTGCTCTCCCTATACCCTCTAATTATAATCCTGTTTTTATGCAGAGGATTCAAGACAAAAAGTTAAAAATACAGGCCTGGCTCACTCTGACCTGGAGCTGCCTAGCAATCTTAGCTTGAGAAATAGGGACAGGCACCAACCACTCAGGACCTCCTATCCTAATGGCCATGGGATCTTTTACTTGCTAGGAGCCTGTCTGGTGGAATTTGAAATTTCTTTGGGGTATGTGGTAAGTATGATGATATCTTTTTTTAGCATGCTGATTCAGGAAATATTGAGAGGCCCTAAAAGTTACTGCTAGGTAACAGTAATTGCCAACAGTTAATGCTGTTGGTATTGCTGGGTATTCAGCTCAAGTGACAGGTGCTTAGCAAGGGATGTTGCGCCAGTGACTTTATTATTTTTTTCTTGGCAAATGTACTTGCCCAGAGCCCTGCAGCAGAAGCCAGAAAGGGCCCCAGTCACATTCCCAAGCGTGACTGCTTTGAAGAAGGGCTGTCTTCTGACCACACTACTTCTAGCTGTAAGGCTGGAGACGGCTGCGGGCTCACTTGCTGCCGTTGATTTATTTTTTTTAATAGAAATTCAGAGTTAATCTTAGAAGGATTTGGTTTACTGCTGGCACCATGGTTTCTGGAGGAGACAGCAGGGATGAGTCTCTTTGCCAAGAGCCACAGTTAATCCAAGTCTGAACCAATGTGGACAGCAATGATTTGGGTGAGGCTTGGCCTGTGCTTACCCGGGCCTGTACTCTTGATCCGGAAGCCATTGCGCTGCTGTCCAGGCTCCACCACTGCTTAAAAAGACCATAAGCCACCACGAAAACCTCCAGTTCCCTTGTAGGTGGTACTAAAAGGTAGTTCACTTGTGGTCTTGGCAGACTGGGCTAGAAAAGTTGTAATTTCAAGAACTTTGAATCTATAAATAAACCGAGTTCCCTGGGGTAATTAGTCTCCATCCACAACCCCTTTTAAACTTTAAAATAACATGGCAAGCTGCTCTGCTGATGCAAGACAGTACAGTACTCATGTAAGAAAGATTTGGCAATGCTGTGTGATCCTTCTGGGTCAGTAAGAAATGTAAATTCACTTACTACGTCCAGTGCTCTATTTTGAAGGGCATTACCCTGCACTAACTACAAGGATCCTAGTTGTAGCTGAGGGTAGACATTGCTTCAGGGTGAATCAATGCAGACTATGGGAGTGGCACAAAAGATATAGGGCGAGGGGGGGTCCACCCCATTAACTGCATAGGAATGAATAATTTGTATCAGCAACCCTGCAACTAGAACAGCAAAGAATTAAAGGTAAGGGTTCCCTCAAAGAACAATTACATACACTACAGCCTGAATCCCTAATTATACACATTGCAGAATTTACATTACAGTTCAGTTTTGCAGTGATATTGTGGCCAATGGCCATGCATCTCCCTTACATAAATTACAGACTTCAAAGCACACAGAGGCCGCTGGATCGTGCATTAACCCTTGAGTTAACTCCTGATGTAGTAAGCAAATTATATGCCAATATATCAGGACATTTTAAAATGGACATGAAGACATGTGCTTTAAAAATGAGGAAAAAGCTCTGCTAGTGCATCTTTTTGACATGGGCCAGGAGTTCTGAAAAATGGTAATAAAGTAAAAAGCACCCCAACTTTATATTACCATTTATAACTTCAAAACTTGGAGACTGTCTTGTCTAGCCCAAGCCTCCATCAGCAGAAACAGTCTGCCATGGGAGCAAAGAGTCCTCAAACCACCCCACACTTCCTTATCCTGTAGACTGCTGCCTCCTTGGAAGATAGAAGATTTTGGGGGGGGGGGTGTAACCTGTCAGGGATAGGGGCCTCTCTGGTTCTGGGGCAGTCCTAGACTTGGGTACCTCAGTGATTAGCCTAGGAACTTTAACTCCTAGGTCAAAGGTGGAATAAAGTTAACATCAGCCCCAGCAAAGCAAGTTAAGTGCAGTGGATGCAGGAGACCTGAAGCCAGGGTCCCCAGCTGCAAGACATCCAAGTCAAGGTGGACCATGCTAGCATAACCTTATACACTAACACTACCCCAGAACTGAGTTAACTTTACCCCACCTCTAATGCAGGAGTGATTTTTTGTTTAAATATCCCCTCCTCGCAATGGGGATAACTAATCCCTTCATTTAAATAAGATTAGCATAGAGCTGTGCTAATCTCAGTGTACATTTTTACTTGTTTTGAGTGCTAACAATCTTATTGAACTGAGAATAGAGTTTAGTGCCCCTTATTACATCAGCCTCACAGTGTATGTTAGGGTTGAGTGTACTAAGTGGACCCAGGGACAACCAGAGGCTTCAGGTCTGAGCACACGCCTTCAAACACCACGGACTAACATTTAACCATCTCTCCCCAAAACAAAACCCATTTGGTTCTAGCTGGGAGCGGTATGCCTGTTTTGGAAAATTGAAGCAGGGTTTGTTTGGGTTTTTTTTTTTTTTAATTATTACAACAAATCCAGTGGCCTTTAAGGGGGAGAAAAACCCTTAAGGTTAACTAGAGCAGGAAAGCTGCCTGTCAGTAATGGCACTAATTAAAACCAGAGCCCTACAAGTGTGTGTTAGAAGTATCATTTGGACAGGATTCCCAGTTCGGTTGAGAGGGTTTCTCAGACCCTGTGCTTTGGCTTCTGGTTTCTTTTTGGTAAGAGCAGAAAATTCCCTTCCCAACAGGGTCTTTTCATGCTGTTTACTGAGGGGGAGGAGGTGGTATTCTACTTTAAAACTTGGGATAAAAGAGGATCGTGCAAAAGAAAAACCATGCAGTTTGCTTGCATGATGCTTAATGTTTTCTGCAATTTCAAGAAGGGGAAATGAATCTACAAAAAAAGAAAAAAAAAATCCCTTGGATAAACTTTCAACAGCTAATAAGCTCCCAGACCACCTATAACACTGCAGGTGGAAGGGAGCACCCTATGCCAATAACAGAGAAAGAGACATGGAAGGAATAACTTAATCAGCAATCAGAGAGAAAGTGGGGAGTTTTGCCCATTGCTCCCAGGGAAGAGGGTCTTCTGGCAGCACTTTAGGACTGAAAAGGAAAGGAGCTGCAAGGATAGATCCGTTGGGCAATCAATGCTTCGCTCATAACAGTAGGTGTACACCTGCCTCATTGCAGGACGCACCTGCCCACAGGAGCTTAAAAAGCAGGGACTGTTCAGCCAGTCCCACCATGCAATTGGCTGAGGAAGCTGCCATGCCTGAAAACCAGACACTGCATGTCTGGAGCTTGTTGGCCTAAGATAACTTTGCGTCTTGGGTTACTGAGGACACTGCCTCTCCCCCAGTAAAACACTTTTGTGTTTTATTGTGCAAGATGGTTAAGAGTAGACAATAGAGACCCACCCCCCAAGAGAAAAAAAAAAAAAAAAAAGCAGGGCTGCTTTTACACAAATGAACAGAGAAATACAACCAAGAAAGGAAGGTTAGAGACAATAGGAACAGGACATGGGTGGAGCCTGATAAACTGGATTGGAGAAGTAGTCTAATGGTAAGAGTAGTTGGCTGAAACTAGGGAATTTAGGGTTCAAGTCCTACAGACGCTCCTTGTGACATTGGGCAAATCAGTTCATCCTCCCTAGCCTAAGGTACATATGCACAGGCCTACGCAATAAGACGCGCTTTAAAACAGGTACTCATATTGAGTGCCTGTTTTCCTAATGCACACACAGCCACTTCTCCTGGGTGCCCCAATCCTATATTTTAATGAGCTGCTGCCTTAAAAAGGCCATGCTAGGGAAGAATTACACGTCCCTAGTGCTCAAATGGATTGGGCACCCGGGAAACATGGCTGTGGGCCCACAATTGCAATGGGCGCTAAATACCAGCATCTGTTTCATCCTGCTTCAGGTTGATTTCCGGTCGCCAAATATACATGCACAATAGCAAGGGGGGAAAATCGGCCTGGAGCGCATCTATTGTGTGTGTATATTGTGCATCCAGAATTTTTTTTCTTCATTTGAGCCGTTACATTATATCTTTATTCTTAAATAGTACAAGCAATAGGTGTTTAAGAATAAAAGGTAGGAAGCACACAGGACACTTTTTAAAATTTCTCGAGCCCTTGCGGATTGATTTAATAGCAGCTCCAGGGCTGGAGTTAAATTTGCAGTGTTAAAAAGTGTGCATTGGGCACCCAGTGATTTTCTGCATTGGATGTAATTCTACATGGAATTTACATGTGATGAGCGCTATCGGCTGCATGTAATTCTACATGGAATTTACATGTGATGAGCGCTATCGGCTGCACAGTGTTTGGGTGCATGTTTTGGGTGCTCTAATCTCATTTCATCGGGTGCTAGTCTAGCATGTCCAAAACACACGTCCGCACATAAACCCGTGTGAACACTTTATTGCATCATCCCTAAGATTGTAAGCCCTTTGTAGATAGGGAAATACTTACAGTACCTGAATGTAATCTGCTTTGAAGTGCCTGAAAAGCAGAATACAAATCAAATAAACTTGTACCTTAGAAAAGGATCAGCTCTACTTTTACTGATTTTCTTGCTCTCAGTTTTCATGTAGGCATACTAGCACAACACTATCTAGTATCAAAAAGTTGATTCAAGCCTCTCTCAGCAACCCACATAAAGGATGTTTGGAAAGAAGACGGACTGGGTTAAGACACTGAATGCCTTCTCCACATCTAGAAGTTTTTATGCATTCCTGCTGCCAAATTATAAAGTCATCAACCGCAGAGGTGACTGTGTGCCTCTGCAGTATTAACCCGTAAGGCATGGTAGGATCCTGTTCTGAAGGGGCTATGATTCTGTTGCTCCTCCTGCTGGCTGGGGCACAGGCAGCGACTGGAGCAAGAGGGTGACCCCGGTCACTGTGCCACAGCAATGCCTAAAGGCCCTGGCTATTTAGGATTCATGATTGTAGAGTTCTGGAAGGCACCATGTTGTGTGGCCCTGGCTGAGGACTGTTGTAATGACTAACAGGCCGATACAGTACAGTAGTTTTGCTCTGTCTCCATCTGCTGGTGCGGAGTCACAACCCAGGTGTCTGGACTGATCCGGGTACGTACAGGGAACCCGCGCTTGGATGCGTTTGACGCGCTAGCTTAACCCCTTATTCAGTAAGGGGTAATAGCGCGTCGAAAATGCACTTCCAACTCCCCCGAACCTAATAGCGCCTGCAACATGCAAATGCATGTTGATGGCCCTATTAGTTATTCCTGCGCAATTCAGAAAGCAAAATGTGCAGCCAAGCCGCACATTTTACTTTCAGAAATTAGCGCCTACCCAAAGGCTGGCGTTAATTTCTCCGGGCACCGGAAAAGTGCACAGAAAAACAGTTTTTACTGCTTTTCTGTGCACCCTCCGACTTAATATCATGGCGATATTAAGTTGGAGGTCCCGAAAGTTAAAAAAAAGTTTTAAAAAATTCTGAAAAATCGGCCCGCGGGTTGAAAAACGGACGCTCAATTTTGCTGGCGTCCGGTTTCCGAACCCGTGGCTGTCAGCGGGTTTGAGAACCGAGGCCGGCAAAATTGAGCGTCGGCTGTCAAACCCGCTGACAGCTGCCGGCCCTAATTTGAACACAGAATCGCCCGCTCTCCTGCGACTTTTACTGTATCGGCCCATTAGTTAGAGGAGGTGGGAGAGGACAGAAAACAGAGGGAGAATCCCCAGGTTGTGACTGAAGTCTCCTCGGGCCAGGACAGCAGCCTGTTTCAGTTGGAGCAGGAGGAATCATGCCCATCCCTTCGCCTGCAAAAGAAAGGGGCTACTTAAATTCCAAACTAACAAGGCAAACAGGTGATGCTCCCGTTTTAAGCACAGAGAAGTGCAAGTTCCTTTCTAAAAGCAGCAGTAAAAGACAGGCCCAATGTTCTGAAATCCAGTTTTATTGAAAAGGAGCTATACAAAAAAAAAAAAAAGTACAAAAAAAATCAAATATGTACAGAAAATTTATGTACAAAATGTATGTACAATACAGAATTATACAGCTTAAACACACAAGGCTGCTCCCCTTCTTCACCCCAGCCTGAGTACTTTATCCTGACCCAGACTTAGGAAACAATTCCCACAAGGGTCCAGCCCCTGCCAAGCAATCAATAACTCATCACTGCTTCCGCCAGGGAGTAGGGGGTGGCGCAAAGCACTGGGGCTCTTTGTGCAGTGAACCAGCGCCAGCCTGAAGCAACAAATACAGTTTCTATCTCACCCGCACCCCGCCTTTCTAGTGCACTCAAACCATTTAGGAGCAGAAGCCACTCCTTTTTGTCCCCCCCTTGATCAATTTCTGCAGTTAAAAAAAAAAAAAAAAGTTGCAGACTGCTACAAACCACATCACAGGAGAACATCTTTGCTGAACAGATCCTGGTAGGAGAGACAGAGAAGGCAAGCCATTATCGCTTTTACTAAGATTTTTCTGTTGTCCCTCAAAAAAAAAAAAAAAATAATAATAATTTTTCACTTGATCTTATGGTTTCTGCTCTGCAGCAAAACACTAAACCTTGGATGAGTTTTTGGTTTTTTTTTTTTTTTTTTTTTTTAAAGGAAAGGACACGCCTTGGGCTTTCAAATCCATATTCTCTCTGCAGTACCGAGCATGTCATTTAGAAAGATGGAATTGGAGGGAGGATGTCACACTTAACCAGAAAACCGTATAGATCGGAGCTGGCGTGCACACCAATATCACCCAAAGACGGACAACGTGGTTTACAGAGTGACTTTCGCACACGGGGGGGGGGGGGGGGGGGGGGGGGGTCATTAAAACTGGCTTATTCGGTCAGCAGCTGTATCCTGCATTTCCCAAATTCATCGCAACACTATCCAAGCAGTAACCAATAACCTACAAAAAACTAGGCGGCCCTGCCTATGATATCACCTCGTTTGCTCATTGCCCCAGACAAAACTGAACTCAGAATCTATTAACCTTATGCTCGCCTCAGGCAGTTCATTTCATTTCAGCTCCAATCCAGCTTGATTTAGTTCATTTCCCCTCATCGCTCTAATAGGTTTTAACTCATCAGTTTAGGCCTTCTTCATTTACAAAATTTGGCTACTTGCCCAAAAAAAAAAAAAATAAAAAAAAATTGGAAGTCTTAAGAGGTTTAAAACCTTTTCATTATTTTTCCCTTTGCTGCAGTATCTCCCAATTCCAGGACTAGGCTTGTCTAGTAAAAAAAAAAAACACCCCAAAAATAACAAAAACTGCAATAAATTATCAAGACAGTGTGGCATGTTCCCCTGTGTCAATCCACCACTCTTTAATAAAAGATAATAAAAGGTTCTAATAATTACACTGCAGACTTCCAGGAGATAAGAGATTTCAGCTGGTTTGTTTGTTTTTTTTTCTTTGTTGGCTTTTGTTTGCCTTCCTCACTGACATTTTAAACCTTTTTAATCATTATTAATTTATTTCATACCCCTGACCTAACAGCCTGCTTCGTTCCTCCCCCGCCCGAGGACTGGTTCAGCAAGTCAATCCTGTACCCATCAGTGGCAGAATGGGAAGCCCGTAGATATAGCATAGCTTAAATGGACCATGTTTTGGTCCGGGCGAAACCAAAATGCTGCATCTTATGATCTCACTTACAACTGGCAATAGTGAATCTACTGAGGTATGACGAGTTGGATTATAGGCGAAAGGAGCCCCCTAGGAGGAAGCTTCCCTTCCCAGCCAGTGCCCTTAGTGCCGGGCAGCCCTTGTGCATGGACTATGGCTCTTAGTGAAAACAGCAGGGAAGGATGGCGACCGGCCTCGGAAATCACAAGCCAACCGCAATGTCTCCATATCCAGCCCAGCACATCGGATTTGTCTTTTTTTTTTCTCCCTGTTCCAGTTGTTGCTCGCTCCTGTCCAGCATGGATGACAGCGTCAAGAATCCTGTTCTGTCCCATAGCACCAACCACACGCTACCTCCAGTGACTTGGAGGAGTCTTAGTTTAGTCTGACTGCTGTTGGGATCCACTTATTGCGCAATGTCCACCCGAGGGTCCCAGAAAACAGCCAGTGCCTCCGAGAGGACGTCATACAGGTACTGCCACCAGGGATCCCATCGCCGCTCGCCTGCTGCCGGTCTCTGGGGAGAAACACAGTAAAGGGTGACACAGAGCCTCCTCTCTTTTCCATGTATCATGAAGTTTCATTAAAAAAATAAATAAAAAATCAGAGCATGTGTTAATATGCACGTTGCACTGAATTAAAACATTTTAGAGCCCTCGTCTTCTAAATTTCTTTAAGCAGTTAACACCCTAAAGCCAACCATCTTTGCCAGCAGTGACATCGGGTGCATGAGCGCGATGTCATAATAGCACCCCAAAAAGTCTTACCCGTGATTTGTCTTCTAATCTCCAGAGGGATGATTTTAAAGCATGGGAGATGCCCAACAGCTTTAAGAAAAACAAAATCCAAGCCATAGTTCTGTATGACGCATCCCCCATCTCTGCTCAGAGAAGTAAGCGAGATAGCACGCAAGCCCAATGACTAGAAAAACCAGCTTTGCAACTTTAGCTTGAGGTGTACTTGGGGATAGACAATGCTGAGTCTCATATGGCGTGACTAAAAAAAAACACACACTCACACGTGTGTGTACGTATAGACAGATACACAAATATATGCCCAGCAGCCTTTGAACAGAATGATTTGCCCACATTCTACAGTACCACCTAAATCTCCCTCCCATGACTTCTATGGAAGGTTTCTGCTGAGTGATTTGTATTTTTATAGAAACATCTTAATATTAAAACAAAAAAAATACCGCTTTAAAAATAAAAGGAAAGACATTTTTTTAAAGCCCCCTAGCCCCTTAAGTGTTTTGATATAACAATGGTGAACAAGGATATTCTAAATATCCTTCATTGTAAGGCTCGGGAGCCAGTGGTGGCTCCCATCCACCCTAAGTGCAACGTCCTGACTTTTCCCCAATACATGCTCTCCCCCCACCCCTTCCAAACAGCTGCTCTGTTTTCTTCCAGCCCTGCAGGGCTCTGTAAATTTGAGGTGCACGGTGTTCAAACTCCCACACTATTCTTTTGAGAAGGGCAACAGAACAGCCGAGAGGCAGCACTGGTCGTGAAGGTGGGGAGAGGGGCTTAAAAAAAAAATATGGGGAAAGAGTTGGCTTGGAGGGGATGATGTAGCTGACTGGTGGGAGTGGGGAACAGTGTGTTAGGGAGAAATGCTGGGGAAAGAGGACATATTAAGGGAGACAGGATGGGGGAGTGGGTGTGTGTGCGCATCAAGGGCTGAATGGGAGAGATTATTGGGGGAGGGGGGGCGGGGGTAAGCAGACTGTTTTAGTTATATGAAATCACAGTTGAGCAACTAGGCTGGCTGAATCAATGAAGGGGGATTCTCTTCACCTCCTTTTCCAGAAGCACCAACCACTGTCTGGCAATGGTCATTGCTCTCACATTTAATTTTTTTTTTTTTTGTCAAAGAAGCCCTCACTTGAAAATGAATGAAGTGGGTGTTAGCCCATGTACAGAGTCTTACCGCATGTGTGTTAGTGGTGCCACAAGAGTTAAACACTAATACACATGCAAATTATTTTTAAAATATATAATTACATTGCCATGGACCATCTAATGTTGAAAAGTCAAGATGACAATACCAAGCAGAATAGTGACACAGCAGCATGTAGACATGCTGCTTCCAAACACACTGAAAGGGGGAACAAGGTGGCAGCTACTTTCATGCCAACACCTTAAGTCAGGATATTATTTGCAAGGCACTTATGTGTTTGCAAGGGGAGAGTCTCCTCATTGGGGAATATAAGGGTCTCAGGGGGCATTACAGGGAATCCCAATAGGCACATAAACCCCCATTTCACCACAATCCCACTTTAATGCTGATTAGCGCAGGGCAACAGAGCCTGCTACAGATATGCTGTGCACGCCAATGGTTGCCCTCAGCTTAGCCCAGCACAGGAGGAAGACTAGGAAAGCAAGAAATGTTTTGAAGGATAAGCACACATACTTGTAGCCTAGACAGTAAAATTCTAGATCTGTAAACCTGAATGGCAAAAGCAGATTTGGATATTGTTGCTGTCACACAAACTTGGTTAAATTAGTATCATGGCTGGGATAGAGCCATATCTGATCAGCAAGGACTGGGACAGGGGGAAGGAGCACTTAAGGTCTCTCTGGAATGGCAGGGGCTGGGGATGCTGCAGAGAGAAGGGAGCCATAGTCGATACTTAGTGGCCAGATTTAGAGCCCATGGTTTGCAGGGTTTCAGGAGGCGGTCTGGTGCGTGGCCCCCTGCCAAGAGCTGTTGCTCAATGGGCAGAGTAAAGTAAACTGGGAGGGGATTATTAAATAGGGTGAAAACTCCCCAGGTAGTTGCCAACAAAGGTTCATGGTGCCAAAGCCTAGCCCTAGCTCTGGAAGCCCAAAAAAGCTGCAGGGGAAAAGTAAAAAATAAATAAATATTAAGGCATCTGAAATGCAGAGGGCTGAAGGCAGGGGAGATACAGGGAAGAGAGGGTACATGCTTTGGGTTATCTTGAAAAGGTATACTGCCTATACTGGATTACAGATTGCGAGGCAATGCAGATGAAATTTAAATGTGGAAAAGTGCAAAGTGATGCAAGTGCTGAAAAAAAAAGTACGAAAAGCAGAATATAAAAATAAATTAAAAAAAAAAAACAACAACAAATGTAGTGAAAAATAGTCCCAACTACAGGTTTCCTTATTAGGAATCACCATCCAGGAAAAAAAGGACCTTGAAGACTTTGTGGACAATACATTGACCTCCTCAGTTCAGTGTGTGGTTGTGAAAAATAAATAAATAAATACATAGAATGTTAGGAATTCTTGGAAAAGAATGGAGAATAAAACAGAGAATATCCTAATGCCTCTGTAACAAACTATGGTGCGATGGAACTTGAGTATTGTGTGCATTTCTGGTCACCCCATCTCAAAAAGTCTTGGCAAAAGGAGAGAAGGGTGAGAAAAATAATAAAGGGGATGAAATGGCTCTCCTGTGAGGAGGGCTCTTCAGCTTGGAAGAGAGACGGATTAGGGGAGATATGAGAAGTTTATAAAATCATGAGTGGGGTGGAATGAGTAAATAAAGGACAGTTATTTACCCTTTCAAATAATACTAAAACAAGGGGACACGCCATGACACTTAACCAGCAGATTCAAAACAAATCATAGAAAGTACTTTTTCCACTTGGGGCACAATCAATCTGTAGAATTTGGTGCCAAAGGCCATGGTCAAGGTGACTAACATAGCAGGGTTTAAAAGATGTTTGGACGAGTTCCTGGGGGGAAAAAGTCCATAACACATTATTAGCCAAGTAGACTAAGAAAAGCTACTGCTATCTCTGGGAGTAAGAGGAAATAGATCTACTTTATGAGACCTGCCAAGTACTTACGACTTGGATTGGCCACCTTCAAAAGACAGAATGCTGGGCTTGATGGATCTTGGGCTGATCTAGCACGGCACTTTTTATGTTCTTATGAGTGGATGTACAGACCTCAAAGAGCACAAGACAAATGAATTGGATGGAGATCTAATCGATGCATAGGTGCCAGCTCTGTGGGTGCTCGAGCATCCCCAGTGTTGTCTCCTGAACTCCTGTGGAATGGGAGCTGAGGGACCGTGGAGGAGGGCAGTAAGAAAGTGGTGCTGTTTCCCTGCTACTGCTCTCATCTCCCCCCCCCCGACCAATGGGCTGCAGGGGAACCACAGAGCAGCAATGTAGGATAGGTGGGATTCCTATCCTTATTATTTATTATTATTTATTATTTATTATTATTTATTATTTAGTACCTTATTATCAAAACCCAACCTCTAGCCTATATTAGGCACCGCTCATGTTAATTATGTTATTACCCCCATATATCTTAATTATGTTATTACCCCCATATATCTTAATCCAAGTTAATTCGACCTGTTCATTGTAAGACATTTACTTGTCATTGTTGTTATTGTTTAAAATGTAAACCGAATTGATCAATAATTTTGTTATTGGAAAGTCGGTATAGAAAAATGCTAAATAAATAAATTCCTGAGTGCAGTGGGGATGGGGAAGGGCTGTGGAAGAAGAGTATTTATTTTATTTGTTTTTTTATATACCGACATTCAACATATGTCATCACATTGGTTTACATAACCCAGAATTGAAGAAGAAAAGGTTACATTGTAATAAACAGTGGAAAGGAGATAGTCAAAACAGTAGAGGGAGAATTAATTAACAAGTAAGGGAAATGAAAGTATGATTTGCAAATATTAAGTAGAGTAGTGATGATGATTCTTCTTATGAATGTTGGATATGCTTTCAATTTTTTTTTTTAAATGTTTGTTATGATGGCTCAATTCTTCGTTCAGTGGGGAGGGTGTTCCATAAAAGTGGCCCGGCCAATGAGAAAGTGCGTTCTCTTGTTGAGTTGAGGCGGGTTAATTTTGGGGAGATAGTTGCAAGGAGACCAGTGTCAGTGGAGCGCAGATTTCTCTTTGGGACTTTGAAATGAAGTACCGTATCCATCCATTTTGTCTCGTTGTTATATAAGGCTTTATGGATAAGGGATAAAGTTTTACACTGAATTCTGTAAGTAACTGGCAGCCAATGCAGTTCTTTGAGACTTGGGGTGATCTGATCTGATCTTCTGCTGAAGACTCAGGATGTAAGGGTTAAGAGGGGACATGGGCTGTGATAAGGAATTAAGGTAATTTGACATTCCTTTGTTATATCCCAGGTGACAGTGGTTATCTCTGGTGTTTCCAAACTGAGGGCAGGAACCACCACATCCAAGGACCTGGGGAGATGCTGGCTGCTGAGCTGCCAGGGCTAAAGACATGCAGGCAGCAGACTGTCTTATGTGAACTCTGCAGGCAGACGTCTGGTTCTGGCCTGCAATCTATTGGATTTTTTGCATGCCTGACTACTTTCCCAGATATTGTTGCCTGTCTTCCTCTTTCTGCGAGCTCTTGTAGTTTATGAACACTAACCTTTTCAGCTACTTTGGACAACTACAGAAGCCTTTGTTTCCTCTTTCCTTTATTTAAATTTCCTAACAAAAAGGTTAGATACCCTTATATCATCTCTTTTAGTTTTGCCACTGCTCTTCTACTTCCCTTACATTTTCCCATCCAGATAACAAATCCTTGAGGTACCCCCCCCCCCCCCCCCCCCCCCCATTTTAACAAACTTAGGCCCTGATTTACTAAGCTTTTTTCTCTTAGGCACAGACTTGGAGAAAAACCTTAGTAAGTCAGGCCCTTAGTTTTCCTGAAGTGTAACTCCCTCGCTTTGGAATGGACCTGCAACTTCTGCCCTCTAACACTGAACCACAGTATCCAGTGATCACTGGATCCCAGATGATCGTCCACTACATCATTGGGTCGCACCTCTCCTCTAGGGTATACATAATTAAATCCTTCAGTCCAGACCCCACACCATTTTGGTTGCCCTCTCTATCCAGAACTGAAAGATAGTACTCCAGGTGAGGTACAGGGGCATTATCACCTCCTTTTCCCCCGCTAGTTATGCCTATCTGGCCCCAGACACATCGCTTTAGTACTTTTAGATCATCTCTCTTGGTCCATGCGTAGCAGTCTTTCCCTCCCTCCCCCATCACATATAGATCCTTTGCATTTCTGCACCCCAAATGAGGTGGTTATGGGAACTCTAAAGCTAAAGAAGTTGTGCAGACTAGGTAGGCCGTACAATCTTTTCCTGCTGTCATGTTTCTGAAATGCATGACTCCACTTCTTCACACTGAATCTTAGATGCTAAGCCTGGAACAGTGGAGACACCCAGCCCCCGAGAAAGGAGACAGAACAACAAGAGATCTAAAAGCTTGAGTGGTTGCATCCTAAACAGCTAAGATTCCATGCATTTGGGGTGTCAAAAATCTGAGGAAGGGTATCTAATGGGTATGAGATACTGAGGTGCATTAAGCAGGAGAATGACCTTAGCCTTGGTGAAATCATTTTTGAGGAGATCAATATTGTGAAACATGAGACTGGGGTGGCTAGAGCCAGAGGGATGCTAGCATGTACAGGGAGCAGCATAACCAGTGGGGGGGGAGGGAGAGAGAGAGAGAGAATGACCCGCTACACAGGTAATTGGGGGGAGACCTCATCTGCAGTGCTGTGTCCAATTCTGGACACCGTACTTTCAAAATGATGTAGACAGTGGAGGTGGTTCCAGAGAACGGCTACGAAAACAATGCAAGGCCTGCAGCAAAAGCCCTTTGAGATGAGACTTAAGGAGCCGAATAAATATACCCGAGAGGAGAGGAGAGAAGCGAGATAGGACAGAGACATTAAAACGCTTCAAAAAAGGTACAAATAATGCATAAGCCGGCCAGCCTTTTTCAGAGCTAAAGAATTCCAGAACAAGAGGTCATATTTATAACCCATCTCTCCCAATAAAGCTACAGGAAGCAACATGAGAAAGTGTTTCCATGGCACGGGTAGAAAGGGGAGGCCAAAACAGTAACAGAATTGCAGAAGGCCTGGGCTAAGCACAAAAGGAGCCCTAGTTATGAAGGAATAAAGGAGAATTTAAACAGGAATGTGTTTCAACTCCAGCCCCCCCCCCCCCCCTTCCCAGACTTTCCCTCATCTGACCTGAGCAGGAGCTATCCCCAATCGCTCCTGCCCTGCCAGCACTGCCTCTGGGTCACTTGGTGCCTTTTTGAAATGCGGCACCAGAGGGCCAGGAGCAACTGGAGATCACTCCAGGCTATGGGGGGGGGGGGGGGGGGGTAAGACGAGGAGGAGTCTGGAGGGGCAAAGGGAGGTTTAATCAGGTAATGTGGGTTTGGGCTTTAATGCATGCTATTGTAAAACAGTGCTCACTAAAATGAAAGCCAAAATAAAAACCTGAAATGAGCCTCCTACTTCCCACCAACAAAACAAAAGATGAACAAAAACCCTGTGAACATCCCTAAAATGTAGACTTCAACTGGGACCTACAGCCATGCAACAGGAATTAAACCGAACAGACTAGATGGGCTTTGGGTGTCTTACTGCCATCATTCTCTGCTTCTTCCCCCTCCACCTCGCCTACTTCCCTTTTCCTCCCTCCTCGCCCCCTAATGCATGGGCAGAAGGACTGGAGAGGGCACAAGGAGGAAGCTCTTCCCAGGGCTGCTCTTTGGATCTCCTGAGAAGAGTGAAGTGAATGAACCACAGGAGGATGCAGAGGCAGCAGCACAGAGAAGCAGGGTAGACAGCAGGCCTTACACAGTGAGAGAGAGGGAGAAGGTAAGGGGGGGGGGAAAGGAAGGAGTAAGCAATGCATTTCTTGGGGGGGGGGGGGGCGTACGTACGTGCTCCTTTTCACTGGCAACACCTATGCAAGCTCAAAAGCAGGAGCACAGGGAGGGCTTTATTTGTTACAGGTCTAAATTGTCACGGCGCTCATGGGCCAATGGAATAAGATCCGTGGTGAAGTCGGCACTAATCTTCTGCGCTATTTTTTTTTTTTTTTTTTTTTTTTTTGAGTACGTGGCAAAAACAGACACCTCCACAGAATGTACTAAAGGGACAATGTGAAAATGAGATACACGCAGAAAAGCCACGCAAAACAAATATCCGGGCAGATGTGTGTGCTAAAACGCACGCCGAGGGCCCTACGCAATAAACCGCACATAAACCAGCATTAATGTGGTGAATCGTAATTGATTTCCGGTCGAAAGCCTTTAAGTGAGTTAGCAATATCTAACCCCTTCATGATCCGTCACCAACTGCACGGGAGCTATAATGGTGGATGCCGGTGAGCGGGGGAAAACGCAGTGGAGGTGTGGAAGGGGCTACAAAAGCGTCCAGCATTTCTGACATATGCCTGTTCCCTCTCTCTGACCTTTCTTCAGGATTCTGCCCTCGATTTCCAGACAGAAGCTTACACTTAACTCCTGCCCTGGCTTGGGCGTAAAAAAATACCTGCCCTGACATCAGTGCGGCTCTCTGCATTGCCCATGAATAGTTAATTGCCTCCTTTGCATGGCATTAGCATGGACTTGCGCTGAACCACCCGCAGCTTTTCGAGCAGCTTTGTGCATGTGGTTTTTTTTCCCCCACGCTAACCGCGCTAAGACACACACGTACAAAAGATTAGCGTGGGAAAACGCGTGCAAAAACCCACAGCAGGTCTACCGCAGCTTATTACATTGGCTCATTACCCCCCCCCCCCCCCCCCCAGTGCAGTACAGTATAGAAGTATTTCCACAAAAAGGAATTACAGCGAACAGCAGAAATAAACAAAACAAAAAAACCAGAACAGTTACGACGACACTGAAGTCAACAACACTGGAGGAACTTGAGCTTGTGAGCTGCCAAACCCGCCCTGCCGGCAGAGTGTGGGAGCCGCTCTGGACAGGACCTGTTGTTTGCTCAGAGACGAGCGGAGGCCACGAGAGCGCTGCCAGGGGCCGGGCACGCGAGCAGCCGAGCTGAGTCATGCGATTATTAATAGCACATGATATATATACCCAGACAGAGGAGGAGAGACGAGCAGAGCAGAGCAGAGCGCCGCCGTTCCCAGCCCAAACCTTCAGCTGAAATCGGACTTAAAGCTACCAGAGGAATCTTGAGAAATCCTACATTTTCCATCCTTTTTTCCCTTGGTTACCCCCCCCCCCCTAGAATCTAGTTTCGGATCGCTGTCCCTCCCACCAATCATAGGGTGGGCGGAGGGAAAGACGTTTTAGCGGTACCAGAAGCTCCTCGTCCGTATCCTGCTTTACATTTTGCAGAATTTTACTGGAAGATCCCCAAAGTGCCACAGAAAATGTTAAGTGCGGTTTCCACCAAACGTGTCTAACCTGGCGTGGAGAAAAGCAAGCTGTGGCATTGCACACCCCCCCCCCCCCCCCCCCAACCCAACCCTGTCTGCATCTCTGCCTCAGCAGGTGCCTGCTCCCTGCTGCTTAGGGAAGAAATCCGCAGCCCTGCCAGCAGCACATTGGGAACTCCACTCCCTGTATTTCCAGTCATTAAATTTACAAGGCTTCAAACCTAGCCAGTCCCTGGGAACTATTCAATGCAAGCAGACAAAAAGTCCCTTTCAGCTCTTGCCACTGCTCCAGCCTCCCACCTCGATCTCCATCCAACAAATATGACTTTGGCAGCTGGAGTTCCCTTGGAGAGATGCCGTATTTATTTCACCCAGGGCTCTACACACTAAATGGCACATAATTGCACTGTGGGAGGGAGCCTGAAGTAATTTTAAGGAGATAAGCAGTGGGGGAGTGAAGGCAGGAGGCTCACCCAGAGAAAATGCCCCAGGGCTTAGAGGGAGCTGCAAAGATGCTACACCCCCCCCCCCCCCCCCCCAGAAGGACCAGAACAAGCGAAACCCAAGACCAGAGGAGAACTGGCCTCAGGCTCTCTTGTTAAGAATGTTTTACCATAAATAATCTTGATTTATGACAAGAGATGACAGGACTCTCTTAAGGGCTGCGTTGCCTTTTACTGGCCCAGATATTGCTGCGGGACGGCTTTCCTGCCAGAGGGTGGCTGGGAAAAAAAAAAAACAACCCCAAAACACAAGTACTTCCTTATCTTTGGGGGAAAAAAAAAAAAAAAGTCAGAGGAGCCGATGCAATAACCGTGCGCAGAAAACGGGCGCTCAGCGTCGAGCGCCCAGCCACCTCTCCTGGGCACGCGAGATCCAATATTTAAATAAGGGATCGCGCTAAAAAGGAGGCGCTAGGGACAAATGTGCGTCCCTAGCGCCTCCTCCGCATCGGGTGCACAGGCGAGGTGGCTGTCGAGCGGGTTGGGAAAACGGACGCTCAATCTACGAGCGTCCGTTTTCTCCCACTCCTGGCATAGACACGCACAAGATATGTGGCCTGTACCGTGTTATCTTGTGCGTGCATTGGGCATCCAGAATGGTTTCCCCCCCCCCAAGAACTTTTTATTTTAAAATAAATGTGCTTTATTTGGTTCCTCCTACTTAGGATCGCAAAGATACTTTCAGGAGGAGTCACAGAAAGCAGAGTTTTTCTTCTTTAATTTTTCAACGCGCCCTTGAGAGCGGCGGCATATCTTTACGCCAGTCCCGGGCTGGCAGAAAATTTGCTGCGTTGCAAGGGCACGTTGGCCGCGCGGAAAATGTATTGGATCGCGGGGATTAGCCAATAGCCTCGTCTCCATGAATTTACATGTGATGAGCGCTATTGGCCGGGCGGCGATTTGGACGTAGCATTTTGGACGCACTAATCCCCGTACTGGATCAGGGGTTGCGGACGCGCATCCAGTCGGGGGTTAAGCCTGTGCGGCGGTTAACGCACGGTATTGCATCAGCCCCTTCGCATGGTGCAAGGGAAGGCATCGCAAAACCTGAAAAGGACCCACAAGGCTAGCAGCCCTCCTGATTATTAAAGGAAATGTTAATATATATTTTCATAACCATACAGACATATAGATATATCCTTACCCGGTGCCTACTGAAATATGCTTTGAATGCTTCTGCTGGAAAAGCATAAGATAAATACACACACACAAATATGTATTTTACATCGTATCATTTAATCGAATCCAACCCACACTGTGCTAGCCGAGAACTTGGCTTCTTCCAATATTGCCTCAGGAAGCTGCTACTGTGTTAGCCAGAGGATGTGACTGCAGAGGCAGAGCTCACCCAGGGACATCCAAAGCCAAGTTAGCATTAGGCGCAGCATCATGTTAAAAGCAACACCACCACCACCACCACCCTCCAAGGACAATTTTTAAAGCTGTTTAAGCCAAGTTAAACAAGATGAACATGTCTAGGATTGCCCCGGCTTGGTAAAACACACACTTGGGGCTTCCGCAATGCTTGTGCTGTACCCGGACTGTGACCAAACTATCCTGGCACCTTGTTTAGGTGGGAGGAGGAAAAAAAAAAACAAACCACACACACAACACAAAAACAAAAAACAATAAATGATTAGCCAAGTGGACAGGGGGGAGAGAGGGAATCCCGGCGCTTATCCCTGGGAAGGGAACAAGAAGTGGATCTGCTCTTTGAGATCGGGCGGGTACTTGTGACCCGGATTGGCCAGCGCTGGAGACAGGATGCCGGGCTTGATGGACCTTCGGTCTGACCCAGAATGCCGCATCTTCTTATGTCCATGACCCTTACACAGGCGCGCACGACATTACATCCTCCCTGGCTGCCCTCACTCAATAAAAAAAAGATGCAAAGGCCTCAGGCGTGTTTAGCTGGCGGACTGGACGTCCACGTTCAGAGAGAAGCTGCCCATGGCAAACAGCACCCATCTACTTTGGAGCTACATAGGCTCTATAAAATCAAGCAACGGCAGAAAAAAAAACTTCAACCGTTGATTTATTTTCCTTAGAATAATTAATGGGAAAAAAGGACATTTACCGAAAAAACATGCACAAGAAAGACAACACACAAAATAAAAAAAAAAAAAAAAAAAAGAGTCCTGAAACCTAGAAAGCCTCTGTCCCAAACTTTACCACATAAAAACAAGATGCTTCTTTAAGGCGAAAAGCATTGGCAAACACCTAGTGTCAGCACAGCGGAGGCTGCACAAGCCACAGGATTGGGAGAAAGGATATTTACAGGGTGAAAACCTCGTTCTAGGGAGGAGATTTCAATGGAGAGGGCACCGTTCCCATGCGAGACAAATCCATGTGGCCACAACGGCCCCTGACCCCGAGAGCTTACAGATGTTGTAAGCCTGAGGCCACCTAGAGAGAGCCTCTTCCCACCAGCCTGGCCATTTTAAGGGAAAAAAAAAAAAAAAGAAGAAGGAGTCCCCTCCAGCTAACTGTTGCTGAGCGAACGTAATTCTCTCCGCCCCACAGCCGGCACCACGCCAAATCTTGTTCTTACCTCAAAAAAAAAAAAAAAAAAAAAGATTTTGCTAAAAATAAAACCTTCTCAAACAATGGGATGCACCGAAGAGAACGTCAGAGCTGTAGGTTTCCCCCCTCTGCGCCGCACATCAGGATCGTCAAATCAATATATGATCTCATCGCCTAAAGGTTTCCACTTAATAAAGAGCTCGCAATGGGAAAAGCCAAACAGAGGCGCACTCAAAGCTACTGCTGCAAGAGGCAGGAGCAACCTCAGAAACTATTTCATCAGGGAAAGGGTGGTGGATGCAGGGAATGGCCTCCTTGAGGGGGGGGGGGGGGGAGGGTGGAGGTGGAAGCAAAAAAAAGAAAAAAACCCCTAAGATTTCAAGAATGCCTGGAGCAAACACAGAGGACCCCTTCAGAGCCCTGCCTAACCTGGAGCTTAGCTGGAGACAGGGCCAGACTATTGGCACAGCTTGAATAAACAAGCCCCTTATCGCAATCAAAACACCATTAACTCAGCCTTTATTACCTGAAGGCTGCAGAAAGGAAAGGGGGGGGACTATAGCTGCTCCTTCTCCTCCCCTGTGAAAGGACATTAACCCTTTGCAGCTTTGCCTGTGGCTCATCCTCTGCTTTATCTAGGGGTGAATTGTTACCAGAAAACAGAGAGGCAGGGAGAGCTTTCAGCTCAAAAGGGAAGCTCCCTCAGCCACAATACATGACATACCCCGCGCCCCCATGCAGACAGTGACCACAGGTATCCACTACTCAAAGGTGATGTAAATACGTAACCATTTTTCACAATTATTTAAATAGCTGATACAGCTAAGACTGCTCGGTATTTTATGCCCCTTCAATTGGTTCCCTCCACCAGTGGCTTTAGGAGTTGTAGGACGCTATCCTGGCTCCAGTGAGGATTTGAGCCCATCAACATAGGCCTTTTAGAGAGGTGCCCGAAAACCCTCTGCTCCACCCTGTCTCTTTCCCCCCTCTACACTCAAACCCTGGCCCAGAAGTGGGTAAAGGAGAGCGAAGAGGGAGAGAGTGTTTTTGCTTTTTTACCACCTTCGGATGGAGCGGCTCTTCACCCAAATGAATGCTGAAAAATCACAGAGCATTTTGCCACAGGGGGCAGTCAAGGATGCGATACTAAACTACAGATCTAGACAAGACAGGCCCAAGATCTGTGTGCGTGAGGATGTGGTCAGATTCAGGGACTCGTCACACGGGGCCATAATCATGATGCAAGAGCCAGAGTGGAAGGGGAGCATGCAGTGAAAGCTTGAATTGCCACTCCATGCTAACACAAGGAATTCATTTTCCGAATAGCACGGAGGTAACCTATGTTCTCTGGCAAGGAGGCAAACCATACAAATGGATCCAAGAGAAATTTAATTTAAAGAAAAGTCAGCCACAGTTAACATACCCATCAGGAAGGTCACTATAAAAGACGAAAACTGAAAGGGAGTGAACGCCTTAGTTTCTTATACACTTTCTCCAAGCACCCGCTGCTCGCCGCTGTCACAGATGGCAAGCTGGGCAAGATGGACCTTCGTTCTGACCCAGTGTGGCACCTCTTTAAGAGTTTGTTTTACATCCCCCCCCCCCCATGTAGCTGACTTGGCTAAAATCCACAGCTACAAGGCACTTAGGACACTATGCGCTGACAAACGCCATTGCTACTCACCCTCTGCCGAAACATTTCTTCCATCTCGTCACCGATAACCCTCAGCTGGGCGGCAATGGCGCCTGCGGCCTGCTCGTCCAGCAGCAGGGGCTCTGCCAGGATTCTCCCATTTGCCGTGACGCCCTCCATGGCCCGGGCCGCAGGGTTCACGCCCATGCGGTCCTCTCTTCCAGACTCCTCCGCCTCCATGGACCCGGGATCTGCAGCAGGAAACAAGACCAAAAGCAGATTGTGGAGCTTTGTACAAGTAAAGATAACGGTACATGCGAGCTCTGGAGACCGTGCAGGGTCCCTCATTCAGACACAGAAGAGAACAGCTGTTATACACACACACACACAGAGGAGGAAATAAAAGGCCAATAAACCAAATAAATTATAAGGCAATATCTTTTTATTGGGCTAACATATTTCTTGACTAGCCTTTGGGAGCCAACACACCCTTCATCACACTCACACAAAATGAGCAAGTTAATTGGATTAATTTACTACATATCTTGACTACTTTATACAGGAGGAAGAGAGGGGAAAGGAAATAGCAGTTTAATTTGTGGCCAAAATGAACACCACGACAAGAACACAAAAAAAAAACAACCGCAAAGATGCTTGTATCTCAACCCTAATTAAATTGCATTTCCTTAACAGTGTCACCCTCCCAAATTCTGAATGCAGTCCAGAGTTTTCTCATGCAACATGGACAGGACCAGAGAGGTGCTGGGACAGAAGCCGGAAAAACCGGCAGCAGGCACCGGAGAGCAAAGGGAAATCAGCCAGTCCCTAGTTTTTGTCCTCGCTGCCTGCAGGGATCTGTAGTCCCTGCTTCTCTTACAGACACTGGAACACCAGAAACATGATGGGGGCCTAACTGTGTCTAGATAACACGAGGACAGGCCAGCTGGCAATATCCCCCACCCCAGCATGGACGCGGCTGGCAGCACCGATCAAATATAAAATGGAAAGGGAGCATGGGGGGGGGGGGGGGGAACCAGGACGACAACAACGACATGCCTGGGCATGTCCCATCCCACCCCTGAGCTGGAGACACACACTGCCACCCATCCAAACAACTCCGCATGTTCTAAGCAACAACTCTTAACCACAATCTCTGTACAGGACCTGCTTCCCACTGCCACATGCATCCCTGAAAGCCCACAGGTCACAAGCTAACGAGTATCCTCAGTAAAAAGAAAAAAAAAAAGTATCTGTGTAGAGATATAGATATACATACACACACACACACACACCCCAGCTGCCCAGGCGGTTTGGGACAGAGTCAGCACTGCAAAAAGAAACCGGAGGAGATCAGAGGGACACAGTCTATCCTACAACCCAGTTTACAAGAGAGAACGGAGCCAGAGGGGTTAGGGGATCCATATTTATTCATTCTTGGGGTGGACATGTTGAGAGAGGCCGTCACAGCACTCGTCCGTCTCCCTGCGAGCTCGGAACAGTACTCGGTAGCCTATTCAGACCCTTTGGCCAGTGGTTACACATGCTCTCCAAGGGCCCGAGTCACCTCAGAATGGGAAAATAGCCTTAGCGGATAGGATTCTTTTTTTAATTTTTTTTTATTTTTAACGGAGAGTTCCTGATTTATATTTCATTCTACAGAGTTGCCAGCATTGGAAAAACAGCCTCCCCCCCCCCCCCCAGTGACCGTCTGGGGAGCTCCTAGGCCTGACTGGGGAGATGGCAGTAGCAACAAACTATGAAGACGTTCAGACCGAGGACTGGGCCAGGCCCCACGGTAGCACTGCCCCCTTTTGGTTCCAGACAAGAGGAGGCAGGGGCCTGGGAGCCGAACACGTGGCCGGCTTGGTCCGAAGGCTTTCACAGCTTGCTGCTGCCCGTCGGCCACCTCCATGGTTGGTCGTAGATCAGCCCCTGCTTCAGGAGAAAAGGATCCTTAGAAAGAGGGAAGAGCAGTGGGGCACAGAGAAGAGGGCGAGGTGCTGTGGGGAGCGGAGTATGGTTTGCTCCCAAAGAGAATGGCAGTCAGCGGAATACCAGCCATGTTTAAAGGTCCCACAGGCCACCAGCTTTCCTTCTTCCAAACCTGGCTAGCTTGCCAGCTGGCAACACTAACGTTATGTGCATGAAGGTTTTGCAATACTGAGTCACTCCTACCATTACAAACTTAAGTGCACCAGGAGTGGGGGCTCCACTGTGCTGATGGTCATCAGAAGCCCGGTGCAAGAGTCAAACTGATGCACAAAGCATGAAGACAATAGGGACAGCTGACGAGTGAACTGGGAGGAGGGAGATTTTTTGAAAACAGAGTGGTGCAGATATATTAAACACCCACATCTTTTATAAAAAAACGTGCAAACATATATTAGGACCAAAAGCAAATAAAAGAGACCAAGAAAAGAGGACATAAGATTATTAATCTTATCACTACTTAATCTTGCGCGCAATTTTAATGTAAAGCCTGTTGCTATTTTTGTTCCTGTGACCTCTATTTTAATGTAAAGCTCATTGCTAATTTATTGTTACCTGGAAACCAATGTGATATTCCACAATGAATGTCGGTCCACAAAAACTTTAAATTAAATTAATTAATTATGCCTGCTGCTTATAGTAGTGGAATTATCAGATACCATCCCGTATTTAATAGATGCTACAAGAATTTAAAAAAAAAAAAAAAAAAAAAGTTATTTCAGGCAGTATCCAGAGAGCCCTCACCCTCTTCCTTGCCACAGCAGAGCTGGCTCCACGCTTGCCCTGTACCTCTCCGATAACCATAAACATAGATTTTATCCACTGCCATCAGAACAAAAAAAAATATGTACAGTAACTCTCTCTATTCTGTGTCACCAAGGATAAGATGGTTCCATTCTAAAAGAAGCTTCCCCTCCTACGCTGGACCCTAATTCCCTACCTCCTGAAAAAAAACAAAACAAAAACAAAAAAAAACAAACAATCTTGCTCTGTTTGATTTGTTGCCTCCTTCCCCTTCTCCCCCTAAAATGTAGGAGCAAAGCTGAAAAAAAATACCTTGCTCTTATCTGAAGCTAGTGCTCCCCCCCCCCACCTCTTCCCTCCCCTTGTCTGAAGATGACACCCAGGCCCTCTGCTCCTTGTGGTCTGGTGCCTTATCTGGATCTGACTCCTCCAGTTTAGGAGCACCAACCAGCCTCTGATAAAGACCCTGTGCCCTGCTGCTGCTGTGTTGCCACTGCCCTGTTTTAGAGTGGACCGGGGAGGAGAGGGGTGCGTTGGTGGGAGAAGTGGGGCAGAAAGACAGAGGACACGGCCGGCCCCCAGCAAGGGCTGCAGTCATATTTTTAAGTGTCCATAACCAATAGAAACCCCATGCACTCCAGATCTGGAAGTTATCCTTACATATAGTAATCCGCAACCTGTTATATAACCCCAATTCAATCTGGCTCTGTTCACTATTGAGACTATATAAACCAAACAGACAACTTAGATCAATAAACAAATGCATGTTGGAAATACCCACAGTAAAAGTTGCAAGCTTAGCTCTAACCAGAAAACGAGCATTTTCAATTGCAGGCCCTACACTGTGGAACTCTATCCCGGAGTATATTCGCCTAACAGAAAATCGTAATGATTTCAAAAAAGCTCTGAAAACTTACTTATTCACCTGTGCCTATAACATAACAAAATGAACATAACAACTCTGTTTTCAAACCCTTAAGCATTATGGAATATACAGCTGTAAATGAATGTAAACTTTGTAATTTTATAGTATTTTTATTGTATGTCAAATATTATGTGTGTTTTATGATGTAAACTGCTAAGATGGATAGATACCTACCCCTAGTGCGGTATATAAAAACTTTTAAATAAATAAATATAGTACATTACACATTAAGAAAGAAAAAGAACAGTTTTTCCAAAGTTTGAATTTTTGAAAGTTTTTACATATCTATGGAAGATGTTTTCCAGGGAAGGGAATCTCCTTCTCCAAGGCTGCTCTTCAGTTGACTGTGCTTTACATGCATTAGTTTGCATGGGGGATGGGCATCGGGGGGAGGGCACAGAAAGAGGAAGGAGTTTCTGATGACTATCAACACAGCGGCATCATCCCCCCCCCCCCCCCCAAGATAAACAGTAATGGAAGAACCTAAGCAGAGTGTTTTTTTTGGTTTTTTTTTAATCTTTATAAAAATACCAAAAACATTTAAAAAAAGTTTAAAAACATGACTGTTTCACAGAGCCTATGATGAGCAGGGCCAGGAAGAAACCCAGTAACAAGTCAAGAATGTTTGTATGAATTTTGAGTTATTTTTTTTATCTTGTATTTTATTTTAGCATATTTTATTTCTACTTGTTTTTATGCTTAGCTAATTTTACAATGGCTTACTTTTATACTGTATAATTATTTTTTAAGTTCTATTTTATTTGTTCATGTAAACTGCTGTGTTGGTACTTTCCAAACGGCGGTACATAAAAAAATCTATTAAATAAATAAATAAGTAGATCTTCAGGCAGCAAAGTGCACCCAAAAACATTGATGGCAACCATAGTGACCATGCTTGTTTATGAAACACCTCCTCCTCTGCTTGAGACCCAGCAGAGTCCACACACGGCACCAGGACTTGACCACCGCCTCACCCAGCGCAAGTTTGGAGCAATGATCTCACGATGCTTGTCCTCCCGAGCACCAGCGAGAATCACAGCCACCCAATAAGATAATATCAATTCTCTCGTCTCAACCAGAAAACAAACCCGAGGCTCTCATTATTTCTAAGTTTAAACAAGAGGCGGAAGTTTTGAATCCCCCCCATCCCTGATAAAATATCAGAAAGGGAGAACCTTTATTTTTTATTTTTTTTCGCTCCCTCTGTGTTCCCATCCCAGGAAACCGCATTGCCCCGATACCGTACAGCAGATTATGGAGAGCTTGAGCAGCCTCCCCATAACATACGAGAGCCTTTCTACCAAACCTCAGGAAAAACGGGAAGGGTTCAAAAAATCTGGACAAGAAAAAAAAAAAAAAAAAAAGAGCAAGAGCCAGTCACAGGCTGGGAAGGCCGGTGGTAAAGCCCTTACCAGTGATGGTGGTGCCTCTGCTTCTGTTGCTCGCCGAGAGGCCGCAGGATGCTGTGGAGGCAGCGTGGTGGGCCTCCTGGCCACAGCAGACAGCAGAGTGTTGCAGGGGAGAGGCCCTGTGCTGAGCCGCTGCCCACTGGGTGAAGTCCGAAGCGCTGGGCCCGCAGCTGACAAAGGGCAGGGCGCACGGGGTGCTGGAAACGGCATCCACGGGGATGCAGGCGGTGCCTTCGCCTCGCGTGCTCTCGATGGGTGCTGCCGGCGAAAGCCCCTCTTGCAGTGGTCTTGCCATAACTATCTGTGGTCTCTAACATAGGAAAAATTAAACAGGCAGATGTTAACTTGATAGAAGGAGCCCGCAGAGGGAAACCTGGAGCCTCTTAGCTTCATGACAACCTTCCTCAAGATTTAACTTATGCTTGGGGGGGGGGGGGGGGGTATAAACTGAATACACCCCTTTGGCCCCTGCTTGTTCATTTCTCACTGCTGATCGTGCCTGGCATTGTTAAGTTTCCCTTGGCAGAGGAAGAGCTGCTCCAGCTCCCACCTCATTAGCTGGCAGGAGAGGGGTGAGCGTGTGCGTTAGACCAGAACTTCTCCCTTAGTTCATCCACCAAGCAGCAAATGCGATGGGCTTAAGTCACCGTAAACTGTCTCCCCTTTCCACCCCAAAAACAAGACTCCTTTTATCTACAGTTTTGGGACCTGGGCTAGAAAGAGCACAAGGTACAAGAAGCCTTCCACTGGACCAGTGGGCCACACAAGATGACCTGTGCTGGGGATTCTCCACCTGACTCTCTGCAAAAATAGTGACTGGAAGGCACACTGATTTTTGTTATTTATTTATATTGCAATTTTGGCACTTCAAAGTGCATTACATTCAGGCAGCATGTCCCCCTGTCCCGTCCCCCCCCCTCTATCCTGTGCCTCTTCCCTTCCCCCACCCTCCCAATCCCATCCGAACACTCAAAACATGCACAGTGAAAAGTGATGCGGCAAAGCCATTCCTAAGTTACAGGAAGCCAAATTATTTTTTGCAGGCTGATCCAGTAAGTCAATGTATAAAAAGCAGAAAAAAAAAATGTCCTGTATCTCCAGGATCCTGCTGCCTAACCACTGGCCATGTTCCCAGGGATGAGAACATACCCAGGTTCTCACCTGTGCAGCTAATAAAGTAATAATGTCCAGTATCCATCATGTTTAGTTACAGCAAATTAGCTAACAGGCTTAGAAGGCCCAGATTCTGTCAGTGCTTTCTAACTCAGACTTTTACAACAGCTCTCATTCACATGGCATCCCAATGGGTTTTACAATTTTAATCCACCAGGCACATGCATGCAGCCTTCTCTGGTACAGAGCAGGCTGCCAGCTTTTGCTGCCTGATCTGTACTAGTTTCCGAGACAGAAGGGGGAGGGAAAATACTGTTATTATCCTTGTCCAATGACAACTGGGTAAAGGGAGGCACAGGGAGATAAAGTGACTCATCCCCAAGGCCACACAAGGACAGCCCGTAGCACAGGCGGCACTAAAACTGAGATGCAGGGCGTTATATTGACTTGTCCTGAAGTCACACGCAGACAACGCTGGCATTAGAACTCTTTGGCTCTCCTGGCTTTTAACCGCTGAACTACATGCCTTGCTCCAACCACCAAACCACACGCCTTGCCTCTCTTCCCACTGATCTTGCAAAATACAACCACTATCAAACACCACCCTGCCCCCTCCCAGAATTATTTGGGCCCGGGAGCTACAGGACTTGGGATTTTTCACCAGTGGGGAAAGCAAGATTGTCATTAAACAATAAAAACAGGACCGAAGAAAACGTAAAGAAAAACACATATGAGAGACTTCAGATGGCAGGTATGAACTAAATGCAGCAGAGAAAAAAAAATGTCCCCGTAGTCATAAATCAACAGATTTAATGACGTATTTACAGGCAAGAAAAACTGCAAACAAGGAGCTATGATCTTAAATGTTTTGTAAACTGAAATGAGTGGAAATACTTTCGACACCCGGTGGTGCCTCTTGTGCCTGCAATGCCGGCAAGTGGCCACTGGGGGTCAGGGCAGAGCACATCGTGCCAATGTTTGTAAACATAGCCCCGGGGCTGCAACAGCGACAGACCTGAGCCCTTAAAGTATGCAACTTTCAGAGAGCTTTGCAGTATTATTATTAAGAGCAATCATAATAATAACTTTTACACTGTCCCGTCAGTATTTCCCTTCATCGGCGAGCAGCCAAACCCTTTTAAACTCATTTTTTAAAGGCCGAGATCATTTAATATAACGCTACGCTAAAAGAAAACAAGGGATCAATTAAGGCGTGTGACAAATATCCAGATAAGTCTCTCTGCTACAAAGCAAGAGGGGGGAAACGTTTTAAAAGAAACAACTGACATTAAGCTAAGCTGCAAAACTTGATCTGCGGTATTAACAATAGTTTATTAAGCCTACAAATGACTCACTATAGCGAAGATGAAAACGGATTTATTTGCATTCCTAGTCTCAGAAACACTCTTATTTGTTTAAGACCAAGTAAATCAGCAGGAACAGTTGTGTACACGCTCGCAGAGAGTCGCCCACAACCTCCAGTGCCATGCACGGACGCACAGTTTATACTTCTGTCACGCCAGCCTTAGATACCTGTCCTTCCCCAAGACGGACGGCTCCCCCCAACACTGCATTTTAAGCCGCTCCCTTGCACGTTTTTCCATTTTTCGTACACGTTTTGTACTTCCCCACTCTCTTGCACTTTTTCTGACTCTTGCACTTGTTTTGCACTTTTCTTCTCCGGCATCTGTCGATTGCACCGCCCTCTCTCCCCCGGGGCAGGCAGTGACTCTCGTTAGCACGTGAACATGTGTCGGTATTTTACCTCTCGGACTGGCAATGCATGGGTCCTGGCCCGGCCCGGCCCGCGCGCTCTCAATCCCGGCTCTGCGCGCGCTTCCCTCTCGCTCCTCACGCGTCCAGACACAAACACTGCCGGCGTCGACTTCGCCACGCCCACCGCCATGCAAATCACGTGATGTCACACTCCCCGCCCCCTGTCCTGACAAGTTCGGACTTGTCCCTCCTTCTCCTCCAGCTGTATCTTAAGCCCTGCCCCTCCCTTCCCCTAAGTGTAAGTCCCACCCGCTCGGACTTTCCCTGCTTTTATGCAACCTCCCTTCCCCCTGCTTTGTGCGGCCGGAGCTGAACTTCAAAGGTCATCAGATGGTCCCCTCCCCCTCTTTCACCCCTCCCCCCGATGATGTGAATTTGTAAGTACAGCTCCAATCACGCAATGTAGGTACAGCAGAAGCGGGACGGGGAGTTATGGGGAGACGGTACCCAAGTTGGTCCTGGCAAGAAAAAAATTCAGTGGACCAGCTGGTTGCCAATTGACCCAGCTGAACCAAAAGAGGCTGATCTAATCAGGGCTTTACCCCCGGTGCCTCTGATTTATGGAAGAAAAGCAGAGCCTACCAGACTCTGAATACATGGGAGGGGGAGGGGTACAGCCAGAACTGAATCTGCCTGTCCTGCCAAAATGGAGCCAGTAGGTAAAGAGAAGAATTTAGGCTCCTATCATTCCACCCCCACCCTCACCAGCTACATTCTGGTACCTGGCGAGCTGATCGTCCAAATATATCCCATAATGCACTGGGACGTGAGCCGAAATACAAGAGCACTCCCTTCCCGGATTGTGGAGATGGTTTGGCTTCTCTGCAGGAATTTCATTTTGTGTGGGGGAGGGGTTTTTCCAGCACACTTTATTTGTGTATACAGGGCAGTTTAAAGTATAAGAACATGAATTTCAAAAGGTTTTTATTACATCCTCTTTTTGGGTTCTGGGGTGATAGACAGAAACGTGATTATGACAGCAGACAAGGAGAGTAAAGCCCCTCCAGTCTGCCCATTTTACTTCCTGTTACTATTCCATAGAATCCTATTGATCTCTGGCTTTCACATCACTTCTTCATGGCTAAAGATCCTCTGTGAATTGTGTTATATCTGACAAAGTGGATTCTTATCCTTTATATCTGTTAGTCTATGGGTCATTTTGAGCCTGGGTTCAATAAGAAGAAAGGTTTAGGGGATCATACTATGTCTGAGTGTGTTCTGGTGTGTGTCTTTGGGTGCCATGGAATAAGGCAGTTTACTGATATATTTTCTTTTGCAGCCTGGTCACACACACACACACCCCCATCTCGAGAAAAGGTACAGAGAAGGGTAACCAAAATGGTTAAGGGGTTGGAACAGCTCCCTTCTGAAGAAAGACTGAGCAGGAGGAGAGATCATTGGGGGGGGGGGGATATATGACTGAGGTCTACAAAATTATGAGTGTAGACCGGGCAAATAGGGAAGGGCTATTTATCTATTTATCCTTTCAAATAACACTTGAACTAGGGGACGCGCCTTTAAGCTAACAGGAAACAGGTTTAAAACCAAATGGGAGACAGTATTTTTTTCACTTAACATACAAGCTATAGAATTAGTTGCTGTAGGATGTGGTCAAGGCAAGTAGCATAGCTGGGTTTAAAAAGGATTTAGACGAGTTCCTGGAAGAAAAGTCCGTAAATATTTATTTTAACTAGGTGGCCCAGGAAGACTTACCACTTAGGGAGTAGGCAGCAGGAAACTGAATCTACTTTTAGGGGCTGGCCGCTGTTGGAGGCAGGATGCTGGGCTCGATAGACCTTTGGTCTGACCCAGCATGGTAGGTCATACGTTCTTCGTAAGGTGCGCTTAGCAGAGCGCACAGTTTTAGCTGCTGTCGGGCGCATGCTTATTGTAGACAAAATGAACTCCCAAAATGTGCATGCAAAACTGTGCATCCTGCTTAGCCCCCCTCACATGGAAATCCCATGCTAAGGAAGGCATTAGCTGTTACCCTGGTCCAAGGCAGAGAGGTGCACTGGCTGAAAGCCTGTTTTCTTAACACTGGAAATGTTACTCCTGGTCTGAGATGATGTGAAGTTTCTAGGGCTAGTGTCAGTCTATGGGCAGAAGCTGAAGTTCTGATGCTGGGACCTGTAGCTGGGATTTATTTGCAGAAAACATGGCTTTTGCATACAAAGCATGCTTTCTGCTCATAAATATGACTTATGTGCACAGACCAATATTGGTCTTGCCTTAAATATATTGAAGACTACTAGGTATGGAAAAGGTCTCCCTGATGCTACTTTGTCTCCTATAGCCATAGAGGGATGCTTCTTGCCATCAGTGTTCGATGTTTGGCACCCGGGTGTTTTGATGGACGCCGATTGACCATGCATTCACATATATGTTTACCCCTTGTTCCATGTAAACCGATTTGATGTGACACCCGTCATGAAGGTCGGTATATAAAAGAATTAAATAAATAAATAAAAATAAATATATGGTGCGTAGCGCAGGCCTAATTTTATACTCTGAAATTACTAAAACCTTTGAAGTATATGCTGCCTCCTGACATGTTTAGGACTGTGCTTCAGTCACTTGTATTAGGCCAGTTGGACTATTGCCTTGACCTGTATGTAGGCCCTGCTCTCTAGATTATTCCGAGCGTACCAACTCCTGCAGCGTGCGGCGGCACATGCTCTAACCGGGCTGCGAAGAAGCGGCAGCGTTGCACCCGTGCGCGGAGACCTCCGTTGGTTACCAGTTAAGCATCCGTTGACGTTTCAGCTGTTAGCAGTGATTCATGAAGTTTTCAGAGCCGATCCTGTGTGTGCGCAGCTAGAGTCGGGCTCAGGCGCTTATGCACTTGATGAGTCACAGCCACCTGCAGGAGCCGGGCCCTTCGGGATTACAAATGTCGGATGACAAGGGCTGGGGCTTTCTCATATACCGCCCCAGTTTCATGGAATTCTCCGACCGCGCAGAGGAGGCTCGAGGAGGACATGAAGGCGTTTAGAAAGCAGTTACAGGCCCTCTTTTTTTTTTTTTTTTTTAAGGGAGGCATCTGGGTGAAGGTCCAGTTTGTAATGTTGATATAATTGCTTTTTTAAGAAATGTTTGTTTTAATGATGTGTTATTTTGGTTTAATGTTTTTAGGAGTGTAAATCTGCACTTCGTGCCGAACACCTTTTTGTTGAAAGTTGTGACTATAAGACTACTTTAATAATTAGACAACGTTTTCTGTGCTGAGAGCATTTTTGTGTGTGTATTTTGTGCACACAAAACAAGCAGAAATCATGTTTTATGTGCACAAACCATGATTTCTGCGCTCATAAATCTTGTCCAAGAGATTCCCCCTTCCCCACACTTAGAGTTAAAATATGAGCGCCACCTATGCTGGGTGCACATTTTAAAACCCCCATGCAATAGCCTTTGACACCTGAGTTTACCCCCTTAATGATCTCACTAGTAGTAAAAGCCTGTCCAAGGAGGAAGGAATATGCTGTAAAGTGTAGGAAGTGCATAATTGAGGTGTGTGATAGTAGAATCACATTCCCATCCCCTCTTATTCCCCCTTGATCCCCTCACTCACCCTGGTTCCCTTCCCTTCCCTTCCCCTCCCCACAAACTCCTTCCGCGCACTGGTTTCTCCTCTCAGTCTCCTCACTCTGGTTCCCCGCAGGAACCCCTCACCCCAGTTTACCCCCCTTCCTAACCCCCCCATCCTATGGATCCTTCCCATCCCGTTCACTCACTCTCCCATTTCCCCTGGTTCACTCACTCCCACCCTCCCCGATTCCTGTTCGGTTTATTCTCTTCCTCTCACCCCGGTTCACTCCCTGCCCTCCCCCAGACCCCCCCCCCCCCCCACCCTCATCAGCTCCTATTGGCCAAACGGGAGGAGGAAGAGAACGGTGGCCTTGCATTGTCTCTGGCCCGTGTCCTCCCTCCCCACTGCCAGGACCCAAGCGTCGTCGTGCTTTGAACCACGTGGAGGCCCTGGCAGGAGAGGAGGGAGGATGCGCCAGAGGCACGGCAAAGTCATTGTTCTCTTCCTCCTCCTGTTTGGCCCACAGGAGGAGGGGAGGGGGGAAAGAGTAGATTACACTGTCTGCTCCCACTAATATGTCGTCTCTGGGGGTGAGTGGGTGACTGAGCAGGAGAGGGTAAATGCGCCATCCATTGCCACCAATATTTTCTCTTGTGGAGTGAGCTCAAAAACCATACAGTGAGAGAGATGGGCGGAGCTGGAGAGTACAGGGAGGGAGGGGCGGAGCTTAATTTGTATACCGGTGATGCAGTCACTGTGCAGCTTTCCTCTACTTGCGCACTATTTGTACCTTTGAATTATTAGAATGGCTCTGTCATATTTCCCAACCCCTTCCATATACATATATTTAGGTCCTTAAATCTCATCTCATAGGGCTTTTGCTGCAGACCCTGCACCATTTTCATAGCCCTTCTTGGCATCGCTTCCACTTCTAAGAATATCCTTCCTCTTTTGGGTTTGATCTTAGGTCTTATTTTACCATGATAAACATTTCTTATATTTCCAGGCTTATGGGGAATGACAGGTGTTCACCTTTTATTCCATCCGCACCCTCTGTTTGTGAAAATATTTCCAGTATTAAAAAATATTTGGCCAACCAAAAACTGGTGCAAAAAAATCACCACTAGACATTTGCCCCAATTCTTAAATTTGTAATATGAAACTTTTTTTTTTTAATATGATAACTTTGCAATCGGTTTCCTACAACGTTGGTGCCATTGTAGGAAATGAGCATCCAATTCCGGCTGCAAGGAGAACAGCCCAGTATATGGAGCTGGCAGGGGAGAGGGGAGTCACTGCCTGCAGGACAATGACACGAAGAACTGAGATTCCCAGGTTGCGGTCCGCATAGAAACATACAGGCCAATGCAATACCGTGCGCTAGCCGCTGCGCACAGCTTAACATGTGATTGGGCGCGTGTTTTGGATGCGCGTCCATGACCCCTGATCCAGTTACAGGGATTGGCGCATCCAAAACTCACATCCAAATCACCGCCTAGCTAACAGTGCTCATCACATGGAAATTCACGTAGATGAGGCTATTAGCTAATCCCCGCGATCCAATACATTTTCCACGCAGCCAATGCGCCCTTACAATGCGGCAAATTTTACGCCAGCCCAGGGCGGGTGTGAAGGTATGCCGCGCTCAAGGGTGCAGTGAAAAAAAAAAGAAAAATCCTGCTTTCTGTGATTCTTCCTAATAGTATCAAAGCGATACTAAGTAGGAGGAACCACATAAAGCAGTATTTATTGAAAAAAAAATAAAAAAATTCTGGACGTCCAATAAACACACAAGATACCCAATCCAGGCCATGAATCTTGTGCGTGTATATGCGGGTAACTTGTAGACTGAGCGTCCATTTTCCCAACCCGCATGACAGCCACCTCTCCTATGCGGAGGAGGCGCTAGGGACGCACATTTGTCCCTAGCGCCTCCTTTTTAGCGCGACCCCTTATTTAAATATTGGATTGCGTGCCCAGGAGAGGTGGCTGGGCGCGCGTTAGGAGAGCGGGCACTCAGCGCTGAGTGCCTGTTTTCTGCGCACAGTTATTGCATCGGCCTGATAATGTATTACAAAGAGAAAAGGAACACAGTAGCTTCCCGTCACTGCAAGCCTGAGAATGTGCATTAGCCGGAGATCATCTGGTATGGTGAGGTTTTGCTTGGGCTCTGGAAAAACTGTGATGGACGTGCCATATGCTGAAGGCAACTCGAGGAGCGTAAGGAAATGGTGGGTTTCACTCAGTAAAGTCTATGCCAGGGCATGTTCTGTGATAGGGACTTCCCCTACCATAAACACCACAGCAGTGCACGAATGTTTCTGTAGCCTCCTTTCTTGGTGCCAAAACCTCAGCTTAAAGGCACCTGCATTTGATAAACGGGTGCCTTCTGTTTCCCAGGCTCTTAAATCCATTGTATTTAATTTTTTTTTAAACAAGTCTTCTTCTCACTCATCTGTTCATTAACATTTTAGGATCAAATGTCTGAAGAAGGGAGCCTGTGCGCTCGTGCACATCGCCGGATAATTCCTAGGTCCGTTCAGTGCGAGCTCTCTTGGCCTCGCAGGGACTGCAGGAGTCAAACATGCCCCTGATGCAGGTGCTGCAGTGCATGGTATGTGCTCTCTGCAAAGGAGAATATGTGTGAAATGTGAACGCTGGGTTCTCTCCGATGATAATAAAAGGGACGCTCCCTGTTTTGTTTCCACTGTGATTTGATGCCACCCAAAAGAATAAAAAAAATGGGTGGGTTGTATCAAGGTTTGTGACAGTGTTATCAGTCCCAAAGGATAATAATTTTAATGGATTCATCAATTCATGTACTCTACTTAAAAAAAAAAATAAATTCAAAGACTTCTGCCCATCCCTCTACAGATTCCTGTAAAAATGATTTCACTACATTCTGGATGTTCAAAAAAAAATAGATATCCTGAGAAAATCCGAAAGCCTGCAAATCCAGCAAAGCCTGCCACTGCCTCTTATCATGTCACCAGTGCCTCCTCTTGTTATCAAAGGAAAACCTGGCCTGCTACACCTTGGAAGTCTTGAAGTATTTTCTGGCCCTAATTATCCCTAAAAGCATTCTGCATAATCATTATAATAACAATAGTAATAAGATGAAGAAAGCAACATCAATGTACACAGCACTGTACGGGTGCAAGGTGCTGTAAAACAATAGACGAGTTTCACAAAAAAAAAAAAAAATCCATAAATTATGATGCAATCAGATGGGAGCTGCACTGTGGATACTCTTAGCCGTGGCTAAGTCGCTTAGCAGCTTTTGCCTCTGCTAGGTTGGCAACAGCCTGGGCCAATGACAGACCAGGACCAGAGATGTAGCTATGAATAATTCCACTCCGTGCATCGGAGGGCAGATGAGCACAGCTGGGCTGAGGCGGCACCATGGAAACCAAATCCAGACTTTGCAAAGTGGGGACTTTCCTGCTCCTTGTGTCCTGAGCGATGGGGGCAGGTCGCCTGGAGTGTGTTCTATGGCTCGGAAAGGGGGTTGGGTGGGAAGGCTTGTGTCCTTTTCTGATGGCTGCATTCTTACAGCCAGCCATCTGCTCAGTTTTCTAATTAGAATCACCTTTTCTTATCATTATTATTGTCTCCCGCTGTGATACAGTGTATCACCTGGTCCAGCCTTTTTTTTTTTAACTTCCCTATTGTGATGTCATCAGTGCATTGTTATCTGATGATGTCACAATGCAGAAGATTTGTTTGCTCCAGCACAATGTCTTCTTTTCCTGGGGTGAATCTGCCTGCCCCAAGACACCATTGCCTGGGTACCATTTTGTCCAGAAATTGCCCTGCCTGTAGTTTTTTTTTTATCATTTCCTTTCCAAAATTACTGGGAGATTAAATTTGCCATTTCAGAATTGTGCTGTTTTGGGCCCTAATTTTATCCGATTCTTTAAATCCATCCCACAGGGGCACATTTACAAATGAGCTAGAAGGTCATAAGCAACTCTTCTGGTTTTTGCCTCCTTCCATAATCAGGGCCTGCCCCTTCTCTATGCGCGCCTGAAAACCAATTGAAAGGTAGGAGCATACAGTACTAGAAGCAAACCACTAATTAGTTCCAGGCGCACACCTTATGTGACAAAATAAAAAGCTTTCAAATGAAGCAGCTTGAGTGTTGGACCTGAAAGGATACAGAATTTCTGTAGCAGTCATCAGTGCTTTCAGAGTTACAGAAAACAGGAAAATGTGAATGTGAATTAACCTGATAGGACCTTTTATTTGGCCACTTAAAGCTGAACTGTTCTTTGCAGGGGGAGCAATGAGAGGGAGATTAGACTGAGTTGGGTCATTAAAACACACACACCTCTAGAGGTTTGTGGACAATACTGGGAGCAGGAGTCCATGATAGCCCTGATAAATCCCCCTGTGTGCCCTATTCTCATGTCAATGTGAGGTGTATGGGCCCAGGCCCACTATGATTATAGCAACAGCTGTGTCTGATGGCTCAGTCCTCATCCTTATGATCCAAGCAAGTGGCAAGCAGGATGATTGCTTTCCTTGTGATAAGTCCATGGGGACGACGGCGAGGTGTGAGTGTGAATGCGCTTCAGGTGTGTGATTTGTGGCTCAGATGCACTGAATATTTCAGGTTTGTGGAATGTGATTACAGGTGTATAGACGCTGTGTCAGATATCTGGATACGGCCTAGGTAGAAGGAATGTGGTTCATGGGTACCAAGCATGGTTTAAGTGTGGCGGAACTTGAAGTGGGGGAGGGTTGCTTGGATGGGGGATTGGTACCTTGCACTCTGAAGGAACAAAGGGAATGTTAGAAACAAAGAATAAATGTATAATTTTAAAAAATAATAAATAACTCTATACATTACTAAAGGCTACTTAAAAATAAAGATATCTCTTTTTAAAAAATGCCTGTATTCATAAAAATACAAACATAAAAAGATGTCTTAATAAAAACTCAGCATAATCATTGTTTCGACGAAATGCCTGCCTCAGGGGTACATACAGTAAAATTGTAATGATGCTGGTCCACTGTGAGGATGGGCTACAGAAACAAGCAGAGTGGAAGTCATCAAAAAAACCCCCCCAAAAACCTCATATGGGGAGACTCAAGATGGTGCCGGGGGAAGATGCTCGTTGAGAATGCTACCGGAGTTTCTTGTTTCCTTAAGCCATTTCAGCATTCTTAATGCTTAAATAACAGGGAAGACTTCAGGGTGCTCTCCCAACTCATCCGCAGAGTCCCTTTTGTGCGCCAAAGGAGCTTCTCGTCACTTCTTCTGCATCGCAGCTTGCCTTCGTTGCCGCTGCATCTGAGGGAACAGTGCACTGGCTTGAAGCCAGCTGTGACATCTGACTCAGCCCTGATGATAGGATTACCCCCCCCCCCCCCCTCCGGCCCGATGTGCTTGATGGTGACGCCGCCGCCTGTCATTGCAATTCTGGGTGAGGAACACCTGGATGCAGACGAGGGGGGCCAGCAGCATCTGTCCACAGCGCAATAGAGGTCATCCGAGGAGGCGGTGCCAGAGCTCTGCAGGCTACTGGGAGCATTGGAGAGGCCCTGATTATGGTAGAAGCTCAGGTTGCAGCCTCTGGTTTGGGTTCTGCTTTACCTAATTCCTCTCCTACAATTTTGGATAATACCTGGACAGTGCTTTCATCCATAGAGCAGTCCATAACTTCTCTTACTTCTTGAGTCTGCCCAGTCTGAGAAGATAAAATCTTTGGAAACTGACTTGGTAACAATGTTGTTGGTTCAAAATATTTTGATGCAAGATAATGTTGTTATACATCGCAAGTCAGGAGTGCCTAGAAAATTCTGCAGTTTCCTCAAATTCTTGGGTTGTCTCAATCTGCCCTTCCTTTAAGGTCTACCACCTTTCAGGTGTCATAGAAGGTGGGGGCCCTGGTCAAGCTGTATTAAGCCCTGATGGGGTCTCCTTGGACATGTCTTCTGTTTTAGAGACACACACATCCACCTTATTAGTGGACATTTTTCCTCATGCTTATGGTTTTATATATAAATGAAAAAAGGTTTTTTAAAAACCCTCATTTTTATTCTTTTATATATTCTTTTGATGATTCTATTTTGCCTTTTCAAGGTTAGAGTAAATAAGAAATCAGTGAAAAAAATTACTTTTCCACTGATTTTTCTCCTGCGTGTTATATCAAAGTCATTTTTCCACTGACATCTTTTGTTATAACATTGAAATTGCCCGGCAAAATAAAATAAAAACTGAAAACGAAGGTCCCTAATGGTTTGGAATGGTTCACACATATAGATATTCAGTAGATATATTTTTTCCTTGGGTTCCCAGCCTTGTGACACTTATTCTGCTTTCCTTGTGAGAGTTTCAAGTGTTGGGTCCTTGGTAAGGTCCTTTGGCAAGGTAGGTCAGAAATGCTTCTTATTGGTAATTTGCTATCTATATATTTTTTATTTCATCTTATGTATTTTTCATGATACTGTTGTTTTTTATTTAAATAATTCTTATTGGTTATGAAACCACAGGGATTTTATACTATTTTCTTAAGGACATACGGTTCTCGTCCTCTTTACTAATGTAAAGTTGGCTCATCTCATATCTGTTGTATATTTCTTCTCTGTTGCCTTGTTTACTATATGAAGTATATTATATAACTTCCCTTCCATTGATAAGGGTTGCTTTCTATGCACCATCTATATCTTTCATGTATTTAAATCTCTATTACACGCCCTATCTCTCCTTTCCTCCAGCATTAGGTATATAGGTCCTCAGGGGCTTTTGGCACCAACCCTACAGCATTTTGGTTGCTTTTCCCTGGCCCCTCTCTTGCTCCTCTCTATGCGTTCCGAGAGCCTGATGTAGTAAGACGTGAGTGAAGAATGTGCATTGACCTTCAGCAGATGTTTTTCTTTACTCCCAAGCTAAAATTAAAAAAAAAAAAAAAAGTTAATTCCCAAAGAAGTAAGCTAATGGCAAGCTAATGTGTCGAGAGTTTAAAAAAGTGTACTTAACCCAAAAATGTGCATACAAAACCTGTTTTCTGCACATAAATACCGAGCACAGGACCCCAGCCCCACAATGGCCCCAGAAACTTAATGATGCCTGACCAGGAGTTAAAAATGGCGTTGTAATTCTCATGCCCCTATGAATGGCAGACCCGTGTTCCCTGGATCAGCCTGTTCGGGCTGACCAGAGTGAGGTGGTGACTCCAGTCATGCCGCTGCTTGCTGCTCGGTCGCTGGCAGCCTGGGAGGGTGGCACCAGGCTCTTCCACGGCCGGTAGTCTGGTGGGGATGCAGCGGCAGAGGCGCGTTCGCTGGAAGCACCATGTCGGTCCTTCGACTTGGCTGCCCACCCCCTCCTACACCCCAGCTGTGTCAGGCCCACAAAACAAGGGTGGCTCTTCTATCACATGCAACTCTTGCCCTGATGTCCTGGTACGCTGTCCCTGAGTTGTGGCCTCGGTGCACTGCGCCCTCTTAGGATTATAGGCTACCAGCTCCGTTCCCTCTGCGGCACCCAGAATTCACCGCTGAAGCACTGAATCTGTGCCTCTCTTGAGTCCTCAGTCAGCCCTGGCTCTGTTGAGCCTTGCCCTGCATGTGAGCCGTTTCCTCACCCAGTTTAACCACAGAGCAGCAGCGGGAGACTCTGAGCTTTGCAGGAGAGGAAACGCAGCACGGGAGAGAGATCTGAGCATGCCATCGCTATTCTTTTCGGGGGGGGGGGGGGGGGGGGGGGGGTGATCCCACTTTAACGCCAGCTAATGCTGAAGGTGCCAGAGCAGGGGATGACATCACCCCTGCTCTGGTTTCACGGCAGAGTAACAGTTCCAATAATCAATTCCAAAATACAGATCAACCCAATTAACATGCAGCATTTCATGGTCATGACTCGGGCTTTGTGGCGCTGCATCACAACTGACGATTTTTCTTTCACATTCTTTCACTGTGTAGCCTTTCTCCTCACTTTGTCTCTCATCAGCGAGTCATTGTGCATGGACTGTCTTCTTACTGCTGCCCATCTGGCTCTCATCAAGAGCCCACCTTTCCCATTCTCTCATTTTTATCCCCTTCCGGCCTGGTTCCTCTGGGGGAGGCCTAAGGCATGGAAGGCGGATAGGTGCACCTGCCATGATGCTCTCCGCGCCAGCAAATGCATGACGGAGCACACTGGTAGCATGGCCTGTGCTGAACTGGGCCTGCTTCGACAACAGAGCAGATCGCATCTTCAAATGGATTTCCCTAAAACCAAAACCATAACTGGCACTCTTTTCTTCTGTTGCTTGTTTTTAAAGTTTTCACAGTCCTCCATGGCAGACAAATTCCAGTTCTCCTCTTATGGAGTGAAGGACTTAATGTGACACTGGTTGCGGGGAAAAGGATTGTACATTTGTTATTTATTTATTTTTTTATCTGCAGACCAAACCAATCAAAACATCAACCTTTAGCATCATTTTGGAAAACTGAGGTTTGATTTATTCTGCATCCCTGCTCAGTAACGTGACTGAGATATGGATAGTTGGCATGCAGGATTACTGCACGGTGACAACAGAGCACAAAGCTCAAGATGTGTTCTTAGCAAGGGCAGGCAAGGGGCTCTATTCCATCGTGAGAGGTGCAGCCAGTCCAGGACCTGCAAAAGCTGCTGTTGTACCTTTTAATTCCTGAAAGCCTGCCTTTAACCAGTGAAAATGAATCCATGTTTATCCTGCAAGCCCTGAGCTCATTATCGGGCGCTATTCAGAATTATTTTTAGCTGGACTCTCCCTAGTCCCGGTGAGTCACACTAGCTGGGTAGCCCTTGATTCTGTGGACAGATGCACTCTCTCATCACGAGGTGTCAGAGAGATCTGTTTACAGAGAGTGACTTTCGCGCTTGTTTCTTATGACTGTGTTAAACAGAAGAAGTCATAGTCACCAGCATTCCCCAGGTAATAATTACTTTGCCAGTTCCTGCTAGGTGGGGTCACCAGCTGGCTCCAGGTCAGCAGGGATGGGGCCAAGCCAGTCCTGGTTTTACTCCACTGTATCAATGGACCTGTAAACCCTACTTGTTCCAGAGCAGCAGTCCTTAAATTTGGTCCTTGGGGACAACCCAATTGCGGTTTCTGGATTTCCCCCCATGAATATGCATATTTGCATATAGCAGAGGCAATGCATGCAAATAGATCTCATGCATATTCATGGAGGAAATCCTGAAAATCCGACTGGGTTGTGGCTCTCGAGGACCAAGTGTGGGGACCCTTGCTGTAGTGGAGAAACTGAAGCTGCATGTGCATAGATGTGCCGGGGGGGGGGGGGGGGGGGGGGGGGGGGGGGGTTTGTTTAAACTCAGGGCTGGCTCAGTTTCCCACTGATGAACTGGGGCTGTCTGACGGTCCTGCTAGCCCTAGTCATGATGGCACAAGCACAATTGCACTCAATGCACGGGATGTGATTAAAAATCTGTGCAGCGAATTGGAGGTGGGGCGCTCACTGAGGCATCCAGAACCCTCCACACTTCCCATGATCTAAGTGCAGTGAATACATATTATAGCTAAGGGCCCTGGATGCCGGGAGCATTCGCTGCACTTCTCCGCCCGTGGCAGAAGCCTGCAGCGACTCGGCTCATAAGAGATTAATTTAAGAATAGAAATCAAAATAATTGATTCTGTCCGCCTGGAATACCTCATTGTCATGAGATCTTTCCGATTAAGTATTTCCTGATTCATATTAAAGCAGCAAATCGAGCCATTCCACACCTCCCCTCCTTTTTTTATTTTAGCGTTTGCAGTATGTGAAAATTCTTGCTTAGCTAGTCCCGCCATGAGAAATCTAGCGAAATAAAAAGGGGGTGCTGCTATACTGATCATCATCAGGACAACCCCTGCCCCTGATGCAGGAGTCACACTGATGACCACAAGGCAATTACGAGGAAATGATCGGAGAGAAAAAAAAACTGGGGGTCGTGGGGAGTGGGGGGTCATGCGGGTCAGCCCACACCTCCAATTCGCTGTACATTATTTTTAACCACATTCTATGCATTGAGTGCAATTTGGCTTGTGCCATCATGCCTAGGGCTACCAGGACTGTCGGACAGCTCCAGTGATAGACCTGAGCTTTGGAATAAGATCAAAAGAGAGCTCGGTGATAAACATTGTATTTACTATTCCTTTTGATTTTCATCCCTCCCTGATTTTGATTTATTGTTTATTTTTTTAAATTGCATTCGAATCTGCCATAACATCCCCCACCAAGCTTATTACATGTATCGCTGCTGGTGTGTACAGAGTACTGTAGAAAGGGATCCAAGCAGTGATCAGGGCAGTCACTGGACGAAGCAGCGTCCTGGGCAAAGAGATGCTTTCGGTGCCCTCTTCCATTTCAGGCGCGTGGACTGGCAGACTGAGCCAAAAGGCCGGCTTGCTTCCCTCCATCCAACCTCCAAACTCAGGGGGTTTGCCCTTCTTTCCCACCCCTTGACAATGATAATGTACTGCCCCACAGGGCGCAGGGAGGTTAAGTAACTTGCTGAAGGTCATGCAGCAAGCGGTAGGATTAGAACCCGGGTCTTCTGCTCTCAGAGGCTCTGCGTTGGGTTACTGTTCACAGCATGGCCCTACAGGAATGAAAACACAAAAGTTTATTGAGGCTATGACCCCACTGAGCCAGTGAGCAGTGAAAGCTTATTCATGGCCCAGCAGAGGCCGAGCTGTGGCTTCATTCAGTATTGTTTCCTGGGTAGTGAATGATGCCTCATGTCAGAGCTAAAGCACAGAGCAGGTACTCATTTGAAACAAGGTGAAAAAAAAAGAAAAGTTCATGCAGTGGCTCAAACACAAAATTATGAAGGTGTTTTGTTTCTGAGGGGATACTGGTGTTTTAAAGCTCCTGCGAGCTCATCCTCCTTGGGCGTCCTCACTTTTATAAATTAAGCCAATTGGGGAGGGAGTGGGGGGAGGTTGCTGGTATTCTGTTGATCATCATTAGAAACTCCCAAATCTCATGCAGACAGATGCATGCAAAACATGAATACAGCACAAACAGCTGAAGAGGCAATCTTGGTGAGAACCCCCTGCATGCCACGGTCTGATGTGTGTAAAGCATGAACACAGCATGGACAGGTGCGGCACAGACAGCCAAGGAGCAGGTCTTCGTTTAGATCCCCTGTGCGGGGTGAATGTGTAAAACATGAATACAGCACAAACAGCTGAAGAGCAGATCTTCATCAGGCATCATCACAATGATACAGCATGAATACAGCATGGACAGCTGAAGAGTGGGACTTTCTGTTTAAAATAGAGGGTGTGCCCATAATAAAAGCATTTTATCTAATATCCACCCTCTACCTCCACAAAATAGAGATAGTAAAATTGTGTGAATTACAAAATATTAGGGCAGATTTAGGAAAAAAAAAAAGGAAGTAACAGAAGCAAGAGACTTTGCTATTTCTTTTATTTAAAAAAAAAACAACAACTCCGAAAACAAGCTGATGAAGATTAAGATATCTTCTCTGCCCTTTCTTCTAATTGCTTGTTTTGGCTGTGCACTGTTTTGTGACACAGGACTGGCCCTCTTTATCTTGATCCTTTCCACGCGCTCGCATTCTTGTACATCATGTCACTAGGAAGGTGTTTAAACTACAAATTAAGCAGCCTGGGTTTCCTGCCCCAGCCAAGCCTGGGACGTGTGCTTCTGTTTTAAAATGTGTTACCTCATCCCCCAAAACAATGGGTGGCCGCCAGAGTGCAAGAATGCAATAAGCTGAAACCTGTTACATCATCCCCAAAACCTCAGCCGGTCCCACATGCGCCTGCCTGTCACCAGCAGCTCGTGTTTTGGGGTGTGGGATGGGGGGGGGGGGGGGGGGGGGAGAGAGAGGGGGGGAGTCTAGTGAACGCAGATGGGAGAACGTCTGGGCTCTGGCTCAGCCTCTGACCCAGGCCTGAAGCTGTGCTTAGGCAATATAGGCAGCTGCCTACGGCACCAAATTTTGAAGGGGCCAGGCTCACGCTGGTGGGGTGGGTGAGGTCCCAGCAGCGCACTCGGCAGCAAGCAAGATCAGCATGGGGCCCGCACTGATCTTTATTGCCTCCTGCCACCTGAAGAGAGGGGAGGGGAGAGGACCTGGAATGAGGCTATAGACGTTGTGGAGAACTGTGCAGGGCAAGGACCCTTAATAAGGGGGACACCCTGCAGGGATAACCACTCTTCCCACAAAGGGCCCCTTTGGGGGTCAAAGTTCTAAATCCGGCTCTTCACTTTCGGGCCAATACAGTAAAGTCCGCGGGAGAGCGGGCAAATGCCCACTCTCCCGGCACATGCACAGGCCACGCTCCTGTGCACGCGATTCAGTATTCAAATTAGGGCCGGTGGTAAAAATAGGTCAAAAGAGGCGCTAGGGACACTAGCGCGTCCCTAGCGCCTCTTTTTGGACAGGAGCGGCAGCTGTCAGCGGGTTTGACAGCCGACGCTCAATTTTGTCGGCGCCAGTTCTCAAACCTGCTGACAGCCACGGGTTCGGAAACCAGACGCCTGCAAAATTGAGCGTCCGGTTTTCAACCCGTGAGCCGCGGGCCGACTTCAAATTTTTTTTTTTTAAACTTTTTGTAACTTTCGGGACCTCCAACTTAATATCGCCATGATATTAAGTCGGAGGGTGCACAGAAAAGCAGTCTTTACTGCTTTTCTATGCACTTTCCCGGTGCCCGGAGAAATTAGCGCCTACCTTTGGGCAGGCGCTAATTTCTGAAAGTAAAATGTGCGGCTTGGCTGCACATTTTCCTTTCTGAATTGCGCGGGAATACCTAATAGGGCCATCAACATGCATTTGCATGTTGCAGGTGCTATTAGGTTCGGGGGGGTTGGACGCGTTTTTTCGACCCCTTACTGAATAAGGGGTAACGCTAGCGCATCGAAAATGCGTGTCCAATCGCGGGTTAACAGTGCACTCCACCGGAGCGCACTGTACTGTATCGGCCTGTATATGACTGCAGGGAGAGAAGTCCATAAATTGCTATTAACAAAAGGGAATAACCACTGCTTGTTGCCATAGCATGGGATCTATTTAATGCTTGGGTACTTGCCAGGTGCTTGTGACTTGCATTGGCCACTGCTAGAGACAGGATACTGGGCTTGATGGACCCATGGTCTGACTCAGTATGGCATATCTTATGTTCTTATTTCATGATAAATTAGCAATCAGACCGCATTGGAGCAGAGATAGTCAGGGATTTTTTACCCCCTGTTTTATATCCCTGCCCACATCACCAAGCCCAGTCATTTATTTTATTTAATTTATTTAGCAACTTTTTTATACCGACATTCGTGGGTACATCATATCGGTTTACAAGGAACTAAGAGAAATACAGCGAACGGGGGGGAGGGGAGCAGTAACAACAAGATGGGGGATTAACAAGGCAAAAGGCATAATGAGTAGATGGTTCAATGGACGCAAATAATATGCCAGCGACAGTCCTCAGCAAGGGGGTCCTGCGTCAGGACTCCTTCCAGAACCCTGCAGTCACGGGTCTCTAGTTCACTGGAGCGGTGTCGCTGCAGTGCGACACCGCTCCAGTGATGGCTGGACTCCCTCCCCACCCCCCACTGCCTCCAGGGTCTGTGAGTGCTGCCTCCACAGCGCTGGCCAACCCAGGTCCCTCTGCATGGTGGTGCCCAGAGCTGCCACCGAGCCAGCAGGCTGCAGCCCACACGCTGAGAGTTTAAAGTACCTGAAAAAGCCCTGGCTTGTCCAAATAAAGCAATACCTCCAGTCACTCAGTGCCAGGATTTTATTCACACCTTGCTTCTGATTGCCTGCCTGACTTTTTGCAGTGTATACGTGATAACACAAAGCAGATACAAGTAGCCCCCCCCCCCCCCCCCCCCCCGGCATCACCAGCTTTCCTCTGGCGGCAGCATCCGAGGCTGTGATTCCAGAGCTGTTCCTCTGCTGGAATCGGTGGGTCTGACTGGAATTCAAAGCCCACCCCCCTATGGTAGCCACTAAGGACACGTCCTTCGCCTGGAGTGACACGGCCTGGGGAGACTGTGAGTTTCTAGACAGAGCTCAGATCCATCCGCCCACACAACTGAGAGCTAGCGCACACCACAAACACACTGCCAGAAGCCCAACACCAAACAGAAGGGCATTCTTCCTTTTGTCTCCCCTTTGTTTTCCATACAGGGTCCACCAACCACTAACTTCTTTCTCGCAAACAGTATTTATTTTTCTATCGCTCCCCGGCACGGAACATCCCGTCATCCCAACCCTCCCTGCCTGACCTGCCGGCAGGCGCGCTGGCTGCCCTTCTTGAAGTTCACGCACAAAATAACAGTTTTTTGTTTTGTTTTTTATGTTTTTACTACTAACCGAGCCGCCGGATCTCCCAGTCTGGGAGAGGGACTGCGCCTTCTTCCTCTGTCGGAGGGGCATGTGCTTGCTTTTTCCCTGGTTTGTAACTGTAGCTGATGTCCGTCAGTGCGGGCCCGGTCTGCCTTCTAGGGTCTGACGGAGCCCTGCTCAGCCACCAGCATCAGGAGCTAAGGTGGGGGACGCAGAGGGCATGGGTGAGGAATGGTAGGAGCGGGGCTGCTGGGTGATGTTAGGAGTAGGGACATTTTATTTTATTTATTTATTTGGCTTCCTTACCCGCCCTTTTGACCACAGAATTCACCCGAAGGCAGGGTACAACGTACTGGAATAGCAGCGTGCAATCAAAGGTCATTAGCAGCGAGACAAATCAAATGGTCCATGGCAAGGACAAAACTTTTAAACAAATCAACAGTAATGACTAAGCTCCAAGGGTATCACAGCAGAATGCTAGTAATGAACTCAAACACACACACCCCAAACCACCTTATCAAAACAACCAGTTGTAGCAGCAGGTTCCAGGCACCAGAGGTGATGCCAGGCGGTTTCCCGCCCTCGGTTCGGCAGCTTTCCTGGGGCTGGCAGTGAAGGCCTGATTTATGTGCTTCCTGAAATGGGAGGAGTCATGTATTTGTCCGGGCTCTTCTGGGTGGGGGTTCCATAGGGCAGGGGCTGCTCCCTTCTTGGCACGATTGCCAGTATTAGTCCTGATTTCTTTCGTGGATGGAGTTGTTATGGAGCATCCAAGTGAGGATCTTGATGGTCTGGAGAGTGTGTATAAGGACAGTCTTTCTTTCTAGTGGATAGGACCATCAGAGCCTTGAATATCAGCTCTCGAAAGCTAGTCAAGAAATGCATTAGCTAACTTAGGGCCTCATTTTCTAAAGTATCGCAGGCCTGCGATACTTTAGAAGATGAGGGGCCGGAAACGGGGGGGCGGGCCTGCGCTAGCCGGCAGCGATCGCACCGTCGTGGTGCGATCGCTGCCGGTTTCACACCCAATAGCCCCACCATAGGAGGTGTAGCTATTGGGAATGAAATAGGCAGCGAAAAGGCACCTACCTTTTCGCTGTCCGCGGCGTCGGCGCAGAGTCGGCCCCGGTGACGCCCCGACTCCTCCTCTTCCGGGGCCGACTCCGCCCCTATCCTGGTATTGCGTGTGAGTGGCTTGGAAAATGAGGCCCTTAGTCCAATAAAAAGGGATCATCTTATATATATATATATATATATATATATATATTTTTTTTTTCTGTTTGTATTTGTTAACCTTTATTTCTCTGCATTCAAGTGGCAGCCAAACTACTTTATTGAACATCGGTGTTAGGGTTTTGAGTTTGGTTCTGGATGAGATTGGTAACCAGTGTAGTTTGTGTAGGACGGGTGTGATGTGGCTGTGTCGTCTGCATCCTGCTCCCAGTCATGCAGCGCATATTTTGCATGGTCCGGAGCTTGCGCAGGGCCTTATCTGTTAGGCCCTACCTCCCAGTGGGTGGGACGTGGGGAATTTCGTTCCTTGTTAATATTGCTGTTGTTAATGGAGGACTATTCATTCTTGCTTCTTGACTTGGTGGGTCAAGAACCAAACTTCACTTTATCAAATATTTGCTTATTGTTGTTGAAAATGAATGAAACAGATGTAAACATCTGTTAGACCCTTCTACGGTATGTTGCTGTAATCCAGGCGTGTGGTTATGGCGGCATGAACAACTGTGAGCAGGTTTGTATTCTCGGTGAGCGGGTGCAGTATCCTCGGTGAGCAGGTGCAGTATTCTCGGTGAGCAGGTGCAGGATCCTCGGTGAGCAGGTGCAGTATTCTCAGTGAGCAGGTGCAGGATCCTCGGTGAGCGGGTGCAGTATCCTCGGTGAGCAGGTGCAGTATTCTCGGTGAGCAGGTGCAGGATCCTCGGTGAGCAGGTGCAGTATTCTCGGTGAGCAGGTGCAGGATCCTCGGTGAGCAGGTGCAGTATTCTCAGTGAGCAGGTGCAGGATCCTCGGTGAGCGGGTGCAGTATCCTCGGTGAGCGGGTGCAGTATTCTTGGTGAGCAGGTGCAGGATCCTTGGTGAGCAGGTGCAGTATTCTCGGTGAGCGGGTGCAGTATCCTTGGTGAGCGGGTGCAGTATTCGTAAGTTCCGAGCAGGGGTAGATCCAAGTCCAGCAGGACTCCAAGGCTTTTTCCCTGGGCTCCAAATAAGATTTTCAGATTTTTTTTCCTGTGCCTGTGTTGTATCCAGAGAATCTTTGTTTTGTAGGAATTCAGATGGAGTTTATCTTATTTCTAGCTCTGTTGGTGGGTCTGAGTCCATTGGCAGCATGAGCTGGACATCATCCACGTACAGTAGATTTAAGCTTTTATAACAAAGGTTCGGATCAGCTGTGCTAGTGGTCTGAGGTTGAGTAGTGGTGATAGTATGGAGCCTTGGGGGATCTCACAATTTAAGATCCAGGGTGCTGACATGCAATCGGAAAGGAGCTGGACTAAGTTAGGACCTCGCCACTTAAGTCAGCCTTTGCTAATCGTGAAAGCATGATGTTGTGATCTTTGTTTTCAAAGACTGTTGAGAAATCCAATAGCACTAGAACCTGGCTCCTATCGTGGTATCTCAAGAGATCATCTAACAGGGTGATGAGAACTGTCTCTGTTCCATGGCCTTGTCTGAATCTGGATTGATGTGGGTCCTGCCAGTTTTTCTGCTAGCCAGTCATTCAATTGAGCTGTTACTGTTTATTCTACTAGTTTCCCTAGAAGTGGGATATTAGACACCCGATTTGTTTGGATCCAGGGTGACCTTTTTAATTAGTGGCTGCACCACAGCATTTTTTTTTTTTTTTAGTTCTTTAGGTAGCAGGCCCTCGGAGAGGGAGGAATTTATAATTTTGGAAGCCCACACTGTGAGGCCCTCGGTTGCTAGCTTTGCTAACTTGGATGGGTCATGGGTGCAGGTTGTTGGATGAAGGGCGGCCAGAGACTCTCTTCAGTGCCTGGGGTAGGCACTGAAGAGAGACCTTATTCCTTATTCCCAAATCTCTAGAGTATTTGGGTATTTGGTGCGATAGAGTTTATCTCCGTGTGGGAGATATTTTGATGGTGCCTGTGCTGGTCCTTGATTTTATCCTCAGAGAAGGAGTCTAATTCGTTTGCGGTTAATTCAGATTTAGAAGTATGATTCTGTTGAGGAAGGGCTAGAAGGAGGCTATTTACTGTTTCAAATAGTTTCCTGTTTGAGTGTGGGGCTTATTCGATACAATGGGAGCAGTAGTTTCCTTGGCATTGTGTTAAGGCCTTGCAGTTGGTTGTCAAGTTCCATTGCATTGCAGTTTGTCCACTTTGAGGAGTGCTTTGCACTATTTCTTTTCTTGTCTTTGTTTTAGAGACCGGAATTTAAGGGCATGCCAAGGGGAGCATCTGTGGGGAGGACATAGAGGCTTTTGTTTGTGGAGCAGATTTGTCTTAAGGCTTTTTCTAGGTTCTTGTTCCATACCTTTATTTGATCAGTAACAGACGATAGCTTATCATCCACTGGAGGGAAATCTAGGGCATTGTTGCGTCCGTCGCTGCTCGACGCCCTCACTCCACCCTCCTTACCACTGTGGCGACTCCCTCCAGGCCTGATGGACGGATTGCTGCCGCGGTGTCTCCTTGCCGTCTTCCTCCGGCGTTCCCGGAGTGGCACAATGCTGTGGATCTGCCATGTTCCTGATGACGTAGGACGCGCGCGCGCTCCGTATGATGTACCAGCAAGGGTGCGAACCTCGGGGGCGTCCCCCTGAACTGACGTCATCCGCTTCCAATATAAAAGGTCTCAGAAATTGCTAATGGATCGAGTTAGCAAAGGGTTTCGCTACCTAAGCTACTCTGCCTCCTCGGACTTACCAGGGGTACCCATTCCTCGGGGGCCTCACTATCTTTTCTCTATTTCAGATTGCCGATAGGAACCGGTACTCGCTCCTCGAGGGCCCATGTTCCTGCACACTCTGAACATTCTCAACTGCCTGGAAGCCATCACAGATACAAACAATTGTGAGTTACCATTGCTCTCTCAGAGCTTTCCCTGGAACCAGATACTCGCTCCTCGAGGGCCTCACCCTTTCCAGCTACTGAGCCTTCTAAAGACCTTATGTGAGATCTGTTATCCAGTTCTGGCTACGAACACAGCATATCCTGTCTACTCACTATCTATAGTTTCTCTACAGCTCAGCTACCCTGGGATTGTGGTTCCAGTACCTGAGGAACGTCAGCCCTGCTGGGCGTAGCAGCTCACTACTGCCACCTCTGGTGGTTCTACTACCTGTCTAATAAAAGAATTCTGTGTCTGTCTCCATACTCAAGCCTAGCTGGTGGTCCCTCTCAGGATCCTCCTGGGGGTGCAGTCATCTGCCATCGGCCCAAGATTCACCTTTCTACATTCCTCTACAGCTGAGGGTCCTCTCCAAGCACTCTGCTGGTAACAGATGGCTACTCCTTTCCTACCAGGAGTCTTCAGCAACAGATTCATAACAGCTTGCTAACTCCACCTCCTTCTGGAGCTAGTTCACAACAGATTGCTACTCCTAGCTCTACACAGAGCTTTCCTAAAAAGATTGCTAACTCCTCCCCTTCATAGGAGTTTAACCATAACAGTGTGCTAGCTCCTCCCTCCAGAGGAGCTCGCACATAACAAGAATGCTAACTCCTCCCCTCTCAGGAGTCATAGCATAAGAGATTGCTAACTCCTTAGCAGATCCTTACAGATTGCTAACTCCTATCTGATGTCTCCGCCCATCCGGCATCAGATCCATAACAGGCATCTAGCAGGGTTTCTGAGGTCTGGGATTTCTTATTCTGGATCACTTTGAAGAATGTAGTCATGTCTGCTCGTTTAAAGTCACTGCATAGGGAGAATTTAATTAGTGAGTGATCGGTCCATCAGAGTGGCATTATCTTAATATCATATGCCTGAAGTTCTGGGTTTTCCACTCCAGTATGGAAGATCAGATCTAGTATGTGTCCTTTCTCATGTGCAGGGGATTTAACTGCTTGGGTGAGACCTAACGTCAACTTTAGCCATGAAGATTTTAAGAAACAATTTTCAAAAACCACTGATCCTGTAAGTGGGCTATCTGAAAATTGCACATAGTGTAAGCAACAACGTACCTACATTTACCAGCAGGAAAGCAGGAGGGATCAGAGGTAGAGTGAGGTTAGGGGAGGCAACAATTCACTTAGGTCTACTTCATGGGCTCTGCCAGGTGCTTGTGACCTAGACTGGCCACTGTTGTAATGGTGGACCTTGATCTGACCCAGCATATTTTTTCTTATGTAGGGTGGCATTTTCAAAACTGCACGTATTGTTTTGCAGAAATAAGAAGCCATTGAAAAAAAAAAAAGGATTCTTTTTCCACAAGGTAGTTTTCAAAGGGAAAGCAAACTCTTTTTTTTGATAAATGGTGTGAAGACCACAGGGGAAAGTACTTGTGAACTTTGCAGGCATCTTCATGGTTTGAAAATTGGCCTTCTTGAACAGATTAGGTTTGAAGTACCCAAAAGATCATCTCTTTCCCTCTGTACTGGATCGGGGATTAAGATCCATCTATGAAGCCTCTCTCTGTGTCCTGTTTCTGGCAGAGGTGCGATGAGATGGGACACGCAGGCGGGCCTTTCAAGATGTGTCCCTTCGATGTGCAAACCTCTGCTAAGTAAGATTCCTTTAACCACTGATTATTTAAGATTTAGATTAAAACCTGGCTGATTATTTTAAATTTAGATTTTAGATTTAGATTAAAATCTGGCTATTCCAACAGGCATTTGGTGGATAAATGACCCCATTTAACTTTGCTTTTATTAACTAAGTTACTGCTTTGGATTTTATTTCTTTTGTATTTTAATAGTTATGCTTTTCTGATTGTGTTTTTATGTTTATTGTTGTACATTGCCATGAGCTTTTTGGGAAGATGACATATATTTAATAATAAGAATAATAATTTCACAACAGCACCATCTCTTGTTTGCCAACAGTGGCTGGTCAGGGTAGGCTACTCATGCAGAGCCCCCACCTTATCTGCTCTCACCAGGGATGTTTCAACACTTCTCAGTGTACTCTGCAGGACCATCATATATTTTCCAACCAAGAACCTCAGGGATTTAAGCTTACAGCTTTGCAGCTGCAAATCAGAGCCTGTACCACTGAGATCAAGGAGCAGATCCTCTAGGGAGCTAGTAGGAAATCTCCATCTGCTTTAACCTGGTGCTTATCATAACCCTCCCTTCAGCATCCTACTTTATCGTACATACCCTGATAAAATCCACCTGTCACAAAGTTTGACCATGGAAAGTTTTGGAAACAGGGTTGCCATGCTGTAAGCCAATAGATGGTCCTACAGTAGAGGTGTTTTCATTTTTTACTTTGTTTCTCCCTCATACAGTGCAACCTTTTTGTGTGAATATACTATACAAATGCAGTTTCTTGGGCAGATACGGTGGGGATGTGCACATATAACAGTGAAGTGTTTCTGTAGACACACCCGGAGCCCTAGGCATGGTTATCTCTTTCACAGAATTGTTGTGTTGATATATACCAGTGAGTCCAGACTCAGTTTTTGGGTTTCACGATACATTTCCTTTTAGGGACCTGAGCTGGTCGTTCATGAGTTTCACCTGTGGAAGCATTTTTCTCTCATTGGTAACAGATCGAACAAACAGGTGATGAAATTAGGGAAGCTAACAAAATTAACAACACAGTAATAATGGGCCATTTCAATTACTCCAGTGTTCACTGGGTAAGTGTCACATTAGGGCATGGTAAGAAGGTAAAGTTTCTATATTAAATAAATGACTGCTTCATGGAGCAGCTCGTAGAAGAACTAATAGGAGGGGTGGGTGCTACTTTAGACCTAATCCTTAGTGGAACACGTGATTTGGTGTGAGAAGTAATGGTATTGAGGTCACTTGGCAATAGAGATCACAACATGATCCAATTTCACTTGATAACTGGAGATATGACACTAAATAAATCTACTGCAATAGTAATTAACTTTCAAAAGGGAGAGTATGTTAAATGAGAAAAATGATTAGGGAAAAATGAAAGGAGCAATTTTAAAGGTTGAGTTTACATCAGGCATGGAAGTTGTTTAAAAATACCATCTTGGAAATCCAGACCAGATGTATTCTAGGCATTAAAAAAAGGTGGAAGGAAGGGTAAATGACTGCCAGCATGGTGAGAGAGGTTATTCTAGCCAAAATAACATCTTTCAAACAATGGAAATGGGATCTGAATGAAGAAAACAGGAAACAGCATAAGCACTGGCAAGTTAGAGGCAAAGACAGATTTTGAAAAGAAGTCTGCTATGGAAGCAAAAACTCATAATAAAACATTTTTGAGTATATTTGAAGCAAAAAGCCTGCTAGGGAGTCATTTGGACCATTAGATGATTGAGGGGTAAAAATACTAAAGGAGGACAAGGCCATAACAGAGAGATTAAATAATTTCTTTGTTTTAGTCTTTACTGAGGAAGATGTAAGGGAGATACCCATGCCAGAAGTGATATTTAAAAATGATGATTCAGAGGAACAGAAATAAATCTCAGTAAACCTGGAAGATGTAAAAGGACAAATTGACAAACTAAAAAGTAACAAGTCACCTGGACTAAACGGTATACATCTCAGAGTGCTGAAAGAGCTGAAAAAATGAAATTGCAGACCTACTGTTAGTAATCTGTAGACTATCAGCACCTGAAGATTGGAGGGTAGCAAACGTAACTTTTAAAAAGGGTTCCAGGGGTGATCCAGGAAATTACAGACCGGTGAGCCTGACGTAAGTGCTGTGAAAAATTGTTGAAACTATTATAAGAACAAAATTACTGAACATATAGATAGTCATAGTTTAATGGGACAAAGCCAACATATATTTAGCCAAGAAAAGTCTTGCTTCATCAATCTGCTACATTTGTTTTGAAGATGTGAATAAAATGTGGATAAAGGTGATTCAATTGATAGTATCTAGATTTTCAGAAAGCATTTGACAAAGTTCCTCATGAGAGACTCTTGAGGAAATTAAAAAGTCATAGGATAGGAGGCAATGTTCTACTATGGATGAGAACTGTTTAAAAGATAGAAAAAATAGAGTAGAGCTAAATGGTCAATTTTCTCATTGGAGAAAGGTGCCCCAGAGATCTATACTGAGACCACTGCTTTTTAACATATTCATAAATGATCTAGCGATGGAAACAATGAGTAGGGTAATCAAATTTGCTGATGATACAAAATTATATAAAATAATAAGGACAGGAGTTTGTAACTGGTAAAGATTTGTCTTTTTCGGGTTCTACTTTTTCACCTAGTAGAGATATTGTGTCAGAATCCTGTATATTATATATTATTTTCAAACATGTTATGCCTTTCTTGTCTCTTCTCTGTCACATGTTTATATGTGTTCCAATTATTTTGCTTTTCTAAATGTCACACATCTTTTCACTTCTGTATCTGTTGTATTCTCAAATCCCCTGATGCAGACGTGACCGAAACATGATCAGGTTGGGATTTTTTATTTGTATTTTTAATCTTGTTTGTCTTGTTTGAATGTTATTTACATATTTTTATATCATTTTTTAAAATTTTATTTTATGACATGTAACATTGTTTCTTTTTAATTTTGTGGATAGTTGTTCGATTTTATTTTATTGGTAACCTTTGATTTTACAGCAGTGCTTATTTGTCTTTGTAGTGTGCCACTCTTGTGTTCTTTTTCCTGTATAATAAAGCACCATACGCAGAATCCTGATCCCTCCTCTAAAATGCATGCCATTATTTCTGATCCTGTGCGTCATGAGGAGGTTGCTAAATTCTTTACTAATAAGGTCTCATCTGAAACTGACAATTCTACTGGTAATTCACAACCTGGGGGAAAACAGATGAGATACATTCTCATTAGTAGCAGTTGAGGAAATCATCCCAGTTATAGGAAAATTAATAATTCATCCTGTCCTCTGAATCCATGAGCAGCCATTCTTATAAAAGGCTTACAAAATGATATCTATTTATTTACTGAACCAATTTATATCCCGCTGATCTGAAAATCTCGATGGATTACACTTCATGTACATAATCCCATAAATAACATCAAATAATGTGAAATAAAAATATCAGTAGTGGTGTTGCTAAAATAGTTAATTTGTCACTCTTAGGGAGTGTTATGCCTTGTACTTTGTTAGGTCTATATTAAAGAGATCTTCAATGTACCATCAATTTTATCTAATTATCACCAGCTATTTAATGGTGCTCCTTGATATCACTGCTGCTTTCAACACCTCGAGCCATCAGATTCTCTTGTCTTATCTAAACAGCACTGGTAATTCTGGTAATGTTGTAGACTAGTTTGCTTCATATTTCTTGGGGTGAGTACAACAGATTCGGATTGGCTCAGCATCTCATCCTGGCAACCCATTGCTTCTGGAGTGCTCCAGGGGTCAGCCTTATCGGCAATGTTGTTCAATATCTGGATGATAACCAGTTTTTCGTACCTATTTCTTCATCCTGGTCTGCAGCACATAATCTTATTTCTATTTGCTTATCAGCGATTAAAACACTAGCTTTTTTTTTTTTTTTTTTAACAAACTCTAACTTATTATGGCAAAAACTGAGATGATTATTTTGAGTTGTTTCCCTCATTCTTATGTACCTTCTGTTTTTCATTTCGAGGGCCATACCATCTCATTTGTGACACAGGTTCAAAATCTGGGAGTAATCTTGGACTCCAGTCTTTCGACGCGCCCACTTATTAAATCTGTGATTTGAGCTGCTTTTTAAAAGCTGTGGTTACTCTGCATGTTAAAACCCTTTCTTTCTGCTACCAACTTTTGTACAAGACTTTAGCCTCTTATTCTTACTGCTCTTGACGACTGCAATTCAACTTTTCATGGTCTATCAACAACCGACTTTCATGCTCTTCAGCGCGTGCAGAATTCTGTGGCCCATATGTCGTCCAGGAACACTTTACTCCTGTGTATGTCCCTTCACTGGTTACCAATCCAACAGAGGGTCAAATATAAAGTGGCAATGTTAATCCATAAATTGCTAAGTACCGATACATCTTCTTGGGTCAGTGCCACCCTGCATATTTATAAGCCCATGTGTTTACTTACATCTGCATGGTGTAGCCTCTTAGAGGTATCTTCTATTCACTTTGCCTGTCTAGCGAAGATGTATGACAGGGTCTTTTTGATCGCTGGCCCTCTATTTTGGAACAGTCTCCCAGACCATTTGCGGTTGTTAGATAATACCCAGTCCTTCAAAAAAGAAATAAAACAACATTCCTATTTCAGTAGGCCTTTAATTTTGAGAGCCAACAGGGTAACTAAGGGGGTCATTTTCTAAGCGGATCGCACGCGAAAAGGGACTTTTTGCCTGCGATAGCTAAATCGGGATGGGTTCTGGGCGGCGTCCGCACCAGAAGAGGAGGAGTCAGGGTCGCACCGGGGCGGACGCTGCGAAGACACCGCTGATGGCGAAAAGGTAAGGACCCTTTTCGCTGCCAGCAGCGTGCCCAATAGCACCACCTTTCACGGTGGCGCGGGTGCGAAAGCCGGCAGCAATCGCACCGCGGAGGTGCGATCGCTGACGGCTTTCGCAGGCCCGCCCCCCCCCCGCTTCACCCCCCCGCCCCCTGTTACCACCGGATTTTCTAAGGTCTGCGACCTTAGAAAATCCAGACCTAAGTGTGTTTTATTACTGAGTCCAGTGTTTATGTCCTCTTAATATTTCAGGAGATTGTATCTAATAATGTTTTGCTATATAGGGACTTCTGCAACCTAATCAAAGTCCAGTGCTTATTGTTATATTCTAATTTATCATAAGAACATAAGTTGCTATACTGGGTCAGATTGAGGATCCATCAAGCCCAGCATCCTGTTTCCAACAGTGGCAATTCCAGCATAAAGTACCTGGCAAGTACCTAAACATTAACCAGATCCCATGTTACTAAAGCCAGTAATAAGCAGTGGCTAGTCCCTAAGTCGATTTTATAACATGCATGCGCCATCCCTCGCATGTTATAAAATACTTGGGCTGCGGACTGGGAGGGAATTTCCCTACCCCCCTACTTAACCTCCCTTCCCTTCCCCTCTCCTCCCCACCCCTTAAACCCTACCTTTTTCTTTTTTTTTCTTTGTAGCACAACTTACTTCAGCTCCCAAGCTGAAGTAAGTTGCACGCTCTGGCATCAAACAATGGCGCTGTCCCGGCCCGCCCCCCCCTCCCTCCCCCAGAATGTGCCCCCCCCCGGCCCACCCCTTCGAAGAGACCTGGCACTTGTTTGCGTACCGGCGCATGGCCGGGTCTCTTTGAAAATGTACACGCGTGGGCGGTTTAAAATCTACCCTTAAATTTCATCTGCCATTTGGATGCCCAATCTTCCAGTCTTGCAAGGTCCTCCTGCAATTTGTCACTATCCACTTGAGATTTAACTACTCTGCATATTTTTGTGTCATCTGCAAATTTGATCACCTAATTCATCGTTCCCCTTTCCAAGTCATTTATAAATAAATTAAAAAGCACAGTCCATGTGCAGATCCCAGAGGCCTACTACATCTTCCAGGTTCACCATGATTTGGTTCAGTTCATCTGAATCATCACCCTTGAAAGCCATCTCTGGATCCGATATCTCCCCAACATCCTCATTTGTAAACACTGAAGCAAAAATTGATTTAGTCTTTTTGCAATGGCCTTATCTTCTCTAAGTGGCCCTTTAACCCCTCAAACATCTAATGTTCCAACCAATTCCCCTGCAAGCAACTTCTTAAGTTCTAAATAAATAAAAAATAGGACGCCAAAATTGTGGGGGACGGAAAAACCCTTCATGTGCCACCTACCCACTTTTAAGGCACTGCACCACCTGAGAGACCGCAATGGATGCTGGGTAGATGAGGAGGGTGGGGACAGAGAGGAAGCTGGGTGGGCGGGAGTTATGGCGAGAGGGTGCTGGGCCGGCGAGGATGGGGTAGGGTGGTGTAGAGAGAGAGGATTCTGGTCAGGTAGGGAATAGAGAGAGAGGATGCTGGGCAGTACAAAAAGGAGGTGGAAAGATTGGGGCGTTGCTGCTGTGCTAAGCAGGGAATACAAGGGAGAAAGAGGAAAATGCTGGTGGGGGAAAAGAAGAGAGGAAAGATGCAGATTCTACAGGGGAGCAGAGATCAGAGAGGGGGATACAGGACTTGGAAGAGGGTGAGAGGAGAGTGAAAGGCGGATGCTGAGTGGGGCAAGAGAGGGGGGGGATGCTGCACCAGAGCTGCCGCCGATAGGCAGATGTGTAAGGGGGAGGGCACATACTTGAGGTATCGCCTAGGGCATTTAATACCCTTGCATCAGCCCTGGTCCTTGGGGTGTCATTATATCCCCCCTTAATTTAACTTACTGGCCACTGACTCTCGGGGTTAGTGACTCCTAATAAGTTTGTTATGTGCAAACTGTGTGACAGGAACGAACCTCTCTCTTAAACCAGGGATGTAGGTTATGATTTCAGTCTCTTAAATATACTGCTTTGCTTTTTTTAATATTTGCTAGGGATGTGCATTCATTTTTTTTCATTTTTGTTTTTAGCACGCACTAAAACATAAATGAACAAAAAAAAAACCCCCAAACCGAATAATAAAAATAAAAATGAGTATTTTTCTGCTGCATATTCCTAATATTGGCATTATGCCCTAGAGCTCAAAGGCTGTAATATGTAAAGACAAGGTGCGCCTGGAAGTTTTTTAATCAGACAATTGGGATTATTTCTATATCTTTCTACCATAGTTTCCAGGTCTCTTATTGCATCACTTGGTACTTGATGATGATCGTCTGTCTCTCCAAATGTAGTACAGAATAGTTACTTAATACTGACACTTCTATGAACAATATCATTCTTTTATCACTGTCTGCTTTTCTTGTTTCAAGCTTTGTATTGGTTGGTTGGTCTGGGAATGTCCCAGGTGATCACAACTTCTTCCTTCTCTACATGTCTATCAGGATTATTATCCTAGTGTTTTTCTGCTGCTGTGATATTGCCAGTACATTTTCAGAGTTTCGAGTGGATAAGCCGTCCCTTTCTTTATAAAGGCCTTCTGATATCAGCACATTGCAGCCTGCCATGAGGAGGGAAACCATCTCCAGTTCTATGTTACAGAATCTGCATTTGACCCTCTGTGAATGGCCTTGGATGCATCACTATCACCCCAGGCCTTGTCTCCTCTGGCACCTTGGTAAGTTCTCGTGCAGACCCAGAAACGGGGTCCAGAGGTGAAACAAATGCATGTTTCTGAGGTCCTTGGATGTAAAAGCCCAGAAGGACCTCTGCTGACTGAAAAGTACTACCAAAATCCAAAAGAATTGTTATTTTTTTAAAGACATTTCTATCTTGAGTTTAACCATTTTATAACAAACATGAAAACTAACATTTTTTTTTTAAATACAGTAGGGATACAGTCACAGTCCCAGATTACAATCTTCAATTGCCCCATATATAATACATATCTTCTCATCAATTTTGAAAAACTTAAGCAATATTTCAATTTTTTTTTTTTTTACATTTGTGCACACAACCCCTATGCAGATAAACTGCCTTCTCTTTTGGGTTTATAATCAGAATGTCTGCCATCCAGTATTCGTTCGATGGTGCCCATTAATCTTTCCAGCGCGGTGGTATCTTTATTCATGCTAAAGCCAGTATCACTGGCAGACGTATGAGAAATGCCCACACCTTCATCTTCTTCCAGACAACCCAAAGGAAAAGTTAAAAGGTTAACAGGAATTATGATATTGTAAACCTTATTAATGATTAATGCAGTCTCCCTCCAATATTTATATATAGCCACACATTGCCACACCATTTGAAAGAAACTGCCCATTGCATTTCCAGGTTTTGTACAATCTGAAGACTCCTTCCACTCTATTTTGAAAAGCTTTCTGGGGTAATTGTTATTTTAATCATTAGTCATTGCATGTCTCATATCAACTGGAGATGTAGTCTTCAATAGAAGCGTTTGTTTGCAACAGAGATCCCAGGGGAATCCTTTGTTGTCTTCCCTGTTGCCTATCAGACACGCTTGACAGAGTCAATCTTCCAAGGTCATGTGAGGTGCCTTATTGGGTGCCTACCGGTGGAAGAAAACACACTACGCAACCTGAAAGTTGATTTCAGGTCAGGTCCGTGTTTTCCTTCTTGTCTCTGGGTACATTTTGTCCCAGGGGGAGGGCAGTGAGTGTAACAATTATCTGCATCCAATAATAGCCACATCAAAGCCCCAGGGTGTCAATACCACCACTCTTTATCCAGATGTTTCACTTCTACTTCACATCCTTAAGGATCCATTCCTGATCTGTCAAATGGCCCAGGTCAACTCAATCAAGCTGATCCAGCCCTGGTTTTGCTCCACTGAAAGACAGGGAGATAGACTTATTTTTCTTAGGGAAATCAGAATTACATCTCCATGCATACAATAAGGCAAAAACAGGACTGGATCAGCCTGTTTGTTTGACCTGGGTGAGATATTGAGATAGTCTCCCCTCTAGATAGGGTTTCTTTTGGCTACAGTTGGGTTGTTTGTGGTACTTGAACAGTTTGTAACCACTAGAAATGGCAATTATAAATGGTTTGCTTTTACAGAGGGAACAGAAATGGATATTTGAGATGGATTGTTTGATCCTGACTGGTTTAAATAGAAAAATTGAGAGGGGTGGGTTTCTGTAATCCTGGTTTTTTTTTTAATTTAGTGCATTACTGTGTGTGCGTGTGTGTGTATGTGGTTTGTGAGTGTACATATGTATATTTGCATGCATATGTTTGTTGGTTGGAGTGTCTGACCTTTAAGATGGCGACAGTGTTTGGTGTATGGTTGTCTGTTGTGCTTGAGGTAAGATATGTATAGTATGTATGGCATGGTAGTTTTCTTTATTGCATAATACTTTATATGATACGTATATTTTTTTTTTGTAGTAACAACGCTTGTAGAGGACAGTAATATAAAGGAACGCATACGATGGACTACATCTTGCGATGACCCCTGATGAAGCCGTCTGGCGAAATACGTTGGGCATTTAAGAATGTCACCGCTACTGCCTTTTGGTTCTGCTTAACGACAGTTATTGTATTTGTCCTTAGGCTGAATTGAGACTTAATGTGCCAGAACACTTGAAGACGAAGGTGTCATGGTCCTTCCTCTCCTGTAGTGTTCTTTGTACCACATCTTTTTAATGATTATGCTGTATAGTTCTAACATGTTTGGTTTGATGATGGGCATTGTCTAGAGGGTTTTTTGAAAGTTGGACCCTCATTTGTTTATCAAAGTGTAATCTACAATCTTTTTTGGGGATGTGGGATTTATTTATTTATTTTTTTACATCAGTTGAGTAGTGTATTCATTAGCATTCGTTGGCCCCTAATTTCTTGGTTTTAAATATCCTATGGGTTTCCTGTATTGGTCTTTGTGTCGTTATTTTGACTTTTTGTATTTATTCGTCAGGCACTTTGTATCTAGTGGTGTTTCTTGTGGTTTGTATATTTGTATATATGTTTCTATGTGTTTTGTATATATTTCAGGTTTGGTCTACCACCAGTAGTTTTTCTGGTTTTGCCTTTTGTTTTTTAAAAGAGTAGCTTATATTTTTGTTTCTGATCTCCAAGAAAATAAAAGCAAAAAGATCAGCATTAAAAAAGTACAAAGGAATTAAAAAACAGGAATTCAGGGAAGATTATCTGGTGAAGCTGAAGATAAAGAAAGACATCAGGATAGCAAAAGCTCGAGTGGAAGAAAAGATCGCCAAAGAGGTAAAGCGTGGTGGCAAAGCATTTTTCAGATATATCAAAGAAAGGAGGAAGACCAGAGATGGCATTGTAAGAATGAAAGGAGCCAAAGTGTGGAGAAAGATGAAGAAATAGCAGAAATATTAAACAAATACTTCCGTTTGGTATTCACTTAACATGTTTGTTTATTTATTTAACAGTTTTTATATACCGACGTTCATCGAGGATATCATGTCGGTGTACATTGAACAAGAGTATGGCGCCGTAGGCGTTTGACAATAAACATGAGAGCATAAATGAGTTTAGACTTTAGTGAATAGTGTAACATAGGAGAAAAACAAGGTAGTATAAGAGTTATATAAGAGTTGTATCATATGTATGAAATTTTCAACTGTATACACTCATTAATGGGTAAATTTTTGAATATATCTAATCACTTAATTGCACAATAAATCTCCCATAAATAAAAATAATAAATTAAAAACACCCACACACATATCCTGAAGTGCTCCCACAATCACTAACACCACATACACCTGTTAAAAAACTTTTGCAAAGCATGAACAAATATAATATCCAATATTAATTCTTAAAATGAGATTTTCAAACATATGATTATTTTTCTTGACATAGGGGTACTGAGGAGAGACACAAAAATTACTCAATAAATTGAATATCATGGTACATAGAACCCACAAAGAACTAAAGCTTCCGACAGAACACTTGATTTTATTTGCGATCCTGAAGCTAAGGGCAGTGGTGGCTAGAGAGTTGGATCATGCTAGAGTGCTTGATGTGATTTACATGTATTTCTGCCAGGCTTTTGTTACAGTCCTGTTTAGGAGGCCCATGACCTCAATGAGAAGCCTGGAAGTGGGTCCCAAGGTGGTGGAATGGATTACAAACTGGCTGACTGACGTTATCAGTGAGTGATGATAAATGAAACCTACTGTGAAGAAAGAGTGATAAGTGGATTTTCTCGAGGATCTGTACTAGGACTGGTACGGTTCAATATATTCTGGAAGGATTAAGTGGTAAAGTTTGTCTTTTTTTAATTATTATTATTTATTTGATCTGTATCAAGAAAATCGGTATATAAAATCCCTAAATAAATAAATAAAATAAATTTATTAAAATCATTTATCTCCTTCACCATCAAAAATATATCTGAGCAGGTAACAGTTAAACGTTGCGGATGAAACTAAGACCTGCAACAGAATGGATGAACCTGAAGGAGTAGACAGAATGAGAAGTGACCTAAGAAATCTTGAGGAGCGGTGAAGGTTTGGCAGCTAGGAATCAGTGCCAAGAAGTGCAGAGTCATTCATTTAGGGTACGGCAATCCAAAGGAGTTGTATGTGATGGGAGGCGAACGACAGATATGCACGGAGTGAGAAAGAGACCTTGGATGATAGTGACCAATGATCTGAAGGCAGCGAAGCAATGTGACAAGGCGGTGACTAAGACCAGAATGATGCTGGTCTGCACAGAGAGAGGCATAACCAGCAGGAAAAAGGAGGTGGTGTACAGGTCCTTGGTGAGGCCTCACCTGGAGTACTGTGTTCAGTTCTGGAGACCGCATCTCAAAAAGGATAAAGACAGGATGAGAGTGGTCCAGAGAAGAGCGACCAAAATGGTGAAGGATCTAAATATATATACCCTGGAGGACAGGAGAGACGGGGGAGATGTGATAGAGACCTTCAGATATCTGAAGGGAATTAATGACGCACAAAAATAAAATATTTTCCGATGGAAAAGGAAATTGTAAAACTAGGGATCATGATATGAAACTCCAAGAAAGGGTGGTGGATGCATGGAATGTCCTCCTGGAAGAGGTGGTGAAGACACGAACGTTCACGGAATTCAAAAGGGCGTGGGATAAACACAGAGGATCCTTACTGGCTATTGAATGGAAATTAAGAAATGGGGTTATCTCTGTTACACCTAAAGTTTACTTTTCTTGCTTGGGGGTGACCTGCATGGAATGACAATTACTACCCTAAAAAACTTGCTAGGCAGTCTCGTTGCACCATTTTGGTCTTTATCTGCCATCATTTATTATGTTATTCCCAGCTCAATTGGAACCAGCATCTGTTGGGCTGGGGTGCCATGAGCCTTCATTCACAACTACCTGGGGCTTTCTCTCTATTTTGTATCTCCCTCCCAACTTTTGTTTTGCCCATTTACTGCAGTGACAATCATTGGATGGGGACACTGCAGTTGTAAACCCTCAGCCTAGTCACTAGGTGTCACTGTTGCTCAATGACCGGGGCACCTTTTCTGCCAGGAGCTGTGAGCACTGTTTCCACAGCATCTCCAGGCCCAGCCTCCCTGGGGAGCAGAAGCTTGGGCCATGAATTAAATCCAGATTATCAGCAATGGAAGCACAAAACGCTACTGCTGTGCTGGCCCCAGTCAAGCCTGAATTTATTTATTTTCTGCTTTTCAGGCACTTCAAAGCAGATTCAATTCAGGTACTGTAGGTATTTCCCTATCCCCAGAGGGCTTACAATCTAAAAGGCAGATTTTTAGAGTCGCACACAGGCACCCATGTGCAAGCGTTTGCCAGCGTGCACGCATGAATGCACCAATTTTATAACATGCGCAAGTATATGCGCGTATGTTATAAAATCCGCTACCTGCGCACACATGCACTGGATCAGCCTCTTTGGTCTGTCCTGAGTTGGCAGAAACCTTAGGGCTCTGTCATTCCCCTGCAAGAGAGGTACCGCAGGACTGGCCCTGGGTCAGGTCCTTCGTTCCCCGGTTATTGCCCGGGGCTGGCTACCTGGCACATGCAGCACACACAGTCCCCGGGAGAGTCCTAGCCATTGCGTAATGGCGACACCTAGTGGCCAGATGTAGGAGCCATGATTGCAGCGCCCTGATGCGCGGCCCTGATGCGCGGCCCTGGCTGAGGAGCGTTGCTGCTATTGCCTGGGTGAGGTGGGCTGGAAGAAGACATAAAACAAGGTGAAAATCCACGGGTAGCAGTGAAGGAAGGCTCCCGATTCTGGATTCCTGCCCTGTCCATCTGTCCATCACAGGAGCTGTCCAGACCTTGGTGCTGAACTGCTGTGAAACTCCCTTTACTAAAAGCCGAGATTTATTGGTAATTTCATATTTGTATAGGCCTGTAGGTTCAGCCAGAAATCGAAGCTTCTGCCACAGTGCGCCACGAGTTCCCTCGCTTCAGAGGGATGGGGACATCCCATTATTTTTTCCCTGCTTTGCATGTTCCTGCCCTGCTTAGGCACAGGAAGGGCAGGTTGTAGGCGGTGCTGGGGCTCAGATGTGAAAACACTGGGGCTTTTTCCTCACTGCCCTCCCCTCTCCCCCCCATGTAGTGCTCATGATAAAGGCGGATTTATTTGCCTATAAATCACATTAAACCGCCCATAGCTCCGGGCGGCGTGCAAAGTTTTAAAATACACAAATGCAACCGATTAAAACAAAATAATAAACACATCTTAAAGAAGAATAACATATATTTTGTTAAAAATCGGTTCAATAAAACGTCAAGGAAAAGCTTTCCAACCTTTCCTGAATGATAAATGATCAGAAGTCAGTCTAAGCGCCTTAAGCCCTTATACTGCAGAAGGGATAAAACTATTCTTTGTACCTCTAACAGGGTTAAGAAGAGGAAGAGGCTGGGCCTGCCCAGACCTTGTGTCCAGTGAGTGCTGGCAGATAAGGATGAGATAGACCCGATGTCTTTTATCGTGGTTGGGTTTGTAAACAGCAAGGGCTGGATGAAATGCCTGGCCTGGGGCTTGCAGAAGTCTGACCTAACTTGCTGACCCGAGGGCTCTGTTTTTGCAGGACAAGCAGATTTGGTCTTGATTGTAGCCTCCTCCCCTCCTCCACTTGCAGGCATGGCCTCATAGCCCTGATTTACCTCGGAGAAGCAGGAGCCACAAATCCATGCATTCGGTTGGGGATAAAACCAGGCGCTGACTCAGCCTGGCCCTGAAGAGGTGGAACCAGTTTGAGAGTGGGGCAAGAGCAGGTGAACAGCTGGAAACTCACAGCCCGGAGTTTAAGGGGGTTTTCAAATCCCCCCCTGAGACTGATTTTGTAATCCCCAGCATCTCAAGAGTGACCAGTTAATTCTGGGGTTTTTTTTTTCCCTCGAAGGGCAGGCAGATCCAGCCCTGGTTTTGTGCACCGCGCATACATGAACTCCTGCTTTCCAGCTTTTTATGAAGGAAGTCCTAACTATATATCCATTTATGCAATAGGAGAGTAAAAAAAGAAAAAAAAAACCAAAACGAAAACCAGGACTGGATCTGCCTGGCCTGCGCAAATCAGGGATACAAAGAGGTGAAAGGCTGTGGCCTTCGGGGGCGGCAAAACTGCGCAGAGGCGCCCCTCCCCCTCCGTTACAGTGAGAGGGTGAAACCAGGACTTGCTCTTCGTCCGCCCTCGCCGATATCTGTCCTGTCCTTTTTTTTTTTTTCCCGTTCCCTCTGGGAGGGCGAATGTTGACTAGGAATTGCTACAGTCCTCCCCACCCCCCGAGAAAAGATGAGTCATTCGCTGAAAGGAGCCGGCTAACATCATTCTCTTCCTGTGAAGTCACAGGCAGCGGCCCCCCAGAGGCCTCTCTCCTGCTGATGTAATCGCAGGAGAAAAAAAAAAATACAGGAGATGAGTAATTTCTAGACCAAGACGCATAGCTTGTTGCTAGGGGGGGGTCTGAAATTAGGCCGCTATGGCTCCCACTTTAGCGCAAGGGCTCTAACTTCTGGAGCTGAGTATACGTTGCAAAAAGCTTGCTAATGCCTTATTAGGTTTTGCTTAGCCTTATTTTGCTTCCCTCGGGCTCCTCTGGGCTTCCAGGTGCCCTCTACTGGGGCTAGTGAGTCATGAAAGTAGACTCGCCACTTTAAGGTTGTAAATGACAGCAGAAAAAGATCACATTCAATTCTGCCCAGTCCGGTTAGATAAGCGTACAGTACCCATATGCAACCCAATAGCAGTTCTGCCACCCATGTCTTCTGACCTTGACCCTCTCACTGCCCGCTACATCGGTCCCAAGCATGCCCAGAATCCCTCGCGGTACTGGGCCTCCACCAGCTTCCCTGCTGGGCCATGCCGGGGATCGTCATCTTCCTCTGATTCTTACTGCACCAACACTAAATCCTATAGTCAGGTCCCGCTCCATTGCTTTAGCACCAAGCTTTCTAATAATCCACATAGCCACCGAAAACCTGCGAGGCCATTGTTCCAAACATCTGGCTTCCTCGTGCTCGTTGAAGTATGAGTTTTGAGTGACACAAGTCACTCAAAGCAAGTTATCCCAGCCTTAGAGGGCCGCCATAACCTCAAAAGGTGCAGGTTACTCCTATTGGGAAGCAGGGTGGGATTTATATTTTGGGCTTCCATAAGCAGCGAGGGGGGGGGGGGGGGGAGGAGGTTGTGAAGAAGAGGTAGCGAGGGACCCCAGATTGCCCCTGTCCATTTCCTCTCCTCCCCGGTCCCCCTTCTCCCCTTGACTTCCAAGCCACGGCAGCACCCGGCTCCAGCACCAACAAATTCAGTGCGGGGCCTCCAGCCGCTCGTCGCGTGCTCAGGGCCCTGCCCCCTCTTCCCTGTTGCTATGGAAATCCGCTCAGGGGGTGTGGCTGCTGCAGGGCCCTGAGCGCGTGGTGAGCGTCTGGAGGCCCCGCGCTGGATTTTCTTTTTGAAGTTGTCTTGCTGCTGCTGGAGCAGGGCGTTGCCACGGCTTGGGGCAGGCCCGGGCAGAGGCATGGAGCAGCGGCAATGCTCCGCGGTGCCCATCAAAATCTGGCGCTGGGAGCAGTTGCCTGTGTGCCCTGTGCCTAAATCCAGGCCTGCTTGGAAGCTGGATGCGGCCTTACCATGGCTGTTGGGGGTCATAGAGCTGCTGCACCTTGCCACACCCACACCAGTCCTGGTTTTGCCATCTTGCATGCTGGGAGATTGAGTTCTTACTAGTCTTGGAGGAGATCAGAACTACATGGGGCGATACCAGGATTAGATTAACCTCTTTGCGTTGACTTGGGTGAGATGGCAACCCTTCCTTTGTGGCTCCCTGGGCTTTCTCAGCGCTATTCGAGAGGGCCCCCATGGTTTCCTTTTGCTCCTTTGGGATTCCAACCTTCATTTGCAACTCTCTGAGCACTTTTTTTTTCCATCCTTATTTGTTATCCTCTTCCAACTGATTTAGCCCAGCCATGGCAGCCAGGACATCCCCAGAACTCTTCAATCATGCGTCCTAAGTCCAGCCACAAGTTGTCCCCAGACTCCCTCCATCCAGGGGGTGTCAGTGTGGCTTTCGAAGCATCCCCAGTCCAGGACTTCACTGGGGAGCAGAAAGCAGGCCTGGGAATCAAGCACATGATGCTTCCAAAAATACCCCCAAATATTCCCCAGTGTCCTACACATATACTTCAATAGACACTGGGGAATATTTGGGGGTATTTTTGGAATCTTTGTTGATTTCCTCAGATTTCTGAGAGATAAGGGCTTTGTTGTGATAGCACATGATGCTTGCCACTGAGCTACTGGACAAGCCCTTTCCCCATCTTTTAACCCTCCTACTATCTAGTCCAGCCATTGTAGCGCATGACTCTCAGCAAAACCTGGCGAGCTACGCCCCGAGCGTGGGCAGTGGGTGCTGCTGTTGTGCGATGAGTGGGCTTTTCTCCCCTCCTGGGGATGGTGTAGGAAGGGAGAGCTATAAAATGATTTGGAATCATTTGTGCCAGTGAAAATGATTTTAGCAAGTGTGATCTGATGACAAATAGGTCACTTTCATACACAGAGAAGTTCAGCACAGTGATAGAAACACAAATATAACAATTCAAGAACATCATCAGTGAAGGCTAGGCTCTCTGTTCCATCAGTGACAGAGTCCCATCAAAGATCTCTTTCTGTGGAATGCTATCCCACCTCAGATTCATTCAGAAACATACTTTTTTGCAAAATGGAGAAGGCTCTGTTTTTTAAACAGGCTTTGGAGCTGAATTGATCATGCTTTGAACCAGTTTTTCCAGTTTATTTTCATCTTAGATTTTAAGTTAATGCAAGGAAACTTGCTTTATGAGATTTTACGTTGCCATTATGTCTGTGTTAGTTTAGGTTATATGTTTGGTCCATCTGATATTTCTGCATTCAAGACATATTATTTATGTTATTTGATTGTTATCCATTACAAGCAAATTGTTTTAGATTAGAAGACTATATACATGTACCAAATAATAAATACATGATTTCTATACATAGCACCTTTCATCTAAACATGTTCAAGGGTGGGAATGGTTTCTTCTGGTGCGACAGTACCAGGACTGTGTTTGCTGATCCTGGTTTATAGAAACAGAGAATATAATTGCAAATAAGGACGTGGGGGCCTATCTTGTCTACTCAGTTTCATTGTGGCGCAATGCCATAGGCTCCAGTTCACCTCTGGCTTTTCCTTTATTTCTTCAGCTGGCAGTAGTGAACCACAAAGAATTATTACATTGAACTTGTTAATCTAGTTCTTAAAATTCTGAAGGCAGTGAGAGAAATTTTGTTAACTAAGTTGCCATTGATTTCATGATGAGAATTTTAGTCGACCTTGACCATGATAATGCTGATAGCTGGAGGGGATCGGTGACCATGGTGATTGTGGTGCCAATCCTAGGCCATTGTTCACCTTTAGCAGACGCAGAATTGACCAAAGTTTCCCCCCCCCCCCCATCTTGGTAGCCCCAGCTAAATGCACTTGTCTACTGTTTTCCGGCTTCTCTGGGTGCTGACCCCTTGCACAAGTTGAGATGAGATGGCGAAGGGAAAAAGGATTTCTGACTCTTCGGTATCTTGCAGGAGACAGATATAGCAAAATAGTAATAGAGGAGATGGCAGCAGGGAAAGATCAGTCTGTCCAGTTATTTCTGTCTGCACTGCACGGATATATCACAGCTGCCGGCCGTGGGGCGTGACCGCTCGGAAGCAGTCTCTCCTTTTCCAGGGCAGATTTCATCTTCCTCAGTTGTACTCTACCATCTTGGTCAGATGAGCATACAAGATCTCTCACTTAATTCACATCCCCTCCATTCCCATGTCTAACCACAGCTTGGTAATAATCTAAAGCTACCCGTACCAGTCCGGCTGTGACCTGAACGTCCAGCCTGGTGGGCTCCCTGTGTACTCTGCCAGAAAGACCCAGCTATATGTCAGCACCCTCGTGTCCACTAGGGGGCAATAATTAAACATTTTTACACAGGTAAATGCATGTTTATTTTTACCTGTACAAAGAAAAGAGGCGGGGGTGCAGGGGAACAGAGGTAGCCAGCCTCTGATTACCACATTTCACAGCAGGTTGGTGTTCCAATAGAATTCTTTACTTCAAATTAAACATCAATAAAAAGAATCTGGCAAATGCTGCACTTCTCTCAGGTGACATCCAACACCATGGATTTTTTCAGTACACAGCAGAGGCACATTAAACAGTTATACCATGCCAAGAAATACTTTGGTAAGTGTTTAGTGATCTGGACCGCTAATGATCAAAAGCACCATAATACATTCCTTTGGATCTCTTAAGGGGGACTGACACCTTTGCTACACACTACAGGGAATTCTCTTTAGGGATCTCTGTATCTTTTGCTATCCCATTAAAGGGTTTCCTGACTCGACACTTCCCATGGGTCTCCAAAAGACTCCCAGACCAGGAAATATTTCTCCTTGGTTACTTTCATACTGCCCACTGCCAGGAAGACATTTCGTCTTCTTATGGTACCAGAGAGGTATTTGATTAATGTGACTAGGGTAGTCAAGTCTTTTCTTCACCCCCCCTTGATTCACAGGAAGGCATTGCCTTCATTTTTCTCTGGAGACCAATCCAGGACACCTCTTCTGTACTTGAGAAGGGTGTTCTCCTCTTACTCTTCTCCGGGACAAGAAAATATCCTCTCTGGGGAAAAAAAAAGAGATCCTACTTCCTCCACATCCTCCAGAAGACTCTCCCCTTTTCTGCCTTCAGAGGTCTCTCTGACAATCACTCCATTCACTGAAACAGAATGAGCCATTGTGGTTCCCATATTAGGGACACAACCCAAGAGGTCCCTAAGCTAATGGGACCGTTGCCCAGACATTCTCTTGCACAGTCTGCCAGACGGAGCGAAGTTCTTGTATTTCCACTAGAGCTTCTAGTTAATACTGTACTTACAGCCTGCTGCCAGTTAATTCAGTCATCACAGTCTCCCAGACAGACTTGGCTGTGGGACTGCCTGTGCTTCCGCTAGGACTCCTAACATTTCATATTACCTGCTTTGCTAGCCCCGGTACTCACTGTTGAATCCTCCCAGGAGGGCCCTTTCAGCTCTCAAACTCTTGCTGCTAGGTCCATGCTTCTGTTACCCCCTTAACCTTATTCAGCGAATGATCATTTGTGCTCATCCTATATCCTCTTAGAAACCATTGCTGTATTAGCCTCCAACACCCCCTCCATCAAAAGACAAATATTTCTTGTTGTCTACCCACTCAGACCTTGTGTTTACGTCAGGGGTGCTAGAGGATGGCCTCTTGAGTCCTCTTCTCCTGGCTCCTTCCCCCACTGGTTTAATCCTCCTTAGTTTTGCTATTCCCATGGCTTTGCTTTGGTGGCTGTTGTTCTCCCTGGTGCTTTTACCCTTCTGGGCCTTCAAAGCCTGTGCTTTTTAATTTGTTGGCGATGTGCTGAATTCAGGGCTGCTCCAGCCCTATATGCCCAAGGAGAGGGCTGTCTGTCGCCGGGCGTGCCGAAATTCGACTCTGGCACGTTGCTGAGCGTCGTCATCCTTGCTGTGCCAGGACAGGGCAGCAGAGATTCAGGAGGGAGGCATCTGCCCCCCTTAGCCTCTAATAATTGCAGGTTTAACCCCCCCCCCCCACTCTCCCACTCCCACTCCGGAGTGCAGTGGGCCTGGGATCCTGGATGAAGACAGGGGATGATGGTCTGTCGGAGTGCAGCAGGGAGCAGCCATGTGCCTTCAGTGAAGGCATGCAGTGGGAATCAATTCCATTTATTCCTTCTTTATCTTTCCTCTTTTATGAAACACTACCAGTTTCCAGCACTTGTTGCTTTTACACAATTGCATTTTACTTGTTTCTTCCCTCTTTTTAGGGGTACCTGCTAGCTTTTCAGTATATATATATATATATATATATATATATATATATATATATATATATTTTTTTTTTTTAAATTTGATATTGTATGTTTTTTTCTCTTCAGCTGCACTGATTTTCTGATTGTGAGGTTTTGCCTGATCTCTGGACTATTATTGTCTTTAGGCAGTGTCTGTTTTCCACTGCTGTGTATTGATGGTTATTTGTTTTTTTGGTTTGTTTTTTTTTCTATTTCTTTCATCAAGATGGAGTCCAAACTTTCTTAGGAGACCACTTTGGATAAATTTAAAAGATCTTCAAAGAACCTTTCTGAACTTTCTGAGGTGCCTACAGATGCATTAAAGCTTTGAGAGCCTCGAAACAGAATCTGGAAATTGTAGGGAATCTGCAATTTCTGAACTAGTCAAGGAAATTAAGCTGATCAGATCCGATATCAGCAGTGCAATTTCTGACCTCAAAGAAGTCAAAGGCCTAAAGGAGAGGGTAGCTCTGAATGAAGTACATGTAGGTGAACAAATCAACTCTACTGCTGACTTCTGTAAAAGAATGAAAACTGCGGGGGAAAAAAAGCCAGCAAAGAGCTCAAGGAACATCAAGATGATTTAGAGAACCAGCAGCGTAGAAATAACATAAGAGTTTCCTGGGGGTTCTGGAAGATGCTCAGAAGGAAGATAGGGCCAAATTACTTAATGATATCTTTCAGAACGGGCTTGGAAAAAGGACAGTTATATTTGACAGAGTGCATAGAATTGGCAGGCCGCAGACTGAAGGTCGAAGATATCCTAGGTCTATAGTCCCCTGTCTGCATTATTTTGATGATAAATAGGCTATTCTAAGCAATATTTGGGGAAATGATTGCCTGGATTACAAAGGCAGGAAGATTTAAATTTTCCAAGGCTCACCTCAGTACATACTTGAAAGAAGACAGAGCTTTAGCTCCTGGCTACCCTATAAATATATAAAATATCACTGGGGCTTTCAATTTGACTCAATTCTCTTATGGCGGTAAGGAGTGAACTGGATGAGTGCTGGTAGCTGACCATCTAACTGGAACAGTCAAAACCAGCAGAGCTCCCACCTAGAAGAAGACATTAGCACACTGGAAAGGAGAAATGGAGCATTCTGGTTTAGGGTTATTTTTTTATCCCTCGCTGTGCTGAGGTGGACTGCTTTATTAAAGTGGATTTGTTTTTATTTTCATCATAGATATGTTTGTTTTTTAGGGGCTACATGAACCAAGATGGGTAATCGTAAGTATTCTGTTGGGTATCTGCTGATGTCTGAAAATGTTATCTTTTCTCTGGTTTTCGATATATGATAAGGAGGTGCTGTGCTGCTTTGAGTTTTGCCTCATGTTTTTTCCTTCCATCTTCTCATTCTGTGTTGGTTCATGCTTTTGGAGGATTTGCACGGGGGGACAGGAGTTCAAGCTTGAGGGGGATTTTTGCTCTCTCTTTTTCGCCTTACTTTTTCTTGATTTCTCTTCGTCCCTTCTACAGTTTCTCACCTACATAGTGTCTGTATTTCCTTGGATTCTTTCTTCTTTGGGAGGGCTAGAGAATGGGGTTTTGGGATCTAGTCTAGTGTTATATGGCTGGTACCACATACCAGATTTCTTGCCTTGGGTATTCAGGTTGGGATTTCTGTTTGTGCTTGGGATTCTTAGTGTTTGAATTTCTGTTTGATTGTATATATTTTTTATTTTATTTTGTTTCTCTGCATCTGTTCAATACCTTTTCTCATGACCGTATCTAGAATGGATGTTATTGCTTCATTGTGAATATGTCAACTCTTTTTTGAGTTTTCTTGTCGCTCGCTGAATGTGAAAGAGCTTAATTCAACAATTAGGGAAACATTACGCCATAAGTTCTGGTTTATTTTCTCCAAGGGGCACCATGTTAAACAAGATATGGAGTTTACACTAAAAGGTAAATAGATTACTTCTTATTATTTTGCTTCTGCTAAAGTGAAAAGGGGGTGGGTGTGGGATTGTGTTGGAGGGGAATTTTCGTTTTGTCGTGAATAAAGTTTGAAAAGATCCCTGAGGACGATACATTTTAGTTAAGGATACAGTGGCTGGGTATGTTATTACTCTGGCCTCGGTTTTTTCTCTGAATATTAATCAAACTGAGTTTATTACTACATGTTTTTCTGATCTTTTGTCTTTCTCCTCCCCTGGATAAAACTGGCCCGATTTCTAAAACTTCGAGACATAATACTTTATTTGAACAATTATCGCATGACACTAAGCTAGTTGACCCATGGAGACATTTGTACAGGACTGGAAAGGAATTTACTTTTTATTCTCTGCCACATAATTCATTCAAGAATAGACTTTTTTTTTTTAATATTTTGGAGTTGAAGACAGTAATTCTGTTGAAATTGGCCCTATTAAATGGTCTGATTATGCTCCTGTTGTGTTAAAATGTCCCTTAGATATCCATGCACAAGGCTCGAAAGACTGGAGATTAGGGGACTTTCTTAAAGGATAAGGTTAGGGGCCTGGAGAGTAGGGGACTTTCTTACAGGATGTTTGGCAATATCTGAGGCTATAGAGGAATGTTTTGAATGTAATGATACTGGTGAGGCAATGGGCGTTATATTATGGGATGCAGCTAAGGCTACTTTGAGAGGGAAATCGATAGCTTTAAGTACAGCCAGACATTGTGTTATTGGGGATAGGGAAGAGAGGGTGAGAGCTCTATTTACTCAAAGCTGAGCGACTGAATAAGAGTTATGGCTCCAAGCATTTACAGAGGTTTGTGTTGCACAAGAGGGCTTTCTTAAATTCTATGGGTATTCAAAAGGTGGGTAGGATACTTTAACAGAAAGCAAGGTGGATAAATTGTTGGCTCACAAGCTGAAGGCCTGTAGTACCTTGAATTTGCTGAAAGATATTAGGACTGTTTCTAGTAAGGTCTTGTGTGATGCTAGGGATATCTGTGCGGCATTTCAGGAATTCTATATATCTTTGTAAACTATGGAACTTGTAGCTATTGAAGATGACATTGCTGAATGTTTGGCTATTCTGGCTTTACTCAGTTTACCAGGCAGTCCTCTTAAGAGGCTTGAGTCATCAATTTCCATCTTGGAGATTCAATATGCAATTCAAATTTTGTAGATTAGAAATGTCTTAGTGACAATGGGTTTTTTGCTGTTATTTTATAGGATCTTCTCTGACATGTTTGCTCCCAGATTGGAACTTGGTATAACAGTGTTTTGCGTGAGCAGAGTTAGCCGTGTAAGTTAGATGCTTAACTTACACGGCTAACTCTGCTCCTCGGAACATCTCTTGCCCATCCACAGAACGCCCCCTTCTTATCTGGCTAAATTCTAGGCAGGCAGCAAGTTTCCTGGCTAGAATTTAGCCAGATAAGGGCTAAATAATATAGCTGGGTAAGCCATTTAGACGGATATTACGTTATCCGTCTAAATGGCTTTTGAATATGGACCTCTCTTGACTCATAAAATGTTACTGAATTGTGATTTTCCAGCTCTTGACAAGATCAAGGGACTCTGGGAAAAGGATTTGGGATGTGTTCTTTCCAATTATGAATGGGGAAGAAGGTTTCCATAGGTTATGCAAAGGGAACTCCATTAGTGCTTCTGTCCAGGAGAATGGATATAACATTTTTACCGATGTTGCTCTATCCCTATGAAATTATGTAACATGGGTTTGAAGAAAGATCCTCTTTGCTGGAGGGATTGTGGGAGGAGGAGTTCCTCCAGCCTTCCACCCTTGCCGCATTCAGCCTTGTTTCATCTGACTGTCTAGCCTTGCCCCACCTCACCTTATTCCTGCTCCTGCCTCTTCTTTGCAGCCTTGCTTCATCCAGTATTGTTTCCTCCAGACTTCTAGCCTTGCCTTGTCTTGTCTGATCTTATCTCGTTCAGCCTTACAGCCTTGCCTCATCCAGCCTTGCCTCATCTTGCTGTCCAGTCTTGCCCCACTTCACCATATCTTATTCCTGCTCCTGCCTCTTCTTTGTTGCCTTGCCTCCCTGCCTTCTACTTGTTGACTTGTCTTGCCTTACCATGTCCATCTGGTCCTGTCTTGTTCCTTTGTCTCTTTTCTGTCTTGGCCTGTCTCTCCGGTTCAGATCTCAGCTTTGGACTTAGACCTATTCCTTGCTTGCCACCTGGACCTGATCGTAGCCCTGATACTTGACTACGTCTTGTCTGCCCCCAGCCCCAACTCTTGGCCTGTCTCTGGATTCTATCTTCATTCCTTTGAACCATCTAAATCCTGCCAGCTGCTGGAACCCAAGGGCTCAACCCGGGTGAGGCAGCTGGTACAGGTGAAGCTCTAGCCTGGCCTTTGTCAAAGCGTGTTCTCCAGCTGCTGGTGGTGGCATCAAGTATTCCGCAACACGAGGGGGCTCACCTTCACCCTGCTCCTTACAGGTGAGCTCTCAGAAGGGACCTATACAATGACACAGTCACTTCTTTTGTTTCCTGGTTATGCCTCTCTGTATACACCCTGGCGTCTCTCTGGTTCCGGCCACTGCCTTGTTGCACCGTTTCGCCACCTTGAGCATGGTGGCACCAGAAACTAACAGATCGGTTTTTAAAAACCTGCTGAGCAAGTAAGATAAACCTGAAAATTGTACTTAGTTACCTGTAGCCCAATTTGCAGGTGCAACTAACCAGCTAGATTTGCAGCTGAAAATTCTGGATAAGGACAACATTTTCCTGGCTAGATTGAAATCCGTTATTAGCATGATGGAGCTGCCCGGCTAAAGTAACCAGCTGACACTGAAAATCAGCACTAACCGGTTAAATTCTGTCCCAGACCTAACCACATCTCTAGTCCCACTCCTTTTTTATTTTACTGGCTAACTTCATGTGCCTTGCAAATTTAGCTGGTTAAATTTAACAAACCAAAGGGGGAAAATTTGTAACCAGTGAAGTTTAACCTGCTAATTCCTGAAGGTAGCTGAACTCACAGGGGGCTACAGGGTCGGCCCTTATTTAAGAAAACATTCTCAGTCGGGTGGCTTCCCTCTGCCCTCATCTCCCTGTTGGGGGCTAACTGTGAGAGTCCATCTGTTGCCTTACCCATAGCTTGGTATCAGCCAGGCACAAGGCACTGTCTGTCTCTCTACCTGGCACCCTTTGGAGGCCACTCTAACCCTATCTATCAGGAAAGATCATCACGGTGCCCACGAGATAAAGCAACAGTGATACACCTGAGAAAACCCGGTCAGCAGGCACAGAACAGGAGATCTGCTTTTTGTCATAACTAGCAGCCAGAACAACAGGGCCAATGTGCCAATTCTTAGCCCTCCTACACATTTAATTCTCAGGCTTGGCAGTATCTGTTCTCCCAGACTATGTGAGGTATATTCTATTAGCTATAAATTGTTGGAGGTTCATTCTGCCCTCCCACAGTACCTCTCCCATCCCCCTTTTCCTGTGGGAATTAAGTGCCCTCTTACTTAGCTCTTATAAGAGTCTTCAGAAGATGTTTACCAGTCATCCTGGAGCTGTGTCTTCTTCTTTATCAAAAGCTGCAATTCACTTATTGGCAAGCTTTACTCAGGCATTTAGATTCTGCACAGTTTTTAGGAAGAGGGAGATGGGGGATGCAGACCATGTGAAATATGAATCAGATGAACTATAAACATGCATGCCTGCAAACCCTACACTTCAACCGAGTCTTTGTGTGACCTTGGGACAATACATTTTACCTCCCAGTGCCTCAGTTTTAATCCCCTGCTCTGCCACTGATTTTATATGTGTGATCTTGGGACAAGTAACTTTATCTTCCTTTGTCACAGTTCTAAGCCACTGACTCTGTATAGGGTGACCATGAAGTGAGTCACTTTATCTCCCTATGCCTCAGCTCTACTCATCAGCTCCATCATCGACTTTCTGTGTGTAAGGATGGAAATAAAGCACTGGGGTAACCTGTGCAGAATGGCAGTTTAGCCCAAAACAGCAGTGGTATGACTGCATTATGTTTCCAAGTAATCTGCAAAAAATGGCGGCTACAATCTTAAACAACAGTGGTATGACTGCATGAGGCCTGCAAGAAAGCATGGATGTAACCTGCATGGAACAATGGGTCAACCCAAAACAGCAATGGCATAGCTAGAAGGCATTGGGGTAATTTGCACGGAGTAGTGGTTACAACCCTAAACATACAAGAGCACTGAGTTGCCAAGAAGCCTGGTGTGACTTGCATGGAGGGTCCATGGTCAGAACCCAAACTTCAGTGAGCATGAGGAGGTTGGATTTTTTACAATGGTCTTATTAACCTTGGTAGATTTTTTTTATTTATTTATTTATTATTTTTATATACCGACATTCGATCTCAATTGAGATATCACACCGGTTTACATTCAGGTACTGTAGGCATTTTTCTATACCCAGAGGGCTTACAATCTAAGTTTTTGTACCTGAGGCAATGGAGGGTAAAGTGACTTGCCCAAAGTCACAAGGAGCAACAGCAGGACTCGAACCCTGGTCTCCTGGTTCATAGTCCACTGCGCTAACCACTAGGCTAAAAACTTGGTAATAAGATATAGAAGGGGCCCTGAGTGTTGGTTTAAAGTTCGGTCTTGTAAGAAACAAAGTTGAAGATGGCCTGAAATGACCTACCTGTGGTGGTAATGGAGACCATCTTCGTTACAGATTTTGTACATGCTTGGGACAGGTACTGAAGGCAGAGGTGAGAAGCGGATTGAGCAGTCAGGTAGAAGATATGGAGGAAGGGGAGTTGGTGTAGGGTTGCATATGGGAATTTGTCATATGCATCTACCCAAAGTGCATACATCTCAACTGGACAGACTGGATGGACCATTTTGGTCTATCTCTGCCATCATCTACTGTGACCTTGAGATGACTCATTTTATTAGTCTGTGCTTCAGCTATGCCACTGATTCTCCACATGGACTGTATGCGATAATGATAAAGGCTTTACTGTACCTTGTACTGCCCAGTGATTAACATGACTCTGGGGGCCTGCAGCAGGAGTTTCTTTTGTTAGAGATGATTACAGGATTGCAGAATCATAGTCACCAAAAGGCATCTCCCTCCATGTATTGGCAGGAAAGAGAAAAAAGATGTTTCTTTAAGTTTTACTAGTCAGTAATGTTGGGCTCAGGGCCTGCCATATTCCATCCCATGTTTTTGCTACATTGATATTGACAGGAAATAGGAAAGATCATATCCAGAGATTCTCTACTATAGAATATATATATATATATATATATATAAGCCCAGATTTATGAAAAAATGTCCAAATTAAAGAAAAGCTTCCCATTCTAACATGTAATTTAACCATGAAGAGACCATAGTTTGCCATTTAAAAATAAACTGTTCACGGTGCTGTAGCTGCAGAGAGATATTACCTCCTCTAGACAGATGAATGCACTGGATAAAAAAAAAAACCAAAGTTATTGTATTGAATGATTAAAGTGCATCCAATGTTTCACTACTGGAGATTCTAGTTTTTGCGTTCTTATACAACTTTTATGCTCTATAAATTAAGGGTCTTAATGTCCAGCTTATTGTGGTCTATATATAATTTTTGGCATGGGCATTGGATGGCACAGACCACCTGAGTGGTACTGCAGTCAAAATGATCTTGTAACACAAATTTGATAGGAAGAAATAGATGTTGGAAAATATCAATTTGCAAAACATTTTCACAAACCACACAGCGGATTACAAGTGAATTGTCCTAAGGAATCACACAAACCAGGCAATCTGTAAGACTGACAAGATTGATTATTCAATAACAGATCTCTATTGGCATATAACCCCCATTTAAATATTCGCTTTACCACTTTTGCTGAATAGCCTCTCATCAAGAATCTTGTGTACATCTAGCGGGCTTGTATACTATATTCTTGGGTAGACTTCTCAGCCTCAAAAATTGTCCCACGAGTATATTTGTATGTAGATTTTTGGGCTGAAAACTATCAAAATGAATATGTGTTCCTGTCAGTTTCTTTTGAAACAATCGTGGGGATGAGTTTATCTTCTTGCTTGATCACCATGAGGTCCAGAAATGAAATCTGATGTGTAAGATGTTGTATAGTGAATTGAAGACAGGAATCTTGTGTGTTGATATGGATAGGCAAGGGAGGAGGACAAGGAGAAGAACAGGCGTATATATGTGACAGTATTAAAGTTACTGATTGATTTTTTTTAGTGGACATGTCAAGTTTTCTTAATGAGATGTAGTGAGTCATTGAGTCCTCGACATACGTGAAAAATGTCCCCCTGAGGAAGTCATTACCGGCAAAACGAAGGGCCTTTTGTCCGGATATGAGGAACCTTCCATCAGTGCATCATGTTTTCAGCAATACAAGTATTTTGATTAATTAACACAGCTTGTGGATCATTAATACATTCTTAATTTGAGTTTCCTGATCATAAATGGGACATTGTACTAGAAGACTGTTGACATTTGAAAATTAGCTCATATGTAAAAGAATATTGAGCTGAGACATGATTTTATGATTTTTGTAAGAAACATTTTATTTGGTTATTGTTATTTGTATGATGGTTTTGAAGAATTGTTGAATATGTGACTTTAAAGCAAAATTAAAGGTGGAGAAGAGGAGCGGTACACAAAATGGTGCAAACACAATGAACCGAGTGTTACGCAGATACACATGTGGATCCTTAAGCTTCAAATGAAACTTCAGTCAATGTGATAGGTGCCAAGCAACACAATTGTTTAATAAGCAATGGTATAGAAAATAGACAAACATTGGTCCCCTGACTTTAAATATGCGACTTTAGTCATAAATATATGAGTAGTTTGCATATTTATTAAAATTGCATATAAATGTATTTGACTAAAACATTGTTCTTTTAAGACAGATACATTAGTGCTCCATTTTTGTAGTTTTACTGTGTGTGTGTGTTTATATATATATATGAATAACTGTTTACTGGATTTAGAGAGTGTTAAACATTTCACGCATGGATAGTAATTATATATTCATTAATATATTAAACATACGGCAAACAAGATCTGTAGTTTACCCAAATAAATCATACCTAATGTCCAGGCCCTAAATGTGGTTATTATTGGACTGCTGATTCCCAGGACCTGCCTGGTCAGCTTTGAGCAGAAACATATTAACAGGGCTACAAATCTACCTCCGCTACCTGAGATTAATAGCTCTGGTGCCTTGCAGAGGCCCAGGCTGCCTTCGCACCAGGGCACAGTGACATTGGATGGCTTCCCTGTTCGCTTGGCACAGCACTTGGAACGGATTCCGGTTTTACAAAATAAACCCTCCCTCCCTTTTCCACAACCCTCCCACACCTGACCTGAGGTGGAATCCAGCAGCAAGATCTATTCCCTGTCATGGGCACAGCGGCTTCCTACATGATGACTCACACGGAGCCTTTTATCTCAGTTAGAAAATAAAAAATAAAAACAGACAAAGCAAGACACACATCCACCTAGCAATGCCAACTGGTTCCCCGCCTATCTGGACAGGCCAAGCCAGTTCTGGTTTTCCCCCAGATCAAAAGCTAATGGAGACCCCAAAATAGGCTACCAAGAGGTAAGGGGGCAGATAGTTACACACAGCTTGCCCCCTCCTTACCCCATTGATAATATAATTGCTTACTTCTATGGCACCTTTCCACAGCATTTAGTATTGCAAATGTTTCAGTGTCAGTGGGTCAATCCTCACTGCCTCCAGGGATCTGCAGTGTCAGTGCTTCTAAGAAAAGCAGGAACTACAGGCCCTGGGGTGTGGGAACGGGGGGGGGGGGGGGGGGGGGGGGGGGGGTGGAGAAGTGGAAAACCAGGACTGGATCAGCCAACCAGCTTCCCATTCGTGCCGAGTCTGTCATGTAGCCTGGCACTTAGAGCAGTGGGCTGTGAACGAGGGAAGCCAGGGTTCAAATCCTCCTCCTTGTGACCACTTCACCCTTCATTGGTACAAATTTAGATTGTGAGAGCCCTCTAGGGGCAGGGATTTACCTACAGTACCTGAATGCTTTGAAGTGCCTGTAAAGCGGAAAATAAATTAAAAAAAAACTTTTAAATCTAAGGAGATGCTCTAATCAGTGCAGCGGCTGGCTCTCCCTCTGTAGTGCCCAGTGCTCTTTAAAAGTGATCGAGGCATTTATTTACACCGGTTATCGCAGCATTGGCTTAATTCATACCGATTTCAACTTCCTTCGTTCTTTTTTCGAGGAATATGGATTTGGATATTTCAGGCAGAAATCAATCGTTTCCCAGTGGTCCATATGGGACGCTATTCTTCCTGAAACAAGAAAGCACTTTCCTCGGGCACTTTCCTCCTGCTTCATTTTGGACTTCCAGCTCAAACAGAGTCGGCCTTTCTTGAGCTGCAGTGCCCAACCCGAAATCTTTCTCCCAGGATTTTCGAAACCATTTTTTCCAGCCCTTGCCATTGTGGTGCGTGGCCTGTGTGTCAGGGTGTGGTGCATGGAGTGTGTGTCTCTGTGTTTGTCTGGTGTGCTTTGGTATTTGTGGGTGGTCTGTCTGCGTGTGTGTGTCTCTCTCTCTCTCTGTCTAGGTGTGATGTGTCTCTGTGCTTGTCTGGGTGTTGGGTTTCTGTCTCTCTGTAGGGCATCTGGTCTGGGTTTGGGGTGTCTTTGTCTCTGTCTGTCTGTGTCTGTTTCTCTCTCTCCGTCTGCCTTGGTGTGCAGAGTCTGTGTGTGAGGTATCTGTTTTTCTCTGTGTCTATCTGGGCACTGGGTATCTGCCTCTGTGCCCATTTGTGTTATGTATCAGTTTACTCCTTTCAACAACTTGTAGAGAAACAAAATGGGTGCTGTGAGCCTCTGGTTGGCAGTGTGGCTGCCTGGCGAATACCCTTCACGCGTGTGTGTAATACTATATATATATATATATCTCAACTCAACCTGGGGCCGAGGGACCACAGCTCAAAAGGTTTGCTTACCGTGCTGTAACCTATTAATAGTTCACTATTCTTTCCTTCACCAGAGTCTCCATTAATTTTCCCACTATTGAGATAAGGCTAACCGGCCTGTAGTTTCCAGCCTCTTCCCTCCTACCACTTTTGTGAAGTGGAATCACAAGCACCTTTCTCCAATCTTTAGGCACCACTCCAGTCTCCAAGGATCTATTGACCCGCTAGTACTTCTTGGAATTCCCTAGGTATTCTGGGATGTATCCATGGCCTTGTCCACTCAAACACTCCCTTTTGTAAATGGAATTGTATTTACCTCAGTCCCATCCACAGTCTTGTCAACCAGCATTGGTCCTTCTCCAAGGGCTTCTTTTGTGAACACTGAACAAATATTTGTTTAATATTTCTGCCATTTCCTCATCTTTCTCCATACCTCCTTACTCCTTGACTCCTTTCAATTTATAATGCCAATACTGGCCTGTTCCTCCTTTCTCTGATATATCTGAAAAATGTTTTGTCAAGTCGCTTTACCTCTTTGGCGATCTTTTCTTCCACTCAAGCTTTCGCTACCCTTTCTTTCTTCATCTCCTTCAGCTTCACCAGATTTTCTTCCTTGTGTTCCTCTTTTTGAATTCCTTTGGACTTTTTGCCTTGGAGAACCAGATCAGTTTCCTTTTCTTCTTAATTTTATTTCTTTTTCTACATAAAAGGTTTTTTCTGCCTTTACTGTGGATTCTTTTAATTTGGCCCACTGTTTTCCACTTCACCCATCTCCTCCCACCTTCTAGCTCCGCCTTGAGGTACAGGACTTTGATATTTCTGTGTCTTCTCTCTCTCTCTTGCCCGTTATGTCAAAGCATGCCGTCTGATGGTCACTGGGGCTCAGGTGGGCTTCTGTCTGGACATTAGAGATACTGTCTCCATTTGTGAGTACCAGGGTCAGTATTGCTTCCATTTGTGAGTACCAGGGTGAATATTGCATCCACATTCTCTATTTCTTGTGGCTTCTACAGCAGGGATTCCTCCAATCCAAGTCTGGCAATTTTAAAATCTCCAACAAGCAATACCTCTCCCTTCTTTCCAATCTTTTGGATGTCTGTGACCAGATCTCTGTCCAATTGCATATAATTGAGGCAGAGTGCATTCAAATCTATTCCATGCATATTCATTAAGGATATCCTGAAAACTTGACTGAAGGAGGCCCTCGTGGACTGGATTTGCCCAACCCTGCCCTAGAGGACAGGAGAGTAATGATAGAGACATTCATATACCTTTAGGGAAAGAACCTTAGATTGGCGGGTTAGAAATCTTTAAAACAAACTAATCAATCAATGCACAGGAAGCATGCCTTTTTCAATGGAAAGGAGGCTCTGGAATGAGAAGTCATGGAATGGAGATGAAAAGGGATAGACTCAGGAGTAATCTAAGAAAATATTTCTTTACAGAGAGAGTGATAGATGCATGGAGCAGCCTCCTTGAGGTGGTGGTGGAGGCAAGGGCCATAAGAAATCAAGAGATAAGCAGAGGTGATCTCTAAGGGAGTGATAGGCATTGTAGAACTGAGCAGTTGGTGTGGATAAGCAGACTAGATAGTAGGGATGTGAATCGTTTTAGGACGATTAAAATTATCGTCCGATAATTTTAATATCGTCTTAAACCGTTATGGAACACAATACAATAGAGATTCTAACGATTTATCGTTATAAATCGTTAGAATCGTGAGCCGGCACACTAAAACCCCCTAAAACCCACCCCCGACCCTTTAAATTAAATCCCCCACCCTCCCGAACCCCCCCCAAATGAGTTAAATAACCTGCGGGTCCAGCGGCGGTCCGGAACGGCAGCGGTCCGGAACGGGCTCCTGCTCCTCAATCTTGTTGTCTTCAGCCGGCGCCATTTTCCAAAATGGCGGCGAAAAATGGCGGCGGCCATAGACGAACACGATTGGACGGCAGGAGGTCCTTCCGGACCCCCGCTGGACTTTTGGCAAGTCTCGTGGGGGTCAGGAGGCCCCCCACAAGCTGGCCAAAAGTTCCTGGAGGTCCAGCGGGGGTCAGGGAGCGATTTCCCGCCGCGAATCGTTTTCGTACGGAAAATGGCGCCGGCAGGAGATCGACTGCAGGAGGTCGTTCAGCGAGGGTTCCGGCGCCTCGCTGAACGACCTCCTGCAGTCGATCTCCTGCCGGCGCCATTTTCCGTACGAAAACGATTCGCGGCGGGAAATCGCTCCCTGACCCCCGCTGGACCTCCAGGAACTTATGGCCAGCTTGTGGGGGGCCTCCTGACCCCCACGAGACTTGCCAAAAGTCCAGCGGGGGTCCGGAAGGGCCTCCTGCCGTCCAATCGTGTTCGTCTATGGCCGCCGCCATTTTTCGCCGCCATTTTGGAAAATGGCGCCGGCTGAAGACAACAAGATTGAGGAGCAGGAGCCCGTTCCGGACCGCTGCCGTTCCGGACCGCCGCTGGACCCGCAGGTTATTTAAGTCATTTGGGGGGGGTTCGGGAGGGTGGGGGATTTAATTTAAAGGGTCGGGGGTGGGTTTTAGGGGGTTTTAATGTGCCGGTTTTGCGATTTTTAGATTTTTAGATTTTTCACGATTTTTCACGATTTTTCACGATTTTTCACGATTTTTCACGATTTTTCACGATATTTTACCCCCCCAAACGGCAACAATACGATTCCCTCCCCCTCCCAGCCGAAATCGATCGTTAAGACGATCGAGGACACGATTCACATCCCTACTAGATAGGCCATAATGGTCTTTTTCTGCTGTCATGTTTCTATGATGGCACAAAAAGAAGCTTCCAAAGTACACACATACTCTCTCCCTACATCCCCCTCACACAGCTACATACAATTCCCATACATACCACACACTCTCATCCACACACACATATATCCCCTCAGATGCGTCCATCATACACACACACACACACATCCCACATATTCTTACACCCTCCAACGATCCCTCTCAAACACATGCACCCCTTCACACACCCATCACACCCACATCTCACCTATACCTACACCCCTCCTCCCCACAAAGACTGGGAAAATAAATGATGCAACTTTACAATTCACCTCTCCCCATCCCCTCATAACACACACATATATCCAAACTACACCCCCACCTACACACACACACACACACACACAGATACCCCCATAATAACCCACACCTCCTTACAAACACCACCCTGCCACACATTACCCCCCCTCCACACAAACCTTTCCAAACACACACATCCCTCCCCAACACTTACACAAACCCACTTACAGCCCCCATCATATACACCCATACTGCCACACACAACCCCCTGCTTCTAGTCTGATCTCAGGAATGGAGTGTTAGCTCCCAAAACATGGCCAAGAAATGTATTATGTAGTCTAATGAAAAGTTATTGTCTCACATACCCGAGGAAAAGGTATAGTATTGGAGGTGAAGCTCTTCTAAGCACAAAGGAAAAGCGGGATCTGGGGGTGATTGTATCTGATGAACTTAAGGTGGATAAAGAAATGATAAAAGCCAGAAAGGTGCTCAGACACATAGGGAGAGGAATGGTCAGCAGAAAAAGGGAGGTGATATTGCCCCTGTACAGGTCCCTGGTGAGAATAGTGTGTACATTTCTGGAGACCGCACCTTCAAAAGGATATAAGCAGGATGGAGTTGGTCCAGAGGTCGGATACTAAAATGGTCAGTGGTCTTCGTTCTAAAGCATATGGGGATAAACTTAAAGATCTAAACATGCACGCCCTGGAGGAAAGGCGAGATAGGGGAAATATGATAGAGACATTCACATATCTCAAAGGTTTCCGTGCACAGGAAGTGAACCTCTTTCAACAGAAAAGAGGTTCTAATACAAGTGGTCATAGGTGGCATAAAGTTTCCAGCACTGAGGGAATGGAGTTGCATCTGCCTGAATTCAGAGCTGAAAGCGGTTAGGCGGAGATCTTCCCTTGGGCCTGCTGTCCCTTTAAGAGTCCTCCTTCCCTCTCCGGCTCCAGAACAGGAAGTTCCTCATCCACTCCGACCTGATGGCATCTCCAGGACCCTTTCAAGTTCAGCCGGATTGGCTGGAGGCGAGCACGGGAGCTGCACCCTTTTCCCGGAATCATATGAAAGCCTGAACTGAACACACATTTTAGCTGGATATCTGAACATTTGTTTCTGATGCATTAGCATAGCATTAGCTTCCTGCAGTGGGAGTTAAAAAAAAATGTACCTGTTTGTTAAGAAAGTGTGGGGTGAATTTCAGACTTCAGCGCCTGGTCTCAAAGTGCAGGTTATTCCAGCGGCTTGAGAGACAGAGAAAAATAACTGAAGCAGCCGGGGATGGTTAGCACCAGAAGACACCTTCAGAGCCACCTCCCTGATTCTTCCAAAGTCATAAACACACACACACACAGAGCCCCATACATACACCCACAACCTCCCGCCCCAACCACCACCACCACCACCACCACCAAGGGCCATGGGAGGAAAAAACAGCTAGGGGGATACTGCAGGTCCTGCTTGAAAAACACAGCTCTAATCGAACATAGATTTCTAGCATATAATTACCAAAATCAATTTAGGGGTATTTTACCGAAGAGCGCTACCACATGAAATGGTGCTAATTAAATGTATTAACTTTCCTTGCTTGCCTCTGGTAGTGTGTGTGGATGTGTGCTTGCCTCAAGGTTGTTTGAAGGTTACGCTGTTGAATCTAGCGCGACAGAAATGAATCAGCACGATTGTACTGCTATCTCAGTCTGTGAACTAATATGTTTGTGAATTTTGTGATATTTTACTTTTGTCATTTACCCCGTTATACTTATTATAAAAATAAAGTAAAAAAAAAAAAAAACCCCAAAAATCCCAGGAGTCAATTGGCTTCATGCCAGGGCTGTGCTCTCACAATCTGTGGCTGCCTCTGGCAGAGATTCCCCTAATCCCTCTAATTCAAAGACCTGGCACTTTCTCTAGCTTAGTCCCTGGGAACCTGCCTGGACTGTTTTGGACTCTTATGAATCACCGGGGAGCGGAGAGGTGCAGTCAGCGCTAGGAGAGATACCAGGTTTGACGATTTCAGAGGGTGCAAGGTCTTGTGCAGGAATCAACGCTGTTTACCTTTCAAATCTCATAACCTTTTCCACTCCAGCCAGGCACAACTGGGTGATCACGTAAAGGTGAATTTTAAAAAGAGATGTGCGTGCCAAGATTGGGAGGTGTGTACACATGGAGGACATGCGCGTGTCCACGCGATTTTAAAAGCCACCCACATGTGCGCACGAATCCTGATGCGTGAATAGCTCACATTGAACAAAAAAAAGGGGGCGTGGTGTGGGCGGAGCATTGGCATTCCAGGGCGGGGACAAGAGATGAGGAGGTGTAAAGCTAAATAAAACTATTTCCAGGCATCTCTGAGCTGTTTGAGGGGTTTGGGATAACTGGGGGGAGTGCAGGCTAAAGAACCAGGGGGTTTGGAGGACCTAGCTCTAGACTCGGAAAACTGGTGGATGAACTGGTGAAACTGGTCGTGGTGTGTTTTAAAATTCCTCCACTTGTGCAACTCACATCTGATTTTACGCAGCCGTGCATGGCGATTTGCAAAATTGGGCACCCACATGTGCGCGCCGGGGCTGTTTTATAACATATGCATTTGTATGTGCATGCATGTTATAAAATGACTGTGTACCTGGGTCAACGCGCATGCATCTATGTGCGCCAACGTGCCCGTGTGAAAGTTACCATCCCTGAGTGCTGAAATTATATTTATTCATTTAGTAGGCAGGGGTGGCAATGCGTTATAGGCAACTGGGGCCTGTGCCCTGAGTCCCAGCTTCTGCTCCTGCCCCAGGCCTGCCTTCCTCTCCCCCCCAGCTCCTTCTCTGTTTCTAGGCCTGGCGCTTGCAATTCCTGCTTCTTCCTGCAGTGTGCTGGCTCCTTGTCACTTCCTCTTGCAGCCCTGAATAGTGCATTAAAGGAGGAAGGAGAGCAGGGAGAAAATGGAAAGCAGTGGCAGTGAGAGGGAGCTGTGAAGTCCATGGAGGGAGGGCAGGGAGAGGGAGCCATGAGGGTCGTAAGGGCAAGCCAGGGAGCTCTGCAGTTCATAGGTACTGGGAGTAGGGAGCACCCTGAAATCCAAGGGAGGTGGCACGCAATGAATGTCATTCCTGAGAGTTTGCACTGGCTCCTTATATTTGTAGTAACAAAATACACTTCTGGGTGGTGGGAAACTGCCTATTTGGAGAGTAGATCACTCATTTTTCTCAGGTCTCCCCATAAACTGCCTGCTCACTGCTACCACTTTAAAGAATTAAAATAGTTATGGATTGTATTTATATTTCCCATGGAGGAAAGGATTAGAGATGCATGAGTGTGTGCACACGTGTGCGTTGGTGGGGGTGAGGATTGGGGGCTGAAGGTTTGCCCCCTAGGGTAATTAATACTCTTGCAGTAGCCCTGACTCTAGCAGCCCGCTCCTCTTAATTGGGGAGTGGGGGGGAAGGGGTTGCAGTTGAAACATTCCTGACTGCGCCTTAATAAAGAAGCTACTAATTAAATATCCATCAAGGAGCAAATACGTGCACAAGTAACACCACCTGTCAGCGTGGACTTACCCACTTAAATCGGCTTGGAAAGTTATCTCAGCAGATTCACCCACACATGCTTACCCCTGCTATTTGGCATGAGTAGCGGGTACATTTATGGGGAAAAATTCAAGTGCTTACATTTGAATTTTCCAAAAGTACATGCATAAGCGCAAACTATTCCACCACACGGAAGATCACCTGCATGTCGAGTGGGCAGTTTTGTCAAAGTTCCTTTGAAAACCACTCTCCTGAAGTTCATATCCAAAGTATTCATTAACACCATTGCCTGTAAACTATATTTGGAACAATGGAAACTTCGCCCCTGGTAATCCCCTTGATCCCCTGGGGTGCAGCCAGGGTTGAGAATGGGACTTGCAGGCTGTTGCACATGTTTGGAGGGGGGAGGGGTGTTGCTCAAAACTTCAACCCAGCCCTGGATCTGCTTGTTCCATATAGCCCTTGATGACTTCACAGATGACCTCATACTGTGTGCTATGAATCACCAGGGAGTAGGGAGGAGTAGGCAGAGCCAATCGGACGGCAGCGTGTGTGTGATACTGACGCATGGAACAGCTGCCTAGTGGAGTCTGTCTATGTATGGGAGAGAGTCGGGGGCCAAAAAGCCCACAGGTACCAATAAAACGAGGGATAGGCACAGGGCATCCTCAATGTGGGGAAGAGAGAAGTTAAGACCGGGATGGGCACAGGAGATCCTCAGTGGCTGGAGAATGATGGATAAAGTCAGAGGGTAGGGTCTGCAATATTACAGTAGGAAGGGGTGGGGGGGGGGGGGGGGGAGGGTCTGGACAGAACTGGAGCTCATTGCCAGCCACCGTAGTCTCTGTTCTATGACTTTTGATTTGCAAGTTGATGAAAATTGCTGTTCCAGGTGACTTGGACAGTAGAGTGTGCTGCAGCTGTCATGTCACAGTTGGGATGGGATATGTGGATGACAAATGTCTGAGTGCAGAAATGGGCTCGAGATTCTTGTTGCCAGACGCCCACGTGGTCGAGGTACCAAAGGTTTCTGTCCCAGCCTACGATCTGCAATCCCTGGAATCTGAATTCCTAAATTGGGCCTGGCAGTGCTGCCTTGTTTTTGACCCTGCAGAATGCCTCCTGTTCAGAGGCGATGAACGTAAAGATTCCCTGAGTCCGGCCATGACGCGTATGCAGAATCGGATAGAGCAGCACAAGCAGGTGCACGGATGTCAATCTTGTAAAAACATGTCCAAAATGCAGAGACAGCCAATATACAGCAGAAAATATAGAGCGGGAAACTGTGAGAAGTACCAGAAAAAAACCCCAAGAGATTTGGCTGAAAATAAAAAACTTAATCAAAGAAGGGTGTCAATAATTTATTAATCTGCACTGTGAAATAATGAACCGAATAAATAGCAATGATATTGAAAATGGAAAAATACTGCAGAATCACAGCCCTGCCCCTCAGTGTCTGACACCCCCCCCCCCTGGGAATTCTGCAAATGTTGGCTGCATCTGAATGTCGTGCCGGTGATTTTTCAGGATCATTTTCTATCTGCTCTTAAACGGGAAAATATTCGTGCATGGACAGGGTTAGAATTCTCCTTTCTCCTGAATTCTTGGAATAACTTTTTTTTTGTATCTGACCTTTTGCCCTATAATACGCCTGATCTATACACTTCACCAGACAACCTGGTGATCTTGGAACCCACTTTTGTTTTGGACTGAAATTAGGTGCCTACTGCTGAGAATCGATGCTAAACACTGCTCCAGTAGCCACCCGCTTTTTAGGACCTACATTTACACATTCGGCCCTAGTCAGTTTTCAAATGAGCCAAATTTAGGCTCCTATGCCAAAATTAGGCTCTTAAACACTTTGAAAATTGATCTGCTTATTTAAGATGCCTAAAATTAATTCAATAATATAGATGTCTAACTTTTAAAGTTGAGTGCCTACATCTTTTGAATATTGGGTTACTGGTGCTTAAGCCAGCCCTGAAAAGTCCATTGGTCAGCCAAGGAAGAAATGAGGGATTCATATATCTTGGGGAGAACTGAAGAGGGACATTTACAGAGGTCATTATACATCTTATACGTCTAAAGGCATCTTCTGTTTTGAAGCAGCTCCACAGAATGAAATGGGGCAATGTTCCCACTAACCACCCAGCTGACACCACTCCCAGCTGTCTCACATTCAAACAGTGTCTGGGGGGTCCCATAGTCTCGGTACCAGGCAGGTAGAAGGGAGTTGGTCCCGCACGCAGGTTAGCGGGAACTTTGTAGGGGGGGCTGACCCGATCTTCCTCCGCTTTCAGCAGAGGGAATTCTTGGTTTTAAATTCCCATAGAAAAGCATGAACTACATGTCCATGCATGCACCATTGTCACCTGGGACTTGAGGGACCCGACTGGATCATCAGCTGGGCAGGGACAGAGAATAAGGGAATATGTTCTGTGAGTTCTTGACTTGATCCGAAAACAGCTTTGAAAATTCTTGCTGGGATCACAAAGCAGCTCTGCTCCATCAAGGCAAACTCAGGCTGCAACAGTTAAAGGCAGGAGGAGACGCAATCCTGTCTGAGCAGTTGCTTTTGGTCTGCCATCTTTTCGGGGGGGTTCCAACTCACCTGCTTTAGCCCTGCACTAAGGCTCATTATGGAAAAACTGAGCATACCGTGATCTGATTAAAAGCCAGATAACATGAACAGTGCAATTCCCCTACAAAGATAATGAAACCCCCTAAAAAGCCCTACCAGAAGCAGGTATTGAAAGAGTCATTTAAATCGCGGGGAACTGGTAACGTTCTTCTAGTGCTATTTGAGCCCAGTGCACCCTAAAACAGAGCAGGCAGCTGCATTTTTCTTTAATCCTCCAACCCCAGAGGCTGCCAAACCTGTTTGCGCCCCCTCCTGCCGCGTCCGGCAAAGCAGAAGGCCCCGCTCCGGAGGGGAGAAAGGGAGACGTGGGACTCGCCTCCCGTCCCTTTCCGCAGCCCTGCGGCGGCGAGGCGGGGGCCTGTTTGTTGCCGGGCTGGGCCAGCACGGGATTTGGCGGGGGCGGGGAGGCCATGGGAGCGAGCGGTTTTAAGTGTGACCTTTGCTCACATGAAAGTCACAAGCTGTTTCCCAAGGCAGCCAAAACAAACCGCAGGAAAGAAAAAAAAAATAAAATAAAGAGCCGCTCGCGCTGCTTTCTTTTCTGCAGATTGCTGCGTTGGGGGGGCCGGGCCGATTCTTCCTTTTCCTCAGGAGCCTTCTGCGGGCCAGACGGAACCGGTCAGGGCCGGCCTTAGGCTCGAGCACCCTTCCCCCCGTGGGGATTTTCTGCAGGTCCCGAACTGGGACCTTTCCGTTGCTGACCCAGAACCTTTCTGAACTTTATTTCTTTTCCCTATTGGCAAAAAAAAAGTGGAAGGCGGAGGCCCCAAACCAAGACTTATTGCATTTTGGAAAATGATCCATGTCCTCTCCCCCTCCCCTTTTTAATGAAAGATTCGTGTAAATGGGTCTGGTACCTCAGAGATCTCATCCCCTCCCCTCCCATGAGTCCTCAGCTCCCTCCCTCCTATTCCTTCTCCATGTCCCTCATAATGGTCCTATCCTAGTCTTCACCATGGGTCTTCTCCCTCACCTGATACCCCTTCTTGGATTCTGCCCGCCCTCATCGTATTTGGTTGGTCTTGGAACCCGGGCTCTGTGATGGTGGAGACCAAGGACACCAAAATCAAGGCCACCACATTGAGATCCTTAGCACTGTGGTAATATTTAGATTTCTGGACACTACTCCTCAGTAGCCAACACACAAATCCACACTTTTTTTTTTTAATCCAGCAATTTCCTCCTGCTCTGTTGGGTTTCCAATCAGAACCAACTTCTGTTGGGTTACGGTGCCATGAGCCTGCCTGGCAATTTTTCCCCTATTACATACCCACTCCTAATTCAGACAGCCCTGTCATTGCAGCACTGGATCTCAGCTTGGAGGGCAAGGCACCAGGGCTCCTGTCAGAAGCACATCTGGCCACCATAATAATGCATAATGAATGAGACTTCCTCCTCCCCAGTGCTGTGAATGCTATATCCCACAGCCCCAGCTGGCCCAGGCATTGAACCCAAGATCTCTGCATGGCACTGCTAGGAGCCACTGAACCTGCCCTCAAAATTATATTTTAACAGCTTGATAATTGGCCCAAATACCAGCTCTTCCAGTCACTGTTCCCTCTAAGCTGTGCATATGGCAAAACATAGTGCGCACAAGAAACCCCGATATTATTTACATTATACCGGCTTGTACCAGACACATTTGAACTCGCCTTATAAATAATTGCACAAAATAAAAGTTTTGTGCACACAGCCCTTCAAAGAATTAGATTGAATGTTACCTCCAGTGAGCTGAATCTGATGGGATCGGCCTCAAACAGAGAGAAGACAAGGCATCATACAAGGGCCAAGTCAGCAAAATATTTCTAAAGAAGTATGGGAAGCACTGATAAGATATTTCAGTGGAATAATTTTTTTTTTTAAATTTGTTCAATTATACAAATCATGTAAGTTATGGGCTTGCCCATGTGCTGCATTTCTGCTGCTCAAGCTGATCCAGTCCTGGTGATACCGATCTGCTCAGGTTTTCAGGATATCCTCAATGAATATGAATAAGACTTGCAAATCCCTCATGCATATTCATTAGGGATAGCCTGAAAACCTGAGTGGATCGGTGTCCATGAGGACAACATTGCTTGGCATGCATGTGGTTCTGATGCACTGAATGTAATACTCATATCCAGTGCAACAGTATCCTTGACAGTTTACCAACTAACATCTCCCTATCCCCCACCCCAACACCAAACCCATCTCCCCCCCCCCTTATCCAAACTCCCATATGTCAATGACTAATACATTGAACACCAACTACTCTCAATAATTGTTAAAGACCATGCTACGTGCTTTGTGCAGTAATGAGGATATATAACACATCCCTATGTCCAAAACTTTCTTCTTCTCCTTCAGGGATCCCGCCTTGCCAGAAGGTAGCTCCATGAGCAAGAGATTAGACACCACTATTTTGCCAGTGCATGATAGCTGGAGCAACCTCCAGTCTCCAGCAGTGTAAATTAGAGGTCTTGGCCAAAAGAAAAGCCTTATGTAACGCCCTCTTTTAAATAAGGGCTATAGCATTTGTTGTGAAGTTTGAATTTTTGTATCACTGGGGATACACAAAAGATGTAAAACTGTTGAAAAGAGGTACAGTAGTCATGAAAGGTTGAGAAACCCTCAATCTGCACTTCCCTTCTACTGGGAAGTGCAGATTGGAAAACAGCACAAACTGGACTGCTACACAGAAACTACACGCTAACAGATCACTTCACTTTGGTTGCACAGAGAGATCCTCGCCAAATACAGAATAAGTGACAACAAATTAGAAATAGAAATATGCAGACAAAAGCTGAACTGGACCTCCCCTCCCCAGAAAAAAAAAAGATTGCCTGCCATGCAATTGCATGGCAGGCAATCTTTCCATCTTGCACAGAAATGTGCAAGATGGAAAGATCATCAAGAGATTCACATTTCCCAAAACTGAAAGAGAAAATCAAACACTTGAATGAGCAGGAAATAAACGTCTGGAGAACATAACATTTAGTTTTGCATATCAACATCTTCCTCAACTGAAGGAAACACAAGGAGGATTAGAAAAAGATTATAAAACATAAAAATATCTAAATAATCTAACAAAATACCATCCTTAATCCAAAAATTCAGCCATCCTATACTACAAAATTCCTTTTTGGTTGCGGAGGGGGCAACCAAGCTTTGCTTCAAGGTCCACCCACATTCCCACTGCCAATTTTTTTTACTTTAAAATATCTTACATTCTTTGCATAAATCATAGAGTATAATTATTCATTCCCAGATCAATTAAATGCTTGATGCTAGAAAACCAGCCATAATGGTAAAGGAGAAAAATCACAAGCACAGCATTACTAATAGAAGTGTCAGTACTAAGTGACTATTCTGTACTATGTGCAGCATCCTGCTGTGGAATTAACTTCCTATCTCCCTTCCAAAGCAGGAAAGTAGTACGTTTAAGAAGCAATTAAAAACTAATTTATTCAACATTGCATTTTATTAGTGAGATTGTAAATCATCCTCAGTTAGTCAGTCAAGTTTTGTCAATGAGAATTCTGTTTGTTTTTTTGTGCGATTTTTGAGAATGCAATTTTGAAAGCTGCATAGAACTTTGGATAGAGCAGCCTATAAATATTTTAAATAATTTAATAGAAACAAAATAAGGATGTAAAGAGAAAAAAGAGAAAAAAAAGTACCAAGAGATGCAACCGAAGACCAAGAACACGCAGCCTAAAGTTGCAGAAACAGCCCTCGTTATTTGGGCTCCACTTACCTGAGTAGAAACTTCCAAGCTCCCCTCAAGTTGTTGCCTGTATATATGGCTTGTTATCGAGCTTCAGGAAGAAGCTATTTGGCACAATGCAAGTATTCAGAAGAGCATTAGCAGTAAATTTCAGAGCTTGAGATCAGACCCAACATACTGTACCCAGGGTTAAGAGAGGTTCATTCTTGTCATTGTATGTGCAAGACAAACCCAATACAAATCCTGTACCTCCAGTTCTGGAAATATAAACTGTACTTTGTGATCAGAGATGTCCCCCTTCCCCAATGCACACACAGCCCTATAACATTGGGGGTAGAGCAGGATATTCAGGATATTTTCTCCTACAGCTCACCATACAAAAACAATTCTGGTATCATCCTAGAAACACAAATTTCCTCCACTACCAGACACATTATGAATACAAAATCATGGGGGGAAAAAAACAACACTCCGCACATACTGTATGTAGCAAACCTGCCATATCACAGCACCACTAACTCACAAGGCTCCAAAAGCAACAACTCAACCTATGATTAGGCAGCACTACAAATATTACACCAGGCCCTAGAGCACCAATACATCTCCTGTTGGGAAAACATAACGAACAAGACTGCTACAGATCCCTACACAGGAACTACATGCTAGCAGTCAGGCATACAAAATGACCCTCAACAAATACAAAATAAGTGATCACAAATTAAAAACAGACATATGCAGACAAAAACAAGAATGGCAACCTTAAGAAGCCAGACTCTGCTTGCAAGGCAACACTGGGGCACTAGAAACAGGCATGCATTTCCTCCTAGATTAAGCCGGCCCCCCCGTCACTTGTGAGTGCTGTTATGTTACAAAGCACCACGCACAAGAAAAATGACAAAAGTATTAGGTTCGCTGAGCCTATGTGGTTTTTCTTGTGGGAGGTGGGTAGGGGTGGGGGCAGGAGGGAGAGAGAGCAACTGGAGGAGGAGAAGGGAGAAGAGAGGAGGGAGGCCAAAGGGAGAGGGGGGGGATGGGACAAGGGACGAGAGCAAGAGGGAACGGAGATGGGGGAGGGAGGTGGGGTGCTGAAGGGGGAGAAGGAGGGATGGGAGAGAGATGTAGGGTGCTGAAGAGGGAGATGGGGAGAAACAAGGAATAGGGATAGAGGAGGGAGGCTGATGAAGAAACAAGAAAGAAAAAGGAGAGATCTAGGGGCCAGGAAGAGAGGTCGTCCCTAACATAATACAAAACTATGTGGAGCCTACCGAGCCTTTGTTGGTTTTCTTGGTGGGGGAAGGGGGAGGGGTAGGGGATTGGGTAGGAGTTGGGATAGGGCTAGGGGTGGTGGCTGGAGGGAGAAGAAAGAATAAATGGAGGGGGTGGGAGCAGGGGAAAAGAGAAGGAGAGGGAAAAGGGAGAGGAAAGGGTGGAGAAGGGAGGCAGAAGGGAGAGGAGGGGGAATGGGCCAGGCTGCAGGCAGCAAGGGTGGAAAGAGACAAGGGCTGAGGGGAGAGGCTGAAGGGAGAAGAGATGAGAGGGGAAGAGGTGGAATGCTGGTGGGGAAAGAGAAGAGGGCTAGAAGCAGGGGAGGGAGAGGCCTGCCCCCCCCCTCAAAAAAAATAATTAAGGCTCAGTGGCCCCAACATAATACCCTCCCCGTTATTTGGGTGGCTGAGGGGTTCTTTTACCTTATGTCACCCGTTCAGGGAGCGAGGTCCTGTTAAGGCACATTTTGGTGGCTTGTGGTGGTTTTACTGGTGAGAGTATTTCAGACTTTCTCCCCCTAATGCTAGACTTTGTTGCTAATGTTTGGGTAACTTAGGGGTGATTTATTGTTTATTTCATTGTCCTGTTTACAGTGAGGTAGTATGAAGGTTGCCTGGGGGGTAGCCAGGCTAGTGCACAGGCATGGGGATGTTTGAGCGAGGAGTCCCTGTTGGATTTAGATGTGCAGGTGGGATCTCCATAGCAGTTATCCCGATTGGACTTGTATTCAGGTGGGTACTCACAGTTAGGTAAAAGATGTTCCAGGTGCTCCTGAAATTGCACACAAAGGAACATGCCCTGTGGCCCGGCCCTTTTGCATACCCCAGCTGGAAACGGACGGTGGAGGTGGTCCTGGGGAGGAGCTTGGTGAAGCCCTGCCCCGATGGAGCTGCAGCGGTGGCGGAGAAAAGGGAGGATGCCCTGGGCAGCGGTGAAGGGATCTCCCCTCCTCACCTCTTGGTGCTCCGGGATCATGCTGCACCATCAGGAGCTGGCCACGAGAGCTTCCAGCCCCTAAAGGAAGCGGGAGGATGATGAGGGTGGTTATCTGCTAATAATTCCTACCATTCTGCTTACTCTTTGGATTGCCGCCACACACTGAGCAGAGGATTTCAATGTACTGTCCACGATGAGGCCTGGAGCCTTTTCTCCTAATATGGAACCTGACATCGTGTAACTACAGCGAGGGTTACTTTTCCCTATCTGAATCACTTTGCACTTCTCTACATTAAATTTCATCTGCCATTTGGATGCCCGGTCTCGTAAGGTCCTCCTGCAATTTCTTACTTAGTCAGGAAATCCTGACTCATAGTTGTGATTTAGCAACTTTGTATAATTTTGTGTCATCGGCAAATTTGATCACCGCACTTGTTGTTCCCATTTCCAGGTCATTTATAAATACATTAAAAAGCAGTGGTCCTAGAGCAGAGCCCTAGGGCACTCCACTATTCACCTTCCTCCTTTGAGAAAAAGCAAAATTGGTTCTTACCTGCTAATTTTCGTTCTTGTAGTATCACAGATCAGTCCAGACTCCTGCGTTTTGCCTCCCTGCCAGCAAATGGAGACACCTGCAGTCCCTCAGTATTGACCTATACCCAAGCCAAGATACAACAACCATAAATTTATAAGCAAGATTCTAAGCAAAGTCGCTCCCCTCCAATGAGCCAGAAGAATATGAAGTTGCCCAAAAAGAGAATGGAAAACTCATTTCCCAAGTTTAACATAAGTGGTCAGCATTGAAAACCTCCAACAACTCCGCATTATATACAAAGCAACAGTACTAGAAGCGGATTCTCCCCTCCCCTCAGTAAATGGGCAGGTCTCTGGACTGATCTGTAGTACTACAGGAATGAAAATTAGCAGGTAAGAACCAATTTTCCTTTCCCTGTATGTACCCAGATCAGTCCAGACTCCTGAGATGTACCTAAGCTCCCCTTAACTCGGATGGGACGTGGAGACTGCCGTTCCTAGAACACTCTCACTAAAGCGCATGGAAGCCAGAGCCCCGACATCCAAGCGATAATGTCTAGGAAAAGTGGGCAACAACTATCCAGTAGCTACCCAGCAAATTTCATGCGGAGACACCTGTTGCGACCCAGCCCAAGAAGTCACCTGAGAACGCATCAAGTGCACCCCTAAACCTCCCCGGCAGCGGGCACCCTTTAGAAATGTAAGCCGACTCGATTGCTTCCTTCAGCCCCCGCACAATTGTAGCCTTAGACGACTGATTTCCCTTCTTTGGACCACTCCATAGTACAAAGCGGTGATACAATCTACAAAGAGGTGATGTGATCTATGGAAATCATAAGTGACCTTTAGATACCTCAATAATGCATGCCTCCAATCTAAGAGCCTAAGCTCCCCCACATGAGGCGTAAAGGAATCCAAATCCATAAAAGCTGGAAGCTCTACTGTCTAACTAAGATGGAAATCCGAGACTACCTCAGGCAGAAAAGAAGGCACCATGCATAAAGATACCGCCAAATCAGGCATCTGTAGGATGACACCAAATCAGACATCTGTAGGATGACACCGCCTGGAGTTCCGAAATTCTCCTGGCTAAACAAATAGCCACCAAGAAAACCACTTTGAGAGTCAAGTCCTTAACTGTAGCTCTCTTTAGTGGTTCAAACCTCACACAATCCTCTAAGGACTAGATTCAGATTCCAAGATTGACAAATGATCCGTACCTGAAGACTCAATTTCTTAGCTCCCTGAAAGAGCCATAGAAAGTCTGGATGTGTGAACAGAGGATACCCTTGCACCTTACCCCAGAGACAACCCAATGTTGCTATCTGGACACCCAGAGACTTAAAGGCCAGCCCCTTGACCAGAATCTTTCTGTAGAAAAGCCAAAAAATGCGACCCCATAGCCTGAACAGACTGAGGCTGCACTCCATCAAACAGCAGACCAGGACTCAAAGATCCTCCAAATTCAAACATATGTCAAGGATGTAGAAGGTGGAAATAACTGCTTCGGAATATCCCCTCCATCTCAGTTGAATTCTCTCAGAAGCGAAACCATGGGACAGAAGTGAGCCGCCTGATCCAAAAATATTGGGCTCTGGTGGAAAACAGTTGACCAGTGTCTGAATCTCAGGGGCCTGTCTATGGCCATGTTGATGGCAATGGTCGATGTGGCCACTTTGGAGCTACCAGGATCATGTTGCCTGGATGTTTTTCTATCCACCGTAATCCCTTCTCCACTAGAGGCCATGGGAGGGAGAAGACTCCCCTCGAGTCCATGGCAGCACCAGAGTTCTGACTCTTTTGTACCGTGTTCTGTTCAGGGGCTGTAAAACCGCAGCGCCTTGGTATTCTCTTTGGTTGGGATATCCCCATCTTCCGTGAATGAGGCACATCACTGCCTCCGACAGCTCCCATCCCCTGGGGGTCTAACTTTCTCTGACTGATAAAATCCGCCTGAATGTTGTTCACTGAGGTGATGTGAGACACCACCAGCTGCTCCTAGTGCTGTTCTGCCCAGAGAATCAACTCCCGGGCCTCTCAAGTCACTGCCTGATTCTTGGTTCCACCTTGTCATTTGATGTAGTCCACTGTCCTCGCATTGTCTGATAGGATCCGTACTGGATGGCTGCGTAAATTTGGCAGACAGGCAAGCAACACGAAATACACCGCTCTCGTCTCTAACCGATCGATAGGCCATGATGCCTCCTGTTTTGACCACTGGCCCTGCACTAACTGATCTTGCCACATCGCCCTCCATCCAGAGAGGCTTGCATCAATGGTATTATCCAATTTGGAATCTCCAATTCCGCACCACGTTCAAGATTGGTGCAAGTAAGGACCACGAAAGGCTGTCCCTGGCTTCCCCCTCTAATGGAAGAGGAAAATGAAACTCTTCCAATAACGGATTCCAGTGGGAGAGAAAAGCCCCTCGCAGAGGCCGCATATGTGCGAATGTCCAATGCATTCATTCCAATGTCGAATGCCATAGAACCCAGGACCTGTAAATAGTCCCAGATCCTGGGCAACGAAAGCTCTAGCAGAAGCCTAATCTGACTCTGCAATTTCAGCAATCTCTCTCTGTGAGAAACACTCTCTCCGCCAGTGCGTCGAACTGAGCTTCCAGATACTACAAAGTTTGCAAGAAGACTAAATGGCTCGTTGCTAGGTTCATCACCCATCCTAGAGATTTCAAGCGCATCGGTACCTTTTATACTGATTTTCTATAGAGGTCATTTCATTTTGCACAAATAAGCCAGTCTCCAGATACAGATGCCGCTGCCCTCACCAGCATCACCGAAGGGAAGGACCATGAACCTCCGGAATCTCTGGTGCTCTGGCCTGATGGCTATGTGCAGATACACCTCTATCAAGGCAAGAGATGCCAAGGACTATCCCTTGCGTACCGCCGCTATGATGGACCTCAGAGTTGGCGCTCAGAGTTTCCATATGGAAATGAGGAACCTTGAGAGCTGCATTTACCTTCTTTAAATCCAATATCTCTTGAATTGAATACAGGAGGGAAAAAGAAACAGGATGCTTAACTTGAAATTGACCTCCGGCCACACCGAGCGTGTTCAGGGTCTGAGCCAACAAACGCAGCAAGACATCTCTGTGAAAAAAGAAAAAAAATCTGAGCAGAGTCCAAAGCGGCTGTCGGTCATTTGCAATTTCTCTCTCTTCTAGAAATGAGGAAGCTAATTCCCCATCGGAATCCTCCAATGTCTCATGATCCACACCCCCTTGGGACAGCCTCCCTGCGGCATTTGCCTGCCGTGACTGACAAATGGGAGGCCCTGCATAGTAGGCCACTTTGCCTTAACTGGGCATCCCTGCAGAAAGGTCTGCAGGCCTTGGAAACATTCCACCCAGGAGGAGGAGGATGGAGCTAAACCGGAGTCCAGAGGCCCAGCCTTGCTCTCTCCAACCTCTCTCGGGGAAACTTTTTTCTGGAACAAGGGAGGAGAACTGACCATTGCCTCCCCTCCCACTCCACTCCCCCTCCAGAGACACCATAGGCTGAAGGGATGTCCCAACATGGGTGAAAGCTGTAGTAGTCAAATTGCTTTGAGCATCTAAACAGCGCTGACATAAACGGAGAGAGAGTGAGGACTAAATTGCTATCAGATGGCAAGCGTCACAGATAACAAGGCGCTTGGACTTGTTCGTCCCTGGTGCCCAGCTCTCCTGAACTTCGGCTCTAGGTGGCCTCCTGTGCACACACCAACTCCAGCTGGGCGGTCACGCACACCCCTCCAGGATGTGCACAAATATGCACTCAAGACAAGGTTGCGGTCGTATGCACACAAGTACATGGCAAATACGCCCTCATATGTGCACACATAGCTGCGCAAATATGCACTCAAGTTTAGGTTGCAGTTTATGCGCATGAGTACCCACACAAATATGCGCTCCAGTCTAGGTCGCAGCCTTATGCGCCCGAGTATCTATGCAAATACGCACTCAAGTCTAGGTCGCAGATGTACATGCTCAAATCTAGACCACGGCTTTTTGTGCCCAGGTCCCAGCACATGCAGCCACCACGCTGTGAGAATGTGCACAACACCTACGCTTGCAAGAAAAGAACCGCTGCAGTGGCCTATCACACGGCTAAGTAAAGCCTGCCTGCACCTTCAGTGCGTTTAGGCCCAGATACGTTTAACATTCGGCATTGAAAATCATCGGCCTGAAGAGCTTCTCAACAGCTCAGGCCTCTTGACTGGCCAAGAATCCATGGAGAATGGGGCCAAGAGCCAGCATCTCGCTAAATACGCTTTGCGCATAAGCAAATTAAAACTGGCAGGAGACTTCTACTAGAACCAGAGACTCCTCCTCGATGCATGTGCCTCTCTCCGCCTCTGCGGGACAGAGAACCACCGGCGATAGTTGAGGGGGGGATTCCCCTGCCTCTTCTGCCGAAGCTGATAGGGAATTGAAAATGGCCGCCATTTCCACACTGACGGGGAAAGCCTCAGCGCTAGATCCCGTCACCCATGAGGCTTGTTCTACTGGTGCGGTCATGCTCAACGCATACCCTCCGAATGCTTTTGCTGCTTGCACATGCTGTTCCTCCCCGCACCCACGGCACCACCAGCACCTCAATGGCGAGCAGGGGAACAGTCCCTCAGCGCCATGGAGGGAACACCCGGTCTCCTCTGCAGGGAAGAGTTTTCCAGCTACATCACATCCATCGGCTCACAATTATTCCCATGCTTATGTAGCAGATTGGCGAGGCAAGACTTCCCTTGGTTAAATCCATGTTGGCTCAGTCCCATTAAACCCTGTCTATCTGTAGGTTCTGTGATTTTGTTCTTTAGAATAGTTTCTACCATTTTTCTTGGCACCGACATCAAGCTCACTGGTCTATAGTTTCTTGAATCACCCCTGGAGCCCTTTTTAAAGATTGGGGGTCACATTGGCCATCCTGCATTCTATAGGAATAATAGATGATTTTAATGATAGGTTACAAATTACCAGGAATAGGTCTGATGAAGATCGGTATCTGTAGAGGTGGGAACAAGAAGTGTTTGTAGAAATAAAGGTCAACAAATAGATTGAAAGTGAGATCTTTTAATGGGACTAACTTAATAGATTTTGGACTAAGTTTAGAGAGCTCGGCGTCCCTTATCGGGTCAACCCAGAAAGAGCTGAGTACACAAACAGATCACAGGTTGCATTACAATGGTGGTATTGATTTCAATGCTGTAAATTATCCAGAAAAATGTGTGTACATATACTGGACACATGTAGGAGGCAAACAAAGAGCTTGGACATTTATTACTCCCAATGCCAGAGGTCTAACACGGCAACCAAACTATTTCATACCAAAAGAAGAGTTGAACCCCCTACTTAGCCCTCCCTGGCATCCCTGGTGAGTGTGAGGGTGCAAGAATCCTAACGGGCTGGTTTCTGCTGCCCTCCTGTGGCAGGAACAAGTATTGGTTCACCTTCCACTTCGGTTTTAAATTGCATTATTAAAAACTTAGGCAGGGTCCTCAAAATATAGGATTGCCAACTGTCCAGATTTTAGTTTGGACTGTACCGATTTTGGGGGTACAGTGCTGATAAAAGGCAGGCTAAAATGTTCAGAAATGTCCTGATTTTATTTATTTAAAACAATTTCTGTTCCGCACGTGTCCAGGCACAGGTTAGCATCCGATCCCCTCCTTCAATTATACAATATAGTGTCGGCTTCTGTGGCTACTCTATATTCACTATACGTTGGATCCATTTATTTTGTGTCGCTTGCATAGATTTCAATCCATGAATTTAATCAGAGGCCTAACAAATGTAAAAAAAACCAAAAGAAAAACAGCGGCTTGGCCCTTGGGCTGGTAAAAACTAACTCTTTTTTTTTTTTCAGAGTAAAAAGGTTTGAGAACTAGGGGTCAAGATAGGAAAGGGGTAGACATAGGAGGAACATCAGAAAATATGTTTTCTGCAGAAAGGGTGGCAGATGCATGGAACAGCCTCCAAATGGAGGTGATAAGAGGCAAAAATAATAATTCAGGAACACATTGGACACAACCAGAGAATCATTAATTGCAAAATACAGGAGGGGAAAGTCAGAGATCAGCTGAAGTCTATGGCACTGTAGCTGGAAGCAAAGTGGGCAGACCAGACGGGTCCTTATCTTCTATTCTCTTCCATGTTTCTGTGTTTTTCTAATGGTGGAGTCGTATCGGAAAAGATATTAAGCAGCGTCTCCAACCGTTTAGGGATTTAGCAGCTGAAAGATGGCCACCCTAACAGGGCCTCTTTCTTGGCTGGCTGTCATTCCCCTTTTGGACCCGAACCCTAACCCTTCTTCCTTTTTCTTGTCCTACAGGGTTTAAAAGGGCATTAATGGGAGGTGGGGGCAACACACATCTAACCCCCTCACCACTAATCGGCCAGTGAAGACCTCCAGCAAATTGAAACATTCATTCAGGCACCTCCAAAAAGGTTGCGCTGTGTGGCAGGGCATTAGGATTAAGGAGGCAATTTTTACTGGCCTGCATTGCTTGCAGTGGACGCATGCAGGAGTGGCTTTACCGTATGGGCACCTATAGGCGACTGAGTCGGGGAGAGAGGGGGGTTCAACCCCCTCCACCCCTCTTCCCCGTCACCATGGAGTTGCCGCCTCTGCCGAAGTAGTAATTTCAGGAAAGAATTCAGCGTGGAGCCTTCCATCCCTCGCAGGCTCAGAGGCCCTGCGGCACCCCGCCCTCTCCTCCACACATGGGCTTCCGGTTCCCAGAAGCACCTGGGTGAGGAACCAAGCATTGGCAGGGCCTCGGAGCATGCGGGAGCTCGGAGGCCTCCCCCCCCCCCCCCCCCCCGAACCTCTCTCCTGAAGCCGCTGCTATTGCTTTGGGGCCAGCGCCGGTATGGAGGAAGGTGGAGCGGCATGGCAGGGTGGTGCCGCCGGAGGCTGTTCCTTATGCTGAAATTCGGGCCTGGTATGTGATCGCGTTTCTAAGGGGAGCTAGCCGCATTGTTTCCCTTTCAGAATTAGCAACTGCAAGAGTCCATGTGCTAAAAGTGGTCACGGACCCGGCACCTGCTGCATCTGTGGGGCACCCAAGCAGGGGCAACGCAGAGTGTGTCCTTTTGAAAACTGAATGCACATGCTCTGCTTTCACTCCCCTGACCTAAACACCCCCCCCCCCCCTCAGGCACACACACACATACCTGAGAACACCTTTTTTTTAACCCTGCCAAAAGTGCCCACATTGTGGCGGTCTGGGCAGATGGGCAGAGAAGGGCTTATATTCATCCAGGTCATATTTTACCCAGGTAAAATTGATGTCTACCAAGATAACTGGCTTTGAAAATCGCACGCACACACTCCCCCCACCTTGTATGCTCCGCATGAGAGAAGGGACAGGGGCCATTTAGGAGATAAATTCAAATACCTCCAAGATAAAAATAGCACACAAGAAGCATTTTCAGTGGTGAGGAAGCTCTGGAACACGGAGAAATAGGATAAGACTAGAGGGGGGTAGAGGAAGGACTAACAGAAAGGCCTATTTATTCACAGAAAGGGGGGTGGGGGTGGATGACCTCCAGTGGAGGGGATGGGAGGGGGCAAAAACAGTATCGGAATTCAAGAAAGCTTGGGACAGGCCCAGATGGCCCTAAAGCCCAGCATACTGCAGGTAAAAGGAACAAGACAGCTGGCCCCATCTGCCCTCACGTTCCATGATGATGTTTCTCTCTTTCTTTCATTCCGCATATGGTGGACTAACAGTTTGGTGATCTCCTTAATAATGTTAGTAACATAATTAAGTGTACATAGGTTTGCCAGACCCTCCCAAAACAGTTCTCCCTCTATTTGCCCCCTCATAGAAATGTGAAGGCAGAAAAAGACCATGACAGCCTATCTAGTCTGCCCATCCACACCAACTTTATAATCTCTACCAGTCCCTCAGAAATCTCCTGTGTTTATCCCATGCTTTTTTGAATTCACATACTGTCCTTGTCTCCACCACCTCCACAGGGAGGCTGCTCCATATACCAACTACCCTCTCTGTGAAGAAATAGTTCCTGAGTCTACCCCCATCCCATGGCACCTCATTCTAGAGTCTCCTTTCCATTGAAAGAAGTCTACCTCCTGGGCATAAAAATCTTGGGGGTATTTAAATGTCTCCATCATATTTCCTACATAAGACATGCCATAATGAGTCAGACCAAGGATCCATCAAGCCCAGCATCCTGTTTCCAACAGTGGCCAATCCAAGTCACAAGTACCTGGCAAGAACTCAAACATTAAATAGATCCCATGCTACTAATGCTGGCAACAATCAGTGGCTATTCCCTATTGATTAATAGCAGTTTATGGATTTCTCCTCCAGGAACTTATCCAACCCTTTTTTAAACCCAGCTACCTTAACCATATCCTCTGGCAATGAATTCCAGAGCTTAATTGTGCATTGAGTAAAAAAGAATTTTCTCTGATTTGTTTTAAATGTGCTACTTGCTAACTTCATGGAGTTTCCCCTAGTACTTGTACAGGGTGGCCCATGGAAAAGTAGCCTGCCTGCATGGCACTGGTATTGGAGGTGGGCTACTTTTCCATGGGCCACCCTGTATTATCTGAAAGGGTAAATAACTGTTTCACATTTATCCATTCAGGCCCTTTCATTATTTTTGTAGACCTCTATCATATCCCCTTCAGCCATCTCTTCTCCAAGCTGAACAGCCCTAACTTCCTTAGCCTTTCCTCATAGGGGAGCTGTTCTATCCCCTTTATCATTTTGGTCGCCCTTCTCTGCACTTTCTCCAGTGCAACTATATCTTTTTTGAGATGCGGTGACCAGAACTGCACACGATACTCAAGGTGTGGTCTAACCATTGAGTGATACAGAGGCATTATGATATGTTCTATTTTATTTGCCATTCCCTTCCTAATAATCCCTAACATTGTTTGCTTTTTGACTGTCGCAGCACACTGAGCCAATGATTTCAATGTAATATCAACTATGACGCCCAGATCTTTTTCCTGAGTGGAAACCCTATAATGGAACCTAACATTGTGTAGCTATTTTTTCCTATATGTACACCTTGCATTTCTCCACATTAAATTTCATCTGCCATGGTTGCCAAATCTTCCAGCCTCGCAAGGTCCTCCTGCAATTTATTACAAACTGTTTGTGATTTAACTACTCTGAATAATTTTGTTTAATCTGCAAATCTGATCACCTCACTTGCTGTACCTCTTTCCAGATCATTTAAATATATTAAAAAGCACCGGTCCAAATAGAGATCCCTGAGGCACTCCACTGTGAAAACAGACCATTTAATCCTACTCTCTGTTTCCTGTCTTTTAGCCACTTTGCAATCCATAAAAGGGCATTGCTCCTATCCCATGACTTTTTAGTTTTCTTAGAAGCCTCTCATGAGGGACTTTGTCAAATGCCTTCTGAAAATCCAAATACACTACATCTACCGGTTCACCTTTATCCAGATGTTTATTAACCCCTTCCAAAAAGTGAAGCAGATTTGTGAGGCAAGACTTCCCTTGGGTAAATCCATTGCTGACTGTGTCCCATTAAATCATATCTATCTATATGTTCTGTGATTTTATTCTTTATAATAGTTTCTACAATATTTCCCTGCACTGAAGTTAGGCTCACCAGTCTGTAGTATCCCAGATCACCTCTGGAGCCCTTTTTATATATCGGGGTTACATTGGCTACTTTCTAGTCTTCAGGTACAACGGATGATTTTAATAATAGGTTACAAATTTCTTGCAATAGGTCTGAAATTTCATTTTTAGTTCTTTCAGAACCCTGGGATTTATACCATCCATTCTAGGTGATTTGCTAATCTTCAGTTTGTCAGTTTGGCCTACTACATCTTCCAGGTTCACTGTAATTTGGGTCAGTTCATCCAAAATGTCACCTTTGAAAACCATCTCCGGAAGGGGTATCTCCCCAAAATCCTCTTCAGTAAATGTTGAAGCAAAGAATTCATTTAGTCTTTCTGCGATGGCCTTATCTTCCATGAGAGTCCCTTTACTGATCCAACCAACTCCCTCACAGGTTTCTTGCTTTGGATATATGTAAAAAAGTTTTTATTATGAGTTTTTGCCTCTATGGCCAACTTAATTTCAAATTCTCTTTTCGCCTGTCTTATCAATGTTTTACACTTAACTTGACAATGCTTATGTTTTATCCTATTTTCTTCAGATGGTTCCTTCTTCCAATTTTTGAAGGATGTTTTTTTGGCTAAAATAGCCTCTTTCACCTCACCTTTTAACCATGACGGTAATCGTTTTGCCTTCCTTCCACCTTTCTTAATGTGTGGAATACATCTGGACTGCACCTCTAGGATTGTATTTTTAAACAATGTCCATGCCTGTTCAACACTTTTAACCTTTGCAGCTGCACCTTTCAGTTTTTTCTATTTTCCTCATTCTCTCAAAGTTTCCCTTTTATTATTGATACCCTTCTATTATTGATATCCACCTTTTGCCTCTCATCAAGCTGCGCCATGCAAGATGTCTGGGGAATGGGACAGCTATGTCGTGCTGTCTTTGCCATGTATTGTTTTACCATATCCCCAGGCCAGCCGATCCCAGCCTGAGTCCTTTATCCTAGTTTCTGCTGGTCTCACACCTTTTTCCAGTACCCAGGGGCTGTTTTACTTTAATTAATACCCACTACCAGTCCAGGTGCTCCCCAAAGGCACTTGAGCTCCCCCATTTTAATCAGCTCCCATTTTGGCTGGTGAGCAGCCACCACCTTACCAGGACCCATCCCTCTTCACACCCCCCCCCCCCCCATCTAGGATTCTATATCTGCTTATCTTGCTGACTTGTAGCTTTTAATTGAAAATGTCCCAACCTATGTCTGTGAGGTGGACCCTTTCTGGTCTAAACAGGCCTTTATACTGGGTTGCTATTTCTTTATGGTGTATGTGTGCAGTATCCCCTTCTCAATTTTTCTCTATCCCCTATTTTGTTTCTGGCTTCTTGCCAGTCCTCTGTAGGGATGACCTGGGACCAGACAATGACCATACCCTGACACTGTAATGTGTTTTGCATCACGCCAGAAGTATGAAAATCAACTGGTCCTATTTCACACCTTTCTTCCCTTATCCACTTCATACCTGCTTCCTCCTAAGGTATCATAGTAACATGGTCAATGACAACAGATACAAGCCATAAAAAGGGGAGGGGGCTATCCATTCTGCCCACCAAGGTGTTAATGGTTGTAACTGCTGCTCCATACCTTAATGCTTTCTTGTTTGGGGTTGAACATTACATTTGGGTGTGCTGCAGGGAGGCAAGTCTGAAACCAACTGCAGTATAAAAAGGTATAGATGAAGTTAAGATAATCTGAGCAGAACATGTCAAGGATATGAAAACAAGAGGATGCCCTGGAGTTTATCAGCTTAATGGGTGGGATCTGACAGTAGATCTGCAGAGCAATGATGAACAAAAAGGGTTCAAACAAAAAGCAATTAACGACTATTTGTGTGGTAAAAGCAAAGCCAAGAGGTCCACATTTTAGCAAGCAATCTATTGTCGGTATGCTGTTGTTGGAGACACAGGCGGAAATAAGCACGGAATAAAAGATTGGTTTTCTCTATTGCATGAGAAATAGTTCCCAATCAACACTTGGGAAGTTTAATGCAGAGCAACATTTGATATTCTAAAGCTTTTGGAGAGAGCAATCCATTCTGATTAGCTGCTTTGAGTACACAAACTTAAATTCAGCTTTCAGTCTTAAGGCAGGCATGTAATCAAGTTGTGCCAATGGTTAATCACTATTTAGTCAAAATACTGGGACACATTTTGAATATAAAGTTAAAATGTAAAAGATTACTGGCATTCTAAATTAAATCCATCTTCTCCACTAATTGTCCTTCTACCCATTTGAATACTTTTTGAAAGTGCTTTACCTTCCCATTTGTTCCCTCTCTTTACTCCCCCCTCCACTCCTGGCTTCTCCTGCACCAATATCTAAGAGTCCCCAAAAGAACAAAATACATTATACCACTGCATAAATAAGGCTGGGAAACCACTTTATTTGTACTATGGAAATTTGACATTTAAAATAATGCAAAGACAAGAGACTTCAGATATTCTGCCACATAATTTTCTAACCCTTGCTGCAGCAATCTTTGGCCTGTGTTACTATGTTGCAGTATCGCCTGTCATCGTGTTACAATGCGACAAAGACCTGCAGCCAGCTACAGGTTCCTCCGTTTGTTTGAGAACAAGACCAACGCAGACCACTAGCTCTCCAAAACCTGATGGGAACTGAGATTTGCGCAACAGGTTTAACGGCTACTGATATGGCTAGTGAGGACCAGAAGGATCAGATGCTAGATTCTGGCAAAGCCCAGTTCTCACGCCCCCAACCCAGCTTTTCCCTCCATCTGGCTGCCAGAATTAAAGATGGCCGCAGCGGCGCGAATCACGTGGGGGGAGGGAGCCGGAAGTGACGCGCAAGGGAGCAGGAAGTCGCAGGTGAGCAATGAGGGATTCCCTGTGCGCTCGCCGCTACCCGGGGATCCGGCTCTTCCTTAGCTCAGGCCATAGGTTGGGTAGAAGGTTCTAGGTGTGATTTTTTATATTTGCTCTACCCCCCGGAAAATTAGTTTAGCACCACGTATTGTTATAGCCCGAGTGGAATATCCGCAGAATGCTATGTTTGTTTATTGTGTAGTTTGCAGGCTTGCGCCCAGGTTTTGTGCTTTCCACATTCCAGCAACTTCCCATGCCTCGGCCACCTCACTGTCACTGGGTGCGCATTCCCCATCTTCTATCTCACTTCACACTTGCTGCGCAGTCCCCCCCGCCTCCCCACTACTCATTAACCCCCCGCTTCAAACGCAGTGCCTTGCGATTCTCTTACCGGTGGTTCTAATTTCTGCTAATTCGTCCATATTTCTGCATCTTTTCCAGGGCAGCGAACGAACATCAGCTTCCGACAAAGAGCAGGACCAGACGCACAACAATGGTAAGGTTGCCCTCTTGAGTGGGCCACAGGGACATGCTTGCCTAGCGATACCTGTAGTCTGGTTTGCCCATGCGGCCAGTTTGCTAACGCCCATAGCCTATAGTCTTTAATATCTGCGTATAAAATATCGCTTTTATCCCTGATGCCTCCTATGAGGCGGGAGCAATGTTTTTCCCTGGTAGAATACAAAGGTTTAAATTAATAAACTGGGTACGGAAAGCTGTGTCCCCACCCATCCATATACCGCATACGCAACACTTTTCAAAGGTATTTATCTTGATAACGAAACAGTTTCCCGATTAAACTCTGAGGGGCTGAAAACTTCCGACCCCTGAGCAACAGACAGACAACATACTTATGTTCAAGGATGAGGGGTGTGGTCAGAAGCGGTGGAGGTAAAGTACAAGCGAGGATTTCTGCATTGAAATTCTCAGGCAAAATAAAATAAAAACTGAAAAAGAAGGTCCATAACCTTGTGGAATGTGTTCTGTGTATTTCCTTCATTTCTGGTTGCTGGTCTATTGCAAACTCTATTATGTTCTGTAAAATGGTTGCGTGTGTAAATAAAAAGCAGACCTGGCTTTGAGCCCTTGCTGTGGAAGGTTGCACGCAGGTCTTTGCTGATTCAGGGTGCAGGAATGGTTGGGTAGCACCCCCCCCCCCCCTCCCCAGGCAAACCATGTGTGCAACCAATTTGGTTGTGTTTTTTTGCTTTTAAAGTCATCTGAGGTGGATCTGAAGTCCAAAGAGGAGAAGGATGCTGAATTGGATAAGAGGATTGAGGCACTGCGGAAGAAGAACCAAGCCTTGATAAAGAGGTATCAGGTAGGAGGCAGCTTGGGGAGCATGGGGTCTGTCTGTATTCAGGTCAGAGGAGAAGGCACCATTAACATGACCCCTTCTCTTTGATATCCAGCATTCATCAGGGAACCATCTTGCACAACTTCTCCCCTACTCTGGCTGTAGGGTGAGGATTTTGCAGGGCATTTGTTGGATGGGGGAGAGGGAAAGAGACTTCTGGCATGTTCATGGTCCAGTTTAGCAGGAAACTTCCCTTCAGCTTTTGCCTTGGGTAGGGTTTGAGGCAGGGCAAGTACCTGATGCAGTGGTTGGGATGGGACAAATGACTTTCTTTGCCTAACTGAAAAAGGCAAACCCCCTTAAGCTTCCACTTTGTGCCATGAAGGAAATCGAGGAAGACCGAAAAAAAGCAGAGCAGGAGGGAATCGCGGTGACCGCACCTCGGAGAGTAAAGCAGTCCGACTCTGATCCTGACAAAAAACGGAAAGACAGGGCCAACCTTTCCATCACCATTGATACGTCCAGCTCCGCCGGGGTAAGAATAGCAATATGCAGGTCAGATTAAGGGCTAATCCAATCGCAAAAAAATAAGATGTAATACACTCGTGCATATTACTTCGTTACGGGATGTTGAATATGTGACACTGCACTGCTGAGGGGAGAAGCCTGCTGAGACCCAGCACAGTACCACCCAGTTCTGGCTCTTTATAGCCAAAAGGGTTTGGTGCTGGAATAATACTTAATCCATCAGACTGCTGCCTTGTGCTGCCTTACCAAATTTATTAATAGCAGAATAGGGGACTGATAAAATAGCTGGATTCTCTTTCAGAAATGGTCCAGGATTGTACACATGAGTCTCACCAAGGGGAGATTTGGTATTATCTCTACTCCGCTCTTTAATGACAGGCAGTAAATGTGTTCCTAGGGCCTTAACTGATTCCATGTTTGCAAGTGCACAATATGTGGTGTTTATTGTTTTACATGGCATCTCCTCTTCCCTTATTCCCAGGAAAAACGAATCATTAATGACCGTAAAACTCCCAGCACTCCCAGAAATATCCCGGAGCCACCCAGTCCGCCGCCTCAGAGGGATCCAGGGAGGACCGTGGCGCAAACTGGGCCATCTCGTTCCAATCGATCACCCAATACGGAGAGATCCAACTGGGAAGGGGGTGGAGATGGAATGGGGCACAGAGGGAGGGGGCGTCGGAGCCGAGGAGGGGGCAGAGCCATGCTAGGCCATGGGAGCAGAGGCATGGCAGACCATGAAGGAGGGACAGCACCACTTCCAGAGAGAGGTAGAGGGTTGGCAATGCCAGGACGTGGGGGAGGGGTGGATAGAGGACCCAGCACAGATGGCGGCGGAGGCGACGCTGGCAGCAGTTTGGGTGGCCTGGATCGAAAAGCCAAGGTACTGTATGACAATAGCATTTTAACCTTTTGTTAAAAAAACAAAAAAAAACAAAAAACTGAAGAAAAGACAACACTCCCCACAGAAGAGAGCAGCACAGGCAGGCCTAGTGACATCTATGCGCACACTCAGATTACAAAAATGGTACAGTGTGGACGGCAGCAGTACCAGTTTTTCTCACACTTTCTTCCCCACCCCAAACCACAGAACAGGCAGCAACAGTGCAAACTCATCTTCCCTGCATGCATACACTTAATGCGCTGCTGCAGCACAGACAGCTGCAGTGCAAACATTCCTCTCTCTCACACACACACACACACACACACACACACATCCACACACATCCACCCCTCCACCAAAGAATAGGTACAACCCAGAGCAGCAGTGCAAGGTTCCCCACACATACCATCCTGCTACAGAGATCAAGTATGTGCAGCAGTAGTGTTAATTCCCTCACCCCAGAACAGGTAAAGCACGGGGTACATGAGCTTCCGTCGCACGCACTGCCCCAGCACAGAACAGCTTTCTTTTATTTGAACAGCTGTCCAGATCATTTCCTAGCCTGTAGCCAAATGGACTCAGCACCAGTGGGTTTATGCTCCCCTGCCAGCAGATGGAGATGGAGCCAGGTTTCAAAACTGACGTCACCCTAGACAAACCCCTGCAGTGACCTCAGCCCTTCAGTATCTCTCAGTCTTCAGCAGATGCAGACATGCTTTCCCTAAGGGGATCGCTGTACCTTTTGGAAGAAGCAATTCTAGTTTTAAATTGGAGAAAAGACTGAGTCCTGCTCTCCTGCGGTGATACCTAAAAGGTCCCTCCCCCAGTTGAGAATTCCTGAGGTAATTTCAGAGATCCCTTTAATTGAACACCTTTCCAGGTCATTTAGGGCTCAAAACTTGTAATAGTGTTAACATTAGGAGTACAGTCTCTTTTTCCCTCTGTTTATGTTGGAGAAGGCCTATGAGAAGCTGTGGCAAAACAGGGCAGTAAGAGAATTTTTTTTTGGTTTAAGCTTTGGGGTGGTTTTCCATGAGCAAAATCTAAAACCAGAAGCAGTTTAGCAATATCAAATGGAAAAATCAGTTTTCCTGTACCAAAGGCTGAATTGTAGCCAGAAACTGTTATGTTTTAAAATTTACACAGATTAATTCAGAGTAAAGATGTCCCAGGGCTTCCCTGATAGTATGCAGTAACCAGAACGCTCCTGAGCTGCAGTTGTCTGTCAGTTTGTCAGCAGCTGACGCTCAAACTGTGGATAATGAGGTCCGACAGAATCAGGATGTGGGGGTGGGCACGTTTCTCTTGGGTTATGTAAATCTCTTATGCACCTGACATCCCACGGTTTCCCTCTCCCTGTTCAGGAAAGGGAGGAGAAGCGCAGGCAGAACATTGAGAAAATGAATGAGGAGATGGAAAAGATTGCTGAGTACGAGCGAAATCAGAGGGTGAGTTATTTTTAAGAGGAGCAGAGCTGTGGTCTTCCTGGTAGCAAGTGACTCTTAGCACCCTTCGGTGGTACACATCTGCTCTTTTGATGGATTAAAGTAACTTTAATTTTTTTTTTAAAGATTGTTGATATGCATCCAGTCGCTGCAGGATGGATGTAGAATCAAGCTCAGGCTGTGTTCCTGTACATACCTGGATCAGTCCAGACAAGTGGGTTTTGCATCTCTACCAGCAGATGGAGGCAGAGGACAAATCTTTGAGGCACTGCCATATAACACAGAGTGCCACCTGCAGTCTCTTAGTATTTCTCTGTCTCCAGCAGATGGTAGAGGTTCAAACCTGCAATCTTCACAAAAAGTTTAGATTGCGAGAGAGAATTTCTTTGAAGAAGATTTTAAAGGCTCCCTGAGGTGTTAAGCTCCCTTGTGGACCATCCTTCAGATGAAGCAGGGTGACGGGGGTTGGAAACCCCTGGTTTGTGTTCGTCCTCGTCTGCCTGGAGACCCTTATAGCCAGGGGACTGGCTCCTTGAGGGTCTCCGATGCCGCCTCCTGAATCTTCACCAGCCTGTCAGGGAAGTTCTCTTTTGTCTTTTATTTCTTAAGCTGTTTAAAAAAAAAAAAATTTACCTTTCCCATATGTACCCGGATCAGTCCAGACTCCCAGTATTTCTCTGTCTCCAGCAGATGGTGGAGGTGCAGATCTCTTCAGTCTGGATTAGCTAGGAATATTAAAAAAAAATAAGACCTTAGTTTAAAAAGGAAAAAAAAGAAAACTTAGTATAAGAAGGACTAAGAAACTTAAAGCTTCCCAGGGGGTTGTCAGGTCCTGGTGGGACCATCCCCCCTGGTATTTGAGACTGAGGAGCAGAGGGTTGAGAACCCTGTAACAGGCCCTCTTGGCAGTTTTCTGGGGGTGACACCAGGGAGCCCGGTTCACTCACCCTCACAGGGGGACAGGTACTGTTTGTCTGGCCTCTCCGGACCTCTCCTTTCTCCGCCGCAGCTGACTGATATTGCATTCCTTTTTTTGGCGCCATTCATCATGCCTCGTGGGACGGCCTGCAGCGCTTGTGGCAGTGCACGCATGGCTCTCTCGAGCCGGGATTTGCTCAGAGTACCTCTCCGGGGGGGGGCACCTTGGGGACAGCAGAGAATGCAGTTTCACGCGGCGGTGACTCCCGGAATCACAGAGAGCCTGGGAGGCTTAATTGGCCGCATCAGCCTGCAGACTCGTTCCCGCTAAGTGCGGGAATGGCAGCCATTTTAAATGTTTTTGGTTTTTTTTTTTTTTTGCAGCACAGGAGTAGGCTGCTTTGGGGGAGGAAAATTTCCCACCACAGCTATCACCACGGCGTGGAGCCCCCGGGGGGGGGGGGGGGTGTTAGGCCAGCTGATCGTGAAAGCCCGTCGGAGGAGGGCCCAGACTGAAGGGATTTGCACCTCCACCATCTGCTGGAGACAGAGACATAGTGGGAGTCTGGACTGATCCGTGGTACTACAGGAACGAAAATTAGTAGGTAAGGACCAGTTTACCTTTATTTGTAGCAGCTTAAAGGAACAGTCGAGTGTTGAGTGCACCTGTGGCAGCCGGGAGCTGTCGGCACCTCAGGAGGGGAAGGTTGGGGGGTTTCTCCTTCTCCCTCTTTCCAGGGGTGGTGAGGGAAGTAGCGACTGGGGCTGACAGGGACCGCGGGTATAGTTTGGTTTGCTCTTGTTTGCCAGTCAGGTTGTTGGGCCGACACAGCCGCACGACTTCTTGATCGGGACAGACTGCTATCGCATCGGGGTTTCCTGTGCACTGCTCAGGCTGGTCTGTTGGAAGTTGCTGTTGCGGCCGCGTGTGCAGCCTGCTGATGTGTGCGCGTGGCGGTTACAGCTGCGCCTCTGGCGGTTACAGCTGCTTCTGTGGCCTGTGGCGCAGCGCTTCTAGTGACTAATGGCGCCAGAACCGCGTGTGGCGGCCTGCAGGACCCACGGGGTCTGGCCTTCTCAGCTGAGCAGTATATCCCTATGTTCCAGCTGCAAGGCAGGAGATGAAGGGACCTCGACCGGGGGTGGGGGTTCCTTAGAGAAGAGGGCTCTTCGGTCTTTGAGTCCACAGGGAATTGCAGACAGGGTCCTGCGGTCAACAGACTCCATGATTCCCCCCTCCCAGTTGTCACCTGTTGTACAAAAAGATCTGGACGGGGGTGGAGATTAGGAGGGCAGCCTGCCTGAACAAGGGGCTGAAGACCCCGAAGATTTTTTGCCAGAGTTCGTTCTGCTCCTACATAAGGCCTTCCTGGCAGGGAAGGGGGCAGGGATCAAGCGTTCGAAGGGGAGGCTGCCACATCGTGCTGCCAAGAGCCCTAAGGTGGCCCCTGCCAGGGGATTCGGGGAGCTGCTGCAACGCCTGGGTTTGGGTCGAGTAGATCCGGAGGCTGACACCAGGGATGGGGAAGACTCTGGTAGCCGGATAATCCTTTTGGATTTGCAGGGGACCGACCTGGATGTGGACGTGGATGCGACCCCCAAATGTGGACCCAGATGCGAATAAGGATGATTTGGACCTGGACGAGTTCTGTGTCAGAAGGAGATGACCCTCAGGTAGTCCGCTTGCTTAAAAAAGGAAGTATTGCGTCCCCTTATTCCACAGGTGTTGCAGGAATTGGGGGTGAAGGCGACTCAGAAGGAGTCAGATAATGAGGGCATGAATCTGATCTTGGACGAACTGCGGGGGCCCCCTCATGCCTTTCCCTTGCTGAAGAAGATTCGCAAGCTGGTGAACCGGGAGTAGGACTTTCCGGAAGTGGGTATGGAGTTTGGAAGGGCAATGGTTAGCTTTATCCCCTGATGAAAAAACTTGGAGCTCCTGTGGGTACCGAAGGTGGATGCGGCAGTTTCACTGGTGACCAAGACGAGGCTTTGAGGGATGTTCAGGACCGCAAGTTGGAAATTCAATTGAAGCAGCTGTTTGAAACGTCTGCTTTGAGTCTCCGAGCTGCGATTTGTGGTAGCAGGATGCAGAGAGCTTGACTGTGCTGGGCGCAGAAGATGCGAGAGCAAGCCTCCTCGGGGGATGTGGATTCTCTGCAATCAGCCGTTTGGAAGCTGGAGTGGCTTATGTTGTGGATGCGCTGTATGATTTGGTCCACATTTTGGTCAGGAGCATGGTCTCTGCAGGCTTTTGTGGTTGCGAAATTGGTCAGCGGACATGTGGTCCAAGGCCCAGTTGTGTAACCTTCCCTTTAAGGGAAAGCTCCTCTTTGGGGAGGATTTGGATGAGCGCAAGCGGCTTCTTGGGCAGAGTATTATTTCTTTCTCCCCAGGAGATTTGTAGAGTGGCAGTGTGGTCTTCGCTTCGCACTTTCTCCAGACATTACCATTTGGACGTGCAGCAGGATGCGTCTTTTGGTGAGAGTTTGTTGCGCATGAGCTTTCGGGTTCCTGCACGTTTTAGAAGTGCTTGGGTACGTCCCACTTGTCTGGACTGATCTGGGAATGTACAGGAAGGGAAAACTGGTTCTTACCTGCTAAGTGGTATTACAGGAACAAGAATTAGCAGTCCAGAGACCCTCCCCGTCGCTGCCAAAAGACTCTTTCCTGATAGTCAATGTAATGTATTCAGAAGAGTTTTTCTGAGCAACTTTTTTGAGTTTCTGGAGATGACAGAGGCTCCAGTGCAGGGGGTTCCTGTTCGCCCTGGAGAAGGTCCTTAGGTTCTAATTCTTTGACTTGGGTACAGGTCAATATTAAGGGACTGCAGGTGGCACTCTAGGTTGTGTAGCTGTGCCCAAAGTTTTTGGTTCTCTGCCTCCATCTGCTGGTAGGGATGCAGAACCCGCTTGCCTGGACTGACTTGTGGTATTATAGGAATGAAAATTAGCAGGTGAGAACCAATTTTCCTTTTTGCAGCAGTTGAAGTTGGCAGAAAATCAGTTGTCAGTTTGCTTCCATAATTTATCAATTCTTTTTCATACGTATTTTTCTGCTTTTCATCAGTATGACTTTTTTCTTCTACCTCTTTAAGATATTTATTTATAAGCTTTTTTTATATACCGATATTCGTGTTTACATATAGCTGAAGGAAAAGTACAAAAAATGAGGGAGAGGGAGCAGCAAGGAAATATGAACCAGCAAAAGAAGGGTGAAGAGAGGACAGAAAAAACTAATATAGGCAGAGTAACTATGGGTAAAACAAGGTAAAGTGTTACATGATGTAGCCAGTAAGCAATATATACAATCTAGCAAATTATACAGTAAAACATGGTGGGGGGGGAGGAAAGGAGGGCAGGGGTAGGGGGCAAAATAAAGACGAGTAAGAACAGTCAGGGAGGGAGGAAGGGAGAGAGAAACGAAGGAACAAGGAAGGAGGGGCGGGGGGGGGTGGAGGAGGAGCAGGGAGGAGCTACTGGAACAGGAGGGGAGAAAACAGGGAGGGCACAAGATCTGCTTCATATAAATATTTTCAAAACTGCACGTTTACCCTCTTGGCTGCCCACATTAGAGCAGGTGCCAAGTACGTGGATGGTTTTATCCAAATATTCAAAGGGAAGGTGAAGTACTAGTGTGATTTCCCTTTGGAAATGTATGTAAAATATGAGCATTAAAGCCATCCCCATGCTTTAAAGCTTTGCAGGCTGTTTGACAATCTCCCCATTTCTTTTATTGTGCAGTTTGTGTGTGTTTAATTTTTTAATATCCATCTGTATTGGGGCATTTGCCATTAGCTGTCAGTTCGTACATCATGTCTCGAGGCTTGGGAGGGGGTGCTGGGCCTTGAATTTCAAGCCAACAGTTGTCTAGAGATGAAACAAAATCATCTGCCCCCATTCCTAACACACACAGTCTGGCCTGTCACAAGGGTGCGCAAGGCATAACATAACTAGATTAAAATGGTATGCAAAGTGTAGCTGAAATTTCCGTCCATAAACAGGGCTGAATTAGCCATAATGTGGGTGATGTTATCTGGCCACATTGAACATACTTGTCTCTCCTAGCTAGTAGAACTTTTAGCTCCACTGAGCATGTGTCGGAATTCCTGCTCTGGCGTTGCCTTGTGAACCACTTCAGTCTTTTTTTTTTTTTTTTGTCAGAGTACTGCATGGACATGTATTCAGTCTCTCTCTATTTTTTTTCTTCAATTTTCTCTGTTTCTTGTAAATTCTTAATCTTCAAAATTGCCTCGCTGCCTCAGCAGCATCCCCACCAACACTTTTCAGCACTACCCAAAAAAAAAATAAAAATTTTAAAGTACTTATCTTAAGATGTCCAGCAAAAAGGCCCCAGTAAGTGGACATGAACTCTCCTACTAGGCTTGGGACTGGACCACGGATGTCTTCTCATACTTAACTCGCTAGAGCTTACAAAATGGAGGAACTGCATAAGTCGCTTAGAAATTGATCTGTCTTTTGCAGTGCAGCATTATCTACCTCACTGGGAAGAGAATTGAATGGGAGCTTCTCAAACACTCCCTTCAGCAACACAGGCTGAAACTTTAGGGGGTCAAGTAGTTTGTACTGCGTTGAATCCACTCTGAAAAGAGCAAAGAAAACAAGAATTTTATTCCAGTGCACCACCAGAGAAGGAGCCCAGGTTGCTTGATAACTTCAGGAAGAACATTTTTCAGAGCTCCATGCTAAGCTCAAGGATTCCTTCTCACCAGTTCTTTATATGCAATACTTTCATAACTGTATACAAAAGCTGAAACCCTTTCCTCAGCCTAATGAAGAAAGAAATTACGGTCGGCAGCTGTTTTTAAATGCTGAAGAGTGCATATGCCATCTTTGATCGGTCTATGAATCGTTCAATATCACGGACCTCCACAATTCTGTCGGGACACGGTGCATGGTCTGGTTGAGGACCTATGTGAGATGATCCTTGTCTCGGGTAACACCTAGGTGGCTGTCCTTGTCTAGTGGAGCTACTTTATGGAGAGAAGCTCAGAGAAACAGTTGCACAGATAAGAGCAAACTGTAGCGGTCCAATTCTTCTCAGCAGGAACTGAACTACTATCTTCTTCGAGATGCTGCTCCTACATTTTTGAGAATGTACTTCCAGATACACCCCTTCCAGCCATTTCAAAGATACTGCCTCTTTTTCGACAACATGAATGCTGTCAACCTAAAGCAATGCAACAAGTCCAGCCCAAGCGTAGATAGAGCTTTTGATCACTTTGCAAGTCCACCAACTGCCCTTTCCAGTTGGACGGAGAATCTAGAGCTTTCTGAAGGAATGGCACAAGATAACCAAAGACCACTGGATTTTCAAGATCATGGAATCTGGATACTGTGTGATGCTGTCATCTACCATCTGTTTTTCCTAATTGTTCAGCCTCTAATCCAGATCTGTCTCACTTGATACAGCTCTGTGTGGAAGTAGAATCACTCTAACACCGGTTCATCAGATGCGTCTTAATTGGGCTCTGACCCTGAAAGCTCATGATTCAATAAATTGGTTAGTCTATAAGGTGGCACCTGCCTCTTGTCAATTTTTGGTCATCAGAACACGTTTGTCTCCTTAAGGCCTAGATTAACCTCTTAAAGAGTAACAGTAAATTCAGACGAGCAGTTTTGCGTGGCCTGTTCACCCAGTAATCTACTCTCCACAGTGGGGGACCAATTTGTTTATTCAGTAAACATGCCACTGCAATCCTCAACTTGGGATTACCCACATGTTCCAACTAATTCATCCCTGCTTATTGACGGAAAAAGTAAGTTTGATTACCATAAATGGTGTTTTTCATAGATAGGATAAATTAGCCATGCTAAATACCCACCTGCCTCCCTGCAGAGTTGACTAGCTGGCTAGATTTAGCTCTAAAATCAGTTGAGGAGGCCCATTAGGCAGGCCCAAGCAGGAATTCCTGCACACACTCAGAGCTAAAAGCTCTACTAGCTAGGAAAGACTAGTCCATTTGGTGTCGCCAGATGACATTACTCATATGTCGTGGGTAATTCATTCTGATACCTACTGAAAAAAACTTTATGGTAAGCAAACTTGTTTTCTAGAATTTTCCCTGTTTTCCCCCTCCCCGGGAGTAAGTTGTTTAGAATGGTATTGTGTGTTTATATTTCACGTATAACACATTTTTGTGTGTTCAGTGAGAGGTCATCATGACCTTGAGGGAACTTGATTCTCCAGGACCAATTTGGCCATTGGAGCCCAATGCTAGGTGATATCACTTGTGCTAGTGTTGGTAGTTGCTCCAGTGTCCTGCACCAAATTGTAAATTGCGACTGCCTGGTGTGCGCTTGTTTTTGTTGATGGATGAGCCTGCTTTCGCTCACCTGTCCCCCTCCTTTCTCTCCTCCCTACCCTGCTACAGGATGGCGTTCGTGAGAAGAACCCGTTCCGGAACTTTCTGGATGATCCGCGGCGGTCGGGACCATTCATGGACCTGGATAGGAAGGAAGGCAGCAGGCGCCACACGCGTAACTGGGGTGGGACGGACTTTGAGAAGGTGAAGACTGGTATGGAGCAGGAGAGGGCTGGCCACGTATGTATTTCAGCACCTGCCACAGCACTGGCATGATTCTGTCTCTCTGGCTGACGTGGGTTCTCAGATTTCCCGAGTGTCATGTAGAACCTCTACACCGCACTTAACACCCACTCAGGGTTAACCACTTGGAGGGTCCTGACCAGGTCTGCCTGCACCTGCGCATGTACTCCTACACTGGCAACTTCTCACCCGCCTGCTGGGTCCTGCTTGCTTCTGGGCAAGCACTGCTCCCCTGAGCTATCCCTTGATGATTTCTAGGGACACTGGGACCCCACACCGCCCAGGGGTCACACACCTTCTAGACATACTCCTGCAGAACATATCGGGATCATTAATCAGACCGAGACCAGGCAGAGCTAACAAACCATTGAGTTTATTAACAAAAAATGGGAACAGTGAAGGGAAAAAGCTTAAATCTGCAAAGAGATAATAAAAAGGATTAAACAAAAGTTAGCTAAAACTTTCCACTATTTATCAACGCCAGAGGATTTTAAGGAAATGTGCTGCTCACTGGAGTTTTGAGCAGGGACTCTGCGCAGAGATCTGTAAGCTCTGTTCCCAGCTGAGACGAGAGGATTCTTGCACCTTCAGGGCTAGTTCTCTCTCTGAAGAGCCAGTTGGGGCACAAAGTATTAACATTAGCTCTCTGATTATTGGCCTTCTGACTAGTAACAGTTTTCTGGCCAATGGTACTTCAGGATATTAGTCTTACAGCTTCCTCGAGGATGCTGTCCCAAGCCTCATTCTGAGTCAAGCCAGCATCCCTAGCCTCTGTTCCCTGTACGTACCCGGATCAGTCCAGGACAGCTGGATTTTGCCTCCCTTCCAGCAAATGGAGACAGAAAAAGACTTTGCGGACTCTGTCCTATACCCCTGAGATGCCACCTAGTGTCTGCCAGTATTTATCTGTCTCCAGCAGATGGTGGAGGTGCAAAACCTAGTGTCTGGTAGCTGTGCTAAGTTTAGGGTTGGATTTTGTCTGACTTTTGGATTACTTAGTGCTTGATTTTACAAGGGAAGTCTAGTTTAAGGGTCCCTTTTAAATTAGCATTTAGCCTCCCAGGGGGTTGGCAGGACCCGGTTGGACCATCCCCACTGATACTAGAGGCTGGAGAGCAGAGGGTTGGGAACCCTGGAACTGCCGCGGCTGAGGGTGATACCGCGGGGGTCCTGGCTCACTCACCCTCAGTGAGACCGATTACAACCAGGTTAAAAAAAAAAAAAAGTTGTTTAGTGCTTTGGGCTCTCCGGCCTAGCAACCGCTCTTTTTTTCTCCGGTTTTCACCACTTTCCCGGCCCGTTTTTTGACCAGGAAATCTGTACAGTCACCGCGGTTCTTTTTTCAGGTACTGCTAAATCGAGGCCGGGGATATGCCTCGTGGCGCGGCCTGCTCCGCGTGTGGCTTTCCCGCGCTGGGGTATGCACAGCCTGTCAGGAGGGGAAGGCCCATCACGGAGAATTCAGCACAAGTCTGACAAGGACAGCTCCAGGCCACATCGGGAGCCTGAGAGGCCTGATGGGCTGCGGCAGGGCTCGGATCCCTTCCTGCTTAGTGCGGGATCGGAGGCTTTGCTGCAAACCATGAGGGATCAGGAGCGAGCAGTGCTGGTGGCTCTGGGAGAGAGGCCCTCTCCTCTACCACTTTCCCCGAGGCCGGCTGCCCCGGGGGGGGGGGGAGGGGGTGCGAGTGCGAAGTCTTTTTCTGTCTCCATCTGCTGGAGGGGAGGCAGAACCCAGCTGTCCTGGACTGATCCGTGGTACTACAGGAACAAAAATTAGCAGGTAAGAACTAATTTTCCTTTTTGAACTACATTGCAAGGTCAAACACTACCTGCAGGCCAGCACAGAGGTTGGGGGCCATGTGGTTTCATGTTTTAACTTGGTCTGAGCCCAGGGAGGTGCGTTGATACCTCTGAAGGTCATGCAGTGAACCGTGGAGGTGAGAGCATACCTGCCGATCAGGATTTTGCAAGTTCCACTATTTGTACTGAGAATGCTGGAAAAATATTTAATTTGATTATGAAAGCCGGATTGCCAAGTGCTTTGTTTTAGCTGAGGCCTGGAGGCACAGAAGAGAGCAAGTAACTCATCCCAAGGTCCCCACCTATTTTGGAGGGGTTTCTTGAACTCATGTCCCAGGATTTGCCCTGAATCTTGGTCCAGTGCTCAGTTCACTAGGACCCCTTATGCTGAAACTCCTTTGGTTTTCCTGATTTGGAATAAAACCAGAGTTAATACACTGTTGTTGACTCTTGACAATGAACTTAGGAAATACCAGCAGAGAAATTATAAACAATGTCCAGTTTTATAGGGAACCAGGCCCAGAGTAGCTTGGCAGGTGTTCAGGAATGAATAAAGCAATGGAGCATTTACTGTATCAATTTTTTTTAAACTTGATCAGTTCCATCCCCTTTAGCACTGATGCAGGATAATCTGGATTTGGAAAACTGTATGTGGGTGACAGCTGGAGCAGAACGATTGGCTGAGCCCTTACGATAAGGAGAGATTTCTTAGCATAGGAAGACATTAAAGTTGGTGGATATAAGTATATTTGTGGAGTGCAGATTTTGGAGAGGAACTTGCAGATGAAGAGATCCAAAAAGCATTTGCATGAATTGAAGCATTGATGTTCATAAATATGAGAGAGAGTTTAAATTACTTCATAGAATATATATCTCTAGAGTCTGGGGAGTTAAAGGAATCTTTGGTAATCGTATTTATGTGAAAATTACAATTGCCAGGAATATTATTTTGTATGTTTACCAGTTGTCACAAATTGACTTCCTTTTGGAGGAAAATATTTTGACTGGACAAAATATTGAATTGCTTGGTATTATGATCCAGTAAACTGGCTTATCTTGGAATTTTGCCCAGGGATCACAGACTATGTAAACGAGGGAAAAAGGTTTGTAATTAATGCCCTCTTATTAGCTAAGAAAAAGTATTCTATTATGTTGGAAAGCAGGATGAGTGTCCCACTTTTTTTCTGAGTCGGAAAATACTAATGAAAGGCTGTGCAAGTAATAGGAAAAATGAAGTTTACTGTGAAGCAAAATAGAAATGATTTGTCTAGTCAATATTGGGAGAAGTTTAAAAATCTTTAATAGAATTAGCTTCTGGCAATATGTAATGCACCTATATTCAATGTTTGTGACCTGGGTATGCATGAGGTGTTTGTGGGCTGGGATTGAGATTGAATGGATGATGTCTGTGGGGAAAAGTGCCCTGCGTTTTGATTGGATAACAACATAGTACAAGACGTCCGTGTTCATGTCAATGTGCTGATCTTCAAGATGAAAAATAATAATATTTATATAGTATTGAAGCTGTTTTTCAGATGTTCCAATTAAGATCTTAAATTTAAGAAAAAAATATTGAGGTCTTCAACTGGGAAATTTAGTTTAACATGGGTTATTTTATTTAATTCTGTTCAATTGGAATCTAGCAATAACTGGAAGTAGCAGTTGGATTATTGTATTGCTTTGTTTATATATCCTGAAACTTCCTCATAATATTGGCAAATGAGGGCTTACGTTTATAAAAAAAAAAAAAAAAAAAAAAAAAAAAAAAGTAGCAGCGGACATCAATCCCACTGCCGAATCAGCCCCATGACATTCTTGTAGGATATGCGTCCCTGTAAGAATCTATCTATCTATATGTACTAGGGCAGAAGATCGGGTCCTAAGGATGCTATGGACATGACCTTGTCAATGACCGGCCGGGAGAGGGCCGAGTACGTGCGCTGGAAGAAGGAGCGGGAGCAGATAGACCAGGAGCGGTTGGCGCGACATCGCAAACCTACCGGGCAGTGGCGGCGGGAGTGGGACGCGGAGAAAAATGAAACCATGTAGGTGATCCGGCCAGCCGGCCGCAGCTTTTCTCCGTTCTATTGTCTCTGATAAAATAGCACCACAGTCTGGCTCACGCAGTTTTGTAATCTGTGGATACAGGATTGATGATGATGATTTTAGGGTGGGGACTGACCTGCCTTTTCCTCTGCCTTGATAAAAATTTACAGGTTTAAAGATGGAGCGGCACCAGCATCTGCACCAGCGGACCAGGGCGGTAGACGAGGTGGGTTAATAAAAGGCTTTGTTTATAATCTGGGTGCCTCCTTTTTTTTCCCCTCTCTCGCTCTCACCCCTTCCCTACCTTGCCCTGGATGTTTGAGAACGATGTCGTGGAGAACACCACATCCTGAGCCTCCTAAGCCTTTTCTACTCTCAAGTTACTGCAGATTCTCTCTGCCGGTGTGTGCCAAAGTGCCTGAATGCTTGATATGAGGTATTGGAAACAGGGGTATGTTTCTACGGCAGTTACCATCTCTCACTTTTGTCTTGTTAACAGGGCAGGGGTTTTTCAGAAGTTCCCGCTGCGGTTTCTGGTCCTCAGGTCTGCTTTGCTGTGATAGTACACTTCCTGTAAGAGTGTCCCAGATGTCCTGTAGATTAACTTTTCTTGGTTGGTGGGGGAGGGAGGAAGTGTGTGGGTTGTGGGTTTCTTTTTTTCTTGCAATATCTATTCTGGGAGCAGTGAGAAATCCCTAAAAGAGCTAAGAAATTGCTTTTCTTTTAGCTTGAAGTCTTTCCTGGAAAGCCTTGGTAGTAGTGGGCAGACTTTGAGCTGACTTTCTGGCAAAACCTGGAGGCTGACACAGGGTCGGGGTTTTTTGTTTGTTTGTTTTTTTAAATCCTGCAACCTGGTGTAATGAGAGAGTTGTAGTCTCTGCCTCTCGTTTTGAAATCCCATGCTGGTATGTGTCAAAGAACCAGTGCTGGCCTACAGCCTCTCTGCAGGAACTGTCTCACTAGGCTCTGCTTCTGGGTCAGCTGGGTTGAAATGTTCCCTTAAATGTTTCTGGGAAGGTCCTCATATCTAGGTTATGGGTGGCAGCACACATTCTTACAGTGTAAGAACGCATGCTGCTTTTTTTCACTGAATCAGAAAATCAAAATAATTTTTTTTTCCAGGACATCTGAGGCACTTGTGTTTTGAGCTGAAGTGTGGATGTCGCCCAGGGGTAAGCAACTCCAGTCCTGGAGTGCTACAAACTAGGTCTGGTTTTCAGGATATCCAGAATGAATATGCATGAGATAGATTTACATGCAGTGCCTCCATTGTAGGCAAATCTCTCTCGTGCATATGCATTTTGGATGTCCTGAAAACTTGGCCTGTTTGTGGCACTCCAGAAGCAGAGTTGCCGCCCTCTGTAACTTCTGCCCTGCTGTCATGGAGTGAAGCTCACCTTGCATTATGGTCTCTGCATGCAGATTGGACTTTGCTTTTAGTAACAGTTTTGAAAGAACTAAAAAAAAACAACAAAAAAAAACAAACCCCCTGTAACATACAACAGATATGCTTGGATGGCATTTTAAAAATCCCAGTCCTCTCTGATGTAAGGAGCCTTGGTGTTTTTTAGACTTGCAACTGTCAATGAAGCCACAAATTCATGTGGCCAAGGTAGCCTTCTGTAGGTTTAAATTGGTGTGTGGCCTTTGCAGATGTTTTGTACAGTAGTACAATCTCTAGTTCCTGTTCATACCCCAGATCAGTCCAGACGCATGGGCTTTGCCTCCCAACCAGCAGATGGAGACAGAGGAAAAAGCATTACTGACAATGTAATACTTTAAATGGTGTGCTACCTGCCGTCCCTCGGTATTTCTCTGTCTCCTGCAAATGGTAGAGGTGCAAAACCTGCAGTCGTCTGGTTAGATGAACAGTTTACTTCAGGGGTGGTTAGGTCCCTTAGGGGGCTATTCTTCTGGTCGAGTGAGGTTAAGCAGGGGGTCGGTGATCCTTTGCTTTAGTCCTTTCCTGAGGAGGGGGTTGAAAGCCACTGGTACTGGCTCCCTCATTCCCCTGCCTCTTCTCTTCTGTGCTGCCGATGGCCTGTTTTTCACTGTTCTGGTCTAAGGAAGTGACTTTTCCTTCTTTTTTTTTTTTTTAATAATAATGCAGATGGTCTTTAGTGCATCTCAGCTCCGGAGGTGGTGTATTAATGCCGTGGTGGCAGGGCTGCCGTGCTGCATGGACTGTTGGATGTCAGCTGCCCAAATGTGGAACCTTGCATTTTATTTTGTAGCTATAATTTGGGTTGCTCTTCCCTAAGTGCATCACTTTGCACGTGTCCACATTAATGTATTTAACATGTTAACATTAAAACGTTTAAGTACAGTAAAAAATCTATGCCTCAACCATGCGCGTCTTTAAAAAGCAAAGCTATCAAGGGGATCAAGAGGTGATCCAGGAAACTACACACCGCAAGTGACCTCTGTGCCAGGCAATATGGTAGAAACTTTCATAAAGAGCAAAATCGCTGAATGTATAGACAGGCATAGTTTAATGGGACAAAAACATGGATTTAGCCAAGGGAAGTCTTGCCTCATCATTTTGCTACACTTTTGAGGGCGTAAATAAATATTTGGATAAAGGTGTTCTACTTGTTAGAGTGCATCTGGATTTCCAGAAAGCGTTTGACAAATTCCCTCATGAAAGACTTCTTAGGAAATTAAGTCATGGGATAGGGGGCAGTATCCTAACGTGGACTGCCAACTGGTTAAAAGACAGAAAACAGAGACTAGGGCTAAATGGTAAATGTTCCCACTGGAGAAAGGCGAACAGTGGAGTGCCCCCAGGGATCTGTTCTGGGGCCACTGCTTTTGAACGTATTTATAAATGACCTGGAAATGGGAACAAATTTGCCGATGACACAAATTTATTCAACGTTGTTAAATCATAAGAGGACAAGAAATTGCAAGAGGACACTGCAAAACTGGGAGACTGGGCATGCAAATGGCAAATGTAATATGTCATAAAATACTTTAAAGTGTATTTGTCAAATGACATGATTATCTCTGTTGTTTGCAGGGGACAATTTATTGGAAGCAGCAGAGAATAGAAGAGCTTTTAAATCATAAAATGATTTGTTGAGGGATTCTTTTAGGACATGAAGGCTACTTTGCCACAATGCTCGCAGGGTGACCTCCATCGTCCAGTGGTTTCGGCTAATTTTTGAATATCTGATAAAATGTTCTGAGCTTTGTATTTTATAGCTACTCTGCAGGAACAGGATTGATTTTCTTTAAATTAGTAAATGTGGAATAATTTCAATGCAGTCACATCAGTTTGAGCCATTTTAGTTTTTACTGGGTTTCGTGGTGCACAACTGAGGGTTTCTCTTTGGCAAACACGGGCCCGGCTCAGACCGTTGCACGGCAGGGAGCCCTTGAATGTTCTCCGCAGGCCTCCTGATATGTTCTTGGGTGGGCAGATGTGATTAGAAAGCAAGCTGGCCCCTTGCTAACGGTGACAGTCTGGCCTGGAGAGGAAGACATGCCAGGAGCTTGCTGTGCTCTTTTTCACTGCATTATTTTAAAGTTAAAATATATTGGACAGCTGAAGTAAATATTTGGTGAAATAAATCACATACAAGGCACATTCCCCAGCATTAAAGAATGAGACGTAATGCCTTGTATGCGATTTCTAAAACATTTGGGTAGTGTAACAGCCCGGGCCCCGTTGAGAGACTTCAGGTCTGCTTTAGCCATGGGTTTCTTGCAGTGCTATAGCCCTACCTCTGTCCCTGCCTCTTAGGCGTGCACTTGTGAATGGGATTAGAGAGCCAGTGGAGGAGGAGGTTGCATTGTGCTTGGGACCCTCTTAACCCTCGCCCTCCCTTGCTGTTTTTCAGAGGAGAGCAGGCGGGCACCCAAGCCCCCGACATTTGGAGAATTCCTGTCTGAGGGCGGAGTGGCCGATTCTGGCCGGAAAAAGGGACGTGGCCGGAGCAGGGTTGAAGGCAAAGCCTACAGGTGGGCTGTCTTAATTTTGGTGGCTGTATAAAGTGACCAGTGGCCGCACAGAGCAGTTCAGCCTCTCCACTTGCTTGACTCCGCACTTTGCCCAGAAAGTTTTATATAGACTTAACAAGTCGAGAGGCAAAAAACAGGCATCACACAGCAATGTTTGTACCATTCTTGTTATTTGTATATTGGAAAAGGTTTGTAGTTCAGCAATATGAGGGCATTGCATCAGTCTGCTTCCTAATTAGGTACCCCAGGGATGCATGGTAAATTCACAGGAAGTCCAATTAATTCTCCTTCCCTTTGCAAACCTCTGAAAGTGGACAGTAGTCCTCTTCTGCTGGGGGTAACTGTCTCTGTGCAGTCTTTACCCGAGGGGATTTCATTTCTTGGTCTTCACAGAGGGGTAGATTTTCAGGCGCATCAGGCGCCAACAAAAGTACGCTGGATTTTAGTAGATACGCGCGTAGCCGCTAAAATCCGGGATCGGCGCGCGCAAGGCTATCGATTCCGTATAGCCGGCGCGCAAGGCTATCGATTCCGTATAGCCGGCGCGCGCCGAGCCGCGCAGCCTACCTCCGTTCCCTCCGAGGCTGCTCCGATTTCGGAGCGGCTTCGGAGGGAACTTTCTTTTGCCCTCCCCTCATCTTCCCCCCCCTTACCTTTGTTGGGGGATTTACGCCTCCCGGAGGGAGATGTAAATCCCCGCGCGCCAGCGGGCCCCCAGCGAGCCGGGACGTGACCTGGGGGCGGGTCCGGAGGGCGCGGCCACGCCCCCGGACCGCCCCGGGCCGTAACCACGCTCCTGACACGCCCCGAAAACGCGGCACAGATCGTACACGCCCCCGACAGCCCCCCTCTGAAAACCCCGGGACTTACGCGAGTCCCGGGGCTCTGCGCGCGCCGGTAGGCCTATGTAAAATAGGCGCACCGGTGCGCAGGGCCCTGCTCGCCTAAATCCGCCCGGATTTAGGCGGATTTAGGCGAGCAGGGCTCTTAAAATCCGCCCCAGAGAGCTTGTGGAGCTGTGTAGGCTTAACTCTTTGTCCCAGTGACTCGTCCTTCCAGTCCTGGGCCCCCGCTTCACCTGTTGTGCCCTTTCTCCATGGCAGAGGAGGGAAGGTGTGACAGAGGTCATTACTTAAAGGACAAATCACATTTTTCTGGGCTCATTATGCGGTGGTGTGTGTTTTATTTCCCTTTTTCTGTCGCAGTTAAGTGAGATGCCAGCTTAGGTTTCTCCCTTAGGTGTGTTATAGTGCTGGAGCTCAGTGTACCACAGAGGGAATGTTAGAGGACCTTCAGGATGAGGGGGGGGTGCTGATTATGGTGCGGGTGGCTGCATATTTGCTCTGGTTTAGGATTGCCCTGTTCCAAGGCCCATATTCACTAATGGGGCTGGAGAGGAACCCACCACGGTTTCTTTTCTCCTTCCTATCCAGCTCTCATCAGGGAGCTGTCCTGTAATGTTGTTCATGTCTCCTGGGTGACCTCCTTCCCTCCCACTATGGTCTGATGTATACGGATATGGAGCTATGTAAAAAGAAAAGTCAGTACAGTGCTCCCACTTATTCAATAATCACCTTTTATAAACCACCTTGGAGCCCCAGATTACTACTTTCTGTTGTAGCGTCTGACTTTGTGACCCATTTTATTTTAATGAACTGCGTGGGTCAGCTTGTCTGGTTAGTGTGTTGTTTCTTTGTTGACTTAGTTTATCCTGGTCTTTGCTTTGTATCTAGCAGCGATTTAAAGTTGCACGGGTATGTTGAATCGTGACGTTTCTTGGAGGGATTCAATGATCATTGGCATCCCTTTCCCCCTAGTGCCTGTCTTGACACTGGGTACCCCTCCTTAAACCATAGCCATGTAAAACCAACCCAGCCAATTATTCCTTGGACCATCCTTGCCCAATCCCCCTTGCATGGGAGATCCAAATCTTACGGCATACCGGGGAGCGGGACTGGGAAGGACCCCGCTGTTACGAAAGCATCCCCTTTGCACATGAGTGTGAAATTGATGAGAGAGGGGTAATCTGTAGCTTCAACCTTTCTCTTACTTGCAACATCCATCTATCAGTCACTTTTTTTTGTGCCGCAGATGTTAAAAGGTTTTTCCATTGGCGCTGATCGCTAGCTGATTCTGGCAGATATCCCCCACCCCTCCTTTTTCCCTGCCTCAAAATCTCATTCTCTAATGATGTTTACAGGCTGTGATACCTTTTTTTTTTAATATTGGATCCAATGTCTGAGAAATCCAAAACTTCCAAGGAATCTGGGCTTTGCAGCTCACACGGGGTCCCTTCTGCCAGTGGGAGTGAAGGAGTGCCGTCTGTCACTGCAGTCTGGTGGGGTATAGAGTTTCAAGCTGTGTGTTAAATAAATCTCTCTGGATTTGCACTCGGGGGGCGGTGGTTTCAGTTCTGTTTGGTGATGGGATAGATGAAAAAAATGACAAGTTTCTAAGAATTGGGGAAGTGCATTTTTCATCCGTTTCGGCGGTACCCGCGTACCTCGCAGACTTTTTATAGTACACGGGTAAAAACAGATAATATGCGCATAATTCATTAGTAAAATAAAACACACCCATACTATCCGTTTCTACCCGTGTACTGTAAAGAATGCAAGGTATGTTTGCACGGATGAGACGAAAGCACATTCTTACTGAATATCACTGTCTAACCTTTCGCTTTGTCTAGCAGTTTTTCGTGAGCGGCACTTTGCAGCGGTAATACCAGTCTGCTGTTGCAGCTTTCTTGATTACATTAAATGTTGTCCTTTTCTGCCTTCTGCAGTATGCACGATGACCGGTGGGAGAAACACGAGGAGGAAGAAGTGGTGGCGATTAAGGAAGCTGATCGTGAGATGGAGGTAGGGTGTGTGCATCTCTGGCACAGAGTGGATTCTCCCAGAGGTGACGGCAGGTAGAGTTTTTCAGGGTTAGCCGGCTCGGGGCCCACTTGGATCTCCAACTTGCTGTCCGTGTAGACATCCTGTATTCTGGGGTGTGGTGGTTCTCCTTTTATAAGATATGTAGATGGAATGGGATTGCAGACCATACTTAAAAATGCCTTTCAAATGAAGGTTGAAATTGTTTTTGGCAGAAAGAAGAGAGAAGCCCGGAGCATGAGAACACATCCAAGACTGAGGAAGATGACGATGAGTGGGAGGATGCCAGCGAAGAGGAAGAAGAGACTATTGGAGGAGCAGAGTCCGAGGAAGACTTCAAGGATGCAGAAAGCCAGCCGGTCGCTGCCCTCGCTAAAGACCAAAGGAAACCCCACCCTCGTGGCACCCCCAAGATAAAAATTCCACTTGCAGACACCGAGCCCAAGAGCACAACCCAGGAGGTGAAACCCTCAAGCCCCTTCTCCCCCACTGATGGGTACCAACCAGTGTCTGACTGGGGAGAGGAGATGGAGCTGCAGTCTCCCCGCAGCAGCATTGAGGATAGCCCCCTGCAAGCAGAGGTCAGGAGGGACATTTCGGAAGGTGACGCTCCCCAGGCGGAGCATGGCATGCCGAGTCCTCCAGAAGACCCTGCTGCAGGTAAGAACTGGCCTCTGACTCTGGCAAGGAAGAACTGTACTAGTCGGGGCAGAGACCTATGAGTTGGGAGGAAACAAACCTGAGATGGCAGAAATCAGTGACTGTATGTCCTCTGGATGTCTTGCTTTATTTCCTTGTGCCTCCATTCTAATGCACAGCTCTCTGGGCACATCCCATGGCTTCTGCCTCTCTATAACTTGTAGGGGGTAACTATTGAAAAGCCATTTAGAAGGATAACAAGAAAGTTTATCCATCTAAATGGCTTAGCCGCATTTTTTTAAATTCTTACCTGGCTAAATTATAGCCGGATAATTTGTTATCCAGCTAGAATTTAGCCGGGTAAGTCGGGGGCGTTCCTGGGATTTGAGGTAGGCGTTTTAGGGCGAGCTAAGTTAGCCAGTATTCGGTATTTTGATATTTGGTTAACTTAACAGGCTAACTCTAGACGTGCCATAGGCAGGTTTAAATTTAGCTAGATACCACATATCCGGCTATTTGTAACTTATCTGGGTGTATTCATTGGCGCAGCCACACCACTTAGCGGCTGAATATTTACCCCTTAATCGTTTTGTTTTAAAATGAGTTTTCTTACCCTGCTATACCAGTCAAGACAAGTGGGCTATCTCCCCTTGCTAACAGATGGAGATAAAGAACGGATTTCTCTGACGCGTCATCACAACTTAATCTCCAGTATTCTTTGCCTCCAGCAGATAGTAGGAAGCACTCATGGTACAGCATGATTGATGTTCCCAGTCCTGAGGGGGGCTTGGCTGAACCTGAGGGGATTCTTTTCTGTAGAGAAGCCTTAAAAGGAAGTAAAGGCACCAGAGGGGTTTGAGGAAAGACTGGTGAGTGCAGCTGCTCGAGGGGAGGTGGTGGTTTTCTTGCCTGGTAAAGTCCTCTGCTTTCCCGTGCATCGTAACGTCGGTGTGCAGTCTGTGGTAGTAAATGCTCCTTTGCCGGGCAAGGCACGTTGTGCGCGTCTTGCCTGAAATCTACAGAAGGGGTAAGAAGTATCATCTGGGGCTGCAGGGGCAGTGCCAACTGCCTCAGGGAAAGAGTCCTCTTCATTCCACCTGGAGAGGAGAGCAGACCACACCACAGGAAGTTGCAGATGTGGCTTATTCAGTAGGAATGGCCGCCATCTTGGTTGATTGGAGCTCAGGGCAGATGGTCTGTGCGGCATAGCCTCGCCAATATTTATACACCCCTCCTCCCCCCCACCCCCCCCATCTTGTTGCTGCTCCTCTTGAGGCTATATAGAAACATAGAAATGACGGCAGAAGAAGACCAACCGGTCCATCCAGTCTGCCCAGCAAGCTTCACACATTTGTTCTCATACTTAACTGTTTCTCTTGGCTCTTAGTAATCTTATGTTCTAATTCCCTTTTCACCCCCACCATTAATGTAGAGAGCAGTGCTGGAGCTGCTTCCAAGTGAAATATTAAGTTTGATTAGTTGGGTAAGCGGCAGCATAGCTCTCTGCCATGAAGCAGAGGGCAATGCTGGAAATGTGTGAAGTATCAGTTTTTCTTTTCCCCTGTCATTGAAGCAAGGAGTCATGCCGGACATGCACCGAAAGTGAAGAATGCCTTGAAAGTCACATTAACTATCATCAAATATTGAAAAGCCTAATAATTGGTAATACCTATAAGCCCATGAACCCATCCCTGTTTTTTTTTCTTTTTTTCTTTTCTTTTTTTAATTGTTTCTTTCAGATGTTCCAGGTGGATGCATTGGTATCGTCTGTTTCCAGGAAGATGACTATCCTGGTGGAAGGGGGGTACCTCTGTCAAGTAGACACAAGATAAATTAAAATTTCCCAAAGAATGTATTCATCTCAGCTCTTACCATCTGTGGTTTTGGTTCAGCATGAGGAATGGTGGGGCTGCCATTATTCCATGTATTTTGTGGTTCCAAGGAAGGACTTGCTCCTTCAGGTCTTTTCTTGTTCTTACGGGAGTAAACAGTCTCCATCTCTCAATTCTGAATGGAGACTTTTTGTTTTGGTTTTAGCAGCAGTACAGGTGGGTGAATACCTCTCCTCTCTAGATCTGAGGTATATTTCCATATTCCCATCAGGGAGGACATTCTGAGGTTTCTTCAGGTTTTGCATTCTGAACCAGCATTTTCAAGGAGCTTCCTTTTAGCTTAGCTACAGCTCCACGAACTTTCACCAAAGTCATGGTGGTGGTAGAAGGAGTTTATGGTTCATCTGCATCTGGACGATTGGTTGATTTAGTGCCAAGACTTATCAAGAAGGCCTCAAAACTTCCAGAAGAGTGGTCCAGCTGTTAGAATGCTTGAGATGTGTGATCAGTTTTACAAAAAGCAATTTTTATTCCTTTTCAATTTCTGGAATATCTGGAAGTCATGTTTGATATGAAGCTGGGACATTTCTTCCTGACTTCAGAGAGAATAGCCAAGATTGTGGACCAAGCACAGAAATCCTTATTTCAAAGAGCGCCCATAACTTGGAATTTTCTCCAGCTTCTGGGTTCCATGGCAGCCACCTTAGATCTGGGTCTCTTGGTGCAGATCACATGTTGCCCTTACAGATTGCTGCCCTCTCTTGCTGGTCACCCCAATCCCAGAATTATGAACACGCTTCCTCTTCTGGCTTCAGTGCGGGAGAGTCTCGTGTCATGGTTGGCGCCCCAAAATTTGTGAAGGGTGTGAGTCTGGAGCCTCTTCCCCCCCCCCATGGATATTGATCATCACAGATGTGATTTTTAGGTTGAGATATTCATTGTCTAGGGTTATGGTCCCTGGAGGAAGCTGCCTGGTTTATCAACAGTTTGGAGACCAGGGCTATTCAGTTGGCTCGGTTTCTTCCCTTAGGGGAAAGGCAGTTGCTGTAGGATAATGCAGCAGCAGTGGCATTCATGAACAAAGACAGGGTGGCACACAGGGCCCGGGAGTATCTGAAGAGACCAGTCTTCTGTTTCATTGGGTGGAAGAAAATCTTTAACAGTTGTCAGTGCTTATTGCTGGTCAAAATGTTCAAGCAGATTTTCTCAGCAGAAAGCTTCCAATCTAGGCAAATGGGAGCTTATTCAAGCAGCATTTGAGGATATTGGACTGACAATGTCCCCCACCTCAAGTGGACATGGTGACTCTCAAGAATGCCAAGGTCCGCAGGTTCCTCAGCCAATCTGAAGGCATAGATGCTGTAGTCCAGCCCTGACCAGAGGTAGAGCTGCAGTTCATGTTTCTTCCATGGCCTTTGAAAAGAAGGATTCTGAGACAGTTGAGAGAGAGAGCCAGTCCAAAATGTCCTGGTGGCTCCAGACTGGCCCAAAAAAAAAAAAAAAATCCCTGATATGTGGATCTCATGAGGCTGCAGATCTGCCATTGTGGTTTTTGGGAGCCTGAGGACCTGTCTTCATTCTCGCTTAAGGCTTGGCTCTTGAGAGGTAATGCCTATGAAGGAAAAGGTATTCTGCTTCAGTAATCTCCATTCTGTTGAAGGCCCATAAAAGGTCTACATCCTTGGCATGTGTTTGGGTCTGGCATCTCTTTGAAGTGTGTTGCAGGGATTGGACAATTTCTCTATTGTGAGCAGATGTTACCATTTAGCCTTCAGCAAGGCCTGGATCAAGGGGTTGACCCTGAATTCTTTGAAAGTCCAGGTGGCCACAGTCTCCTGTTTTATGGGTGTAGGGATTCTCAGTGGCATTCTAGCCTAACATTGCTCACTTCCTTTGAGGTGTGAAGAGGTTATGCTCTCACTTGAAGCTGGTGTTTCCCCAATGGGATCTGCATTTGGCTCACGCCTTTAAGTTCCCCACCTTTTAAGCCCCAAGATGTATATCTGCCAGGGATATTTATCTGAAAGCTATATTTCTAGTTATGATCTGTTTGACTAGGGGCATCTCTGATCTTCAAGCCTTGTCCTGCAGAGGTTCCTTTTTTTTTTTTTTTTTTTTGCAATTTCTTCAGATTCAAGATATATTCGGCTGGTTCCCTCCTTTTTGCCAAAGGTAATTTTGACTTTTCATCTGAACAAAACAGTTTGTCTTCTAGTTTTATCTGGAGAGGAACAAGTTCTTGAAATTCTTGGATGTCAGTTGGGGTCTCCGGAGTTATCTGGAAGACAGCTTGTTTTGTTGATAGTGTAGCTGTTCATCTTGTTTGGAGGGCCTCACGTGGGTGAGGCACTAGCTAGATGGATCAACAAAACTATTGCATCAGCATATTTGCTCAAGGGTAGACAGATTTCAGAAGCTCAGGTTCATTCTGTAAGAGCACAATCTGCTTTTAGGGCCTGGCTCTGGAGGACATTTAAAGCAGCTTACCTAGTGGTCTTTACACCTTTTCATCAAGCATTATTGATTAATTGTTTGGGCTGAAGCCTTTGTTCTCAAGATGGCCCTTACTTCCCTTCTTCCACATTAGTTGGGCTTTGGTACATCCCATTTTTCTGGGCTGGTGTAGCAGGATCATAAGGAAGGAGAAATGTCTTACTTGATTTTCTTTCCTTTTAATCCTGCTATATCAGTTGAGCCTGCCCGGGAAGTTGGGCTGAAAGGCAGGTGAAGACATGTTCCTTTGTATCTAGGAGGAGCTCAGTTATGAGATCAAACTTAATGAAAAAAATCTTCCAGATTGATAAGGTAGTTTGCTCTATTTCCTTTTCATGCAGTTTCTCTCATGTTCTGGGTTTTTGTTTTTTTTTTTACTTAAGTACTTTGTTAGAATCCTGGGAATTTTCTGGACTGCTCCACACTTAACTAGCTGTAATGACATTGTAGAGAAATGTGTTCTCTGCTTCCATCTGCTGACAAGGGGTGTAACCAACTTGGTGTAGCAGGACTAAAGGAAAGAAAATTAACAGGTAAGAAATTTCTCCTTATTCTAGAAACTTTTAAAATGGATGCAGATGTGTAAACAGCCTGATGTTGGCAGGTTGCACACATCTTCAGATCCCAGAAATCTTATGCTCTCTACTCCTGAAAACTTTTTGTAGTTAGCACTAGGAGAATATATATTTGTCAATCTGAGTGGGTGAGGGGCCTCCCAGTCCATTCCATTTTGTGATGTTTCAGATGGTGGCTTTGATCTTCCTTCACGGAGCAGGTAGTTGGTGCTGTTCTGCATGCCCCCCTCCCCCCCGATTCTGTTCTCATCCCACACCATTACGGTTGCGTCCTCTGCACCCCTGCTAAGTTAATTTGATAATACCCATCACTCATGTCCCTATTTTCCACAGACACTCCTGGACTTTTGGTGTGAGTCAGGTCTGTGATTAACTCATGTTACAAATGCACCTGCTTGTGACATAATGCTTCATAGAAAGCCTTGAATTAGACCAGAGTATGATTTGAAAGTCAATCCTTTAGCTGTACAGCTGGTGATACAGATTTTCTTTACTTTTTGTCTTTTCAACTTCTGGAGCTGTAACCGTGAGTGTCCGTGACCTTGATGCGAGCCTGGCTCAGGACCTCGCGGAGGTGTTAGAGACTGTGGCAGCAGGATCTCCCCCAGAGCCCAGAGGGAGTGCTTCTCTCCAGCAGGAGGCAGACACTGCCACAGACCAACATGGTCCTCCTAGTGGAAGTGCAGCACTAGACCCAGATAACTGCCAGTCCGCAGAGCGAGAGCCCCAGCAGTCGCCACCAGGTACAATCATGTCAACGTGCCAGAAAATGACACCTGGGCACATTCTATAAATACTGGCATGGCCATCAATATGTGTGTGTGTGTGTTTGTATTTGTAGGTAGTCAAGTGGCTGACATAAAAAGTGCCATGCTGGGTCAGACAGAGGTCCATCAAGCCCAGCAGCCTGCCTCCGACAGTGGCCAGTCCTGGTCACAAGTACCCAGCAGATCCTAAATATTTAATTTATAGACATTTTGATATTCTGTCTTGCTAAGAATAGCCTCAAGACAGATTACAACAAATTTAAATTAGACAATTACAGTTGAAACAAATTACAGAGGGGATCAACTTTACAGTTAGCAGAGCACTGGGATCCCCAGTGGTGTATAATTTAAAGTCCTTACTCGGACGTCCAGGTGCTTTAATCTAGGAAATGGGGTCTCTGCAGGAAAGACCTGGCTGAAAAGCCATGCCTTAGCTTTTTTTCCTGACAGTGAGGTAGCACAGCTTGAGTGAAAGGGGACGTGATGCCTTGTTCCAAATTTTTGATGCATAACACCTGAAAGCACAAAGTTTCACACAGGACACTGGCAAGAGGCCAGAGGAGGAGAGGAAAGGTGCTGTCTGGGAGGACTGGCGTTCTCTTGGATTGTAGGAGGAGAGGTGTTTGGGTGCTTGTTTGCCTTGTTTACTAGTGCGTGAACAGAGAGTTTTGGATTTGATCCTGCTTTCGACCGGGCGCCAGTGAAGTTGGTGTAGGAGCCGCAGGCGTTTTATACTGTATTGTGTGGTGCCATTAAATATGGAGTGGCAGTAGCCAGTTTGGCTTGTTACTGCATGTTTTACAGTGGTAAGGTTCTTTTCCATGAGAGATTTGTGCAGTTGGTGGATCTGGCACAGGTACGCAAAGGGGAGGTCCTTACTGCCTTAGTGTGATGTCTGATTCCATGGTGAGGTTGTGATCGAGCTGGACCTCTAGGCTACATTCTGACTCCTTAAGATGTAACTGGGTACCTGACAGAGAAGAGAGTGATGGTGGGATGTGACCCTGTTGGCTCTGTCAGAGGAGTTACGATTTGGAGAAGTTTAGCTTAAATTTGTGGTCACTAAGCCATTGGGCAACATTTGAAAGACAATCATCGAGGTTGGCAATGTGTGAAATTTGGATGTCAGCATTTAGTGTTGAAAGATTGAATAAGGTGGTTGATAGGCTGGATGTAAATACTAAAAAAAAAGAATCAGGGAGCAGATTGAGCCCTGTGGCATTTCATAGGTGAGATCTCTCCGGGTTTGGACAGTTTGAGCCACGTCACAGATTGAGTTCTGTTAGACAGGAATGATTTGAACCATTAGTTTAGCTACTCGGGATCCAATGAAACCGGATCTCAGAGTGGGTCAAACATTTGTATCGCTGTTCTTACATTGCAAGTGGTCCCAGGTAAGACAGTTTTTTTGAGGTTTTCAACCTGTACCTTCCCCCCCCCCCACTTAAGAAAGAGAACCTACCAGTCCTACAGAAGACGACAATGTGGAATTTGCTGGATCTGGAGCCTCTCTGCAGGGTGGTTCACGTAACTGCTTCCAAGACTGTGTTTGCGTGATACCTCTCTGAAATATTCTGACCTCTGCCCACCTTGAATGTTCAGCTGCCGCTGTCCTAGCATTCTGCACAAACCAGACCATCCTCTTTCTCTGCATGGTGCTTCCTGCTTCCCTGGCCTTTTATTTTACTTTTAACGTATTTGATTAAACTCTGGACAAAAGCAGTCTCCAAACCCTCCCAGTCCTTGGAATATCTGGGAGTGAGATTCGACACCAAGCAGGCCAAGGTCTTCCTTCTGACTAAGCAGATAAGGAAGATGATGTCCCAAGTGAGTCAGTTGATAAGCACGAATTGCCAGACAGTGTGGAGCTATCTTTAAGTTCTCGGTTTGATGGCAGCAACCCTGGAAGTAGTGCAGTGGGCGAGGGCACACATGCGTCCTCTTCAATGCTCCCAGCTGTCACGTTGGAACCCGCAGTCTCAAGACTATTCAGTTCACCTCCACTTACCGATGGAAATATGCTCTTGGCTCCAGTGGTGGCTGCAGGAAGCTCATCTGGGCAGGGGTGTACCCATGTCCTCTTCGAACTGGCTGTTCCTCACGACAGATGCAAGCCACAAGGGGCTGGGGACCCTCACTGTCAGGATCTGACAGCCCAGGGACGTTGGACCAAGGAAGAGGCCCTCTGGAACATAAACCGCCTGGAAGCCCGGGCAGTCAGATTGGCGTGCCTACAATTCAGCCGAATACTCCACGGTCAAGCGGTTCGCATAATGTCTGACAACACAACGGTAGCCTACATCAACCACCAGGGCGGAACCAAAAGCCAGCAAGTGTCACAGGAGGTAAACCTCCTTGTGGAATGGGTGGAAATAATCTGTAGATGTATCTCAGCCTCCCACATCGCAGGAAAAGGCAACGTCAAAGCGGACTTTCTAAGCAGGGAAGTCTGGATCCAGGAGAGTGGGCGTTGTCAGCCAAAGCCTTTCAGCTGGTGGTAGCTCGCTGGGGTCTCCCATCTCACAAAAAAAAAGGTTCCCAGATTCTTCAGTTTCGGAAGAGATCAGTGGTCCCTAGGGATCGACGCTCTCATTCAGACCTGGCCGGAAGAAGAGTTGTAATATACGTCTTCCCTCCGTGGCCCCTACTGGGCAGGGTCATTTTCAGAATCGAGCACCACAGGGGATTAGTCCTACTAGTAGCTCCAGATTGGCCCAGGCATCTGTAGTGTGCGGAGGCTCCTAGTGGAGACCCCCCCCTGTGTCTCCCACCGCATAGGAGCCTGCTACAGTAGGGACCAGTCCTTCATGAGGATCCCACTCTATTCTCTTATGGTCTGCCCCTTGAGAGGACTCGCCTGAGGAAGGGAGGATATTGGGTGGCAGTAATTGCCACCTTAATGCACACATGGACATTCTCTATGTCCCTAGCGTATGTGCAGGTCTGGAGAGTATTTGAGGTCTGGTGCAAGGAACGCGGTATTTCCCCTTGGATGGTCAAAATCTCACTAATTCTGGAATTTTTGCAGGATGGCTTGAATAAAGGTTTACCCTAAACTCCTTGAAGGTCCAGGTAGTGGCGCTCTCCTGAGGTGCACGGAACCCACCTGTTGGCTCATCCGGATGCGACCCATTTTCTGAAAGAGGTGAAGCACCTCCAACCATCCCTACTGTGGCCAGTTCCCTTGTGGAGTCTTAATCTAGTATTAGAATTTTTGGCAGGGCCCTCTTTTTGGCCACTGCGTGGTCTTACCTTACGTTTATTAATCTTTAAAAGGATGTTCTGGTGGCTGTATGCTCGCCCATCACATCTCTGAACTACAAGCCTTGTCGGGAACTGTTCCTCCGGATGACTCCAGGAGTGCTACAGCTTTGTATTATTCCATCCTTCTTGCCCAAAGTAGTCTGAGTTTCATTTGAATCAGTCCATTTCATTACCATCCCTAGATAAGCACAAAGACGTGGAAGAATAACGCCTCCTCTGTTACTTGAATGTCAGTAGGTTTTTGGTGCGGTATCTGGAAGTTTCTGAGCGGATACGAAAGACAAGACCACCTGTTTGTCTTTCATGGTGGTAGGAAGCAGGGCGAACCAGCTTCGCAGGCTACCATAGCTCGCTGGATTAAAGGGGGTGGTCACAGGAGCCTGTGTGAAGGCAGGAAAGCCGTTACCTTCTCAGGTTAAAGCTCATTCCACTAGGGCTCAGGCAGTCTCATGGGCAGAAGCTAGACTGCTGTCTCCCGTCAACATCTGCCGAGCGGCGACGTGGAGGTCCTTGCACACCTTCTCCAGGTTCTATCACCTGCACATACAGGCCCGAGAAGATGCAGCCTTTGCAAGGGCAGTGTTAACCAGACCGCGCGGGCAGCCTCCTGCCCCGATCGGGAGTAGCTTTTGTACATCCCATTGGTCCTGAGTCCATCTGGCTACACACTAGGAAATGTAGAAATTACTTACCTGATAATTTACTTTTCCTTAGTGTAGACAGATGGACTCAGCATCTCACCCATGGCTGCCCAAGAACGGTGCCAAGGAGTTTCCCGTGGAGTGAATATCAATTCCAAGAGATTGCGGGTAAGCTTTCATCACGTCCCTAGATCAGGGCATCTATATTCTTACTGGGTCCAGTGTTTGCTTGAGTACAGTTATGGCTTTCCGTTTTTTTAGTCAAGTTGGTTTTAATCAAGTTATTTCGATAATATGTCCAGAGTGGCTTTTGAAGAGAATACTGAAGGACTGAGGTCACTGCAGGGGTGAATCTAGGGTGACATCAGCTTAGAAACCTGACTCCGACTCCATCTGCTGGCAGGGGAGCATAAACAATCTGTCTACACTAAGAAAAAAACAAAATTATCAGCTAAGTAATTTCTCTATTTTATTGGCATAGAATTGTTTTGTTGGGGGTGTCAGAGACTCCAGAGATCTGAAATCCCTTGTGCTCCCCACTCTGCTCAGTGGGCAGTTTTCTTTCTGTGCCCCCCTGCCTTTCCAAATAGATCATGGAAATGCTTTTTTTATAATTTTTTTCTTTTTAGCTTGGGAATGTGTCCAGTGGAACATATCTAAATCATGTATTAAAGACCTGACAATTAACATGGAGCTGGCTGTCTCGTTCACCTGTTCTGTCGCTTGTGTGCTGATCTGCTTTTCCTCGACTAAAGTCCTTTCGATTAAATATTTTTAAGAAGTCCTTGCTTGCTGTGACACGCTGAAATGTTCTCCCTTCTCTGGGCAAGGACTATCTCTCCCCAATTAAAACTAGGCACTTCCCGCATTGTGGGAGAGATGGGCAGATGGAATCACCTGATTTTTCCCACCCTCCCCCCAGCATAATATCCTGCCCTGCTGCCATATTGGGGTGGAGACAGCAGCCTTTAAGAAGTTTGGATTCATTCAATATTGCAGCTGTGCTGTTTGGCAGAGAGATCCTTTGAATTTCTCACCCTGTGAAAAGGAATAAAATAATTGGTCATTTGTCTAGAAGTCTTAACAGTTTGAGAGATGATCACTGGGTGTCCCCGCCACACACACACACACCTCACTTGCCAGATTCACAGCTTGGCGATTGTGCAGGGGGGCTGAGAGCAGTAATTGCCAGGGCTCACCAGTCCAAGTGATCTGGTTATTTCTAACTGTAGGCTGGACCACTCATGGACGGCCTTCACTTGGCTAGTGGTGGCATCAGTTGCCTTAAAACTGTTGAACCTGAAGTGAAATGGGGGCGGAGGGGGGCAGTTCTGCACCAGCTGCTCTTATAACCATGTAAGAGACAGGGGAATGTTTGTACATAATTGGGGGGGTGAGGAAGGGTAGAGGCTGTAGGGATCCTTTTAGCTAGGTAGATCCTTAAGGTGAGTTTAAGTCTCTTAAGTCTACTTTTCTAAAAATATCCTTAAAGAATCACAAATGCCAATAAATCCTACCAGCTCGAAAAAACAGATGCATGTTCTCCATTTCTGTAATTTTTTTTTTTCCCCTTCTGCAGCGTGAAGAGCCCTGAAGCGTCCAGGCTCCTGGCAGCGCATGCCCTGTGTGGGTCTGAGCTCCCTTCAGGCTGCCCAGAACCCGATTCACAGCAGCTGAATGAGGTGTACACGGCTGGCATTTCCCTTAGCTTTTACGGACCACAAATGCTCGTCCTCCTGCACTAATTAACCATGAAGGCTTGAAGCGCTGCCTCCCGTTCATGGACAGGCTTCCAGAGAAGTTACTGAGCACTGCCACGGAACATTTTACGTTCCCTTCTTGGTGGAGGAAGGGAGAGGACGTGGTTCTGCTGAGAATTCCTGAAGCTGATGCTAACTATGCAGTATTCTGAAGCCTCAGATGATCTCTCTCTTCCCCGCTCGCCCCCTGGCCCAGCCTTTTCGTTAAGATGTAGGTAAACACCCATCTCTTTTCCCAGAGAGGCGGCTGGCACTGTATTTTTGATGGCTCAAGCAAATCATGACTTCCAGCTGCAAGTGAACCAGTGCAGTGAGTACAAAACTGACCTGAACTGTGACTCATTTTACTTTTTTTTTTTTTTTTTTTTTCTTATTTTTTGTGTGTTTTGGCCTGGCAGTTTTCTTGCTGTGGGCTCACAGCATAATCTGAACTGGCCTGTATTGGACTATGGTGCCTTCATTCACAGCTACCTGATATTCATCCCCCTCCCAGCTCAGCTAAGGTCCTCAGTCAGGGGCTGCCGTAGGTGGACCCCGACTGTGGCTGTTAGGTTTGGCCTCTGCAATATCCCAAGGGGGGAGGGGGGCTAAAATTCTGGTTTTGGCATTAATTCCATGCCTTCCACACGGCAACACACAGTGTCTGCCACTGGGCCTGTTCTGGCCTTTTCTTCTATAACACTTTTTTTTTTTTTTAGTCAAATGCTTAATGCAAACCCTATTGCTGAGCACTTACAGATACAGATGTGGTTCCTTAGCCAGCCTATGTTTTCATACATTCTGTGGAGCAGGGGTTCTCAAGCTAGTCCTGGGGACACTCCTAGCCAGTCAGCTCTTCAGGATCTCTACAATGAATATGCATATGAGAGATTTGCACATACTGGAGGACTGGGATGAGAACCTCTGCTCTCTAGTGAACATATTGGTGTTCTATATTCTGAAGACAAAAGTCAGAATGGACATCCCTTAGCACCAATTATGTCATGCTGAATCTAACTGGGCTTCTTGATAGAGGTCCTCTGAGCTAGGAGGAATTAATTAGCAGACACAGCAGGGAATGGACTCTTTGCCATTCACCAATACCTCTTCCCCTCATCTCCTCATTCAAAATCGAAAGGTTTTGCTTCAACGGGAAAATGTTAGAATAAAGTTTAAAAAAAAAAACCCTTCTAAAAAATTTTTTTTTTTTTTTATAGGTAATCTAAGATTTGAGGCTTGTTCTCAGTTCTGTAACTACCTTCTCTGTTTTGGTTGCCCCTTGCGTGTTCTGTATTTGTTACAAACACTTTCACTGAGCACAAGCCATGTGCGTGAAAGAGCCTGATTTAAGTTTTGCACTGCAATGGGGCTGCTCTGGCATCTTATTTGTGTGTGGAGGAGGGGAGAGCAGTATGCGGTCATGAGACTGAATGAGTGCAAGATCATAGGCTACAAAATAATCATGGTCACACGTTGAAGGGTATTACTGTAAATGTGTTGCTTGCTGTAGGAGGTTGTGATTCTGGAAATGGTGTCTGTTTTAAAAAAAAAAAAATCCTCGCTTTAAAAAAAAAAAAAAAGGTTTGTTTTTTTTTTGTTTGTTTTTTTTTCCAGGATTATGTGCATGCAATTGCATTAATAACGAGGTTGCTGCCATGGACCTGCTGCATTAAAAAGTTGTACACTATATGGCCACTTTAGCAATGTTCTGCATCAGGCCTTAATTGGCTCAGGTAGAGTCTAGCCTTTGCCAGAAGCTTCCTTGGAGTCTCAAACTGCTCAGCATATGATTAGTTAAACATGTGAAATTGTACCACCCTAGCTCTGCGAAAGCTGGTGCTACATGATGGAAAATAAGATCTAATGTTTGCAATGACTAAGAAAGGTGGTGGCTTTTTTTTATGACATTCCTCAAGAGGTTGGATCCAGGCAGCTTTGCCTGTGACAGGGATGCTGGCTGTGATACATGTGAATACTATTCCAACACCATTGGGAAATTAAATCATAATGTTGCATGTCCCATCAGATTCATCTTGGAAAGAAGAACCCCTTTCTTTAGACGTTCCCAATCTTTTTGAGGGAGAGGAAGGAGGTTGATAATGAAGATGGTGCAATTTTTTCTGTCACTGGTGATCCCATGGTGGTGACATCTCCAAATCTGGTGAAAACACAGCAACCCTCTTCCAAAGCCAATCAGAATCAGCAAAGTCAAAAGGACTGGTGGTGGCAGAGCTTCTGGGATGGTTGCTCTTAGGCCACGGGGTGCCCATGCTGCTGTCTGGTTTGCATGGGGCAGCCCTTCTAGCTGAAATGTGTGAAGGCTTCAGTGTCCTTGATGATCCTGAAGCACTATTAATTGTAGCAGCAGCATTGCATGCTTGTCTGTTTCAGCTCAGGCTGATGCTTCATGTGTATGTGTATGTGTATGTGCAAGTGCATGGTATGTTCTGTTCCACCACCTGACCATGACTGGTCTAGGCCCATGTTCACTGTGGTATCCCTACTGCTGCATGAAACAGTCTCCATGTGTTGTGCTGCTCATGGTTTTCTGGATGTTTGTTCACTGAGGAAAGAGGCAGTTCTGGATGCAGATCCCAACGCTAACCTTTTAGAGTGCTGTTTCCCAACCCTGTGCAAGAAGGGCGCTTAGTCAGTCTGATTTCCAGGCTACCTGGAAAGAACATGCAGCCGTGAGGGTTGCAGATGCTGGGTCTCCAATGTATGCAAATACTTCTCATGTATATTCATTGTCCCTAATCTGAAAATTGTACATTGCCTTGGTGCCATCTGAAAATAATAAACTAAAAGCAGACTATACTTTCAAAACTGGGCAGGCAAATTGTGATGTGGAAGTGGAGCACAAAAACATAAACCTGGGTGCTGGGGTAGCCAATTTGATTGTGTTGCATACTCAGGGAAAGATAATCATGTGAATGTATTACTGGATCCTTTCTGATTACTGCTGAAGGACTCAGTCACAATGTAATGCTGAGGCAGGTAACATTTTCTAACCCTAGCAGGCCTGGTACTGTTATAAGGAGCTGTGGAAAAGGTGGAGGATCCTGGTTCCCTAGAGACCACCATCTGTCCTGTTGACCCTACGCTCAAGCTGCTTTTTCAGGTTATATTCAATAAATGGAGATATTTTCATTCATTGGGGCAGCATATGGTAAACTTCTTATACATATTCACTTTGGATAGCCTGAGAACCTGACTGGCTTTGGAGTGTGCCCAGTTCTTTTGGCTTTTTAACTGTTCTTGCTGATCCTTATGACTATGACAAAGGATATCTACAAGAGTCATTACTGCCTTCCTGTGTGATGCTGGGAGCATGCTTTTGCAATTTTATTCAGCTGTCATGTTGCTTCCATGGCTATATAAGAGTTTCTAAACATGGAACTCTCTCTCTATGCTACATAAGCCACAAAAAGTGAAAGTGAGATTTGTGTGTATCTGTTCATGTCTGTTCCTTGCAGACTAGGTCAGAACTATTTGTAGCAAAAATAAATGAATGAAACTTGAACCAAAAATAAAGAGGATTTCTGAACCAAGGCTGAACAAGTTTGAGGTTTTATTAAGACCATGTGAGGGTGAATGCAGGTCTGTTTTCTTGTACTGCAGTTGGGAAGCATATGCCTTACAGAGATCTTCCTTTTCAGTTTTTATTTTATTTTGCCTGGAAATTTATCAGTGTTTTATTATAACAAGATCAAAAAATAGGAGAAAGAAAGGGGGAAAATTTTTTTTTCTGGGTAAATAATTTTGTTGTTGCACTAAATTGCCTGATGACCACATTAGTTTATTATTTGAAATTGTACATCTATACATGTAACTAATTTCTGAAAGCCAACTAGTCTAAAAAGCCCAGCACGGCTTAGCTTCACATCTTGATTTGATAAGAGGGTGATTAGAGAATTTGCTGCTGGATGGCTGTAAGAAGAAGGCCAAAAATCAGTAAATCATACAAATAAAATTGCTGTTTCTTGTAATCTGAAAAAAGAATACATTTAAATATCACATGAAATAATTGTGAGAAGTGTGAAGTGGGCAAAATAGGAGTAGCCTTTTAGGGCATCAGAGATTCAACCGATGCAAATGCAATCCTCCATCATCATGGGCTGCTGGGAATGACATGGAACCTCTCCTATCCTGCCGTTCTGGAGTGTATTTAATGACAGATGCTGAAGATAGCAGCAAAAGAAGAAGAAGTGGTGGTCATACAATGAGTCAAAGAGCACAGTGTTCTCTCTAGCGTTAGGTCGTGTCCCCCCGTCCCCCCCCCCCATCTATCTTAAACATAACCATTTAGTTACTGATATTAATCAACCTAAACAGTAGTAGGAGTGCATCAGGCCCCTGTGAAAACCGGTTACAACCTTAAACTAACAGCATTGGGCTTCTAAGAAAGCTGGTATGAGGTGTATGGAGGACCTATGGTTGAAACATAAACCTCAATGAACATGGGAGGAGAGAGCTGGTTTTTTTTTTTTTAATACTTGCCTCACTGCTGGCTATGGAGATTATTACATCATTTGCTAATACATAGGGGTGCCTGGGTGTTAGATTAAGTATTGACCTTGTAAGAAGCAAAGTTAAAGATGACCAGCCTGAAATGGTCTACTAGTGGAGGGGGTGGAGTTCATCACAGTAATAGATTTTGGGAAAGCTATAGAGGACAGGGGTGAGAAAAGGGCTGAGAGGTAGGATAAAATATAACATTTGTAGTAAACTGGCAGGCACATCAGTTTACTTATAGAAAGCTGGGTATTCAGCGAGTAATAAAAGTGGTCACTTATTAGCACAATATTTAAAAGCAAGAAGAAATAGGGAGAAAATGTAAGTTCTACAATTATTTATTTATTTATTTATTTATTGTTTTTCTGTACCGGCATTCATGATACAATCACATCATGCTGGTTTACAAATAACAGGGGGTGTAATAGCTTTGAACCTTGAACAAAGTCAGCATGGCTTTACCCAGGGCAAGTCTTGCCTCACAAATCTGCTTCACTTTTTTGAAGGAGTTAATAAACATGTGGATAAAGGTGAACCGGTAGATATAGTATACTTGGATTTTCAGAAGGCGTTTGACAAAGTTCCTCATGAGAGGCTTCTAGGAAAAGTAAAAAGTCATGGGATAGGTGGCGATGTCCTTTCGTGGATTGCAAACTGGCTAAAAGACAGTAAACAGAGAGTAGGATTAAATGGGCAATTTTCTCAGTGGAAGGGAGTGGACAGTGGAGTGCCTCAGGGATCTGTATTGGGACCCTTACTGTTCAATATATTTATAAATGATCTGGAAAGAAATACGACGAGTGAGATAATCAAATTTGCAGATGACACAAAATTGTGCAGAGTAGTTAAATCACAAGCAGATTGTGATAAATTGCAGGAAGACCTTGTGAGACTGGAAAATTGGGCATCCAAATGGCAGATGAAATTTAATGTGGATAAGTGCAAGGTGATGCATATAGGGAAAAATAACCCATGCTATAATTACACGATGTTGGGTTCCATATTAGGTGCTACAACCCAAGAAAGAGATCTAGGTGTCATAGTGGATAACACATTGAAATCGTCGGTTCAGTGTGCTGCGGCAGTCAAAAAAGCAACAATGTTGGGAATTATTAGAAAAGGAATGATGAATAAAACGGAAAATGTCATAATGCCTCTGTATCGCTCCATGGTGAGACCGCACCTTGAATACTGTGTACAATTCTGGTCGCCGCATCTCAAAAAAGATATAATTGCGATGGAGAAGGTACAGAGAAGGGCTACCAAAATGATAAGGGGAATGGAACAACTCCCCTATGAGGAAAGACTAAAGAGGTTAGGACTTTTCAGCTTGGAGAAGAGACGACTGAGGGGGGATATGATAGAGGTGTTTAAAATCATGAGAGGTCTAGAACAGGTAGATGTGAATCGGTTATTTACTCTTTCGGATAGTAGAAGGACTAGGGGACACTCCATGAAGTTAGCATGGGGCACATTTAAAACTAATCGGAGAAAGTTCTTTTTTACTCAACGCATAATTAAACTCTGGAATTTGTTGCCAGAGAATGTGGTTCGTGCAGTTAGTATAGCTGTGTTTAAAAAAGGATTGGATAAGTTCTTGGAGGAGAAGTCCATTACCTGCTATTAAGTTCACTTAGAGAATAGCCACTGCCATTAGCAATGGTTACATGGAATAGACTTAGTTTTTGGGTACTTGCCAGGTTCTTATGGCCTGGATTGGCCACTGTTGGAAACAGGATGCTGGGCTTGATGGACCCTTGGTCTGACCCAGTATGGCATTTTCTTATGTTCTTATGTATAATTTGAAATAATTCAATAAAAAAAAAAAAATAGAAAGCAGTTGGGAAGCAGGAGAAATGCTAATTGGCCAAGTTCCTGGAAGAAAAGTTCATGAATAATTATTGGCCTTTGGAAAGGCTCTGCTTAGGCCGGGGAGCGAACCAAGGAAATGGAGCTACCCTGTCCTGGAAACACACCTAGCTAGTCAGGTTGCCAGGATTTCCACAATGAATATGCATGAGAGAGATTTATATATATATTGGAGACCCAAGGTATGGAAATCTATCTCATGCATATTCATTATTGATATTCTGAAAACCCCACTGGTTAGGGGTGCCTAGAGGAGTGGGTGGGCAAAAACTGATCTAGTCTTTGGGCTCTGCTGGTACTTCCTAGAGATCTGGATTGGTCTGAGTTATCTTCTTAACTAAATGAAAAGTGTGTTTATTTTTTTTTTTGGGGGGGTGGTGGTTAAGGTTTGCATTTCCTTTAGTTGCTACAGCCAGAGCTTAAGAAATATTTGTGAGGACTCGATACCTAAGATATATAATTAATATCTAGGCATAATTTATGTTGGTTAATTCAATAATATACCGCACAGTCTCCAATAAATGTGCGTTCAGCCTGTGCCTCTAATATTTGTTACAATTTCTGGGAAAAATAGAAAAAGAATATAGCATGGGAAAATAGCAATGTTTTCTTTATCCTTTCCCGAATTGCAGCTTGGTGGGGGGAGCCGCCGGGCTCGGAGCACGGAGGCTCCTCTCCTTAGTCATCCCAACCGGACTGTTCCAAGCTGTCCCCAGAGGAGGGGAGGCGCAGAGCTTCACCGCTCCTCCTTCCTTGCCGTTTCTCCCTGCAATCCGCAGAACGCTCCCCCAGCGCCTTCCCCTCTCCCTGGACTTTAAAGCACCCCCGCCTTGACCGAGCTCCTTGCGCGATCATTCCTGGGTCCGGCTTGGGCGGGCAGTGAATTCGCGTCAGGAGGGGGAGAGCTGACGGCTTGGGCTGGGGACCGATGCTGCCCTCCTAGCCAATGGGGTGGATGACAGGGGAGGCTGTGAGCCGGAGGGCGAGAGCCCATCACCTCAGCCTCCTAGATGGGCAGAGGGGGCACTGCAGCCTGACTCTCCGGCGCTGAAGGCTCGGCCCACGGGGACTCCAGCCCTCCGAGATGAAAGAGGCGGGCAGGGGGGACGGGGCAGGCGGCCAGATCGCGATGCCCAGCTATGCCGGAGACAAGAAGCCAAAGGCTGCCGGCAGGAGCAAGCAGCAGCAGTGGGTCCGGGTGGCCACCGTCTTCGCCTATTTCCTCTGCGTGTCCCTGGCCGCCGTCATCCTGGTGATTTACTACGGGGTGATCTGGGAGCCTTCGGCCAGCGGCAACAGCACCAAGGTCAGCCCCACCCGCCCGCCGCCGCCCCCTTGCTTCAGCCTGGCCCGCAACGCCACCGCCGGGCCCGCGGGCCCGGAGGACAGGGGAAGGGCAGGCCGGTCCAGGCGAGGAGTCCCAGCCCGGCGGCAGGCGGCGGACCGGAGCCGGAACGAAACCGGGACTGCTGCTGCTGCCGATAGAAAGCAGCCCGGAGAGAGGACCTTGGATGGGCGGAGGAGGTGAACGTTTGTCCAGTTTGCAGGCTAACCCGGAGTTACAGCCTCCCCAGTTCACACCTGCGCCGCACATCTGGATGAGAACTGGAAGCCAAAGTCAGGCGGCAACAGCTGGAGGCAGGATCGGGATGACATTCCCGCACAAGGACACAGGCGGAGACGTGACGTCATCGGGCCAACACCAGAGCCTCCTCCCCCAACCCAGACCGGGGTAATAAGGAAAGGCTGGGGGAGCTGCTCTGAAGTCAGCTCGCAACTCTCCCTCTGCCTTTATTTTCCCCGCTTTGTGTCTGCGATCCAATCTGTAAGCACCCACAAGGGCAAGGAAGCGCGAGAAATAAAACAGTTCGCGCATTTTAAGGTCCTTATTATTAGCATTGTTTTTGTAAGTTTAATAAAACTTTTCCGGAGAGCTGGCGCTCTGTTCACAGGGCGGCTGCTGAAGCGCCAAAATATTTTTTTTAGACTGGGCACAGGCGATGCTTGGATAATCCTTCCCTCCATTCCTCTTGCTTCCACCCCCCCCCCCCCTCCCTTTCAAGCGGAGGGAGCCCAGTTGGGAAAGAATGCATACGGCTCTGCCGTACGATCCAGACGCGAGTTCTAATTTTGCTCCCTGGCTGTGTTAACCAGACAGTGCTTCCTTACTCAGGCACTTTAAAGAAGAGCTCGACCGAAGTATTTGCACGAGGCTTTAGTTTTGCTGACATGCAACATTCGTTAAAAAAAATAAAAAAAGAAAGATTGTCTTGTCTTGTAAGATTTGCAGAGGAAAATGAAAGGTTAACAAGAACATCTCCAGGGGTCATATTTATACGAGGATTTCAGCCCATGCAGGAAACAGAAACAACGAAATTCCTTATTGAATAGCCGGCCTTTAATCCAGGGTTGCAGGGCTCTGAATGTTGGTCCCTTAGACTCTATTTCAGGGGTAGGCAACTCTAGTCTTGGAGTGCCAAGAACAGGCCTGGTTTTCAGGATATCCACAGTGAATATGCACGAGACAGATTTGCATGCACTGCCTTCACTGTAGGCCAATATCTCATGTGCATTCCTTGTGGTTATCCTGAAAACCAGACCTGCTCCTGGCATTCCAGGACTGGAGTTACCCATCCCTGCTCTATTTGCTTGAGACTTTGGAGAGGTGGGGATGCTGCTAAGTGTTCCCCTTAGACAATATCCATTCATGCCTGTTCCTATGGCCAGTCTCATCCAGTATAATGAAATGCTTGTCATAATAGTGCAACTTATGTAATTAAAGACAGGAGGGGGATCAGGTGCTTTGCTCTTAATATAAAAAGGGTGACCTTAATGAAACAGGAGTATGTTGGTAAAAAACTAGCATTTCTGTCCTCAATAAAGCATCTTTGATAACCAGTGCCTATGTTATTTACCTTTTGCTGCTTATTAGGGGTTAGGTCAATAGAGAAATATTTACACACATGGGGAAAGACCTCCAAAGAATGATAATGAAAAAAAAACCCAAGAAAGGGGAATTTACCCTCAGCTAAACAAAGTATGAAAATGAAAATCCTTATCCCTTGTTTCTGGTCTTTCAGATATGGTAATAAACGTCTATTGCTCCATCCTACAAGAATGATCATTTAAAGAGCAATGAAATGGGAAAAGCAGGGCAGCACCAAACTCCCTTGATGCACTGCGGGGGAGGAGATCACATTGCAGAGCTGAAGGAAGTCAATATGAAAGTAGGGCACAGGGGGAGAGAGGAATAGGGATACAGGGGTTGTAACTGATCTAGAAAAGGCTAAAATCCTGGAAATGGATGCTAGGATCCCACCAGCTGAGACAAGACAGTCTGTACAAGATCCATCTGTCAGAAGGGATACCAGACCAGATGGCTCTAGGTCTTCATGGCTATGCTGAGGCTGTCCTTGTTTTTCCACATTGCATGTTTGGGCTTGTAGTTCTGATTTCTCTGTAGCTATCCTGTAACCCCAGCTATCAACCAAACTCCAGGTCATCATGAAATGAGATCCACTCCTGGGCTTCTAACTCACACCCCAAAGCAGCTTTGTGCTTTTTCTCCTGCAGATTGCCATTGGGGAACAGTGTGCTGGAAAACCAGGACTGGATTCTGAGAAGCTCACACTGGCACAGAGTTTGACTGACAGCTCCACAAACCCTTCCTACAGCACTGTGACTTCATCAAAGTGAGCCCCATACCCATGAGGCCTGGTGGGATAGTATCGAGTGTGATTATAGGAGATAAGAACATAAGAACATAAGAAAATGCCATACTGGGTCAGACCAAGGGTCCATCAAGCCCAGCATCCTGCTTCCAACAGTGGCCAATCCAGGCCACAAGAACCTGGCAAGTACCCAAAAACTAAGTCTATTCCATGTTACCATTGCTAATGGCAGTGGCTATTCTCTAGGTGAACTTAATAGCAGATAATGGACTTCTCCAAGAACTTATCCAATCCTTTTTTAAACACAGCTATACTAACTGCACTAACCACATCCTCTGGCAACAAATTCCAGAGTTTAATTGTGCGTTGAGTAAAAAAGAACTTTCTCCGATTAGTTTTAAATGTGCCCCATGTTAACTTCATGGAGTGCCCCCTAGTCTTTCTACTATCCGAAAGAGTAAATAACCGATTCACATCTACCCGTTCTAGACCTCTCATGATTTTAAACACCTCTATCATATCCCCCCTCAGTCGTCTCTTCTCCAAGCTGAAAAGTCCTAACTTCTTTAGTCTTTTCTCATAGATGATGATGAATGGGTCAAGAAAATGCAGGAAACTGGGAAAAATTCCAGGAAAAGAATAATTAAGAGATGCATGCCAGATGTCTTTCTTCTTCATGCGTCTCTTTACTCATCCAAAGCAGGAGTTGAGCTGAAGGTGCAGGATTTGTCTTACAGGGCTGGTTTAGCCTGTCCCTGAGGAACAGGAGTCACCTGGTAATCTTATATCTGTCCACAAACATTCATTCTAGATTCTTGAACCTTAGTGGTTTGTGTCAAAGGGATAATGCTATCAAGGCAAATGACTGTCTGGAGATCTTTAAATCTTTGATCCAGTCATGTGTTGAAAAAGGGACCAACCTGCCAAATGGGCAGGGTGCCCATATGGATCCATAGAAAAAGGGACAGGCTGAGCTCCTATTGGTTCTGCCCCCAGGGAGGTGCAGCCCCTGCTTATCTTGGAGGATTATTAGAGTCACATCTCCATGTAGGCCTCAGGGATAAAACCAGGATGGGCACAGCTTGACCTTTTTGTTACTGAGCCATTAGACCACTTGGCATATGCCAGTCCCCATGTCTTTGTCTCTAAATATCACCAGTGCTTAATGACAGTTACTTGGCAGTGCATGGTTCGGGAGGATGTATCTTCAAAGGATACTAATGAAACAGAAGAGTTAGGGCATCCCAATAGAGAGGTTTCAATAAAAGCAAAAATAGTCCATGTGTCTATAAGTAAAGAATCACCTGAGCTAATGGATTCCAAATTATCCCTGTCAACGTAAAAGTAGGCTGTTAATACAAACAAAAAACACACTTTGAAATGTATGTATGCCAATGCCAGATGTCCAAGAAGTAAGATGGGAGATTTAGAGTGTATAGTAGTGAATGATGAGATAGACATAACTGGCATCTCAGAGAGCTGCTGGAAGGAGGATAACCAATGGGACAGTGCTATATAAGGGTGCAAATTATATCGCAATGATAGAGAGGATTGAGTTGGTGTGTGTGTGGCTCTTTATGTCCAAGAGAGCTTAGAGTTCAACAGGATAAAGATCATACAAGAGACTAAATGCACAGTAAAATCTATATGGGTAGAAATCCCATGTGAGTTGGGTAAGAGTATAGTGATAGGAGTATACTACCATCCACCTGACAAAATGATGAGATGGGCGATGAAATGCTAAGAGAGATCAGGGAACCTAACCAATTTGACAGTGCAGTAATAATGGTAGATTTCAATTACTCCAATATTGACTGGGTAAATGTAACATCAGGACATGCTGGAGAGGTAAATTTCCTGGATGAAATAATTGACTGCTTCATGGAGCAATTGATTCAGGAACCAATGAGAGAGCAAGCTATTTTAAATCAAATTCATAGCAGAATGAAGGATTTGGTGAGAGAGGTAACGGTGGTGGGGCCACTTGGCAATAGTGATCATAACATGATCAAATTTGAACTAATGACTGGAAGGGGGGACAATATGTAAATATACAGCTCTAACACTAAACTTTCAAAAGGGAAATTTTGATAAAATAAGGAAAATAGTTAGAAAATCCTGAAAGGTGCAGCTGCAAAGGTTAAGAATGTATAACAGGCAGGGATATTGTTTAATAAAAAAAACAAAACATCTTAGAAGCACAGTCCAGATGTATTTGTCACAGTTGACGGTCCAGCTAGAGCTGAGGGACCCTCACGGGAGCAATCCAGGACTTCAGGGCAAGACAGAGCAGATCTTCTGCCTGTACCAGCCACCTCCCCCACAAGTTGAACCCTTAGGATCTGGTGGCCAGCAGGACTTAGGCTGTGGCTAGAGCTGAGGTGCAGGCTGTGCACAACTAGAGGCTGAAACAAGGCTGAAGTCTGAGGTAAGGGCTGGATACAAGGACAGGACTAGACAGAACTAAGATCAAGGAATACAGATGCTCAAAGGCAGCGGGCTAAATAGAGGGCCTGAGAAGGCCAGGAGGCAAGGCTAAGCAGAAGGCCACAAAGTAATACACAGAAGAATGGGGCCAAGCAGGGAGCCAAGTAGACTCGCTGACAAGGCACTGGACTTTGCAGAGGCAGGGTTAAATAGGTTGGGCCCTTCTGAGTCATGGGACCATAGAGACTCTGAATAGAGCGAAAGCAGGTGTAGCTCAAAGGAAACCTCTGGTGGTAGGGAGGCTGCATAACAGTCAAGAGCCTAGCAGTACCCACCCTCATAAGCCCCCCAGGTCCCAATGGAAAGGAGGATCTTGGGCATCAGGGGTATAGCCAAGGTGGTAATGAACACCAGGAGGCATAAGCAACAGGGTCTGAGAGAACATTTTTGAAGGTCTGCCAAGAACACTTGGGACTAGGTTGTCAGACTCTGGATTTCTTCAGAGTAAGTTAGTGGACTAGAGTTTTTCAGAGGCAAGGCTAGTGTGAGAGGCTGGGGCTCCTCCTGGGGTAGACGGCTGGACTGGACTCCTCCTGGGGCATCATGGCTAACTTGAACCTATTCCGGGGCAGCATGATCGGACTGGACCCTCTTGGTGTGGCATGGTTGGATTGAACCCCTCCTGGGGCAGCATGGTCTGAGGCGGTCACATCCTGTGAGCATGATAGTGCTCACATCCTGGACTGGATTGTTCAGAGTAGGATCTGGAACAAAATTAAAGCCTGGAGCATGGTTAGAGTTCCTTTCAGAGAGTAAAGGCAGATTCTGGGTACTGAATATCAGATCCTTCTCAGGCAAAGGGTTCTTTGTAGAAGAGTGAGTTAGAAAATCTGGGATGGAGTGTATCACTGTATTCTGTGTAATGATGAAATCTGGGCAGCTAATTATTCTGGCTGACTCAGACACAGCTATAGGATCAGAGCTGGAAGTGACCTCCACTACTGAGGTAGTTTTTAATGCTAGATTTATTTGAAGCAAGATGACCCAGATTAATTGTGGGAAACGTATAGGCTGCTTTCTGTGAGGCTCAAGTTCTGATTAACCCTTGATTACCTACAGTTAGACTTTCAGGTCTAAGAGCAAGGCTTTCAGTATTTGTTAACGGAATGGAAAATCCAGAGGCAGTGGAGCTAGTGATTACCAATTTCTCCCATTCAGATGTTGGTTTTAGAGGTAAGTTAACCTTGGCTGGAGATGAAATGCAGATAGCTTGATCAGGCTTAGGTGGGGGTGTTAGCTTGGCAAGAATCAGACTGGGGTTTTTGAGAGCTGGATTACAAGAATCATCTTTCAGAACAGGTAAACTCAGAACCTTGTCATATACTGTTCCTTTTTATCTTGATTGCAATGTTCCTCCCCTGCTAGCTTCTGCTGATAGATATTGCCTTCAGAAGGAATTAAGACAGGTAGCTTTAGCCCTTGATCATGATGTTTTTCTTTTTTCAGTGTCTGGTGCTGCAAGTTAACTACAGCGTGATCTAGAGATCTCTGTGAGCCCATGTTAAGTGAAACCAAGGTGGGAACAGGGTTTTCTTGCAAGGTTTTATCCCTGTTTGTAATTGCAATAGACAAATAGGAATCCTAATACAGAAGGTACTTTTACCACTTAATTGAAACATAACATACAGGAAAGTTTTGGTCCCCCGACACGGATCATGTTTCGCCACAAGGGCTGTGTTGGGAGGGACAGGAGTCCAAGAAGTTCAAATAATTATGTTGCATTTCAGTAGCCTTCAAATGAAGTAAGCTTCATGCACGTATAGGGGAAATGCTGAAATAAATTGTCAGTTCAGCTTGAAGAGGGCGGCCGTTGCGGTATTCTATCACAATGGTTGCAGCAAACCGGAGTTAGTGTGTCGTCTAGTTCAAAGGAATAAAAGTCAATGAGTGACCGGATAGGTGCCACACGGGTCAGAACTGGCAGTACCACAGCGTAGAGAAACTTGTAACTGCCAAGCAGCTAAGAGACTCCATCCCTTGATGGCGTCTCTACGGTCCGTGTCCGTGTGATAAAACCAACACTAAAAGATAAAACTGGTAGAACCGATGACTGGGGCAATTATCGACCAATATCCAACTTGCCTTTTATCTCGAAAGTTCTAGAAAAAGCAGTGTTATCTCGGCTGGATAACCACCTAGAAGACAATGATATTCTATATCCAAACCAATTCGGATTCAGAAAAAAACCACTCAACAGAAACTTTACTAGAAACTGTACTACAGGGGTTTGACGATGATGAAACTTACATTCTGGTGCTAATAAACTTAACAGCAGCCTTCAACACTGTGGACCACACACTTCTATGCCATCAATTGAGGAAAATTGGAATAGACGGAAGTGTTTTCAAATGGTTCTCCTCCTTCCTATCGAATAGAATATTCCAAATCGACTGCCGGGATGACCCAAGTAGCTGCAGACCGAAAATTATCACTGGGTCAGAGGAGGTGATGTCACCTCCAGAGATGGCAGCTTAACCACGGAGCTCCCGACCCAACTCTAGCATTAGCCGCCATTCCGACGCTGTGTTCGCTCACCCTGGCAGTGCAAACCCATGAGGGTTTCAGCTTGATATCCGAGATGTCTCAGGTAAAGAAAAAAATGGCTTTTAAGTTTTCCTTCACCAGCTGGGACATTTCTCAGGCCCTGGGATCTGCCAGGTACTTGTGACCTGGATTGGCCACTGTTGGAGATGCTGGGCTTGGCACTATTTATGTTTTATGGAATGGGCATTTAAAAATAATCCCTGAAAACATGAACTAAACTTCTAGCTGTCCTTGCAGATTTTATAAATAGTTCCTTGAATGCTACAGCAAGCAGCTGGGTTGCATGAGAGAAGTGAAAAAAAAAAAAAAAGAGAAGAAGAAAACAGGAATTGAAAGGCCTAGGCCTATGTCAGGGTACACAGGGAATTAATACTGTAAACTTCTGGTGCTATTGAGCTGTAAAGAGAGGCTGAGGCAGGGACACAGGGAATTGACTGCTTGGTGTTTGAATTCCTTAAAACACATTTAGCTGGCACCATTCGGGGTGTCTGGTGCACTCTTCAAGGAAGAGTTCCTACATCTGATTCTCAAGTAGGGGGTGACCGACTGGCTCCATTTCTATTAGTCAGGCTGATCTGGCCCTGGCTTTGCAAGTCTTTATGTTGGAGAGAAGGGGTGATAAAACCAAAACTGGATCAGCTTGACTGTTGTGTTCCGCGGCCGTGGTCTACCACGGCTGCGGTCCCCTACTTTGCCTGCGACGGCGAACCGCCGCGGGAGTCCTGGGGGAAGGTCCTAACTCAAGGCCCGTCGCTCTGGCATGGGATCCTGTGCTGCTCGCCGCAGGGGGATCCGTCCCTGCTCCCCCCTCGCAGCGTCCAGCAGTGTTTTCCTATGCGGATGAAATCCAAGATGGCTGCTGCCATCTTTAGGCGCGAGGCCGCACCGCCTTGACAGATTTAAAGGGACCTGATCCCTTTAACTAGGTTCAACTGTTCCCTAACAGCCAGAGCAGGGGAAGTATAAAGGGCGGCTTCCTCTGCTCATTCCTTGTCTTGGCAACTTCCGTGGTTAGTTAGGTCTGCTTGCTTCGGTGAGTTCTTGTGCGTTGGATCCTTGTTCCTGTTTTGTCTTGGTGTTCCTGGTTCCTGACTTCGGATCGGCTAGTGGTGATTCCTGGTGTGTGACTTCGGACTGGCAAGTGGTGATCCCTCGGACTGGTAAGCGACGACCCTCTGGTACTTGACCTCGGACCTCTTCTTGACCATTGTCTCCAAGGGCCCGCCTAAGTCCCAGCGGCCCGGGTTCCTACAGGCTCCTCCCGGGGGGACCGCGGGCTTCCAGGGGTGAAGCTCCAGTCAGCCCTTGCACCGAACTTCTTGACCTCTCAAAGGTCCACCTAAGTCCCAGCGGTCTGGGTCCCTACGGGCTCCTTCTGGGGGGACCGCGGACTTCCAGTGGCGAAGACACACTTCCGTTCTTCGACGTCACGACTCTTTGTCTGCCTCCACAGTCCCCTCTGTCTCCAGTGCCGAGGGTCAGCTGGTCACGTCTTCTGTTCCTGCCTCGCTACCCGATGGGAGAACCTACGGATCTTCCTCCTAAGGTATTCCATCCTCCTGTTGGCCTAAGGGTTCACAAGCCTGAGCATAACATTGACCAGCAGGAATGGATCCAATGATCCCCCTCCCTGAACCAAATTGAGCAAATATAACCCGGTTCTTTGTTCAAATGTATGCAAGTACATCTGCATATTCATTGTGGAACTGACTGTCCAGGGTTCTCGAGGGCTCGAGTTGAGACCTGTTGGATAAAAACCCGCCATCAAACTATTTCTTCTCTAAACCTCATAAATCAGTTTGGAACCGATAACCCTGCACTTGCTTTGATGAGAAGCTGCCTTTTGTAAATGCTACGTTTTTCCGGAGATTCTTTTGACCTCTTTCCTGTCGTGTCCCTGACCTCATGAGAGCAGCACCTCCCAGTGCAGTTTCTTCTTGAGCGCTGACTCTAATTGGAATAGGCTTGTCATAATGTCATAGAAACATAGAAACATGAGGGCAGAAAAAGACCGTATGGCCCATCCAGTCTGCCCAACCATCCAATTAATTTAGCATTATAATTCCCATCACTCCCTCAGAGATCCCCTGTGTTTATCCCCTGCTTTCTTGAATTCAGATACTGTTTTTGTCTCCACCACTTCCACTAGGAGGCCGTTCCATACAACCACCACCCTCTCTGTAAAGAAACATTTCCTAAGATTATTCCTGATTCTACCCCCTTTCAATCTTATATCATGACTCGCTTGTTCTAGAGCCTCTTTTCCATTAAAAAAAAAAAAAAAAGGCTCACCTCCTGTGCATGGAAACATTTGAGATATTTGAATGTGTCTATCATATCTCCTGTATCTCACCTTTCCTCTAGGGTATACATGTTTAGATTTTTAAGTCTATCCCCATATGCTTTAAACAAAGACCACTAACCACTTTAGTAGCCACCCTCTGGTCCATCTGAATCCATCCTGTTTATATCCTTTTGAAGGTGCGATCTCCAGAATTGTACAAAGTATTCCAAGTGAGGTCTCACCAGGGACAGATACAGGGGCAGTATCGCCTCCCTTTTTCTGCTGACCATTCCTCTCTCTATGCAGCCAAGCATCTTTCTGGCTTTCACCATCACTTTATCCACCTGTTTAGCCACACTAAGATCATCAGATTCAATCACCCCCAGATCCCATTCTTCCTCTGTGCTTAGAAGAATACCGTGTAATAACATCACTCACAGAGAGGGCCTAAGCCAATCCAAGGGAGTTTGTGGCACCGTGCATGGACTCTTATTTTCCCTGTATTCTAGTGGGGAAGACACTCTTCTCAGTATTGCGGTTTCAGGTTTCTGAAGCAACACCAAAGAAGGATATCCTGAACCACAGAGCAATATCCTGTGTTGCAGAAATTGTGTTTGCAGAATCATAGGGTCTAAAAATGTATCTGAAATGTATTGGGAAAAGCAAATCTTGATGGTAGCAGAGTGGGGATCATGCAATACAATGTCCATATGGTGAGTAACCAACAAGGCTGCTTTTACAGTACCCTACTGGCATCATAACGCAGCTGAGCTGTGCTCCCAAGGGAAAGAGGTTTAAAATGATACAGTGTGCCAGGCTGCAGGAGTGGTGCAAGAAGTTTTGAGCAAAATAGATATGATGATTTATTAAACTAGTGTAGAGACCCCCTCGGGGACCTCCACTAGATGGCCCTAGGTTAAGTCTTGATTTGGGGTATAAGCAGGGCTTACCTTAGGAGGGTAAATCCAGGGCAAATCAACTGCAGAGGGGGTTCTAGAACGCTAGCTGACAATAGATTAGAGATGCAGACTCCCCCTCCCCTCAAAGTACAGGGTCTATGGCGGTCACCCCTGTTCATCCTCCCCCTAAGGACTTGGGGATAGGGGTGGAGCACGCCAGTCCTGAAAGCACCTCCAGGGAGGAGCTCCCATTCTCTCTGTATGCAAGCAGACAGAATGGCAAAGCTTTGTGGCAGGTTTAGGGGATCACTGATGAAGCATTTTTTCCAAAGAGAGAGAATGGGGGGTGGGAGTGGGTGGGGGGAGAACGTAAATCTTGGCCTTAGTTTGAATTTTGGACGAGAAGGCGTGCTGTTTGGCCTACCTCCAGCACCGAGCCTCGTTGGCTCGGTGGCAGATTTGCAGTAGTCCCTTTCAGTATGCGTACCACCTGTCACCTTGGGTTGTCTCCGGTTCTGAGCTTATAAGTTCTTGTAATTTTTGAGAGTGTTGGCATCTCCTGTCCCTGGCTCAGGGAAGGCCTTCTCCACCAGCTCCTGGGAGGGCCGGTAGGGAAGAATCGCTGGTGCCACCTCACAGCCTATGGATGCAAGTTCAGTGGTAATTCACTGCAGCACAATCCCCTAATGGTATTTTGTTGTACAGACCCATTGTTTTTTTTTTATTACTGGTTTTGGGAGAAAGTTTTTTGTTTGTTTTTTTTTTTTTTGTCCTGTCACCCTTCCTGCCTAATTGAGGGGAATAGAAGATCATAGAAGGTGACGACATATACTTGTTCCAAGAGGCTTATGGGGAGCTTTGACAATGGGATTTTAGTATTCATGTCTACTCTGTTCAGGATGATGATTTAGTTTTAAAGTTATGTTTATATTTATTGTAAAATTGACTTTTGTATATTTTTATCATGTATTATAACCTGCTTAGCTCAACCAGTTCGTTATAAGCAGGCTACAAATATTTTTAAATAAATAAATCTTTGATTTCCCTTGCTTCCTGGATCCCTTGAATTGAGATTGCAAGTCTACCAGTGAAGAGGAGAATCTGAGAGTAAGAGCATTATGGATACCTGTAGACGCTGACCAGATTCTTCACACTGTGAACAAGAGGAATGTGGTTGTTGAAGAGGGACTGTTACACTCTTGGATTTCAGTTACTGTTTGGGAGAGGGTTGCCCTATGGCTAGGACCCTCTTGCATACCTGTGATACTCACCGGTCCAATCCCTGGAGAGTGGGCCCATTTCAGGACCCTGTCTGAGGGATACAGGCATAGAAAAGAAAAGGAACAGGTTGATTTAAGTATTCATGGACATGGATGTAACAAGAAATAAACGTGTATGGTGCCAGATGATTAAATTGGAAGACTTTCAGTACAGTTGTTTTTGGAACACCCCGCCAGCATGACCAGCTGTATCATTCTACAACTCCATTTAAATAACCACAGTACACACAGAGAAGAGGTTCTCACTTCTGTGCCTTGGCCCTGAAGGTTCAGCCTCCCCCCCCCCTCTGGGGCTAGTAATGACTGTGTGAGGACTTGACCCTAGGACTGAGTGGTACCCCTGCACTTCTAAACTAAAACCCCCAAACAGGGGCTACACCAAACAAGCAGAAAGGTAAAATTAACTACAAGGGTCCAGGGGCTACACTAGACACAGTAAGATTAACTACAGGGGCTACACTAGACAAGCAGAAAGGTTAGATTAACTACAAGGGTCCAGGGGCTACACTAGACACAGTAAGATTAACTACAGGGGCTACACTAGACAAGCAGAAAGGTTAGATTAACTACAAGGGTCCAGGGGCTACACTAGACACGGTAAGATTAACTACAGGGGCTACACTAGACAAGCAGAAAGGTTAGATTAACTACAAGGGTCCAGGGGCTACACTAGACACGGTAAGATTAACTACAGGGGCTACACCAAACAAGCAGAAAGGTTAGATTAACTACAAGGATCCAGGGGCTACACTAGACACGGTAAGATTAACTACAGGGGCTACACCAAACAAGCAGAAAGGTAAAATTAACTACAAGGGTCCAGGGGCTACACTAGACACGGTAAGATTAACTACAGGGGCTACACCAAACAAGCAGAAAGGTTAGATTAACTACAAGGGTCCAGGGGCTACACTAGACACGGTAAGATTAACTACAGGGGCTACACCAAACAAGCAGAAAGGTAAAATTAACTACAAGGGTCCAGGGGCTACACTAGACATGGTAAGATTAACTACAGGGGCTACCCTAGACAAGCAGAAAGGTAAGATTAACTACAAGGGTCCAGTTTAACTTTTACCTCTTTCATGACAACCAAATGCTCTCATTGGCCTGTCAGCATGCAGCATCTTCTCTCTAGTCCAGATTTTATAACATTGAGGTGAAAATCAAAGTGGACTCGGGCTGCAGTGTTGCAGGGTAGATCTGAACTCAATAGTCCTTTGTCCATCAGGCTCTGGTCAGGCTTGGACATGCCCAGAAACCAGGAGAAATGACAAGGGGAGAGAGAGAAGTAAAGAGATAGGGATAGGAGAGCCTGAAGGGGGCTTCTTGGTGGGATGGGGGAGAGTCAACTTAGGGATGGTGGGGTGAGTGTAAGAGCCAGAAAATAGACAGCAGTTGTAGGGTAAGGAAAAGGAACGCGATATCTGGAGATTAGTGAGGGAGATATGGAGGACGGAGAGGGAACAATGGAGGGGAGAGTTAGGAAGATGAAAAGCTGGAAAAGTGAGAAGTAGAGAGGAAAAAGGAGGGGGGAAATCTGGTTAAGAGTTAACAGAGAGCCAGAGCCATGAGATGAAAGGAAAAAAATCAAAGTCAGAGACATATATAAGGGAAGAAGTGAAGCAAATAGAAGAAGAGAGAAGAAACAGCAAATGGAAAGGAGACCCTGGAAAAGGAAAATGGAGAAAATGAAGGTCCTAAAAGTAGATTCCCCCTTTAGATCTAACGCAATAGAAAGAAATTAAATGTCCAGAAAACAAAGATAGAAAATATTTTAAGTTTAGTGATTGGAAAATGTCAACTTTGGGAAATGTACATCTCTGATGTCTTTGTATTTTTCACAGTACAGGACTATAAGGATGCTGAGCAAAACTTTACTCTCTGGAGTCAGGAAACACGCTGACTCCAGCTTTTCATCTTGCAACTTTAACTTTTATTAACATAATCAGCAAACATAAAAGTATTCTTTTTTTTTAAATTTTTTATTTATCAAGATTTATAAATTTAATACAAAGAAACCTTTGCACAGAAATCCAAGAGATTTACATTAATATTGTTTCATAGTTACATGATTTCTCTTTAATTTACAAACCACAAAAATTAGAAACCTAAACATATCATGAATCTCTTCTTACGTAGGAAAAAGAGAGGAAAAAAAAATTAAGGCGAACATAAGAAAACAGTTATTTCTTTATCATACATGAAGTTAAGCAGCTGTATTACTAATTATGGACCCCCATCTATGAAGTACAGGTTATTGCGCCCGAGCCTCAAGAAAGGTCTGTAGTTGTTCCGGACTGAAGAATCTATATGTATTCCCAGAGAGTTTTATAATGCATTTACAGGGGTACCGCAAAACATAAGTACCCCCTAATGCTAAAACCTCTGAGCGCACAGGTAGGAATCTCTTCCTGCGCTGTTGCGTGGATTTTGCTAAGTCGGGAAAAATCCGAACCTGACCTCCCAAGAAAAATACATTCATATTCTTAAAATAATTCTTCATAATTAAACCAAGATCATTTTCTGAAAAAAAAAAAGTTACAAATAAAGCAGACCTCTCAATTATTTCAATCCCTGAAGATTCCAGGAAATTAGATAGATTAGACGTATCTATCCCTATATTAGGCAATATGGGAGAGCTTCTTTGAGGTAGGAAGAATATTTTTTTTTAATGAAGGAACTTTATCTGGGGGCAACTTTAGGATCTCTACAACATAAGTTTTAAAAGTCTGAAAAGGTAACTCTCCCATCACCTTTGGGAAGTTGAGGAGTCTTAGGTTTAAGTGCCTTAAATAGTTTTCAACCAACTCAAGCCTTCTTAATGACGAAAGTCTCTCATTGACAGAAACAGCACTCAAATCTTGTAATTTTTTTTACCTTTTCAGTTACCTTCTTCATAGCGTTTGTTTGATCCATTTTATCTTGGTAATGATCAAGTTCAAATTTGTGGTTCTATGGGAAGTACTGTTTGGATTGTGTGCTTATTGTTTCAGGTTTTGAAAATTCATCGTGAATAGATAATCCTTCGTGTCTAGACATAAGCCGGTTTTGGGAGAGATAAGAGGCACTTGGTGGCAACGTTTGATATAAGCGGACAGCCTGGGAACAAATTGAGTCATAGACGCTATTTGGTAGTTTTTTCATATAAAGTTTTTGAAGGTAAATGTGTCTTATATATTATGATATAGCATCCACTTAAGGTGAACGTATTTGGGCTTCTTTTCTCAGTGGTTACCATCCCCCTGAGGAAGCAGATGGTTGTGAAACAAGGGCCGCTTGTTGTGGACAAACCACAATGACAACATGAAGTATCACCCGGAAGGGAAGAAAGGGGTTTAATTATAACAGTAATATGAAGTGTTGCCCAGAAGTAAAGAGGCATATGCAGGGAAGTCTGCCATATGAAGAAACATTCAAGAGGTTTAAATTATTACATAGTTATGTTTCAGTATTTCAGTTTTACATTGATAGTTTGAAAAAATGGGAGAAAGCCGGGTATAGAGTTGTAAGTGGTTACATAAAAGCCACAGGGGGTACTGATACATGACTTTGCATTTGGTTAATGAAAAATAATGATGTACAGGCCTTATGGTCTTATGGCTTACTATCTTTCTGTATTGTGCGTGGTGTTTTTAGAGTATGGATGTGTGTGTGTGAGTGTATGTGCATTTTAGGACACATTTCCAAAATTGTTTAAAAACGTTGTGATAATAAAATTGTGCACTTTTCTCTTATATGTTTGTGTGATTTACAAGTTCAAATTTATCCATTCTTTTTGTTACCGCCTCCAGTCTGTAGGCCTGTTCGTCGAGTTTCATCGTATTCCCTGCAACCAGGTCCCATAGGGCCTCAAGGGCTACAACCGCTGGCTTCACAATTCTCCACGGGGTAAACAAGCCAAACCCTTGCCCCTTGGCATTTCTGCCTCTCGAAGTTACCATAGGTCTGAGTCCCTCTTCCTCCACAATGCTCTCCAGGGTCTCAGCAGGAGCCTGGGTTGCTCTTCCCTCTGTTCCGCTGCCAGCGGAGCCTCCCATCTGAGCACACCCGATGTCTTCCCCAATAGACGTCTCAGTCACCGCGACCTCGGACAGTGGATAAGCCTGCAGTGGCGTTCTGGGGTCCGGAGGCATCAGTGATTGTTCCCCTGGTGAGTAAAGGGCTCCTTTCCCTTCCTCTCCTGCGGGGCTGGACGTCCTCAAGCATGAAATCTGGGCTGCCCCTCAGGATTCTCCGGTACAGGAGGAAAGACTCGGATCTTTCCTTTTCTTTTGTGGGGCATTTCAGAAATCCAGTAGCAAAAGCGATTAGAAGAGGCACAGAAAACAGAGCAAGTCAACATGCGACCTCTCTGGCAGCTATCTTCAACATAAAAGTATTCTGCCTGCCTTTGTAGTGTACTCACAACACCTTCCAGTTAGGTCAGAGATATTACAAGAGCTGCCCTCTCCTAGAGACGTAGGGGCCTCCTGATCCCAACTGGGCTCACCATCTTATTTCCCCTCCCATGCTTTCTTGAATTCATGGGATAAATACAGGAGATGTCTAAGAAAGTGATGGGAATTATAAACCTAAATTAATTGGCTGGCTGGGCAGACCAGACGGGCCATACAGTCTTTTTCTGCCATCATGTTTCCATGTTCCTAGGAATGCCTGAAGGAGAACGAGGGTGAGGGAGTCTGGACAAGGGGTGGAAACCTGGATGAAGAGATTTCCTGGTGGGAGGATGGTGGGGGAAAGATAGAGGGAATGCCTAAAGGGAGAGGGAGATGGAGATGCCAACATCAATTTTTGTTCAGGGGGGGGGGCCATGGACAATTGAAATTGGGACAAGGATTAAGAAAGAAAATAGAGAGACTCTTGTCCCAACTTCAAACAGAATTGGTCTCCCTTGAACGTCTACTTAAAAAGCCCAAACTGAAGGCAACACATAGACTTAGAGTGATTGGGGGTAGGATGAATACTTTATTGGCTGAAGAAACCAAAAACATGATTAAAAACTCTGGGCAGGCATCCATAGGAAGCAAACCTGATCAAATATTAGCCAGACAGTTGCATCAGAGGAGAGTACAGAATACCATTTCCGAAATTAAAAAGAAAAAAGGGAATTTACATAAATCCAGAGAGGGTATAAGAGGCTTCCATGATTATTACCAAACTTTATATTCTATATTGGAGGAAGCTAAGGAGAAGCTCATTGCAGGGATTCAGCTGGGTAATATCGATAAGACTGTGTAGGTGAGAGTGGGACGTGTAAAATGGAAAGTCGATGCATGCAAGCCCTCCCTCAATCCACAGCAAATCTCGGGATGACCGCAGCGCCCAAGTTCCCAGGTTTGGCATTTGCAGAGAGCTGACGGGGTGGGGGGAAAGAGGTTGGAGGGAGGGTTTGCTGTGCCAGGACTGCGGACCAACACCACACCCTGGAAAAGGAATGGGGTCTGGAAGGGGCATCCGGCGAAGGGTTAGGGGCCGACTTTGGATGAGAAAACCAACCAGCTGCGAAGGCGAAAGGTACAGCTGACAGGACCCGTTGGATTTCCTTCATTTTCCTTTATATTCTGCTTTTCATGATTACTGTAGGTGTTTTCCTATCCCCACAGAGTTTAGACTTTAAGGGCCCTGTATACTAAGCATTTTCCTCATAGACTCAGAATGGAAGAAAACCTTTAGGAAATGAAGGCCCTACCGGGTACATTTTAAGAGAAGCATGCGAGCACCCATAAATGCGCTTATTGGGCATGCAAGCAAAAATACGCTCCATTTTATATTGTGTGTGCAGGGACACATGTATCATTTAAAATATTCCTATCGTGTATGTGTGGAGTATTTATGTGAATTCTCACAAGTGCCCATTGAGGGGGTGGGGGAGAGAATCGGACACTCTCTATCTACCACTGTAAGAGGGGCGATTTCAACTCAGGGTGGATTTTTTTTGGGGTGGTGGAGGTTTTCCATTGGTCTGCCTAGGGCGCAAGGGTCTGTAGACCCTTGTAACACTGCCCCCCCCCCCCAAAACCCACCCTGAGTTGAAAGTGCCCCTCTTACAGTGGGAGATGCATAAGGGCAGATTTTTTAAAGCCCTGCGCATGTAAATCCCGGACTTTATGCGCGCTGGGCGAATCTTCCAAGAGGCCCGGCCATGCATGTAAAGGCCGGGATGCGCTCAAGTGCCAGGCCTCTTGGAAGGGGCGGGCCGGAGGGCGTATTTTAGCGGGGCAGGGCAGGGGGCAGGCCGGGAGAGCGCCATTGTTCGCGGTCCCGGAGCCTTGCACACTGGCTGGCTGCCGGTGCACGCTAGTTACTTCAGGTTGGGTCCTGAAGTAACTTGGTAAAAAAAAAAGGTAAAAAGATTTAAAATTGAATTTTGAGAGGGTGGGGAGGAGAGAAGAAGGGGAAGGGAGGTTGGGGTAGGAGCAGACTGGGAGGGAACTGGGGAAGGCCCCGATGCATTGCTGCGCGAATATAGCAAAAATGAACCGGGGTCCCACTTGTGCATCCTTACAGGTTATATATAACACTATGTCAGAGTCCTAGCCAGGCAGTTGGGTACCTATGGACAAGTTAAAAAAGCAAAGGTTCACTCTTATCCTGTAAATAACACCATGAGCTGGGAGACTCCGTTAAATATTTGGGAGGGGTAATATTTAAAAAATAACCTTATTATTTATAACCTATAAGTAGATGTCAGGGAATAATCTGGCCCATGTGGCTTGTACAAAAATCCTCTGGAAAGCCCAGATTGGTACGAGCAACTCGTGTGACATCACAGTGACATTCTGACTGGTCAGATTCAATGTAGGCCCTTCAGTTTCAACTCATATGACTTTTGATGTAGTGTTACAGTGTCTGATTATTGTGGGGAAATAAGATCTTTGCTAAAGTTTTTATGTTGAGTGAAACCTCTACAAGGCTGTCCACAGGTTCCTTATTAGCATACCTGGGAACTCTCGGAAACATAGAAAGCTCAGGCATCTCTGTATACAGCTCTAGCCACGCCCCTTCCTCAGTAAGCCTGAAGGGAACAGGAAAAAAGGGGTGAGTCTGGAGCAGACACTGCAGGCAGCTTGTGAGGAGAAACTGGAGAGGGGCTGCAACAAACACAACTCAGTCTGCAGCTGTGATTCTAGAACTTTGGAACTCGTTCAGCTGAGGGTAAGGTGAGGTTGCACAAGTCAGGCAGCTGTGACTAGGGGAGGGAGCAAAGAATGCTAGGGTTAGGGCCCTGCGGGGAGGGGGGGTGAGGGCAGGGAAGACAAAGTGAAGATTAGTGGAATGGTGGTGGTAGAAGAAAACATAGAAATGACGGCAGAAGAAGACCAAATGGCCCATCCAGTCTGCCCAGCAAGCTTTCACACTTTTTTTTCTTAATCCCTCGTACTTATCTGTTACTCTTGGTCTTTAGTAACCTTTTGGTTCTATTTCCCTTCCACCCCCGCTATTAATGTAACCTTTTGGTTCTATTTCCCTTCCACCCCCGCCATTAATGTAGAGAGCAGTGCTTGACTGCTTCTAAGTGAAGTATCTAGCTTAATTGGTTAGGGGTAGTAACCGCCGCCATAAGCAAGCTACTACCACACTTATTTGTTTACCCAGCCTGTGCAATTCAGTCCTTGTTGGTTGTTATATGAATATAAATCCACTTTATATTGATATACATTATCTATCCCACCCTGCTAATCAACAGCAACCTCAGAGTGAACAAAATTCCAAGGTTCCCAGATGTGCTCTTTAGGAACATATGTCTCCACCAAGGGGCACATATGCATGAGGTCATAGGAGAAGATAGTGTTGTACAGACACACCCCAATGGTGGTGCATGAGAGGTGGTAGGAGTAATAAAATCAAGAGCCAGAAGATTTTGGGCTCTCTTCTCTGTAGGAGTCCTGGCTTTATGGTCAGAGCTCCTGAGACTCGAGAGGGTGTATGCTTGGCTCAGCCGGTGCGGGGCTCTAGGTGGGAATCAAAATGGGATGTCTATTGAGAGGATGTGTTTCCCATATTCCTTGCTATTCTGGAATTATCCTCACTAGAGTGTTTTGAAGAGGCGGAGGGACATAAAGCTTCCAGAGTGCCTTAAACTATTAAAGTTCTTTTACCCAGGAGAGTGGTCAGTAGGAGCATATCCACACCTTGCACAAAATGCAGCTACCCACATTGTGGTGGGCTGTGGGGGCCGAGACAGGAGGACCCTATTTCAATAGGAAGCCCTGGATCCCAATAGAATACATGCTCTGCTTCCAACTTTCATACAACATCTGGCCTTTAAATAATTAAAAAGATTGGGGATGGGTTGTCTTAAAAAAATCTCTTACCCTACTTTCCTAGTCATTCTCTATGGTCTTCACTGGGATCATTACTGATTGAACTGTCTACAAAGGACATCTGCTTGCAAAGGACAAGACAAAGGCAATTTAGATACATGCTTCCAATCTTATGGAATAAACTTCCATTACAAATTCAATTGATCAACAAATTGTTACCATTTAAAAAGCAATAAAAACTCTACTATTTAACAAAACATTTAACTGAGAATATGGGACTGTGTCTTCTTATTTGGCCCACATTTATTATTTTATTTTATTTTTGTTTTTGTTATTGTTGTGCTATGATTATAGGTTGATACTTGGGGTCTATGTTTCTGACTGGGAAACTTTTATCTGAATATGTCTGGTCTTCAATGTTCTCTTAGATTTTTATATTGTACGATTCTAGTTTTATAAATATATCTAAATATTTAAACAGGGCTCCAGTTCCAGTTTGTTTAATGCTGGTAACTTCAAGGGAATGGAAATTAACTATGCAGGAGAAAACAAAATAGATTGATCCAACTGGTTACCTGAGTTAGGCACTTACTTAAATCAGATCAGAAACTAATTCACTATAGAGATGCAATAATTAAATGTGAAGAGAAAATAATCTGAGTCAAAAGCAGATTGAAGGTCACAGCGACCTTGTATCTCACTCATGCTCAGCAAAGCAATGTAGGACAGTAGATTTTGTTTCTTATTCCACTGTGCAAGAAATGTAGACAAGTCACCCTATAATTGTTCTGCTTGCTCAGCAAGGACCCCAGCTCCTGAGCCGTATCTCAGATGTTTGTGTCTATGTGCACGTCCTCCAGTGTTGACCTCGTTCTTTTGCTTTCATTGGTTGACTGGCTTGCATCTTCTGTTAAAACATTCCTCAGAATGCTCTTGATATTCTTCTTGAATTTCTCTTTGAAGTCCTGTCCCATGAGGACGTAAATAATGGGATTGATGCAGCTGTTGATGTAAGCCAGGCTGACCACCACAGGATCCACTTCAGCAGTTGACGTGTAAAGACTTGACATGTGAGGCTGGCTGGCTAGTATTATCCCAGTCACATGATAGGGGAACCAACACACAAAGAAACCAATGATGACTGCCAGAACAATCTTTAGGGTCTTATTTGACTGTGAGAAGCGGCTGCTTTTGACCTTAGCCAACAGTAGTCCATAGCACACTGAGATCACCAAGAATGGAGCCATAAAACCCAGCACAAACCGATAGACAGTAACAAGGACTTCCACTGTTGCTTCGTGATGGCCTGCCTTGGCATACTGCATGCTACAAGTCTTTTTGTGTGTCAATGGAGGAGTGTAGAGGTTACGAAAATAGAAAGATGGGGTGGTCATCAGGAGAGCCAGGAACCACAGGCTGATGCACATAACTGTGGCCTTGCAAGCATTCCTATTGTTCTGGCACCAAACGGGCTTCATGACCAGGGCACAGCGATCGGCGCTAATGGCAGTCAGGAGGAGAACACTCATGTACATGTTGAATAGAGTCAGGGAGGGGATCAGCTTGCAAGCATTGACACCCAGCGGCCAGTGGTGGTCCAGCACAACTTGCATGGCCAGGAAGGGCAGCGACAGGCAGCAGAGCAGGTCCGCAATGGAAAGATGCAGAAACCAAACGGTGTTCACTGTCCTCTTCATTTCAAAGCCTGTTATCCAGATGACCAACAGGTTTCCGGGAACTCCAAGAAGGAAAACTAAAGCATAGATAGTGAGACTTACCACTGTCGCGGGAGAGAAGCTGGTGTAGGACAAATGAGGTGGAGTGGTGGCGACAGAGTTCTCTGTTTCATTAAAGTCAGGGTAATCACTATAGTCTCTAGAGCTTTCTGTCACATTCATTTTTTTTGTGAGTTGATGAAATTCCCTAGAAGGAGGAAATCAGACATCTTGTCATTTCATCCCTAATATAAAACTGAAGCTCTGGCACATCTTGTCAGCTTCAGTAAGGTAACATAATGTATCATATTCAATCACATGAGAAGCTGAAAGGAGGAAACCTCAAAAGGAATGTGAGACAATATGTTTTTATTGAGAAGGTGTTAGAAGGAATAGAGGCCTAAACAACAGTGCCAGAATTCAAGCAAGTGTAGGACAGAAACAAAGGGACCTGAGTTTTGGAGGAAGGGAGGAAGGGAGGGAGAAGACCAGAGTCTGAATAGGAGCTGTACCAGTACAATAGGGTAGGCGCTTGTTGACAGACTGGATGGACCAAGTGCTTCTTTTCCACTAGTATCCTCTCAGTCTCTACTAATATTGTAAATGTCATGTAGTAATTTACTATAGTAAGCAATGTTGAAATATGCAAGCTTGCGGATCTGCTTGGTGACAGAGGAAGTCTTCTCAGTATTACGTGGAGGTTGTGTATTTAAACCCTTGTTAGCCTAATAATACTGTAAGCTCCACCCAGCGAGTGCTGGTTTTCTTTTAACTGAGCAGTAAAGGCAAAAGTCTGAATTTTGGGGAGGAAACTCCATCGATATTTCTTGCTGTTGTAATGACCATGTATGGAGGTTGCATCAAGATGACATGAGCAGTGTTGATGTCCTTATTTCTGAGGACTCAGCCCTCCCTCCCCCCACTTTAAACAATCAATAGGTGTTATTTCAAAGTTGAAAGTATACATGTGCTTTTTTGAAGTCAAAGAAATTTAAAAAATCAGCAGTTTATAAGAGTATTGTGAAATGGGAGAGTTTTTATGTGTAGCAGTTTTGTCCACCCTTTTAAAACACTGAATGAAATACATATTTAAGGGGAATTAGTAGGCAAAGTTTGTCTTTTTGCAGATGATTATAAGATCTGCAAGTGAGTGGGCCCCACCGAGGGAGTAGACTGAATGATAAGTGATCTAAGAAGACTTGAGGGCTCGAACGTTAAGGTCCGATGTAAAGACATACAGAATCTTGCATGTGGGATGCAGAAATCCAGGAGAGCAGTAAGTGATGTGGGATGAAATACTGATGTGCGCCAACCAGGAGAGAGCCCTTGGGGTGTTGATCTAAAGATAGCAAAACAGGCAGAAGCCAGCATCAGAGGGATGCCGGTATGCATAGAGAGAGACATAACCAGTAGGGAAAGGGGAGGTGCACTTGCCTCTGTACAGATTATTGGTGTGACCTCGCCCGGAGTATTGTGGAAGCTGTACCACTGAAAAAATATAGACAGGGTGGAAGTGATCAAAAGAACTTTATGAAATAATTTAAAGACCTAAATATGTAACCCTAGAGGAGAGAGAGGGGGATATTCAAGAGTATTACAGGTTTACCTGATTGTGTTGGTTGTTAAGACGGGATTTGGTGGTTAGTCTTGATATTTTGCTTGTATATAAGCTTCTAGCTTTAGATGCACATTCTTTGGAAGAATTACACAAAATAACAGGTTAGTGCCCAGCAGGGATATGACTCGTTGCATCAGTTTCGGTGGTACCTGTATACCTCGCTGATTTTGTAGTACACATGGAAAAATAGTATGGGGCGGATTTTAAAAGGTTACGCGTGTAACCCCTTTTAAAACCCTCCTGCGCGCACCGAGCCTATTTTGTATAGGCTCGGCGACGCGGGCAAGCCCTGGGACGCGCATAAGTCCCGGGGCTTGACAAAATGGGCAGGGAGCGGGCGGGCTGAGGGCGGGGCGGGACTGAGGCCTCCGGCACAGCGGTCACGCCGGCGCGCGCAACCTAGGCCTGCCCATAGACAGGCGTAAATAAAGAAATAAAGGTAGGGGGGGGGGATTTAGGTAGGGCTGGGGGGGGCGGGTTAGATAGGGGAAGGGTGGGGAAGGTGGGGGGGGCGGAAGGAAAGTTCCCTCTGAGGCTGCTCCGATTTCGGAGCAGCCTGGGAGGGAACGGGGAAAGCCATCGGGGCTCCCCTAGGGCTCGGCGCGTGCAAGGTGCACAAGTGTGCATCCCCTTGTGCACGCCGATCCCGGATTTTATAACATGCGTGCGGCGGGCATAGATTTGTGCGTGCTGGATTGCGCGCACAAATCTACGCCCGCACGTATATTAGAAAATCTGGCCCAAGGTGCACAAGTGTTCATCCCCTTGCGCGCGCCGATCCTGGATTTTATAACATGCGTGCGGCGGGCGTAGATTTGTGCGCGCTGGATTGCGCGCACAAATCTACGCCCGCGCATATGTTAGAAAATCTGGCCCTCTGCGTGTATTTTTCATAATGAGTTCTGGCAGAGCTTTTTCAAGAACTAGGAAGGTATCATAGAGTTTGCCTTTTCTGATGGGATACAGTTTCTGGTCAATGTTGTAGGGCTTTGGAGAAGGCAATGTGCCTCTTAAATGCCTGCCTAACTAGAATCTCTGGCTTCAGGATAGCCATTTGATGCTGATTAAATCTAAAACAGATTTTGGGGATGGGGCACTTATTTGAGAAGCCTTTGTTGTTACTAATAAGACCTATGTTTGGGGGAGCATGTGTTCCATATTGATCTTAGGGTTAAAAGTCTTGGGTTAACCTTACATTCTGTATTCTCAATGGAGGCTTTCCTTGGTCGGGTATGTAAAAGGGTACATTTTCCGTTAAAAAGAGAATGCCAGTTACAGACTTATCTGGATGCTAATGCATTGAAAATTGGGATATTAGCATTAGTAGTAGGGGTTTTGGATTATTGTAATGTGCTGTTTGTGGGTTTACCAGGTCGTTTTAATAGAAATTTGCAGCTAGTGATTGGGAAGACTAGGCAGGAGAGAGTATCTCCTTTATTCTCATCTTTACATTTGGCTACAATTTAAATTGTAATTTTATTGTTAATAACTTTTTGATGCATGTGTTCTAAAGGCCCCAAAATGTTTGTCAGATAAGTTAGCCTGGGATGACCCTGGTCAAGTGCTTAGGTCTTCCTAAAGTGCTAGGTTGGAATTTTCACAGGAGTAAAATTTTAGAACCAGCTGTGGTTCAAAACAGATTTTGACATCCATGGCCCCGCAGGTCTGGAATACTCTGCCAGTTTTGGTAAGGAAGGCATCGACTTATTTAAAGTTTCAGAAGTTGGTAAGGGCCCATTTGTTTTTTGGCTTTTTTTTAAGGATAATTAAATGAGATGCTGGACTATATTTTTTATTCGGCTGGGGATGATGGGTAGGGGTTGGTGTTAAGGGTTTTAGTTCCTGGCTAAAACAGATTGGAGAGCAATCTGAGGGGGTGGCAGGCCGTAGGATTTTTTTTGTGTTTTATTTTGTTCTTTGTTTGTTCACTACTGATGTTCACTTGTAAATCACTTTTACTGTAATTGTTGTTTATGCGATTATATACATTTTCAAATAAGTGAAAGAAGCAAACTTTCCTCAGAGGAGTGCATGCTCTAGAACAAGATGGCACTGCAAGGGCAAACTCCAGCACGAAATCAGAAAATATTTCTTAACAGAAAGGGGGATGGGTGCAGGGAATGGCCTTCCAGGGAAGGTAGAGAAGACAAAAACAGTAACAAGAATTCAAGAAAACCTGTGATAAGCACAGAAGTGAGAGAAAGACAGAGATCAGCTGGGGTCTATGGTACTTCTTTGTTTGATTTAATTGTTTGATTTAAGGTAATCTGACTTCAAAGCAGATTACATGAAGGTACTGCAGATATAGTATCAGGAATGAAATTGGGAAGGCTAAATGTGCCTTATGGTCCTTCTCTGCCATCTCTATCTATGAAGCCCAAGGAATGGTGCCCTCGGACAAGCTATCACAGTCTCTGTGATCTCTGAATCATTCCCAGGAAATTGTTACGCTATTAATCCTCTTCTTATCTCCTCTCCCCATCCCCTGACTCTCACCTCTAGTAATTCCCTTAAATATTATCCCCTTTCCCTACTAATATCCTCTCTCATACACCGATATGATATGATCTGTATCATGAATGTCGGTATAAAAAAGTACTAAATAAATAAAAATAAATAAATACATCCTCCCCCTCACCACTTCTGGTTTCTCACTTATCCGCTCCTCCATCTCTCTCTCTCACCCTCTCCATCTGCATTCCCAACTATCGCTCTTTGCCACCATCGCCACCTTTGGTTCTGTCACCCTCGCCCTCACTTTCCCTTTACTACCTCTGGCTTTCTCTTATGTACACCGACCATCACGTCTCTGGGTTTTTTTTACCACACAAATCTTCCCCTTTTGGCTCTGTCTCACACTTCTACCCCATTTCCAGCAGCTGTTTTGCTCCCTCTCCCCAGGTCTTGTGCCTTTGTGCACACAACCCCTCCACCCATAAGGTTCTCGTGCACCCTCCTACGCTGGCTCAGACAGCTCAAGTTTACACGGCTGATTTCAGGGAGACGGGGGGGAGGTAACCAAATTCATCTCCCCTTCCAATGCTCCCTCCTCACGTCTCCCCCAGCATTCGGTCCTCTTCTCACCTTCCCAATATTCACCCCTTTTTGTGTCACATTCCCCTCGCTTCCCCCACCACCAGTCCCACTCCCACTACTCCCCTGGGCGTTGCTCTCCTCTTTGCCTTCCCCAACATTTATCTCCTCTCTCACCACCACCCACTTGCAACACCAGCATAAAACCCCCTCTTCATCTCACCCCTTTCCAGCATTTATTTATTTATTTGGGATTCTTATATACCGGCATTCTTGTATGATATACAAATCATTTCGGTTTACTGTCTCTTCCTCCTTGTCATTTACTTATGGCTCCCTGACTTGCCTCCTTCCTCTCCCCCCCCTTCTACCCTCAGCTAAGTGAGTCCTGGGATCTCAGGCTGTCTCTGCTTCAGCCTCCTCCCTCCTGTTCTTTCCCACAGGCTGCCTGTTGAAACCCGGGAATAAGCTGAGACGGGAGATGACTGGAGGAGACGGCAGAGCAGAACACGATTGCTCTGTTCTCTGCAGCCTGCCCAGAGGAAAGGGACTGCAGCATTAAATGGCCCCACTGCTGGCTGAGATTCAGGGCAGGAGCTAATAGATTTGGGGTTTAAGCCCTGCGTGTCAGTGGCTAGAGATACCCCTAGCCCTGTAGGCGGGCATGAGGATTTTAAACTTGGCTTGTCAGGAGATTGGGAGGCAATGCCGGATTCTGAGACCTGGGGGTCATCCTTCCGCAGTAGTCACAACCCACGATAACTCATGTGGCTACATTTGGTGCTCATTGTAGTACAGGGAGCCCCAAACAGACCAGTGTCCTGTATCGTGCTGCTAAGATCGGCAGGACCTAGGCGGTGTTTCAGTGCAGCAGGGTCCCTGGCATGTCCTACCCTCAGGATGTTCTGAGATTTGCTTTCTGATTCGAGCATCTTTTCAAAGCCTCAGTCTGTTCCTTCACGAGTCAGAAGTTCACAGAACTATTTTTTGTCATATTTTAATAAGAAGATCCCCTTCCTTCATTCCACATTTTTCTCATCAAAATTATGAACAGACACTAAACGAGTGAGAAGGGAGAAGTGAAAAGCCCCTAAGAGGTCTGCTGGATGTATATATTTTTTCCTTTCTAAATAACAAAAAGTCCTTAGAATTAGTTTTTTTATGACATAAAAATAATTTTTTTTTAATTCTCTGATTCGGGAAGAACTACCAGATTTTGGAATTTCGTATCTGCCTGTGTTTTGTTTTGTTTTTTTGCCCTTAATTTACAGAATTATCTCTCATGTTTTAGAAGGGGGAAAAAACCCTCCAAAAATCAGCCTCGGCAGGACAGGCAGACACAGCCTGCATCGAATACGAACGCAGGCAGTGGCAAATTTAGAAACTGTAAAGTGTGAGCATGAACAGAGTGGGAAGTACACACAGGTCTGGGGCTTTTAATTCAGCAATAAGGCTTACATGCATGTCTTAAACATTCATCAAATAAATAAGAAGAGCGAAGCCTTACCTTTCTGACTGCCGCTCCGGTGAAATGCAGAACTCCAGGATGAAGAAAGGGCAGAAACTGGCCGAACAGGAAGTGGGTAGGCAGGGGAGAGCTGTTAGAGGAAGATGTTTTCACTTGCAAAAGTTTTATTTTTGTTTTTATTTATTTATTGGCATTTATAAATCAAAGCACACATTACAATACTTTGTAGTGAGTCTTTAAATGGAAATAACAAAGAAATAACATGCAGAAACAATATATAATAAGCACATTTTGTTAACCATTACGAAATAAAATAAGAAGGGAAGCAGAGAGAGAGAGAGAGAGAGAGAAAACGGAGATTATAAGGAAACTATAAAGAAGAGGCCATAGCATTGAAGAATACTCTTGTTTAAACTACATACAAGCTATATAGATGATCAACTAGGGAAGTGGAGAAGATCTAAACTGTTCAGGAGAGAAGAAAATATAGCTAATAAAACAAATAACACAACATTTACAAGGGTAGCGAAGAATAAATGTAGCACCTATTCCCAATACCTCCTGTCTCAAAAGAAGAAAACCTCTTCTCCGCTCCTGAGTGATCCTCAAAGTCAGGAAAAATCCGAATAGCCTGCCCATGAAAATTAGAATTAAGATTATGAAAATATAAGGACGGTTACATAGGAAACAAGTAGGGTAGCTTGATCTATATAATCTCATAACCTGACGACTCAATAAGCTGAGTAACATTTAAAGAGGGAAAAGGAACATAACTAGAAGAAGAGGGCAAGAGAAAAGCTTTAGAATTTTCCTTCTGGAAATAGTGTTCTCTGTTCTCGAACTAATTGAGCCTGAATAATAGTCGTCTTAGACAGATCTTGCTGAATTGAAGAGAGTTTAGACTCATGATCACCCAACTTAGTCTCATGCATGCTCACCATGGGATCTATTTTCGCCTCAAAGGAATCCAGCTTAGAAGTGGAAATAGCCAGGGCCTGGCCAGCTTGAGACATCAGCTCCCATCGAGAATCTAAAGTTACCTCTGCAGGCTTCTTAGGAGGAGGAAAACACTCCGTCGATGGTGAAAACAAGGAAATACCATGATCTGAAGGTACAGGCAGGGAAGTTGCCCCCACATTTTCCACGGAAATGATCAAGGAACACAGTGCTGGAGTCATTTCTTGCCCTCCCAAAGATGAAACGCCGGATACGAGTCCTTTGGCGTCCATCTCCCGAGCTGGCAACAGTCTGTCATTGATCGGTGCCGCAACACAAGCTTGCGTGCGGGGGGCTGAGGGAAACCTCCTCCCTAGGAGAGATCAGCGCTCCTCCATTGACTCTCGCACTGGGTCCTCCACTACCTGATCCAGGGGCGGGAGACGCAAACGAGGTGATAAGCTGCTGTCCTTCAAGGTAAGAGGTTGCCGGGGGGGGGGGGGGGGGGGGGGGGGGGGTAGACCTTTCCCTTTCCTTTACGTTTGGGAGCCATAGAAAGCAATAAAAGAAAGAGAGGCAACGGGACAGGAACAGCAGAAGTTGGCATCTCAATCAAGCGGCCATTTTGCCCCCTTCCCCTCCTGCAAAAGTTTAACGCACATAAGAAATGCCTTCCTGGTCCATCAAGCCCAATATCCTATCTCTAGCAGTGACCGAACCCAAGGATAGGTTTTTCATTTTCTATTTTATTGCCTGTCCTTATTGCTACAGTAATCAATAACAAATTTATTTATTTATTTATTTAAAAACTTTTATATACCGGTATTAGTATGCATACATCATACCGGTTTACAATGTAACTTTAAAGGTAGAAATTACAATGAACAGGGAGGGCGAACAAGGAGGAGTATACAAAGAGCAGGAGGTGGAGGAATTAAAGCAATAAATAAAAACTGCAACGGACTATTTACAGGAATATACAAGGCGTAGGCAAGATACTTGCAGAAGTCGGTGTACTTAATCAGGGTAGGCTTGTCGGAAGAGCCATGTTTTAAGTTTTTTTCTGAACTTGGCGTAACATGGCTCTAGCCTGAGAGTGGTAGGGAGGGTGTTCCATTGTTTAGGGCCTGCAATGGATAGTGCACGGTTGGTTAGTATAACCAGTCCTGCCCCTCCCCCCCCCCCAAGTCCCATATTCATGGTCAAAATAACAATTATAGTTGTATTTAGATCAATATCCCTCCAAAAACAAATTCAAATGTTAACTCAGTCGTGAAATTAACCCATTAACCAGGCAAATCTCCACTCAAGTAAGAGGAACTCTTGTCCCTGTCATAAATTTGGAACAAAAACCACACTGGCACTAAAGAAGCCATATAATGTCTATGCAAAGCTGTCAGCTGCTCCATTCGATAAGACCGCCATAGTCTTTTGCAGGAAGACAATCTGCCAGGTGGGGTCTTCTTTCTCCATTGTGCTGCAGTTTTGCATTTTGCTGCCAAACCGATTTGGAGAACCAGTTTAACCATATTCCTTGGTATACCATCACCAGAACCCAAAGAGTCTTGTGACTCCCGTGGGTAAGTGATGTCTTTCCCAAATGGTTTATGGACATTTCCTCCAGGAACTTGTCCAAATCTCTTTTAAACCCAGCTAATGACCCAGCAGTGAATGGATGTCCTCAGTGTAGCTCCATGAGACCTAGTGGAACCTTTTAAAATCTTCCTGAAGGAGTGCTGCCTCAGACATTCTATAGTGAACATGGCAGTGGAGAACATATATGGACAACTTTTGTTATCCAGAAAATCCTGAAATGTATTCTAAACTTTAGAGAATTGTAAGTGAAGTTGAAGGCACAGGATAAGAACATAACAAGTTGCCTTACTGGATCAGACCGAGGATCCATCAAGCCCAGCCTCCTGTTTCCAACTGTGGCCAATCCAGGTTACAAGTACCTAGCAAGTACCCAGACATTAAATAGACCCCTTGCTACTAATGCCAGTAATATCTGTGGCTATTCCCTAAGTCAACTTGATTAATAGCAGTATATGGACTTCTTCAGGAACTTATCCAAACCTTTTTTACACCCAGCTGCACTAATTTCCCTAACCACATCCTCTGGCAAAGAACCCCAGAGCTTAATTTGCATCGAGTGAAAAAGAATGTTCTTGTTTTAAATGTGCTACTTGCTAACATCATGGAGTGCCTTCTAGTCCTTCTATTATCTGAAAGAGTAAATAACTAATTCAATTTACCCATTCTCTCATGATTTTATAAACTTCTATCATATCCCTCCTCATCCATTTCTTCTTCAGGCTGAACAGTCTTAACCTCTTTAGCCTTTCCTCATAGGGGAGCCGTTCCATTCCCTTTATCATTTTAGTCGACCTTCTCTGTTCCTTCTCCAGTGCAACTATATCTTTTTTTGAGATGTGGCGACCAGAATTGTACATAGTATTCAAGGTGCAGTCTCACCATGGAGCGATATAGAGGCATTGTGACATTTTCCATTTTATTAATCATTCCTTTCCTAATAATTCCTAACATTCTGTTTGCTTTTTTGACTGCCGCAGCACACTGAGCCAGCGATTTCAATGCATTATCCACTATGAAGCCTAGATCTCTTTCTTGGGTAGTAGCACTTAATATGGAACCTAACATTGTGTAACTACAGCAAGGGTTATTTTTCCCTATATGAATCACCTTGCACTTATCCACATTAAATTTCATCTGCCATTTGGATGCCCAATCTTCCAGTCTAGCAAGGTCCTCCTGCAATTTATCACAATCTGCTTGTGATTTAACTACTCTGAACAATTTTGTATCAGGATAGAACTATTTGAAGAAATAATGTTCAGATGTGAGCAATGGGGTGAGATATCAATTTTAGGCCTAGTTTTATTTGTCTTTGTGTTTTATTTTATTTTATGTATGTTTTTAAGTCCATTTTATTGTAAACCATATGAGATGTATTGGAGGTACTGAGAAATATTTGTTGTACTGTTAACCGACTTGATATCTTGTGAGGAAGGTCGGTATACAAAAATGATCGATAAATAAATAAATAAAATAAAATCAACTGCAAATTTGATAATCTCACTCATCATATTCCTTTCCAGATCATTTTTTAAAAAATTTTTATTTTCAGAATTTTCACTTTACATGAATATTTTTCAACAGAATACAGGACATATTCCTTCACTGCCCCCCATCCCCAGCAGTCTCATAGTCATTCTCTGTCAGTGTTGTTCCTGTTCCTTCCCTTCCCTTTTCTTCCCTCTCACTACTCCTCCCTTTCCTTTCCTCTCACTGCTTTCCTTCTCACTCACTCCTCCTACCTTCCCATACATCTCACCCCTTCCCTCTCACAACTCCTCCATTCTTTTTCCTTTCCTTCCACCCCCTCTCATTAATCCCCTTCCCTTTCCCCTCACTCACAACCTCCTCTCTTCCTTTTCACATATTCAGCTTAGCTCCCACTCTCTTCCCAGAAATAGGAAGGGAAGAAAGGGAAGCTGAGCATGTGAGGAAGGGATGGGGAGAGGAGGCGAGGGAGTGACACATCTCACGCCTCCTCCCTTCTCTTTCACAGCCTGCCTCCCTCACCTCCTGTGATCTGTCACATCACCACGGTCTTCAGCTCGTGGGAGGTGATACCCCTGTGGGCCGGTCCTTTTCAGACCACGAGGGGTGAAACCCTCACGGGCAAGTCATCACTGCACCATGGGGTTCTGCTTATGTGCCCATGAGGGGTGGGATCCCCACAGGCATGTCATCCCCACACTGCCGCAGTTCAGCTCATGGGGCCGCGGGGGAGTAAGATCCCCGTGGACACGGCATCATTAGTCACCGTTCTGCTCAAGGACCCATGGGGGGGATCCCCATGGGCACATCATCGCGCTGCAGCGGTGTTGGGCAGCTCTGTTTGGGTGGGCCTGAGCCACTTGTTCACACACATGCTTTTCTAGCAAGGCAGAGAACTTCTCCTGACTCCCATCAGTACAGCAGGAAAAAAATTACTAATTATAAAACATTGCCCTCATTTGTCTTAGGTTTTCTGCTGCTGTCAGCCTGACATAAAGTGATAATAAAGATGCAGCCCTGCTTTCTTCTGTTTTTTTGCTGGCTGATCTTCTTCTAGCAGAGAGAGCTTGTCCCTGCCCTCATCAAACTCTCTGGCGTGAGGGTAGGAGGAGAGGAGAGACTGAATCAGCAGAGCCTGTTCCAAGGAAGGGAGGGGACCAGATCAGCATGCAAAGCACTCTAGCCAGAGGCGGTCTCACTCTTTTGTACTCTACTGCAGCACTCTAGCCAGAGGCGGTCTCACTCTTTTGTACTGTACTGCAGGACTCTAGCCAGAGGAGGTCTCACTCTTTTGTACTCTACTGCAGCACTCTAGCCAGAGGCGGTCTCACTCTTTTGTACTGTACTGCAGGACTCTAGCCAGAGGCGGTCTCACTCTTTTGTACTCTACTGCAGCACTCTAGCCAGAGGCGGTCTCACTCTTTTGTACTGTACTGCAGGACTCTAGCCAGAGGAGGTCTCACTCTTTTGTACTGTACTGCAGGACTCTAGCCAGAGGAGGTCTCACTCTTTTGTACTGTACTGCAGCACTCTAGCCAGAGGCGGTCTCACTCTTTTGTACTGTACTGCAGGACTCTAGCCAGAGGAGGTCTCACTCTTTTGTACTCTACTGCAGCACTCTAGCCAATGGAGGTCACTTTTTTCACTTTTCAGCTTGCTGTTATGCTTGGTAAGTAAGGAGCCAGACAGAAATTTAGAACAGGAGAGGAAAGCAGTTATTACTGGCGGATGCCTGAATTTGGAGGTGGGGGGGGGGGCATGGCCCCCTGTGGCCCCCCCTTTCTGACGCCTATGTGATAAAGGCATGATCTCCTCCACCCAAACCATCTTGTACACTATAACCACAAAATGGAGATAAATATATAGGGGTCCCTACATTTGCATCCTGTTCTTGTTTACGTATGGCATAAGTCAGTCTGTCTATAGAATTTGCTCCATTTGTGTATTGGTCATTGTCATGCTCAAAAAACGTATTGTACTGATTTTTCAGGATATTTATAAATTGATTTAATTTCCTTATGGTCTACTCTTGGTATTCAAACAAAATTTGTTCTTTAAAATCCTTAATATTTGTAGGTATCTTGTAAGTCCCCCTACTAGAGTTTGATAAAAGAATATACCAATTGGTATGGGATGAAACCTAAGAATAAGATTGTAGGGTTTCAGCTGGTAATTAGTATGACCCTCTGGCACTTCCAGCCAGGGCACCATTTTACTTGTAGGTTGCCCTTTTGATTTTGTAGAGCCAGTTGGTCCTGTACTGTTCTCTATTGTATTAAGTAACTTTTGCCTCTATAGAGCGTATTATTTGGATGGGCGTTTCTTTCCACCATCACCAGTCTACCTTTTACTCTTTAAATTTATTTATTTAAGTTTGGAGTGTCCAACAACTCGGGACTCAAATGAGCTGATTTAATTTCTACTCTACTATAAACTGGGAAAGGTTCACTTCATGCGAGAAGGACCTGAGTTCATCAAGGAGAGGGTGACTTTCAGTCAACCTGAGGCGAGGAAGGAGAGAGAAGGAATTGGAGATGACCTCAGCCGGGCTCATCTACAAAAGATGAAGAGAAGAGGAGACACACAGGTATCTTCATGATACTGAACAGAAGAGAAGGAGGACGACTTGTGCCTTTCAGGTACAGCGAGGAAACTGAGGAGTTCTAAGGAGAAAACTACAAGAAGGAAGTAGGAGATAAAAATGTCTGTGTAAAATAAAATAATGTGCGGCAGTCAATTAAACTGGACAATAGCACTTTAACCAAAACACTAGTATTTTAATTTAACATGTGCACACAGCAATTGTGCACAAAGATTTAATCATAGAGTAAAAATGAGTAATCACAAATCTTTCCACCATAATTTAAGTGATTTGCTTCATATTTGTGATTACTCATTTTTACTCAATGATTAAATCTTTGTGCACAATTGCTGTGTGCACATGTTAAATTAAAATACTACTGTTTTGGTTAAAGTGCTATTGTCCAGTTTAACTGACTGCCGCACATTCTTTTGCTGGTGTTTACCTAAATGTGTGTGCTCTTTACTCCGCTCTCCCTGTCTGCTTGTGTAAAATAAAAACCATCTTTGCTACTTTACTGCATCAGGCAGGAAGTCACTAACTTGCCTTATATCTAATACGAGGGAAGAAATCATAAATGTAAAGACTTTATTAATTGGCTTTCATCATCAAGAGCTAACACAAGACTTTAAAGAGGTCACAAACTTATTTCAGAAGCATTTGTACCATCTTAAAAGAGAATATATCAGCTGTAAAGAACTTTATTTCATCAATTGCATCTCATCAGTAAAGAGTAACTTTGGAAACCAACAAAACTCTCAAGTATTTCACTGAGTTGTGACTGATTAGCAATGCTGAGATTATCACTGCTGTATACAATACATTGACATGGGACCTAAACTTAATGCACCGCGAAGGGCCCTGGAAGTAAGCTTTCTTCCTATGCAGGAATCCCTGGAAATTAGATTTTATGGCATACCACAGTGTTCCAGTTGAAGTAGAAATTCGAGATTTGGCCTCTGGAACTGCTATGCAAGTTCAACCATCACAGGGGTTACATACAAAATACAATTTAAGTGATTTGCTTCATATTTGTCAATGCTGTGACATCTGTTGGAGGTGTGACGAATGACATGAGGGATGCTTGAAGATGACATCAGTAGGCTTTGATCTTTTTTCACATTCCTTCCTTTGGATGACAAGAAAATATTCCTAAACAGAGAAGAAAGGACAGAGGGAGATTTGCTTGTAGGGATGTAAGTGAAGAGGAGGCAGAAAGTGGATGATTACATAACATCCAAAATCATGCAACAGTTTGAGAAAAGGGAGGCATTGTGGAATGGATTAATCCTAGATGAATCAAAAGAGAAAGGCGCACTGCTGGAATAGTAAACAAGAAATCCTTCTGAAGCAGAGCACAACTGAATGTATTTCTATTCTGCTTTTCAGGCACTTCAAAGCAGATTACATTCAGGTACTGAAGGTATTTCCCTGTCCCCAGAGGGCTCACAATCTAAATTTGTATCTGAGACAAAGGAGGGTGAAGTGACTTGCCCAAGGTCACAAGGAGCAGCAGCGGGATTTGAACCCTGGTTTGGAGTCCACTGCTCTCACCACTGGACTATTCCTGCACTACTGAATGGCAAGACTAAAAGAACATGAGACAAAGAAACAAAGAGGGCATCATAGAAGAAAAATGGAAAGGTGTTTGCAGAGACAGTAATGAATTGGAAGATTAGGAATCATTTGATTGTTTCTACTGACAGTTTGGTATGGGAGGGTTATTAAAATTAGTATTGGATACTTGCACAGTTTAAATGAGGCTTTGGGGAAGTGGTCTTCATTATCTGTCTTCTCTTTTCTCTCCCTACGCCTTTCTTCATGAGCTCCGTTCATCAGGCAATTTGCTTTTATCTGTGCCCTTCTGCTCTGTCTCTGCATTTTCCATCGTGTTGTGCCGCGTGCTTGGAAGAGACTTCCAGACTTGGTGGGTCATGCCCCCTCTCTCTGGCTATTCAAATCTACTCTAAAAACTCTTCTTTTTGAGGCTGCTGTTAAACCAGGACTTCTCTTCAGTAAACACCCTTCACATAGAGTCTTGTTTCTCACATATATATGTCTTGACCAGACTATAAACTTCACGGAACAGGGACAGTCCCTTAGTAACGCAGCAAATAAAGATCAAAATGGTCCATCCAGTCAGCCCAGCAAGTTGTTTGGGGTAGTAACTGCCGCTTCGTGCAGGTTTCCCCCATGCAGAAATGTTACACCTGAAGTTAACACAAGTTACCATGTTTCTTCTTTTCCGTCCTCTGTCCACTAGGGATCCTCTGTGTTTGTCCCATGCCCTTTTGAATTCCATTAACATCCTGTTTTTCCCAGCTCTTCCTGGAGGGCATTATATGCATCCATCATTTCCTGACTATGTTCTTGAGTCTACCCCCTTGGAGTTTCATATCATGACCCTTGGTTCTACAGCTTCCTTTCTATCTGAAAAGGTTTGATTTTTATGCATGATTTATGCTTCTTATGTGTATCTGCACAGCACTATGTACATCTAGTAGCACTTTAGAAATGAAAAATAGTAGATAGTAAGTGGTGTGGGAAGACCCCCCCAAATTGATTTAGAAGATTTTTTCAATTTTAATTCTAATCAATTCATTATCATTAATTCATTAAGGAGTGGTAAGTTTACACTTGAATAGTACAAGAAGTCTATCATAGTCCCACCCCCCTAATTACAAGAAATTTAGGATATGGCAGAGTGAAGCTGGCTGTATTCATTCTTCTGCAGTCATCCCATAAATGCAAACAGGATTCCAGTTTCCGAATATTTACTGTCTGTGACTTCATAGGATGGGATTTAACTGCAGGAGAAAACAAAACAGATGATCTTCCTCAACTAGGTTCGTTCTGCGGTAGCCAGAAATAACAGGGCGATCCAACTGGTCACCTGAGTCAGGCTACCCTGATTGTCATGAAGGGCATTTACTTAAACCAGGGCAGAACTAATTCACTAGACAGACTTTTAAGTATTGTTCATGCCATATTCAAATGTGAAAAACGAATAATCTGAGGCAAAAGCAGACAGAAGTCACAATGACCTTATATTTCATTCCTGCTCAGTAGAACAAAGCAAGTTAGTAACTTTTGTTTGCAATGTGTCATTTGGGAAATGTAGAGAACAGTCACCCTATAATTGTTCAGCTTGCTCGGCAAGGACCCCAGCTCCCGAGCTGCTTCTCAGATGTTTGTGTTCAGGTGTTGGTCTTCCATCGTTGACTTTGTTCTTTTGCTTTCGCTGATTGACTGGCTGATATCTTCTGTCAGTACGTTCCTAAGGATGCTCTTGATATTCTTCTTGAATATCTCTTTAAAGTCCTGTCCCATGAGGACATAAATGATTGGGTTGATGCAGCTATTGATGTAAGCCAGGCTGATCACTACAGGGAACACTTTAATAGTTGACAGGTAAAGACTTGACGTTTGAGATTGGCTGGCTAGTATTATCCCAGTCACATGGTAGGGGAACCAACACACAAAGAAACCAATGATGACTGCCAGAACAATCTTTAGGGTCTTCTTCGACTGCGAGAAGCGGCTGCTTTTGACCTTGGCCATCAGTAGACCATAGCATACCGAGATCACCAAGAATGGCACCATAAAACCCAGCACAAACCGATAGACAGTAACAAGGACTTCCACTGTTGCTATGTGATGGCCCGCCTTGGCATACTGCATGCTACAAGTCTGTTTATATGTCAGTGGAGGCGTGTAAAGGTTATGAAAATAGAAAGATGGGGTGGTCATCAGGAGAGCCAGGAGCCACAGGCTGATGCATACGACTGTGGCCTTGCAAACAGTCCTGTTGTTCTGACACCAAATGGGCTTTGTGACCAGGGCACAGCGATCAATGCTAATGGTGGTAAGGAGGAAGACACTCAGGTACATATTGAGCAGGGTCAGGGAGGGGATCAGCTTGCAAGCAACGACACCCAGTGGCCAGTGGTGATCCAGCAGAACCTGCATAGCCAAGAAGGGCAGGGACAGGCAGCAGAGCAGGTCAGTGATGGAGAGGTGCAAGAACCAAACGGTGTTCACTGTCCTCTTCATTTCAAAGCCTGTTATCCAGATGACCATCAAGTTCCCAGGAACTCCAAGAAGGAAAACCAAAACATAGCCCGTGAGACTTGCCACTATCTCAGAGGGGAAGGTGGTAGGGTGGGAGCTCTCCATGTCATTTGAATCAGGGTAATCGCTGTAGTCTCTATAGCTTTCTGTCACATTCATTTTTTAGCCAGTCTGTGAAGTTCCCTAGAAGGGGGAGAATTAAACATCTTGTCATTTCATTCTTAAGATAAACTAAAGCTCTTTGCACATTGCCAGCTTCAATAAAGTAACAGAAAGTAGCACTTTCAGACATTCAAAACCAAAAGGTCATCATATGAAAATGAAGAGAGGGAAGCTCAAAAGAAATGCGAGACAATATTATTATCATTATTTGGATTTATTGCCCACCTTTTGAACACAAAATTCACCCAGGGCAGAGTACAAAATATAAGGATGTCACCGTACAGTACTAGTTTACAATGGAAGAAGGTGCACAGTAAGGATCAGTCACTAGTAATGGCTAACTGGGAACACCTACCTGAAATTTGAGATTATCAGTAGTAGATTTGAGATTATCAATAGATTATCAGTACACTTGAAATATGCACACAAACTTTCATATCTGAATTGAATTTGAATTTATTAAAATTTATTTTCCGCCTCATTGCACTAACAAAAGTTAGAGGTGGATTACAAAACATCATTAAAATTAGCACAACTACTTACAAGAAAGCTGTATGGAAAAGTATATGCTTGGATGCAGAGCCAAGCAAATTATGATGTAGTATTATCATAAATTCTGCCGCTGTAAAGTCCTAGAAATGACCTATGCTCCCCTTGATTAAAGGCCTGATTAAAGAAGAGAGTTTTTACAGCCTTTTTAATCTGATCATCATCCTAATCTGATCTGGCAAAGCGTTCCAAAACATTGACCCAGCAACAGAGAAAGCTTTCTCTCTTGTGATTTCCAGACATGCAAGTTTTACAGATGGAAATTCAAGCATGCATTTATTTTCAGAACCAAGGCAACGAAGTGCTTTGTAAACCTGGAATACTATCTTTATCCGGCAGTCAGAATCCCCGTAAATAAATAATCCTGCGTATTAGGGATGCTAATCTGAAATTAATCCTGTACATTATCGGTTACCAGTGCAGCGCAAACAGTATGATCTTGGATCGGAGAACCTGTTATGTTAATACACGTGCTGCGGCATTCTGCACCGACTGCAAAGGTCACAGGGCACTAGCCGGTAGCCCAGCATGAAGTGAACTGCGATAGTGCAAGCAGGACAACACCGGTGCTTGCAAGACAGTTAGAAATCATGCGGCTCAAGGGAAGGGTGCGCCTTCTCCTGACCATTCGCAACTTGAAAAAGGAGGACTGCTTTCATCTGAGATATCAGTGAAAGACTAGTATTGATGATTACTCCCAAACTATGTATTTATTGTCAAAATGAAAGGCAGTAGGGACGTCACTACAAGGGAAATTTACTAAGAACAGTAATTTCAGTCTTCTCAAGATTAAATAGTAGCTTATTATGGAGAAGCCAACTGTTAATATATTGTACAGTAAGCATAATGAGAGGAGTCTAAAAGTTTCAGACTGAGAGCGATTCTGAACAAACAAATGAATGTCATCAGCATACAGTTGATAACTTGATGCCAAACCAAGAGAGAAGATATTACAGATTGGGTCTAAATAGATGTTGAAAAGCGTTGCTGTCAGGGCTGAGCCCTCAGGAACTACACTAGTCCCATCGTGCCATTCAGAACCAGCAGGTCCTGTTACAGTTCTAACTCGCTGTGTCCTGTTGGAGAGAAATGAGAAAAACCAGTTAAGAACTGTCCTGGATATTTGGAGGATGGTTGTTAAATTAGATCAGACCCTATCTCATAATATGTCTCAGGTTTCTACCTTTTACAAATGAGACCAGGGAGAGATTTAGGTGAACATGATAAAGGACTGGAAGTTCTGGAGAGTTCTGTTGTAAATGTGAATAATGTGATATCAACTGTGCAAAATGTTGGTATTTCCTCTATTAAGGATAGCTTATTTGTTCATAATAGATTAGAAATTTTGGAAAATTATGGCTCGCAGTAAAAACTTGAGATTTTTTTTTATTTTCCCATTACTAGGTTGCTGTCTCCTATAGAGATGTATAAAAAGTATTTGAAAGATATCTTGGGCATTTTAGTTGACCAAATTCCTTTTGTATCTAATGTGTATTATTTGCCAAAGCAACGAACGAATATCAGTGGGGTGTTAGGTAACTAGCAAGATACTCTGGATGCTTCTGTTTTTTTGAGAATCTTCCATGGATGTTGTTCCTACAAGAGCAACCTTAGTTGTGTCATTTTGCCTAGATAAAGATAGAGAGATTGTTTTTCGGAAATGTTGCTTAAATGAGCATATCTCCTTTTGTGGTCACAGAATACAAATTATTCTTGATGTTTCAAGAGAAACGCAAAGGAGAAGGAAGCACGTTTTCATTTTAAAGGAGAAAGTGTTGCAATTGGTTGCCACCTTTTTCTTTAAATTTCGCATGTAAGTGCTTGGTTTCCTTTCAGAATAGTAAATTTGTGTTCTATGACCCACTTCACTTATCTCAGATAAATCTGTAAACCCTGACGTATTATTATTACTGTTTGTATTAGTTTGATGGTTTTGTGTGGTCTTTCTGAACGATGGAAGTTAAATTAACTTCTCCTTTCTTTTTCCTTAATTCTGGTTTGCAATTTCTTTATTTTCTTTTTTCTCAAACTCCCCCCATGGAAATGTGGACTTGATTAATTCTGTGTTAGATGTTGAAGATGGCGAGTGTTCATATGCTTCTATTTTCCATTTTTCTATTTGAAATATATATAAATTTAATAAAATTTTAAATTTAAAAAAAAAAAAGGAAAGCTTGCTCTCACATTGTCTTTTCCTGCAATGTGCGAGGCCGAGATCTCCTGAAGATGCACTTCTATCCATTCCATAAGTTTGGTCTATCTCCTGCAACACTTGCTGACTCTTGGCTCTTCCCTGCCAATTGATTAGGCCACTGTTTTCCATTGTCTGACATTATCTGGACCGCTTGACCCTGCAACCTGCCGCTGAACTGCAAGCACGCCAACTGGACCACCTGGGCTTCCAGCCAATTGATATTCCATAGAGACTCTTCTGCACTCCACCGCCCTTGCGCTGTCAGTTCCTGACAGTGAGCTCCCCAACCCTGAAGGCTCGCATCTGTCATGAGTACTACCTAGTCCAGTGATTTTAGGGAAACTCTCTTTCTTAGATGATCTGCTTGTAACCACCACTGTAGTTGAGAGCAGACCTCCATCGGCAGGTGGAGCCGAATCGAATAGGCCTGAGACTGTGGGATCCAATGAGACAGCAGAGTGCGCTGAAAAGGATGCATGTGCACCCTCATCCATGGCTCCAAACACCTGCAGATAGGACCATACTCTTGGATGCATAGTGTACATCAACAGATGCACCTGACCATCAACTTCTGAATACGAGCTTCTGGCAGGAAAATCCTGCCCTGCTTCACGTGGAACCGAACACTGAGATACTCTAGCGACTGAGAAGGCTGAAGACTGCTCATAGCCAGGTTCATCACTCAGCTGAGCTCCTACAAGGGAAATCACCTTGCGGGTCACCAGGTGGCTCTCTTCCAGAGACTTGGCTTGAATCAGCCAGTCATCCAAATACGGGTGTACCAGGATCCCATTCTTTCTCAATTTTGCCGCCACCACCACCATAACCCTGGAAAAGGTTCTGGGTGTGTTGGTCAGACCAAAAGGCAGCACCTGAAACTGATAATGATGTCCCACAACCGCGAATTGCAGACAACGTTGGTGCTCTAGTTGGATGGAAATATGCATGTACATCTCGGACAGGTCCAAGGAGGTCAGAAATTCCCCTGAATGCATGGCCATTATCACTGAGTGCAATGTTTCCATGAGAAAATGAGTCACCTGCAAATGACAGTTGACCCCTTTGAGGTCCAGGATGGGACAAAAGGAGCCCTTCTTCTTGGGCACAATGAGATAAATGTGTTGTGACCGGTCTTCGACGGCTTCGCCCCGCCTACCTCTCATTACTTGAGGCTCCTCCTGCTCACCTTGGACTACTGGCTGCCGCGGCATCTCTTTGCTATCCTCTCCGGCAATCCCCGGACCTGCTTTGGTGCTGCCTCCCACCATGCTCCTCCAAGGGATCTTAGGGCGCGCGCGCGCCGCCCTCATCTTTACAGTATTTGCTAGCTCATCGAGTTAGCACCGGAAACTCTACAGATGGGATTCGCTCTCCGTACCGAAGCTGCTCTGCCACTCCAGCACTATCTGGAACTCTTACACCCTTTGGGGTTTGCTAACGGGGTACCCCCTCCTCGGGGGCCTCTTCTGCTTCTTTCAGGTGCTATCAGGAAACCGGTACTCGCTCCTTGAGGGCCCATGTTCCCTGAGTCGCTGCCTGCATCTTCAAACCCTTCTACTTGGAAGACTTCACTAACAGTTTCCATCTGTGAGTACAACTACCATCTATTCCACAGTACTGCTTCACTGGAATCAGGTACTCGCTCCTCGAGGGCCTGCCCTCTGTTCCGGTGCCAGACCTCTCATCTAGTGGAATCTCTGTTACTGCTATGTGAGTACAACACCACTGAGCCTCTCTGCTCTTAGGGATCAGGTACTTGCTCCTCGAGGGCCTGTTCTCCCTGTCTCGGAGCTTCTCCTAATTCTACCTGGGACTCTGAATGCTTCTTATCGTGTACTCATAACTCTCAGTCTCTTTCCACTACAGCACAGCCTAGCAGAGGATTCGCTGTTCCAGCATTCTGTGGGAGACCTGCCCAGCCGGGCTCAACATCCACTACTCACTACTGCCACCTCTGGTGGTTTCCAAAACTGTTTAATAAAAGATTCAAATCTGTGCTTGTGTGTCCAGAGCCTAGCCTGACACTGTGGTCCCTCACGGGACTGCCCCCCCCCCCCGTGGGTGTGGTCAGCTGCCACAGTGTCCAAGGATCCACCCAAACATCAATAACCATAACAAAATGGAATATCGACCCGTATTTTCTTGAGATATAGGCAGTGGAACCACAGCCCCTCAGACTGAGGAGCCTTGTCAATGTTCATGCCACTGTCTGCTTCTTCTGCGGGGAGTGGCAGGGAGACACCATGAACACGTCCTAAGGAACACTGTGAAACTGCAGCGCATATCCCTCGCTTATCACCTCCAGGACCTACTGGTCCGATGTGATTTCGATCCACCTCTGATAAAAGAGAGAGAGGTGCCCCCCCTATTTCCTGTTCCCAGGGGTGGGTTGGCAAACTTTCATTGGGAGGCTCGGGAGGTTTCACTACCCGAGCCCACACCCTGTCTCTGCGCTGACTGGGATGAAAGGACTGAGATCTACTGAAAGGCCCAAAGAAAAATTTTGAAAGCATTTTTTAGTTTAGGCCGATGATTTAGTTTGAGACCGATGATTAAAAAATATTATGAGTGTGATTAAGAAGGCAGTATCAGAAAAACTGTTAGTCAGTACTGGTGTAATGCTCCTAGAAAATGCTTAGGTTATATGAAGGTCTCTTTACATGATAGAGTTCTGTGGTTATGTGGTGATTGCTTGTGACTGAAACTGAACAGCCCACCTAGGGGGAAACTGCACTGGATCTGCTACTGACAAACTGAGACAGAGTCACAGAGCTTATGGTAGCAGAAAATGCAGGGACATGTGATGACCATACAATATGACTCAATATCTCTAAAAGAATAGGGAGAGGACAGAAGCAGCTAGAGAAAGGCAACCAAACTGGTGCAGGTTCTATGCCAGAAGATTTATGAAAGGTTTGGATAAGTTCTTGGAGGAGAAATCCATTACCTGCTATTAATCAAGTTGACTTAGAAAATAGCCACTGCTATTACTAGCATCAGTAGCATGGGATAGACTTAGTTTTTGGGTACTTGCCAGGTTCTTGTGGCCTGGATTGGCCACTGTTGGAAACAGGATGCTGGGCTTGATGGACCCTTGGTCTGACCCAGTATGGCATGTCTTATGTTCTGAAAGGTCATTCCTCTGTAGGGTTGAAAATGCTTGGATCCCCTGGCACGACCTCTCATGCCAAAGGAGCACGGCATCTGCTTCTTATCTTCTGACAACCAAGAAACTGGGGATTCACCCCATTTACTGGCCAGTTTCTCCAACTTGCTCCCAAGCAAGAGTGAGCCTTTAAAGGGCAATTTCTTAAGGTTAGCCTTGAAGGTTGCATCGGCTGACCAATTTCTCAGCCATAATTGATGCCTGGCCACCCCTCTGGCTGTGGTGTGGACCAAATCGTAGCCCGCATCTTCCAAAAAGGCGGCTGCTGGCTCCATAACTGCCCTGGAATTCAATCCAGATTCATCAACCTCCTGAGAGAGAAGTAAACAAGAGCGAGCCACCAGGGAACAACAGGAAGCTATCTGCAAGGTCATGCCACAGCTTCAAATTTAGGCACCAAAATTTAGAGGTCCCAAGGCTAGGCATCCCAAACCTAAGGGCACAAAAATGCACCTAAATTGTGGACACAAGCACATGCCTAACATGGAAGCCGCTATCACCTGGATGCCCAAAAAACTGGGCACAGAACCTGGGCGCACAGCCAGATGCACTTGCACGCAGCGATGATCCTGAAGAGGGCAGCCTAAAGCGCAGGAAAGGGCCCATGAAAACGCTGCTGTGGCCTACCACGCGGTGCACAGAGAAAGGCCTAACAGCGGGGCCTAGCCCATGTGGGCTGCTCAACCCGCCAGCTGCCCCTTAACATCCCTCGGGGGGGCGGGAACAAACGTCAGAAAGGTGTGCCAAGCAAGGAGAATGGAAGAAAGGGGGAGGCGAAACAAACAACCCTTTTACTCTGTCTTTCTGGGTTTTTTGTTTTTTTTTTTTTTTTTTTTTTAAGCCTTACCTGAGCTCAGCCCTTCTCTGGAGAGAGGGCATATACTCTCACCGCCACGCTCTGCTTCCTGCATCCGCTGCCTTTCATTTGTTTTAAACAGCTAAGTCCACGTTGGCTGAGAAAACGAGCTACTGGACCAAGGCCCTCATCTGAGGGACCAAGGAAATCGCTTCAGGAATTTTCAAGTGAGGGAAGGACCATTTGGTATCACCGCAGGAGAGCGGGGCGAATTAAATTTCCTTCTATTTCTCCTTCTAAAACTTGAAGCAATCCCCAGTAGGGAGATGCACATCCACCATTTGCTGGAGACAGAGAATACATAAGAATATGCCATACTGGGTCAGACCAAGGGTCCATGAAGCCCAGCTTCCTGTTTCCAACAGTGGCCAAACCAGGCCATAAGAACCTAGCAAGTACCCAAAAACTAAGTCTATTCCATGTTACTGTTGCTAGAATACCGGCAAACTGATGTCACTGCAGAAGTATTTATACTGGGATGCCAGCTTTACTCTGTCTCCATCTGCTGGTAGAGGTGCATAACCCACTGGTTCTGGATTCATCTGACTGGCCGCTAAGAAATATAAATTGTATATGACCAACTATCTTCCTTTAGAAATGATTTATGATGTGATTGTCTTTGTCTTTTAGAGCTCGAGGTTTTTGAGAGTACCAAAGATAAAATCTGTGAGTCACCTGGAACAGACTTCCATCAGAGGGCATAGAGGCCTAAAGAGTATCAGAATTCAAGAAAGTGAGGGACAGACACAAGGATCCTGAATGTCAGGGGAAAGAAAGGATAAGACCACAGACTAAGCAGAAGCTGTGCAGGGCAGGCTGGACCATGTGGTCCTTTTCCATGAGTATCTTGTCTTATGTTGTATAAATCATAACTTACCAGCCTAAGCAATGTTTAAGTAGGCAAATCTGCGGGACTGCTAGATGCCTGAGGAAGGCTTCTCAGTATTACATGGAGGTTTTGTATTCAGACCACCTTCAGCCTAATAACAGGGACAGTTCACTCGGCGCATGATGGCATTTGTTTACTAACCCTGAACACAGCTGGTGATGGATTTGGGAGAAGAAACTTCTCTGGCACTGGCAGCACAATGGAGGTGGCATCAAGATGTCATGAGCATTTGCTGAGGTCTCAGCCCTTCGTCCCCAAATTATTCCAAATTTGAAAGCACATTCTTATGGTTTTATAAGTCAAAAAACAAAACCCCACCAGTCTTTAAGGGAGTCTTAGGTAGCAGTTATGTCCATCCTTTAAAGACCCTGAATATAAGACACTTTTGGAAGTAAAAAAAAAAAAAATGCACATTCAGGGGGAAATCAGGAGCCAATGTGTTTGTCTTCTTGTGGCTTTTTGTGGCTTTTTTTGTCTTTTTGAAGCTCGTCATCGACTGGCCACCACTGAGGGAGAAGACAGAATGAGACGAGGACTGGCCAAATGCTTGGCAGCGAAGGTTCATTTGGCCTGCAGATTTCCAAGAATGCAGTACGACACAGGGCATGAAGTACTGATTAGGGATGCGCTATCATTTGAAATGAAATAAGAAATGTCGTCATCAAAATTTCCTATTTTGATTTATTTTCCAAATGAAACAAAAGAAAAATGAAAAAAAAAAATTGAATTTGCTTTCGCTTCATGTTGAAGCTCGTCATCGCCATTTTTAAAGAAAGCCTCTGCGTAGGGGTCCCTTCTCCCAAACTCACTTAAAAAAATGCACCCCTCTGACCTCTCTCCCCTCCCCCCCCAATATCAGCCTTTAGCCCATTGCAGGGTCCATGGGTTTTCCAGGAGCAGGAGCAATCCCCAGTCTCTCCTGTCCTACAACTTTGGCTCTTTTAAATGGTCACTGGTCAACCTCATGAATATGCATGAGATATATTTACAAGCACTGCCTCCATTGACTGCAAATCTATCTCATTCATATTCACTGTGGACAGCCTGGAAACCAGGGCTGTTTTAAGGCTCCTGAGGGCAGGAATTGGCCACCCCACTACAAATAATACGGAAGAAGCAAACAGAAGCTCTGCAGTTGACCATTTCAATCTGCAAGAGCCATACACTGGTCAGATTTTCAGGATAACCCTAATGAATATGTATGAGATTATCAGGCACTGCCTCCGAAATATGCAAATCTCTCTCTTCCATATTCATTAGGGTTATCCTGAAAATCTAACTTGCTTGTGGCCTTTGAGAAGCAGAGCTGTCCACCCCTATTCTAGAAAAAGAAATTGCAGAAAATATTTCTTCAGGGAAAATGTGACAGATGCATGGAACTTCCTCTCGAAGAGGAGTTGAGGGAGGCAAAACAGTATTGAAATTCAAGAAAGCCTGGGATAAGTCCAGACTCCTAGTTGCAGAGATCATCTATGGCAGCGGTTCTCAACCTGTGGGTCGCGACCCCGGCGGGGGTCGAACGACCAAAACACAGGGGTCGCCTAAAGCCATCGGAAAATACATATTTCTGATGGCTTTAGCCGCTGAGAAGTCGCGCTACCATCTGCAGCAGCGCTATTCAGCTGGAACGCACGCCGTTATGGATGCGCGTTCCAAACTGAATGCCTGCGCAGACGTGATTGCATCATCCGTCCAGGGCCTAAGGGGCGGGGGAAGCGGGGGGAACGCTCCACAGTCCATAGCAGCCCATTACATGTGTCCGGCGCTTGCTGATGTCATCAGTGGGTGGACGCAGCAAGCGCCGGAGGACAGAAGCCTAGGAGGCGGAGAGGCAAGAGGCGGAGAGCCAAGAGAGCCTGCGAGACAGCCTGCTGGTATAAAAAAGGTTAATAATGTAAAAACAGTACACACACCATACACACAATACTGTGTAAGTGTAAGGTGCTTTGTGTGTAATCATTTCTGAATTGGTAAGCAAGAAGCAACCACAACCATCTCACTGAATTTGGCAGCATACTGTTGCAAAATATTGCACTGTTGTTTACTGTTATATTACTGTTGTTATATTTAAACCCATGCTATGCCATGGTGAAATGTTATTTATTGGAATTAGTAATAAATATTTCTCAACATATAATTAAATATTGTTTTTGTGATTAATCACTATGTTTAAATTATGTTTGATTTGTAGCAATGAGAATACATAATGCATATCAGGTATTTACATTCCGAATAATAACTGTAGCAAAATTACAGTTTTGAAGTAGCCACCAAAATTATTTTTTGGTTTGGGGTCACCGCAACATGAGGAACAGTATTGCGGGGTCACGGCATTAGAAAGGTTGAGAACCACTGATCTATGGCATTGCACCAAGAATAAAATTGGGCAAATTGGATGGGCCTTATCTGCCATCGGTATAAAAGGCCTCTATGAATCCCTGCTCTTCTTGTCTAAGGGAGGAATGATGCCCTCAGATACCTGTGACCTCTAAATCACACTGTAACATAGTAATGGCGGCAGAAAAGGACCAGATGGCCCATCCAGTCTGCCCAGCAAGCTGCTTTTGGTTATAACTGCCGCTCCGTGCAGGTTACCCCCATGCCTTCTGTTAAGCAAGCTGCTCACGGGATGGTAGTAACTGCTGCTCTGTGCAGGTTTACCTACATGCCTTCCCATTAAGAGCGGTCCCTGCCACTCCAGGCAGTTTATCCCCATGCACCCCCTTCGTTTCCAACATCCAACCTCTTGGAATCAGCAGTGTTCAGCCCATGCCCTTTTGAATTCATTTACTAATGTCCTCGCCACCTCTTCCAGGTATCCATCGCCCTGTCTGTGAAGAAATATTTCCTGGCGTGGTTCTGAGTCGTCCTGCCCCGGAGTTTCATTTCGTGACCACCCCTAGTTCTACAGTTTCCTTTCCAACAGATCATGGTTCCTGGTGTGCCCCTCGCTGCAGAAGTGTAATCCCTGTGGGCATCATTGTTTGTTTGAGCTGTGCTTGTTTTTGAGCTTTGATTTCCACCTTAGGATATCGGTTTATCACTTTTTATAATGAAAAAAGTAAAAAAACACTGACATATAATGACATGGGGTGGAGATTTCAGGTGAATCTCCAGGTTTGATGCCTCCAAAATTATTAAAATTCTAAAAATGATTTACTGCTTTCAGAAGGATGGTTTAATTCTACATTCACGTTTTTGTTGATCTTTAGGATTGCCTAAAGGTGGTGTTTGAGCTCCTTATTTTTTTTTTATTTTTAACCGCTGTTATAAGAACATCTTCCCATGGTCCCTGACATGTCCAGATTTGCCTCTGACTTAAGCATCTTTTCAAAGTCTGCACCTGTTCTTCTTAAGTCAGAAGTTTCTTTGTCCCACACCTCTTTTAATAAGAGATGCACTTCCTTCATTTCACTACTTTCCTTTTCTATATCTAAACTACTCTCCTCATCAAAATTATGAATGGACATTAAAGGACACAGAGAGGGAGAAGTGAAAAGCCCCTTGGGGAGGTTTACTGATTACAGTATATTTTATCTATTTTTTTTTTAATAAAAAAAAAAAATAATAATAATAATCATAAAAAAAAATTGTTTCTTTTTTTTAAGACATACAAATACTAAAGATATATATCTATATATATTTTCTGCAGAAAGAACTACCAAATTTTGGAAGTTCGTATCTGCCTGTGTTGTCTTTAATCTATTGAATTTTCTCCTTCACATTTTAGAAGAAAAATAAACTCCAAAAATCAGCCTCGGCAGGACAGGCAGACACAGCCTGCACTGAATACGAACCCAGGCAGTGGCTAATTAGAAACTTAGAGCGTGTCCATGAACAGAGTGGGGAGTACACGGCTCTCTGGTTTTTAATTCAGCAATAAGGCTTAAATTAAAAAAAAAACCAAACCTAGAATGTATTTGCCTTCTAAGAAGGGGATGCCTCACCTTGGTTCTGATGGCTGGTCTCAGCTTTCTGGAGAAATGCAGAACTGAGGATTAAAGAAAGGGCAGGAGCTGAACGATTGGGCTTGTGGTCTCTAAGCTGCCCTAACAGGAAGCAGGGTGGGTGGAGGATGGTACTGGAGGAAGATTCATGGTTTAATGTACAAAGTCACAAAGATGTGGGCAGCTTGATGTGAAGGAATAAAATGTGCAGAGTTAAATGAGATTAAAGCATTCATGTTGCGAAATTCAGAAGAGTGCCAACCTCCCCCCCCCCCCCCCCGAATAAAATAAAATTGAATCAGGCGGTCCCCTCAGTAGGGGCACTGTAAGGTCCATATTCAAAGGCACTTAGCTGGATAATTCTGAAGTTATCCAGCTAATTGAATATTTGGGCACTTATCCAGCTAAATTCCAGCCGGATGACTTTTTATCTGGCTAAAATTTGGCCGGATAAGTTAGGAGCATTATGATTTCGGGAGTGTAACTGGGAGGAGCTGAGTTAGCCTGATAACTTAGGGGGTCATTTTTCAAAATGTGGTAAGGCGTTTTCGCATGCGTTAAGGGCTGGGTTAGCCTCTCTGCGAAGAGCTATCGCACAGCCATAACGCAGATTTTAACTACACCTCTTTGAAATGCGTTAGGCAGTGCGATGGCTCCGGAGAGAGAGAGAGAGCGAGAGAGCGAGAAAGCCTTGCTATTGTGTCTCTTCCCTAGACAGCTATTTGTATCCCTATGAGAGGCTCCCCTAGTAACTCGAGGTGGGGATTAGGTATGAGTGTAGGGGGTTGGGGGCCACTTTCACATTCAACGTGAGACGTACAAACAGAACAATGGTCTCTTGTGAAGATTTGATGGCCTTCGGAGTGAGGAAACTCACTCCAAGATGAGATTTGGGCAATGTTCTCTCAAACTAGCTTGTTGTTGCCCAGGTAGAGTGTCCATCAAGCCAGGATTTTCCATGCTCGCAAAGAATGGTGATTCCCGGCGGTAACGGGAGAGGGGGGGGGGGGGGGCTGCGAAAGCCGGCAGCGATCGCACCACTGTGGTGTTATCGCTGCCGGCTTTCGCACCCAGTAGCGCCACCGGCGGGCGAGAGCCTTAGAAAATAACCCCCTAAAGTCTGGTCAATATCTGGCTAATTTTAGAATAGCTGCATATATTCAGCGGGGCAGCCATGCCGCTGAACAGAAAGTCTGTTAGACGGATAAGTTTATCCAGATAACTTGCTGAGCTGCACAGCGGCTGAATGCGGACCTCATTATTTTTTATGCAATGTGTGAAAAGAAATACGGCCGGTAGGAGTGGATTCTAGAGTTTTTAAAATGAGTCTTGATCCTTGCTTATTTATGTTTTCCAGGAATTTATCAGGGTTTATTAAAACAAGAATATGAATGGGAGAAAAATCAGTGAAGAAATGATGATTCATCATTCTATGAGAAATATCAGAGCCAGGACCGTAATCTCATATATATAGATACAGGGTTAGCAGATCAGAATCCTAGAACAGAAATTCCCAAACGTTTTGTGTAGAGGGCCACATAACTTTAAAAATCATTGGCAGGGCTAGATGAAAAATTACCCCCTCATCCCCATCACTGAGGATCCTCTGAGTCTGTCCCAAACTTTACCTTCATTCTCCCATCAAGAAGAATCCTCTATGCCAGTCCCAGGTTTTACCCCTTATTCTCCAACCACTGAGTATCCTCTGTGTCCATCTCAGGTTTTTCCTCCTCACTTCCCCATTTACTGAGGATTCTCTGGGCCCATCCCAGGCTTTACCCCTCACTGAAGAGCCTCTGTGCCTATCCTTGTCTGTCCCAGGCTTTATCCCTCAATCTTCCACCACTGAGGATCTTCTGGGTCCATTCCAAATTTTACCCCTCAGTCCCCCACCATTGAGGAACCTCTCTGCTGCTCCCAAGCTTTAATCTAATTTTATTTATTTATTTAGGCATTTTATATACCGCCGTCATTCCAAATGAAGATCCCAATGGTTTACAGTATTAGCATTCATATTCATGGTCAACAGACATATGCTTTGTGTTAATGTTCACTCTTCTAATTCAACATCACAGATAATACAAATTCTGGTTCATAATTATACATCTTATCTAATTTAGTTCATATTAGTTTATTCTAGGACTTCATAACAGTGAAAAAGATTCTAATCATACTAGGAAAACCTTTATCTCATTTATTGATAGTTTGCCTAGCGTTATCTCTTGTCCTGTCAAAGTAAGTCTCAGTATTATGGTTGTTTATGTTACATCGTAAGCCTTTCTAAAGAGCCATGTTTTCAGTTCTCGCTTGAAGGTCTTTTTTTCTGTTATCTGACGTAATGGCTCTGGAAGTGAGTTCCACAGCTTGCTTTATTTTTTTATTTATTTAAGGCTTTTATATACCAATGTTCCTGTACTAGTACATATCACGTCGGTTTACATAGAACCAAAGTTGGAAATTACATCAAACAAGAGGGTACAGATAACAGGGCTAACTTCGTAAGAACTGATAGATAAAGCTGAGAGCGACTTAAAATAAAATTATTATAAATATAAGAATAAATATACAAAATATAAATAAACAAACATTCAACAAACTTGGATTTACAGCAGACTTGAAAAGCATGAGTGCATTATAACATACAGCTTGCGGGGAAATAATGAGATTAAATTATAAGATTAGATGGTTACGGCGTTGGACATCTCGCATCATCGTGAATCTGACCCTGAGGGAGAGACTTGGGGCCTCCTATGACCCTGAGGGAGAGCTTGGGGCCTCCTATGGAAAACATTTGGTATCTTATTTGCGCTAGGGGTGTGTTCTGAGTGGAGGGTACCATTAGGAGACCTTTGTTTTGTGATCTTAGCTCCCTCTGTGGTGTATAGAGTTGTAGCGTCACTCCTAATGGGCATGGATCGATATTGTTGATGATGTTAAATATTAGTGACAACACTTTATAAAGGATTCTAGATGGCACAGGAAGCCAGTACAGGACTATCAGCGAGGGGTGATGTGATCGAATTCCCTTGTCCCTAGAAGGAGTCTTGCTGATGCGTTTTGAAGAAACTGTAATGGCTTTAGTAGGCTTGTGGGGAGGCCTAGTTAAAGGGAGTTGCAGTAGTCTAAGTTAGAGAATATAAGAGTTTGTAAGACAGTGCAGAGGTCTTGTATTGTTAGCAGAGGTTTTAGTCGATGTAGAATTCTCAGCTTGGAGTATCCTGATTTGATTAATTTGTTTATATGCTTTTTCATAGTGACGTTCTCATCGATTTGAATTCCAAGGACTCTAACCTCATCTGATGGTAATGTTGTTAATTCCCAGGTTTAGGACTGGCGGTTTGAGTATCGAGTTGTCTCTCCTTAGCCATATAATTTCCGTTTTCTTGTGTTAAGAGTTAGTTTCGGATGGGAAAGGTTTTGATGTATAGTCTTCATGTATGGTGACAGGGTTGCCACAGTTTTTTCAATTGTTTTGCTGAAAGGGATGTAGAATTGTATATTGTCTGCATATAGGAAGAAGTTTAGTCCCAGGTTTGTTAGTAGCGTGCATGTAGGCAGGAGATAGATGTTGAACAGAGTGGCGACCCTTGGGGGATGCCTGTATGGATCAAGAAGGTGACTGAGATTGGATTACCTAGTTTGACTTGGAATGTCCTATCTTTTAAGAAGGAGAACCATTTGATGATATTTCCGCCTAATCCAATCTCATTCAGCTGGTGGCAATTGGCAGGGTGTGGTCAACTGTGTCGAATGCTGCTTTAAAGTTGATTTAGCACCAGGATATATGAATTATTGTTGTCAAAGGCTTGTAGCACAGGATCAGTTAAAGAGATGAGAAGGGTTTCTGTAGAGTGATTGTTTTTTTTTCTAAATCCAAACTGGTTTGGGTATGGAATTTTGTTGTCTTCAAGGTGGTTTTCTAGTTGTGCTAAAGCTGCTTTTTCTAGGACTTTTGCAATGAAAGGCAGGTTTGATATTGGTCAGTAATTGTCCCAGTCCTCAATTCTGCTGGTTTTGTTTTTTTAGAATTGGCTTAATCACAGCTGTTAGGGACCAGTCCTTCTGCTAGAGAATGGTTTATTATGGTTATGACTATTGGGGTTATTATGCTGTTTACTTTTTTCAGGGTACTTGCAGGGATAGGATCCAGTAGGTGTGTCGCGGGTTTCATTTTAGTGATTATTTGACTTCAAGTTTTGATACTGTCTCGAATGAGTTCTATTATTTTGGGCAGGTTGTTTTTCTGGCTCTTTTGATGGTTGGTCAAAGGAGATTTTAACAATTCTATACCATCTTTCCAATAAAAACTGCACAAAGTAGTTTACAAATACATAAAATACAAAATAATCAGATTACTACACATACATCAAAAACTTAAAACAAATTGAACACATCTATTAAAACTATTGAGTAAAATTCCAAAATCACCCTAAAACAATTTGAAATTAGTTCAAACTTACACAATGTAATTTAAAATCATCTTTCAATGTTACAAAATAGGAGTCCGATATTGAAATGGCAGATAGCCAGATAAGTAGGACTTATCCGGCTATCTAGCGGCCACTGAATATCGATCTACATTCAGCAGCTGCGCCAAAGGACTTTATGGGCAGGCATTGGGCAGATCGGGGCAGCACTACTTAGCTGGATAACTTGTTTGGCTAGGTAGCAATATTGATATTTAATTGGATATATTAACCGGTTAAGTCTACACTGGCTATTGAGCACATCCAGACTGAGCCGGATAGCCCTTACCAGGCTAAGCGCGTATATGTACGTTGATATTAAATAGCATAGCCCTGTAACTTAGCCAGCTGCCCGCTGAATATCTACCCCAATATACTTAAAACATCAGTGCACTTAAGGTTAACTTTCAAACTAACAAATCAAATCTTTCAAACCATTCTTCAACAGAAGAAAATCCAAGATCTTGTTCTGAGCACTCACTGCTCTGGCAATAGGGGAATAGAGAGCAAGGCCTCTTCTGCAGACCTCAAGCCAGAGCTACACTTCAACACCCTAAACACTGGTGATAAAATCTGTGAAACTTGATACTTATCAGCAACCAGTGTGTAGTTTATTTTGGCTAGGGGAAAAGCTCTCTCTGAAACCACATCCGGACACTGCCATTGCAACTGTTTGTTGCATAACTTGCAGTTTGTTTATCAGTTTTACCCTCCCCCCTCCCCCCATTCCCTGGTGCTAATGATCCTTTGTGCCTGTTCCAGACTTTACCCCACTATCCTCCACTGCTGAGGATCCTCTGTGCCTGTCTCAGCTGTACCTCTCTCTATCCTCCACTGCTGAGGATCCTCTGTGCCTGTCTCAGCTGTACCCCTCTCTATCCTCCACTGCTGAGGATCCTCTGAGCCTGTCTCAGCTGTACCCCTCTCTATCCTCCACTGCTGAGGATCCTCTGTGCCTGTCTCAGCTGTACCCCTCTCTATCCTCCACTGCCGAGGATCCTCTGTGCCTTTTGCAGGCTTTACACCTGTATCCTCCACTGCTGAGGATCCTCTGTGCCTGCCTCAAAATGTACCCTCCTATTCTCAACTACTGAGGATCCTTTGTACCTGTCTCAGGCTTTACCTGTCACTTCCCCACTGCTGAGGATCTTCTGTGCCTGTTCCCAGGCTTTACTCCTCTACCCTCCACTGCCCAGGATCATGTATACCTGTTCCAGCTTTATACCTCTATCTTCCACTGCTGAGGATCCTCTGTGTCCGTCTCAGAATTTACCCCCCTATTCTCCACTGAGGAGCCTCTGTGCCTATTCTAGGCTTTACCCCTCTAACCTCCACTGCTGAGGATCCTCTGTGCCTGTCCCAGGCTTTACCCCTCTAACCTCTACTACTCCTCTGTGCCTGTTCTCAGGCTTTACCCCTCTGTCCTCCACTGCTGAGGATTTGCTGTGCCTTTCCCAGGCTTTACCCCTCTATCCTCAACTGACAAGGATCCTCTGTGCCTCTCAGAATTTACCCCTTATTACCCCCATCACAGAGGATCTTCTGTGCTTATCCCAGACTTTCTTGAATTCGGATACGGTTTTCCGCCTTCATTGGGCCTGGGAGTCTGTTCTCTGTTTCTATGATAAAATGTTTCCTTGCATCATTCCTGCTCAGCTTCATTCAATGACCTGCTTTCTTCTAGAATTCGTTTTCCAGCTAAAAATCCCTGCCTTGCTCAAGACATGGCAGTTGCAGAATTTGAGATATGTCTCTTTATTTCTTTTGCTTTTAAAGCCACCATGCCCAAAAAAACCCAAAAAACACCAGTTTGTAGTTTGCTGATGCTTTCATAAAGTTGATGCCATAAAGTTGCAGCTGTGTTAAATTTTAAGCCATTGCTGCATCAGATGCTTCCAGTCCTGTTCGGTGCAACCCCGTTTTAAATGGTCACATCTTGAAGATGGCCAAGTCCCTTTGTGCTCGCCGGGAATGCGGTTCCAGACTGGATGTTTTATGGTTACCAAGAAGCCAACACTCTGCCTCAGGAACTTTCCAGTAAGGTACGTCAGACCTTCAGAAGGATAGCCGGGTTATTCCGGCGAGGAAAAAATGACAAGAGGTGGGTGGCACCTGATAAACTAACCAATTTATTGAAGCATGAGCTTTCGAGGACAGATGCCTGGGGGTAGGTAAAATATATGGGGGTGAGGGGTACAGCACAGAATTAGGCAGGCAGGGTTTGGAAACAGAGTGTTAGCATTTGGCGTGGGTCTGTCTGCATTCTGCATGTGAGGTGGAGTCGAGGTATTCTGATGAGATGGAGCTTCTATGTAGGGATCTATAGCACTTGGCTCATTCTGGTTTCCTAATAGGTGTATTGGTGTTTAGGGGCTGGTGTAGTGTTTGCAGTGTTGCCTTTTCACAGTTAGGGTTTTTACTGTGGATCCATCAGGTCTAGAGGATGCGTATAAAGAGCAGGCAGCAAAACACTGTGGATCCATCAGGCCTAGAGGACGCGAATAAAGAGCAGGCAGCAAAACACTGCACGGAGCGGCAGTAGCCACAGAGGCATTCACGGAGCGGGATGCCAGTGGCCAGTGGTTTGGTTCCACCTTCACGGAGCGGAAGGATGGAGGGCTGCCATCTCCCAATTAAAAAACGAAAAAAACCAAACAAAAAAAAAAAAACCCAAAACAAAACAGGGATGGGTTCATGGGCTATAGGTATTACCAATTATTAGGCTTATTCAATTACCAATTATTAGGCTTTTCAATATTTGATGATAGTTAATGTGACTTTCAAGGCATACTTCACTTTCAATGCATATCCAGCATAGCTCCCTGCTTCAACGGCAGGGGAGAAGAAAAACTAATACTTCACGCATATCCAGCATTGTTCTCTGCTTCAACGGCAGAGAGCTATGCTGCCGCTTACCCAACTAATCAAACTTAATATTTCACTTGGAAGCAGCTCCATCACTGCTCTCTACATTAATAGTGGGGGTGAAAGGGAAATAGAACCTAAGGTTACTAAGAGCCAAGAGAAACAGATAAGTATGAGAAAAAAGAAGTGTGAAGCTTGCTGGGCAATGTTTCTATGTTACTGTTTGAATGCTGGTAGTTAGAGCTCTTTTAGTTTGGGAGGTTTACTATCTTGTAATTGCAATTTAGTTTACTCTGGGATTTCTGAGGGCAAAGCCCACACCCAACATGTATTACTATAGACCTAATACCATATACATTCCACTTTTTTGCAGGGTTGTGATATGTGATATATGATATAAGACTATACTCTTAAGGGTGAATTTTAAAAGCCGCCCAGATGCGTGTGCAAATCTTACTCGGATTCAAAAATGGACATGGTCAGGCTGGGGAGTGGGCGTGGCCAAGAGATGTCCACGAAAATACTTACTTACACACCTGGGCGAGGGCCAAGGGTCAGTGCCGCGTAACTTTACTTCTGTAATTGAGGTGGTGTAAGTCTTAAAAGTATTTCTAGGCATCACTGAAGGGTTTGAGGGGTCTGGTTTAATTGGGGGGAGTGTAGGCTATTAAACTGCTTGGCGACTGTATCACTCTTCTTGTTACTGCATGCATAGAAAAAAACTGGGTTGATTTTCTAATTGCTTTTGAATTATTGAGATAACATAATAGTATAGCATAGCATAGCATGGAGCTTTGGGAAATATGATGGAAGAACAGTTGATATGAAAATGTGGTGTTATGTATATTAAGACGGTTTGGGACATTGGTTCGAATGGAGAATGTAAACATGAACGGTGCATTATATGAATTTTTGGCTGGGCCCAAGGTTAACATGGATGGGCACTAAAGGTGCTGGTAGTCTATTTGTTCCACCGCAGGAGTGGGCGGGCAGTGAGGTGTCAGCAGCTCTGCAAAGGCCTTTTCTCCTTTCATGCAGTTGGGGGAAGTGGTGCCAACTGCCATACTGCACCTTAGTTTTTACCCCAAGAGCAGAAGAGAAGCTGCCAGCAGCCCTGCGGGGGGCCTTGGGTTGTGGTTCACGGGCGGGAGGGCAGATAATGGTGGCCTGGCTGAGCTTACTTAACTTCGGCGACGAGCAGGAGGATGCGTGGCAGTAAGGAGAGGGGGTGTGCCTGAATAAGCAGGCAACTGTCAGCAGCTGTAGCGCCACTGCTGGCTGTGGAGTTAAATCACAGCATCTTAGGTCTGGGTAAGGCAAATAAAAACTTAGCTGCGCTCGACTGGAAGGTTAAAATCTGGATAATTTCCGGACATTTTAGCCCTCCGTCTAGCTTCTGGACAGTAGCTTAAAATCCATACTGTCCGGAGAAAATCCATACAGTTGGCAACCCTGGCTCAAGTCCCTTCCTCACGCTCAAGCCCCCTTCCCCCTCCCAGTCCAGCTCTATCCCCTCACACTAATTTCCCCTCACCTCCCAGCTAATCTCTTGCCCCTTCATACTCATTCCCCTCTCCCCCTCCCCCTCCAAGCCCACCTCCAGCCTCCTCCTCACACTCAAGTCCCCCTCCCCCCAAGCACATCTTCGACCCCCCTTCCTTTCCCTTCCTCCCCTCCCCCTTTCCCCCTCCTCCATCTGGCTTCAGGAAAGTACCTCTTTCACTACTGCCAGCAGTGCTGAATAATAAAGGCTTCCTCTCCGTAGTGTGGGGTGTGCAAGCAAGGCAGCCAGAGTGCCGCACCATGCCTGCCTCGGTCACCTGACCCTTTACTTGCGCCCAACAGGTTCGTGCACTCTGCTGGGCTGCCTACATGCTCCTCTCTGACTTCTGCAACGCAAACGTGCGTCCTGCGCGTTGTGCACAGACTCTTCTTGGGCGGTGCAGCCCTGGCCGCTCAAACTTGTTCTATTTGTGAGTTTAGTCGCTTTGTGCACCACGATCCTACCACTTGCCAAAGTGCCGTCAATTGCCTGACTCTTGACGTGGTCTCTGCACAGCACAACTTGGGTAACTTTTGTTTCTGAATAGGATAGCGTACCCTTATTGATTTTTTTCTCCATTGGGCGTCGCTCTCTGCATTGCTGATGCTGCCTGCTTTCTATTGCAGTGTCCTGGAAAAATGCTGGTGGGCCTGAATGAAAAGTGGGTGGGCCACTGCCCACCCATAGCTATGCCACTGCATCTAATCCATTTTGTTGCCCTCACGGCATTTTTTTCCCCTATACAGGCCCAGGGCAGAGCCTATACAGGCCCAGGGCAGAGCCTGAATGAATTGGGTGGAGGGAGGGTACAAGGAAAGCACAGTAATCATTAGTACAGAGCAGCACAAAAGCTAGCAATGGTACCGCTCCCCTCACATTCCCCTACCACCCATTCCCTCCCCCCCCCACCAACTCTCCTTTATTCCTCTCCCCTCACCCAACTCTCTTCATTGCCCCTCACCCTCCAGATTTCTCTCACCTCCTCTCCCTCACTACCTTTGACACTGCACCAGTCTCCCCACATTCAACCTTGTCTTTGCCCTCTTTTTTCATGGTGTTCAACATCCTCACTTTTTCCCCCAACCCCCTTTCTATCCTCTTCTTATCCTCCACCTATTTTACAGAGATGCACCTTCTTTCCCCCTTCCCTCAGGAAGCTAATCCTCAGGCACAAAAAATCGCTTCTTCCCTTAATCGCACGCCTTATCTCTGTTTCCCCTTCCCAGGCAGGAGCTGGGTTAGGAGGCTTCATCAGGTAACGTGGGGAGATCAGCAGGTTCAGGGTCCAGATGAGGGTAGAATTCAGCAGGGTCAGAGATGAAAGCATAAAACTATTTAATCAAAAGCTGAGAGCAGCACAATGAAGGTTTGCCGTACTCTGCAGCAACAGTCTTTCTGCGTCTGCCCTCCTTTTCCCGTCACCTCTGATTGGCTGCTGCCGATGTGTCATCATTCTGCGACTGCGGGCTGGGCTGCCCGCGGCAAAGAAACAAGGCACCGACAAGCTAAAGGGCTGCTAGCTTGCAGTTACTCAGTCGCCCAGCTCGAACAAAAAATATTTTTCTCGCACGACGGGGAAAAAAGGTAGCCGGGTGCGAAATAACCTAATTTGGCAACATTGCATGCAGTTAAGGAGAATAAGAAAACATATCGCTCATTTATGGGAAGGGGGCGGAAGTGGCATTGCGTTCCAAGCCTCTCTATGAACATAGGGGCAGAAGTGAATCTTACAACGCATGGGCTGAAATGGGCCATTGGGTTCCGTGTCCCGTCTGAGGTGTGTGCGGATCTCGCTGAATCTTTTGAGCTCAGAATGGAGGAGTAGTATATGCGGCTACACAGGCTAGGGCTCTTCAACCTGAAAAAGAGACAGCTCAAAGGGGACATGATAGAAGTTCATAACATGAGTGGGCTGGAATAGGTAAATAAAGGACGGTTATTTAACCTTTCAAATAATACAAAAACAAGTGGACACTCCATTAGGCTAACAGCCAGCAGATTTAAAAACAAATCATAAAAAGAACTTTTTCACTTGGTGCACAATCAAGCTATGGTCAAGTTGACTAACATAGGATATAAAAGAGGTTTGGACAAGTTCCTGGAGGAAAAATTCATAACATATTAGCCAAGTAGATTAAAGAAAGCCATTGCTATCCCTGGTAGTGAGTAACAAAAAATAGATCTACTTGGGATCCACTGCATACTTGTGATGTGGACTAGTCATCGTGGGAGACAGGATGCTGGGCTTGATGGACTTTGGTCTAACCCAGCCTGGCATATTTTATGTTCTTATAGTTACTTATTCTGCCTTCTTTTCTTAACGCTAACTCTAGAGTTTAAGCTGGAAAACGTTTCTTAATTCATTACTTCGGGGTGCTGTTACTGTCTTTAAAAAAAAAAAAAAAGTGTTGAATTATAAAAAGTTACAATAGGGAAGAAATGAGGATTTCATATTGTTTATAGATAACTGCAAAAGCTGGACCTTAACAAGGAATTAAGCATAGATGCAAGGAGAAATAGATGATGACAGATTAAGAAAACCTTAAGGTAATTCTTTGTCTGGAAAGTGGAGAATAGATCTACAGTAAATGTAATTTGCAGGACAAAGTACAATGTAAAGACAAAATTAGACTGCTTTTGCTTGGGTGCATCATTGTTTTGCTGATGGGCTTCTGTGTATATATTTTTTATAAGCACAATTACAAGCTGTGAAAAACTTTTGTTGTGAAATTCAGGAAGCACAAGGTGCATTCGAGGCCACGGTGGAAAGAAAGTTGTAAAAGATGCTTACGTAGATGTCTTCTTCAAAGGGGATGGCAAGCAGCAAGTGGGACTGGAGCTGCCCAGAGACTCGAAGGCAGTTGGAAGATGTCTTCTTTAGGGATCAAGATTATATACGGAGCAGCAGTGATGAAAGCCGGGACTTCTGGAATTTCTTTGAGCGATTCCAGAAGTTTCAGAGCATCCAGAGGACTGAACAAAGAGAGGAAAAGGAGAGAAAGGCAGGAGAAGGTGTGCAGCCTGGTCTGGCAGATCTTCCCAAGGCTTATGACTCGAGGTACAGAATCAACGTGTCTGTTCTAAGCAAGGACATGGAAATGCGTCTCTTTGGGCAAGGCCAGAAGAGAGCAGAGCGGCAGAAACATGGCTACCGGGGTAGTGGAGGCGAGCGGATCCCTGGAGAGAGGCTGGCAGAGTTCAGAATGGCTGTGTTGCACTTCCTGGATTTCACTCAGAAACAAGGCTTTGCTAGGTTGGCCAAACTGCAACGGGAAAGGTCCAGTTTGCCCATCACCCAGTACCGGGACAAGATCGTGCAAGTGCTGAGGGAGCATCGTGTAGTGGTGGTGGCTGGGGACACAGGCTGCGGCAAATCCACACAAGTCCCCCAGTACTTGCTGGCTGCAGGATTTAACCACATCGCCTGTACCCAGCCACGCAGAATTGCCTGCATCTCCCTGGCAAAGCGTGTTGGCTTTGAAAGCCTCAACCAGTATGGCTCCCAGGTAAGTACCAGGACTGCATGGTATTGTAATAGTATTGTGACTGTAAAAAAGGGGAACTCGTTTAGCTATCATCTGAGAAAATTCTGCTGTACTAGAAAATAAATGTTATGGTCAAGGGATCTGTAAAACAGTCTAATTTGCTTCAGTCATGAGCATTAATGGCTGTAGATTAGGCATTGGCCATACATTTAGCTACCTGATTGGTAAGTACCAATGTTGGTAGAGCTCCGTGCAATATCTGTTTTTGTCTTTTTGTCTTGATTGCCAGTAAAAAGAAACCAGAGTGCCACTCTGCATACTAATATCCCCCTCTCTTAAGTAATACCTGTTCTGAGAGTATGCATGTTAAATGATATGCAATGGCATTAACTAGTTTACCTATTTATATGGGAAAGCAAGTTATAGACAATAAAACATGGTAGAATCATCTGTTTATGCTAGATTATTCAGGTCACAGATTAATATCCTTCATCCCTTATTCTATAGCTTAACCAGTCAGCCTAAAGAACAATTTCTTCAGCTTATCCTTCACTTGAAATCCTAACAGGTGCTCCTTTATTCTGTGTTTTGGTTTTAGGTGTATAGTTTGAGACCACCCACCCCTGAGAATCATGCCTGTGCAGATTCTGGAAGAGCAATTTATAAATCATTAAATCCATCTCTTCCTAGCATGTAGTCATAGACACAGAGAAATATGATGGAAACAAAAGATTGTGTGGGCCATCCAGTCTGCCCATCCTCCCAACTAATTAACCTTTACAATTCCCATCACTCCCTTAGAGATCCCTTCTGTTTATCCCATGCTTCATTTTAAGGCAGCTTTTTGAAGGGGAGAGGCTTATACCATTATTCGGTGCGTGTGTCCCACTAATAGCCGTAGTATTCGCTTTCCTGTCGACACCAAACTTTCATGGCCTGTCAGGGGAGTTGGACACGTGTAATTTTTTTTCCTGGATCTACTTGGCCTGCAAAAACCATGCATGCAGTTGATGTCCCCTGATACCTTTTTGGTTTTTCATCTGTGTTGCTTTTGATTAACACCAAATTTGAATGACACGTCAGTAGCCCATGAGGCTCGTGATGGGTAATGTTTTTGGGTGGAGAGGAAGGTCCATGTATTTTATGAATACACACATGCAGTTACTCCACCTGAAATTTTCAGGACATGGGTGTGTGTGTTTGGGGGGGGGGGGGGGCATGTGCATGTAATTATACCATCTATTAACATTTTGGTTTTGCATCTGATTCACAGCAAACTTTCTGTATAGTCAGGGGGGTCTGTGAAGATCATGAAAGAGGTATTTTTGGAAGAATCCACATATATATACATTTAGCATAATGGTAACACTATGTATAATGAATTTTGCCCATGAAAGTACCTCTGGTACACTCGGTCATGACCTACTTCACTAAACAATTGATTGTCTTTAATGATGTATTGTAACTGAACCCCGGCGGCACCTGTTAGAATGTACTATAGTACGCGATTACCTACATTAATTATGTGCCTACATGTAAACCCTTTGCGATGATATATAACTTAGCGACGGTATAGAAAAGATTTTAAATAAATAAAATAAATATTTCACAAACAGGCATGCACGATTACGCTACCTAATAACTGTTAGATTTTGCATCGGACCCTCACCAAATTTTTGAGAGCTGTCACGTGCTTGATGATGGTATATTTTCAGTCCACATGCATGCGTAGTCTGTGAATATGCGCATATAGTTATGCCACATAATTGTTTGATTTTGCCTACGAGGCACACCAGAGCTTTAGATGTCAGGGGGGCTGAGAGAAGTCGGACATGGGTATTTTTTCCTGTGGGAGTGACCACATTTGGAATAGTTGCCCAAATCGTAACTTTCACGGGTCAAACCAAGTGTATACTAGCCAATGGGGTACCCGTAAAACAACATTACCAATATAGACATTAGGATCCAGCATCCTAATGCTTCTTGTGCCTCTTGCTTGTATTACTTCTCCCCGGGGCTCCGGAGGAAGGCAGGTTACATATAAAAAAAATGTAAAAAATGATTTACAAGTAGTATTTTAAATTGGCACAGGGTATTATGTCTGGCCATTTATTTTATAGACAATCAGAAGAAAATCATTAGCCCAGTTGCACTGTGGCAAGTGCTGCTATGCAAAGGACTTGGGTTTGATTCCTGGGCTGGGCTTCTTCTCCCCAGGTTGGCCAGGGCAGAGATGCTGCAGAGGAAGCATTCACAGCCCCTGGGGGGTGGGAGGGAGCAGTGGCGGCTGGAGAGAGTTCAAATCATTGTGCAAGGGTGACACGCAGTGGCCAGACTTAAAGCTCAGATTTCTACAGGGAGCTGTGATTCGTTGGCTAATGACTGTCACTACAGTGACTTGGAGAAGCCAATTGGGAACTAAAGTAGAGCGGGGGAAATTTATTTATTTATTTATTTAAAGGCTTTTATATACCGGAGTTCATGCACTTGTGCATACCACTTCGGTTTACACAGAACAAGGAACAGAAAATTACATCAAACAGATTGAACAATTAAACAAATATACAATTACATCCAACAATTGGGTATAAATAACATGGCTAACTTAGTAGGAACTTAGAGTTTGAGGTAAAGGAGAGAAATAGTACCAAGTGGTAACAGAACAATGTTAATGGCTAAATAATAAATATAAATAGTAAATACAAATTCTTATAATAAATACAGGTGTTTACAGATTACAGTCTTCATGAAAAGTTTACGTCTACAGAATAGGGTTAAGTAAATAAGAACTGGCGGTTATTTCTATAGGAGTGAAGACTTCAAAAACTGAGGTTACATCTGGATTAAGAGGTATTGGTGTAGCATGCTCAAATATTTAATGATTTGGAATTGTGAGACCAAGGATAAAATTAGGAGTTGTTTGATATGATTATAAAAGCGAGAATGATTCAAGTTCTGGGATGTGGTTCTGAGCTAGACCTTTAAGTGTAGGCTTTTGTAAAGAGCCAGGTCTTGAGTTTCTTTTTGAATGTTCGAGTACACGTTTCGAGGCGAATGTCCGTGGGGAGGGCATTCCAATGAAGGGGGCTGGCAGTCGAGAATGCACGTTTCTTGAGTGAGGACTTGGCTGAAGGTACGTGTAAGGTGCCTAAGTATCTGTTTCTGATTGGAAATCCCCAGATAGTTCTGATTGGAAATCCCCAGATAGTTGCAAATGAAAGTTTATGCCCAGCAGAGGGTGAGTCTGATGGAACTGAAATTGCTAGGCCGGGGGGGGGGGGGGGGGGGAGCGAGCGAAAAAAAAAAAAAAAAGCAGAGGCCTTAAGATCTCGGCTCTCTTACCATTGAATTCTTCCCTCTCTCCTTTCATAGGTCGGGTACCAGATCCGCTTTGAGAGCACATGGTCTCCTGCTACAAAGATTGTGTTTCTCACTGAAGGATTGCTGCTTCGGCAGATCCAGCAGGAGCCAGAGCTGCCGCGGTACCAGGTGCTGATTGTGGATGAGGTCCACGAGAGACATCTCCATAGCGATTTCTTGCTTGGGGTGCTCCGGCGGCTCTTGTCACTGCGCCGGGACCTGAAGGTTATCCTCATGTCAGCCACAATTAACATTAAGCTCTTCTCTGAGTATTTTGACGGTGCTCCGGTAGTACAGGTTCCGGGGCGGCTTTTTCCTATACAGGTGAGTGTCTATTTTATAACAAAAATATTTTATATTTATGTTGGGGTATAATTTTATACTTTGGAGACTCGTGCAGTTTCCTCCAGGGCTTGTGGCCTGGAAGCATCATATGAAAGCTTCCAAACAGGAGAAGGGAGAAGAAACAGTTTATTTATTTACTTTGTATCCTATTTATAAGAGCTGAATTGACTAAATTTAGGGGCACAGACCGACAGAGTGGTTTGCCGAAGATCGCACAGAAGGACATGGTTAGTTCTCAGGCTCTGGTTGTCGCTTCTCCGTCAGGTGATCTTTCAGCCAATCCCGCAGGAGGAGGCGAATTCGAAGTCTGAGAAGCTGGATGTGAGGCCGTACCTGCGGGTCCTGCAGGCCATCGATCACCGCTATCCGTCGGAGGAGCGTGGTGACCTGCTCATCTTCCTCAGCGGGGTGGCCGAGATCACGACAGTGCTGGAGGCTGCTCAGGCCTATGCCGCTCATACCCAGAAGTGGATCGTGCTACCCCTACACAGCACGCTGTCTGTGGCCGAGCAGGACAAGGTAGAAGGAGGGGATGGGCAGCGGGATCATAAACTGCGCAAAGAATGGAATATGCAAGCGGATTAATGGCTTTTCTTCTGTGTTCTCTCTCTCGGCTCTCATCAGGGAGCCACCATGCACAGCCTCCTTAACGCCTTTCCCTCTGATCTGCAGGTGTTTGACATGGCCCCGCCAGGTGTTCGGAAATGCATAATTTCTACAAACATTGCTGAAACCTCAGTCACAATAGACGGTGTGAGGTTCGTCCTAGACTCTGGTAAGCACACTGTGGGAAAGTTAATCAATACAAATCATTGTCGTAACTGTATGCTGATTAAGATAAGGATGGAAAGGGCATGGAGACTGAACTACCCTCGTTCTTAAGGGTGGTCCTTCCACAGCATGTGGGAGGCATTTCAGTAGGACTGTGTATGGGGAACCATGCATTGCTGCAGCCCATGCTGCATATGTATATTTGGTGAGTAGGGATATGCAGACATACATTTTTTTTTCTTTTTAGTGTGTACTTATTTCCAATTAGTGCACACTGTTTTGATTTAGTGCGCGCTAATATTTTTAGTGTACACTAATTAAAACGAAACAAAAAAATGAATGCAGCCCCCCTACTGGTGAAGCAGTGAGTGTGTGTGAAGCCTGTGCTACTGCCGCCGTTGCTGTACCTCTTCAGTGGTGGGGAGGGGGGCAGTGTTTGTGCTCGAGGGAAGCTTGCGCCGTAGCTGTCTGAGTTGTACTTGTTCTGTGGTGGGGCAGCGTGTGGGGGTGTGTGTGAAGCTGGTGCTGCTGCTTCTGCCTGTGTTGTATTTGTACTTGTTCTGTGGTGGGGCAGAATGTGTGTGTGTGTGTGTGTGTGTGTGAGGGAAGCTTGCACCTCTGTCGTCTGTGATATACTTGCTCTTGCACTGCTGCTGCCGTCGCTCTACCTGTTCTGTGGTGGGGCAGTATGTGTGTGTTTGTGAAGCTTGTGGATGTTTTATAACCGTACCACTGACATTTGTTGTAATAAAGTAAAATTAAAAAAAAAAAACAAAAACAACTTTGTTGTGAAAGCTGAAAACTTTACAGGTTTAGTAATACATGACCTTCTGGATGCACATGAGTCTCTTCTTCAGTTGTAACTGTGGTCTAGGACATTATTATCTTTGAACGAGTCTATAATTGGTCCTAGAAATGGTCTCATGGCTTACAGAGAATCAAAGCCTGCAACATACTCGCACAAAAATAAGTGCAATTGTTCCTATATCATTTAATTATATTTACTTCAGGTAAAGTGAAAGAAATGAGTTTTGACCCAAAGGCCAAGATGCAGCGTCTGCAGGAGTTCTGGATCAGCCGGGCGAGCGCAGAACAGCGCAAGGGCCGAGCAGGCCGCACGGGTCCTGGCGTCTGCTACCGGCTCTACGCCGAGTCCGACTATGACGCCTTTGCTGCATATCCTGTGCCGGAGATCCAGAGGGTCGCCTTGGATGCTTTGGTGTTGCAGGTGATGCATGAGATGCCAGACGTTCTTACAGGAGAATTGTTCCTAGCAGGTTCTCCCGCCACTTTCAGATCTGTTGCTTAAAAAAATAACGGCTTGTTTTTCAGTGTGCATGAAGTGTTAGTAAACAAGATGCAAGGTCTGGAGGGCTGGGTCTGATACAGAGCTGGGGGCTTGGCCTGGAAACCAAAGGGACCTTTGCTAGTCATGAGGTGGTGATGAACTTCTCCGGTCTCTCTTTCCTGAGTTCAGATGAAGAGCATGGGTTTGGGGGATCCCCGCACTTTCCCCTTCATCGAGCAGCCCCCGGCATCCAGCCTTGAGACGGCCATTCTCTACCTGCGGGACCAGGGGGCTCTGGATGACGCAGAGCACCTCACGCCCATCGGAAACCTGCTGGCGAAACTCCCGGTGGATGTCGTGATAGGTGAGAGATGCGGGACTCCAGGGGGAGATTTTAACCAGTCATGTACTGTTAGGCACACTGGTTATTTGCTGTTGGATTCGGACATGGAGATATGTCCCAAAAATTAAGCTGCCACTTCCTCCAGGCCAGTGATTCTAGACTCCAGATTATGGAGTCCCCTAAACAGATCTGAATTTCAGGGCAATCGGAGTGGGGAAAAATAGCCTAATGTTTATTTTATTAAAATGTGATACTTGTGTAATATCGAAATCATCAATCAATTCAATCAATCAAAATACAACAATCAAACGTTTTTCAATAAAACACACACACACATTAGTTTGTTGGAAGCTGTTTATTGAATTAATCAGACAAGCACAATAAACCAATACATTGTCAGCAGTTGAACCACCCTAATGAATGCTGATAGCATCTACTCTCTTCACGGTCTCTGGGAGGAATCTTAATTCTCCTCAAGGGTCCCGATATTGACCAGAAATAAACAGGTCAAAAGGCCAGGCTTTGATCAATTTCTTAAATCTTAGATAATTCCCTTCTTTCTTTAACTCTTAAGAGTTAAGCGCAAAGTGAGGCACATAGGGAAGAGGAGCCCAAACTGTAGCTACACGATGCAAGGTTCCACGTTGGCAGACTCCACCCAGGAAAAAGATCTAGGCGTCATTGTGGATAATATGCTGAAATCCTCGGCCAAGAAATCAAATAGATTGCTAAGATTTATTAGGAAAGGAATGGAGACTAAAACAGAGAATACCATAATGCCTCTGTATTGCTCCATGGTGCATCTGCATCTTGAATACTGTGTTCAGTTCTGGTCACTGCATCTCAAAAAAGATATAGTGGTATTAGAAAAGGTACAGAGAAGAGTGACCAAAATGGTAAATGGAATGAAACAATTCTCCTGTGAGGAAAGGCTAAAGAGATTAAGGCTCTTCAGCTTAGAGAAAAGATGACTGAGGGGAGAAATGATAGAGGTCTGTAAAATAATGAGTGGATTGAAACATGTAAACGGGAATTTGTTGTTTATGCTTTCATAAATAAAAACTTTAAATATATAAAAAAAAAAAAAAAAGTAAAGCAAAATTTAGTCTGCGGCTAAATTCTCCCCACCCAAATTTCATTTCCTGATCATGGCCCAGATCATTCCAGACAAGCGGGTTTTGCATCTCTACCGGCAGATGGAGGCAGAGAACAAAAACCTTTCAGGCACTGCCACATAACCGAGAGTGCCACCTGCAGTCCCTCAGTATTTCTCTGACTCCAGCAGATGGGAGAGGTGCGGATCTGCAGCCTGGTTAGAGAAAGAGAGGGCTTGCAGAGACAGAATCTGCTTCTGGCGCTCCCTGAAGTGTTAGGGACCTTTGTGGGCCATTTCTCAGGTAGATCCGAGCGAGGGGGGGGGGGGGTGTGATCCCTGCACTGCTTCTGCCCGCATCATCCAAGGGGTCCTGGCTCCCTCTTTCCCTCGAAGAGCTTCTTCCCCTTTTGGCAGCCAGCAACAGGGAACGTATTTATTTTTCTCCTTATCTTTGCTTGGTTGGTGGCTCCTTTCAAAAAAAAAAGAGAGAGAGAGGTCTGAAGCAGGAGCTGGCCAGGCTGGGGCTGCCGTGTTTGCGCTGCCTGCCCGAAGACGCCGGGGGTTCCGGGGTGAGTCGGGAAAGGCTTTCCTGGCTCGTGGCGACCGCGTCTAAATCCTCCTCCCCACCCAAATTTCACATGTGGCCCTGTTGGGCCATGTGGCCCCCAAACCTTCGTGTATTGATGAAAACTATGGCGGTCCCGAGGCCGGGCCCCTCCCTTCCCCATTTAAAATAATTTGTTGATCCGGCTTCCCACCCAACTGCAGTCCAAAATACCTGGATACTAAAGAGATCCCCCTGCCGGTCGCAAGCTGTGCACTCACCTACGTCCCGGCAATCCAGTGGTGCTTCTGTTAGAAGAAGACTGGAAACTACCCGCAGCTTACGCTTCCTGCATAAGAACATAAGAACAGGCCATACTGGGTCAGACCAAGGGTCCATCAAGCCCAGCATCCTGTTTCCAACAGTGGCCAATCCAGGCCATAAGAACCTGGCAGGTACCCAAACACTAAGTCTATCCCATGCTACTGATGCCAGTAACAGGTTAACTTGATTAATGGCAGGTAATGGACTTCTCCTCCAAGCAAAGCATAAACTGCAAGTAAGTTACGCTTCCAGCTCGTCTTTTCACAGAAGCAGTGCTGGATTGCCGGGAGCAGGTGTTGTGGGCACTTAACACCTATTGTTGTCTCTTTGCATTGGCTACGAAGACAGTGGCGGCAGGATCCATGGGCTACGAAGCAAGTCTTCCCCCCCTGCATTTGTGCCATGCTGTGCGTTGGTAATCCTCGCGCAGGCGGGCCTGTTGGATGGTCCGGCTCCTCGGCTGGCTCATCTTACATAAACAAGGGGGAGGGACATTTCACGTGCGGGGACCCTTTGTTTGGAAATTTGATGCCGGAACCATTACGCCAACCGGTCTGTGCACAGACATTTAAATAGCAGTTGAAAACACATCTATTCCCAACGAGCATTTGAGACCGGCAGCTAGTCGGCAGAATTATCCTTCGCTGGCCGAGGTCCATTAACTATTTGGCAGTGGTTTGGATATGAGCGGGTAACGAATCTTTTTAAAATAAATAGAGAATTTAGCCAAATATCTCTTAATATCCATGTTATCCGACCAACTTGAGTCGATCCCCAAATGCCCCTGGAATGCCTCTGACTTATCCAGGTAAGTTTTAGCTGGTTAAGTCCTTAGCTGAATATACCCAGAGAAGTCAAAAGCGCTGAGAGCAGCAGGAAATTAAAAAAGATGGGACTTGTCCGCTAAGTTCTGCACTTTGTTGGAGAAAGCCCTTTGAATATGGACTTCTTGTTGTCTAACTACCACCTCACCAGGACAAATTGTTTGCAAAGATATTTAAACCAAAAGTTTGAAAATATCTCTCATATGTATTTATTATGGAAAATTAGGCCTGGGTTCGGGGGTTCTTGATAATTCTAAATCTCTCTCCTCCTGGTGCTTACTGTGCCTGTCTCCTCCTCTTTGAAGGGAAGATGCTGATACTTGGGTCCCTCTTCAGCGTGGTGGAGCCAGTTCTTACCATCGCTGCGGCTCTGAGCGTCCAGTCACCGTTTCTTCGCCGGGCCCAAAACGACCCTGACTGCAGCACTGCTAGAAAGCCACTGGAGAGCGACCATGGGGATCCCTTCACCTTGCTAAACGCCTTTAACGAATGGGTGCAGGTGAGAGAATCCGCCCCCTCCCCGGGCCATGCCCCACACAGTGGCACTGGTGGCTTGCATGCATTAAAAGCACCCGGTCGCATTGGCTCTGCTTCAGGGCCCTGAGTTCTCCTAGCACGCTCGTGGGCCTGTTTTTGATCTGTGTTTCCCCGCAGATCAAATCCAGCAGGAGCGCCAACTCCAGGAAGTGGAGCCGGAGACGGGGGCTGGAGGAGCAGCGGCTGTATGAGATGGCAAACCTGAGGCGTCAGTTCAAGGTAGGCGGGCAAGGGGATTGTGTGAACGCACGGGTCCTCGCTGCACTCACCTTTAGCTTAAATTAACTAAAGGTTGCTGCTGGTCAGGCCCTTCCTTCTGCTCTGGCTCCTCTTCCTCTCCGATCCTGAAGCACGTCACTGTGCTGTAGGTCTAATGCATTGAGCCTTTCTGAATAAAAGATTTCTCCTTTAAAATGATTTCAGATGGGAAAGTAGTGGTGAGGGGGTCGCGCCCCGAAAGTTTGCTTCACAGAACTGATTCTTGGTTGTGCGATGAGTTGCACCCCTTGATGTTATGGGCAGTCTATTACAATTTGATTTGCAAAACTATAATTCAGGTGTGCCTTTTCTCCATAAATGGCATCACCCTCGCACATATCCAAATTTTGTTCCGCTGCTAAGTAACGACGATTTATTTCTTGGTGATTCAGCAGGTGGGCAGATGTGTGTGTGTGTGTGTGTGCGTGTATATATATATATATATATATATATATAAACAAACTTGGGCTAAATACAAAATAAAGTCTCAGAAAACACACACACAAAAAAAACCCCAACTGAAGTGGGAAAAAGCACTAATGATGGATATATAAAAAAAAATTGTATTAATTAGTAAATCAAAAGCTCCAGACTCCAGATAATATATACCAAAATTATTTACTATGCATACATATGTAGGACAGGACTTGTGCAGGCAAAATTAGAGAAACAGGAACAATCTATGATGAGACAAAGTTTTTCAATCACTGAAATGCACTTAAATAGTTAAGTCAATGATGATTCCAGCTCAATATGTTGGTGAGAACTATGAACTTAGGTAAATACAAAGGGATACACTGTTGCTGTTCAAAGAATGGCACAGCTGGTTTAAAACTGGCAACAATGTATAGAAGTATCTGGACCAGACAAAGCACACAGCTAATTAGACATCCATACCAAGGAGCTCAATCTGTCAGTTACTTCAAGTGCACGTAAACACAAGAATCACAAAACATATACAAAGTAATAACAAACTTGCTATGTTTACAAACTTTAAGATATTTAGTTACAGCATTCGGCAGGAGCTGCATACGTTACCCAAGAAAAACGTTTTACAGCACTGCCTAACAAAGGTTAAAAAAAACCTTGCAGGTCCATACTACCAGAACCTGTAAACCTTCACAGGTAACTAAGATATTTCTTAGAATGACTATATAAATTAGATGTATAAATGAATCAAACTTAAGATAATAAATTAACAGAGGAAGGTGAGGTGCAGCGTACTGGATCTCTTCAAAATAATCAGAGGCCTCGAACGAGAAAAAAAATGTAAAGAAACCTTCTCAGAAAAAACTGCCAGAAAAACAAAACTCAAGGAATTGGCCAAGCTGTTATTACTTATACATTCATGAGCAGCACATGGCATGAATGCAGGTATTAAAAAAAAATATATATATATATATATCGATAATAAGGAGGACCAAAAAGAATACTGCAAGGGCTGAGAAGGCTGAAACTGACGCCCATAGTGCCGCTGCCAGCCCAAGGCGTGTTAGTTATCCGAAAAATGAAAAATAAAAAGGAGGCAAAATT